>NC_052050.1:88884189-90084189 GCF_903992535.2 Arvicola amphibius
ATACACACACACATACACACACATACACACATATACACACATACACACACATACACACACAAACACACACACACATACACACATACACACACAAACACACACACACATACACACATACACACACATACACACACATACACACATACACACACACATACACACACATACACACACATACACACATATACACACATACATATACACACATACATACACACACACATACACACACACATATATATACATATATATATGTATATGTATACTCATATGCAAGGGTGTATGTAAAAATCTAGGTTCCACAGAGAAAAGAAAATAAATGACATTTGTCTTTCTGAGTCTGGTTTATTCCATTTAACATACTGTTCTCCCATTCTGCCCATTGTCCTGCAGGTGACGTCATTTCCTTCTCCTCTGTGGCCAGATGAGACGCCAGTGTGTGTCCCTACCATGTTGTCCTATCTGTTAATCTCCTGGCGACACCTGAACTGATCCTGTGTCTTGGCTGCTGTGGACAGGGTCACACTAAACTCAGACATGCAGGGATCTGCTGCTAGTTCCCCAACTCACCCTGCGCTCACTCTTCTGACTCAGTGCCTGCGGACTGGTGTTTGACCAGGTCCCCACCACTGACCCGTGGCTCAGACTGATAGGTGCTGGTCTAATTAGTCCCTAGAAAGGTCAGATCAAGTGTGGCATTCTCTCCTGCAGAAGTCATCATTTAAGGGACACAACATCCAGGAAAGAAGTGCACAGCATCCTGGGGATGGGCAGACTATTAGTGAGTCTCCTTGAGTTTGGTTGTGGGAGAACCTTCAGTCTGACAAATCCTCCACAGGTCACTCATAGAAAAATGCAAATCCCCAGACTGCATCCCTGGGGCCACTCTGGGGCCTCAGCTGCCACCTGGGATTACACCATTCAGGGATGGAAACAAAGCCTCGGTGGGGGGATTGGCTGGAGGTTTACAAAGTGGGTACACAATGAGCCACTGGAAACTTGTAAAGAGAAGAGTAAGACAGTGTCTATAAGGAACTAGGGCATCCTTTGTCTGGTCCTGCAGGTGGGAAGCCAGAAGGCTGTGCTCACACCTGACTCTGGACACACCATCCAGGCCCTATGGAAGCACCGTTACTCGGGCTGGGTGGAGGAAGTGGCTCAGGAACTTGTGAAATTGTGCAGACAGAAATCACCCAGTATCCATCTGTTGAGTGACTCCTGAAGCCAGACACACTCCTAGGTGCTGGACATAGAACAAATGGGGACAAAGGTCTAGTTGGCACTGAGCTTTGCTCTGGGAGAAACAGCTTGGCAGATTAGAATAATCACCACACAAAAGGCAAAGGAATGAAGATGAATGAAAATGACAGTCTGAGAAGGGATCACAGGTCTTCCTGGGAGTGGTGTTCGTTCCACAGGGCATTGTCGCTGTGTGGCCTTGGCAGGTAGGACAATCTGGTGCTCTGTTGGGTGGGATGACCAGCCAAGCAGTGGAGTCTGGGAGGGAAGGAACCTCTCCCTGAATCCAGAAAGGATTGCCCAGGGACCATGAAGAGGGTGAGGAGGATGCAGAGGGGAAAATCAGTGGCTTCTCTAAACTCCCAACAGCACCAGCAACTTCCCCGCCGTGTGAATGACTTGTTCAAGCAGTTGTTTGCTTCTCTTCTCCCGAGGAATCTCTGAGCACTTCTAACAAGAAGGACGTGAATACTTTCGCTGTAAACAAAGCCAAGGAGAATTCTGAGCAAAATAAGAAATCTCCACATTCTCCCATTTGCTTCTGCAGGCATCCACTAAGAATGCGCTTCTGTGCAACCATGCTCAGCCCCACTGCATAGATGCCCGTGAGACGATTCCATTTAGCATTTGGGGCCCTTTTGAGGAGGGGAAAGTGATGCACACTAGGTCTAAACTGTGCTTCAAATTTGGGTTAAGTCTTCCCCAGGTTAGCGATGTGCTATGTGCTATAAGAGTTTTGGGGGTGCTGAGCATGGGCAGTGAGCCACAGGGAGGGTGTAAACATAGAAATGGCCACTCTTCACTGCACCCAGCAGCCCCCCCCTCTCTCCAATATGCACCAAGCTACATGTAATATACAACACTATTATAAAACATGTTGTTCATTATGCGATTTTGTCCAGCTGTTGGCTAATGATCACTTTTAAAGGGGACTAGGCTAAGCCAGGATGCTTTGTGGGTTAGTGTGGTAAATACGGTCCAACTTTTGATGGGTTTCCCAGATAGTCCCACCGTGAGTCAAGGAGCAGGCGGCCTGTGTCTTAAATCAGAAATGGGATTAGACATGCCTTTTGCAGCACAAGTGACCCCTTTTTACAGCATGTAAGAGGAATCATTTGTATCAATAATTACATGACAGTCTATTTTTTCTGTGATAAATTCCATTTTTCCTACTGATGAAGTCACGCTTCCTGAATGAACTCATCCTGTTCATCAACATGAAATAAATTCTCAAATGCACTTGTTTCCATAATATTAATTGATGGGTGTTTCTGAGTCAGTAAACACACTGTTGTAAACATTTATTTATTTTTATGTGTGTGCGCATGCGTGCACACGCGCCTGCATGAGTTTGTGCACAGCAGATGCATGCCTGGTGCCCTCAGAGACCAGAGGAGGATGCTGGGTCCCCTGGAACTGAAGTTCCAGCTGGTTGTGAGCTACCTTATGTGGGTGCTGAGAAGCGAACCCAGGACCTCTGGAAGAGTAGTCCATTCTCATAAGTGCTGAGCTATCTCTCCAGCTCCAAACATTCTGTTTTAGTCGCTATAGCTTTGCATATGGTTTTATATCAGTATCGTTCCTCTTTTTGAAAATTTCCCCAGTACTTTTTTACACATTTTAATATCAAATTTAAAACCTTGCTAAGTTTCATTAAAACTCACATTAAACTATGATTAGGGTTGTATTGCCAATGAAGAACATGTGGAAAGGATTATGATATTTTTATAATTTCTCTCCCTATCTAGTTTATGCCATGAATTTTCTTCCCCATCTTTTCTTTTTTCCTTTCTCAGATCTTTCTTTCTATCCTTCTGTGCTTAAATTCAGGATCTGGTTCATGCTAGGCAAATGATCTCATATTGCACTATATCCCAACCCACAAATTTCCATTACATAGGAGGATATGAAATACTATTGTTCATTTTGTAAGGCCTAATAATTTTCTTCTCCGAGGGCCTAGAGAGACCGCTCAGAGGGTAAGAGCCCTGGCTGCTCTTCCAGAGGACCCAGGTCCAGCTCCCAGCATCCACACAGTGGCTCCCAGCCATCTGTAACTCCAGTTTCAGGGGATGTGATGCCCTCTTCTGACTCTGTGGGCACCAGACACACACAGTGCACAGACATGCATACAAGCAAGACACTTAGACACATAAAATAATCTAAAAAAAATTAAATGATAATTTTCTTCACCTAAGTCTTGAACAATTCTTATTAGGTTTGTTTATAGATCCTTTGTATACATCTTTGTTTTAATTACAAATGGGAACTTTAGTTACATTCTATAATTGTTTATTATAACAAAGGAAATCGCTAAGTTTTCAAATGCTGTATATGTATCTAGCTCCCATGACACCTCTTTTAGTTCTGTTATCATGTTAGTTTTTGTTCTTTTGCTTGCTGGGGGAATAATAACTACAAATACCAATAGCTTTGTTTGAAAGTTTACTCCTTTCATTCACGTCATTTTTGTTTTGTTTTGTTAGTTTATTTTTGTTTTGTTTTGAGGGGTTGTGTTCTTGGTTGTTGGTTGGTTGGTTGTTGGTTGGTTGGTTGTTGTTTGGTTAGTTGGTTGGTTGTTGGTTGGTTGGTTGTTGGTTGTTGATTGGTTGGTTGGTTGGTTGGTTGGTTGGTTGGTTGGTTGGTTGTTGGTTGGTTGGTTGTTGGTTGGTTGCTGGTTGGTTGGTTGTTGGTTGGTTCATTGGTTGGTTGGTTGCTGGTTGGTTAGTTGGTTGGTTGTTGGTTGGTTGGTTGGTTAGTTGGTTGGTTGTTGGTTGGTTGGTTGGTTGGTTGGTTGGTTGGTTGGTTTGTTGATTGGTGTTCTTTGCCTTCTTGCATTTGCTGGGTTCTAGGAGTAGCTAGGAATGCTGAGAAAAAGACATAGCTCTCAGTACAGCTGGTGTCTGGGCAGCATTGAGCACTAGGTTAGGGTTTTTATCTTAAGACAAGACAAGTTTTGCTCTCTCAAGGTTCTTAGCCATGTATTGAAGTACTCACACATCATTTGCTATTCTAGTCTACTAAACTGGTGATTATATTAATAGATTTTTCTGATTTGAAGGCAAAATAAGTTCACCTTATTCGATGTTTAACACATACATAATCCAGTTGACATCTTCCTGTGAAATTTTGCAAGATCATGCCATCAGCCTCCTGGTTTCATACTCTCTGTTCTAGGCCTTTCTAATTCGGAACTCTTTGACCTTTCTAAATCTGCTGATATACACTGATCTGTTTGGGTATTTCTAGCTCTCCTTGAATCCTGGGCACCTGCTACCTGTTGAATCCCAATAACGAAACAAATTTAGCACACAGCGGAGGAGACAAGAGCATCAGTAGGTAGTTCTGGGGGTGTCCCCAACCGCACAGAGGTGGAAAGGTGGTGGGGAACGGCCACAAGCAGTGCAGGATCAAGTAGCCTGTTCAGCCAGGAGTTCTGAAGCTCACAGGAGGGGCTTATTCCATGCAGAGGACTCAACCTAAAGGAAGGGAAGTTGGAGAAACATGGAGTGTGTTTGGTTCACCAACTGAAGCCCAGTTTAACTGCACTAATGAGCAGTTTAACTGCACTAATGAGCACATTTTTAGGGGATCGTGGCGGAAGGCTAACTTCAAACCCACTACAAGGAACTCTGAAAATAATGTCTAAACAAAGTGGGTCATTGTGGCCAGATTGTTTGAAAGACTCTTAGCCTCAGTGAAAGGCACCTAGGGAATGAGGAGCCAAGGCAGAGGAGGGTTGAGCAATCCAGACTGATGATTCTAGACATACTTCGTTCACTGATGCTGTTTGTCAGTGTTCCTCAAATTTCATCTGTTAGAAACCAGTCCTCAAACTTGTATATTGATGGTATTTTTGTTTGTTTTGTTTTTAAGACAGGGCCACTCTATGTAGCTCTGGCTGCCCTGGAACTCACTATATAGACCAGGCTGGCCTCAAACTTACAAGATCTGCCTGCCTCTATCTCCCGAGTGCTGGAATTAAAGGTGTGGCCACCACACCAGCCTAGTGATGGTGGGTTTTGAGGTGCTGCTTCAGGGAGGTAATCAGATGAGATAAACTCATCTAGGTGGGACCCCTGAGGACACCAGTGCCTTTGTAGGAAAGGGAAAAGACTCCGGCTAGCGCTTGCTCTGCCTCACCCTGCCTGGATGCAGCACAGAGGCCGCACCAGAAACCAGAGCCTTAGACTTCTCGGGTTCCAGAGCTTGAGCCAAATAAGTCTCTATTCTTTATAAATTACCTAGTCTGTGGCATTTGGTGATAGCAATGGGAAATGAGCTAAGACAGCTGGGCTTGCTCTGTTACCAACACAGAACAGCCGAGAAGGCCTCCAGCATTCTCCGGTTCCCTCACAGGCACCTGGGTCCTAAATGCAGCTGCTTATACCAGGGCTGCTGTTTCCCATAATTATGTTGGCATGAATAACCTCACAATGCACAGTACCCTGAGGATGGGGTTCTGTCCGGGAGAAGCTGCAGACCCCTCCCAACCTCTCACTGTCAGATCCTTTCAGTACCTCAAATCTAGCTTTCTCACCCATTAAATAAGTGTGGGGGAGAATTAGCAAAATGAAGCGGGCAAAGCCGTTTTCTTTACCGGGCCATTTTTCTTGAGACACTAACAGCTAGTCAATTATTTGACTGGGCAGTAAGGTACGTCTTATTAGCTCTGGGTATTAGCTCTGGGTTGTTGGGTTTTTTTTTTTTTTTTTTTTTGTTTTTGTTTTTGTTTTTTTGTTTGTTTTTTTTTTTTGTTTTTTTGTTTTTTTGTTTTTTTTTTTCCCTGAGAGGAGAGCAGCCTTGGTCAGACATAAGGAAATGGTTTGTATGTGTTCTCTTTCTGAGGAAATAAAACAACAAAAACCTGCCGCCAAAGGGCTTCTGCCAGCCAGGCAGGCAGGCAGGCAGGCTGCCTTCCCAAGTGCCTGCAGCAGCCTGCTTGCGACATTGTGACTTTGTCACCTCCCCCTCACAGCCTAATGACATTCTCAAAGGTGGCAAAGGAGAGCTTTGGGTTGCCATGGAAACCCGATGCCAGGAAGAATCAAGAGAATTCTAGCCCTTAAAGGCTGTAGATTTATTCGCCTGCTGCTTAGGGAGCAAAATTTGCAGGGGAACGGGGAGGGGGCGGGGCGGGGTGGGAGGCTTCGGCGAGAAACAAAGGGGTTTCTGGGACACTGGGCAGTGCATGGGTAACAGAGCTGGTGTCCAGGGGTTCAGGGCCTCTATGGGACAATGTTCTCCGTCTTTGAGTCACAGATCAACCCAAATTTGAACGAGCAATGAGAGGAACAGAAAGGAGTAAAGGGGAACGATGGTTTCCCTATAGCCACGGGCAGCCTGTGTTCACATCTAGGGTCCTGAGCAGACCCAGGTCTGCCTGGCTCCCAGCTCATTGCAGGCTCTTTCCAAATCTCACCTAACATGCTACCCTTTCCAAGAGTCCAATTCCCTTTCTAAACAACAAAGCCCCTCCCAGTGTGCCATGGCAAGATCTCCACAATGCCCTGCAAAGGGAGACAGGTGCCTTGTGCTTTCTCACAGTGTGGACAAGCAGAGGTGACCGCAGAAGCCCGTGGAGCCTGCTGGAAAACAGACACAGGGAAGGGTATAAAACAGTTAACAGCAAGAGGGATGAAAAGGAGACCAACTGACTGAGGCATTGGACAAAGGGTCCCTGTGAAGGTGACACTAAGCCCAGAACCTTCTTCCATTGTTTATCCAATGCTAACCGTGTGCCATGATGCCTCCGTACATACATACTGCAAAGGGCTTCAGAGATTCACTCCGCAGTCAAAGGCTGGTTATACCCACTTCGTAGGTGTGGAAACTGGGCCCGGGAAGAAGTGACTGGGCTCAAGTCATAGGTGAGTATGGAACAAGATTGAACTTAAGTAACACAGGATCTACCCTACTGCTCAGCTTCCTGCCAGCCTCTGGGGTTGGGTCACAGTGCCTGGGGGCTGATGAGAGGAGAGAACAGATTCTCCTGAGAACGGACAGACAGATACATGAGTGCGCGCGCGCGCGTGCACACCAGCCTTTGTGTGGTGGATTTACCAGTCATGGTGATGAAGACACTGAGGATCATGTGTGTTCACACCCTACATGCTCTCTCTCCCCTGAGATGCCGCTAGCCCTACCTCCCTCAGCAAACCTCCCTTCCAAAACAGCAGGTCACATATGTGTCAGCTAATCCAGAAGGCACAAGGACACCTCCTGACATGGGACTCTTCCCCAGTTCTCAGGAAAACCCAGCAAGAGGCAATGAAGTCGTCCATTGGGCCTCTTCAGAGCAAAGATTCTCCACTTGACCGCCACCCTCCCTTGGCAGGTGCTGCGTCCTCCCCGCTTTGTAGAAGGAATGACGGGGCTGTGTCCTGCCACCCGGCTAGCTTTACCCAAAATAATTACACAGAAACTGTATTCTTTCAAACATTGCCTGGCCCATAGTTTCAGCCTCTTATTGGCTAATTCTCACATCTTCCTTTAACCCATATTTAGTAATCTGTGTAGCACCACGAGGTGTGGCTTACCAGGAGAGATCTTAACCTGCATCCATCTCGGAGAGGAGAAGCATGACAACTGCATATGGCGACTGCCTGAAGCGTCTGCTCACTGCCTTCTACCCAGCATTCTGTTCTGTTTACTCCGCCTACCTAATTTTCTGTCCTATTGGGCCAAGCAGTTTCTTTATTAATTAACCAATGAAAGTAACACATAGACACTCCTCCATCACCACTTGACCACATGTGCCTTGGCTCCACACTGCCTCAGAGTCCGCCTAAGACACTTTAGTCCTTAGGATTCAGTTCCATGGCCAGTAATGGTGATTGTGGCTCATATCGACAGTTACCACAAAATCTCAGGGGAAGAGACCAGCATTTAAAAGTGCACAATGGGGAGGGGAAGTTAAATCCCAGACTTCTGTTTCCGTTATGGTGAGAGCCAGTGTTGGTACTGAGACAGTTGTCCTGTTGCAGCGACACATGAAAGAGTGTGGGGGGGACACGAGCATGCTTCCTCCTGTGGCTCATGGTCCCAGAGGCTCATGGGATGGTGACTGTGAAAATGACCTGTGGTTCAGCTCCTCCTACCGTCTCCACCTGCACCCAGCTCAGGGCCCAGAAGCCATCCTCCCCCGCCTCGTTCTGGACACACAGGGTCTCTGCTGCTCTGTGCCACCGTCTGAGTTGTATCCTCATCCAGTATATGTCTTACCGTGCATGTCACACATCCTCTGTCTCTATAGAAACCCTGGAGTCTCGCTTAAAACCTTGCTCAGACCCCTCTGAGGTTTCTCTGCCCTTTTTTGCTTTCCTTCAAAGACATTGTTTCCCCAAACCTGCTTACAACCTGGTCATCCGGTGTAGTGGGTGACAGCTGTCTGCCTCCCTGACTTCCTCCCACCAGAGAAAATCTATTTTGCAGCCGTCCCGACGGAGAACTTTCTAGGCATCAGGTAGTCGGCAAAATAGACTTTACCTGTTTGCTTGCCTACAACTTACTGAAGGGAATCAAATGAGTACAAGATGCATTGTTGGGAGTATAAACTTACTAATGTGTGGACAGACAAACAGATAGACAGCAGCATGGTGGACATGCTGAGGACGGTTCAGTCCCCAGCACCAGAGACAGACAGTACGGCGTGGGCTTGAAGAGAGAAAATCAGGGCCCACATGGCAAAAGCAGGAGTCTCCTGCTATACCTTTCTGAGGATGGAAGAGGTTTCGCTACACTCCCAGGAAGAGGCAGAGGACACAGCAAGGAGCAGGATGTGTGCCCACCAATACCCTCTTTGATATAACTCACCAGATGAGAGATCTTGTCCCCTGGCAATCTGTTAGCTAGGGGCTCAAGGACAATGCCTCAGTAGAGTGCTGTCAGTGAGCGGGGACAGGCTGCTGTGTGCTGTGTCCTGAGCAGCAGCTGGACCCTAACGTTCCATTTTTACAATAACCTGGTGGCTGAGGCAGAAAATAAGCAAATAAGAAACCAAATAACCATTGTGACATAGGCCACACAAGGAAATGAGGGCTGGTCATTCCAAATAGAGCAGTCGGACAACCATTAAATCTCAGCAGCTTGTGACTTAGGAACCCAATTCTTGTTTGTCGATCCAGTCAGGGTCAGAGTTGGGGGGCTCGGTTCCACACAGACATTCAGAGACTCGGGCTGATGGAAGACTCGGTCTCTCCAACACAAGCATCCAAACCATCCCTGATGCTGACAATCCTAAGCAGCGTAAACCAAGTGAAAGGTCATGGACCATGGACCAGGGCTGTCGAGAGCACGTGCCATTGTCAGTCACGCCGCCTTGATCGAAGCAGTTGCGCAGTCTCTAAGTTTGTTTGGGTAGACGGCACTCTGAACTACGTGGCTAAGACAAAAAAAAATTGTTGTCTTCTTGCTCTGGGGAATCACAGTGAAGATGTTGGCAGAGTTGGTTCCTTCTGGGTCTTCGAGGACCAAGATGGGTCCTGCCTCTCCGAAGCACCTGGTGGTGTTATCCCTTTGATGACCCTTGGATTATTGATGGATCAGCCTGATTTCTGCCTCCATCTGGACATGTGTGACTCTCTCCCTCTGACTGTTTCTCATTTCTCCTTATAATAAGGTTACCAATCCAATTGGTTTAGAACCCACACTCCAACTTGACCCTATGTTAACTACACCGATGACGACTGCCTTTCCCAATGAGGTCATGTTTTAGGTGATAGGGGTTAATAATTTCAGCGGATGACATTTGTAGACAAATGTCAGCCCTAACCCATGGTAGCACTCCAAAGCAAAGGAGGCAGGGCCGCTGTGTCTGGCAAGCAGGTAATGCATGCATAAGCAATGCGATACATAGAGGAGCTGAAGCAAAAGTGGCCCAGACTAACCTGCACCAGGCTTGCACTTCTTAAGAGCAGAAACTCAGCTCAGCTGCCCCTGTGCCAGCTTGAGCCCAGGTTTGCACAAATGCTCAGTAAGTAACAGCTGGGCTGAACTAAAGCCAGAGTCACTGAGCGGTGAAAGGGGCACCGGTGGTGCAAAACTGGAGGCTGGGGGGTTAGACTGACTCAGGGACAGGCCAGGGATGGATGCTCATTGTGCTAACTGCCTTGGGATTACTGGCTGAGACACTAAGCAGGTCTATTAACTCCGACCAAAGGAAGCAGCCCAGAAGAAAAGTCCAGTCAATGTGTGTTTTCCCTGTGAAGGTGTCCCTGGCCAAACGAGAAGGAACTGTGTCATGGGAGAGAGGAAGGGGGACATTTAGCCCCAGTTTTGTCTTTGTCTCTGTCTATCTGTCTCTGTTTCTCTGTCTGTCCCTGTGTGTGTGTGTGTGTGTGTGTGTGTGTGTGTGTGTGTGTATCTCTATCTGTTTCTCTCTCTCCCTCCTTCCCTCCCACCTCCCTCACTCCCTCCCTTTTTAGGTATATGGACTCACCATCCTGCTGGGCCCCTAGATTTCTGCATCTAACAACTCAGCTCCCCAACATCTCCCATTGTTCACGCACAGAGATTTGAGGAAAGACTTCTCATGGCTTGAGAGCCACAGAAACAGTTGTGGAAAATGGACATGTTTGGCATCCTTCCCAGACTGCAAGACATCAGGTTGGGTATCAGGGAGATGCCTGGAAGCTGATGTAAGTCAGAGAGACAACTCCCATGGCCTGAGGGACCCTTCAGTGTCCTACCAAAAGGTCACGTTCACCAGGAGGCATGAGAGTAACAACTGCTGTCAGTTTCCCAGGGCTTAGCATGAGACAGGACCAAGCTGGGCGTGCACAACCTGCCCTGGCCGTAAGTTGTACTTAGGGCCTCTGGTCTCCCTGTCACACCAGAGGTAAGAAACTTACATGTCAGAGAGACATCGTGACAGGTGCAAGGTTTCCCACCAGGGAGTCAGCCCAGACCTGAATAGTCTAAAGGGACCTCTGACCTTAGAGTCCTGGCTCTGGCCTTCCCTGGGGTCAGCCACACTTCCTTCAGCCTTGTCTCAGTTAGACTGTCATGACAGAATGGCAGAGACCAGGTGCCTGTCGCCACAATTTATTTTTCAAAATCCTACAGCCTGGGGTGTCTACAAGGTGCTGACAAGAAGCTGATTCTGGCTTTACCATCTGCTCTGCGTCCACATACGGTGAAGGAGATAAGGGAGTCTCCGGGTCTCCCATGTAAAGGCCCTAAGCATGTCTGTGAAGGCGTCACATTGATGACCACATCACCTTCCGAAGGCCTTGCTTCCTAATTCAGTAGAGCTTAAGAGACGTGACCCCGTGTGAGGTCTTTAGGTCACTGGGGTGCACCCTCAAAGGGGATCATGGGTCTCTGGCCTGCCCTATCTTTTCTCTTGGCTTCCTGCTGGTAAACTCAGAAGATTTATTCCCAAGTGTTTCCTGCCATTCAGAAGCCTACCAGAGGTCTAAACGGTCTTGATAAGTTTTGTTTCCATTTTACGTGTGTGCATGTGGGTCTGATTGTATGTCTGTGCACCACATGTTTGCAGGTACCCTTGGAAGCCAGAAGAGAGTTCTGGATCCCCTGGAACTGGAGTTACAGACAGCTGTGAGCCACCATGGAGGTACTGGTGATGGAGGAGTGTCTATGTGTTACTTTCATTATTAATAAAAAACTGCCTTGGCCCTTTAAGAGAACAGAAAATTAGGTAGGCAGAATAGACAGAACAGAATGCTGGGTAGCAGGAGTGGGGAGACGCTTCAGTCGCCATGGTGAGTCTCCATGCTTCTCCTCTCCGAGATGGACGCAGGTTAAGATCTCTCCTGGTAAGCCACACCTCGTGGTGCTACACAGATTACTAAATATGGGTTAAAGGAAGATGTGAGAATTAACCAATAAGAGGCTGAAACTATGGGCCAGGCAGTGTTTTAAAAGAATACAGTTTCCGTGTAATTATTTTGGGTAAAGCTAGCCAGTGGCCGGGTGGCGGGACGCAGCCCCACTGCTTCCTTCTACAGATTGGCGCTCCAACGTGGTGACTAAATCCACTTAAAAACCTGAGTTGGCTTTAAATAAAGGAGAGAAAGAGTTTAACACAGCTTTTTGCTGTTTGCCTGGACGTGCTGTAGAGAGATTTCCTGTTTCGGCAATAGCGGCAGAGAAAAAGCTAAGTCATTTTAAAACGCGGCTTCCTGGTGCTGTGCTGCCAGTGCGAACTCTGGCTTTAAAGCATTTCAGTGGCTTTTATGGACTGGATGTTTGTGTGCCTGCTTGGGATCGGAAAGAAAGTGCTCTGAGACCATGCCAACGGCTCACTGCTCCCCGCCTGCACCTGGGCAGATGGCAGAATCAGGCTTAGGCGAGCGGGAGAACATGGCGGATTTCTGCCGATGTTTCCAAGCTGCGCAACTTGGATGAAAAGAGTTTCTGTGCCGCACACTCAGTCTCAGAATTAAAGTGCTGAGTGTGGCTCCTACCTGGAGGCCCCAGAGCTAGCAGAAAATGGTACATCCTCCATTTTGAAATTGGAGAGAGGTGGAGCCAACATCTAGAACAGCCCAGCGGCTCTGCAGCTCAGAGGTACAACCGATTAAGAGTCACAAGCGGCTCAGCCATGTTGGACTAGGCGTGGCAAGCCCGCAGTACCTGTTTTTGACCTAGGAATGTCACAGCTTAGAGTCTTAAGTGCTTAGTGATGTAAAGGCGCAAATCAAACATGTTTCTCGACAGTAGAAAAATTACAGATTCACAATAGGACAGATTCAGACATAAAAGACTTTTAAATGAGTCACAATGTTGGATAAATGTACGTATGCTTGAGAGAGAGAAGAAGAAATATAGAGAATAAAGTTAATGCCTAAAAAAGGGTAAAGTCTTTAAAGAGACAGAGTACAGATAGTTATAGATTAAAAGAAGTAATAGAGTAAAAATAAGCCACGTAAAAATGGAAAATTCACAGAGAGTCTGGATTATGTATTTTGTTGTGTTTTCTTTGATTTTTTTTTACTGTAAAGGAGCTAAGTACAGAGAGACATTTCATTATATGGGCTGCCAGGCTAGACCAGAATGGACATCTTAACGGTATGACTTCAGGATTTGGATCTAAGAACATGATGCTTTGGAAAAGAGTTTCTTCTTTTGTTTTCACAGAGGACGAGACTCTGTGGATTGCTTCTATCCCAATATGGTATGATAGACCACGCCCTCCTGAAAGGTTGCTGTGAACATCTTCAAAAAATTACTTCACTCAACTGCCGACTGAGATGAACCTGGCACACAGGTTACATCATGAAAGATCTGATTAACAGCGCCCCCATTCAGCAGGAAGCAGTTTGGAGAGAAAAATCTGCGCCCATTTTCCCAAATATTGTTTATAAATGTTCTTTTACATTTAAAGGGGGATGTGATATAGAGATAAATAATTTGCAATGGTATGGATTTTAAGGTCAATTTTGTTATATATATATATATATATATATATATATGTATTTCTGATTTCATTAAGCTATTGTAATTGTGTAGTTCATTTAAAAATGTAATGTATAATTAGGAAATATAGGTTGTTAATGGATAATCATTGATAATAGTTAAGCTTGTAGTCATGTTATTAGATTTTCTAGATATGTAGAGATATATTTCAGTCAGATAGGCATTCTTCATATCTTTCAAAGACTGCAGAATATGGCATTTAATGTTTTAATAACTTAGGGTTTTTCATGACAATGAGACACGTCTGCTCCTGGCAGCACCAATCTATTTCGAGAGGAAGATGGGCATCGAAGAGGCTACTTATGGAGTTTGTTAGCCATTTGGGCAAGAAACTGCTCTTGCCTGGACTGTTGCATAAACTGGACACAAGGAACCCACAGAAAGAGGACTGATGAACTTGCCTAAAGGTGAGATGGTCTTTCGGGGTTCCTGATTCATTAAAGAGTCTGCGAGATGTTCTGCAGGACACAGCAGAAAGTGACTGAACTGTCTTTGGAATTTCCTGCTTCATGGAAATGTCTGCTGGATACTTATGGGCCTGTAGGCTGAAGATGGATGCCCCAACGGTACAGAGGAACTTTGGGTGACTGTCCAGGCAGCGAGTTGTCTCTGTCATTTCTAGAGTTTGAAAGTTGCATATGACTTGTTTACTTAGGTAATATTATATCCTTCTGGAGTCTTTGATGGAGTTGAAGAATAAATAGATAGTTATAGCTTTCCTTAGTTATGATAAAAGATAAAATAGATTTAAATATTGTAACTGTAATACTTGCTTGATAACTGTTTTGTTATATGTAATTTTGCTATGTTAAAGTTGAAGCCTTTCTTTTTTGTTTAAACAGAAAAAGGGGAAATGATGGAGGAGTGTCTATGTGTTACTTTCATTATTAATAAAAAACTGCCTTGGCCCTTTAAGAGAACAGAAAATTAGGTAGGCGGAGTAGACAGAACAGAATGCTGGGTAGCAGGAGTGGGGAGATGCTTCAGTCACCATAGTGAGTCTCCATGCTTCTCCTCTCCGAGATGGACGCAGGTTAAGATCTCTCCTGGTAAGCCACACCTCGTGGTGCTACACAGATTACTAAATATGGGTTAAAGGAAGATGTGAGAATTAACCAATAAGAGGCTGAAACTATGGGCCAGGCAGTGTTTTAAAAGAATACAGTTTCCGTGTAATTATTTTGGGTAAAGCTAGCAGGCGGCCGGGTGGCGGGACTGCAGCCCCGCTGCTTCCTTCTACATACTGGGAATTTAACCCATGTCTTCTGTGAAAGAAACTAGTGCTCTTAACCTCTGAGCCATCTCTCCAGGCCCTGGGAAATTTCATACAAAGAATTTTAATTACAGTTACCCCAATTCTTCCCCCTAATGCCTCAAAAACCTAAAATCCAAAAAAAATCCTTGCCCATCCCCCAAACTCATATCCTCTTTAGTTTTTTTCCCTCTACCTCGGTTTTCAGACAGGGTTTCTCTGTGTAATAGTCCTGGCTGTCCTGGAACTCACTCTGTAAACCAGGCTGGCCTTGATCTCACAGAGATCCACCTGCCTCTGCCTCCCAAGTGCTGGCATTAAAGGCATGCGTCACCACCGGCATATTCTCTTTTCTTAATAACCTATCGAGTCCAATTTGTGATGCCTTGCACTTCTGGGTGAGGGGCCATTCACCATGGTCAGCCTAGTAGGGGCCACACCCTTAAAGAAGACTGAATCTCCCTCTCCCAGAAGCCATCAACTGCCCAGAGATCCTCAGTTAGGGGTGAAGGACCATGATCTCAAATTTAAGCTGCTTATCTCGATTAGTTTATTATAACAATGGGAAGCTGACCACCAAATAAGACCTATCTAGAAGTCAAGCAACAGTGGCACACACCCTTAATCCCAGCTCTAGGGAGACAGAGGCAGCAGGATTTCTGAGTCTGAGGTCAACCTGGTCTACAGAGTGAGTTACAGTGTAGTAGGAGCTGCAGGCTGCATTCCCACCCAGCTCCCAGCCACCTGGCTAGCTTATGCCCCAAAATAACAACACACAAACTGTATTCATTTAAACACTGCCTGGCCCGTTAGTTTCAGCCTCTTATTAACTAATTCTCCTATCTTGCTTTAACCCATATTTAGTAATGTGTGTAACACCACGAGCGGTGTCTTACCGGGAAAGATTCAGCATGTCTGACCTGGCAGCTGGCTCCATCGTGACTGTCTCAGAGAGGAGAGGCATGGCAATTGCCTGAGGCATCTGCCTCACTTCCCTCTTCCCAGCATTCTGTTCTGTCTACTCCACCCACCTATGTTCTAACCTATCAGGCCAAGCAATTTCTTTATTAATTAGCCAATGAAATCATCAGATAGGTAGAAGACACACCTACATCATCACAGTACAGCCAGGATTACCCAGAAGAAAAAAACTGTCTCCAAAAAAAAAAAAAATCTAAAACCATCTAGCCAACCGGTGGTGGTGCATCCCTTTAATCCCAGCACTTGGGAGGCAGAGGCAGACGAATCTCAAAGCCAGCCTGGTCTACAGAGCCATTTCCAGGACAGCTGTGGCTGTTACACCAAGAAACTCTGTCTTAAAAACAAACCAGCCATCTAGAGTCTAGGAGTGCGCTGCGGTGGTGAGATGGTTATGACAACAATGGACGAAGCCAGGCGTGGTGCTGAGCGCCTGCAGTTTCAAGAGTTTGCAAGTAGAGGCCGGAAGATCAAGACTTCCTCTTTGACCTCACAGCAAGTTAGTGGTCAGTCTGGATCACACGAAAACGTGTTTCCAAAACATCCCAAAAGGCAACAAACAACCACAGCCTCCACTCTTGAATTGTTTAAGGAACGCCTACTCAGTGTTTGGCCTTGTCCAAGGCCTGGGGAGGAATGTATAGCGGCTTCTGCCCTCCTGGAACACTCGGGGCTTTGTATTCTAAGAAAGAATGGCAAGACACCACTTGTCACCCGCGTAAAGGAGGAGGAATTCTGGCAGAAGTCACTGTGGACTTCAGGAAATTCATGAATGGTTCAGGGAAGGACAGCATGCCTGGCCTGCCCAATGGAAGGGAGATAATTATTCACCCTCTGCCAGCCAGTTAATGTTGTCCTGTGTTGATCTCTGTCCCTCTCTCTTTAAACACTGCCCTTGAACCCAAAGAAAGGTGGAGTATGCTTTCCAACCTTAGAGGGAAAAACTGGAACAGACCCCCAAGATGTCTTGGTTTTCTCCTTCTACATGGGGGCTTCCAGGCAAACCTGAGCTGTCAGTTGGTGTTCAGAGCAGGCTGTGTTCTTGGCTGAGGAACCACATGCCAAGTACTGTGGAGTGGCGTCCCGCTCTGCAACTGCATCCTGATCGCTCTGTAATGGGGCTTGAAGGAGAAAGACAACCTCGGCTATCTGCCTGTCTGTCCACGGCACGTTTGCTTTGCTTGGTATCCCTGACTGCAGACTGACTTGGTGCTCTGGCATCTCCTGCCCCCAGGGACAGAGGCTGCTCTCGGCAAGTCAGTGGCGGGCACTAGGGTGTCAGCCTGGGTGAAAGGCGAGCCTCTAAGGATAGAAACACACCCACACAGCACGTCTGGCTTCTCCAAACTCATTGTTGCCCCTTATTGCCATGGCAATAGTAGGTGCTACTAATCTAGACCACTGTACACCCATTTGTTAGCATTGGGAGCTGACAGGCCCGGGTTCAAATCCTGTCTCAGCTACTCCCTACAAGTCAACCCAACTTAGAAAATTTCCTTTCCTTGTAGGTGCAGGTAAAAATCACTTCACATGGGGATTATCATAAAGGTAGAACACAGGCTGCCCTGGAACTCTCTTCTGCTCCAGCCTCCTGAATGTTGAGATTACAAAGATACACCACCAGGCCCAGAGACAGGGTTTCACTATGTAGCCTTGGCTGGCCTGGAACTGGCCTCAAACTCACAGAGATCCACCTCCCTCTGCCTCCCCAGTGCTGGGATTAAAGACGTGTGATGCATACCTAGCTCTAATGATACTTTTTAAAAATAAGACAAATAATCAACATTTGGTATAAATACCTCACACTGCAAAGGTTCAAATATATACACAGTACTCACACAAGACATTCGCTGTGGCACCATCTGATAACAATGCACTAAAGGCCATAGGTGCTCATTATATAAACCTGCACTCTGTAGTGTGCGGTATTCCACAGCTGTTTAAAGGAGCCTGGTTTTCCTCTACGCTCTGAATCATATCTGATTTTATTTTTTTTCTCACTCCATTTTTAATGCAAAACCAAAGCTCTCAAACCCAATTAGGGAATCAGCCATGTAATGGTTTGTAAAGGGAGAACCTTGACTGGCCTTCTGGGTCTCCCTCCAGTCCAGCATGGCCCCACTCATGAAGGTTTAAAGAGTGGCCATCCACCCAGCTAAGTCACACAGGAACTGAGAAACCTGAGGGCCACGGGACAGCTGTGGACGCTGAGGATACCGCCAGTGACGAGCGCCCCTTGGTGCCATCTACGTTAAGCACAGGTACGCGGCTCCTCAGAACTGCCGGTGAACAGGCCGATTGCCAGGGAAATGAGATTGTCCTGGGGTGAACAAGCTCTCCTGAAGATGGAGGCAGTGGTGGTCTTCCAGTTCCAGCTCCGGGTTCAGCTTCCTGTCTGCTGTCTCAGTCTGATAATCCATCTCTGGTTTTTTTTTTGTTTTTTTGTTTTTTTTTTTTTTTGTAGTTGAGTCGGCGTTGGAAACTTCAAGGTGAAGATCAAAGCATATCTGTTTCATGTTCTGACGGTCTGTCCCACGCTTGAGGGAGACACCTTAAGCAACTCTGCGAATGTAGCAAGGTCACTTCTTATCGGAAGGGGCACTTGCTACAGAAAAGGAATCATGCCACTGTGACGAGTCATTGAGCCACGCCACACACTCTGCACTCATCTTTTGTCCCCTCTGGGTGACCCTAGCATGGCGGCACCGTCTCCTGAAACCAGGGTCTTTCATCTTGAAGGCACTCGACTTTCATAATCACTCCTGGCCGTTATCTCATACTGTTGCTTCCCAACATTTTTCAAATGAAGCTCTCAGCCCAGAACTCACTAATTAAGACAAATTATGTGGCTGTTTGGATGGTGAGACTTACCTCCTCACTACCTGCTCAAAAGCAGAAGAATCCAGTTAAGCCCTGTTGCCTGACGGCTGAGGGTTTGCTTTCCTTTCCCAGCTCCCATGGCTGCTTCTGTGTGAGACCGCTCGTTCCCTCTCATGTTGTTCTCACAGAACACCTGAGGAAGGGTCATTTATGATGAGCAGAATGCCAGGACAGGACCATGGTTCTGAAGGCTGCCAAGGTTGAAGCCTGAGGGACTGGTGTCTGGTGAGGCTGTGGGGCCACAGGGCAGAATGTGGGATGGCAACAAAGTAAGAGCCGAAGAGAGCTAAACCTGTCCTCTGCTAGGGACCAATATCCCCAAGAACAGTAACCCCGTGCAATCACAGCCTTGATCGTTACATGAAAGCAGAAGCCTCATAGCTCTGGAGTGAATATTGAAGCTATAGGGTAGTTGTCTCCCTCCCCTAACCCCACATTGAAATAGTCCATCTGTGAGCAAAACCCATTAAGATTCAGAAAGTGGTTCCAGAAGCCCAGGCTTCATGGCCTCTTGCACCCAGTAGGGGACTATGGCTTTCCCTGTTTAGAGTCACCTACGCCACTGAGGAACTTTCTGTACCAGCTGAACAGAGGAAAACCAAGTATCAACCCTGCTAAGTCCTCTTCTGATTATTGTGAAAGGAAAGAAAAAAGACAAAAAGGAAGGAAAGAAGGAAGAACAAATGGAAGGAAGAAGGAAGGAAGGAAAGAAAGAAGGGAGGACAGATGGAAGGAAGAAGGAAGGAAGAAGGAAGGAAGGAAGGAAGGAAGGAAGGAAGGAAGGAAGGAAGGACAGATGGAAAGAAGGAAGGAAGGAAGGAAAGAAAGAAGGGAGGACAGATGGAAGGAAGGAAGGAAGGAAGGAAGGAAGGACAGATGGAAGGAAGGAAGGAAGGAAGGAAGAACAGATGGAAGGAAGAAGGAAGGAAGGAAGGAAGGAAGGAAGGAAGGAAGGAAGGAAGGACAGATGGAAAGAAGGAAGAACAGATGGAAGGAAGAAGGAAGGAAGGAAGGAAGGAAGGAAGGAAGGAAGGAAGGAAGGAAGGACAGATGGAAAGAAGGAAGGAAGGAAGGAAAGAAAGAAGGAAGAATAGATGGAAGGAAGGAAGGAAGAATAGATGGAAGGAAGGAAGGGAGGACAGATGGAAGGAAGGACAGACAGATGGAAGGTGTTAGGAATTTTTCCTAACGCAAGGTCTCTGCCGACACAAATTCCCAATCAAGCCAAATCAAAACAAGCCAAATTAAGAAATATCCATGTTTAATGGGATTTCTGTGCTCTCGTGTGGCCCCGAGGGGGAAACCAGGAGGTCAAAAACATGACCACCAGGAGGAAGGAAAAGGGAGTTCACATAAATACTCCGTGGGAGTGGTCCTGACCCCGTCAGGACCTCGCATGCTGGGTTTTGGAGTCCAAACCAAAACAGCTCTCAGGCCTGGGGGCTGGGGGCTACACTCCCAACTTAACATAAGGAAGGACAGATGGAAGGAAGGAAGGAAGGAAGGAAGGAAGGAAGGAAGGAAGGAAGGAAAACTCAACCAATGAACTTCCCCAGATGCACAAGTCCCAATGCAGAAACAGAACAACATCAAGTCCAAGCCAGCACGTCTCCTCCACAAGTCACTAATCTCAAAATAACAGCCTCGGATGAAAACAACCTATAAGAACTTCCAGACCAAAAGTTCAAAGGATGATTAAGGCTGAGAGATGGCTCATGGGTTAAGAGCACTGGCTGATCTTCTAGAGGCTCCAGGTTCAATTCCCAGAACCCAGATGGGATGGTGGCTCACAAGCTCCTGTAACTCCAGATTCAAGCACTAGACATGCATGTAAGCAAAACACCCATACACGTCAAAATAAAAATAAATAAAAGTTTTTAAAAAGAATTATTGTTACTATGCTCAAACCACTCAAAGGAGATGTGAATATACTTAGAGAAAGAAAAAAAAAGCTGAATGAAATAAGGATGTTAATACAAGATATGAAAACAGAATTCAACAAAACGATATAATTATTGAAGAAAAGCCAACTGAAATAAAGAAGGAAATTAAAAATTCAATGAGCCAAATTAAAACCTGTGCAGAAACCCTCACCAACAGTGGGAAACAGTATCTGGGCTGAAAGACAAGGTAAAAGAACTGGGTCACTTAATAAAGGTCAATCTAAATTTCAAAGCATGTGAATAGCACACAGGGGAGCTCTAGGGCACCATGAAAAGACATAACCTTTATTTACAGGCACAGAAAAAAAATATCATGCCAAAGGCATAGAAAATAGTTTCAACAAAATCACTAAAGAAAATGTTCCAAACCTAGAAAAAGCGATGCCTCATCCAAGTTAAAGAGGCTTACAGAACACCAAATAGACAGACCAAAAAGAAACTTAGCATGTAATATTGTATTTAAAACATTAAAAACATAGGATAATGAAAGCTGCAAGAGAGTCAAGTCACTTATAAAAGGCAGACACATCAAAATAACTGCTGGTTATTCAACAGAAATTTTTAAAGCCAAAAGAGCCCAGGAAAGTGTATTCCAAGTTCTGAAAGACCACAACCATCAACCCAGAAAATTACACCAGCAGAACTGTCTATTAAAATTGAAGGAGAAATGAGAACTCATAAAAACACACCAAAGGAATTTATGGCCTCTAAACCATATCTACAGAGAATACCACAAGGAATATTTTATGCTGAAGAGAAGGACATCCAAGAGATCACAGAGAATAAATTTAAAAAATACCAAGGCAAATAATAACTTTAAAAAACATAACAAAACCAACAAAATGACAAGAACTATTAACTCTTAATATTAGTGGTCTCAATTCCCAAGTAAAAAGACACAGACTAGTATGTTGGATTAGAAAACAGAATCTGTCTTTTCTGCTGCCTCCAAGAAAAATGTCTCACCATCGATGACAGACTGCTCTTTAGAGTAAAGGGTGGGAAAAAGCACTCCAAGCAAAAAGTACTAAGCTGTTGATAGTCTAATATCTGAATTAAAGTCAGCAGCATCAGAGTAGAAGGAGAGAACCGGCCTCCAAGAGTTGTCCTCTGACTTCCACACATGTTCTGTGGCATGCACATGCCTACAGAGAGAGAGAGAGAGAGAGAGAGAGAGAGAGAGAGAGAGAGAGAGAGAGAGAGAATTTAAATATATTTTAAAAGGCAAGGTCTCTTGATTGTGACAACCTTAGTGTTGTATTATGTCTTAGTCAGGGTCACTGTTGCTGTGATGAAACACCATGATCAAAGGCAGCTTGGAGAGGAAAGGGTTATTTCACTCACAGCTCCGTCATCAAAACCTTTAAGGGCAGGAACTCAAGCAGGGCAGGAACCTGGAGGCAGGAGCTGATGCAGAGGCCATGCAGAGGTGCTGCTTACAGGTTCACTCCCCATGGCTTGCTCAGCCTGCTTTCTTATAGAACCCAGGACCACCAGCCCAGGGTTGACTCCACCCATCATGGCTCAGGCCCTCCCCATCAATCACTAATTAAGAAAATGCCCTACAGGCTTGCCTGCAGCCCAGTCTTACTGAGACTTTCTCAATGGAGGCTCCTTTGTCTCCAGTGATTCTAGCTTGTGTCAAGTTGACATAAAATTAGCCAGCACACACTCTCTAAAGGTCTGTTTGCTATAGAGGAGTATAAATAGTTATGAACTCTGATGGCAAAGAGACAGCACTATTCATGGGTGGTGTGGTCAGAATGTGAAATGTCCCCCATAAGCGTGTGTGTTTGAGCACTTGGTCCCCAGCTGGTGGAGCTGTTGGGGTAAGATGTAGAAACTTTAGGTGGTGGAGCCTCGCTGGAGGAAGGTGCGCACTGGGGGTGAGCCTTGAGGTTTTCTTGTTTGTTTTTGTGCATGTTTATTTGTGGATAAAGACAGACAAAGAAACTAGTGACTTAAGACAATGTAGGCTTTATCTGAGAGAAAAAACCGAGAGCATCTCTGCAAGAAACAAGACCTGCAATCCAGGTTCAGGGCAGAAGGTGGGGCGGTGGGGGAAGGGGTGCAGTCAGTGCTTTCTGGTTCCAGATAGGCCATTGGAAGGAGTAAGGGGGTGGGGGGAAGGTGTGTAAATAAACGTCAGGAAATAGATAAGTATCTCTCCAGATTAGCCATTTTCAGAGGATCTGTAGGGACTGTGGCAGGAAATCTAAGAAACTAAGTCTGCAATGCTGATTTCTATGGTTTCCAGAAATTTCCATCATTTAATCAAAATGGAGAGACTTCAGAATGGTGCCACCAAGGCTAACAGGCCAGTGTATACATGCATGTGGAAGCCAGAGAATAGTCTCAAATCTGGTTCCTCCTCAGACACTGCCCACCTTTTTTTTTTTTTTTTTTTTGAGACAAGGTTTTCTCTCACCTTGTTAGGCTTAGCTAGATGGCCAAACCCAGGGATCCCCATGTTCCCACCACCCCAGGGCTGGAATTGTTATGCCCAAATCCGCGAAGTCCCCGCAAAAGCCAAGAAGGAAACCGAGTCCCATATGTAAAAACAAAGAGCCTTTATTTTAATCAACTTTGCAAACTCAGTCTCTCCGCATGAACAACATATTGGAATAACTGGATCGCCCTGGGCTCAATTAGAATTGGGTTTTTATAGTAGTAAAGGTGAGGGTGGGGGGTCTCTGAGGTTCAGGAACTCTGACTGGCTGACTCCTGTCTAGGGGTGTCCTGGTGAGGTGCACTGGCAGGTGAGCCTATCTACAGCAGTTGGAATGTTAGGCATTTCCTTTGAATGGTCTGCTCCTGGGAGGTGGTCAGATAATCTCAGCTTGTGGTTCTTTTCCTGCTACCAGGTATTGCTTCAGGGTAAACTACTGAGACTCAGGCCTCTTATTAAATTTATTGAGGGCCGAGTTCTACTCTGGCAGGTGATAATGGTTGGAAATAAAGAACTTCCTTTGGGGGACCTGTCCATCCTTAGCAGATCATGGCTGACCCCCACAGGATCACAAGTGTGCACCACTACACAGGAGTCCGTGCATAGGTTCTGAGATGTGCACCTGGTCCCTGTATGCATCGCAAACACTGTATTGGCTGAGCTGCCCCCAACCATCTCTGTATTTTTTTTTTCTCAGTTTGAGGCAAGCTCTCAGTAAGTTACCTTGACTGGCCTTAACTGGCTCTGGAGCCTGGGCTGCCCTTGAACTTATGACCTTTCTTTCTCAGCCTCTTCAAGTCCCTGGGTTGCGGGTCTGTGCAAGAAAGCCTGTATGAGGTGACCGGTCAAGGTGTACTTCCTCCTTGTGGAAGATATGTGGGTTCTCCACCACGGTCCACACTGAGGATGGTCCACATTCACCTCCAGGGATAACCTTTCCCTTCCTTGTAGACAGCAGACAGGACACCTTTACATCACAAGTCTTGCTTTTGGGCAGAGAGCTTTCCTGCTTCTTTGTCTTTTGTCCTTCACAGTGGGGGAGATGCAGTTAAGTTCTTATTCGCATCCCATCACCCCCCCCCCCGCCCCCCGCCCCCCCCAGCCAACCATAGGAAAGAGTGCAAGGAGCCCAGGGAAGGAAAGCCAGCAGTGATGTTTGTGCTCTGAGCTACTCTGTGGTCTTTCCCCTCCTTCTATGCTGGCCGTGGTTTTATGTGGAGTCATTAATGAGAATAAAAATTAATTGAATTTGTGAAAGAGCTAAAAAGCTCAAACCTTGCCTGGAGGAATAAACCACAAAATAGGCCTAGAGCCGGCTGGTGAAAATTGCCTTTGTAATCGTAATATTTTAAATGGGCAATTCCTACAGTAAGAGGACGTCAAGCTTGTGTTTCTTGCTTCCTTCCCTCCCCGGCCGGCTTCCTGCTCATCCAGTTTATCTGTTAGACCAGCCACCAATGTTCACAAGTGTGTAAATGCATAGTGGGTTCTTACACAGAAGACACTAGCTTGCGCTCTGTTTTATTTGTGCTTTCTGTTCCATGGTTTGTCCATCTTGGCTCATAAATAATGCTCTGGTTCTTTTTTTTAAAATGTACTAAAATGCAGGACTCGGAGCACAATTTGCATAAGCAGTACCCTATTAATGGGAACTTATATCATTTGAAATCTATTCCTTCTCTCTCTCTCTCTCTCTCTCTCTCTCTCTCTCTCTCTCTCTCTCTCTCTCTCTCTTTCTCTCTCCCTCCCTCCCTCCCATTTCCTCTTTCTTTCTTCCTCCCCTCTTCCTACTGTTTTTCTCTCTGTTTTCTTTCCTTCTCTTTTCCCTCTTTGTTTTCTCCTTGCTTTTCCCTTTCTTCTCCCTCTCTCTTCCTCCTCTCTTCTCTCCACTCCTCTCTCCCCACCCCCACTCTTTCCTCTTCATTATGCTGGAGAGTTGACCCAGGCCCCTCCCATGCTGAGCGTGGACTCCACCATCACTGAGCCTCAACCCCTGTCTGAGTCCGTTGATGCAAAGCAGAACCTTGTCTTTCTCAGTCCATTTCCCCAGTGCTGTGGCCCAGCCTGGAAACCGTGTGACCTGTGCGCAGAACAGTTTCCTCGGCTCTAGGTTGTGGAGGTTCAAGGGCTCAACAACATCTTATGATGACTTTCATATTCTGATGATACAGGAATTGAGCCAGACTCGTCCCCTATTCTCAGGACCCCTCTCTGCTCCCACAATGCAACTGCTCATGTGGGCAGAGCCCTGAGTAGTCCAGCCACCCCTTATGGGACCCCCTCTTATTACTATCATGCAGGCAATTAAATGTCAGCATTCAGGATGCAGCAGGACTCACGTGACTGTGTACGACTGTGGGAGCAGAAGTGTGGCTCCTACACCCATGTGTGTGGCACTTGTGACTCAGACCAGAAGCCACCCCTCATTTCCTGAGCACGACCCATCTTCTGCTGCCACCAGTAACAGTGTGGGGTGCCCGGTTCCCACAGCTTCATCAGCAGGCGCTGTTTTTCATCAGTTTAACAGGTAACAGATAGACTTTTTGGACAAGTTCCAGTCTTGCCGCCCGACCCAGGTGTGTTTTGCTGCCTCTGCCTGATTCAGCTACTCTCTCTGTGGCTCGTTCTTTATGGGAACTGCTGTAGCTGGGGTGGAGTGCGCACGCACGCGCGCGCGCACACACACACACACACACACACACACACACACACACACACACCGCTTGCCCTGCTTGCCCTTGCAGGCTTGGGTGGCCTGCCTTCTTGTGGGAATAACTAGGTATTGCTCCTGACTCCTCAGCTGAGAGCTGCTGAGAAGCAGCTAAGCCAACACCAAGGAGGGGAGGCTTGCAGGCTTCACCCCGATAGTCTTCAGTCTCAGCTCCTTTCCTGTTCAGAAAATGAATTGCACCTCCCCCTCAATTTATAAGACAGAGTCCTAACCGGAGCACCTCAGAATGTAACCTGTAAAAGCCCATCTCCACGTGAGATCACATGCTGGACGAAAGGGAGTAGACTCTGATCTAACACACATGTTCATAGATAAGGGCAACTATGTACACAGCCTTCATAAAGAGAAAAACACATGAGCGGCATAGGGAGGCCCAGCAATCTTGAGCAGGTGCTGCCCTCCTGCTACCTAGATTTTGCAAGTCTGATCTCTGGAACCATGGGATGAGCAATTTCAGCCACTCAGGCCGTGGAAATTCATTGGTGCAGAAGGAGCTGTGTGATACACCCCCAGAATGACCGGTGTCCTGAACAAAGGACTTCACCCTGGGCAAGTCTTGCCACATCCGTAAAATGGGGTGATGACCCTTTTTTGCCACAGACCTGGCTATGCCTGAAGTTTGCCTGCAAGTGCTTCAGGAGATAGAAATGGTCCTCACTGACTCCCTGGTGTACCCAGAAGTCCTGGGTTTGGGCTGTCTGAAGATATTTTTTGTTGTAGAATACTATTTTAACATGTGTTACATTTGTTTATGCTCTGGAACATTTGTTTAACGATTGTTTAGCAAAAATGTGTTGCTTCTGTTTATGGTGCATTTGTTTAACTCTGTGAAGCTGTGATTCTTTGCCTGTCTAAAACACCTGATGGTCTAATAAAGAGCTGAACGGCCAATAGCAAGGCAGGAGAAGAGATAGGCAGGGCTGGCAGGCAGAGAGAATAAATAGGAGGAGAGATCTGAAAAGGAGGGAGGAGCAAGAAAGAAAAAGGAGGAGGATATCAAGAGACAGCCATTGAGCTGCGCAGCCAGCCACGAAGTAAGAAGTAAAGAAAGGAGTACAGAATAGAGAAAGATGGGATAACGTAAGATAAGAGAAGCTGAAAGAAACAAGCCAAGACCAGGCATTTGTAACTAAGAATAAGACACCATGTGTGATTTATTTGGGAGCTGGGTGGTGGGCCCCCCAAAAGAGTAAAGAGTAAAAAAACCAACAGTTTCCCAGTGTCTCATACACGGAAGGCTAAGGTCATATAGCAGAATGGGCTTCTGTCATTCACTGTCATTCACTGCTGTCATTCACTGTCAATCACTGCTGTCATTCACTGTCAATCACTGCTGTCATTCACTGTCAATCACTGTTGTCATTCACTGTCAATCACTGTTGTCATTCACTGTCATTCACTGCTGTCATTCACTGTCATTCACTGCTGTCATTCACTGTCATTCACTGCTGTCATTCACTGTCATTCACTGCTGTCATTCACTGTAGGCCCCTGAACCCCTCTGGACCTCAGTCCTCTCACCTGTTCAGTGAGAAGAGGTGTCAGCACTGCAGTATCTGACAATACTTTGATTCCGGCATCTTGTGATGTACTTTGAAAAAAGACAGTCAGATAAACATGTCCATTGTCTGCAAATGATGCCGACAAGTGGGCCCATTAGCTTTCCTAATGCTTTTGCCTCTTTGTAAGGAGACACTCCCCAGAAAGCATCTGAGAAGTAGAAACAATCTTTAAAAAATCAATTCTCTGCCAGGGCTGTTGCACTTGCTGAAACTGTCCCCGAGTCCCATTACACAGGTTAAGAAATGGCAATCCCGTCAAGTGCCTCCTGGCCAAAGTGTTGAGGTCACTTCAGCAAGTGGATTCCAAACATCTTCTAAGAGATGATGCTGGGCGCCATAGTTACTCTTCAATTGCTGTGGCAAAACAGCATGACCATGACAAAATATAAACAAAAGCATATAATTTGGCTTACAGTTTCAAAGGGCTGGGGTCCACAATGGCGGAGTGAAGGAATGACTGAGAGTTCACATCTCAATCTACAACCACAAGGCAGAGACACACACACACACACACACACACACTCACTCACACACACTCACACACACTCACACACACACACTCATACAAACACTCACACACACACTCACACACACACACTCACACACACTCACACACACACTCACACACACACACACTCACACACACTCATACAAACACTCACACACACACACTCACAAACACACACACACACACACACACACCCCAAAAATGATTTGAGTCTTTTGAAACCTCAAACCTTACACCCAGTGACAGGATTGCCCTGACCAGGCCACACCTCCTAATCCTTCCCAAACAATTCTACCAACTGGGAGCCAAGTGTTCAGATATATGAGCCTATGGAGGCCATTCTCATTCAAACCATGACCCTGGGTATAAAGTCATCCTGACCCAACATAGTGTCCTGCTTCTGCCCACCTGGCTCCAGGTGACTTGCTCTATAATTCCAAGTCCTTATTTGCTAAGTGGCCATAACAATAGCATCCAGCTCACAGGTCTGTGGGGACCTGAGGTCACAGTATACAGAGAAGCTTATCACACACTAGAGCAGTGGTTCTCAGCCTTCCTAATGCTGTGACCCTTTAATACAGTTCCTCACACTGTGGTGACCCCAACCATAAAATCCTTTTCATTGTCACTTCATCCACAACTGTAGTTCTGCTACTGTTGTGAATTAATGTAAATATCGGATGGGCAGGATATCTGCTATGCAATCCTCGTGAAAGGGTCACATGACCTATAAGGGGTCACACCCCACAGTTTGAGCACAGCTACACCAAAAGCTCAGTAGAGGGGAGTTTATGTGTTTCCCTTGTTGCTGCTGCTGCTGTTCTACCAAATACCTGACGCTGGCTACTTACATAGAAAAGCAGCTTACTCAGCTAGGATTTAGGAGCTGAACATCCACGATAAGGATTCTCCCCTGTTCAGTATCCAGTGAGGGTCCCTTGGTTATTTCACACCATCATGGAGGGAACTCTTGAAGGTGGAGGGGGACAAGCTCTCATGATGAGACAGAAGCCAGAAGCCATGGAGGGGACAGCCTTGCTCCTGAAACACAACTTCTCATCCGAAATAGTTCATTCTACAAGACTCACGCTAATTCCTCTCCACTGACGGTGGCCTGTCATCTAGTGACCTCACACTCGGCTCTACCTGTCAAAATCCCGGCCACCTGTTGACACTGCCATACCAACAATTGACTTTGAACCCACATCCATCAGGGCAAATGACAGCCAAGTCAGAGAGAGCACTGATGGCTGGCACACTGCCTTTTCTCCAGCACCTAGCAGAGCCACAGAGTCCAAGTGCATCCTCTCTGGCAGGCAGAGGTTGAATTGGTGACTGGAAGCTGATGATTCCATTTCTGGCTTAGCCTGTGAGTCATTTCCAATTACCCAGCAGCCAGAGACCTCAGGAGCCTGGCAGAGGGAAGAGCCCCTTACAATGAGACATGCCTGCTGCCCGAGGGCTTTGTCACGCTGCAGAGAACACAGAGCAGAAGGAGCAGAGTCCGGATGGAGCCTCTGTTCCCTGGGACAGGCCACCTCCTCCCCTCTGGGAACAAGGGTGATGTCAAGTATCAAATCCATGAGAACACCCTGGAATTTTAGCTGGTGTATCTGCACGAAAGGCTTAGAAATCAGTTTTCTAGATGGCCATGGCAGGACACGCCTCTAATTTCAGCACCTGGGAGGCTGAGGCAGGAGGATTGAAGGTTTGAGATTGGCCAGAGCCTCATGGGGAAAATCCTGCCTGAGAAAAAAAAGAAGGGAGGGGAGAAAAAGTAGAAGGAAAGGAAGAGAAATTTTTAGTTGTGATAAAATACCATAACATTCAAATAGCCGGCTTCAAAGCCAATTCTGAATGGCCTCTTGAGTGCAGGTGTGTCTGACGGACAACAGCACATGCTCACACACTGCTGGGAAGCTATCACCGACAGGCATGTGCTGAAAGCTGTCATAGTCCCAAAGCCAGTGCCCACTGGGGAACAACTTCCCTCCCTCCAGCCCCACCTCACAGACAGTCTACCTCCATCCCAGCTCAGCTGCTCAAGGAGCCTCGGACGAGTAAGACCACACAGTCATACAGTCTTTGTTCTTAATGTAAGTTCCAACAGTTAATCCAGGTTGCAGCATGTGTCAGAATTTCATTCCCCTTTCTTGGGTTGGATAATATTCTATAGTATGCATGGGACACAATTCATCTCTGCGTTTATGTACTGACTGATACATTTGTCTCTACCTTTTAGTGTTGCAAATAGTGTGGTTATGAACTCCGCTACTTAAGTATCTATTCGAGTCCCTGCTTTCAATTCTTTGGTGTATGCACTCAGAAGTAGAATGGCTAGGTAATCCAGCAATTAATTCTCTTGATGTCTTCCCTCCTCCCCCTAGTATGAGTATGTATGGTTGTGGACGTAACATGAGTGGTGGCCCTCACCTTTCTACTTTGTTTGAGGGGGCATCCCCTCACTGCTGGGTTAACCAGCGAGCTAGCCTGTGAGTTTTCTGGAACAAGGCTAACTGACCCTGCCCCACACCTTCTGGCAAGTGTCCTGTCTCTGCCTCCCACCTGCCTGTGCTAGAATTGCAGGCTTCTGAGTTCAGCTCTTTCTTTTTCTTTCTTTCTTATTTTTTTCCTGTTCTGTTTTTTCTGGCTTTCCCCTACCTTTCCCCCACCCCTTCTTTCTCTCTCTCTCTTTCTCTTCCTGGTAGATTCCCGCCATGTAACCAGGTTCCTCCTGCCTCTGCCTCCAGGTCCTGGGATTACAGGCAGGTACCCATGCCCAGCTTTCTGTCGTTAATTCGTTAGGAACGGCCATGCTGTTTTCTACGGTGGTTGTGCCATTTCACGAGCCTATCGACAAAGGGGGTCTGTTTCTTTCCAGCCTTGCTAACACTTCCTTTCTGTAGAAGCTCCTCTAAGAACACAGGATGGAGATTTATAAATGTCTGTCCTTCTTTGATCTGTATAAACTTTCTCAGGCCACCAACTCAAGGGCTAAGTACGGCTCTCTTGAATGGGGTCTAAAAGTTGACTGTCTCCTTGGCCACTCTGTGAAGCATGAGAAAGGCGATTGCACTAGCTCGGGCCCCTTCCTGACACTGAGGCTGTTTCTTGGTCCTGAGTTAACTGTGCAAGTGTGGACAGGGAGAATGATGACATGCTCGCCTGGTCCTTCGTGTCACACGCTGAGCACACATGTTGCTGCTGAGTCATTGAGCTGCCGGCATTCTTCCTTGCAAATGACACAATCCAGTCTAGCAGCTGAACTTAAAAAGGATTCTGAACGTCTGAAGTTGTACAGAACCTCTGGGTGACTGAAAACAAAGTATAGGTCTCTCTCATATGAGGAACAACACAGCTGAGAGAGAGACACCCACCACCTCAGGGCACACACTGTGGAAATGCCGGACAGCCAAGGCACACCACCCCAACCTCAGCCTACTCCTCCCCACCCTCCCTACCTTACCCTCCACCCCTCCTTACCACACTCTTTACCCTACCCCACGCCCCACCCCTCCCTACCCCCACCCTCACCCCTGCCCTGCTTGCTAAGACAACCGTAGAATAGGATACTACAACAGACCAGGTGTCTTTTTTCTGAAACTCATGGTTTTTTTTTTTTTTTTTTTTTTTGATTTTGGAATATTTGCATATATGTAATGAAGTACCTTGGGCATAGGGCTCAAGTTTAAGCAAGAAGTCAGTTTATGTTTCAAATGCCCCCTGAAGGTACCTTCTCGGTGTTTTTTTTAGCAGTTTGTGGACGGCCCAAGGCTTCATGACAAGGAACTTTCCACTGTGAACACATCCCTCTGATGCTCATGAAGCTCTGGTGTTGGGATCTTAGATCTCAGTCAGTATGGGGTGGTCAATATTTGCCTCTATCAACAAAGCCCCAGAAGGGTCAGGCATCTGCCCAGCTCTTCACACCACAGGACGAACCCCACTCCCGTGTGGGCTCCAGCATCCCCCTACTCAGCCCCTGGGACCTGAGACCTACAGAGACTCCCAGAGTCCAGCAATTCTGGGGAAGTGACCTAACGTTTAGTAACTGCAGAGCAGCTTCAGAGGCATTTAAAGTGGGTCAAGGAGTCGCTATGGTGACCACCTACCCACCCAGTATTCCTGATTGGTGCTTCATCCATCTTTGACTTACAGCCTGGCACCTCCAGAGGCTTCTGGAACCTTCTGAAGTGACACCTAGGGCTCTTCTGCTCTCCCAGCTTGCCCTGGAAAAGTAGCTGTGGTGGCCCCTGCTGTCAGTCCTGAGGGTGCCACCTACTTCCCTACCCCAGGGTTAGAGAGACTGCAAAGAAGACACTAGCAGCCTTCCAAGGGGCACACCAGCATCTAACCTCTGTTCCTCCTCCAGACTTGCCATTGGTGATCAGGACCTGGTTTATCTGTATTCTCCTAAGAGATCCCACCCCCTAGGATTTTGTGTGCGTTCTTTATAGGCTGACAGGCTTCCATGAGCATTGATTTGTCGAGGCAATGGGCACAGGACACTCAACCCAGCTGTTTGGGTGAGTGAGGGGACCACCAGATGACACAAAGATGCAAAGACAAAAGGGAACTCTGCTGTCCTTCAGCCATTAATTCACCAAGTCTTGAGTGCCGCTCCCAAGCCCCTGGTCCATTACAAACAGCTGTGGAGCCTCTCTGGCTTAAGATACAGGCCCCAAGGCTTTGGGCTGGCAATGACAGAAAGGGGATCTTTCCTGAGGCTGAGCCCATGGACACAGCAGGGCTGAGGCTTTCACACATTTTCATCTTCTTTGTCTCTCGTATATGCAGACACAATTTAATTGGGTACTTTAAACCACTAGGCAGGAGTTCATTCTAACAAGGGCTGGAACGCAGAGGCACCGGGAAGGAAGAGAGTTGCCTGAGCAATGTGTTGGTTTAGCCCCTATACACAGGGACACCAGCCAGCCCACGTGCTGTTTCCTGCCTTGCTTCTGCTTAGCTGGTGGGGGCCCCTATCACACAGTCGTGTAGTTTATGTGATTTTACCAGAGTGAGCAAGAACGAAAGGGCAGGGGCAGCACGGAGGAGTGCAGAGTACGTACCAGGCAGATGCACATGTTACCTCCAGTCTTCTTTAAAGTCCCATAGGATGTGACTGGAGAGACACCTCAGTGGTTAAGAGTACTGGATGCTCTTCCCGAGGACCCAGGTTTGATTCCTAACTCCCATACAGAAGCTCCCAACCATCTATAACTCCAGTTTCAGGATAACCTATGCCCTCTTCTGGCCTCTTCAGACACTGCATGCATGTGGTACATGGGCATATAGGCAGGCAAAACTCACACACATAAAATAATAATTAAAATGATTAAAATCCCATAGATCATGTGTCATCACCATATAGTCCCATTTTGTCTACGGCAAGTATAATACACACATGTAAAACACACACAGTACCATGCCCCATGCTGCTGTTTTCCTATGTGCATACCTATAATAAAGATTGATTTTTTAAAAATTAGATACATTGGAGATGGAGAGATGGCTCAGTGGTGAAGGCTGTTCTCCCAGAGGACTGGGGTTCAATTCCCAGCACCCATATGGCAGCCCACAACTGTCTGTACCTCCAAGATCTGACACCCTCTAACAGATATACATGTATACAAAACACCAATTCACATAAAACAAAAATAAATAAATAAACATACATTAAGAGATTAACAGTTAATAATAAATAGGATAATGATAAGAATACACTGTAGCAAAAGTTATTGAATTGCATGCTCTATACCACAGTCAAGGCAAACCTAGAACTTTGGGGCCAAAGTTGGCGACAGGTAACTGAAACCATTAAAGGTGAAACTGTGGGTGAGGGGACGCCACCCTAGGGCAAACAGGATTCAAGAGCTCAGGTCACCCTGGGGCACTGTACAGTGGCAGATAAGATGTGAACTTCTGTCTCCTGTCTGTCCAGCTCCCAATGTGGAACGTGTTTCAAGACCTCTTTTGTGAATTCACTTGTTTTGAACTTTCGCCACAAAGCAAGAATTTATCTTTTTCCCCCTCCTGAGTCTGCCTTGTTGAAATGAGAATCCGACACCGCTAAACACTTAGAGTCTTAAGTCTGATATTTTTTTCTTCTGTGCTCTTCAGATAGTTCTGGCCTTTGTGTCCTCCCGCAACCCCTGGCAGCAGGGAGAGAGGTGCTTCAGAATGAGATGCGCAGCATCTGCAGATAAAGAGAAACTGTCTTTCCCTCCTGGGTCTCTGATTGACAGGCTTAGAGTCAAACCAGGGGGCCCTGTGAGGGAACGGGGGGGGGGGGGGGGGGGGGGGGGGGGGAAGATGGTGAGGCCAGCGCTTGCTTCAGCAGGCTCCCTGACAGCCCAGCTGTTGTCTGTAGCTTCTGGCTGACCTGTAGCTCTTGGCCTGGGTGTGGCCATCACTATTGCTCATTGGCCTCTGCCTTCCTGCCCTCGCAGGCACATAAACCACTTTTTGGTCCTCTGCAGTTGAGACAGCAGCTGGACCAGTCCTGGCCAGTGCCATGTGGATGGCAGAGAGCATTAGTCATCGACTGGGGAACAAAAAGGCCCTTGCACCTTTCTGGGTCTTTCTTCCTCGAGAGTGGCAAACCCGTGAATGCTTGGTCCCTAGCTAGTAAGTGGCATTGCTCAGTAAGGTTCTGAAAACCTTATGGGGTGGGGCGAAGGCAGAGGAACTAGGTCCCTGAGGACATGGCTTTGGGACTGAGACTTGTCCTCAGCCTCCTCCCTCACCCTCTACTTTGTGTCTACTTTGAGGTGAAAAACTCCTCCACTGTAAGCTAACACCACCATGATATTCTTCTCGAGCACATGGGGCGAAGCAGCCATGGACCCTCTGAAGCAATGGGTCAAAGTAACTCTTTCCTCCCTAAAATTGGCCTTTTGGGAATTTGGTGACAGCTCTGCAAAACTGATTTGCAAGGCTTCAGTTACTGAAGCCCTGGGATATGTGGGCTTCCCTGGGTCTGCACAATGTCCAGGCTCCCCTATAAAAACTCCACTCAGCCGGGCGGTGGTGGCGCACGCCTTTAATCCCAGCACTCGGGAGGCAGAGGCAGGCAGATCTCTGAGTTCGAGGCCAGCCTGGTCTACAAGAGCTAGTTCCAGGACAGGCTCTAGAAACTACAGGGAAACTCTGTCTCAAAAAAACCAAAAAAATAAAAATAAAATAAAAACTCCACTGAATTACCTCATAGTCTGCCCAGGCATTTTACCCAAGCGCTGGACCTTTGCTGTGAGATGCTCTTTCTGTATGCTGTGAATATGTATTCCTCTCATTGGTTAATAATAAAAGCCGCTTGACCAATAGCCAGGCAGGATAAGGTTAGGCGGAATAATCAAACTGAGAACTCAGATGAGGAAGGGTGGAGTCAAGAGAGATGCCAACCAGTCACTGGAGAAGCAAGATGGCAGCAGACCAGTAACTCCCTGGCCACATAGCAAAAAAATGGATTAATTTAAATGTAAGAGTTAGCTAATAATAAGCCTGAGCTTATTGATTGAGCATTAATAATTAATATTACACATCTGAGTGATTATTTAGAAGTGGCAGCAGGACAGGAGAGGACAGAGAAACTCCCATTTACAGGCCCTACTGATTCATTTTTTAAAAAGCCATGTGCTGGGATTTCTAAACTTTCAAAATCCTGTGAAGATGACTGACTATAACTGCCCAGAAAAAGCTGAATGTAGACTGGAGTTGGGGGCCCACACCTGTAATTCCAGCACACAGGAGGCAGAGGCAGGCAGATCTCTGAGTTCAAGGCCAGCCTGGTCTACAAAGCGAGTTCCAGGACAGCCAGAGAGGCACAGAGAAACCCTTTCTTAGAGATAGATAGATAGATAGATAGATAGATAGATAGATAGATAGATAGATAGAACCTTTCTTCTCAAAGTTTCTTTTGGCCCTAATGTTTATCACAGCAATAGAAAGCTAGGAGGACCAGTCATGGTAGCAATGCCTTTAAATCCAGCACTCAGCAGGCAGAGGCAGGCGGACCTCTGAGTTTTTGGGCCAGCCTGGTCTATATAATGAGTTCTAGGGCAGGCAAGGATACATAGAGAAATCCTGCCTAAAAACAAACAAACAAAAACCTAAATCAAAATAATAATAATAATAATAAATAATAATAATACAAACTAAGACATCTACCTTGTCTTCAAGCCCTGGTAGCCTTGTCCACTTGATCTGTCCTGTTGATGAGATGTTCTACTGAATGTCTTACTTTTTATTGAGATTTTCACACTCAAAACTTCCTTCTGGGCCTGGAGAGATGACTCAGCAGTTAAAAGCTCACATTACTCAGGTCTGTCTCATCTGCCATGTTCGGTGTCTCACAACTGTCTTTAAGTCCAGCTTCAGAGACGAGACACCTCTGGCTTCTATGGGCACCTAAACTCACATGCACACATAAACACAGGGAGAGAGAGAGATGGATGGAGGAAGGGAGAAACTGAGGGAGGGAGGGAAGGAGGGAGGGAGGGAGGGAGGGAGGGAGGGAGGGATGTAGTGGGAAGCGGCGGGGCTGTGTCCCGCGCCACCCGGCCGCTGGCTAGCTTTACACCCGAAATAATTACACGGAAACTGTATTCTTTTAAACACTGCCTGGCCCATAGTTTTAGCCTCTTATTGGTTAATTTTTACATCTTTCTTTAACCCATATTTAGTAATCTGGGTAGCACCACGAGATGTAGCTTACCAGGAGAGATCTTAACCTGCGTCCATCTCGGAGAGGAGCAGCATGGAGACTCACCACGCGACTGCCTGAAGCGTCTTCCTAACTCTACTTCCTTGTTTTCACAATTCTGTTCTGTCTACTCCACCTACCTAATTTTCTGTTCTTAAAGGGCCAAGGCAGTTTTCTTTATTAATTAACCAATGAAAGAAACATAGACAGATAACTCTCCTCCATCATTTCCCCTTTTTTTGTTTAAACAAAAAAGAAAGGCTTTAACTTTAACATAGCAAAATTACATATAACAAAACAGTTATCAAGCAAGTATTACAGTTACAATATTTAAATCTATTTTATCTTTTATCATAACTAAGGAAAGCTATAACTATTTATTTATTCTTTAACTCCATCAAAGACTCTAGAAGGATATAATGCTACCTAAGTAAATAAGAAATAAGTAACTTATAAAACTCTAGAAATGACAGAGACAACTCGCTGCCTGGACAGTCATCCAAAGTTCCCCTGTACCGTTGGGGCATCCATCCTCGGGCTTCAGGCCCACAGTATCCAGCAGACATTTCCATGAAGCAGAAAAATTCCAAAGACAGTTCAGTCACTTTCTGCTGTGTCCTGCAGAACGTCTCGCAGACTCCTTCACGAATCAGGAACCCTGAGAGACCATCTCACCTTTAGGCAAGTTCAGCAGTCCTCTCTCTGCGGGTTCTTTGTGTCCAGTTTATGGAACAGTCCAGCCAAGAGCAGTTTCTTGCCCAAATGGCTAACAAACTCCATAAGTAGCCTCTTTGATGCCCATCTTTCTCTTGAAGTAGATTGGTGCTGCCAGGAGCAGACGTGTCTCATTGTCATGAAAAACCCTAAGTTATTAAAACATTAAATGCCATATTCTGTAGTCTTTGAAAGATATGAAGAATATCTATCTAACTGAAATATATCTCTACATATCTAGAAAATCTAATAACATGACTACAAGCTTAACTATTATCAATGATTATCCATTAACAACCTATATTTCCTAATTATACATTACAGTTTTTAAAATGAACTACAATCACAATAGCTTAATCAAGATCAGAAATACATATACATATAACAAAATTGACCTTAAAATCTATACCAATGCAAATTCATATCTATATCATCTCCCCCTTTAAATGTAAAAGAACATTTATAAGCAATATTTGGGAAAATGGGCGCAGTTTTTTCTCTCTAAACTGTTTTTTGTTGAATGGGGGCGTTGTTATTTAGGTCTTTTATGGTATAACCTGTGTGCTAGGTTTCTCTCAGTTGGCAGTTGAGTGAAGTAATTTTTTGAAGATGTTTACAGCAACCTTTTAGGAGGGCGTGGTCTATCATACCATATTGGGATAGAAGCAATCCATAGAGTTTTGTCCTCTGTGAAAACAAAAGAAGAAACTCTTTTTTAAAGCATCATGTTCTTAGATACAAATCCTGAAGTCATATCATTAAAATGTCCATTTTGGTCTAGACTGGCAGCCCATATAATGAAATGTCTCTCTGTATTTAGCTCCTTTACAGTCAAAAAAATCAAAGAAAACATAACAAAATATATAATCCAGACTCTCTGTGAATTTTTTATTTTTACGTGGCTTATTTTTATTTTATCATTTTATTTTTTTTAATCTATAACTATTTGTACTCTGTCTCTTTAAAGATTTTAACCTTTTTTTTTTTTAAGGCATTAACTTTATTTTTTATATTTTTTTTTTTTTAAGCCTACGTACATTTATATGTCTGAATCTGTCCTATTGTGAATCTGTAATTTTTTAATATCCAGGAGCATTTTTAAAAGGTTAACCACTTTTTAAAATCTTAAGTTGTGCCAGGGGTAATATGGTACTGCCTGTTTACAGCCAAGTCTAAACCTTAACTGCGCTGTTATTATGGTAATTTTGATAGTTTTTGCCTGAGGTCAGCACAGTTTAGCATGCCATCAGAGGGAGGGAGGGAGGGAGGGAGGGAGAGAGGGAAGGAGGGAGGGACAGAAGGAAAGAGGAAGGGAGTTTTTCTCTTTATTTTTAACCTTTAGCTTGGCTTTTTGATGTTTACTTATTTAATCTCTTTCTTATCTTGCATAGATCCCCTTAATTTTATTGTCATTGGTTCAGGATCACTTTAATTCACCTTCATTCCTATCCTCTTAGATTCTGTTGAGCCTTCTCACATAACGGTTACTTTAAATTCTTTGGGATTTCTCCTAAATTGTGCTCACTGGAGTATATTGTTGTGGAACTCCTAATTTTTGGAGAAGCCAGACTGTGTGACTTTTTCACATTCCTGTATTGGGTTTCTGTGTTGGCTCTTGCCCATCTGGGATTAAGTCGAATGGATGTTTTAAAACACCTGTATTCTTTCAGTGGAAGTACCCGCAATATTTGTGTGAAGTTGGTTGTAGCAAGGTTGTGGGTGTGACTCGGTAGCAGAAACCCTCAATATGCAGGCTCAGGACAGCAGGCTTGATCTCCAGCATATTCTCCAGAATGGAAGACTCTCTGTGCTCACAACCACAGGGTAGGTCCCCACAAAAACACTAGATAAACACAACAGTCTTTAACTGGGGGTGAATAAAAGAGCAATTTTGGGATGGCATGCGCTAAGGTTTTAATCACTTCCATCAGGAATGGGCAGGAAAATACTCTCCCACCCTCCACCCCCGCCCAAAACCAGGGTCCTAAAGCAAGCCTAGGGTTCGAGGAAATCTACCTCTCATGAAAGTACAGAGAGCAGCTACACCCACAAGCCCCAGACCCAGAGGTTACAGAAACACGTTTATCCAGAAGAACAGTTTATAGGTCTGGTGAAGCCATGCCTTCCCTCCCTGCCCCTCCCCGTGACTGCAAAAACTGTACTGGCTTAGACTCCGCAGTGCAACACATCCTCCTGCTCCCTCGGAAGCTGTGCTGCAGGCCCTCGGGGTACTGTCTTCCAGAACAGTTCAAGTCTCGCTAGGTTGGTCTGAGTTTTCATTCTTTTATTCCCTTCACCCATTTAAATCTTACATATTTTTTTCTTTCAAGTATTATAGCCATATACACAAACAAAAAGAGGAAAGACACATAGAGGAGGAGGCAGGAAAGGCAGAGGGATTTACCCCACCTCCAGCTAATGGTGGGACAGACAGCTGATGGGATAAATGCAGTCAAACAGTCTCCAATGATCACAACACGCAGAAGGCTAGGGCAGGGCGCCCCTAACTGTAGGGCACCTGCATTCCTTGAGAAACCTAAAAGGGGAGAAGGGAGAATTAATAAGTGTGTGGTCCAGCAAAATTGAAATTGGATATTAAATGAGGGAAATATAAAGGAGAAGAGGTTGGGGTTGGAAGATTCACGTGTGGTTCTTTGCCTGATGAGCACTGGACCAGGTCTTTCATGGAGCCAGGGCACAGGTAACAGTGTGTCTCTGTAGATCCTTCAAGGAGCGCCAGGCACCACCGTTGGTCCTATCTGTGTCTACTTCAGCCCCCTGAGTGGGTCAAAGATGCCGGTTGTACTTCAGTAAGGTCCGACGTGAGGGCCAGTTACATGTGTCCTCCTGCCTCTGTTTCTTACAGGGGTGTGTTGTGTGTGCTGAGCATGCTTTTATGGGGTCTCTCACTAGCATGGGGACAGATGCCACACCTGTCTCTGTGTGAGCATCTCCAGTCAGGCTCAGAGCAGACCTCACAGTCCATTGTCAGAGTCTTGCTCATCTCCCAGCATCTGCAGGGAGGGACTTTGGCCTCTAGAGCCACCTAGCTGCCAACCCAGCAGAGGTTTCTGGTGGTGGCTATGGCCACTGCACCTATGGAGAGAGGATTTTTCCAGCACAGCCCCTCCCTCTGCTAGTGCAGCTGACACCAATGTGCGCTCTCTGCCCTCATCCTGCCCTCCTTCTTATTGCTTTTTAGATTTAAACTGCCCATGACTGAATGCCGTGTGACGTGTGTGAGGCTCTCACTGTGTCAAGCTGCAGTTCTGACCCTCCATGGACTCACTGCTCCCGGGAACGAAGCCCTGAGCTTGGGGCTGAGCCTTAGGAGCAAACTCCAGAGACTCCCGCTGTTTTCCATAGTTATTTTTCTTCCTTTGCTATAGAGACTAGTGTTTTCCCACAGTCCGTTTCCTAACCACCCTTCTATTCCCCAGATGGTCCAGCAGTCCACGCAAGGCTGTGGTTCTCCACGTTCTCCCTGTTTTCAGCTTTAACTACAAATTTCTAATCAGGGAGCCCAGAAGAACTCCAGCTGAGCAGAGTCCTCACAGGCCACTAGGCCCCATTTAGAGACATAGACCCAAGTCCCAGGACGACAGAAAACCTGCATTCAAGGAAACATCCGAGTTGCGAAGCGGCGAAGAGCTCAGGCCTCTCAGTCTCAGTGAGGACCATTTATTTCCCTGTGAGGCTGAGCTTGTTTCTAAGGCAACACTAAGGACATGAAATGCTGCCAACTGCACGGGTGCATGCCTTCCTAGAAATACAAACTGCAATGAATTCTAATTTTAGAGACGCTAACATGCGAATAATGCATCTTCTAAAGGTGACGAAAGAGCCCTTTTATGGCAAGTGATGTATGGTTCTATCACATGTTCTTATTGTCTTTCCCTCTGCCCTTTTCTGGCTTCTTCCCTAATTCTGACTTTATGATAAATAGATGTGCTCTAACCCCACCCTGCCTCCTCTTTTTTCTGCTCGGTCCCTCTATCAGTCTAGCTTCCCCCAACAGTCAGTCAACTCCTGTCCCTAAGCCGCAGCTCTTGCCGTGCTCTTCCTTGTCCGCCAGGGCACAAGCACACTCCTATCTTCCATACCATCAGAATCATCCATTGGACTTCACTTTGCATCGACTGATGTCATTCCCAGGACCTACAGAATACAGTCAGGACCACTCACACCTCTGGATCCCTGCTTGGGACTTAGCTTCAAAGATCAACACCCAAGGCACTGTGCTCTTGGGTTCCATCAGTCAGATGGAGCCCCCGCCCTGGTCATACTCCCCACTCCACTCACAGGACACCACACATGTGTGTGCTTAGGGGGGGCGTTGTGGTTTGAATGTAAAATGCACCCTCCAATAGGTGCATGTGTTTGAACCCTTGGTCCCCAGATGGCAGCACCGTTTGGGGAGTTTGTGCAACCTTTAGGAGCTGGAGCCTCACTTGAGGCAGGGTGACTTGTGCTTAGTAGCATATCACACCGAATAGTCACTGCCTTGAACTTTCTCTATGCTCTCTCTGTCCCCTCCTAATCTCTAGCAACTGCTCTTTAGCATTGTCCCCACTGTCCTGCCTGCCCCAGAATGTCAGTTCATTAGACTCATGCACTGTGGGAGCTTTCCCCATTGGCTTCCTTCACTCAGTGATGCAGGTCAGGGTCCAGCTCATTGCGTTTTAGCACTGATCTCATTGCCTGGATAGACCACAGCTCACACATCTGTTTGCCCCCTGAAGGACACCTTCCCAGTTTTGAAGCAGCTACTAAGGCTGCAATAAATACCTCTGCTTTTGGTTTCCAGCTTCTTTGGTTAAATACCAAGAGGCTCGGTTGCTAGATGATGTGCTAAGAGTACATGTAGTCCTATGAGAAATCAATCGCAGCGCTGTCTTCCCAAGTGTTTGCACCGTCAGTCTTCCTGCCAGTCATGGCTGCCTGCTGCTCCACGTGTCACCATTGGATGGTGATGGAGACAGCAGAATCTTTAAAAAGAGTCAGGATCCTGGGTGACTACAGGGCGGTCAACTGGGTTCTGCAGATGTGAGATGGAGACCTGAGGTTCTGGGACCCATCAGGGGCCGTGGTAAGTGTGGCTGGATCTAAGGATTCCTAAACCTCATCCCAAGGCTTGCGTTAAGGCAGGCCACTACTGATGTCTGCAGAGAGGCTTGGCAGGTAAGAGCTCTTACTGCCCTTGCAGAGGACCGGGATTCAGCTCCCAGCACCCACTGACAGCTGACAACTGCCTGTGATGCCAGTTCCGGAGGATCTGACGCCTTTCCTGACCCTTGAGGGTACCAGGCACACACATGGGGCACATACAAAGTACATATGTACATATAAATACATGTAAAATTACATATAAAATACATATAAATTTAAAAAACAAACATCAAGAGGGTAGACCAGTTGGGTGTGGTAGTGCATGCCTTTATCAACACTCTGAAGGCAGAAGCAGAGGCAAGTGGATTTCTGTGAGTTCAAGGCCAGCCTGGTCTACCTAGAAAATTCTAGGCCAGCCAGAGATACACAGTGAGGTCCTGTCTCAAATTTTATTATTATTATTGTTGTTGTTGTTGTTATTATTATTATTATTATTATTATTATTATTATTTCCCTATCTGTTAAATGAGACCAAGGTTGTATCTTTTCTCTTGGGGTTTATTGTGAAGATTAAATATGTCCTGTACATGAACTCCTACACCAGGTGTTTAGTAAACACTCAGTGAGTGTTTGTGTTCTTATAACAACCTTTCTTAACTGTCAGGGGAATGTTTCATTGAGCAGAGGAGATAATTAGAGACAGGCTTGCCTGCAAGGCCTGCCTTTCTGCCTAGGGAACCAAACCCTCACTCACTTTCCTGCTGTCTGTGGAATAACGTGTGCATGTGTGCGTGTGCGTGCGTGTGTGCGTGTGTGTGTGCGTGCATGTGTGTGTGCGTGTGTGTGTGCATGCGTGTGTGTTTATGTATGTGTGAGCATGTGTGTGCGCGCGCGTGTGTGTGTGCGTGTGTGCATGTGCATGCATGTGTGTGCGTGTGTGTGTTGTATGTGTACACATATACATTATTTTTAATCATATGGTATGCGCATGTGAGTGAAGGAGCACATAGATGCCGATTGTTGGGTCCGTTGGAGCAGGAGTTACAGGATATTCTGAGCCCCTACCCCCAATGTGGATGCTGGGACCCCAACTTGGGTCTCCTGTAAAGGCAGGGCTTGCTCTAAACTGCTGAGCCATCTTCCCAGTCCCCAAGTTTCTCTTTTTATATCTGAGGACAGTGTTTTCATTTGATGACAAACCTTCCTTACCTCTGTGCTGCTTCTGAGGCTCTTTTGAAAGGCAGGGGCTTAGGAAGTCTTTGGAGACACACATCACAGAACAGCAGTGCAGACTGAATTAAAGTAGCCATTTTGACTACTTAAGAGTTCATGAAAATGATGCCAAGTTCCAAACAGCAGTATCCACTGAACTCTTCTAATTCTCAGTAATAAACCAAAGATCCTGTCATCCCCCAGAATCTCAAATTTCAGGCAGTGTTGCTATGAAAACCCCACTGTCAGGAACAAACAAAAAATCAGAATTCACTCCTTACTATGGCCTCTCACCTGTTCTGCAGGGAACTTAAGCCAAGACAAAATGCTAGGCTCTCGTAGCTACTGTAACAAAAGACCCCCAAGTCTCTTGGCTACTGTAACAAAAGACCACATGTCTCTTGGCATTGAGACCAGAAAGATAATAAAGTGTCCTTTCCATTTCTGTGGCAAAAGTGACTTAAGGAAGGGTTCACTTTGGTCAAAGGTCGAGGCTAAAGTTTGTTCAGTGGGAAAGGCGTGGTGGCAGGAGTGTGAGGTGGCTGGTCACATGGCACCCGCAGTCAGGAAGCAGAGAGAGATTAACGCTGCTGCTCAGCTCAGTCTCTCTGTTTAGTCCAGGTCCTCAGCCTATGCAATGATGCTGTCTTCAGTTACGGTTTCTCACCTCAGTTAAGCTGATCTAGGTAATCCTCATAGATGTGACCAGAAGCTAGCCTCCTGGGGATTCTGGAGCCAACACTGACCACCAACGCTTCCAACAACACAAACTGGAAACCGAAAGGGCATCATATAAGGTGAGAACCAAGGTGTTGATGGGTTTATTATTCCTTCTGGATGTCTCAAAGTACATTCCTCCCCCTCTTCCTGGTCCCCAAGGCTGCTTCCCTTCACTGGCTCAGAGCCTCATCAAGAGTCTCAGCATCTCTACCGGGTTGCCTTTCCCCACCTTCATCTCCAGATCACCAACCAGGACGACGGGCCACCTCCACAACTCAGAATCTTTAACTTGAGCACACCTGCAGAATCCCATAGATCACATCTGAAGACACATGGGGCCCTGGAGTCAGAAGCCTTCTGGGCCCAAGGTGGCCCTTCCTGCTGAGGGAGGCAGGCCTCAGGCAGAGGTAGAAAGCCTAAGTGAATGCCACAGGGAAGGAGGTATCAGGATCAGGGATAGGGGGCCTCTAGGAAGAGGAGAGAGCAGCCAGCTGTGCTCTGCTCAGAGAAGGCTCAGTGAATCAGAACCTGAAATGAGATGAGATCCAGGGTATCTAATAAAAAGGTCAGGTCGCCGGGCAGTGATGGCGCACGCCTTTAATCCCAGCACTCGGGAGGCAGAGGCAGGTGGATCTCTGAGTTCGAGGCCAGCCTGGTCTACAAGAGCTAGTTCCAGGACAGGCTCTAGAAACTACAGGGAGACCCTGTCTCGAAAAAACCAAAAAAAAAAAAAAAAAAAAAAGGTCAGGTCATCTCCTCTTTCCACTCCCACAATAAAAGAAAAAGGAGTTTGGTTCTTGGGCCCAGGCAGATGGAGTTTACCGTGTGGTTAAGATAGGACAGAGTTCACCATGTGGTTGAGATGGGACGGAGTGGCAGATGAAACTTGTAGTGTGTGAAGGTACAGGGTCAACAGAACCTTGCTTCCTGGACGAATAACAAAAAGTCCCACATTGACTCAGCTGTTTATTATCCTGGAAAAAACGAGAAAAGATAAAATCCGCAGGCAGGGCTTAAAAGCCATATCAAAATTGAAATCTGTGTGAGCTAGCCACCTGGGACCTGGCAGCTCCTGAGAAGGCCGTGGGGAACAGTCCTCAGCACAAGCATTGTCCAAAGATTTTCAAAGTCGCATAAATATTCAAAAGTCCTGCTGCGTGCAAATGAACAGGTGAAGGGCAAATATGAAGGAGCAGGCACGGTTTAAAGGTGCACGGTTTAAAGGTGCACGGTTTAAAGGCGCAAGCACACACTTGCTACCAGGGAAGCCATGCAGGGCTAGCTTCTCCAAAACACCATTTCTCAAACCTGTGAGCTATAGAGATGTCAGCTTCAATGTACTTTTGGCCCAGGAGCGTGTGCAGCCCTACATCAAACAGGAGGATGATCCTGACAGGCAATTTCTCATTTAAGAATTAATTGTCCCAGAGACCCTTCTAGCATATTCCTTCAGCCACATTCAAATGACCTACCCTGTACACCTTCATGCCAAACCTATTCTTGCCAACGCTTTTGCAAACACACATGTACGAAGCCCCCGTTCAGGGCTAGTTCTGAGGCAGAAGAGACTATCTGTCAACTTTCAGCAAGGGTAGCTGCAGTATCTGGGAGCCAAGATTAGTAAACAATGAATCACAATGGAGCTGAAATGGCAGAAAAGGTGCTTAGCCTCCCTTGGGTGGGACACGGCTTGCCTCACCCACCTCTTTGCCCATGGTTCCTGTGCCTATACAGTCGATGCTCCCCTCCCACCTGAAAGCATCATGGGTGGTAAAAGGTAGCAGTGGCACCCAGAAGGCCAGCGCTGGGGTTTTCAGCTCCAGCTTTGCAGCACTCGTTGTCCCACACGGAAGAGACCAGACTTGGCACCTGTTCAAAGCCCCTTTGTTCTTCTGTTAGGAGCAGCTGTGCACGACTGTGCTTTCCGCCCTTACACCGATACATCCTTCTCTTGCCACTTCCTGGTCTCTGTCTGTGAAGGCAGCTCCTGCTCTGCCTGTGGCCTGTGTCTGCAGACTCACCGACTTTGCCAAGGGTCCCAGGAAGCCTGGCAAATGCTAGGGCAGGTATCGGGCACAGCGGCAAGCAAACTTCTCTAAGGGTTTGCACAGAGGACAGGAGTTAGGTCAGCTGTGCCTGAGCTTGCTTTGGACTCCACACACAAAGAAACCAAGACCCTTTGACAGATGTCCATCCCCCAGGAAACACCTGTTCCCATCTGGCCACTCTCCAAAGGCCCTTCTTGTTCATCATGGTAGTACACACCTTTAATCCCAGCACTCAGGAGGCAGAGACAGGTGGATCTCTATGAGTTCAAGGCCAGCCTGGTCTACAGAGTGAATTCCAGGTCAGCCAGGGCTACATAATGAGACAAGGCAAAGAAAGAAAGAAAGAAAGAAAGAAAGAAAGAAAGAAAGAAAGAAAGAAAGAAAGAGAGAGAGAGAGAGAGAGAGAGAGAGAAAGGCAGGAAGGAAGGAAGGAAAGAAGGAAGGAAGGAAGGAAGGAAGGAGAGGGGAGGGGAGAGAGGGGGAGGGAAGAGAGGGGGGGGCAGGGGAGAGAGAGAGAGAGAGAGAGAGAGAGAGAGAGAGTAAAAAGCCCTTATTTTAGCTGGAATTCTGCCAGCAAACTTTCACCCTGTGTATCTGATTAGGGGTGCATGTACTAAAACCATGTAAATAGTAATAATAAGAGAACCATATGATAATAGTTGCCATTGTTTAATTCCTATTCCTTGGCAATGTTCAAACACTTGGAAACAGTTCAAATATAAAAACATTTCTGAGTATCACCGTGTCTGGTCCACAGGAAAGGGGATAGTACTTACGGCGGGATGGTTCAGCCAGGAAGGCAGATGTACATTCTCTGATAAGATCAAGGAAGGTGTCTCCCATGGTCAGGAACACACGTGTGCAGAACACAGGGGCATGAACAGGAGTGTGCGTCTCCCACGGTCAGGACCACACGTGTGCAGGGCACAGGATGGGAGGGGATGAATAGGAGTGTGCTACAGAAGAAGTAAAGAGAGCAAACGTCCCAGACCTGCAGGAAATGTGAAAACACCACAGGAGTGGTCATGTAAGCAGCTCACGGAGCCAGGAGAGGTCAGGATGGAGGTTCATGTTTGGCTGACTCGGAATCCCAACAATGAGCCGTAGCTGTGTATTGACCACGTTTCTGGTTTCTCACTCTCTGGAAGTCCTGGGAGCCCAGAACTGTTTGGCAATAATCCACCACACATACAAGATGTTGGTTAACGTACTTTGCTCTATTTTTCTTTTTTTTTTTTTTTTTTTTTTTTTTTTTGGTTTTTTTCGAGACAGGGTTTCCCTGTAGTTTCTAGAGCCTGTCCTGGAACTAGCTCTTGTAGACCAGGCTGGCCTCGAACTCAGAGATCCGCCTGCCTCTGCCTCCCGAGTGCTGGGATTAAAGGCGTGCGCCACCACCGCCCGGCACTTTGCTCTATTTTTCAAAGTTTTGTAAAGTATAGTATATTTCAAATGTGTGCAGGTCTGAGAGAGAATACCCAAGTGCCTGTGTGTCTGTCATCTGAGGTTGACTTCTGTCAGCTGTGAATACATTGTAAGCCACCTACACCAACTCCCATCTGCAGCCTGGATGGATTTGGAGCCTGCTAATGCCCAACTTGCTCCTAACACGTAGCTTTTTTCTACAGTTTACCACTGTAGATGAAGGTTTTTGGATGCTGGTACTGGGGTGAGATCTGAGGACCGAGAATGCGCAGGAGAGCATGGTACGAGGCTCCGGGTGCACCCCAGCGCTCTGTCCTTCACTAACTGTGACCTCCACAAGCAGCGCCTGCTCACTTCAGTTCCACCTGCTCACGATGGGAGTGAGAAGCTTGGGAAACCCTTCCCTTGTGAGGAACAGGTAGGAAGCCTCAGTAAGTCACTCCCTAGCTATTTGCCTTTGGCTAGCTACTTAACTTCTCTGAGCCTCCCTTTCCCCACTTACAGAAAAGGAGACAAAATATCTACCTCCAAGGTTGCTTCAAAACTTTGTTGAAACAATGGGAGTAAAAGTTTGAGCAAACAAAAGATGTCAGTCAGGGATGGGGAATTCGAGCCCAGGCCACACTGGGATTTTAAATCTTCCTTTCCCGATTCCTCCAATATTTTCTACCACTTCATGTTTGCCTAAGGCAGAAAAGTGGTGGCAATGATCACCGCCTTACCCATTTTTAAGCAAAGATATTCTTTCTCATTAGCAGAAGGCAAGCAAACAGTGTGACATCACAGAGACTCAGGCAAACATGAAGTCTCTCCCCTCCCCCAGCAACTCCCAGCGGCAGGCACTGTATGTAACCTTAGATCTGACCCTATGGGAAAAAACTCCTTTGGCTCAGATCAGGACAAGCGCTCTCTGAGAGAGTGGGGTATGCGACCTCACAGGAGGCCCGGGTCACCTTCACAAACTTCAAAACACTGAACACCCCATGCAAGCTGCCTGCCTCCCACAGAGGAGGCAATTTAGAAACCCATCATTTCTCACTGGAGAGGCCCTTCGACCGCGAAGGCCTGTGGGGTCTCTCCAGTGGCACCCTCATTAAGGAAATACAATTTAATTGTCATCGGAACTAAGGACCCGTGTTGGAGGCTGCTTGCGGCAGGCACTCGGCGGTGACAAAGAGAAGGAAGGTGCCAGAAGCATGCAGGCCTGGAAGAAGGAGTGTGGCATCTGGGGAGCGTGCCAACGCTGAATTGCCCCATCTGTTGCATTAATAACCAATTGGTCCAGGGGAACCAGGACATACGGTACCTATTAGGATCTGTCTGCACATACGTAACTGCTCATTTCATCTGCACAAATGACTGCCTCTTTATGCAAATGCAGGTCTGAATGCCCACGTAGGAAAGGTTATGTTCAGTCCCCCCAGATGCTGAAGCCTGGGGGCCACAGAGCCTCGGATGCATTAAAGAAAGCGAGCAAAGTGGGGAAAGCAAACTGTATTGGAAAGATGTGGGCCCCGACAGCCAAGGCTGGTGAACAAGGCGGCAGGGCAGGACAGAGGAACACACAGTGGAAGTACTCAGGCAGACTTTACCAGGAAAGCAGGGGTCCAGTATGGGAGAGGCTGGCTACATAGAGGGACCCTGTCTCGAAAAACCAATAATGAAAGAAGGAAAGAGAGAGAGAAAGAGGGGGGGGGAGAGAGAGAGAAAAGAAAGAAAGAAAGAAAGAAAGAAAGAAAGAAAGAAAGAAAGAAAGAAAGAAAGAAAGGGAAGAAAGAAAGGGAAGAAAGAACAGAAGAGGAGTTATAGAGAGAATGTAGCAGGTTAGACAGGGTCACAATTACTGTATAACTAAATCTCATATATGTATGTATTATATTTATATATGTATTAAATATGTATATGTATTATATTTATATAAAAAATGTTATATTTAAAACCAAAAAGTCATGATCGATTGAACCAGCATCTGACCAGTTATGAGAAATCTTTTAGAAGCAGGGTTTCTCTGTGTAGCCATGGCTGTCCTGGAACTCACAAATATCCTCCTGCCTCTACCTCCCAAGCACTGGGATTAAAGGCTTGTACCACCACTGCCCGGTTCAGTTAAGAGAAATCATGAGCTCCTGATCCTGTTCTGTTGGGAACTGCTGTTCAAACACTTCCTGACCCGTTTCCCCTTCTGGTTGGTAACGCCGTTGAAAGCGCTGTGCTGTTCTGCACACTAACTACTCTCACTGAATTCGTTTTTATTTCAATCTTCATATCTTTTATTGGTTGTCAGTATGTAAATTTAAATCTTCTAATTAAGAATAAAGGAAGCAGGGCCAGTGAGATGGCTCCCCTTGGGTGAACGTGCTTCCTGCTGTGCCTGGTGCCCTCAGTTCTATCCCAGGGACACACAGGGTGAAAGGAAAGAACCCGGTTGCCCTCTGACCCCCTCACTTGCACTGTGGTGGGTGTGTGTGTGCCATCCGCTCTCCTGGATCATGCTTGTGCACATTCATAAACACACCCACACAAATAATGTGACTTTAAAAGTGGAAAGCAGGGGCTGGAGAAATGGCTCAGTGGTTAAGAGCACTGGCTGTTCTTCCAGAGGTCCTGAGTTCAATTCCAAGCACCCACATGGTGGCTCACAACCATCTGTAATGAGATCTGGCACCCTCTTCTGGCCTGCAGGTATATATGCAGACAGGAGACTGTATACATAAAAAATTAATTAAAAAAATAAAAGTGGAAAGCAAAAGAAAATGCCATTTTGACACCGCACTGACTTAAATTTTTAATTTAAAAGCTCAAATAATCAGTAGCTAGTGAGTAAGGCCTAACATTCACCAATCAAGACAATGTACACATATTGTTTGAGACCATGGAGAGGAAATAGGAATAGTCGAGAATTTTGGAAACGTTTGTCTTGAGGAAATGGAAAAAAGGATCTTGAAGGGAAATCAAAAAGGTAGGCACATCTGGAGAGCAAGATCAGGAGTGTAAGGGATGAGCCATGCCCTGTGATAACCCCACGGCTATGGCTGATCTCGCCTGTCATTAAAACTGTCTCCTTACTTCATTTAGGTTTCTGAAATCCGGGTCTGACTTATTTACTGACATTGAAAAGCAGAGCAAGCTTTCCTTACACATAGGATAAGGAAATTTAAAATGTTAAGTACAATAGCAGAGCTAATAAATCTGCCAATAATCTTTACCGTTGGCCGCTGTGTTCCTAGGAGGGTGTAACCCCACCTGTAGGTGGCTTGCTTAGCAGGTAGTGCTGGGGGCCTGGAAGAGAGTTTGGTGCACACACGGGGATGGGATATGTGTAGTCTTTTTAAAGCTGTGACCCCCATCTCAGTCACAAAAGCAAAGGCCAGGGTCCTCTGCTTGGCTCCTGGGTTCTGCCCTTAAGTGTTGTGAGCAGTTGAAACAATAACAGGTAGAGCCTCCACTAAGCCTGGACCGTTTACTGATGCTGCCCCCGACTCTTTCCTTCACCACTGTTCTTTCGCATTGTCCGGGCATCTTGACGGTTTCTGTTTTCCCATATTTGTGGGGAGGAGCTGTTGAATGGTGCAGTCCGTGGCTCTCTGACTCTATCTCTCTGGCTAGCGTTCCACTGTCTGGATCTAAACGACTTTCCCTGCACCATTATCGTCTTGCCTTTTCCACAGGGATTGAACCCTGGGCTTCTATAGACTCCGTGAGCACTCTCCCACGGGGACTCGCCCACAGCCTTCCAGGATCTTGAGGACTGCTGATTTGAAATGCTTTGGATGGCGAGGTGCACGGCCTCCTACTCCGCTCTCTCCCAGGACTATCAGGTTGTTCTGACTACCTCGTAACTCGGTGTGAATATCCACCCCAGCCCTCCGGATTCAGTGAGGTGCCTCGGGTTCCACAGGGGCTAATTTGTGTGCAGACTGTAGAAGGCACACAGTGTCCCATCGACATGGGACAGTCTTCCATTACCTCAGTAGCCAGGTTAAAGTCAACCAGGTTTGTAGTTTTCAGGCTGTAGCTTGTGTGGTTCTTTAGCCGCATTTATCCCCATGGATCGATTCTTTTGGTAATAACGTATTTGTTGCATCCACAGCCTTACTAGCATCAAGTATCTCACTGTATGTGTGTAGAGATGTAGTTAGGATTTGGGTGTTTCCCCATTGATCTTGGTGAACAGTGCTTCATCCTCTCTGCTTCTAACCTATGCATGATGCAGCTGTAAACCTTGTTGCATCTGATTTGGATTGGGAGGGAAAAAATGGTAACATAGAGCTAGGGATTTACCTTTTATTTTTTCTTTTCTTTATTTATTATAGATACAGTGCTCTGTCTGTGTGTTTGCCTGCAGGCCAGAAGAAGGCATCAGATCTGATTACAGATGGTTGTGAGCCACCAGGTGGCTGCTGGGAATTGAACGCAGGACCTCTGGAAGAGCAGTCAGTGCTCTTAACCTCTGAGTCATCTCTCCGGTCTCAAATGTGTAGCCCAATCTGGCCTCAGATTCATGATCCTCCTGCCTCTGCCTCCTTCAGCAAATCCTACCGGTGCATGTCACCACAAGCAGGAGCATTTATCTTAATGACTAAATAATTGGCATGCATGTACAAGGCCCTGGGTTTGCTTTGCATACACACACACACACACACACACACACCCTGGGTTTGCTTTGCGTACACACACACACACACACACACACACACACACACGTGCACGTGCACGCGCATGCGCGCACACCTCAAAACACAAGAAATAGTAGCAAATAGGCTAGAGAGCTGTGTGTTGCTCAGGCCGGTGCTGCTGAGACACAATGTCTGAGGCTGGGTAATTTATAAACACACATAGTTCTGGAGATGGGGAAACCAAGGGCTGGTGTTTGGGAGGCCTTCATATTGTCTCATGGTAGAAAGGAGGCCAGACAAGAGAACACAGGAGAAAGAAAAAGCAAATTTGTAGCCTCATGCAATTTTCCTGTAGATGTTCATCCTCTCAGGAACAAAATACCTCCCAGCAGCCCCTCTTCTGGTCACTGTTGTGGTAGGGGTTAAGTTTCTAAGATGCGCTTTAGAGGACTGTTTCAACCAGCTTTCCATTAGTGTGTCAGGACACCGGGAAATGGGTGTGTGAACTCGTCCTTTGACAGGCCTCAGTGTGTGACCTCAGGGTCTATGGTGTGTCAGAAGCACACACTGCATGATAAAGAAAGCTGCTCACCTGGTGTGGGGCAGGAAGCAAGGAGAGAAGAAACATCTGGAATCTTCCTTTCATATGTCCATCTTCTGACGTCTCGCAGGTTAGCAGTTCAGCCTCCGCTACCATGGGGAACATTCCAGATTACAACCTTAACAGAGAGCACATGGGATAAAGCTTAAGAACATGAGAAATGTGTTTCCTACGGTTCCAAGGGTTGAGATGCAGAAGGCCAAGGTGTTTACGGATTTGGCTGATAGTGAAGGCTGATTTCTGGTTTGTCAATGTCCCTTTTTCCTGGGTCCATCTGTGTAGAAGGTGATTAAGCACCCCTGGGCCCATTTCTAGAGGTTCTGTGGTTGTGACCAAATCATCTCCCAAATATCAACATATAAGTTTTAGGGGGCACAGACATCCAGAACACAGCAGCTCCCAGGCTGGCATTTTTTGAAGAGATGAGCAAACAAATACATTCCCAGACCTACAGGACTAGCCTATATACAATTTAAAACCAAGCTGTGCATGGAAAAATAAAATTAATGGGCTTTTCTGGGTGCCCCATATCAATCTTAAAATTCAATGTGCATGTACCTCACCATAGGCTCCGGCTAAAACTCAATATGGAGAACCCAGGAGTGTGCATTCCCAACAAGCTCCCAGATAAAGCTGAAAGTCTGAGCTTCACACTTCAGTGAGAATTAACCAAATCTTACCATAGTCACTACAGTGACCGTATAAAGTCATTTTTCCCCAGCTAGAACAAACCCACCAGCGTACGACAGAAGACTTGCCAGGCACATTTCTTTCCACTCTGTTTTCCCTTCCGCCATCTGAAATAAAAGTAGTGTGTCCCGCATGAAAATACTCTACAGGGGAGGGTAGGAGGAGAAGAGGAGGGGAGGAGAAGGGTAGAGGAGAACTTGAGGGGATGGGATGGTCGAGATGGAGGAAGGACAGAGAGGAGAGCAACGAGAGAGACATCTTGATTGAGGGAGCCATTACAGGGTTAGCAGAAACCTGGCTCTAGAGGAATTCCCAGGAATCCACAAGGATGACCCCACCTAGGACCCTGGGAAATATAGGAGAGGGGACCTGATCTTGACTTGCCCTGTAGTCAGACTGATGATTATCTTCTATCACCATAGAGCCTTCATCCAGCAACTGATGGAGGCAGAGGCAGAGGCAGAGACCCACATCGGAGCACTGGACTGAGCTCCCAAAGTCCAGTTGAAGAGTGGAAAGAATGAGAATATGAGCAAGGAGGTCAAGACCGTGATGGATTCACCCACTGAAACAGTCTGCCTGAGCTAATGGGAGCTCACCAACACCAGCTGGACTGGGAAGGAACAAGCATAGGACCAAACTAGTCCCTCTGAATGTGGGTGACAGTTGCATGGCTGGGGCAGACTGAGGAGCCACTGGCAGTGACACCAGGATCTATCCCTACTGCATGTACTGGCTTTTTGGAATCCTGTTCTCTTTGGATGTATACCTTGCTGGGCCTAGATATAGTAGGGAGGGCCTTGGACCTTCCACAAGGCAATGTGTCTTGCCCTCTCTTAGGATTAGACAGAAGTGGAGTGGGAGGGTATGTGGAGGGATTGAGGAGGAGGGGAAAGAGTGGGAACTTGGATTGGTATTTTTTTTAATCTAATAGATTTTTTTTTAAAAAAAAAAAGAAAAATAAAACACTCTTCAAAAGAATACAACTCGGGGCTGGAGAGATGGCTCAGTGGTTAAGAGCATTAACTGCTCTTCCAGAGGACCTGGGTTCAATTCCCAGCACCCACATGGCAGCTCACAACTGTCTGAAGATCCAGTTGTAGGGGATCTGACACCTTTACACCAATGAACATAAATTAAAGTTAAATAAACCATAAAAAAAACCTTAAAAAAAAGAATACAACTCAAAAAGCTTTGCTTCTCAGTGCTGGCTTACTGCCAGTGTCCTTGGGAGAGTCCTCCATGCCTCCAGAGGGCCCCGCCTCCACTGGTAAGCGTGGGGAAAGTAATGTAAGTTGAAACCATTGAAGCTGAAGTGGGATTATAGGTCTAACTCGTGTGCGCCTTTGTCGCACACAGCCAAGTGATGGAAAGTGGAGGGGAGCCTGTGTGCAGGTGTGACCTTAACTTCCCCAACCTCAGAGCCGACCTAGTATCCTTGACCGTGTGGGTCAGACATAACTGGGGCCTGGGAAGAGTATTCAGTGTGGTGCTTTCTCAGAGCCCAAAGCCACAAAATGAGCTTCTGCTTGGGTGACCAAGGCACCTGGCAAGATAGGCAGAGCAGACAATAGGCCCCAAAGCAAGGTTCTGAGTCAACTGACCACTGGGCAATTTAGAGGGGCTTGAAAACCCAGTACTTTCCATGGCTGAGGAGCGAATTGACCACCCTGCCTTCAGTTCTCCTCCCACCCTCCACCTACTGCGTGGACCAAGGGTAAGGGAGGAAATGGCACTATCTTTCAAGGGCTCAACGCGGCATTCTGTCACATGGGTGTGGCTTGGACTTCAGTCCCAGCGCTGGCCGGACAGGCCTTGTGTGGGCTGTTTCATTTCTCTAAGCCTGTCCCATTGTCTGGAAGTAGAGATAACGCCAGCTGGCTCCCGGAAGAAATTTCTCCTCGAGAAATGAGATTGAGCTCATGAGGCAATGCCAGGTACCAGAGATGTCCCCAGGGAAGGCTATTAGAGTCAAAAACTCATGTTATCAAGCTGGCTTTCAGCTCTATGAGGACAACAGAATTGCTGTTATTTATAGCTTATTATCTTAAACATGGTTGTTATTCAATAAAGGCTTTGAAGCCAGGGTGATATGTCCATGATTTAAAATAAAATGTTCTAGGTTCTAAGACGTGTATATGTGTGTGTGTGCATGTGTGTGTATGTGTGTGCATGTGTGTATGTATGTGTGTGTGCATGTGTGTGTATGTGTGTGCGTGTGTGTATGTATGTGTGCATGTGTGTGCGTGTGTGTATGTATGTATGTGCATGTGTGTATGCATGTGTGTCTTGTGTGTATGCATGTTTGTGCATGTGTGTATATGTGTGTGTGCATGTGTGTGTGTGTATGTGTAGTGATGAGCTGCAGGCAGGCCTGCTTTTCATCCCGCCCGGCTCCCGGCCACCTGGCTAGCTTATGCCCCAAAATAACAATGCACAAATTGTATTCATTTAAACACTGCCTGGCCCATTAGTTTCAGCCTCTTATTAGCTAATTCTCACATTTTGATTAACCCATATTTAGTAATATGTGTAGCACCACGAGAGGTGGCTTACCAGGAAGATTCTAGCCTACGTCCTATCTTGGGTCGGAGCTTCATTGCATCTGTCTCACTGAGGAGAGGCATGGCATCTGCCCAGAGAGAAAAGGCATGACGATTGCCCAAGGCGTCTGCCTCACTCCCAGCATCCTGTTCTGTCTACTCCACCCACCTAAATCCTGCCCTATCAAAAATCCAAGGCAGTTTCTTTATTAAGCAATGAGAGTCCTCCATCATTTCCCCTTTTCCTGTTTAAACAAAAAAAGGCTTTAACTTTAACATAGTAAAATTACATATAACAAAATAGTTATCAAGCAAGAATTATAGTTACAATATTTATATCTACTTTATCTTTTATCATAACTAAGGAAAACTATAACTATCTATCCATTCTTCAACTCCATCAAAAACTCCAGAAGGATATAATATTATCTAAGTAAATGAAAAGTAAGCAACTTACAAAACTCTAGAAATCACAGAGACAACTCGCTGCCTGGACAGTCACCCAAAGTTCCTCTGTACTGTTGGGGCATCCATCTTTGGCCTTCAGGCCCATTATGTCCAGCAGACATTTCCATGAAGCAGGAAATTTCAAAGGCAGTTCAGTCACTTTTTGCTGTGTCCTGCAGAACGAATCGCAGACTCTTTCACGAATCAGGAACCCCGAAAGACCATCTCACCTTAAGCAAGTTCAGCAGTCCTCTTTCTGTGGGTTCCTTGTGTCCAGTTTATGCAACAGTCCAGGCAAGAGCAGTTTCTTACCCAAATGGCTATCAAACCCCATAAGGAGCCTCTTCGATGCCCATCTTCCTCTTGAAGTAGATTGGTGCTGCCAGGAGCAGACGTATCTCATTGTCATGAAAAGCCCTAAGTTATTAAAACATTAAAATGCCATATTCTGTAGTCTTTGAAAGATATTAAGAATGCCTATCTAACTGAAATATATCTCTATATATCTAGAAAATCTAATAACATAACTATAAGCTTGACTATTATCAATGATTATTCACTAACAACCTATATTTTCTAATTATATGTTACATTTTTAAATGAACTACACAATCACAATATCTTAATCAAGAGCAGAAATACATATACATATAACAAAATTGACAAAATCCATACCAATGCAAATTATTCATATCTATATCATATCCCCCTTTAAATGTAAAAGAACATTTATAAACAATATCTGGGAATATGGACATAGTTATTTCTCTCCAAACTGCTTCCTGCTGAATGGGGGTGCTGTTAATCAGATCTTTCATGGTGTAACCTGTGTGCCAGGTTCATCTCAGTCATCAATTGGGTGAAGTAATTTTCTGAAGGTGTTCACAGCAACCTTTTAGGAGGGCGTGGTCTATCATACCATATTGGGATAGAAGCAATCCATAGGGTCTCATTTTCTGTAAAAACAAAAGAATCTCTTTTCAAAAGTATCATATCCTTAGATCCAAATTCTGAAGTCAAGGTATTTTCAAAATATCTATTCTGGAATAGTTTAGCAGCATTTGTAAACAAATATCTTTTAGTAGCTGTTGCTCCTTCCTCAGCATTCAAACAATTCAAAGAGAACATAATAGTATACAGTATCAAGATTCTCTGTGTATTTTCCATCTTTGTGTGGCTTTATTTTAACCTCTATTTCATTTATTTTTACTTTTATTTTTTGAGACAGGTTCTCTGTATATCTTTGTCCTGGTATACCTTTGGTCCTCTGTAGACCAGGCTGTCCTTGAACTCACAGAGATCTACTTGCATCTGTCACCCCAGTGCTGGGATTAAAGGTGTGCTCTACAACACCTTGAACTCACAGAGATCTGTCTGTCTCTGTATCCCAGGCATTGGAATTAAAGGTGTGTGCTACCACACCTTCAAGTCACAGAGGTCAATCTACCTCTACCTCCCAAGTGTTGGGATTAAAGGTGTGTACTACCACACCCAACTACTTCCTTGTTTTCTTTTTTACTTTTAAGAACTTTAACCTTTAGCCTGCATATATTTTTTCTTGTTTTTTTTTTTTTTTTTTTTTTTTGGTAATCACCTGAAACATTTTTTTTTATTTTTTTTATTGAAAATTTTCATCTCCTCTCCTCCTCCTCCCACTTCCCTCCCCTCCCCTCCACCCATACCCCCACTCCCTCCCTCTCTAGGCCAAGGAGCCATCAGGGTTCCCTACTCTATGTCTATGTTAAGTCCAAGGTCCTCCCAACTCCCCCCAGGTCCAGGTAGGTGAGCAACCAAGCTGACAAGGCCCACACAGAGCCCATCCACGCCGAAGAATCCAAGCCCATCGCCATTGTCCTTTGCTTCTCAGTCAGCCTCCACCTTCGGCCACATTCAGAGAGTCCGGTTTGGTCGCATGTTTCATCAGTCCCGTTCCAACTGGAGTTGGTGATCTCCCGTTAGTTCTGTCCCACTGTCTCCATGGGTGAATGCACCCCTCATGGTCCTGACTTTCTTTCTCATGTTCTCCCTCCTTCTGCTCCTCATCAGGACCTTGGGAGCTCAGTCCTGTGCACCAATGTGGGGCTCTGTCATTTTCTCCCAGGTGAAGGTTCTATGGTGATATGCAAGAAATTCATCAGTATGGCTATAGGATCTGACCTTTTCCGGATCCCTCTCCTCAGCTGCCTAAGGAGCTAGCTGAGGGCATCTCCCTGGATACCCGGGAACCCCTCAAGTCTCTTGACAACCCTCAGATGGTTCCCCTAATTAAGATATATGCTTCCCTGCTCCCATATCCACCATTCCTATATCCCAAGCATCCCATTCCCCATATTTTTAACACATAGTAAACCATTTAGACATTTTCTTCGACTTTGAATCTTTCTTTTACTGTATATCTCTCTTTTTGTGACCACATGAGTCTTTAATTTACGAAACAATATCTGAAGGACTAAAGCCGTGACTTTGGCAGCTGGATCCAGCCCATTCCTTAGCTTTCCAGCCTCATGACGGAGGTACCGGCTGTAGCCCTGTTTATCACCACAACTCTGTGGTGGTTTAAGGTCCCTGCCAGCAAGCAAGCTGCAACAGTGTTAAACAACACTCCAAAGCTCCGTAGTCAGGACTGCCTGCTTGAAAGAGTCAGAGTTTGCCCTGGCAGGACGGCCCAGAAAGCTGGCATTTTAAAAAGGCACAGCTTTTTTCCTGCTACGGCTGAAAACCGAAAAACACGTTCAGCTTTTCATCAACACCATTTAAGTGTTTCGTGGCAGGACCTCTTAAAAGAGCTGCAGAGTTTTGCATCTAAGGCTGAGTCAGGAAGTCTCTCTTAGATGAGCGCGCTTGCTTGCCTTTTGCAAGCAGAGCCAGAGAAATTGCTGCTACCAAGAAAACCTGCATTACTCTATTCTTTCCCAAGCTTTTTCAGGCTTTCTGTGGATTCAGTTATCCACGTCTGGGCACCATGTGTGCATGTGTATGTGTGCATGTGTGTATGTGTGTCTTTTTTCTGTCTCTAGGTCAGAGTGATGATCCTCCTTAACTTCCTGGAGAGCACCCTGGGGAAGGCTTCTGGGCCTGTGGGAAAGATGATGAGGTCATTTTGTGCTGTCAGTCCCAAGTGTGGCAAGAGTCCATTTTCTTCTGCTGTGATGAAGTACTAGGTACTTTTCCTCTTTAAAGAAAAGGTCTTTGTTTAGAGGACAGTTTTGGAGGCTGGAAAGCCCAAGTGATATTACACCACTTCTGGGGAGAGTCCCCTGGCTCTATCACCTCATGATACATGAGTGGCTTCAAGGGAGAGGAAGAGGAGCAGACTGGGAGCAGCCATACTCTAGAACAAACAAAAACCAGACAATTTGGGCCTGGAGAGATGGCTCAGCGATTAAGAGCATTGCCTGCTCTTCCAAAGGTCCTGAGTTCAATTCCCAGCAACCACATGGTGGCTCACAACCATCTGTAATGATGTCTGGTGCCCTCTTCTGGCCTGCAGGCATACACACAGACAGAATATTGTATAAATATTGTATAAATAATAAATAAGTAAATAAATAAATAAATAGCTAGTCAGGTCAAAATTATCTTTAGAAAACCATCCCAATCCCTATTTACCTGTGACCAGGCCCCATGTACTAAAAGTCCCAACATCATCACACTGTGGACCAAATTTCCAATCCACAAGCTATCGAAGACACTGTCAAACCACACTAGTGGCCTATAAGATAAAATCCATCAGTGTTTGGAATTCATAAAAAAAAAAAAGTCTGAATTACTTATGAATTAGAGCAAATTGAAAAATTACATTTTGGTAATAATCAAAATATTACATAAGAATGTGAGCAACAATAAAACTGATCTTTAGAAAAAACTGCATGGGGACTGGAGAGATGGCTCAGGGGTTAAGAGCACTTGTTGCTCTTGCAAAAGACCTGGGTTCAATCCCCAGCACCCACACCATGACTTACAACCATCTGTAACTCCAGTTTCAGGGGCTCCAACAGGAACCCATGGTGCACACACGTGACTCCAGCAAAACATTATACACACAAGTAAATAAATAAAATTTTTTTAAAATAATGCATAATCTTCAATGATGACATGAGATAAAAGGAAGCAAAATTAGGGAAAAATGCTTAATCTTCAAATAAGTGAGAAAACACAAAAGCCGGGAAACTTTACACAAAGCAGCTACGCAGAATGGAATGACTGAAACATCAAACAAGATAAAATTTACACAAAGCAGCTACGCAGAATGGAATGACTGAAACATCAAACAAGATAAAATTTACACAAAGCAGCTACGCAGAATGGAATGACTGAAACATCAAACAAGATAAAATTTAAAAGAAAGATAAAGAAATACCATACGCCCAAGATAGTTTCCTAAAACTTCTAATAAAAGAATTAACAAACTTCTAGAAATATTGGAAAACTTAAAATAAGACAGAAAATTCAACTTTAAGAAATAACTAAACGTGGGAACATGGGCATAAATGCAGGACTCTACAATAATTTTTAAAGTAAGGGACCCACTGAATAATTTTTGTGTTAATTAATTTAAAAACGGGAATAATGGAAAAACACTATAGTAGAAAAATATAAATTATTTAAGTTGCCTGACGGAAAAATAGAAAGCTTAGATGATAAAAAAAAAAAAAGCTGTTACAGGAATTAATAAAATAATGATATTTTTCATAAATAAACACCAAAGACCCCTCGGTCTTGAGGAGGAGATTGTTTGCACTCTCACGTGGACGTAGATGAGGAACTACTGGGCAGCCAGGGATTCCAGAGCAGAATCAACAACATAGTGAAGTGTGTAGCTCACACTCGGGTGACGTGGTCCAGCCAGCTGGGAGGCCGAGAACTTGTTTTTTGGGGGGATCCCTTTTGACTTTTAACCTTGTCATGACCTCTACCCTTTATGCAGGGTAAAAGGGAAAGGCAGTTCTAGCAAACATTTAGCCGTGTAACTCACTCAAGACTAGCAACTCCAGATACCCATGGTAAAGACCCTTAAGTGACTGTCTCCTGGAGCCCATACTTGTCATTTGTACACCTTTCTCTCGTGTTTAATAAATCCACTTTTGCTTCCTATATGGTCCACTCTGAAACTTATTTCTTTATTGAATCTTGACTCTCTGTGTGCCCTCTGGAGATTGGAATGAACTCCTTGGGCGGGCAGCTGCAGTGGGTAGGGCTGTGCCCTTGTCACTCACAAAACTTTGAGAAATGGTGAGAAACCCCACATTCTGGCTGGTATTTTAAAAAGAGAGAAGGAAAGTCAGGTGGTGGTGCATGCCCTTAATCCTAGCACTCAGGAGGCAGAGGCAGGACAGCCAGGGCTACACAGAGGAACCCTGTCTCAAAAAAAAAAAAAAAAAAAAACTGAGAGGGAGGTGGGGGAAGAAGAAGGGAAAAAGCAAAATTACACATTTGAAGCTAGAACTCAGACAAGTCAACTGGCTTAGCCCTGAAAACCTGTGGCCCACTAGGGAGGACAGGCACATTATCTTGGTAGAGGACAGTTATTCCTTGCATCCACTTAGTGTATCTTTAGGGAGTCAGACTTCCTGAGAGGTAGTCTCCTAGCCAGGTGATTGACATATGAAGTACAATCTTCCAATCTTTGGGGCAAAACAGAACATCGAGGGCCAGAGGTGGAACTCAGAGTCCTTCCTATGGTGTTGAGGAACAGGTCTTTCCTTGGTGGGCCTCAGCAAAGCCAAGATGGCGGTTCCTTTGCATACAGTATTTTACAGCTTTCGGAGGGACAATTGTGATGCTTCCCTTTCTAGTGTTACTGGGGAAATGGAGCAGGATCCAAAACTGATTAGGAAAGAGGCTTCCAAGCCTGCCAGTGTCTGTTTAGCTGACAGTAGTTTAGGTGAAACAAAGAACGGCCGTTTTCACACTGAAGGGACGGAGATCAGTTCCTAGGACGGGATACTTTGGCAGTCCTAATCTGGCGCTGACTGGAAGTTTGCCAGAGCCACTGATCTTCAGTTTGTGTTGGAAAGCGAAAGAGGCCGGGTTCTGGCGTCAGTGAAGGATGGAAGCAGAAGACAGGTGGATGCACAAACTAGCAAGAGTTGAAGGAAAGCAGGCAAAAAGCTAATCTTCCCCTTGGGTTTTCTTGTATCTGTGCGGGAAGGTCTTCCTCCTGAAATGAATCCCTCCATGAAAAAGCTTTGCAGACATGTCAAGAGTCATGTCTCTAGGTTGATTCATGTCCAGTACAGGTGACATGCAGGACAATCATCACACTCCTCTCTCACTGTTAGAACTTTATGTCCAAGCCAGAAAATGGAAGCATCAAAAAGCCAAGTATAGCCATAGTCCATTTTATTGAAGAATGAATCCAAAAGATTCCTAAATACTAGAAAAATCAGGTTCAACAATAGGTCAAATAATAACATACTGAACTTGAATTGGTTTTATTTTGAGAAAGCAAGATTAATTCAACAGTAGAAAATGTATTAACCTAAATTACAACATTATCAGATTAAAAGAGCAAACAAATCATTTGATTATTATATTAGATACAAAAAAAGAATTTGGTAGAACTAAGCAATACTTCATGATTAAAATCAAAACAATGCTTTTATAGCAAAAATAAACCTTTGCTTGGTAAAGTTTATATAAATCAAACAAAACAAAATAATCGCTTGGAATTGTATTACTCAATGGTGAAATGATAAATGCATTCTTTTTTATCTTAAACAAAGCAAGAAAAACTCTTGTCTCTATTTCTATGCAGTTTTGCACCAGAGGTCTTAGAGCATGCATGGGCAAGGACAAGAAGTGAGAGACATGAGGAGCCAAAAAGAAAGTTTAACTATACACAGAGGACATAAACACCCACTGAAAAATAATTTAAAGATTAGTAATTAGTAATGAAAGAGTTTCTGGGATATCATAAAAATATAAAATCAATTGTATTACATGCACCAACAGCAACTGGAAAATTTAAACAAAACAACAACAACAACAAAACCTTTAAAATTACTGGGCAGTGGTAGTGCATGCCTTTAATCCCAGCCCTTGGAAGGCAGAGGCAGTTGGATCTCTTTGAGTTTGAGGTCAGCCTGGCCTACAAAGCAAGTTCCAGGACAACAGCCAGGTACAAGGTATCTATGTGAACTAAGTAGATACTCCACTTGAAAGCTACCTTAAGAGAATCAAATACGTGGGAAGATACGCCCTGTTAATAGATAGGAAGAAATGGTGTCAGTTACCCTCAATTACCCTCAAACCAGCCTCTAGATCCAACGTTTTTCTCATCAAAACACCAACATGCTTTTTCATGAACATTGACAAGTTGACTCTAAAATGTTCAAAGGTGGTAGGAGCAAGAATGGTCAATAGATTTCTGTAGACGAGAATACTTACCCATAGGATCCCAAACACAGTTTAATGTCAGAGGTGGAGAGACAAACAGACCAGTAAGAAAGAAGGTTAAAACACAGGGATCCCATGTATGTTCAACTTATACTTGGCAGATACCACATTGTAGAGTAATTTAATGAAAGGTGAAGAAAAAAAATTGTGATCCACATGAGAAAGTCTGATCAGGTGTCTTGCTCATAAAAATTGATTTGTGGCAAGACCTTGCACCAACCCTAGACAGGGCCTCTTCTTCCTCCATCCTAAGCCACCCTGCACGCTGCCTGCCTTTCCCAGGACATCTGGACCATGTTGCCAGGTGGAGAGCTCTGCTCTCTCCTCCTCAGACCTCCCAACACACGTATGCCTTTTTCGGAACCCCATACTGCCACGTGTCTGGGTCGGGACTTCTCTTTCTTCCTCCCCAGGCTGCTCAGCCTCCAGCCTGCCTGTGCCAACTCTGCCAATTGCTCCAAATAATCAAAACCAGGGCATAAATTAATGAAATGGCAAAGAAACTATTAAGAGTCAATGAATAGAGGGAAACAAGATTGATGAACATTCGGTCAAGTTAACTGAACAAAAGAGAGATAAAAACAAATTAATAAAATAAAATAGAGGTGAATATAAAGAAGTCACAACAGATATCAAAGAAATCAGAAAATCCTAAGGATAAACTTTAAAAACTTATTTCCCGCTAAATTGGAAACCCTGAAAGAAATGGATAAATTTAGTTACATCTGACCGCCAAAGTTAAACCAAGATGAAATCAATTATTTTAAAGAGACAAGTTCCAGGTGCAATTGACTCCCAAGCCCATGTTCTTGACTACCAAGACATCGTTGCAAGACCTGAGTTCAATTCCCAAAATCCATGTAAAGGTGGAAAGAGAACTGGCACAGCCATATATGATGGGAACGGCAAAAGCCATAAAACCAGCAAAGCTGCTTGACAGAGACCCAGCCAAGCTGAGCCACGCAACAGCCACCAGGCCACTTTCTGTTTGATCTCTGCACATTGCATGCTTGGGGGCTTTTCATATTTGTACAATTTGGGGATATTAGATTGATGGAAAATTTCTTCTGAATTCTTTATGCCTTCTCCCAGCAGTACTGCTTCTAAGGTTCCCCATGACGGCTCTAAACACACTATCCCTCCCACTTTTAGGGAGATATCCTTATCTAATTGAAGGTCTTCCTTATGCCTTGGAGGTTGTGATGACTCTGACATACTCTTGTAACATCTGTCCCTGTACTTACTCAGGAATAAGTTAATCAAAGCAAAGTAAACTTTAATAGGTCAACAAGATTCAGTGGGCTAGAGGAGTTGGCCGCAGATCAGATAGCAAGCCTCTTCCCGCCATGCACTCAGGCAAGCACGTGGCACATACAACAACAAGATTGGCTGGAGTTACCTCTGCCCTATGCGGAGATTTATACTGATGGGCAAAGAATGGTATGGAAAGAGAGGAGTCAGGACCTCCCTTTCTTAGAAAAGTTAGCTCATGTAGAGCCACTATGGTGTCATATGACCACAGAACAAAGACACTGGAATTAGACATAAATTCTATAAAGATATATAAACATTGTATTATGCCAGAATTTGAGTAATAACTGCTGCAGCTTTGGCCTGAGGATTTTTCTTGGGAACTCCGACCATTAAGAATTAGTAATATTGCCGGGCGATGGTGGCGCACGCCTTTAATCCCAGCACTCGGGAGGCAGAGGCAGGCGGATCTCTGTGAGTTCGAGACCAGCCTGGTCTACAAGAGCTAGTTCCAGGACAGGCTCCAAAGCCACAGAGAAACCCTGTCTCGAAAAAAAAACCAAAAAAAAAAAAAAGAATTAGTAATATTGGGGCTGGAGAGATGGCTCAGAGGTTAAGAGCATTGCCTGCTCTACCAAAGGTCCTGAGTTCAATTCCCAGCAACCACATGGTGGCTCACAACCATCTGTAATGGGGTCTGGTGCCCTCTTCTGGCCTGCAAGCATACACACATACAGAATATTGTATACATAATAAATAAATATTTAAAAAAAGAATTAGTAATATATTATTCGGGATGTGGCAATCTGCCCAGGCTAGCTTGAAGATTTTCCATCTAATGTGTGTCCTTAAAACCACAAGAGCCACCTGAAAGTTGGGTTATGGGGCTCAGGAGTAAAAGGCATTGTAAAAGATAACTATTTTGTCATGGTTTATCAATGATGACGAAAAAGATATACAAGAGGAAGTTGAACAAATATCCAAAAACAAAATAGATATGACCTATGTTTTGGAACAACACAAATCTATCCCTGCCTACTGAATTCTGTGTAAATAAAGAAGCTTTCTGGCAACTGGTTGGTCAGGTTGCAAGAGCTCACCACCACCACAGCCTGGCTCAGTCCTTCCCTTGCCTGGTCCTTGACTCCTCTCTGGAACCTGTCAACCGTCAGGGCTGGCCCCCAGCAGAGAGCCAACCTCGCAGTTTCCTCTGACATCTGTGCTTGTGCCCAAACGTACATTATATACTCATAGACAATTATAATAAATAAAGTAAAAACATTTTAATTATTTTTAATGCTCCCCTTTCTGAGCCTCTACTTCCTCTCTCAGGGTCTCTTTCCCCATCGTCACCTCCATCTCACGGGTGGTTTGGAGGAAAAAGTAGGAAAACATGAATATGTGACATGGTATAACAGATCTCCCCAATTAAAAATATGTTGGGCGTGGTGGCACCCTCCTTTAATCCCAGCACTCAGGAGGCACAGCCAGGCGGATCTATAAATTCAAGGCCAGCCTGGTCTACAGAGGGAGTTCCAAGACAGCCAGGGCCGCACAGAGAAACCCTGTCTCGAAAAAACAAATAATAATAATTGTCATCTGATCAAAAGTGCCACTTCTGGGAATGTACCCAAAACTCTGAAAACAGAATCTTGAAGAGATGCTTGTATGCCAGTGTTGCTGGCAGCATCGTGATTTACAGCAACCACAGGGCACAGGCAACCCCAGTACACCCCGATTCCTGGATGGGAGGTACAGCTTGCCATTCAGCCAATGAGAGGAAATTCAGACACACACTGTGACATGCACAGACCTTGAGAACGTGGCAATACAGGAAATAGAAGGTTACAGAAAGACACTGTTCACGGAGACAGAAAGCAGAAGGGTGGTGGTCAGGGATTGCAGGAAGAGGGTGATGGGCACTCTCATTCAGTGGGCACGGCTCTCAAGGTGGGGAGTACGCTGTAATCAGCCATACAGGGTGCACACTGTTAACACTGACTGTGGGCACTTACAATGATTATGATGGTGAACTTGGTACATTTCAGCACTAGTAAATGTATGTGTGTGTGTGTGTGTGTGCGTGTGTGTGTGTGTGCATGTGTGTCACTGTGCTCGGCACAGAGTGAGACCAGACTACAATCCATCACTCCCTTCTTGCCGTCACTATCTGCTCCTTTTCCAGAGTCCACACCGTTATCTAGAGCACACTGTGCTGTTTTTTTTGCCATCCTGTCCAGCCGATGACCTCGCACCCCTCTGGAGGTCATGACGTAAGCAAGGACACGAGGTGATTAAGGTGTTTCCTCCAAAGGTGTCTGGCAGGAACATTCTGTCCTCCTGATCCGGCTTTAGAAGCTGCTCCCCTCCACATCTTAAGTGAGGCTATTCTATTCATCACTGTATCTCTATTCATCACTGACGAGACAGGGTGAGTTAAAACTCACTCAGAACGCTCTGAAGGGAAATGCAGCTGATGGTTCGGGCTGACTTACTGCTGCACGGCACAGCCAGGCAGGGCCTTGGAATGCTCTAGGCTTGGTTGCCTGGCTCACGACCTCTCAGGCTTATTTGACTCCCCATTTCCTCAGCTTGGAAAAGGATGGAGAGCAATTCCCCATAACAACCTTCTCATTGCACAGAACTTGCCTGTATTAAGAATTTTTTTTCTTAAATGGTTTAGAAGATGAACACGCCTCCTAACATAGGCTGGGCATTCTGATCTCGTGGGTTATAGGCCAGAAGCGTGTGGGACTTCAGATGATTTCAGCCTTTGGTTGATTTGCTTATGTGAGACAGCTTAGGGATAGGCCCCAAATCTAAACACAATTTCCCCGTAAACGTAATACATTTTCTATATACCGTATACACAAAGCACGGCGTGACTTTCCTTCCTCCCCCTTAGCTGAAGAGCAGTTTTGATTATTTTTAAGTGTAGACAACTCAACATTGCATATCTGACTCAGTTTAGAGATGGGAGTCACAGAGTTTGGATCCAGGATGTCACCTCCCTTGTGCTGGCCCATCTCCTTACATCTGCCATTGTAACTAGTCCTGCTAGTGTCTGCCAGCCGAACCATGGCTCCTGTGATAACCACGTGAAGGCAGCAATGGAGGGATACAGCCTTCAGTGGACTAGATCCCCAGGCCTGCCTTCCCTTGGTAGAGGACCCCACCTTATAACACAAATCAGGGGGAACACACGAGCTCTGTGGGATCCACATCACATGCAGCCACCAGCATCTGTGACTTCTGAGATGGGGACAGCAGACAGCACCAAGCCCGAGGAGGAGGTGGCCTTTCGGTGGGACATAAGCTTTCTTCTCCAGCTGGGTCACAGTCTCTGGCCTCCTCCTGCTCTATCACTGGTCTCTGTCCTCGAGGGCCAGCTTAAGTGGGTAGGAGCAGTTGGAGGGTCCCAATAGCCATGTGGTGAACTGGCTTACCGGGTGAAGAGGACAGACCTTAGAGGCTATCCCTGGATGTGGCGCATCCATTTGCAAAGCGGATGAGGCCGTTTTAGAGCTGGAAGTCAAATCTAATACCAAATTTCTTGGGTATTTTCCCCCACAGAGGATTTAATACCACCTTGATCACGACAGAGGGGCAGCAGCTGTCTTCCCATAACTGCTTCCCTCTCTGTATCTCAGGTGGCCGTGGAGAGCTGGAGGTGATTTTAGACAACATTTCTAGAGCACCTGTGTTTTGAATGACCCAACACGTGAATCAGGTGTGGAATTTTCCACTTGCAGCGGCTCGTCAGCGCTCAAAATGTTTTCGGTTTTGTGTTCCGGGCTTAGAGGTGCTCAACCAGAATGTGCTTCAATGCTGAGTCATCCTTGCCCAAAATATTCTATTGCCTCCCTTTGTTATCGTACGCAAACGGTCCAGTCAAGATGGAAGACCACGGGTCCTATCTTCTCTCGTCCCTCTTTGCTTCCATTCCTGAGAAGGGCATCAACAGGATTGCCTCATCTAAGGCCCCTTCACTGGAGAGCAAAAGAGGTTATGTTGTCTTTCACCGTGGGTCTTGGTTGCTGTTCTATGGGTGTGAAGAGATATCTCGGCCAAGGCAATCTTGCAAAAGAAGGCATTTAACCAGGGCTTACTTACAGTTTTAGAGAATTAGTCTATTATAATCATGGCAGGAAGCAGACAGGGATGGTGCTGGAGTGGTAGCTGAGAGCTTTACATCCTAATCCCTAGAGAGCAGGTGGTGGTGGCTGGGAGAGAGAGAGTCTGAGCCTGGTGTGGCTTTTTTAAACCTCAGAGCCCATCCCAAGTGACACACCTCCTTCAACAAGGCCACACCTCCTAATCCTTTTCAAATAGTTCTACCAACTGGAGCCCAAACATTCAAATATAAAAGCCTATGGGGGCCATTCTCTTTCAAACCACCATAGCATGCTTAATGCCAAGCTGTCACAGTCTGGCTCTACTGCCCCCAAATTCATACAGTGTGTGTCCTGATCTTTCCCTTTGGGTGTATACTTAAGGTAAATAGTGATATGTGCCATGATCTAGTACCAAGTGTGTCATGAGCTAGCAGTCACATGGTACACTTTAGTTAGCTAAGAGCAGTGGCAATAGATAAAGAAGGCATGGGAAGACTGTCAGAGGGCACGGGAGGTCACAGGAAAGGGCTGTCTGCTGGGGAAGCTTGCGATGATGAACACGCAGCAGGTGTGACCACACGATCAAGACCCTCACAAGACGTGAAAACAGTAGAGAGACCAGCTGGGCAAGAGAAGGGAGTCACCAGGACTGAGTGAAGGTAATGGAGACGGGGCATGACCCCAGCACACGAGCTAGTTAAAAAAAATAAAAACCCGAATCGAACAACAAATGGATTCAGCCTAGGGAGAGCTAGGCTGTACACCCTAGCCAGTCTTCCTAGGCACCCACACAGTGGGTAAGAAGCCCTTGGTTCTCCTTCCTGTGTCCGTGGTTAAAAGAGGGCATTGAAGTGGCCATGTTAGTCAAAATGGCCTAAGGAAATAGGAAAAATAAATCCCTGAATTTGTGTGGGCTCAGAAGACCTGGAGAGACAAAGCAATCCTAAGAAAGAACTAAGCGGGTGGCCTCCATGAGTGCCACAGGGCTACAGGTTTTGTGGAGATATTTGGGGTCCAGAGGCGATGGTAGGCGCCAGTACGGCAGCCAGCCATGTGAGCTAGTATCAGTACTTTATAAAGTTCAAGTACTACATACCGTTCACTCAAGGTTCATCACCTAAAAGCATGGTCGGCCTATCCCACACCTTATTCCGGTGTGCATCAGTCGGTGAGCATGACGGTGAGCATGCCCTCTGACCCCCACATGTGCATAAACACGTAGGCAAAAATAATAAAATAATTTCTAAAGAGCTATTTTCCTGTTCTTTAAATAACCTGTGTGTGCTAATTAGTAACTCATAAGCGTAAGGGAGGGCGCACTGAAACTGCCAAACTAGACCGCTCCCTGGGTACAAAGACGAGCTTATTTGGGGAATCAAACTGCCAGGCTGCCTATCGGGGGCAGAGAACAGCAGCCCTCAGGGAAACACCTTGTCAAGTCTGAGAGGACAGGCAGTGATGGGAGGAGAGATGCAGGGGAACCTGGGGGTTCCAGCCTGGGGGTTGGCACGAGGGCTGTGATCTGTGTGTGGCAGGCTGTTGTGTTAATCAGGAACTAGGGGCCCTTGCCCAGGAGAGTTGATCATCAGCCGGAAGTGGGGAGGAATGACGCTCCTGGTAGCTGAAGTCCACCTTACCAGATCCCTGAGGGCGGTTGAGCTTCGGTTTCTGTTTACCCAGTAACAATCCTGTTTAGGACATTGTCACCAGCGCTGCCTCTTTGAGGGTCTCCACTCTGACCCTAACAATACAAACAAAATAGTGTAAAATTAATCGGGATGAGCTTTCCGTGGCTGTGTTTTCTGCCACCAGCTCCCTCGTGTGAGGTAACAAGCTAACAAGATCATGAGCTTTTCCCCTTTCCTCTCCTTCGCTGGAGTTCATAGTGTAACCCAGAGATCCCAGTGATTATGATAATTCTGTCATGATTGTAGTCAGCAGGCTTTGGTTCTGTGTGTGAGAAGGAAATAGAAGGTTATACCCATCCTCCCTTTCCCGGTTAACACTACCATGTGGTACCCAGCCAGGTCCTGAAGTTCAGTCACTGAAATAGTTTTCCAAGACAGGCTGTGGAGCAGGAAGGGATCCAAGTCTGAATCCAGCGCTCTGGGGTCCGGGTCGGAGGCTGTGACAAATGGTTAATAAGAGTTAGGTGTGGGGAGGTGATTGGAGAGAATTGATTAGCAGTATGTGTGTGAGCGATCAGTATCCAAGGCTCCTCAGGACCCATGTTCAAAGAATAAACACATTAGTATGACCCTAGGGTGGAGCTTCTGACCTCCTGAGGCCAAAGGTCAGCACTGGACACTTAGAGGGGAAGAGTTGAAAGTTTTGACCAAAACCATCTTCAAAGTTCTAGAACGTGATTACGCAGTCTCAGTTACGGTGGCCCATGTCCGGGAAGTGTCATCTCCAGCAACGCTAAGGGTGGTGAGAAACCACATGGCCAGACTGCATGACCTCCTGAACTAGGGATTTTATGTTTGAAGATTGTTTTTGTTTGTATTAGGCGTGTATGTCTAGGGTGGGTGGAGCCTGTGCACACCAATGCAGCGTGCACCACTGGGGGACAGCCACATCTGGCCACACCTGGCCAGACCCTCACACTCTTTACCTAACCTTTTCCTCTCCAAATTCGGTTACACTGAGGAGTAGGAGGTTGGGGGGTTCTTATAAATTCTGAATGGGACAAAATGCAGCCCAGAATGCTCCTCCCAGCAGGTACAAGTCTCTCGCAGTCACCAGTTAGGGGTTATCTTGATGGCCAAGCTTATCAGTTGAGGAGTGCAGAGAAAATTACCTGTCTGGGTCTGACTAGGAGAGGAAGACCCATCCACAGTATGAGCAGCACAATCTTTAAACTGAAGGTTCAAGTGGGATAAAAAGGAAGAAGGAGAGAATCATTCGTGCAGACACTCCTCTCTCTCTGCGCTTCCTGACCGCCTATCCCCACCTCCAAGCCCCGTCTGCCACGATAGCCGAACTCGCTGAAACCACTCGCCAAAATGAATAATCGCTCCCTCATGTCGTATTCTCCAGTTGGGCACAGACTGGCAGGCTAGCACATCCTCCATGTTTCTGCTAAGCTGATTCTGAACTCCGTACTCACGGGTCTCACCAGCCGCCAACGCTGCCGTGCATAAGACAGCAGTGAGTGGCTGTGAGGATAAAGACGAGCGTCCAGATGGAGGGAAGAGCCAGGCTAAGGAGGAAAACCATCCCCTGTGTGGCAGTGAAGCTGTAATTGCCAAGCTGCTCCCTGGGGATGCTGATTAGAGGAAGAAGATGAAGGGAAACTGGTGTCTGAATACACAGAAAGGAGCCACTTTCGATTCTGCCAGAAATGTCGTTTGCTACAAAACAGCCCCGCTTAGCTAGAGCTGAGCTAGGACTGGCTCCGCCTGTGGTGAAGTGAACCGCAGGCCTCGGTTGCTGCCTTCTGTTTTGTATGGAGATGTTGCCTCTCTGATATCATCCTTTGCTGCATTCTAAATCCGGCAATGGCTTACAGTACCCACCAAGACGTCACCTCATCTTCCTGGGGAGGGACTGGGTCACTGATCGGGACCATGTTACAGGCTTTAGCTGCGTCTGGAGCTTGAGGAAAACCTAAGCAATCGGCTGCTTTTTCAGGTGCACAAAGAGACCTCGGAAGAAAAGCGGATGGAATAGTCAGTGTGGTTATGGTGAGGCTGAGTGCCCATTGGCGGAGAGCCGGCTATGCTCCAAGTACTCGAGGACAATTGTGTGCACCAGGGATTTCAAATGCAGATGTCGGCCCACACCACCGGAAGCCAGAGGAGGTGGACGGTGAAGGGTGCTCCATTTGCAATAGTGCTGTGGGACAGCTTGGGAACCAGGCTAGAATAGGGGGCACTGTGGCCAAAAGAGGTCAGGAACCCCCAATATTTTTTCCTACTAGAAACTATATTTTAAAATAAAAAAGGAAAAGAGTGGTTCAGATAAAATACACTGGTGGCTCCACTCAGGAGCCATTCTTAATCTTTAGACTATAATTGACCCTTAGAATCCACAGGGACTCGGCCCAGATCTACCTGGATACCAAAATGGATGGATGCTCAAGTCTCGTGTATAAAATCTTGTCATGTCTGCACAGAACCTACTTCCAGCCTCCTAGGAAGGGAAAATCATCTCTGGCTTACTTGTAATGCCTAGCACAATGTAAATACATGTAAATAATTGCCATGCTGGATTATTTAGGAAATAATGACAAGGTAAAAAAAAACCACATGTTTAGAACAGGCTCATTTTGTCAGTTTGGGGTATTTTATAGTTGTTTGTTTGTTGCTGGTGTTGTTTATTGCATGCTGGTTAAATCTGCTTCTGTTTCCAGAACCCACGGACAGAGCCTGGCCCAACTTGCCAGGACCATTAATGCTGGTACAAACTCGGTCCAGTGTTCTACCTTACATAACCCAATTTATCTTTTTTGTGTTTTTTAACAGGCTAGAGTGTTTAATGTTTCTACAGAATTTCACAACCAATAGGTTGTGTAGAGAGTTAGAGATGTAAGACAGGGCTTTGTAGGGGAAACTGGACTAATGACGGTGTAGGAACTGGGGAAGGGTGGGTGACTGAGGTAGTTATGTCCAAGTCTGGGGGCATCAGAACCAACAAGATGTGGAGGCTGCTAGTGTGGGTGCTGAGGGCTTGAGAACTTGCATGTCAGACGTCCAATGCCCTCTGCCTTTGGGTGCCAGCCGGTCTCACGGCCAGCGGCATGGTGTCCATAAGGTGAGGGTGGTGGTTCTTGCTCAGCCCACTTCACCAGGGGCAAGGTTTTCCAGGAACATCCTCAAAGACTTTACGGAAGAATAGCAATTGACCAACTCCCAGGACATCCCATAGCCATCAGAGGGAGCGACAAGACAGGGATGTGTGTGTCTCTGCCATCCTCGTGTTACTTGTGCCACCTTGGACCAGGCATGAAGGTGTGCCAAGGGGAACACCAGGTCTTTACATGAACAAAAGCTAAAGCGATAATTGGGATCAAGAACAGCATTAACAAGGCTCCTACTGCTTCTGGGAAGTTTCTATGAGGGTCATCCAACCACTGCCATAGTTCATAGCCTCCTGGGCTCGCTGGCTCTTTGCCAGTCTAGCACAGCTCTTTCTCCTGTGACCTGAGCCTTTGTCGGGGACTTTCCTTGTGTTGTAAGCAGCCTCACTGCCTGTCTTCTGTGGCTGGGCAATTTTTACTCATGCTGAGAACTCCGATTAGCTGTAAGTCCATTTAAGAAACTTCCAGGGACCTTGGACTTCCCACAGGGCAGGGAACCCTGACTGCTCTTTGGACTGGAGAGGGAGGGGAAGGGGAAATGGAGGGAGGGAAAGGGAAATGGGAGGAGGGGAGGAGGTGAAAATTTGTTGTAGTAGTAGTAGTAGTAGTAATAATAATAATAATAATAATAATAGAAAAAAGAAACTTCAACTAAGGAGACAATGGCCTTCCCTGTGACAGTCACTCCTCAAATCTCTATCCCCCAGTTGACCCTAATTACTTGAGGGAAGATGAGGGAAGAGACTCAACTCCGAACAAATGACCCAATGTGCGCATGTCCTCACATCCAATAAAAGAGAAAAACTTTTATAGTATCATCCAATTCTAGTAAATCTCAATCAGTATTTTTTTTTCTGATTGTTTTTATGTGCTGGAGTGTTTTGCCTACCCCTTAAATGTACCACATACCTGCAGTGCTCACAGATGCCAGAAGAGGGCGCCAAATATCCTGGTACAAATGGTTACGCACCAACTGACCCTAGGTCCTTGGCAAGAGCAGCAAGTGCTCTTAATTTAACCACTGCCCTTCAGTCCCTCAGCCAATCAATGTATGAAGGAAAGATAAATTGGAAAAAATATATTAAGATACAGAACACTACATGTCTTATATAATTGCCCAGGGAATGAGGCCACCCACACTGGGTGGGTCCTCCCACATCAGTTAACATAATTACAATGATCCTGAATAAACATATCCACAAACTAAACTAATTAAGACAATTTTAGTTGTAGGTGATTCTAGAACCAAAACCAGTCATCCCACCTTAAAGTACAGAGAGAAAAACAGGGCAGCAAAGTCGGGGGTGGGGGGAGAAACCTGCCAAACCCAGCTCAGGGCCAGGGCCAGGGTTCCTGAGCCAGCCTTCGAAAGCTTCAGAATCAGTATGTTTGGTGATGTGTATGTAAGGAAAGGAAGGCCAGTCCCACGTTACCACCCTGCGACTCACAGATCAGTGCTGGGCATCATCTGAACTACCCTGGTGACCTCAGAACTGGGAACAACACACAAGATGGGAATGGTGAATTTAATCTGCCCCAGCCCAAGGGAAAGAGGCAGCCCCAGGAGGCAGTTATGCCAGGCAGGAGAGCTGAACCTAACAATACTAAAACTGCGAGCAATGGGGGATTCAACAAGCTCTTAGAGGAGGAAAGAAACCCGGCTGGCTCACCATCACAGTCCCTGAGACCAGAGCTGGTGAACTGAGTTTGAAAGCCTTTGGATCAGAAGGCAACTCAGAGCCAGGATGTTGGCTCAGGCCCTTGCTCCAAAGGTCAACACCAGAATAAACTGGGATGTGTGTGGGGCGGGGGGGTGAACAGATGGTGCTCAAGTGCCACCAGCCTTCCAAGGAAGACCCAGAAAGAGACTTGTTGACAGTAGTTTCTGTCCCTCCCGGTCCCACAGCCATTCAGTCCCAAAGAAACACACAGAGGTCTACATTAATTATAAACTGGTTGGCCTATTAACTCAGGCTTCTTATTAACTCTTACATCCTACATTAACCCATAATTCCTGTCTGTGTCAGCCACATAGCTTGGTACCTTTTATCAGCAAGGCATTCTCATCTTGCTTCCTCTGCATCTGGGTGACCTTTCCTCTTCCCAGAATTCTCCTGTTCTCATCACCCCACCTCTATTTCCTGCCTAGTTTCCCTGCCTATACTTCCTGCCTGGCTACTGGCATTTTATTAAAGCAATACAACTGATAAATCTTTACAGAGTACAAGATCATTGTCCCACAGCACTCCCCCCTTTTTTTCAAAACAAGAACTGAATCCAATCTCCTTTGTTTAGCTTTCTTCCTGACCACTATCCTAACAACTTGTAACCAACATTCTAAACAAAGAAAAATATCCATAATCCATTTTTTGGGAATGTGGGCATAGTTTCCAGGCTACTACCTGCTGATTGGGGGCACTGATAATCTTACAGGGACCTAAAGAAAATTTTGAATATGGTCAAGTCCTGACTGGAATATTCTGCCAGCCAGCAGTCTTGAGGCTGTTCTGGATGTAGAATTCAGACACCTGGGCCACCTGCTCCTATCAGAGATTTCTCAGGGGCGTCTTCCTTGATCAAACCTGATTTTTCTTAACCTAGAATGAATCCACAGCCTCTCATTTCCATGGAAACAAAAGCAAAACCTCTTCTCCAAAGTAACATAACTTTTTACTTAAATTTTGAAGTCAAGGCATTTTCAAAATATATATGTTGGATTAATCCAGCAGCATTTATAATCAAATGTCTTTTAGCAGCTTTTGTTCCTTCCTCAGCCATCAAACAATTCAAAGACAACACAATAACATACAGTATCCAGACTCTGTGTATTTTCCATCTTTACATGTCTTTATTTTAAACTCTATTTCTTTTCTTTTTATTTTTAATTTTTGGTTTTTTGAGACAGGGTTTCTCTGTGTATATCTGACTGTCCTAGAACTCACTCTGTAGACCAGGCTGTCCTTGAGCTCACAGAGATCTGCCTGCCTCTGCCTCCCAAGTGTTAGAATTAAAAGTATGTGCCACCACACCCAACTACTCTCTTTCTTTCTTTCTTTCTTTCTTTCTTTCTTCCTTCCTTCCTTTCTTTCTTTCTTCTGGGACTTTATCCTTTTTCTTTTCTCTCCCAAGCCTACATATATTTTTAAACACACTGTAAACTATTTAGAGATTTTTTTCATCTTTGAATCTTCTTTACTGTATATCTCTTTTTCTGAACACATAAGTCTTTAATTTGCTAAGCAATGTGGCTAGGATTAAAGCTGTGGCTTTGACGGCTGGATCCACCCCATTCCTTAACTTTCTGAGCATCTAGCTTCATGGCAAAGGTACTGGAAGGAGCCATGTTTATTACCAGAACTCTATGGAGTTTCAAGGTCCTGCCTTCACCAAGAAGCATGCTGTCAGTTATTCATCAACACCATTTGAGTGTTTTGTGGTGGGGCCTCTTAAAAGGGCTGCAAAGATTTTTCAGCTAAAGCTGAGTCAGGAAGCCTCTCTTAAATGAGACACATTTGCCTCTAGCAAACAGAGCCTACCTGAGAAAATGCTGCTGCCAAGAAGCCATGCTTAACTTTTTGTGTTTCCTTCCCAAACTCTCTCAGGTTTTAGTGGATTTAGTTGTTCACATTGTGCCATTTGTTGACAGAAGTTTCTGTCCCACCCAGTCCCACAGATGCTCAGTCCCAAAGAAACACACAAAGGTTTACATTAATTATAAACTGATTGACCTATTAGCTCAGGCTCCTTTTTTTTGTTTGTGGTTTTTTTTTTTTTTTTCGAGACAGGGTTTCTCTGTAGCTTTGGAGCCTGTCCTGGAACTAGCTCTTGTAGACCAGGCTGGTCTCGAACTCACAGAGATCCGCCTGCCTCTGCCTCCCGAGTGCTGGGATTAAAGGCGTGCGCCACCGCCGCCTGGCTAGCTCAGGCTTCTTATTAACTCATTAACCCTACATTAACCCATAATTCTTGTCTATGTCAGCCACATGGCTTGGTGCCGTTTATCAGCAAGGCATTCTCACTTTGCTTCCTCTGCATCTGGGTGACAACTGCAGACTGAACCTTTCCTCTTCCCAGAATTCTCCTGTTCTCATCACCCCACCTCTACTTCCTGTCTAGTTGCCCTGCCTATACTTCCTGCCTGGCTACTGGCCAATCAGCATTTTATTAAAGCAATACAACTGATAAATCTTTACAGGGTACAAGATCATTGTCCTACAGCAGGGACTCATTGGTCTAGCACTTCCTTTATCTCTTCTTTCCAAAACTACTTTTTGACTCAGGAAGCAGAGGCAGGAGGCCAGCCTGTTCTACATAGCAAGTTCCAGAATAGCCAATGCTACACAGTAAGACCCTATCTCCAAAAATAAACAAATAAATACTCTTTGCCATTCATATCTTGCTCTTTTGCTTTTGATTGTACTTGCAGGAGTTTTACTTTCTCAAATGCAGACATGGTTTTAACTTTTCTTCATATATTCATCTAATTATGTCTGTGCATTTTTTTGTTTTTGGACTATTTCCTTTTCCTTTCTCCTTTATTTCTTTTCTTTTTTTTTTTTTTTTTTTTTTTTTTTTGACTCCTGTGCTATCGCCAATCCCCTCCCCCTTTTAATTGCTCTATACTATACTGTCAGGGACCATTGTCCTAAAGGATAGCAGAGGTCATTGCCCTAAGGATGTTTACGGAGAACCCACCCCACATCCCAACTATCTTGAAATATCTGTTAACGGAACCCACCCCTTATTCCAACTATCTTGAAAAATGTTAATGGATCACATGTTTCGGCTTATACCAGGTGCTGACTGATGACCTTCCACTACCCCAGCAAAGTTCCTACTCCTACCCCCACCCCATGTCAAGTTCCTCTTTCAAGGGCTATATAAGCTGTAACCTTCACCCCAATAAACGAGACCTTGACAATAGAATCTTGCTTGGTCTCCGTTTCTCTCTCTAGCCCATGTCTTCCAGGTAGCAACCCTTCAGAGGACTCTGAATAGCTGACCCGCCAAGCGGGGTTACACTATACTTACAGTATATTGACTTTTTATTGTTATTTGTTTGTATTAGTTTTCTTTTCTAATTTTTTTAGAGGAATCTCATAGGAGCTAGAGAGAAGGCTCAGCAGTAAGAGCACTGGATGCTCTTCCAGAGGACTTAATTCCCAGCACCCACATGGTGGTTCACAATCATTTTTAACTCTAGTCTCAGGGAATCCAAGGTCCTCTTCTGGCCTCTGAGGGCACCAAACATGACATACAAAAATGCAATCAGGCAAAACACTCACACACATAACATAAAAATAAAGGAAAATTTAAAACTCACATTTTCTTTTTATAGTCCCCTTCCTCCATTTAGCTAGTTTTGTTTTTTAATTGCTATAACAGGTAAATATTATTTCTTTCTTTTGTTTTCTGTTCTTTAGAAACAGTAAGTCTTTCTTCCACTCCCTAACACTTTCTTCTTCTTCTTACATTTTTCAGTTAAACGTTCTTCCAGTATTTCCTCATAGTCTAGCCTTCCTCGCTTTATTAAGTCAGTATACTATGGCCACATTTGCACTAAAGATTTTTTGATATTTTTTTAATTATGTGTACAGGTGTTTTGCGTGTGTGTGTGTGTCTGTGTGTCACATGCATAGCTGGTGCCTAGGAGGCCAGAGAAGGGTTTCCGGGGAGCTAGAATTACACACAGTGGTGAGCTGCGACTTGGGGGCAAGTGCCAAAGCTGGGCTCTTAGCGAGAGCAGCCAGTGCTCTTACTGCTGAGCTTCCTCCCCAGCCCTAGTCCAGGTAATTCTTAACTTCACAGAACATTCTACACCAGCTCTCCCAGTTTCTGGTTCCTGAGAGCTGGTGGTGTATCAGGGGCTAAAATCAGTAAAAGTATTTCCAGACCTTCTGTAAGCTGCTGCTGTACCGGTTCATTTTCTCATAACCGAGTGATCCTCAGATGTGGGCTGGTTACTGAAAAGATCTCCCAAGTGAAACAGGCAGAGATGTCTAAACAAACAGGTACACAAATCACACCACAGAAGAAAAAAGTTTTGGTTTTTTTTTTTTTTTTTTTTTTTTTCGAGACAGGGTTTCTCTGTGGCTTTGGAGCCTGTCCTGGAACTAGCTCTTGTAGACCAGGCTGGTCTCGAACTCACAGAGACCCATCTGCCTCTGCCTCCCGAGTGCTGGGATTAAAGGCGTGCGCCACCACCGCCCGGCAGAAAAAAGTTTTTATTTAAAACTAAAGGCATATGGAATATATTCAGTGAAAATCATACAAGAAAATTTCTGAAATTTAGAAAAAACAATGGAGCTACAAAGAAGCATTTTAGAATTCCAAATGGACACGACCGAAGAAGGCCCACTCCACAATGTGCTGTGACACATTCAGATTTCCAAAGCGCTAAACAAAGAAACGATACTAAAAAATGCAAAAAGAGACTGAGTGGTGGTGGTGCACACTTTTAAGCCCAACACATGGGAGGCAGACACAGGCAGGTCTCCGTGGGACTACACAGAGAGTTCCAGAACAGGCTCCAAAGCTACACAGAGAAACCCTGTCTCAAAAAACAAACAAACAAAAGTAAAACGAAACCCACCAAATCCTATGCAAAGGTTGACACGCCAGAAAAATATCAGCTATTTTATCAGCAAGGCCACATCAGGAAAGCATGAAAGATACATGCCACAGACTGTGACCTGTGACACGGGCTACAGTCACCTGACAGGAGAGTCTCAGCTGAGGAATTACCTAGAACACATTGGTCTGTGGCTATGTCTGTGGACTGCCTTGGTTATTCATTGATGTAGAAGGGCCCAGCCCACTGTAGGAGACACCATCCCTAGGCAGGTGGGCCTGGATTATATAAGGAGCTATTTAAACTGGGCATGGTGGCATACACCTTTGATCCCAGCACTCAGGAGGCAGAGGCAGGTGGATTTCTGTGAGTTTGAGGCCAGCCTGGTCTATAGAGTGAGTTCCAAGACAGTCAGGGCTACGCAGAGAGATCCTGACTGGAAGGGAGAGAGGAAGGGAGGGAGGGAGGGAGGAAGGGAGGGAGGGAGGGAGGGAGGGAAACATGATCCCATGGGTGAGCCACAGAGCCACCCAGCAAGCAATAGTCCTCTATGGTTCCTGCCTTCAGTTCCTGTTTTAAGTTATTACCCTGGCTTCCCTCTGTGATGGACTACAACCTGAAACTGTAGGATTAAAATAAACTGGCTTTGGAGACCTAGTGGGAACCATGACTGGCAGTTCTCATGCTTTCTTTATCCTCCCTTGTCAGTTCTCCCTGCCCTTCCCACAGTGTGAGGAGACACACAAGATTCAAACACAGCCAGTGAAGATTAATGAGAAAAATGTGAGAAAAGACAACTGGGCTAAATTGAGAGCTCCTTTTCCATTTCAGAATCTGCAAATGTGGCTATATTTAAGGCTTACAAGTGACTTGCAGTGCCTGGTTCTATTTCTGCCAATAATTACATGCTGTTCCAGATGCCCCTTGAGGAGCCTGATAGCCAGAGAGGATTCTGACATCTAAGCAAGCAGAACACCCGCTCCTCAATGCCATTCTGTCTCCTCGTCTCCTGCATAAACAATCACACACATACATGTGTGCACACCACAGATACTGGGAGCTTCTCTATAAAATGGTTCCATGTAGACACCTGATTGGGGGCTTTCTGATATCACCTCCAGCCTTAGGAGGTACTAGAATGCTTGCAGAACAAGACAGTCAGATCTCTTCTTACAGACTATGAGATATTGGAATGTTTACTGCATGAAGTGGCTGGATTCGTAAAACATATAGCTGCCTTCTGGATTTCCCTCTAATGGAACACAAAAGCCCTATCTCTGAGCTGAGCGGTGGTGGCGCACACCTTTAATCCCAGCACTCAGGAGGCAGAGGCAGGTGGATCTCTGTGAGTTCGAGGCCAGCCTGGTATACAAGAACTAGTTCCAGGACAGGCTCCAAAGCCACAGAGAAACCCTGTCTCGAAAAATCCAAAAAAAAAAAAAAAAAAAAAAAAAAAGCCCTATCTCCTAGTGGCAGATAAAAAGTATTGGCAGGAACTTGTGCTTAATTCAGCTTGACATCTCTGGCCTCTGAAATATGACACAGGGAATCATGTAGATAGAAGATGGGCAGAGACAAAAATACCAGGGTCTAGGATCCGCCTAAGGGTCCAGCATCCACAGGAATTTTGAAGTCAGTTTGTGTAATCTTGCCTTATAAGGTATGCAGAGTTTAGCTATCCCAGATGCAAACACATCTGTGAATCTCTTCTGCTTTGTTCCTGATTAGCCTACATGACTGTCTGTACCCTCCAATCTACAGTGCGCTCTGAAGAGTCTTATGTGAATGCAGACCAGCTCCATCAATCTGGGTTTCCTCATTAAGGCCAGGGTTCCCTTGCTTTCCCTCCAGTGTCTGAGTTCATAAGCATTATCCTGTGGCACGGACTGAGAGTTTCTGGGTCTCTCTGGATCCTCCTGGATGCTTGCTGAGTGCCCACTACTCCAAATGATCCTTGGCCATTGTGGAGTTGATTGATCCACTTAGATGAAGAAATGGTTGGTTTGGATCAGAGTTTTAGAGGATTTGATCTGTGGCTGGTTGGCCCTGTTGCTTTGAGCCTAAAAGGAGGCACTATATTCTGGCCGGGGACACGTCATAGAGCAAAGCCAATAACCTAATCACCTGGACACACACATGCATGCACACACGCATGCACGCACATGTTTACATGCTCACATGCATACACACCACAGAAGAAGCAGAAAGGCAAGCTTAGTCTCACAATCCTTTTCTTTGACACAGCCTAAGAGACCTAACAACTTCACACTAAGCCACATCTACTCAAGTGTGCCCCTCCCAAGGTCACCATGGGCAGGATCAAGTCTTTAATATCTGTGGGCCTTTAGAAGGAATTTCAGGTCCAATCTGCAGCCTCAAGCATGTGTGTGTGTGTGTGTGTGTGTGTGTGTGTGTGTGTGTGTGTGTGTGTGTGTGTGTGTGTGTGTGAGTGTGTGTGTATGTGTGTGTGTGTGTGTATGAGTGTGTGTGTATGTGTGTGTGTGTACATGTGTGTGTTCAGTCTCCCAACCACACCCTCACCAGGCGCAACCTGTTTCCTGTCCAGTCTCACTCTTAAATTTTCTTTTTGTTGTCATTGTATTTTGCTTTTTTTTATTTTGGGAGCTTCACTGCATAATAGCCCAGGCTACCATCAAATCTGCAATCCTCCTGCCTCGGCCTCCCATGTATACCACCACACCTGCTAAACACAGGGAAATTTCTGACTTCAAATGTTGAGTGTTTGTTTCTGGTTTTCTTGCCTGTGCATGATACATTCTATTTCCTGCCCAACTGAGGCTAGGCGCCTAGGAGCCAAATTCCCCGCACCCTGGATCCATAAAGGAAAGCAAGGGACAGGTTTGTTCTCAGTCAGATGCCCCATAATCAATTCCCCTGCCCTGCGGTCTGTCCCAGCCCCTATTCAGCCAGTGGGAGCTGCAGGTTCATCTCCTAAAGATCACTGATGTCTGTATCTCTAACCGTCTCCCGTCTACCCGACTCCCTGTGTCACATTTCAGACAGAAGGCCAGAGAGTGCCGGGATGGACCAAGCTTGTGTCCCTGACAACGCTTTTTGTCTGCTTGGGCCTCTGTTTCATTGTTCTCTTGCCTGAGTCTCCTCTTGAGACGTCTGTGGCCCACTTCTTGCACGGATGAAGCATTGGGAGGGAGGGCATCTGTGAATATGTCAACCTCTGTTTCAGCTGTGGTTTTGTGTACGGGCAGTGACTGAAGTGGCAAAGTCTACTGTACGTGACATTTTCCATTGTCTGGCTCACATTCCCCGGATCCTAAGCGGCAGCGAAATCTGCAGGCGAAGCAGCATTTGCCAGAGGGCCATGCACCGTTCAAACCTGGCACCGGAGAGCCAGAGCTTCAAAGCGCAAGGAGGAGGGGGAGGAGGAGCTTTCTGCCTTCCCCCAAGGCTGTATTGCCACACCATCTGGAGCCAGGGGGAAGGAACGGGGCTGAATAAATATAAGGTGTAAATGTAGAGAGCGGAAATGCAGGAAATTGGCAGGGACTCATTCATCATCTCATAAATCTGTCTTTACAAAGTGAAATAAAAATCAAGCCAGTTTGAACAATATGGAGGGTGTACAGCTCTTCCAAGAATAGCTAATGAAAGAGAGGGGGAGGGGAAGGCGGAACCGCACAGAAAATATGCAAATGTGTGAAATTGGCAGATTCTGCTCACACTTTAGGGTGATTAGTATGCTGATTGGTGTGCCTTGAAAAGCTCTAAAGAGGAATCATATTGTTTTATGGAAAAAAAATAATGAAACCGAATAAAGAGCCCAGCTCTTCCCAAGGAGGGGCTCCAGTGTGCAGTCAGCTGTGCCTGGTGAACGGGGAGAGGAGCGCTGGGTGAACACCGGTCTACACCACGGAGCCTCTAGCAACAAGCTGGCACCCGATATTTACTTCATTTACTCATTCATTCATGCGTTCAACAAAGGCTGAGGGCGGCTACCCTTTGCCTAGCGCGGTGTGAGATGCTCCGGACACAAAAGACTCAGGTGCCCTCTCTGACCTTGACGAGCTCAGGATCTGTTTTCATAGAGAACTGTTGCAGCCCACAGAATAACCACCGCCAGGAGAGTGTCCCAGCCAAGGGATGTGGCGGAAGGGAGAGTTCACATGAAGACAGCGGACTATGTTAGGAGTGATGGGTTGGGTCATGGAGAAGAGCCCCTGAGGATGACCTTCCAAGGAGCAGACTTTGCTGGGCGCACAGGGAGACACAGGCTAAGGGCATTGGAGGAAGGAGCAACAGAATACACAAAGGCACAAACTCAGAAAAGTATTGAGCATTTCCTGGACGTGGCAAGGTGCCTGTCGAGTACTCCCGAGAGGGTCGAGTGTGGGATACCTCGGTAGGCTGGCAATTGTCTCAGCCTTCAGGATATCTGAGTTCCTTTGGAGATAAAAGTGACTACTAACTCTCATTACATATTTCTCGGAACTCCAGAGGCCACCTGAAAGAGAAAGCCCAAAGCCGCTGGTCTGCGACTGTCTACACACTGTCTCTATAAACACCTTGCTTAGGAAGAAACAGAGGTGACCCAATTCACACATGAACCATGAGGTGTGTAAGAGTTGGCACTGAAGCAAGACCAGAGCAGGAAGAACTTTCTGTAACTTCCTGTTTTAGGGTGGAGGCATTGAGAGCCCCTGGGACAGTGGGACTAGAGGCAAAAGTTCCTGGGGACCATCTCAGGGTGCACAGACCCTAGGAACAACCATTTTCCATGTTATCTCCACAGAGGAGATCTGAGACGCCTCATGTCCCAGCACCTTATTCTCTGATGATCTTGCTGGCATGTCCAGAATGTCGCAAGATGAGCCCACCACAAACCGACACATAGGCACCGTAAATCCAGAAACAGAGTCTTTATTGCTGGGCAGCAGCTGCATGGGGAATGTGCCCAAATCACACAGTCCCAAGCCTTACAGCCCTTGGGGTTTTTTTTTCTTTTTTCTTTTTTTGGTTTTTCGAAACAGAGTTTCTCTGCAGCTTTTTTAGAGCCTGTCCTGGAACTAGCTCTTGTAGACCAGGCTGGCCTCGAACTCACAGAGATCCGCCTGCCTCTGCCTCCCGAGTGCTGGGATTAAAGGCGTGCGCCACCGCCGCCAGGCTCAGCCCTTGGTTTTTAAGCACAAAAACCACACCCTGGTTGTCACACTTCAATTAGCAAGAAGCAGGACTACAGAAGCCAGAAAGCAAGGTCAGTATATTTATGGACTTTCCTGGGACATGGACCAGGTCTTTGGTGAACTGGGCTTTTGTTCCCATTTCTTGGCAGGCATTGGGACCTGCATCCTGGGTTCTAAGATCAGAATGGTGCCTCCAGCATGGTGTCAGTTGTGCTAGGGTCTGGGGACCTGTATGCTTTTTTTTTTTTTTCTGAGTCTGTGAGTTGCATCGTTAGGTTATTAACCATGGCCCACGGCAAACAGAAGCTTTCTAGCCAAGACAGAGAGCAGCAGTAACATATGGGCATAAACGTAAGTATGGAGAAGGCAATTTGACAACAAATCTGTCCTGGCTAATTTTATGTCAACTTGACACAAGCTAGAGCCATCAGAGCGAAGGGAGCCTCACTTGAGGAAACGCCTCCATAGGTCAGGCTATAGGCAAAGCCTTGGGGCATTTTCATAACTAGTGATTGATGTGAGTGTGCTCAGCCCCTGTGTGGGGGGCCACCCCCCGGGACTGTGATACTGGGTTCTATTTGAAAAAAAAAAAGCAGGCTGAACCAGCCATGGGAAGTAAGTCATAAGTAACATTCTTCTGTGGCTTCTGCGTCAGCCCCTGCCTCCAGGTTCCTGCCTTCTATGTGTTCCTGCCCTGGCTTCTACAATGATGGACTACAGTGTGGAAATGTAAGCCAAATAAACCCTGTCCTCCCTAACCTGCTTTCTGGTCACAGTGTTCTGTCACTGTGGTATAATCCCCAAGACAACGTCCATCTAGCAGAACCACACTCGTAGCTTCCCCCCGGGACTATGCCCTCCACGGCCCTGGGTTTTGACCAGCCTTGCAGTGACAAGTATGAGTCCCTCCTGTGCAGCGGCCAAAGCGGTTGGTTATCTCTGGGAAGGGCGGTGCCTCTGCTGCGCCACTGGATACATCCTCCTGCCATACTGATACTGTAGCTCACAGAGTTCACCTGACACCAGAGCGTTCTCCCCCGACAGGCTGTGTAGCACCTCTGTCACTCTGAATGCTAGCCAGCCGAGAAGAAGGTTCCTGCTCATTTTCTCCTTAGCATCTCTATATCTTGCAACCAAAGCAGGCGATGTCTTCAGCAACAGGGCCTCATCATGAATTTCTGGTGGCAGCCAAGAAGAATGGCAAGTGCCTACATTGCTTTGAAAGGCTTCTCTGGCCCTCAGATGGAAAGAGGTGACCCATTCCTGGCTGCCTTTTTTATTTTAATGCATAAGCCTTGCAGGAACAGCATGATTCAGTCCTGCAGCTACTCCCTTTTGATTTTAATTTTTATTCTTTTTTTCAAATATTTATTTATTTATTAGATATACAGTATTCTGTCTGCATGTATGCCTGCAGGCCAGAAGAGGGCACCAGATCTCATTACAGATGGCTGTGAGCCACCATGTGGTTGTGCTGGGAATTGAACTCAGGACCTCTAGGAAGAGCAGTCAGTGCTCTTAACCACTGAGCCATCTCTCCAGCCCCTAATTTTTATTCTTTCTTTTTCCCCTGAGACAGTTTTTCTGTGTATCCCTGGTTGTTCTGGAACTTGTTCTGTAGACCAGGCTGGCCTTGAACTCAAGGCTCCACCTGCCTCTGCCTTCCTAGTGCTGGGATTAAAAGTGTGTGCCACCACTACCCAGCTTAAGGTTTTTTTTCTTTAATTGGCTTATAGATGGCAGGTTTCCTTATGGCTGAGATATTTGAAACCATGAACCAGGACAAATGTCCCCACCTTTACATTGCTTTCCTGTGTTATCTGTCATTGCCACTCAAAAGCCTCACTAATATACATGGGAAAGCAGTTCAGCCATTCTGTGAAATCCGAGAGTGATGCCCATACTCAGCTATGAAACATATCTGGTGACCATACTCCCTGGTCATAAAATGGCAGAACATTTGCATCTAAATACATCTTCCTGTACATCTTTAATCATCTCTGAGTGACCTGAGATACCTATAAAATGGAAATAGCTGTTATACTGCATGGTTGGGGGGAGGAGTGACAGGGGGGAGGGTACCGAGCTGCAAAATAAAACACCACCCAATTGTAAGGGAAGAGAGGGCAAAAGGACAGGTTCCAGGATGAAGCCGGGACCCTGGAAAACCTCCCAGAGAGAGCAGAGAAGGTTCCCCACCTGGTGCCTCTCAGTCTCCCCCAGTGAAAAGGACATGGCAGGGTCATATGAAGATGGCACAGCAATGATCTCCAGGAAAGAGGACAGTTCCAAGTATAGCTGAACCCAGGGTGAGTTGGTCTCTCTGTGATGGGGTTTAGTGGATGGTGTAGAGCGGGCCAGCGGAGAGGGAGCTCACCTATCCTGAACTCCTAGGACTAGGCTTTCCAGGCCAGGAGAAACGCCACTGCTAGAGGACAGACAGACAGAAAGGAAACCCACACAGGCTTAGCCAACAGGGAACAAGCTGGAAGCAGAGACGCAGTGCAGAGAAGCTGTGGCTCTGGTCATGGCGTGAGAGGTGATGATGGGGGCTGAGGGTAGATGTCCATAATGAGATCAGTCCGCGGCACTGGCCTTTGTCCAGGTGTAGGAAGCCCAGATGCCTCTGAGATTCTCCAAGTTCCCTCTGTGTTGTCACGGGCATACTCGGTTCTATATTCGCGTATTACATTTAACACTGGAAAACGCCATCACGGCGGAGTGGGAGGCCCAGATTGGGGCAGGCGGGGCTGGGGCGGAGGCACCCGGCAGTGGCCAAGGAGGCCTGGCTCTGTGGGTACAAGGAAGGAGGGGTGGGCAGAAAACGCCGCGAGCTATAAAATCAATTCTTTCGCTTTGCAAGAGAAAGAAGGCGACCTAGGGAGAGGGGCGCTAAGGCACCAGCGACAAACGCGTACTGACGCCGAGCCACCGCGCCCAAGGCGACCGTGCGCGTGCGCTGCCCCCTGGTGGCGAGGTGGCTCTGCTCTTGCAATGCGCAACTCCTTTGTTCTGCGAGTGCTGTTGTGCTGATTGCAGGAGGTTCCGCAGCGCCTGGGCAAGCAGGACCGGCTCGCAGCTGTGCCAGGAGCGGGTTCCGCAGGGCCTGGGCATGCAGGACCGGCTCGCAGCTGTGTCGGGAGCGTGTGCTAGAGCCCGTGAACTTGAGTTCCAATCCCCCCTCCTTGTTCGTTGGCTACAAGCCTTGACCTGCTCACCTGTCGGCTCAGAGCCTCGGTTTCAACAAGAATAAAATGGGGGTGAAGAGCACAGGGTTGTAGGGTAGTCAGGGAAATTGTGTTTCAAGAAGCTGGTAGCAGCCACCGCGCTGCTTGCTCCACCCATTCACAAGGCTATTCGTGAGCTTGAGTGTAGCATTTTAGAAGGCAGAGGATTCCCCCAACCCACCCTCTGCCAGTTCATTCTCATGACTGGCTCCTCTGCCTCCTTCCTTTGGAAGTCAGTTTAGTGAGCAAAGAGCACCGTTTGCCGATTGAGGATGCGCCTGGGGGCCTCACAGACACCTCCAAACACTATTTCTAAACAATGCCCCGCTCTTGAGAGGACTCTCAAAGAGTGACATATCTCCTACCTCTGCTGGCATCCTGTGAGGTGTGTGGAGGAGGGCTTGCCTTGCATCTTTTTCTAGAGACAGATCTGCCACTAATCCACCCTGAAGCCATTATTTTCTTCTTTAGTTCGATCATTTCAGGTTCTATTCTGACTTGGGAGGGTGAGAGGATGAAAGAGAAAAAAGAAAGGAAGGATAAAATAGGAAACAAAAAAGGAAGAGAAGAAAAGACAAAAGATACCAGCTCCTCAGGGCTACCAGAGCAAAATACTGCAGACCTAGTGACCTGGGGAAAGCAGGTTCTGACCACCGAGGCTGAAAGTCTAGCATCGACGAAGGCAGCCTGGGTCCTTCTGAAGCCTCTCCGCCCAACTTGCAGATGGTGTTGTCTTTCTGTGTCTTTGCATGTCTGCCCCGCCTCCTCGCGCTGCCTACCAGTCTCCAGTCCTCATGAGGAGGTCAGTCATGTTAAATAGAACTTCAATCAACTTTTTTTTTTAAATTTAGCTGCCTGCTTGAAGGATCTGTACCTAAATTTAGTCACATTTTGAGATGCCCAGATAAGAACTTCAGCACAGGGCATTTTGTTGGAGGCACAACACAGCCTATTCCAGGAAGGGAAGCAGGGAGGAGTGGAGAGTTGAGCCAAAATCCTTATTATCTAGTACTGCCTCTTGCCAGCACTTATATGCTATGGTCCAAGGACCAGAAATCTCTACCTGTAAATGTCACTGAGAACCTCAACATCAGGAAATTTCTAAAGAGCATCTGGAGTTCATTTTGGCTTGAAAATGATGCACTGGATCTGTTCACATTCCAACCCAATGGAGCTCACTTTCCACTGCGTATTAACACTCCTGTCCTCACACTGCCGGCTTCCTTCCCTCACTGATGTTGGTGACCTGCCTGGGACCTCCAGGTGACTGAGCTAGAGATCTCTAGTGTGTGAGAAAATCATGCGGGCCCCTGAAGGAGGCCTGTCCACACAGCAGTGGAGAAAGCTGGGGTTTAGGTAGAGCCCCAAGTACGAATCCAAGGTATGCCATCTAGAAGTTATGTGTTGTTAGGACATGGAGCTGTGTCTTCTGAACCACAGGGTGTCTCTCCCTTTGTGAAATTGCCATTGTAATGCCTGCTCCTTGAGATTTGGTTAAGATTAAACTTAATGAAGTGGGGCTGAAGAAATAGCTCAGCAGTTAAGAGCACACACAGCCTGCTCTTTCTCAGATGACCCAAGTTCAGTGTCCAGTACCCAACGACCTAGAACACCAGCTCCTGGTGGTCTGACGCCCTCATCTGGCCTCTTCAGGCACCTGCACTCATGTGTATATACACAGAGACACACACACAAATACATATTATTAAAAATAAAATAGTTCCTTAATATTTTATACAAAAAATAAATCTAAACCAAAAAATCTTTTGATCCAAAAGCCTGACCCAGGAAGCCTGACCCAGGAAGGCCTCAGTCTGCGAGGTGACTGCAGCCTCTGCAGACAGCACAGAGTCCATAATTCATTTGAATTCAGTCACAGTTCTCCTCGCCACCCCCAGAGCTCACCAAGGAAACCAAACGCAGGCAGTCTTCTCTGGATCACGGTGACGGTGGGTGGCGGTGGATTGGTTTGGGGCTTAAAGTCAAGAATTTGAGAATCACCAACTTCTGTGTTGCAGTTAGCCTTTTTTTTTTTTTTTTTTTTTTTTTTTTTTTTTTGGTTTTTCTAGAGCCTGTCCTGGAACTAGCTCTTGTAGACCAGGCTGGCCTCGAACTCAGAGATCTGCCTGCCTCTGCCTCCCGAGTGCTGGGGATTAAAGGCGTGCGCCACCACCGCCCGGCTGCAGTTAGCCTCATACGTGCGGACAAGAGGATTCGCCACAAGGGGCAGCATGGGGCCTACAGTGGAGTGAGAAATGTGTGTTTAGCAGGTGTTCCTCATGACTGAGTACTCTATGGCCATTCAGCCTGCAGAAGGCCACCCCCATAGGACCTACCCATGATTCACACCACCACAACCCATCCTACGCAGGTAAGATTGGCTCTACCATGCACTGGGGAAACTGAGGCTGGGACAGGCAGATGCTCACACGGATGGGAGACCGAAATCTGAGATCTGAACCCCGGAATGTCCCTGGTGAGTTTTTCATTTTCTGCCAACAAGCCTGCTTCTGAGGGAAGAACGGTGCTTCTCTGAGATCCCTCTAGAGAGGATCGCTCGGGCTTTGCCACGTCAAAGTTCACGGACCCAACTCCAACCACCAGGATTTGAAAATAGAAGTCTATGTGTGGTATGGAAAAAAGGCAACAAGACTTTTGAAGGAATCATTTGTAGAGAAAAAACCTGGACCCAAATTCTTTGATCCTGAGCTAGGCCTTTAGGGCACATATCACAAGTTAGTGAGAAGACCATCACTCCCTCAGTCTCGTGAGCCCCTGCTGCCTCCTCTAGGTTACGTTTATGATTGGGCCTGGAGAGGGCAGAAGCAAGTTCCTGCCTCCACAGAGCTCTCCCCTTGCAAGGGAGGGAGAGACACTGTGACCCCACAATGTCTGATCTATCTCATGGCCGTGAACGCCGGAAATGATATGGTGGGAGGGTAAGGCTGGTTCTGATCACTGAAGGGCAACAGTGCTGTGAAGAGCAGGGCTTGTTCAGCCAGGAGAGGGCACTGTGCATACCGGTCACGGCACTTGGAGAAATCAAGTTGGTACAAAAATCTAGTTCTGACCTGATTACCAGCTTTTATATCTCCAGACAGTGCCAAGCAGGCTGCCAGAAGAGGAAAAATATCAACAGCCTTATTCAGCTATGAGCCCAGTGTACTACAGTAATGACTTGCTTGGCAAAATAGATCCACCGGTGCAAAAGTGGCACGAGTGTCGTGGGAGATAACCGGCAGTTATCTTGCTGGATTTAAAGTCCTCTCCGCGGTAAAGAACTGATCCCCGGTATTGTTCACCTGGCTGAGACCCTACTACAGACATTTTGCTGGTTGAAATAGAATCTGTCTATCGTCTAAATCCTAATCTTTTCACCCACAGATTGGTCCAGCTCGCATGCCCCATCAGAGAGGCTTCTTTGTAATGGATAGAGGATAGCAGAGAACCACACATGATCGAAACGTAGAGAATGAGTGACTGTAGAGTGCTTGTCCCAGATGGGACATCTGCATCACACCCTCACCCCTAAGGTTCAGGCACCCAGAATGGAAGAGGGCGGAAATATTTATTCTGAGAGACAGAGGTTGGGGAGGATAGCTAGACAATCATTTTTTCTGAACCTGACAGGAAATTGCTCTCACAAACTTCCACTGGTTGTGGTTGCCTGCACAGGATGTACAGAAGATGAGCCTACCAAACCCTTCAGCGTGGATGGGAGGAGCCTCACAAGTTCCCACTCCTCTTTGGAAAACCAAACTAGTTGACTCTACCAGTGCAGAGAAAATCAACCTTGTCCAAGGGTGTAGCCTGTGGCATGTTGCCCATGCTGCATGGACAGCCCTACAACTACACAGACATCCACATGCATCCGCATGCACAGGCAACCTTAACTGTACCCAACAAGTGTGTGTGTGTGGTGTCTGTGTATGTCTGTGTGTGTTTGTGTGTGTGTGGTGTCTGTGTATGTCTGTGTGTGTGTTGTGTCTGTGTGTGTTGTGTCTATGTGTGTTTGTGTGTGTGGTGCCTGTGTGTGTGTCTTTGTGTGTGTGGTGTCTGTGTGTGTGGTGTCTGTGTGTGTGTGGTGTCTGTGTGGTGTCTGTGTGTGTGTCTGTGTGTGTGTGGTGTCTGTGTGTGTGCGCAGGTGGAGGTTGGGACACAGGAGGAGCTAGTAGGGAATAAATGATGTTTTGAATAAAATAAAATGCATTCTGTATGAAGGAAAAAATTAATAATAGGGGTGGAAAGATGGCTCAGTAGTTAGAGCAGTTCATGCTCCTCCAGAGGACCTGAGTTCAAATACCAGTGCCTGCATCAGGTGACTCCAGCTGTAACTCCAGCTCCAGGAGATCCAGTGCACACACATACACACACAAAAATGCACATGTATTCGTGCACACACACATAAATAAAGATGGTGAATATTTGAAAAAATCTTACATAATAAAGAAATTAAATTTAAATTTAAAATAGGAAGTTGCACGTACTTCTGAGAAGAATGAATATTCTTAAATGTACACTTCTGTAAAATTCACTTACTCTGTTATGTAATTTAGCTCAGATCTCTAGCTGATTTCTGCCATGATTACCAGTCTATTGAAGAGAACGGAATGTGGAAGTCAACCATTGCCGTTGCTCTTAGACTTCATCTCCATCTCCAGTGTGTTTGTTTATTAGCACGTGTGTCCAGTGTGTGTGCGTTCAGCATTATGATCTTCGTGATGGATTGTCCCCTGTTAGTATGACATGAAATTCTTTATGTCTTCTGAAAGGTTTTAGCTTAAAGTAGATTTAGTTAACTATTAGGAGAGACAGCTGCACGGTCCTGGCTCTGTTCGCCGAGGACACTTTCCATCCTCTCTCCCTAAGGCAATGCCTGTCTGTCTTTTATGGTGAGGCGCATCCCCCCCAGACAAGTACATGGATCTAAGCTATCAGTCTATTTCTCTTCATAAGAAAATTGAGGCCATGACCACTCAGAGTGACTATGGGAAGGTGTGTGTTTTTAAAACTCATTCACAAAGCCGGGCAGTGGTGGCGCACGCCTTTAATCCCAGCACTCGGGAGGCAGAGGCAGGCGGATCTCTGAGTTCGAGGCCAGCCTGGTCTACAAGAGCTAGTTCCAGGACAGGCTCTAGAAACTACAGGGAAACCCTGTCTTGAAAAAACCAAAAAAAAAAAAAAAAAAAAAACATAAAACTCATTCACAATCTCATACACACACACAACTCACACAACTATAGTCATTCATTCTTTGACTACAGTCTCTGCCATTTTCCTTCTCACTCCCATAACCCTCTTCTTTCTAAGTCTCCAGCACTCTTTCATGTCTACTTTTTTTTAAGATTTATTTATTTATTATATATACAATGTTCTGCCTGCAGGTCAGAAGAGGGCACCAGATCTCATTACAGATGGTTGTGAGCCACCATGTGGTTGCTGGAAATTGAACTCAGGACCTTTGGAAGAGCAGCCAGTGCTCTTAACCCCTGAGCCATCTCTCCAGCCCTCATGTCTTCTTTTGTGTGTAGCCAACTGCATTTAATCACAGTTGCCTGCACAAGCATGGAAAGGGATTACTTACTTGACTGAGGGCCATATACCTGCAGCCACACATAGAGAAGGATGATCCCCTGCCACATAACCGCACTGCCTATGGCTCTTCAGGGACCTTATGAGCCCCACGTTTATCCTTGAAGGAACACTGATGGGCCCAATTTCGTGCAGGCTTGTAGAATGTGCTCAGCAGCCTGTAAACATGTTCCATCTACTGCTCATTGAGAATGCTCAGTTTATAGTTTATGATGGCTCCGACACATGGCATTTTCTACTTGGTGACCACACATTCCACAGTGATTCTTAAGTCGGTATTGACGGTGGGGAAGGGGGTGGGTCTTAGACTCTGGGCAAGCCTAAGACCGCACCCAGTGAAATACCTCTGTTTAAGGTGTGCACTGTGTCCAGCATGACCACATTCTGTCTTCTAAGCGCACAGTCCTCAGGGCCCATCCACGATGCCTTCACAGCATGAAAGAGAAGCGTGTTGGTTTGATGGCAAAGTGAATCACTTGAAGACCTTTGAGAAAGCAAGGTGTCCCGTAGCCTTGAGCGTCGTGTCTTCTCTACTCATTGGGACAACTTGATTTGTGATGACTCTTACTTCTAGCTTCCATGTTTTGTGCTTTATTTTGGGGGTGTTTGGTTTTGGATAGGGTCTCATTACGTAGCCTTGACTGGAATTCAATCTGTAGACCAAACCGGCCTCAAATTCTAGAGATCCACCTGCCTCCGCCTGCCCAGTGCTGTGTGGGCCACAACACCTAGCAACTCCTATTTTATGAGCACACATTCCGTCACAAGTCTTAGCTGAATGTTACTTGTACGTGGAAAGAGGTCCTAATTAGGAGGCACTCGGAAGCCAAAGGTCATGTTTTCTTCTTGTACTGGTGAGACATGCTAGTGCATGGGAAATCTCACCAGTGGCCTCAAAACCTGCTCTGCTAGCACACGTGGTTCTGAATGAATTCGCTGTGTCAAAGGAAGCATCTTAGCACCTCTGAAAAGAGTGACGTGGTCTGGAGTGGTTTGGATGAGAAAGGCCCAGGAGGCTCATGGGTTTGCTGCTTAGTCATCAGGGAGTGACCCTGTCTGAAAGGATTAGAAGGATCGGGAGGTGTGGCTTTGTTGGAGGAAGTGTGCCTCTGGGGGTGGGCTTTGAGGTTTCAAAAGTCTGTACCAGGCAGGCTTGGGTTCTCTCTCTCTCTCTCTCTCTCTCTCTCTCTCTCTCTGGATCAGGAGGGAAAGCTCCCAGCCATAGCACCATGCCTGCCTGCATGCACCATAAGCCCTGCTATGATGTCATGGACTCACCTCTGAAACTGCAAGCAAACCCCCTATTAGATGCTTTCTTTAGTAAGAGTTGCTGTGGTCATGGCGTCTCTTAGCATCAATGGAACAGTGCCTAAGACAGTGTTCAGAATCTGAAGAACGGCTTTCATCTTGCAGTCATTAGTTGACCCTCCTTTGGGGTAAATCCTAGATCTCATCTCAACACCCAACGCTTCCCGTTTGATAAGCGCCCATTCCTTAGTGACTCTAAATCAATAATCTCTATATGGAAAGGGAACGGTTTCATGCTGAGACAAGAATGACTTCCTGGAGCTGTAATTCTTGAATTCTTTATGTACAAATAAGAGAAAGTAGGGGCCTGAAGAGATGGCTCATCAGTTAAGAGCACTGACCGCTCTTGCCGAGGACCTGGGTTCAGGTCCCAGCCTCCCATAGTGATTCACAGCCAACTGTAACTCCAGTTCTAGGGGATCTGATGCCCTCTTCCAAACACGTGTGGTGCACAGATACACGTGCAGATCAAATACTCATGCACATAAAGTAAATAAATCCTTAAACAGGAGAGAAAGGAGAGCAAATGTTCCCGGCACATTAAAGCTTGTGTTAGTCATGTGAAAGGAAGATGTTAGGAAAAGTGGGTGCTGTGGAGACACTCAGAGAACTCAGCCTGCGACGAGCCTTCTGCGAAGCCTGAATAAGGTGCTGTGGAGACACTCAGAGAACTCAGCCTGCGACGAGCCTTCTGCGAAGCCTGCATAAGGTGCTCAGGAGACACTCAGAGAACTCAGCCTGCGACGAGCCTTCTGCGAAGCCTGAATAACGTGCTCAGGAGACACTCAGAGAACTCAGCCTGCGACGAGCCTTCTGCGAAGCCTGAATAAGGTGCTGTGGAGACACTCAGAGAACTAAGCCTGCGACGAGCCTTCTGCGAAGCCTGCATAAGGTGCTCAGGAGACACTCAGAGAACTCAGCCTGCGACGAGCCTTCTGCGAAGCCTGAATAACGTGCTCAGGAGACACTCAGAGAACTAAGCCTGCGATGAGCCTTCTGCGAAGCCTGCATAAGGTGCTGTGGAGACACTCAGAGAACTCAGCCTGCGACGAGCCTTCTGCGAAGCCTGAATAACGTGCTCAGGAGACACTCAGAGAACTCAGCCTGTGACGAGCCTTCTGCGAAGCCTGAATAACGTGCTCAGGAGACACTCAGAGAACTCAGCCTGCGACGAGCCTTCTGCGAAGCCTGCTTAAGGTGCTGTGGAGACACTCAGAGAACTAAGCCTGTGACGAGCCTTCTGCGAAGCCTGCATAAGGTGCTCAGGAGACAGAGAACTCAGCCTGTGACGAGCCTTCTGCAAAGCCTGAATAAGGTGCTCAGGAGACACTCAGAGAACTCAGCCTGTGACGAGCCTTCTGCGTAGCCTGAATAACTCTTTTCTAGACACATATCCCCCTACTTAGAAACGAAAGAGAGCATGCTAAAGCCATGGGAAATTCCTGATTAAAATCCATTTATTCTTAGGTTAACACATGTATATGACACATTCTTGTCACACGCACCCCTTCTCTCTTCTCCCCTCCCTTCCTCCCTCTCCTGCCCCTTCCCCCTCCTCCCAAATCCCCATCCCTAGTTTTTGTTCTTACTCTGTAGCACCGTGATGTCCCAATGGACCATTGTGACATCACAAAGGGGCGCTGTAAGGTCAAAACGGAGCTTTGTGGTGCCACAGTCAAGCACTGTGGTGTGACAGTACAGCCTGGCGATCGCACAAAGGCCTCTCCGTGGCACATGGACGTGCTCCTTAACGTCACAGTGCTCCATGTCGCCCGCACCGCGCTGCACCGGGACACCACAGAGCTCATTTTGGCACCATGATTCTGTTTCTCATCACTATGCTTAGCGGTAACTCCAAAATGAACTGTGACATCACAGTGTTTCCTGCTGCTGCCACCGTGCTGCCTTGTGACATCATAATGCTTTACTTTTACATCACAAGCTCTAGTGTAACAACACTGAATTTGCCATCATGGCTCCCCATTACATCACAGCACTCTACTGATAAGACCTAATGCCCCATTGTGACATCACAATACTAAAGTGTTACATCGCAATATTCCCTCGTGACACACAATGTTGATTTTTGATATCACATTGTCCGACTGAGACATTATTGTGGCTCCATGTGCCACACTGTGATCTCAAAATACTCTATAGTAACAGCTCCTATGCATGGCAGGTGAGGTGTCACCAGTCCCCAGGCACCCAGGCTGCTCTCTCCAGCCTGCCTAGCCTCTGCAGTTGACGAGTGAGGGCCTGCAAGGCACCAATCATTTGGCCCAAACCTCTCAGGCTGCCCAGCTCCAGCTGCTGATAGGGGAGGGCTCCGCCAAGTCCAACCACCCAGCCTATACTTCCCAGTTGTGGTGATCTAAATGAAAAAGGCCCTCATAGACTCATAGGGAGTGACATTATTGGAGGTGTGGCCTTGTTGGAGGAGGTATGGTATTGTTGGAGGAGGTGTGGCCTTGGAAGAGGTGTGGCCTTGTTAGAGGAGGTGTGGCCTTGTTGGAGGAGGTGTGGCCTTGTTGGAGGAGGTGTGGCCTTGTTGCAAGAAGGTGTGTCACTGGGGGATGAGCTCTGATGTCTCTCTCTCTCTCTCTCTCTCTCTCTCTCTCTCTCTCTCTCTCCCTCTCTCTCTCTCTCTCTCTCCCTTCTTCCTGCTGATCCTTCTTCAACACCATGTCTACCTGCATGCCACCATGCTTCCCGTCTTTATGATAATGGACTGAACCTCTGAACTGTAAACCAGCCCTAATTAAATGTTTTCCTTTGTAAGAGTTGCTGTGGTGGGCTGGAGAGATGGCTCAAAGGTTAAGAGCACTGCCTGCTCTTCCAAAGGTCCTGAGTTAAATTCCCAGCAATCACATGGTAGCTCACAAGCACCCTAATGAGATCTGGTGTCCTCTTCTAGCCTGCAGAGACACATACAGGCAGAACTCTGTATACATTTAAAAAAAGAAGAAGAAGAAGAAGAAAAGAGTTGCTGTGGTTATGGTGTCTCTTCACAGCAACAGAAACCCTAGCTAAGACACCAGTCTACCCACCTCCTGCCACATACAGGACCCTGACAGGCCCAGCTCTTAGTGCTGGCCTGTAAGTGGGCCCTGATCAAAAAACCCTTTCCACAGCTTCTCCTGGTGCTAACAGGCGAGCCACCTCCAGACTGCCAACATCCACACTCACCATCAATCAACTAGCTGCAAACACATAAATCTCAATGCAGAAATCACCATCCCTCTCCTGAGGGACCTGGAAGAACTTCCAGACGGAGGATTAATAGGAATGACTGAGGATAATTATGTTCAAACAACACAAAGAAGATGGGGCACTGAGGCTGGAGAGACGGCTCAGGGGTTGAGAGCACTGGCTGCTCCTACAGGGAACCAAGTTTCATTCCTGGCACCCACATGGTGACCCACAGCTGTCTGCAACTCCAGTTCCAGAGGATTCGATGCCTTCTTGTGCCCTCTGCAAGCACCAGACACACACATAAGGTAAAATAAATCAACTTTTTTAAAGGTTAAAGAGTAGGTTTGCCTAAGTGGTTATAGTACAGTTATAACACACCTTAAAAAAAACTGAGACAGCCGGGTGGTGGTGGCACATGCCTTTAATCCCAGCACTTGGAAACAGGCAGGTGGAGCTCTGTGAGTTCGAGGCCAGCCTGGACTACAGAGTGAGTTCCAGGACATCCAGGACTACAGAGAGAAACCCTGTCTCAAAAGAAAAAAAAGTGAGACAATTTTACAATTTTTGCAGAGAGACAGTGAGCGTAGCTGAGAGGTGAGGAGAGGTTCCTGGGTCCGTCCCGGGTGCTGTAACTAAGTCCACAACCAGCTGCTTGCACCTAAAAAATAGGATTGACTGCCTTCACAGGACACGTGGGTACTGCCGGGTCTGTCCTGCACAGGACTGTCTTCCACGGGACGCGTGGGTACCGCAGGGTCTGTCCTGCACAGGACTGTCTTTTGGTTCCCAGTCTGCCAACACCTCACTGTCCTCAGACGGAGGAGAATGGAGCAGGTTTCAGAACCCTGTAAAGATGCTGAGCCCCACCCTCACGATCCAATTCCTCCTCAAGGTCACCTTCATCACACCCCATCATGTCAGGGTTTGGACTTTGGCATAGAAACTCTGGACTAAGATAAGCACAGGTGGGGGCCTCTCCTCGGCTCCTTTCTGTCACATGTGGAGTCTACAGTTGTTCCCCCCCCCCCAAAATAGAGTCCACAACAGAGAGCTTCCCAGTAACGTATCTTTGTTTTATTTAGCAAGCAGGGATAGAAAGGAGGAATATTCTCAGACTAAATAAGAAATTTGCATTTGCCAATATCTTCATCAGAGATATTTTCCACTGCAATAATCACATTTCATTCATTGGCTACATGGCTGGCGGCCCTTCCTGTTAGTGGACAACTAGAGATCTGAGGTCTAGTCTGTCTCCCAGTATCATTGTTAACTTCACTATTATTATTATTATTATTATTATTATTATTATTATTGTCATTCCACTGCTCTGTAGTCAGTAGGCAGATCTGAAGGAATTACACATTGAATTCTGAGCTGGATTGCAACTCCTTAGACTTTGTATACATTAATATTCCATTTATTTCAGCCTGTCACAGAAGGGCTGGATCCTCAAAACTTTATGCAATTTATCCTGAGATGATTAGCAGGACATCCCAGGCCCTTTTCCCACCACAGAAACCTGCATAATGAGAATATACAGGGTGAATTGTAGAATTGTATTTTTTTTAAAGAGTCAGAAAACTTGAGAGGATACAGAGGAAAGGCTACAGGCAGTCAATGGCTCCTGGAGAAGGAACAAACCTCGGGTAGGTTTCCCCAACTGAGGGGTCAGCCCTAAACCTATGTGCATACGGGCAGCATTAAATGCAGTCAGTGGATTGCGTCTGATAATAACAACAAAGTGATCACGAGCCCTAGAGGGCGGTGTGGGGTATGGAAGCCATGAAGGAGGAAAGACAGGTGGAAGTGATGTAAATACAGCGAGTCGTTTGTGAAATTCCCAAAAACGTAAGTTTAAAAAAGTAAGTTAACAAGGCAAATCGAAGCACCCCAGAGCCAGAGAATGGCGTCAAAGTCGGCTGGAAAGTTCCCTGCGTTTGTGCACTAGTCTCCTCTTCTAGCGAACAGACTGAGGTTCCACCTCGTAGCTCCTTCCTTGGAACAGAAATAGGGGTGTGACGTGCAGTCAATGTCCTGGACTTGGGGACCGTGGGGGGACTGTCTCTGTTCCTACACAACCGAGGACCCCAAGGAGCTCGGGGAGGTTGGTGGCTTCAGGGCCAAGAGCTCAGCTCTCTCCACGGCGCCCAGGATGCTGCATTACCACAATGTGACACTAGAGGGAGACAGAGATCATGAGTTAAAAATTAAAAAGCCTGAACCGGGAGAAATTAGATACAAAATGCAGAGAAGACCCAACTGCACCACGGATATGTGTGTCTCCAGAATCTCTTGCGTGGGTTTTTAAATGGAATCACCTGTGTAAATGACAGAAAAGACTTTTCTTAAATCGGAGATGCCCAAATATCAGCAATTTTACACACACACACACACACACACACGCACACACACACACACACACACACACACACACGACTTAACCTGAGCTCAACGGAAGCAAGAAAATAACCATCCAGAAACTTACCCCAAATACATTAACATGACAAAACAGTTAAAATACCTAAGCAAATGAAAAGAATCGCATTTACAAACCAGGAACATCATTTCACATAACTAATAAAAAAGTTTTCTATTGTGCTGAGCCAAGTACATATAGATATATTTAAATATTAGGATAACAAGTGTTTGACTGACTACATACACAAATATGACATGAAGGTTTGGGGGGTTGGTTGGTTTTTGTGTTTGGGGGGGTTATTTGTTTGTTTGGGGGATTTTGTTATGTTTTTCGAGATAAGGTTTCTTTGAGTAGTCTTGGCTAACCTGGAACTCACTCTGTAGATCAGGCTGGTCTCAAATTCAAAGAGATCCACCTGCCTCTGCCTCCCAAGTATTGGGATTTTTTAATATTTATTTATTATGTATACAATATTCTGTCTGTGTGTATGCCTGCAGGCCAGAAGAGGGCACCAGACCTCATTACAGATGGTTGTGAGCCACCATGTGGTTGCTGGGAATTGAACTCAGGACCTTTGGAAGAGCAGGCAATGCTCTTAACCTCTGAGCCATCTCTCCAGCCCCCCCACCCCAGTACTGGGATTAAAGGCGTGTGTCACCACCACCAGGCCAGACAGGAGGTTTTTAGATGTATTTATTTGACGAGTATGAGTGTTTTGCCTGCATGCATGTCTGCACACTATAGGCAGCGCCTGGTGCCCACAGAGATCAGAAGGGGTCTGGTCCCTGAAACCGGACCAATGGACCTATACGAGCTGCTATGTGGGTGGAAAGAGCCAAACCTGGCTCTTCTGCCAGAGAAGAAAGGACTTGTAACCTCTAAGTCATATCTCCAGCCTCACGATTTAATTTTTAGATGTTGTCTATCTCCTAAAGTGAGGTTTTTATTTGATTTCATTTTAAAATTAATTTAAGTCAGAAAAAAAATCAATGTCTCAAAAATTTTTTTTGAAACACGTTGTTATGGATTACCCAACAAAGAATTCAGAATAATTACTCTCAGATGCACAATAAATCTAAATATAAAAAAACATAATCGTGTATCTAAACAAAAGTAACCCATGCTGTTAATAAGAAAGAGACACCGGGCAGTGGTGACACCAACATTAGTCCCAGCACTTGGGGGACGGAGCAGGTGGATCTCTGAGTTCAAGGTCAGCCTGGTCTACAGAGCGAGTGGCAGGACAGTGGGGACTACACAGAGAAAACCTTTCTCGAAAAGAAAAAAAAATACATTACAAAAAGCCTAGAAATAACTACTGCACTGTGCACACCCAGAACTGGACTGAGAATTTCTGCCTCCGCAGCTGCCAGCATCGGTGAGTTAAAGTATCAAGGCGGAGTGGGAGTTAGGGTTTTAATTCATGGAAATCTGACGTCCCTGTGAACAGGATTATCAGTCCCAAGACTGCTGGGTGCTCAGTCTGTGGAGCACCTGAGACATCCTGTGTACTTTTCTCACAATATTGATTGGCTACATGTTGACGCCGTTCTGTTGTATGGTGGCTTTCTGCTGACTCTGTCCCATCTCCCTCCCCCCACACACACCATATACAAGACGCTGTACTTCTTAATGACTTGCTCTCGGGAGCCATCAGCTCGTGCAAGGCCCCAGACGCTGCTGTCGTCCTTCCTTCTCATCCCCCAGTCCCCTCTCTCTCAGGACCCTGTCACGGAAGAACCACTTGCTGTTCCGTGTCATGGCTGCACACATTACCTCACAGTAGCCTTGGCTGTCTGCACAAGGCCTTCACGGGATACAGGAAGTCGCAATTCCAGCAGGGGCTTCTTCAGGAAACACCAAATGGCAGGTGACGCCTGTCCTGAGGGAGGGCCTGAAGGATGGGGCGCAGACTTAGGAGGCCACGGCGGCTTCCACGGAGGTTTGGCAGCGGTCTTAGGGGCTGCAGTCATGGTCAAAGCTGTGGCTGCAGTTCATGCTGCAGGGCTCATCGGGGTAAAGCCAAAGACAAGGAGTGGATACCTGTCACCTCGCTGGGCCACCTGGTGGACGACAGGAAGATCAAAAACTACCTGTTCTCCCTGCCCATCCAGGAATCCGAGATTATTGATTTTTTTCCTGGAAGCATCCCTAAAGGATGAGGTTCTGAAGATCATGCCCGTGCAGAAGCAGTCATGGGCTGGCCAGCGGACCAGGTTCAAGGCTTTCGTCGCTATTGGGGACTACAATAGTCACGTAGGTCTCGGTGTCAAGTGCTCCAAGGAGGTAGCCACTGCCATCCGAGGGGCCATCATCTTGGCCAAGCTTTCCATTGTCCCTGTGCGGAGAGGCTACTGGGGGAACAAGATCGGCAAGCCCCACACTGTTCCGTGCAAAGTGACAGGCCGCTGTGGTTCTGTGCTGGTGCGTCTCATCCCTGCACCCAGAGGCACTGGCATAGTCTCCGCTCCTGTGCCCAAGAAGCTACTGATGATGGCTGGCATTGATGACTGCTACACATCAGCCAGGGGCTGCACTGCCACCCTGGGCAACTTTGCCAAGGCCACCTTTGACGCCATCTCTAAGACCTACAGCTACCTGACCCCCGACCTCTGGAAAGAGACTGTGTTCACCAAGTCTCCTTATCAGGAGTTCACTGGCACTGACCATCCTGTGAAAATCCACACCAGAGTCTCCATTCGGAGCTCCAGCTGTGGCCACCACATAAGGGTTTTGGTTTGTTTGTTTGTTTGATTGGTTGGTTGGTTTTGGGTTTTTTTGTTTTGGTTTGGTTTGGTTTTTTTCAAGGCAGGGTTTCTCTGTGTACATTTGACTTTCCTGGAACTCACTCTGTAGACCAGACTGGCACCTGGCCACATAAGGGTTTTTGTAGAAGAAAAGTAAAGTGAATTAAGTTGGATTTTTAAAAAATTGCCAGGGCTGAAGAAATGGCTCAGCGGTTAAGAGCACTGCTTGCTCTTCCAAAGGTCCTGAGTTCATTTCCCAGCAACCACACGGTGGCTCACAACCATCTGTAATGAGGTCTGGTGCCCCCTTCTGGCCTGCAGGCACACACACAGACAGAATATTGTATACATAATAAATAAATAAATATTTTTTAAAGAAATTGCCAGGTGGTGGTGGTGCATGTCTTTAATCCCAGCACTCCAGAGGCAGAGGCAGGTATATCTCTGTGAGTTCAAGGCCAGCCCGGTCCACAAAGTAAATTCCAGGACAGTCAGAGCTGTTATACAGAGAAACCCTGTCTCAAAACCAAAACGAAACAAAACAAATCAAAAAATCCTGCAAGGCATGATAGTCCACCCCTCTGTCTTATAAATAAATAAATAAATAAATAAATAAATAAATAAATAAATAGCAGACAAACAAAAAATCTTAAGAGGCCTGTATCTGAAGAGAAGCAGTAGAGGAATAGTGGGCTGGGTGGGGGTAGATAGAGAAGAGGTGGGGGGAGGAATTAGAAAGAGGGGAGGGGAAACTTTGGTTGGAATATAAAAATAAAAACTAAATAAACAAACAAAACTCCCAACAGTGATGGAAGAGGAGGCCTCAGCCCCATTGGAGGTGCTGTTGGCAGCCGCTGGGAAAGTGAGAGCCATTGCTACTTAATGTGGCTATGAGAGGTGGCCCACGCCCAGTCAGGGGCCACACACGTGTGTGCATACAGTCAACACTAAACGAACTCAGGGAGATATTAATAATACACACAAAATAAAGACGTGAAGTTGGGAGGGAGACAGGTTGGGGGAATCTCATCAGGAGCTAGAGGGAGGTAGTGGGGAGCTGATATGATCAAAATACATTGTCTATATGTACAAAATGTTCACCGGATAAATAAAAATTTGTTTAATTATATTGATTCCAGAAAGGAAGAGGGAAGGGTGGGGTCAGGAATTCTAGAAAAAAAAAAAAAAGAGTGGTTGAAACTTCCACAGATTTTAAGAAAGATGTAGACACAGTCCAGAGCATAAGGGTCTCCAGTGAAATAAAGCCACGACGCACTCAACAATCTGTCCACAGTCGGGAGAAAGCAAACGTCTCAGGAGATCCACTGCAAGTGAATGGAATGGCTTATTCCAGGTTACAAGGAAATGCACTAAGAGGCTATCTATAAAGAATAGAGAGAATGGTAACAAGTGTCTGTTTAATACCCCCTGGCAGTGCAACCCATAGCTGCATCATGTCCAATAGGGAACCCCACTGTTAAGTTTCTCTGCCCAGAGAACGGAGGATCTCCCGCGGGGCTGAATACAGGCGTTAGGACTTGCCTGTCTGAGATGGACCATACTGCCGTCAACTTCATCTCATGCGTGTGTTTTCTTACTTCCTTTCGTTTTCAACCAAAAAAATAATATTCTACCGAATGTCCTAAAATTAGGAATTATACCGCCAAACAAATGATAGATAAAAAGAAAAACATGGAAAAACAGAAAACAATAGCTTTTCTTTTCATTTTTCTCTTTAAATGTGTCTCAGTAATGTCATTTTTAAAACCACAACGGCATCATCTCCAAATATATGCATGAGTTTTGCACAATTGGACAGATTTCTTGTGTGTGTAGGCATGGGCATGGGTGTTTTTCCTCTCTGTGTGACTGTACTCTATGATCATGTCTCGTGCCAGGGGAGAGCAAAAGAAATCCTGGGTCTCTTGGGACTCGAATTAAGACTGTTCTGAGCCACCGTGTGGGAGCTGGGAAGCCAAGAAGCAGCCAGTGTTCTTAACTGTGGGCCATCTCTTTATGCTTTATTGTGTGTGCGTGTGCATGTGTGTGCGTGTGTGTGCACGCGTGTGCATGTGCGTGCATGTGTGTGTGTGTGTGTGTGTGTGTGTGTGTGTGTGTGTCCACACTCTACCCAATGAGCCATCCTGCTGGCCTGGGACATGTCAAGACTCTCTCTGACTGTGACTTGTAGAACCTTAGGTATAATATGCCTCTGCCTCATTTTGCATCTGTCTTTAACTACAGCTAAGCGATCTCCTTGAATTTCTTCAGATTTAGTTTAGTTTTAGTTATGTGTATATGAGGGACAATGTGGTAGTTTGAATGGGAATGGCCCACACAGACTCATATACATGAATGATTAGTCACCAGGGCATAGGACTGCTTGGGAAGAATTAGGAAGTGTGACCTTGTTGAAGGAAGTGTGTCACTGAGGGTGGCTTTGAGGTTTCAAAAATCCACACCAGGCCGTGTCTCTCTCTTCCTGTTGCCTGTCGATCAGGCAGCTCTCAGCCTCTGCTCCAGCACCATGCCTGTCTGCTTCCTGCCATGATGCTCATAAATTAAGCCTCTAAGCCAGTATTTCTCAAGGTTCGTGACCCTTTGGTAAATAACCCTTTCACGGGGCTTGTCTAAGATCATCAGAAAACACAGATGTTTACATCATGATTCACAACAAGAGCAAAACTACAGTTAGGAAGTAGCAGTGAAAATAATTTCATGGTTGGGGTCACCACAACATGAGGGACTGTGGTGAAGGGTCGCAGCTCTGGGGAGGTTGAGAACCACTGCTCTGAACTGCAGACAAGCCCCTGCTCAAATGCTTCCCTCAGTAAGTGCTGCCTTGGTCTCTGCACAGCAACAGGACAGCAGCTAAGACAGCAGCGGCATGCACACCCGGCTACAGAAACACCTGACTGCAGAAGGACAGCAGCTAAGACAGCGGCGGCATGCACACCCGGCTACAGAAGGACAGCAGCTAAGACAGCGGCGACATGCACACCCAGCTACAGAAACACCTGACTGCAGAAGGACAGCAGCTAAGACAGCGGCGGCATGCACACCCGGCTACAGAAGGACAGCAGCTAAGACAGCGGCGGCATGCACACCCGGCTGCAGAAGCCCACAGACAACAGAAGCATCAGATCTCCCTGCAGTGGGACATACAGGAAGTTGTAAGCATCTGATGCTGGCGATAGGAATCAAACTGTGTCCTCGGCGAGAGCACGAAGTCCTCTCAACTGCTGCGCCATCTCGCTGGCCCAGCGTTCTCGCATTTTTATTTCTCCATCACGTTTTCCATTTCGTCTCCATTATTTCTTACTGACTTATTGCCTGTACAATCAATTACTGGTTACCTCCCTATAGAGTGTTTATTTCCTTGCTTATAGTCTTCATTTTATTCCGTTTCCTGTGTTTCAGCTCCGTGGGCATCTTTCAAACGGCAATTTTCAATTCTTTAAGCGATTCATAAACCTTAGCTTCCTGCTGACCAGTATCTAGTGTTTTGGTGTCATGGCCGCTGTGTGGTTGTAGCATGAGTCTCTTCTTCTTTGTATGTTGTGTTATCCCTCACGAAAATGTGTGCATTTGAAAACCAATCAGCAGTATATCCCATGAGGAAAATTAAGGATAAGGTAGAAATTTCTCAAAGCACTAAAATTAGAATGGCTGAAGTCTGGCAATGCCACTACTGAATTAGGCAACAGATATTAATGGTCACAGTTGAGATACCTATTATCCAGCTCAGTGTCAAAGCAGTAGACGAGATGCCACCACAAGGCATTTGCTCAACCAAATTCATAGCAGCATTATTTGTAATAGCCAGAACCTGGAAACAACCAAGATGCCCCTCAACCAAAGAATGGATTTAAAAAAAAAAAAAAAAAAAAAAGTGGCACATTTCCACAATGGAGTACCGCTCAGCAGAAAAAAAAAAAAAAATGACATCTTTAAATTTGCAGGCAAATGGACGGAACTAGAAAAAACCATCCTGAGTGAGGTAACCCAGACCCAGAAAGACAAATATAATTTGTACTCACTCGTAAGTGGATACCAGACATAAAGCCTACAGCCCACAACCCCAGAAAAGACAGAACCCACAACTAGCCACAGGGCAGAGCTCCCGGAGTACAAGTGAAGAGAGGGAGGAGGGATAATATGAATAAAGGGATCAAGACCATGATGGGAAACCCACAGAACAAGCTGACCCGAGTTAGTGGGAGATCACTGACTCTGGACTGACAACCTGAAAACCTACATAGGACCGAACTAGGCCCCCTGAATGCAGGTGACAATGGTGGGCTTGGACAGTATGTGGGGTCACTAGCAGTGGGACCAGGATCTAACTCTAATGCATGAACTGACTTTGGTGAGCCCATTCTCTATGGAGATACCTTGCTCAGCCTAGGCACAGGATGGGGGTGGGAGGCAAGTGGGGTGGCAGGAGGTCGGGGGAGAGCCTTGGTCCGGTTTCAACAAGGTGATGGGAGACTTAGTTGACTTCCCAGGGGAGGCCTTACCCTCTCTGAGGAGCTGATGGGGGATGGGGTAGAGGAAGGGAAGGGAGTGGGAAGAGAGGAGGGAGGGGGAACTGAGATTGGTATGTAATAAATAAATAAATAAAATTCATACTTATAAGAAAAAGAGGAATTTTTTGTTTTTATTTTATTTTTAAAAAGAAAACAAACTATCTTTTTTATTATACATACCAATCCAAGTTCCCACTTCCTCCTCTCCTCCCATTCCCTCCACATAACCTCCAACCCCATCCCCATCCACTCCTCAGAGAGGGTAAGGCACATTGCCTTGTGGAAGGTCCAAGGCCCTCCCTACTGTATCTAGGCTGAGCAAGGTATCCATCCAAAGAGAATAGGATCCCAAAAAAACAGTACAAGCAGTAGGGATAAATCCTAGTGGCCCCTCAGACTGCCCCAGCCATGCAACTGTCACCCACATGCAGAGGGACTAGTTTGGTCCTATGCTTGTTCGTTCTCAGTCTAGCTGGAGTTGGTGAGCTCCCATTAGCTCAGGCAGACTGTTTCAGTGGATGAACCCATCATGGTCTTGACCTCTTTGCTCATATTCTCACTCCTTCCACTTTTCAACTGGACTTTGGGAGTTAAAAGGAAAATGTTTTAAGAGATGTGCTAGTTGAGTGGAAGCAGAGCATTCTAAACACCAAGTGCTAATTATAAAGTAAGGGCCGAGTGGCTAGATTTAGCTTTTATAACCACTTATATACTCTGAACGTGCTGCAGATGGTAATTTTTCAATAAAATCTATATTTGCTTAATCTCAAAAGAAGTTATTTGACCCCCATACCTTCATCCAGGCAAGACTGCCAGCATTCATCTGGTCTACAGATTGCTGGAGTCTCTCGTCTATTCTTAGGTCACACCAGTCCTCTCTTCTTACCGTTGTGCTGGGGCAGACACAGCCGCCCACGCCCACCCTAGGAAGCCACAGATGTGGTGTGGGAGGGCCTCCCCTTCCGTGGCCCCTGAGGAAGTGGGAAGTTCAGAGATTTCTCCTAGTTACTCAATGCCGTTTTAGAAAAAAGCCCCAGGGAGAAGGGCCGCAGGCTTCAGCTCCCCTACGCTTCCCCTATGCTACCGCCGTCCTGGCCACTGTGAGTTCTTGACCAGCTCTGGAAGCTCTCAGGTCATGTTGGCCTGTATGCTGTGATGCTCATGAACCACTCAAACCACGGGGCCTTTATTTTACCCTCTTCTGCTGGTGTCCCAGGCTTGGCACAGCTCTATGTGTTAGAGCATAAACTGTACCCAGAGCCCACCGAGTGGGATAATTTTCACAAGAACGGAGCATAGAGCATCTCTTCCCGAGACCTAGAACAGCGGCCTTGCCAGGTCACACTGAAGGGTGAGCGGTCCACACTCCCTCTGTGGTGGACATAACCTATGTCCGGCTGCTAACAAAAGCAAAAGAGTCGCTGCTAACAGAGACCAAGAACAGAAAATCTGTGAGACAGATACTCATGTCTGGCCAGCTTAGCTTTGATGAGCCGTGTCACAGCCATTTTGCCACATGCTCCCCCTCTAAAATGGAATGTCTGGAACCCAGAAAAGGATCCCAGCCCCTTTGGCTAATAATCTGAACAACATGTCACTGGGAACAGCTTCCACTCAACCGTTTCTGTAGGCAAGAGCTTTAGAAACAAAGGGCCAGTCTGTAAATGTGATCCGTTGCTTCTGCAAGGGAGAGTTCTCAGCCTGCTGTCAGCACACGGGGTCTTCCCTGTGCCCAGATAACTGTGATGGACATTTGCACCCACTATCAGTTCCAAACTCAGATGTTAGGCAGACGGTTCAGAGTTAAGTCACTGGGTGCTCTCGCAGAGAACTGGGTTTGATTCCCAGAGCCCACACAGTGGTTCACAACTGTCTGTGACCGCAGTTCCAGGGACCTGATGCCCTCTTCTGGCCTCCTTGGGCAGACTACTCAACCATGGTGTACAGACATTCGTACAGACAGAACACCCACACACACAAAAATAAAAAATTAATAATGATGTGGATTTTCTGAGATATGGATTCTCAGAAAACCCAATACACACGCAAAGAAAATAAGGAAGCTTTTATTAATGGATCTGATGTAAATAATTGCAGAATATTTATATTGCAAAGGATACTTATCGATGTAACAAAATCTATAACGACTTTGACAAGAGCTCAAACCCTAAATACCAGTAGTGTATTAAAATTTCAAAGAACGACTACAGAAAAAAAATGCTTCATCAACCTTCAAAATGTATTCTTCTTCAATAAACGCACACTGTAGGCCAGCCTCACTAGAGGGGAGATTGGGACAGAGGATTTTGCTTCAAAGTTCAAACTTTATTGACGAGTTCAATCTGGACAGAAACTGGAGAAATGCAAGGTGTGTGGCCAAGTCTCTGACTACTGTTCAGCCCTTACAAGACAGCAGAGAGCCCACACAACAGAGAAACCTACAGGGGTAAAGAATGTGGCAAAACCTTAACCAGTGTTCAAATCTGACAGAACGTCACAGGATTTATACTGGAGAGGATGTGGCAACACCTTTAATGAAAGTGTAAATCTTTCGACATCAGAGTTCATTTTAGAAAGAATTCTTATAGATATGCAGACAGTAAAGGCCTCTTTGGGGCTGGAGAGGTGACTCATCATTTAGAGACACCAAATGCTCTTCCAGAGGACCAGGACTTGGTGCCCTGCACCCACATAGCGCCTCACGCTGGGAGACCTGATGCCCTCTGCTAGCCCCTGAGGGCACTGCACAAACTTTTTTTTAAATGGAAAAAAGAGACTTTTGTTTCAAATGTACACACGAAAGGAAAGCAAAATATACATTTATAAGACAAAATGATTATTTAAATATGTAAGGGTATAGAAAGTCTTTGTGCACTCCAGACTTTAAGATAGGGGATACGGTAGATGAACCGCACACACACAGGACTCTTGGAGCAGGCGTCTGACAGGGCTAACACAGGCTTCCCGGCTAGATAAGCCCTCTACCTTTGAGCCACACCAGCCCAGCAAAACCTCCACTGCTTTAACTTTTCTAGATACCATGAGTTGACGTAAATAAACCATCACAGACTCAGAGAATTACGCAGCCACTCCCTCTAAAATGATGTGATTGTATTATGTATCTGAGGTTTCTCGATAGCCTTGCTCCTGGACACTGGAGGAAACTCTGACGTAGGCCCTTTATAACCAAACAACAAGATTAATCTGAGAATTTGCCGTCTGTATGCGACACAGCCCAGACAGTGGATTCAGAAATGCTTTTATGCAGATTATGTACAGCTTCACTAAATAAAGATCACCCTTTCCTCTTTGGGGTTTTTTGCTTGGTTTTGTCATTGGTTTTTTGTTTGTTTTTGTTTTGGGGGTGGGATTAATTTGCTCATGTTATTCGTTGCTCTTTTGGGGTTTTATTTTGATTTGGGTTTTTTTTATGTTTTTTTTTTTTTTTTTTTTTTTGGTTTTTCAAGACAGGGTTTTTCTTTGTAGCCCTGACTGTCCTGGAACTCACTCTGTAGACCAGGCTGGCCTCAGACTCAGAGATCCACCTGCCCCGGCTTCCCAAATGCTGTGATTAGGGTGTGCAGCCGCTATGCCTGGCAGAATGAATCTTTTCAGTGAGTTGTTACTTTTTTTTTATGGTTTATTTAACTTTATTTTATGTGCTTTAGTGTGAAGGTGTCAGATCCCCTGGAGCTGGATCTTCAGACAGTTGTGAGCTGCCATGTGGGTGCTGGGAATTGAACCTGGGTCCTCGGGAAGAGAGTTGTTACTTTCTTATTGTTATGGTTTTGGTCCCTGTCCCTTTAAGAGACAAGCCACGCCCATTCCCTCCCCATCCGCTGAGGCAGGCTGATCTTCAGCTTCTGGCCAGAGCTCGCTCTCTTTTCCATCTTCCTCTCAGAGAGGCAGGTTCGCTTCTGCCTCTCTCCCCACTTCTCTGCTTCCCCTTCTCTGTCTCTCTCTCTCTCCCTCCCCCTTCCCCCTTCATAACTCCCCTGAATAAATATTCAACCTCACCATGTCTCTGTCTTCTGCCAGCCCGCCATGTGTCTCCCTGCCTGGGACCAGCCACTGCTCAGGGACCGGCAGCCTTCTCTGCCTGGGACTGGCTGCTCGCAGGGCCTGTTGTCTGCCGCCACATGGCCTGCTACCACCATTTGGGACTTCATAGCATTTGCTGTTTGCCTACAGCTGCCACCTGGGACTCCGCAGCATTTTTAAAAGAACACAACACTTATTTTGAGTGAATTGCCACAAGCATTAAGTTTTTCCATCCTTCTTCAAACTTTTAAGTAACATATATCAATCACACACCCAGGCAAATGGAGTGAAGCTGTCTGGTAACCATTGCCAGGATTAGTTACTACACTTTGAAATAATTGGTGATAATTATTTTCATCAATTACGACTTGCTTCCTTTTGTGAGAGCAGTGACAGTCATGGAAATGTTATTACAGAGGTGCAATAAAAAGTCCTGATTGCCAGGTGGTGGCGCACACCTTTAATCCCAGCACTCCAGAGATAGAGGCAGGTGGATCTCTGTGAGTAAGGCCAGCCTGGTCTATAGAGTGAGTTCCAGGACAGGCTCCAAAGCTACAGAGAAACCCTGTCTCAAAAAACAAAACAAAAACAAACAAACAAAAATCCAGATTCCAGAATCTTAAATTACCTTTTGTGAAATTTTAGTCATTAATTGTTTTCACAGATCATTCCATGACCTACAAAACACACAAAATTTAGTTCGAGGATAGCCTGATCTAAGAAGCGAGTTCCAGAACAGCCAGACCTACACAAAGAAATCCTGTCTAAAAAAAAAAAAAAAAAAAAAACTATATAAAAAGAAGAGGCCAGAGTAGTATTTATGTAAGTGTAGATGCTGTGTCTATTCAAAAAGAGTAATTATTGAAATGAAAGATAAATTTAAAAATAAAGTTAAAAGGTAAAGTTTGAAATCTCCTCTACCTGAGAAATTGTTATTCCACTGAAGGACTTATTCTAAATAAAAGCCTAATCCTTGTTTGAAAATCTCTGCACGCCAGCACAGGTAAGGCAGGGAACTGGACTGGAGGGAGAACCTAGCTCTCTGAGCTCTAACTAGGCCATCACGCCGTGGAGACTTTGTGAGTCCTCCGGAGCACCAGCTCTGCCCCACAACACCGCGCGATCCTACCCACTCGCCACGCAGTAGTTTCGCTATCTCCCGCACATTGTTGCGGCCTCAGAAATCATCTTCGTGCTACCATTGTTTCTACGCTTATCCTTTAAAAACCTCAAAGGAGCAGGGGAGCCTCTCTTGGGTCAGTGCTTTAAGGTCCCAAAGCTGTGCAAACGCGTCCACCTGCTCAGCCTGAGTTTCTGCCCACTGGACCAATCTCCGCTCACTACGAGGGTCTCAGGCAGACCCCGCCTTCCCATTGGGAGGAAGAGGTTGCTCAGCAGGAAACAAATGCGAAGAGAGACTTAAAGCAAACCCTTCCCTCCAAGGGAGCATGGCATTCTTGGCATCTGCAATCCAGACCCCCTGAACATCTGTCAGCGAGAAAGCAAATAAATCTACGGTATTAGGCACCGGGTTCCTGTTGCTCTGTTAGGGCAGGCCTAGGAAAATAACAGCCACAGTCTAGTCTGCCCGTCATCCCCTCCGGAGCACTCCACACAGCAGTAGGGGATTGGTGCTCCTCTAGGGCCACACTGGCTGAGGAGTAGCCACTTCCAATCTGTCTAGTGGCTTCGATCTTTCTCCTAGGAACAGTGGAAGGTTGGGGACAGGAGGTAGTGAGGTGGGTTGCACGAGAACGTCCCCCATGGGCTCACTCATATGTGCGAACACTCCGTCCCCAGCTGGAGGCACTGTGTGGGGAGACAGTGGAACCTAGGAGGCGGAGCCTTGCTTGAGGAAGAAAACATCACTTCCAGTTTAATCTGCTTCCCACTCTGGTTAAGATGTGAGCTCTCAGCTTCCTGCTTCTGCAGCAATGTCTCTGCACTGATATATTCCTCCGCCTCTGGAACCTTAAACCAAAATAAACGCTTGCTTCTCTTAGTCACTTTTGGTCACGGTGTTTTTATCACAGCAACCGAACAGTGACTAATGCAGAGGGTAAGACTTCTTTGAATCATTCAGTGAGACTCCATCTTGCTGATCTCGGAGGTGGACAGCCCACTCACTCAGAGTTCCACCCTTCTCCCCAACCCCAGCCATCCATAGTCTGGAACAGTTAAAATATGCCTTTCAGTCCTATTGGGGAAGGAAGGGACAGAAAAAGGACACTTCACCTATTCATACTGTCTCAGCAGGGTCCCCTCGGCCCAGGCTAACCCTTTAAGGTTATGAGGACAGACCAGGCTATGCGCCACACACTCCTTTCCAGACTGGGACAAAGCCAGGGAGAGGGGAGAAGTAAGCCTGACTCAGGGGCTGAGTGTGGAGGCCTCCCCACCACAGGACAGGGCGGAGCCGTGAGGAACAGCCTGCTGCTTCCATCCACATGGCCTCTGACTGATGCACAGCTGCCTCCTCTCTGGGGTTCCACCCCCACCCAAGGGGCAGTCCCAGGGTCTTTAGTTCACCTCCCCAAAGCAGACATGGTCCATCCGGCTGAGACAGGCTGAGACTGAATCTAGTGCCCTCCCAGGGTAGGAGGAAAGAAAACACCCACATCCCTCGGTAGGGGTCAGGTCCTGCTGGACACAGGAAGGGCCACAGGCTGGGGCTATGTGACCTCAGGGTTCTGGGAAGGCTGAGGGTCGGAGCTCCTCACAGGAGTCCAAGATGCAATAGTCACTGCCGCCCCCGTCTGAGTCCAGAGGAGGGGGTCGGACAGAGACTGGAGAAGCCCAGCCCTCCTGGGGCAGGTAGGCAGACGGCTGTCCCTCCAGCTCCAGACACACTGCGGGCAGCACATGCTCCAAGCCTGGTGGCCCTGAGAAGCCAGGGCCTGCGCCTTCCCACTGCAGGCTGGAAAACTGCGCAGGGCACGCTGGGCTGTAGGTGAGGGATGCAATGGCCTCCCGGATGCTGGACCCTGAGCCTCCTGATGGAGTGTTGACACCATTCCGTCTTGGTTGCAGTCCCGTTCTGTGGGCCCCTGCCCAGGTCTGCATCAGAGCAGGAGGCAGGAGAAGGGCTTAGGTAGTATGTTCGGGACTTACCCTGGGAGCAGCAGAACCCCACACACACACACACAGCCAGATCTCCTCCTCCAGGAAGTTCTAACATAGCTCCCAAAGCCAAGGCGTGCCTGGGCCCAGAGCATTCTACCTTCCTCCCATGCGTGCAGCACTGAATCTCTTCAGGCCCCTCAGGTCCCCCTCAGCCCAAGGCCACAGGCTTATAGCAGCATGAGCCAGGTGCCAAAGACAAAGGGAAAGATGTGACAGGTGCCAAAGACAAAACCATGGCAGAATGCTCATCCAGGGCCACCCAGCAGAGACAGATAGGAGACACCACCACCACCCACCCCCAAAATGCAGCAACACACAAAACTAGAGACACAGTCTGGAGCCTCTGTGGAGCCACAGGATGGCTGAGCCTCCCAAAGAATGCTGACTCTCAGGGGGACTAGAATCCTCCACAATATGTCCCTGTGTCTCACAGTCCACCACTGCTGTGCTAGGGAAAGCTGGCCCACAGCACCATCCCATAAATACAGCAAAATATGTGCCCATTAGAGATGGGGTACAAATGTAAGCCTACTCCATGTGCAAAAGAGACTCGGAGCATAGTCAGGTACCCACTGCTCATGCCCTCCAGTCTAAGCCCAAACTTTGCTTACACAAGGCAGACTTCTAGACCATATCTGCCCCTGTAGTGCCAGACTTGACCCTGCCTCCCTGAAGTTCCCCAGCACACACCTGGAAGTCCCCATTGTACACACTGTAGAGAGGAAGGAAGAAAGGTGCTGGAGAAGGAACATTCTGGTAGATGATTCTCTTCACCCTGAAACCAAAATAAAAAAGTCAGGACCAAAGGGACCAAGACAGAAGCCTTTCCTAATGCCACACTCCAGCTTAAGGTCACTGCCAAGACTGGACCTTCTACCTACCAGATGCCAGCCCACTACACACAAACCTGTCCTCAAAGGCCACTAAGCACATCAACACATGCGTATTATTTCATCTACCCAGGAGGCTAAGGCATGAGATCACTCAGCCCATTTGTTGAGGACCAAAGTTGGTAATGCAGTAATATCCATCAAAAATAAAAACATAAATAAATAAAACCTCTGAATGAACCCCAGAACGGGAGCCAATATAGGTGGGTCACTGTGACCTCTCTGGTTAATGCCCATATTTTTTTTTTTTTTTGGTTTTTCGAGACAGGGTTTCTCTGTGGCTTTGGAGCCTGTCCTGGAACTAGCTCTTGTAGACCAGGCTGGTCTCGAACTCACAGAGATCCGCCTGCCTCTGCCTCTGGGATTAAAGGTTAATGCCCATATTTACACCACGGCCTGTGTGCACTCTCCAATAGTGGGTTCAGGGCCTGGAAGCAACCAGCTGTGTCCTTAGCACTCAGATGAAGCCAACAACTCCAGAGATAACATCTGTGCCATCAGCAGGCAGCCATGTTTCCCCGGTCTCACATACTAATACATGTGTGCTGTGGGACAATGGTCTTGTATTGCTTTAATAAAATGCTGATTGGCCAGTAGCCAGGCAGGAAGTAGAGGCAGGGCGACAAGAGCAGGAGACTTCTGGGAAGAGGAAAGGGTCAGTCTGCAGTCAACACAGAGGAAGCAAGATCAGAACACCTCACTGATAAAAGGTGACAACCCACGTGGCTAGCACAAACAAGAATTATGGACTAATTTAAGATGTAAAATTAGTTAATAATAAAACCTGAGCTATTAAGCCAGCCAGTTTATAATTAATATAGACTTCTGTATGTTTCTTTGGGGCAGGACCAGATGGGACAAAAACCTCTGTCAACACACGTGTATCCCAGCACACTTACATGCATGCCCACAATTCATACACACACACACACACACACACACACACACACACACACACACACACTGGCTACCTACCTGGGTGACAGCTTGAACAGAAGGTGGATAAGGCCGGTCAGCAGAAGAAAGATGGACACAGCAACAAGGATGCTATCCGACCACTGCCAGGATGGGAGCAGGAAGTCTATGGGCAGAAAGGTCTGTGGCTGTGAGTAGCCTAAGTGCCAGTATGTTCCCCTAAGTCCACATGGTAAGGGGGAAGGGGGAGTCACCGTTAGTTCTCTGAGCCAAAACAGAAAGAGTTTAGGATGGGCCTTGGGGCTTGTGTTGTGAACCTCGGATGTTCCTGGGGTGACCTCATCTGCACCCCTCCTTTCCCATCTGCCATAAGGCCGATGGTCACCACTGCACAAAGGATCAGCCCGCCACTCACAAAGGAAACCTAGGTCTTGTCCAGCCTCAGACAGAAGCAGCTAGTGTGCAGTCCTGGACACCCTTGCTCCTCATGGTGGCCACTAGCTATGAATTAGCATATCCAGAAACAAGGGGAGGAGCTGTAGGTTGAGAAAAGAGAGGAAAGGCAGAAGGAACCAAGGAACAGAGACTCAGGCCAACCTGTGACAAAGCACCCACCACACAGCACCTACCCTGTCTCCATCTCCGGGGAGAAGGAAAGGACACAGGCTGGCTCCACTCACTCCAATGGCTCTTATAGTACTTCCCCTCTGCCATGCCATCCTCCTCCAACAAAGTCATCTGGACACGCAGTCTGGCCTCGTAGATGGAGCCAGGGTTCAGCTCGACAGCTTCAAGGCTGAGCCAGGTCACTCCAACAATACGGTCCTTGTGCCGGGCCTGCTGCAGGGTTGGGGCATTTGACTGAGTGCAGGACCCTAAAGAATGGACACACATGTACCAACAAGCCCACTCGCACATATATATACACACCAGTGGGCACGTGTACACCTTTACCACATTTACACACTCTCTCCAGTTAAACATTCAGCCAGAGAAGCACAAAGCAAAGATACTCACACATATAAGCACACATGTACAAACAGGCACACTCACACACTATGTTCAAAGACACACACACAGACACAGGTTTGTATGTAGCCAGCACCTACATGCACATCTGATTCTGACTCCCTCTGTCCTCACCACTGACTCTAGCCAGTCCCAGGAGAGAGACCTCAGAGATCTACCACCAAGTTACCTCCCAGGGCTCTTCCTGCTTCTTGAAGGCCAGCTCATAGTTGAGGTTTGAGCTCCAGGGCTCCAGAGCAAAATGGATGCTCCAGGTCAGGACACAACTCCCAGAGCTGACGTTGCTCTGCAGATCCGAGGGGGGATCCAGCTTAACTGAAACAAGGAAGGGCCCAGTGAGGCTGCAGCTACCATTGTGTCCCTCAGCACGGCCAGAACTGGGACCAAGGACATTCCCAAGAGGTCATGGTCAAGGCTCCTTCAGACCAGGGATCTCATCTGAAGACTAAGTCAGGAAAACTGCTTGGTGAAAGACAGTGACTTCCTTAAGTCCCTGCAGCAAGGTAATTTCTTTCACAGTTGGCTGCAGGAAGTTCTTTCTGGTGTCCTTCTGGAATAATTCCTGCTGTGACAGGAGTGGTGATGTGGGAGTCCCCTCTGTGTGCTGCGATTACCATTAATGAATAAAGAAACTGCTTTGGACCTGTATCAGGGGAGAACTTAGGAAAAGCTAGGCTGAATGCTGGGAGAAAGGAGGCAGAGTCAGAGAGACGCCATGGAGCTGCTGCCAGAGTCAGACACGTTGAAACTTTGCCAGTAAGCCACTGCCACGTGGCGATACACAGAGTAATAGAAATGGGTTAAATTAATATGTAAGAGTTAGCCAATAAGAAGCTAGAATCAATGGGCCAAGCAGTGGTTAAATTAATACAGTTTCTGTGTGATTGTTTTGGGAAGAACAAGCGGCCCCTCCTCCAACAGAGGGCATCTCCAGTAGCTCTCAGGCTGCAGTCTCACCCCCACCTAACCACGGCTCTTCATTCTTTGCCCAGCCCCGGCTCTGCAGCAGCCATTGTGCTGCTTCCCAGGGACCTATCTGCTTCCAGGTCTACTTGGTAAGGATTCTCAGGCAGAGTCAAAGGCTCAAGATCACAACCTCAGAGCCAAGAAACAAGGGCACTGCCGGCAGGGCTGTCCTACTCACTGTGCCTCCACGGCTGGAACTGCGAGTCCACCAAGCTGACCTGCTCCTGCCCCATGACATGGCGGTGCAAAGTGATGGTGAAGACGTCAGTGGGCACCAACACCTCCTCAAGGGGCAGCGTGAGGGTGCACACACTGCCCTGGAATGGGCACCTGTGCCTGATATCTGTTACCTGGTTACTGGAAAGGCCACGTGTTAGCACCATGGATGCTGCCATCACCACAGGGACCCTGTACCCTCCCTGAGCAGGCCTGGCCCTCCGTCCTCACCTGGTAAAGAGGAGCCAGGCCCTGGATTCCAGGCCCACTTCTGGAGCCGACCAGTGGCAGTCAATCCTGAAGAGGCTGTTGCTGAAGCAGGTGAATGTCCCAGCCTTCGGCCCTGGGGATGGGGATGGGGGGAGCACACAGTAGGGCCTCAAGGCAGAGCTGATGTAGGTGAGGGAGATCTGACCAGAACTACTCCAAAGAAAGTCCCAAGAGAATGTGTCAGGGGCAGGATGAGAGGCTTAGGGAAGACTGAGCTGTAACCATGGTACCACGGTCATTCAGACCTGAGACCTTTGTGGGGTGTGAGGCGGTGGGACACTAGAGGACAGGTTCAAGCAGTGTCTGGGCCCATATTTCCCCTGGGTTGTCACAGATGACAACTTGTCCCCAACTCCCCTCTCTATGCTGTTACCTCAGGGAGATGTGGCACCAAACTCTTACCTGCTCCGTGTTCTGGAACAGGGACTCCCCAGGAGATGCAAGAGCAGACACAAGTGTAGATCAGGAACCAGGGGCCCAGGACCTGTTTTACTGCCATCCTCTCCAGGGGCCAACCTGCAAAAGACTGAACTGTAGGGCCTGTGGGAGGCGTCCCCTGTTGGAGGTGTTCCCTGTGCTGGGCACCCCATGGGAGGCCTGCTTCCCACAGGGCTCTGCACAGCCGGTGCCCTTACCATGTCCTGTGAACAGGACTGGGCACAGCTCTCCAGCTTCAGTGATTAACTGAAGCTTAGAAAAGCCAACTGACTCAACCAAAGACTGGTACCTTCGGCACTAAACTGTCCCCTCACTCAGATCTCCTGAATCCTGGACTCTGACAGCATCATGTCCACATTGCCTGCCATCCATCTCAGAGTGGTACCCTAGGCTCTGCAATACCTGTGCTCTCTGTCTTGGTTCTTGTTGGTTTGTCTGTCTGTCTGTCTGTCTGTCTGTCTGTCTGTTTTGAGATGGAGCCATTCTGTGTAACCCTGGATGGCCTGGAACTCACTCTGTAGACCAGGCTGGCCTTGAACTCACAGAAATCCTCCAGCCTCTGCCTCCTGAGTGCTGGGATGCTGGGATTAAAGGCGTGCGCCACCACTCCCAGTTCTGCCTAGGTTCTGATGACTGTCCAAGGAAAGGCTGTTCATTCACAATGCAAAAGTGAAGTCACATAAAGGACCAGGGCTCTTCTCGGGGTCACAGGACAAGCCTCTATGCATTTTCTGGCCTGCTACTCCTGAAACAGACTTATCCCAGAGTTCTGCCCTGGGGACACAGACAAAGACAGCAGCAAATGTCTATATAACAGACAGCTTTTCCCAAACGGCATGCCATGCACTGTCCTCAGTTGTCCCACAAAGGAAAGTCCCTGAGAAGAGCAAGACCTTGAGCCCTGGGATCCCTGAGAAGCCAAAAGTGGATGGGGACCAGAAGCTATGTCTCAGGAAGTGCCTGACTGTGTGACTCTACTGAGGCCCTGTCACCCCATTTACATCTACAGATGGCTCCTGATAGCCCCTGAGCAGGAAGCAGGGCCACCCTGGTTATACAAGCCTGATTAGCGATAAGAAAGAAGAAAACATACATGCACAGAGACCACAGTGCTGGCCTTCCAGAAGCTGATGCCACCTCAGCAGACAGCACCCTGACCCACAGACCCAGAAGCCTGTATATACCATCCAAGACAGACTTCTTTTTTGTTTGTTTTTGTTGTTGTTGTTGTTGTTTTTCGAGACAGGGTTTCTCTGTAGCTTTAGAGCATCTCCTGGAACTAGTTCTTGTAGACCAGGTTGGCCTTGAACTCACAGAGATCCACCTGTCTCTACCTCCCAAGTGCTGGGATTAAAGTGCCACCACCGCCTGACCCAAGACAGACTTCTATTAACTCCAACCCACCACTGAGCAGTCTGTCTGTCTGTCTGCACCTCTAGACAAACCATTGAAGCTTTGGGATAGAGCATGCAACCTGGGTCACCAAGGGCATGAAAACGAAGCTCCCAGGCACTGCATGCCTCCTCTCATGGTGATTATTGGCAAAGTGGGGACAAAGTATATATTCTCATATACTCCCAGGGTATCTGAGAACAGGATCCTAGACTCACAGAACCTGGAAGGAGAATGTGGGATGCCCTTCTGTATGCTGTGAATATGTCTTTATTACCATTGGTTAATAAAGAAGCTGATTTAGCCAGTAGTAAGGCAGAATAGAACCAGCAGGGAAAAAGAAGCAGAGATACAGGGGAAAAGAAGGCAGAGTCAGAGGGACACCATCCAGCTGCCAAAGGAGAAAGCTTTCCGAGCACCACCGATAAGCCACGGCAATACACAGATTAATAAAAACGAGTCAATTTAAGTTGTAAATCTAGTTAGTAAAAGTTTGAGCTAATAGGCCAAACAGTTTGTAATTAATATTAAACCTCACTGTGGTTATTCCGGAGCTGGCTGGCAGGAGAGAAACCTCCAGTTACACAGTACTGCTACGACTTCCAGCTGAGAACTGGCACAGACCTCAGGGACTTGCCGCCACTGGAGAGAGTCTGCCCACTGCAGCCTCAGGTTGGCCCACGAGCAGATGGCTTGAGAGCAGGGAGCAGAGTGACTTCCAGCCCAGTGTACCCCGTTTCTAGCCAGGGACACCAGAGGCAGGTACACCAGAATTGATGTATTGGATCCGCCTGATACAATGTAGCTATTGTGTGGGCAGAGAGTGTTTCCTCTGCGCAGGGTATCTCCATCTGCACTGGGTAACTTGGGGAGGGTGGGGTCACTACCCTTCTAATAATGAGAAGCCAGAGACCCAGAGAAACCAGAGACTAATCCAGCATGGGACTATTGGCCCCTCTGTTTTAGGAAGGGGTCCCACGAACTTTCTGAGTGCCATGTATGAGTCCTGGGGCTTGGTCTCACCAAGGAGGCTAAAGTCTTGGCCATTACAAGCCTCTCTCTCCCGAAGCTCTACCAGCACAGGCTGGGACATGTCACTGACAGGAGGACTTTCCTCCTTGACAGACAGACCTTGGCCAGGTACTTAGGACAGAAGTAGGCAACTGAACACTCACTAGTCCTTGAGGACAGGCTGACCTGGGTCCAAAAATGTCTGACCACAGCACAGGTTATAGAACCTGTGAGAACCTAGAGGAACGAACACCCGCCATCTTGGAATGGATGCTCCGGGGCATGTAGCCCTGATGTGAAGCCCCCACCACTGCCCAGCACACCCCTTCACATCAGGTGTGAGGACATAACCCTAGCCTCCCAGCCTCTCAAAAAATTTAATATTGGGCTGGAGAGATGGCTCAGAGGTTAAGAGCACTGACTGTTCTTCCAGAGGTCCTGAGTTCAATTCCCAGTAACCACATGGTGGTTCATGGCCATCTATAATGAGATCTGATGCCAACACTGTATACATAATAAATAAATAAATCTTTAAAAAATATATAAAAAATTAATATTACAACATATTAATTAATGTTAATTAATACAACAACAATATAGCTGTGGGCAAGAACACAGCTAGGTAAATACTCCATAAGAAGCCACACCCAAGCCCTGCTCTGTGTGCGTGTGTGTTTGTGTGTGCGTGTACATGCCCTCATGAGGTACCATAATACTCTACCACTAAGCTGCATTCCAGGTCCCATCCCCCTTGCCCAGACAGGGTTTCTCTGTAACAAATCTGACTGCCCTGGAACTCAGACCAGGCTGGCCTCGAACTCACAGAGATCCACCTGCCCCTGCCTCCCAAGTGCTAGGATTAAAGGTGTGCACCACCACCGCCCAGCCAGCAGCAAGTGTCCTTAACCACTAAGCCATCTTGCCATCTCCTCTTTTCTTTTCTCCCTGGCACTGGGTATTGAAGGCAGGGCCTTGGGCATGCTAGGAGGCATGCACCTACCAACTGAGTTACATCCCGAGGCCCTGCTTTCCATCTGACAGGGGCAGGGGAACTCCCTATTCTCCTGCCCACTCACAAAGCCCACAGAAGAGGATGGAAGGAGTCTGCTCTTTAAGCAAACCTTGTCCAGTAGTGTCTTCTCTTCTCTCTGGAGGGAGACACCACGCTCTCCAGCAGCAGCAGGAGCCTGTGGCATAGGGAAGCTGTGCCAGGAAACAGGGCTAGGGGTGGACACAGCATCGAGTTTCCCTTTTGGAAAACCCCACAGAGTGTGAGGACCTCCTCTCTCACCAGGGGGATCCCAGAGCCTGCTGTGCACAGGGTGTGTGAGGACACTCACAATGTTGATGGAGTAGGGACGGTAAGAGCTTGAAGGATGGGGGCCAGTGGACCAGCTGGGTGACAGCCAAGGTGACAGGCTGGAAAGAGCAGAGACATTGAGGCAAAGAAGGAAGCCCCCCAGAAGCACCTTCCCGCATACTTCCTGCAGGAAAGGCAGCAGCTAGTGGGCATTCGTCCGTGGCACACTTGGCTGGACTCAGACGAGGTTGGACGGAGAAGCGGAGGGTGACTTGCACAGGGAAGCTGGTGGGAAGGTGGCTAGGGAGTTCCTTCGGGAATTCTCACTCTGTCCCTCCAATGACTTTTTTACCCATCCAAAAGCACTTGCCCACCCTCTATCTCCTCGCCTGAACCGAGGCTCGGCCAGCTGTGCCTCTCAGCACCCGAACAAGAGGTCCTGGCTAAGGCGGGTTCAAGCAGATGTACTGACACTGTACACTTGAAGGGTGGGTGAGTGGGTGGGTGGGAGGAAATGGTGCCCCACTACTCCCACTGCCTTCATGAGGAAATGCCTCTGTGCCCTGCAGCAGGGGCCTCCCCTGAAGCCACCTGCAGGCAAAGCTAACTAAGCCAAATGGGCAGCTCGGGGCACCTGATAATGCACGTCTCTTGCCCCAGCCCAACTCCTTAACAAAAAATGCATTCCTACGTCACTACCAAAGCCGCCCTGCCCCAAGAGGTATCCAGGACTTTTCACCAAAGTGGAAGTCATGGGTTCTAGTTCACTCCTGGGAGGCTGAGGCCTGGCCAAGAGGAAGCCCAGAGGAGCATCGGTGTCCTGGAAGATCAAGTTAGAGAAGAAAGGCAGAATCCCAGGAAAACAGCCCCCTGCAGCCCAGTAACCCAGAAACAGAGAATGCTGCTCACCCCCACACTCCCTCCTCTCCCTGCTCCCAACCCCAGCGCCCACCTCTCCCAACCCCACGGAGCTAACCTGGAATTCCACCCACATATGCTGCCTCCCATACCCTCTTCTGCCATGAAGCTTTCAAAATATCTGGAGGTCTACAGAAACTTTACCAACCCTGGGCCTAGGTCATTCAGTTTCATCCCCCCAGAAAGTAAGCTCAATCGAAGAAGTTTGAGAAAGCAAAGCTTCTTCCACAAGCACCAATACTTCCTGTCCTTCTCTCTGTTGCCTCCGGGCATGGACACACTGACACCCCTACCACCCCAGCCCTGAACACTGCACTACAGTTTGGCATTTCACGATTATCTCTGCAAAAACGCCATCTCTAGGAGATGGTCAAGACCAATGCACTAGACAAGATCAAACGAGGGCGTCACCCACGTCACCAGGGACCTCTCTGCCTCCTGAAGCTCATGTTAATTTGAGAAGAGGGGAGCCCCACGCACAGACTCACCCTCTGAGGCGCATCTTCTCAGGGCCATAGAGCATTGCAGGCAACCCCAGCCAGGAGGTGACTTAACTGCCAACTGTCCCTGTGTGAACTGCAAAGCTCCTTACCTGATCCAGGAGATAAGTCTGAGCAGGCGGACACGGGCCACCCACATCTGAAACCACAAGCACATCACAGTGCTACTGTCCTCCACAGAGCTGAGAGGTGCCTGTCGCCACCAGCTGCATGCCAGAGACTGGTGAGGAGGGATAAGACTTTACTCCATGACACTGAACATCACCAAACAGGGACAGTAGACATGCATCTAAGGACGGACAGCATAAGCGGTGTCCTCCCAGGAAGCCCACAGGAGCGGCACAGGCAGCAAGGACGTGGGACAGAGAAGCGTTTGAGCAGAAACCTTCTAGGTTTTTCCCCTTCGAAGTTTTCCGAGACACAGCACTGGCAGCGAGTGTGAGTACTAAACCTAAGTAAAACCTCAGTCAAGAAAAACAAACAGGCCGGGCGGTGGGTGGAGCACGCCTTTAATCCCAGCACTTCGAGGTAGAGGCAGGCAGATCTCGGTGAGTTGGAGGCCAGCCTGGTCTACAAAGCGAGTTCCAGGACAGCCAGGGCTGTTACACAGAGAAATACTGTCTCAAAAAACAATACATAGGTAGGTAGGTAGGTAGATAAAAAAAAATTCACAGAAATACAAAGAAAACCAAACAGTACAAGAGGCAACAGGAATTTCAAAACCTGAGATCTTTATCTCCTTCCTTACAAATGCCCATGTGAGAATGGACACTTTTGTAAATTTATTTTTAGCTTTTGCTTTTTATTTTTATTTGTTTTTTGAAACAAAAATCTCTCTATTATGACTCTGGCTGTCCTGGAACTCATTGGAAGCAGGCGGTCCTCAAACTGACAGAGATCTACCTGCCTCTGTCTTCTAAGTGTTGGGATGAAATGTGTGTACCACCACACTTGATCTTAGTGGGGTTTTTGTTTTTTTTGTGGTTTTACGTGTATGGATATTTGCCTGCACATTTGTCTCTGTCGCATTTTGTTCCTTGTGCCCTTGGAGGTCAATCAAAAGAAGTTGGATCCCTGTTGTGAGCCACCATGTAGGTGCTGGGAATCAAACCAGAGTCCTCTGGAAGAGCAGTCAGGGCTCTTAACCGCTGAGTCATCTCTCCAGTCCCCAAGCACAGTAGGACTCTTAACCACTGAGCTATCTTTCTAGTCCCCAAGAACAGTAGGGTTCTTAACCACTGAGCCATCTCTCCAGTCCTTGAGCACAGTAGGGCTCTTAACCGCTGAGCCATCTCTCCAGTCCTTAAGCACAGTTGTCTTTTAAACTCACACAAGATTATTAGATATACAAAAAACCAGAGCTGGAGAAGCCACCCTGAAGACAGTGAGCCGGGTATGGTGACTCGTGCCTGGAACCCCAGGAGCAAGTCAGGAGGCTCAGAGTGCAACCTTATTCTCCTCTACAGAGTGAGTTCAAGACCAGCTTAGGCTGGCCCTGAAATAAAACCCTGTCCCAAAAATAAGAAGAAAATGATTGGAAAAAGAAAATAAATTATATCACACGAAGCACTAACTAAAATAGATCTTCTGGAGTTTTGCTATAGGCCTTCTGCGAGGACTACATTTGTTATTATTTTTATGAATTAGTATTAGCATCGTTAGTTTGGTCCTCCTTGAAACCTCACTACTTAGGAGAACAAGCAAAGCCATTTGGGCTCTCAATTTGTTGGCCAGATGGATCAGTACCATCTCTTCATTTCCTTTGTTTTATTTACTTTTTCTACTGTACATTGCCTAATACCTAATGGAGTTTTTGTGTAAGAAAAAGTGGCATATTCATCCGTATCAGTCAGGGCTCTAGAGGAAAAGAACCAATAGAATTGATACATATTAAAGGGAGTTGTATTAGCCTGGTTTACCCAGTACCTTCCTAGTATCCAACAATGGCTGCCTGCACACTAGAGAGGCTGAGAGCCCAGCAGGTGCCCAGTTCTCAGGGCTGGATGCCTCAGCAGTTCTAATCTGATGCTGAAGGCCAGGAGAATTCTTGGAGGAGCACTTGTCTTCGGTCGCTATAGGGAAGCTGAAAAGGCTGAGTCCCAGTGTTCCTGGAGTAGTGGCAGCCACAGAATAGACAGAATAGAATGCACAAAACACAAAAGCAAGCAGGCAAAAAGCAAAATCTCTCCCCACAGACTACTTTATATGAGCATCTAAGCTGCCACCAGAAGGTGTGGCTCATATCCCAGGGGAGCCTTCCCAACTCAGTGTAACCAAAAAAAAAAAAAAAAAAAAAAAAAAAAAAAAAAAAAAAAAAAAAAAAACCCAGATACCAGAACAGCCAAATACTTAAGGGATCAGACTTAAGAAAATCCATCACAGGCAAGCCCAAATGCTGACCTAATCTAAATAAGACCTCACAGATAAACCAAACCTGTCTCATAGGCAATTCCCTGTCCTATTAAGCTGACAATCAATATTAATCATTACAAGTCCACCCTTGTCAACTTGACACCCAAATACATATCCACCCTTACATCATGTTAATTTCCAAGCAAAGACAAGATTGCAATTCTGTCTGACGTAACTATCCCAGTACAACCACAAACACACTACCCTTCCCTCAAACTAGGTCAGGGTCCCTTTAATGCCTAGTCTTGTAGCATCCCAAAAGGCAGATAAATAAATATTTACAAGACTTAGTAACAGATACTGAGTCTGCTTCACAAATGTGTGTGGACATAAGGAGATACAGATACAGACATAAGGCAGGACAGAAGAACATGAAAGTTATAGCGGCATAGAAAGGAAAACAAGGAAAGAAAAGAAGCCACCATCTCAAGATCTGGTTTGTCTTTTCTGATGATAAAGACAGAAAACTCAATGCCGGGCAATGGTGGTGCATGCCTTTAAGCCCAGGAGGCAGAGGCAGGCTGATCTCTGTGAGTTCAGGGCCAGCCTGGTTTCCAAGAGCTAGTTCCAGGATAGGCTCCAAAGCTACAGAGAAACCCTGTCTTGAGAAACAAACAAACAAACAAACAAACAAAAAAGACAGGGGCTGGAGAGATGGCTCAGCTGTTAAGAGCATTGCCTGCTCTTCCAAAGGTCCTGAGTTCTATTCCCAGCAACCACATGGTGGCTTACAACCATCTGTAATGAGGTCTGGTACCCTCTTCTGGCCTGCAGGCATGCATACAGACAGAATATTGTATACATAATAAATAAATAAATAAATATTCTTTAAAAAAAGACAGAAAACTTGATACAACTAATAGAGCCAAGATTGCTGGCGCCGTACATGTTTGAGAGAAGACATCTCAAACAAAAATGCCACAGACAAAGAAATTGTGTTTCTTTAGGGCCAAATTACTCTATAATAGAAGGGGAGTTGTTTGGTTGGTTGGTTTTAATCTGGTTTGAAAAAAGGTCTCACCGTGTAACCTTTTTTTTTTTTTTAAACTTTCTTCATCTCTGCTCTGCAACCCTGGTGGACCTTGAACAGATTCCCCTGCCTCAGTATCTCCAAGGGCTGGGATTAGGGACGTCCAACAGACTTGGCACAAGGGCTGGAGGTTCTTTTTTGTTATTTTTTTTTTTTTTTTTTTTTTGGTTTTTCGAGACAGGGTTTCTCTGTAGCTTTGGAGCCTGTCCTGGAACTAGCTCTTGTAGACCAGGCTGGTCTCGAACTCACAGAGATCCGCCTGCCTCTACCTCCCGAGTGCTGGGATTAAAGGCGTGCGCCACCGCCGCCCGGCTTGTTATGTTTTTTTTTTTTTAAGACAGGTTTTCTCTGCATAGCCCTGGCTATTCTGGAACTTGCTCTGTAGAATGGCCTGGCCTCAAACTTACAGAACTCCTCATGCCTCTGCCTCCTGAGTACTGGGATTAAAGGCGTGTGTCACCACCACCCAGCAGGAGCTGAAGTTTTAAATAGGGTAATCATCATCGTTTAAGAAAAAAAAAACAATGTGAAGAGGAGAGATAGCTCAGCAGTTAGGACCCAAGGCTGCTCTCCCAGGGAACCCAGAGTCGATTCCCAGGACCCACTTGATAGTTCATAACCAGCTATAACTCCAGCCCTAGGGGATCTGATATCCTCTTCTGACCTCTGTGGGCATTGCACACACATAGTGCACAGTAGAAATAAATGCAGACAAAGCACCACCCACACACACGTGATGAGAGAGAGACAGAGAGAGAGAGAGACAGAGAGAGAGAGAGAGAGAGAGAGACAGAGAGAAAGAGAGAGAGAGAGAGAGCACCAGCGCCAGAGCCAGAGCCAGAGAGAGCCAGAGTTGTTTGTTGCGGGGACTGGTGTAAAAAGGCAATAGAAAGAACACGAAGACTGGAGACCGGAGAAGGTAGTGAGCAAATGAGAGCCTGGCACTGCCACTGTGCACGAAGGACTAAGGGTTTCGCCTGGATTTTTTGTTTTGTTTTTGGAGACAGGGTTTACTTACTTCTTGTAGCCCTGGCTGTCCGAGAACTAGCACTGTAGACCAGGTTGGTCTAGAACTCAGAGATAGGGAGAGATCTGCCTGCCTCTGCCTCCCAACTGCTTGGACTAAAGGTGTGCACCACCACGCCCGGTTCCATCTCACTAGGTTTCTGGCCACTTTTTGGCAAACAGCCTGAGGAGGAATCCCTGCGTGGGCAAAAGACACAGGGATAGCAACGACTGGCCCCAAGCAGCAGGAGGCACGCACCTCCTAGAGTCACACTGTGAGCAATGCTGTGCTTAGGGGCAGGTGTCTGGGGCAAAGCGATGGCAGTGCCGTCCTCCTGATGACCAGCCCAGAAGAGCAGTCTGACTGCAGCTCGACCACTATGGACCCGACTGAATTGTACAACAGACGACCCGACTGACTGGACGTAACTCCCGCGCCGCCCGCACCACGCTTGTGACCTGCCCATCCGGCCAATCGCCTGCTGTCTGCGCGCTCCCAGCCTACCCTGTGCCTCGCACGTCTCATTGGACACTGAAGCCACGCAGTGCACCAATGACCGAACTGCCTTGCCGGGGGCGTGGCGCAGTCACTGCGCACGCGCTGGAAAGCAGGGGCGGGCTGGAGGAGTGACGGGAAAGCCAGACTTCCAGGTAGCTGGCAGCCCTGGAGGACCCGGAGCCTGCGGATCGGCCGGAAGTGCCTGAAGAAGACGAAGATGATGAGGAGACATTGCCACACTCCGAAGCCGTGGACGTGTTCCAAGAAGGTCTCGCCATGGTGGTGCAAGACCCGCTGCTCTGCGACCTTCCGATCCAGGTACGCGACAGGTCTCTAGGATGTGGATGGGCACCCGTGGTCCCACCAGCGAAAGACGCTTCTGCTCAGAAGCCGAAAGTTTTGGGTGAGGGGACTCCAAAACACTCCCTCGCAGCGTAAAAAGTTAGAATTAAACAAATATTAGCTCACGAACAGTGTGACCGGTCTTTTCCATTTGCTTCAAGCGTCAATACGGTGGGCCTAATTCTTTAGTGTATTTTTTTAACCTCACCCGTCAAGGGTGTTTTAGTTTAACGTCTGTGTGCACACAGAACTGGGCATCAAACTTGGAGCCTTTTGAATACTAAGCAAGTGCTCTACCACGGAGTTACACCACTTTCTCAACTTGTATGTCCCTCCGTGCTTTTGGTTTTTCAAGACAGGGATTCGCTGTAGTTTTAGAGCCTGTCCTGGAACTAGCTCTTGTAGACCAGGTTGGCCTCAAACTCACAAAGATCTACCTGCCTCTGCCCCCGAGTGCTGGGATTAAAGGAGTGCGTCACCACCGCCTGTCTTCCCTCAGTGTTTTATTAAAACATCTCTTGTCGCCAGGCGGTGTTGGCGCATGCTTTTAATCCCAGCACTTGGGAGGAGAAGACAGGCAGATCTTTGTGAGTTCGAGACCAGCCTGACCCACTTAGAGTTCCAGACCAGCCAGGGTAACTAACATAGTGAGTCCCTGCCTCAGAATAAACAAAAAAGATTTTGTCATCACTGCCTTTTGGTAGCTGGTAAATTTTGCACCCCTGCCCTGACTCAACCTAGTGCTCGATGCTCTTTATGGAGGGCTCTCAGAATTATAATATTCTCCCCTTGTGCAACTCCATCTCCGTGCCTGTTCCTTTACTCCCTTGGGGGACTTTCTAATAGAAAATCCTATTGCCTAGCAGGCAAGAACCCTGTATCTTGGCCCTTCATAATCCAGGGCACCACTCTGGGGCACTGTGAGCTTGGTTTCTTTTGTTGTTCGGGTGTTAAGAGTCAGTATCTCCCCCTCCCTTTGGTCTTTCCCAGGTCACTTTAGAAGAGGTCAACTCTCAGATTGCCCTGGAGTATGGCCAGGCAATGACTGTCCGGGTGTGCAAGATGGATGGAGAGGTAATGCGTAAGTACCATCAACGTCGTTGCTTTCCTCTCGCTGTAAAGAGACACTGCGATCAAGACAACTTAGTGAGGAAAATGTGAAGGCTCACAGCAGCAGAGGGCTAGAATCCATGACCTTCATGACAGGGAACATGGCAGCAGGCAGGTGTGCAGGTATGGTCCTGGAGCAGAGACAGAGCTAACTGCAGTGATGTGGGCTTTTGAAACCTCCAAACTCACCCCCAGTGACCCCTCCTCCAACAAGGCCACACTTCCTAATCATTTCCAAACAGCTCCACTGAGGACCAAACATTCGAATATATGAGCCCCTGGGGGCCATTCTCATTCAGACCACAGCCATCCTTCTCTCTTTAAGCCTGAGAGTTCACAGCAGCAAGATACTAGCGGAGCTAAGCCTGTGAGAAACTCAGACCATGCCTGGGTGTGTTGAGCCAGTGCAGAGCCCTGGGTGTCTCCCATTGCCCGGGGCTTTGTATGTGCATCCCAAACGCATCTTTCTCCCGTATGTGTTCATGCAGCTGTGGTCGTCGTACAGAATGCCACGGTCCTGGACCTGAAGAAGGCTATCCAGAGATACATGCAGCTCAAGCAGGAGCGGGAGGGAGGCATTCAGCACATCAGCTGGTGAGAGGGGCAGCAGTGCCTTCCCTGTGCCGTCTCTGGGATTGCATGGAGCACTCCAAGGAGGAAGCTTCAGCTCCTCTGTGTATACCGCCAGGGTTCCCCTACTGAGGAGCGATGCCCCAACAGTCCCATGTCAGGAGCGCTTTCAGGTTGGGCAATTCTGTGCCTGGGGGTCCTGCCCCAGTTGTCCTTTCTAGACATAGCCTTTCACAGACCCTACCACACTGCTGGATATCTTCACTGGGAACACCTGACCCCTTAATGTCTCCCTAGTTATAGATAGTTTGCCTGTCAGTGGCCCCCTTCTCACCAAGGTGCTGTTGGCCCTGCCTCTCACATTGGATCAAATATCCTGTGCTCTGACTCTCTCCCTATATCACCTATTTCATTAGCCAGATGTGTTCAGTGTGTCCTACAACTGCCTTGGGCCGACCATATCATGTAGGGAAAATGTTCAGAATGGGAATCTATCTGTCCTGGGTGCCACAGGCTGTGTGGCGTAGCCTCTGTCATCCCAGCTGCTCGGCCCACCCTCCTAGGGATAGCGTGTGCATCACTTAGCCCTTTCTCCGCAGGTCGTATGTGTGGCGGACGTACCATTTGACCTCAGCTGGGGAGAAACTCACAGAGGACAGGAAGAAGCTCAGAGAGTAAGTCTTGTCCACCTCCTGAGCTGTAGGTGGCCCATCGCTGCCTGTGTGCCCCCAAAGGGCTATGATGGGAAGGTCCCTGGCTGGCCTGACTGTCCGGTGGACATTTCCTTGGGGCCTCCCACTTAATACAGGACAGGGAAACAGCCCTGCTGTTCTCACAGCAGCCTGGGGCTGCATGAAGGAGACCAGGTGTAGAGGAGGGGGGAAGGAAGAAGGCTCTGGCCATTTTCACCTGATTGTTCCTGATCCATCATTAGCCCAGGTGGTCCTTCTGTAGATCAAGCACTGTACCTTTCTGTCTTTCAGTTATGGCATCCGGAATCGAGATGAGGTCTCCTTCATCAAGAAGCTAAGGCAAAAGTGAACCCCAGACAGAGTGATCACATCAAGATGGCGCCTTCCCCTTGTCCTCACAGAAAAGGGTATTGGGGTAGCTGCATCCCTAGTTTTCCCGGGTGGAACTGTCAGCATGAGACCTAGAACCCTCAGAAGACGGAAAGTTCCTCTGTCCCGCGCTTTCCTGTGAACTTGGCCTGAAGATCCTACGCGATTGTGGGCCTGACCTACTGAATAAATCTGTTTGCTTTGTATTTGGAAAAATCAGAAAGCCACTCCCTGTGGGTGACTCCCATACCAGAGGGAGGTGAGGGCAGACCTAAGCCCTGGGTCCACACTGCTCACCTCTCTGCCATGGCCCTCACAGCATGGAGTGACCCAAGCTGAGTCGAAAGCTTTGTTTTTTTTGGGGGGGGGGCAGTAGACACAGGAACCTGCATCTCAGGCCCTGTGGTAGGACCTAGCAGGTGACAGTGGGAGTGGAGGCCTCTGGCCTCCACCTACAGGTTCCCGATAGCCATGTTTCTCCCAGGCTCAGTGGAAGGAGACAGAGTGATAAAGAATGAAGTACAGGGTGCAGTGTGCTCCCCACTGCAGAGACACAGCAGCACTCCCCTGGGTTCATGTCCCAACACTGGCTACTATGCTCACTATGAAAATTCACAGAGAGCTGACAGCCAGTGATGTCTCTGACGCAGAGCAGTGGTTCTCAACCTTCCTAAAGGTATGATCCTTTAATGCAGTTCCCCATGTTGTGGTGACACCCCCCCACAACCATAAAATTATTTTCGTTGCTACTTCAAAACTAATTTTGTGGCCAGGTGGTGGTGGCATGAGCCTTTAATCTCAGCACTTGGGAGGCAGAGGCAGACAGATCTCTGTGAGTTCGAGACCAGCCTGACTACAGAGTGAGTGCCAGCATAGCCAAGGCTACAGAGAAACCCTGTATCAAAAAACCAAAAAAATAATAATTTTGCTACTGTTATGAACCGTAATATAAATATTTTTAGAGATACAGGTTTGACAAAGGGGTTGCCACCCACAGGTTGAGAACCACTGACAACGGGAATTGTATGTCCAAGGTCTTTGTGGCCTCTCCCCCCACAGCCCCAGCCAGAAATCAGGAAAGGCGACAACAGCCCTGGTCAAGTTAGTGGCAGCTAAAACGCTCCCAGTCCATTTATTGGCCACATGAAGTGGTCGTCGGGGACTAGTTAGAAGGTTATCATGGGAACTCGTGTAGTAAATGTCCAGCCGTATAAGGGTTCAACAGGAGCGAGCAAGGCACGAGAGGTCAGAGTTCAGGGAGCACCATGTGTTCAGCCCTGGGAGGCTGGGGTGTCCTGGGGTGCCCACAGCTGCTTCAGTGGAGCTGAGCATCCAGTTCGTACTTCTCACAGAACTTGTCGGTGAAAGGGATGCAGGTGAGAAACTCACACCACTCACAGCGGACCGGGTAGAAGTAGAAGAGTACCACCAGGCCAGCCAGCAGGCCCAGGAAGACCGCCTGGAAGATGATGATCTGGCAGCGCTTGCGGTACAGGTCAAACTTGCCAAAGCTGATGTACGGCAAGAAGGCAAAGGAAAGGAAAAGGCCACTGATGAAGCCTGAGATGTGGGCGAAGTTGTCGATCCAGGGCAGCAGGCCAAAGGCAAAGAGGAAGAGCACCACGGCCAGGAGCTTGAAGAAGGCGCGCCAGGGTCGAGCTAGGATCTGCCAGCTCTGGAACAGTTCCACGAAGAGGCAGGCCAGGATACCAAACTGCGAGCCAGCTGGACCTACCTGGTGTTGGGGGTCGGAAGTTGTGAGCTAGTGGGCTGCAGCATCTCCCCACCCCCCTGAAGCTCAGGCCGTCATCTGCCCAGCCCACCTCTCAACATACTTGGGTTCACAACAGCCACAGGCACACGTAGAGGGTCCCCACCCTGGGAAGCCACCTTACCTCCGCCCGGTATGGCAGGAAGATGGCACTGGCTAGGTTGCCCGTGATACCACTCAGCAGGTAAATGATGGCTATGCGGTGCCAGCCTGCCAGTTTCTCCAGGTCCCGCAGGACTGTCATCTGGAAGCAGACGGATACCAAACAATGCAGGATCCTGTGGGGAGCGAGTGGCACTCAGCAGGAAGGTGGCTTCTCTTTCACCTCCAGCCCACTCCTGGGGAATGAGGCCACCCACCCAGCCCCCAGTCCCACTTGCCCAGCGTGCAGGAAGAGGGACAGCCACAGGCGGTAGAACTGGTCAGGCACCTCGGGATTGAGGAAAGGCAGGAGGCCACAGACGTCGTCCATGCAATGCACCTGTGCAAAGTGGCCAGTCAGCCTCGACAGTGGCCGGAGGCGAAAAGGGGCGTGCCCTCAAGGCCTACCTGAGAGCAGAGTGTGGCCTCCTCGTGGAAGTAGCCCCTCATGAAGTCACAGTACTCCCGGGAGGTGATTTCACACCTAAAGGGGTCATGCCAGGGTTTGGAGGGTGCCCAGCCTTCCCAGGCAGATTTCAGCCCCACCCACCTCCACTGGCCCAGTCTTAAATCCCGGTAGCTGGAATTAGATTATTGCAGGCTTTAGTGAGGGAGAAGAGCGCTGCCGCAAACCAGCTGCGCATGCGCACCCACCTGCCCTTGGTGCCGATGCAGCAGGGCCGGCCTGTTATGACACAGTCCATATGAGGGTGGTTAGTGTGGTTCCCAGCACTGTTTTTGGTGCAGATCTAGGTGAGAAAGAAAAACAAATGGGCCGGGGTCATTTTCAACACACACACACAACTCTTGGCCTATTGGAGACCAACACAGAAGCAAGACTCGGATAGAAACCAGCAGATAACACCCAAAGCCCTGGCTGAGCCGCCTGCAAGTCTCCACCCCGTTCTCTTGCCCTGACTCCTTGCTCACAGAGGCGAACCTTGTCGGCCAGGCGAGGCAAAGGCTAGGGCAGTGCAAAGCTGTGGGGGATCCAACAATGAGAGCCTGCAGCACCATTAATGGCAGGGTGCAGCCACCTCCCCCTTTCCACAAGCAAGCCAGAGACCCCAGCTCACCGGCCACTTGGTGATATCTTCTGGCCACTCATGAGGATCCTCAGAGGAAGGCTCGTCACACACCCTGCATGAGCCCACATGGTTAGAGCCCTTGTCCCACGGCAATGTCACCCTTCTGCCCCAAACTAGGAATCCTCTACACCCCTCAGACACAGCCAAAGGTGTTTTAAAAGGGTAATCGATAGTGCTCACCTGGGGTCCTGGTGGCAGACAGAACCAAACTGCCTCTTGTTGCCTGCAAGGTCTGGAGCACTGGGATGAGTGGGCCACTTCACCCACACTGCCAGCGTAGACTGTGGGGACACAGGGTCAGCCCTAGTCAGATCCCATGCGCTGCTCAGCTCAGAGCAATGTGCTGACTCAGTCAGGAATCAAAGACAAGGCCCCATGAGTGCCTCCTGCCTCCACACAGCTGTTAGGTTAAAACCCCAGACACATGGGTTGGGGGTGTTAAAAGGTGCCCAACGGCGTAGCAGGGGCACAAGAGACAGCCTCTGTCCTAAAGTAGGGAAATGACATCAGCTATGGGGCCAAAATCTGGATGAGTCTTGCATTTTTCTTGTTTGCTTTTGAGACCATGGAGCGTAGCCCAGGCTGGCCTGGAATTTAACCGACCTCTTACGGCTGCGCTTACAGGCATGCGCCATCAAATAAGGCAACATTCCCTTAAGATAGAAGGCACAGAGGTGCTTGCTGAAAGGGCAGACCCAAACCCAGACCAAGTTACAGTCAAATGGCTATCTTCTAAGGAACTGAGGGTGAAGAGCAAGATGAGAGGGGCCTAGTGAGGTACCACACGCTGCCAAAAGCCAGCGTAAAGAATGTTGTGAGGCCTAAATCTGAAATAAGATTAAATAAGATTAAAACAGAGCGGGAGCTAAGACACCCACCGAGCACTCCTCCTTCGAAGTCTGCACGCAGCCAGAGCGGTCATTGCGTACACAGCAAGCTGAGTGCTTCTCACGCTCCCGGGCAGCAAGGATGAAGCTGTGCACCTGTGGGTCCTGGCGCATGCAGGGTGAAAACTTGGCCCCCAGGTGAATGAGGGCCTCCTGTAAAGGGGGAGACAGCAGCTGTAGCCTCGGGCCCAGCACTGATGGGACAATCCCAAGCTCCACCTCCAGCCCTGTCCTCACCGAGCTGGGGCCGATCCAGAAGTTCTCCTGCTGAACGTATTTGACATTCTCATAGACGCCCCGCTTCCTTAGTACCTGGAAGGTATAGAGTGAGAACAGATCAAATCCGGAGGGCTTCATCCTCCCACAGAGCCTGGACTCCAGTTATCTGGGTGCAGGAACTGTTGCTGAGCTCACCGAGTCCACTGTCTCATGCTGCGAGAAGCCCACAGGCGCAATGCCATAGATGCACACAGCCAGAATGGTGACCAGTGAGTGCACAAAGGTGAGCCAGTAGGTGAAGAAGGGCCTGTGAGACAAAGGTATCAGAAGCGAGCATCCATGACTTGGATTCCTAATCCTAGCCCAGCCTCTATCCCAACACAGCCTACCTGTGATCATCCATATCCTCGATCTGCCGCTTGACATAGCTGTCAATACGTTTCCGGTAGGTACGGTTGGTGAGCCTTCCCACCATCCCCAAACCATAGGGCCGCTTTTCCCGGGCGAAGAGCTTGCGTACGGGTACAGCGATGCGCTGACCCCTCCTGGGTCCGGCCGCGCTGACCACCTCCTGGCGAAGCCGCACCTTGGGCTGCGGGGCTAACGAGCTACCCTCCTTCTGCTTCCGCCAGCCTCGCTCCAGGGGCCTGGAGGGGGCCAGCATGTTCATTTCCTGCCTAGACCCTACAACTGCCTTTCCTTGGGCAGAACCAGAGACCAGAGCACTGCTCGGTGTCTCTGCTGCCCTCCCAGGGGTGGAGGCACCAACTAGCCACCCCTATTCCTTCTCCCCCTTACAACAAGCCTGACAGCTTGGCGGGGAGGGAACGGGAGCCGAGATTGAGGCTCTGTATCTCAGCAGTGTTTACTAGACCATAGTCTTCCTCCCACCGAGACTCTAGCCTCTGGGCTCTGGAATTTCTGTAGCTGGGCTTCAAAGTCTAGGGATGAGCCTCCCCCGGGTCCTCATAACCAGAGTGGTCAGGCCATAGTCCCAATTCTCTAGTCAGACCGAGCTATGACCACGGCAGCATCGCACCCAAGGGCCCAGCTACTCCCAATGAGACAGATGCTCCCTCTGAACCCCTCCCCCACTGCCCGTACTCACAGCATCAAGTGGCTTCGCTCAAGCTCGCTGCGGTCTAGGGCCCCACCGGTGAGGTCGGCCTGCTCTGGGGCTTTCTCCCAGTCCTTGAGCGCTGCCTCTGATGGGGACTCAAACACCTCATCTGGGTATGTGGACAGCTCCTCATGGAGGACACCTTCCTGAGCAAATATGAGAGGTTAGGGTGGACCCAGAGACAGAGGAGATGGGGCGACACCCCAGGCTCCTCTTACCCGGGCGAAGAAGGACGTATCCAGCTCATCAGGGAAGTCCACTATGTCTTCCTCCAGGAAGCTGGCCGGGGTAAAGCTTCGACGCTGTCCCCTCCGTAAAGTGCCATCCCTGATAGACCGACCCTGAGGACAAGGAGGTGACCTTAGGATCCGGAAGTGGACGCGGTCTCAGCTCTCACACCGCCACCCATCCCCGACACTTGCCTTCACCAGCGCCGCAGCAGCCCGGAAGCTCATCTTGGCCACGGACTCACGTTTGCGCCGCCGAGGGAGTCGATTGAAACCTGAGCGGGAGCTGGAGAAGGAGCAGAGGGAGGTGGCACCTGGTGTGACCGGAGTGTGGGGGGCGCTCAGGCCATCAGCCGTGTCGTCAGCCATGCGGAAGGCCCGGCCACGGGCCAGAGGGTCTATGATCTGGTGGGGTCAAAGACGCTACATCAGTATACGGCCCCCGGCAGGCCTTCTGTGATAACAGACACTCCCAACACACTCAGCCTCACTCTCATCCAGGACACCTAGCTGGGTCCCCCTCTCCTTGATATTGGCTGTCCAGAATCCGAACTGGTACAATCTTAGGACACTTTTCCTCTTCTCTGGGAGTATCTCAGGAGCCTTTCCAAGTCCACAGGCTCGGAGGAATACTCTCTCCCAACCCTTCCCCACCAGCTACAGGAGCAGGATGAGGAGCCAATAGGAGGTGGCAGCGCACCTTCTGCATGCCCAGCTGGCATGGCCCCACATAGAGCGGCGGCGGCGTCTCAGTGCTGGTCAGCGACACATTGTCCTGGCTGGGCAGGTCCAGCTCCCGAATGACCTGTGGTTTTAGCTTCCCATACCGCTGGCTGCAGTGACGGATGCTCTTGCGCTGCCACTTCTGGGTGCTGTCACTGTCCTTGCTCACTCCGAACCAGTCTGCTGTCCCCCTGGCATAGGAAGGACTCAGCAAGGGGAAGCCATGGATCCTGTCCCCTACACCAGTCAGCAAGCCTCAAAGGCCAACCCCCTAGGCAGGCCTCTAGTCACTCCAAGGACAAATTCTAGTTGGCAATATCTAATCATAAGGACATGGGAGTTCCAACTCCAGCCACCCCAGTTCCCACTACAACATTCTTCATGCCTGTCAGCAGAAGGTTCCCATAGGCCCTCACCCAACCCTGAATCCAGGGAGATACATTTGCCTCAGGCAGTCACTGCTACCCCAGGGCACTACAGAACCCAGCAGCAGGAGCTGTAGGGAGGCCATGGTCTCTGGACATGCAAATAAATACACAGCCAGCCCCTGCCATCAGCAGCCAGGAACTATCAAGTCAAGCGCTCCAACAGCTCCAAGAGGCTAGTTAACATGCACGTGCCAGAAAACACCAGCACACTCAAGACCTGCGTGAGGTACCTGAGCAAGGACCAAGAGAGAGACTGGCGCTGTGGGAGGGCCTTGCAAGCAGCCCGGGACCCCAGGAGAGGCAGAGTGTGGACACGCCCAAAGCGTACCTGTCGGCTGTGAGGAGCCAGGGGATTAGGGTGGGGAGAAGGGTGAGTGCATGCCCAGAGAACAGAGAGGCAGATGGAGTGCCCACCATAGCCCCAGAACAGGAGGATGATGAAGTGTTGCAGGGATTAAGATGGAGGAGAAAGCTGAGAGAGAAGGGACCTTTGCCCCGTTCCCACCCCCAGTACCTAAGGGGATCCTGTATGCCTACCTCAAGACCCCCACCCTAGCCCCAGTCTGTGGAACAGCCAGGACGGTGTGGTACCTGCGGATGGTCTGCGTGATGGATGTCTGACGCTGTAACACCAGCCGCCGGGGCTCATGGTGGGGTGATGGGACACGGGCTGTCTCAGCTGGCATGCTCACACTCCGCAAGAAAGCCTGCCGCCGCAGGGGCTGGATGACAGAGTCCTGGTGAGGGGCCTGGCCAGGGAATTCCCAAAGACCCTACAGGCCAGAACCTACCTGCAGGAAGCTGGGATCTTCTGCTGCTGGGGGCGCCACGGCTGGGATGTCCAGCTTGAGCCATGGGGGCTTCTTGCGCTGCAGGCTGCTAGTACTGTCTCTTCGGGCCTCACTCATGGTTCCAGATGCAGGGAGGCAGGCCTGGAGGAGGGGGTGATGCTGAGTGACAACCCTGACAAGTCCCAAACCTAGAAGAAGCAGTACAAGCCCAACAGAGGTGCTCACAGCTCCTGCTATATACTGGCATGCTCTGTGCCTGATCTCATCACAGACAGGTCCCCCGACAATAGGAATCCAAGGAACAACACTGCATGCACCTACTACGAGCTAGACGAGATGCTTGGCACATGCTGGTAGAGGGTTCTCACCCTCTTGAACTTAAAGCCTAGGTAACAACAGCCCTATAAATAAGGAAATGCCTGGTGTGTTGGGCAGAAAGCAAATTACAGGAGCTTGGCGGGGGGTAAGAAGGACTCCCTGGCAGCTGGAAGCAGCAGCAAATACAGCAGAGAGCGTGCAGCTGGGCACATACAGGAGCAGCAGAGCGCAAGCCGTCTATCCCAGGCCATCTTTTTTTTTTTTTTTTTTTTTTTTGGTTTTTCGAGACAGGGTTTCTCTGTGGCTTTAGAGCCTGTCCTGGAACTAGCTCTTGTAGACCAGGCTGGTCTCAAACTCACAGAGATCCGCCTGCCTCTGCCTCCCGAGTGCTGGGATTAAAGGCGTGCGCCACCATCGCCCGGCTTATCCCAGGCCATCTTAAACCGCTATGACCTCCACTTCCCACACCGTGGGGTTTGTGATCAATTACACAGAGGACTCCCCACGTTTAGAGAAAAAGATGACTTCCTCGGGCCTCAGAGCAACAGCTAGGACACCAGACTCCTGTGTGCAAAGGACTTGACAAAACTTGGTGCTGGGTAATCCCAGTGCTAAAGAGATAGGGCTACACAGTGAGACCATGTCTAAGCAGCAGAAAGCACGATGGATGACCATGAGGTGGCGCCAGCTGCCAAAAAAGACTATGAAGTTGCTAGGCAGGGGAAAACTCCCAGAACACCTAAGACCCTAAACGTATCACACAAGTGGGCCCTCCAGACAGCTCAGAAAATGAATCCACAAAGTCATCCTCCAGCCTCTGATTTTACACACACACACACACACACACACACGCACACATACACACATCTGAGCCAGGCATACTGTTGCACACCCTTAATCTTAGCACTTGGAAAGCAGAAGCAGGCAGGTATCTGTGCGTTTGAGGCTATTAGTGCAGATAGGCCTGCTCAAGACTGTCAGGCAAGTCTTGACCTCTGTGGGACTTTACTTCCCCCTCTACAAGGACAGTCACAACAGATGTACACCTGACCCTGTTCCAAGTGAAAGATCTCACGTGTCCAGAAATCAAAGAGGAAAGCAGGCTGAGTACTGATGTAGGACTCAGGGCTGAGGGTGCAGGCAAGGGCTCCCTGATGTAGGACTCAGAGGGCAGAAGACACAAATTCTAGACCTTCTTATCTGCAGACATGAGCAGGCTCTGAGCTCTGTAACCCACCTGCTTCAACTCAGCTCTCTCCCTCTCCATACCTGGAGGACACAGAAGCTTCATCCTCACTGTACAAACAGGGGAAATGCAGTCTGGAAAGCAGTGAACCCCTAAGGCTGGGCTGGGTCCTGTGAGGCTCACTGGGTAAGGGGCTGGTATCAGACAAGATGGAGGATGCCTTACACGAGCTGCCTCTGGTCCATCCTGCGCTGCCACTCAGGAGCTCCAGGAAAGACCATAGTCAAGAGTGGTCCCAGGACCATTGCGAATGCTGAGTGCTGGGGACTGACCTTTCCAACAAGTTGAGTACCTTTGCCCAGCACTTCTAGATGGTATTGAACTGGTGCCTTTCTCAGAAATACAAGCTGCCATTCCCAACAGCTACTAATAGCCATGGCTTCCCCTCCCTGACCGAAGACTGTCCTCTACCTCCCTTTCTCCAGTATCAAAGTCCTGCAGCATGCTTCGTGCTGGCCTCCAGGACTGTCTATCCACTGGTGCTGCCTCACCTGAGCGCAGGTAAGCGCCAGCTCTCCTGAGTGGGGATGTGGGGACTCTGGAAAGAGCTGACCCTTCAGCAAGCCCTGGAGACAGCAGCTAACCAGTCTAGGTAAGTATAAGTGGGAAAAGCATAAGCTAAAAGAATCATAAGCTCTGGGAATCTGACCCCACAACCAGCTTCTGCCTGAACGTCTGGGTCTCCCAGGATCCCCTTCTATAGACCTCCATGCTGCAGCGAAGGAAAACACAAGAGAAGCCACACACAACTCCAGGCCTGCAGTCTGGGGAAAGGACACCCACCCTACCCAGGCGGGAGCTGAGTTCCCAACTTGCCCCACCCTATGCTCTGTTCTTACCAGGGCCCCAAGCTAGTGGGATTCACAAGGCCTGGGGGAGGGGCCTTCCAGGCCAGACAAAGAGTTTAGGCCAAGGAGCAGCACACTGCCGGCCCACAGTGGCTCAGTGTCTCCATCTTCCCCAGGCACACAGTGGGCTCTTGTTCCCTCTCCTTTCTCTCTCCTCTGCTGGCCCCAGTGCAGTGGGAAACCATGGTCCATGGAGAGGCTGACTGCCTGGGGTCACACACCATGAGTCACCCCAGAAGCATAAGGAGCCGCCCAAAAAGGAACCAGAGTAAGTGGGAAGTTATGGAGAGCAAGCGCAGTGGTCAGAGGTGAGATGGAGTCAGGTCGGGCAGCAGAGCCGTGTCAGGGCTCCAAGCACCTTGAAGGAGATGCCAGTCGAGGGGGACGGACAGGGTGGACCAGGGAGCTAAGGAAGCAGCGTGCATCGAATCCGCTCCAATTGCCCATGGACGCGGTGTAGAGTAGGAGGGAAGGCTGTGGAGAAGACAGGGGTCTATCTAACTGTGGAACAACTGTGGACCCTTCGGGCGAGCCCTGCTCATCAGTACGGTGAGAGCCAGGAAGCCAGAAGGCAGGTAGAGCAACGTGAGCCAAAACTCTATGCCCACACCATTGTCCCACCGCTTACAAGCACGACATGCCCAGACTTTCTGTTCCCGACTTTTGAGACAGGGTCTCATATAGCCCATGCTGGCCTCAGATTCCCTCTGTAGTTAGAGGAATGCCTTGAACTGACCAGCCTGCCTCTATCTCCTAAGTGCTGAGAGTACAAATGCGCACCACCACACTTGGCAAACCTCCGTTCTCTCATCTGAAAAGGGGTGGCAAAAGTGCCTGGCACACAGCAGGTGCTCAATAAGTGGCAGCTGAGCCAACAGGAGGGGCGGTTGCCTGAGTGGGAAGAAGGCAGCCAGAGCTGAGGTGTAGCCGGGTATGATGGTGGTACACACCCGCAATCCCAGCACTCAGCTCAGGAAGGAAGATTCTGAGTTTGAGGCCAGTCCAGGTTACATAGTAAAACCCTGTCCCCCCTCCCCCCAAAAAAAAAAACAAGGTAGCAAAACTGCAGGTGTGAGAGGGACCTGAGAATGCGTTCTGCAAAGGTAGACTGTAGGAAGACATACGAACAACCCCACAGCTGGCGTGAAACTGCATCTTAGATGTGGGCTACGGCCGCCTCTCGCTCCAGCATCCCACCTGAAACCTGTCCTCTCTCTAATCTAATACCCAGCCTCAAGCTGGGAGAGGGTTTCTGTGGTTCCTGAGAGGGGTTTCTGAGTTGTAGGATATCGGGAGTCAGTCAGAGCAATTCTGGGGAACTCTGTGCCTCCTCCCTCCATTCAGAGACTCAAGTGGACTGCAGGTTGGGACCGGAAGTGTCCGTCCTAGTGGTCACAGCTTTCGACAGCCTCTATGCTGGTCCAACCACTCACCACCGTGACTTCCCTCGCCCACATCGTGTGTTTGCTGGGCCCTTTGTGAACCCTAAGGAGACTGTGACCTCCACTCTGGCTTCTCCATTTTCATGTAGGGGAAACCCGGCTCAGCATGCGACAGGGCAGCCCTTTACAGTGCCCTCCCTCACCTGCCATCATCTCAGAGACACATACACAGAGCGCACAGCAGAACAAGGTATTCTCCTCTGCAGACAGTCTGTGGGGAAGCTCATGGTTCTAGGGATGCAGGAAGCCCTGGGGCCCAAGGGACCAAGGGGTGGTGCAGCACACAGGAGGAAAGAGGCCCCCCTTGGGGAGAGGCACCAGCCATGGCTCAAAAGAACACACAGTCCAGGGGTCTCCGATGGCCAGCCAAAATCCCTAATTCAGTTGGCGCTCAGAGGGGAAAGAGCCCTGACCAAATTACCCAGTCATAAAGGGGCTTGGAGTCAAAAGTTAGCTGTAAACTAGACTCTGGATTAGTGACCACTAGGATGGACATTTCTGGTCCCAATCTGAAGTCCACTTGAGTCTCTGAATGGAGGGAGGAGGCACAGAGTTCCCCAGAATTGCTCTGACTGACTCCCGATATCCTACAACACAGAAACCCCTCCAGGGAACCTCAAAAAGCAGGACAAGACTAGAGCGGCTTCACGGGGGTAAACTGAGTCTGCAACAACAGCTTTATTCATCAAAAGTCTAGGATGCCTGCCTCAGAGCCAATCCTAACTAACCCTGTTGACAGTATAACCTAGGGCAGGAAGGAGTCACGCATGTCCATTTTACAGATTAACTCGCAGGGGCCGTTCACAGCCTGAGGTCACGGGGCCTCGAGGGAGTTCAGCACCTCGGCCAGGTCTGCCAGGGAATGGGAGGGATCCAGCCACTACAGAGCTCCTGGGGCTGAGGGAGGCTGCTGCGACTCTCTGGGTGAACCCCCATCCTCAGGCGAGGGAAGGAGTCACCCCCTAAGCACAACAAACTCAAAAAATGGTCAGAAGGCAAAGAATCTGATCCTGAATGAGGTGAGGGAGGGCTTCACGTCCGGGAGAGGGGGTACCCAGAGGACAGCCGAGAGCTTAGAGGGATGGATGGGGCCAGGGAATTTGGAGGGAAGGGCTCTGACGGTCCTTTATCTGGAGACCAAGACCAGTGCCACTAGACCACCTCCCCAAGGGAATCAAGCGCTCACCCAAGCGGACTTCCCAGTAGGGCTCCTGCAGAGGAGCTGGCCAGCCATAGAGGCTGCCTGGAGGTCTGTGGAGGGTGCGAGAACCTGTACCTTCAGTCTAGGCCTATCCGACACACTTAGCCCTTAGCAGGTCTCTAAGCAAAGAACCCAGCACGCCCAGAATGACCTGGTAGCAGAGGACTCAGCAGCCTCTGGAACCTCTTGAGAACCGGCCAGCTGCTGAGTTCCCCAGCATCCTCCAGGCTTAAGGGCGGGGGCAAGGGGCTGAGGCTCGCCCGCCCGTGGAGGTGGGGAGCACCTAGCCTGGGACTGCCCCGGCTTCTAGCTGGTCTAAACCTGAAAAGCCAGTTTCATCCTAGAATCTTCTCCCAGCTTCAACAGGAAGTGGGGAGGGGGGGTTGTCCCAGGACAGAGCGGGGGGCCTCCAGATCCAGGCCCCGCCCACGCAGACAGACACGCTACCCCAAGAGGCACACGGAGCAGGAACTCTGATCGGGACAAACTGAGCGGAAAGAAAGCCTAGGGGGAGTCCCCTGTCCATTCTCCACCCAGCTCTTCAAACATGCTCCCAGCAGGACAGACAGGCCCTCTCGCCTATCCCTGAGCACCTAGGGTCCGCGGTCACCCCACCGCGCCCAGGCCTACTACAAGAGCCCGACTGTGGCCCTCGGGGTCACTGCACAGGGCAGGAGCTGTCTTTGGAGGCAGTTCCCGGGTTTGTTGCTGTGAACTGGGGTGGAACGGGCCGAGCAGGCCCAGCCGAGCTCCCCAGTCCGCAGCTGCTGCTGTTACTCCCGTGAGCCGGGAGAACGCGGACCGGGTGGCCCGAAGTCGCGCGCTCTGCGCAGAGTTTTCAGATGCCACCATTGGGGGGTCGGGGGCAAGGAGGGCATGGGGGAGGGGCTGGCAGCCGAGGCGCCGCTCGCTTCGGGCGGCTGCGGACCGAGGACCTCCGGTCCCGACGACCCACCGGGGCCGGTGTCCGTCTGCCCCGCCCGCCAGGCCGCGCCGATCCGACCACGGGCTATTTCTGTGGGGCGCCGCGCTGGAATCCGGGCCGCGCCGCCTCCGCGGGCGCTCGCAAACTCCGCGCACCGTCTGGCAGCGATCGGCGGACACTTGCGCCAGAACGCAACCCCTGCACCCGCCCGCCCTGAGCCCCGCGCCGAGAGCCCGGCCGCCACTCACCGCCGCAGGGTCCTCGGAGGGGTCTGCACCGGCTGCCGCCGCCGGCCGGGAGGGCGCCCGCGCCTAGTCCCTGCCTGCGCCGCCCGCGCGCTGGCCCGGCCCGTCCGCCTGGGAATGCCACGGGCCGAGGGGCGTGCGCGCCGGGGGCGGGCCCGGTAGAGGGGCGGCCGCCTGACTCAGGGCTGAGGAATGCGCGCCGCCCGCCCCGGGCACCTCCTCCGGGAAGACCGCCGGCTGCGCTCTACCAGGCGTCCCGCAGAGACACCTGTGGCTGGGAGTCGAGTTCGCCCGTGATCAACGTTGGTCCTGGGCTCGCCTTCCCCTTGTGCTGCTCTTAACTGTACTTGGGGAGGGAGGAAGGGAGGAGAGCTCCAGAGGGGGGGGTGGGGGGTAACCTAAAGATTGAACGCCCCTTTGGAAAGCACTAACTGGTAAATCACTGAGGATCGTCCGGAAACCCACACTTCCCTCATGCAAACCCTCCTGATCCTTCCTAGTAAACACTCATGCATTCAGCCCCTAAACACCTGTTTACACAGACACATGCGCACACGTGCACTTCAAATGTACTTTCATGATGGGCTCATACTCTCGCCCTAACGCATTTACACATGTACACACTAACACTCCGACCCTGATACACTGTGTCCCGGGAACCCTAGCTCAGCAATTACCCCAGCCCAGCAATTACCCCTTCCCCTACTTCTTTCCCAGCAGGTACAAGGGCCAGGCTGCACCTGCCACCCCTTAAGCCATTGTGCAGAGTGACAGCAGCATTCTGCACACCCTTTCTCTTCCCTCTGCCTCAGCGCCCACCCATCAGCTCTGGGGTAGAAGCTCGTTCCTCTGTAAACTGGACACAAAATGCTCCTTTATCCTCAGCTGAGGCCACAGGCTGAGGGAGGAAGCCGTCCTGATGCAGGGTTGTGGACTCCTGTAGCCCACACATGCCAGACCAGAGATGGGACAGTCTCCATACCTAGCATTCTTGGCCCCTGCTAGGAATAAGCAGGGTCTGGATGCCCAGACTGGGCTAGCTTGGATGGTGTCCTTTCTGGACAATCGGGAACTGACCACAGCTGGACATCTGGTATCTGTAGGTCCCTTCTCCTGTCATGGATGCTTCAGGGGTCCACCTAGACCTATGTTGAGACCTAGAAACCTATTCCCAGATGCAAAAAGTCCTACAGGAGATCCACGGTAAAGACACACCCAGCTCCAAGACTCAGTCATCCTTTTACAATGTGTGTGTATGTGTGTGTGTGTGTGTGTGTGTATTCTGTTTATTTATATCTGTGTGTGTGGTTGCAGGTGCCTACAGAGGGGCACCAGCTCCTCCTGGAACCATGGTTACAGACAGTTGTGAGCTGCCCCATGTACAGGGGCTGGGAATCAAACTCACAGCAAGCTCTCTTAACGGCTGAGCATCTCTCCAGTCTTTGAGTCACCTTCAATGCAGCCATTCCACAGAGAAGGCTGCCTGCACACAGTGACAGAAAAAAACGGCTTTCCAGGATTCATTGCCCCAGAGGCCTTGCAGTTCCCACGCTCCAGGGGAGCCTCTTGCAAACCCTGCCATCTCCGTCCACTTACACAGGTGCTGTTCCCAGGAGCATGATCCCTGCAGACGAATACCCACCTCAGCACATGGGGAACCTCAGGATTTCCCAGACACAGCCCACCCTGGCCTCCCGAGGACAGTGTGAGCAGAGGGGTGTGGACGAATGTCCAGTCTCACTACCTCCTGCCCACCTTATTGACCCATGTTTTGGGTGCAAAACCCTAGTACTTGGAATCCCAGCCCCTGACTTCTCTCATACTTTCCTGGACTATGGGGAACAGGAAGTCGGCTGCAATTCCTGAACACTCTGGGAGCTGGTGAGCAGGTACTCAGGGTGGTCATGGCCTCCAGATCTTGTATAGCACTCTCCCACACCTGTGTGGATCCCTGAGCAGTCAGAGGACTCCCCACAACTTCTTGGACCTTCAGCTTAGCTTCCAGGCCCTACACAGAGAGAAGATGTAGGAATGAACCCAGGACCCTGGCAATTTGGGGAGAAGGCCTAGCTAGCCAAAGGCCTGAAACCCTCAGCTATTTCTGAGGTAACCCCTTCCCCATAGTCCTGGACTTGGCAAGGGGATCCTCTAAGCTCCTGGACCAAGAGCCTAGCAGCCTTGAACAGCGTACCCCCACTTGGCCTGCCTAAGGTTTGCCCTCTGCCGAGGGATTCCTCAAGGCTCTGCCCCCCCCATTAGAGAGAGTCACCCACTGAGGCCTGTCAGGATGTCAGCAGTCACTGCTGAGACACTGTTGGAAGGATGAGAGTTTCCAAACGAAGAGCCAGCTGGCTCCAGCCCAGCTCCGCTCCTCTTTTATCCGTGTGAGAGAGACCGAGCCAATGTGTTGGGCCCCTGAGACGGTGAAACTGAAGCCTGGCATCTGTAGCCTATAGAGCTAGCAAGGACTGGCAGCCCACACCACTGCTGTTAGAAGCAGCTCCAACGTCCCCATAACCTGTGGGGGATCAAAACAGCTCACATCAGTGTCAACTCCAGCCTTGACCCCTTTCAAAAAATTTCCCAATGGCATCTTTGCCACCAACCAGCAGTAAGATACACTGGGAACAGAAGAGGTCCAGGCTCGGTCAGCTCCTTCCTCTTGGACACTCTCCTACTCCTGGCCAGCCTGCTGGCAAAACACAGCAGGGAAGCCCAACCCCACACTTCCAGCCTGTGGTGGGAGCTTCACACCACAGACCAGGAAGTGGGGAGGAGGGGGCAGATCTTGCGCAATCCCACACCCAGGCCAGAACATCTGGAGAATAGGATGCTGGCAACCACCCCCATCTTCTCCTGGGGCAGAAGCCAGACTGCCTACCAGAGAAGCTTGTCATTCACACAAAGGTGGGGGATGAGAGAGCTCTCTAGGAGGCTTCACAATGCCCTCTTCCTGCCCTTATCAGGGAACAAGAACCCAACTAGGGTCTCAGTTTTCCTCCTAGATTGGGAAGGGGCATTATTCCCACAGGAAGGGAGAGTCATTGTTTGGACAGAATGGCTGTAGGGGATAAGGAGGAAGGGGGTGGGAGCCACATCCAGGGCAATCTCATTAGTTCAAATTTACAACATATTGCCCCTACCCCACCCCCGGAAACAGCAGAGAGTGCCACAAACAGCTGGATGACTTCCAGCAGGCAGCAGCAGGCAGAGAGGCTGCCCCTCCCTCCCCAGGAAGTTCTGGTTGAGGCCCATGAGAGGGGATGGCTGAGCCCCAGCCTGACTGACCAGTGGAGAATCAGTTGGGGACCAGAATCCTGATGAATAGCCTAGCCTTGGGCTGAGCTAAGTTCCTTGTTCATCTAAGGGTCACAAACATGTGACCTGTCCCTCTGTCCTGTATAGCATCTCCTGTTCCACACCCAGTTAGTTGCTCTTCCATGCCAGGGTCAAAGATATCAGACAGTTGTGACAAGCAAGCCCTCAAGGGTTCTGACAAGGCAGGGGCAGAATGTGAATGGGGAGGTAAGGTTGTGTCTGCCAAGAAACAGTCAGAGCCAGACTACCTTTAGAATGGTAGATGAGGGTGAGGGTGGCTCTGCAGGGTGTGGGGGCTGCCACTGAGCCGATGCAGTAAGCCAGATCCTGGAGCACCTTACCCTGTCCCAAGACCTCCCTTCCCTTGATCTTCCTTCCTTTGGGTTAGTCATTTCCCATTCGAGGCTCAAATCTCTGCCACTGGTGCGCAATCTCATTTGAGAGGCTACAGGTAGGGTGGGTAGCGGGCCTAGGTCCTGGAGAGGGAGTCATTAGAGGTGTGGGGCAACTGTTACCCAGTTAGATGGGTATTCTCAGGTCCCTGCAGCCTTGGCCCTGCCCTACAAATTGGCCCAGTTTAGGTGGTGAGCCCTCTTCGCAGGAATCCCAGACATCAATGGGCTGGGGATCAGGGATGTAAGCGGTGGTCTACTGCCAAGGCAGGATTCCCTTTCTTTCCTCTCTAGCATCTGTGATGACCAGGGCAGGGGCCTCTAGATGGGGCAGGCATCCACTTCCGTTCAGTTCCCCCCTTTGGCCCCCCAATAAAGTTGGGGAAGGAGAGTTCCAGGATCAGAGATCGGTCTGAGTTCCAAAGCCTCATGTTTGTTCTCCACACCACCAACCGCACCCGCTGTGACCCAGCCCGTCCCAAAGCAAGGCCTTCCGGCCCGGGACCATCGAAAATTCAGTCCAGGATCGGGTGGGGGGTGGAGTAGACGGCACTCGGCCACTGGGATAGAACTGGACTGGGGAACCTGGGCTCAGGCCAGAGTGGTGAAGGTAAATTCTGACACCCGCCCCGCTCCTCCCCTAGACTCCTCGCTCCGCCTCTTAGCACACTCGCCCCACCCCCGAACTGTGTGCCTTCTGCGCAGGCTCCAGTCTCCGCCTTCCTCGCGCTTCCGGCAGCACGGCGCATCCTGTAGGCGGCTAGATGCGAGCCCGCGGCCGGGCCGGGCTGAGTGCGCGCCTGGGCCGAGGAGTTTTAAAACCGGTGTCCGTGACCCTGCCTCCCGACACCGACCAGCCTCTGTTTCCTGGACGAGCCCGGCGCCCTGGGAGTGCCAGAGCAGGATCCCGAGTGACCGGATGTCGTGAGGCCGGTCAGATGCCAGCGCCGGTGAGAGGGGGCGCAGCGTCGCGGAGTCTGAACCCACGGCGAGCTGGCACAGTGGGTCGGGCTGCAGAGACGGTCACGTCAGCATCCATTCCTGGCAGCCTGGCAGCCTAGGTCCAACCTGGACGTCAACACAGCAGATAAAAATAATGGGTCTTACCCGGGCGTGGTGCGCACGCCTGTATTTCCAATACTTGGGAAATGGATGGAAGCAGGAGGATCGGGAGTTCAAAGCCTGCGTGGTCTACATGAGACCTTGTCTAAAGAAAAGTAATGGCTCTTTAACCAGCCACGGAGCCGTGGTCATAGCTGAAGCCCAGCTTGGGCTGAGGACAGGTCTTGGTCCGGCCCCAGGTTCAATGCCCGCTCATCTCCCGTCTGTTATACCACAATAGCTGAAGGATGTAGTCAGATTTTCTACTTCGTTTATCCGGATTTTGGTACACTAAGGCCTGCTGTGTCTTACTGACCCATAGACTTTTTCTTCCAGTTCCTAGCTATTCTCATATCCAGTCAGTCAGAGGTCATTTGGGGGCCAGCAGGGTTGTATCCTGAACACTTAGAATGGGACCAAGTAGGAGTGGTCATCCCCATGTGTACCCACTTGTGGACCAGGTCTTCTGGTCGACACTGAGGGGGCCTCGGGACCTAGCTTTGGAGCGCGTGACAGGACAAAACTTGGTCCGCTCTCAGCTAGGCCCTTCCCAGGTTCTGGCTGTATTTTAATTCCTGGCCAGGATTAGGAACAAGGAGTCAGGTTCCAGAAACAAGTTTCCTTGGGAATGGTGTGTGGTGTAGGGGAATCAGAAAATGCCAGCCCTTCTGTATCAGACTTGGGCACCCACCTTCTCCTTTTGCCCCTGACCCAAGTTTCTCCTGTGTGCAGCAGGTGTGGGTAGAGAATGCCCACCCACCTGGCACCACTAACGGCCTGTCATTATCCACACCATGTCCCAAGGCCCCCTGAGGCTATGTTAGCTGTGGTATTCTGTTTATGCCCCAGAATGAACCACACAATGGGAACCCCACTCTGCCGATAAAGAAACCCAGGCAGGCAGACAGACACTTACTTTTTTCCCCTGTTACAGCTTTCCCGAAAGATTGGGCAAAAAAAGCAGCGACTAGCAGAATCCCAGCAGCAGCCGATCCCTAAAGAGAGGCCACCCTCAGCCCCGGGCCTCCAGCGAAGCATCTACTTCTCCAGTTCCGGGGACCACCCTACCCGGCTGGGGCCAGAGTTTTTTGACCAGCCTGCAGTCACCCTGGCCCGTGCATTTCTGGGGCAGGTAATGTAAATGCGGGTGCGGGTTCCAGGACCCCTAATCCTGTCACTACTTGTTCACATCTGTGATTCGGCCTTCCTCGTGCTCACATAAGTAGCTGCCTTGTCCACATTGGCCTGGGGCAGTGTGACTATTGCCTAGGATCACTACAAAGAGAAAGAATATTGATGATAGTGGTGTTTCTTGGTGGAGGTAGCAGGGCCACTGGAAACTCACCTGCTTTGGCAATCAATTGTTAGCCCTACCCATCTGTCTAAAACCCCCTTAGGACAGGTTGTTTGCAAGGACTATGGACGATATTAGGTAGGTAAACCCTGTTCCTTGATGGCTGGGACCAGGGATACCATTAGGCTGCATGTCCGAATCCCTTGAAAGAGCTGGTCTTCTCGCTGCAGGATCTGGGCTGGGCCAGGCATGCTTGGAGTGGGAATGGGGACCCCAGGCCCAGCCTGGTGTGCCCTATAATACAGCCTGTCACCTTCTGAAGTACACATCATGGAGCTGGCCGGGTTCATCTGGAGCACCCACTATTCTTAGGTGCCCAAACTTTGACAAGCTTCCCTTTAGGGTAGCATGGCCAAGGACAGCCAGTTTCTCTAATAGAAAAGATGGTGCTGAGAGTCCATGTTAACAGGAACAGACCCTGACCTACATCAGAAGGCACTTAATTCTGTTGTCAGGCTGTTTTAAGCTGCAAGGATCTGTGTTCCTTCTAAAAACACCAGAGTATTCAACATCTAAGATTTGACAAAACATGGCACAGATTCATCCCAGTTTTAGGTAAAGGACCCAAAGGTGGCCCAACACCACCACCATACATCTGCCACTCTTCAGCATCTTGGGCATGTCAGCTGGCTCCCTGTCATGCCAGCTTGAGCCCACAGTGGTAGACCAGATGATGTCTGGCAGGGAAAGGGGTATTGTAGCCTGTGTATCTATCCCTTTGGTCAGGGAAAACCCAGGCGTGGGTCACAAGCTCAGTGAAGGTTCACTGCAGTGAGCTGCTGGGACAGCAGACTGCTCTGGCCTGAGGAGCATGTTGCCTGTTCAGGCCCTCTGCCAGAAAAGTGCTAGGGGCTCCCTCCAGCTCAGCTGGGGTTCCCAGTGTGCCCCTTGGAGACATGGGAGCGTGTGAGTATGGTTGAAGGCCCACTCCCTGACCTTTATCCTCTCCCCAAACGGTCATCCGTGTTCAGTGTTTTGGGTTCCTGAAAGGATTTCCAGGCTTCCATGACAAGCACTGGCCCCTCTTCTTCTACCCCTGCCTGTTCTACCAACCCTGAGGCACCATGGGTCCACCTGGACTGAGATAAAGGTGCCTTCCGACCAAATAATCCCTCAACCCTAAGGATGTGAAGAGCTATGGACATGACTGGATCCTGAAGTCTTCCTGTGGTCCTGGCTAAGAGTGCTGGCCATTCTTAGGATCATGGACCAGGCTAGGCATTGCATGAGCTGGCCCCACTGGCCCTGTTTCTCATTAAGGCCTTAGCATTAGCGGGCACAATCTGAGATGTAGATCCTTTGTGGCTAGCCTATTTTTACAAGCACACCACAGAATCTGGAATATCCCAGGAAGCTGTGTAAGGACCCCTTGGGGCCACTGAACAACATTTAAGGCTCTCAAGGGAACTCTGGGAGAGGATGTGGGAAAGCAGAGAACACACTGAATGGACTCTGAGGTCAGCCTGCACAGTGAAGCTCAAGATGTGGTCAGAACCCTGAGTGAACAACTGTAGTTGGTCAGGAATGGCTAGTCACCTTAACAGCACATTCAGGCTCTGAGCAGGAGCAGAAGAGGCAGAACAGAGGAGCCAGGTGGCTGGGTCTGGCTGAGCCTGGGTTCCTGGTCCATCTTGAACTTAAGAGAGGAGGTCTAGGTGGGGACTGTCCAGGTGGGTTGACCCCCATCCCTATGGTCTGAGCAGGTTCAATGCCCACAGATCCTTGTCCGGCGACTCGCTGATGGAACGGAACTCCGTGGGCGCATTGTGGAGACTGAGGCATACTTGGGGCCAGAAGATGAAGCTGCTCACTCAAGGGGTGGCCGGCAGACTCCCCGCAACCGTGGCATGTTCATGAAACCGGGGACACTATATGTGTACATTATCTATGGCATGTACTTCTGCTTGAATGTCTCCAGTCAAGGTTAGTGGTACTGGGCTTGGGGAAACAGACCGGGTAGCAGCTGGCCAACTCCTTGGAAGACTGAGGTAGACAGGCATTTGAGCAGGGCGATGCCATTGCCAGGGGTTAAGTTGGGATTTCAGGAGCTTTAGCTGTTCTTGACAGGGCAAGCCTGGCTAAAGCAGCTGAGTTTCCACAAGACAGAGGCTACAGGGACAGCTTGAATGCAGAACAGTCAGGTCCTGTGGCCAGAGTTCAGAAGGATGTTTTTGATTCTGGGTTAAATTTGGAGTGGGCCAGCGGGTAGGGAAGTCGAAAGCAAGAGACTGGTTTGGGATAATCTGGGCTCATAGAGGAACCTTGCCAACAGTCCTATTATGGGATCTGGCTCAGTTACTCTCACCCAGGAGCATTTCTGCCCCCTTAGGAGACATCAGGCAATATCTGGTGACTTATTTGGTTATCATAACTGGCTAGGTAAAGGCAGGGATGCTTCTAGAAACCCTGCAATAACCACAGAGGACCTTTTGGCCCCAGATAGCATTTGTGGAGGGTTACTGGTGCAGTGTTCCTGAGAGAAACCAACTCTCCTCTGGGGTCCAGCTCTATCCTTTCAAGCATGTAGCATTGTCCCCAGTGGTCTGAGTCTGAAGAATCAGTATCATCCTACCAAAGCCACCACCGGCCAGGAACATGATTGGCATATCTCAACATATGTGCTTAATACCCTCCTGCTTGCCCACAGTGACCAAATGTTCTTGGTTTGCTGGACAAGTACTTGTACTGCAGGTTGGCCCTAGCAGAAGGCTAAGGGTGTCCAGTGCAAGGGGTTTGGAAGCTAGAGGTGACTGGTTCCGTGCCTACCACAAAGCTGATACTGAGTGTTACTATGGATGACTAGACATTATGAGAGGAGGCTGGAGAGGTAGATCAGTGGTTAAGAGCATTGGCTGCTCTTGCAGAGGACCTGGGTTTTTTTTCCCAGCCTCCACATGGCAGCTCACAACCGTAACTCCAGTTCCAGGAGATCCAGTGCCCTCTTCTGGCCTCTGTCAGCACCAGGCACACAAGCGTACAGACATACATACCAGCAAAATTTCAATACACTTCTTTTTTTAATTAAAGAGAGAGAAAAATGACAGAAGCCTTCTTGGACAGAACCAACCCCGCTAGTGTGGCTGAACTAAGGAAACAAAACCAGAGATGGTTAGTGCTATAGTCTCTGAGGGGGGAAATGCAGGCTCCTGAGACATGGTGAACAAGGCAGAGGCAAGGGTGAACATGTAACTGAAAACACCCCAAGAACATCCAGGTTGGAGGCAAATTCCCACAAGGGTGTACATGGTATTGGTGAGGGTCATTCATGTTGAGTAGAGGCTAGGGACACAGATATCACCTGCACTTGGAGTTAGGCAAGGACATGGAAGTCAAAGGTGTTTGCATGAAGATGAGAGGGAGCCAGGATAGGGCGGGACGATAAAGCAGCCCTGGGAGCTGAGAGTAGGGATCACGTGCCCTGCACTCACAGAAATTCTGTGTCCTGCTTCTCCCTGAAATGGCAGAGGCGGTTCCAGTTGGTGAGCTAGGTACAGCATGGGAGGCGAGATTCAAGGGACTGCACCTTCTAGTCTTTCTTGACTTACCATTTTCTAGTAGAATGGCGTCCCTTATGCTCCAGAGGTGTTGGTGCTACAGGGAAGAGAGTGCAGAGGTGTCTGCATGTCTGGATGCAGTAGATACAGGTTACACGTGCAGGACGGCAGCACCACTGCCACACTGCGTATGTGCAAGAGCTCTGAAAGTTTACTTCCAGGCTGTCTGTCTGTCCCACAGGGGCTGGGGCTTGTGTCCTGTTACGAGCACTAGAGCCCCTGGAGGGCCTGGAGACCATGCGGCAGCTTCGCGACAACCTCCGGAAAAGCACTGCTGGCCGTACACTCAAGGACCGTGAGCTCTGCAGTGGTCCGTCCAAGCTGTGCCAGGCCCTGGCCATTGATAAGAGTTTTGATCAGCGAGACCTGGCCCAAGATGAGGCTGTGTGGCTGGAGCGTGGCCCTGTGGAGTCCAGCAGCCCAGCTGTGGTGGCAGCAGCTCGCATAGGCATTGGTCATGCAGGGGAGTGGACCCAGAAGCCCCTGCGCTTCTATATCCAGGGCAGCCCGTGGGTCAGTGTGGTTGACAGAGTGGCTGAACAGATGTATCAGCCTCAGGAAACAGCCTGATGGGCTTTTTTATTTTTTAAAAGTAGAATAAATATCTTGTTTGTGGGAACTGTCCAAGTCTCAGCCAGAATTTGTGTGCATGAAGTTAATTCTTCATCTGGGTCAGGAAACCTGGGAACCCCATATGTATGGCACTGGAGAGGGGAGAATCATCAGTGTATGGGCATATACACCTAGGAGCAGGAATGAGTTAAATGAGTTTCTGGACACTCTCAAGGATGGCTGCAGAAGGGGCAGGTTGGGAAAGGGGTCAGAAAGACACAACCTGTGTGTGTGTGAAAGACTTGAACTTCAGAGACACATCCTGGAAAACCTCCGGCTCAGCGATGTTAAGATGCTGTAAGGACCAGACTGAAGAGATGGCAATGGTTGAAAGCCTCCTGCTCTTCTAGAGTTCCATTCTCAGCTCCACACCCAGGGGCTTACAACCTCTAACTCTAGCTCCAGGGTATGCTTTCTTCTGACCTCTGGGGACCCACACATACAAAACCATAAATAAAAATAAATATTTTTTAAAGTAACATTGGTGGTACTGCCTGTAATCCTAGCATATGGGGACAGAGGCAAGAAGATCAGGAGTTCAAAGTCATCCTTGGCTACCTAGCACATGTGAGGTCTAGGCTACATAAAACTTTGTCTCAAAAAAAAGAAAGAAAAGAAAAGTCCAGCCAGCAGTGGTTGCCCCATAGCTACTTCTGACCAGATGGACAGCGGGAACAAGAACCGGTTCTGCCAGACTGGAGCTGCCCATCCTCCTAAGGCCAGTCAGGAGCCCTGGGCAGGGAGTAAGCTAGTTCCCATTCCCACTGGGCAGGCTGCCTGGGCTCATGTGAGCAGTGCTTGGAAGACAGCAATGACAGGGTCCTCATGGGTGGTCACCACCAGCACACTGCGGAACTTGTCAAAGAGCGTGAGCAGCTGGGAACGCCGTGTGTTCTCATTGTACATGATCTCCTCCAGATGGTGACGGCCACGGAAGTAGTGAAGGAGCCTGGAAGAGAGGGTGGCATGAGCCTAGCCCAAGACAAGGACCAAGGACTCCAAAAGCCATTGATGGGTGGGTCTGTAAGCTGCCGGCAAGCTTGTGAAGAGCCGTGTGACCGGCGGTGGGCCTGAAGGGAGTCCACAAAGCAGCACGGCTGTGCACCCGATGAAGGGAGAAGTGCTAAAGGCTTCTTTATTCTCCTATGACACTGGGTTCAGTCTGCTCCAGGGAACAGGTCAGGCCTGGATCAGCACTTGGAAGAGTTGCAAATGGTCCTCCAACAGTCTGCAGTGTGATTCTTCAAACACTGAACATGACAACCTGACCTCTCTCATAACACCATGCCCTTACCACAACTAAGTCAGGATGGACATGGCAGACATTAAGCTACTATGACACAGGGTCCTAAGTTTTCCCCAGGGCCAAGAATTAGGATGTACTCATGCCAAGCCCCAAGCGGGTCAGAACTTGAATAGCTGCCTCTCAACCAGTGACAAGGTACATCTAGAAATTCTGAGTAAGTTGCCCACTAGACCTAGGGGCTTGGCCAGAGCCTGCATCCTCACACCTGGACAGTCCTAGATGGAAACCCACCATGAGCTGTGCAAGGATACCAGTGTTCCTATACCATGTCCCACTCAGTCACCTGCTCCCTACCTGGCAAACATGCGGAGGTCCTCAGGGTTTTGGGCCGCAGGCACGTTGAGGATGGCAGCCCGCTCATGCTCTGAGAGGCTAGCCAGCAGGTTCTCTGTCATCCTCTTGTTCAGTGGCGAGTCCCCACTGGGGAGCAGCTCTGCACTGGAGTTGTCCATACTGGGGCTGGTAAGGGTCATGTCATCACTGCTGGCTGTGGGTTGGAACAGCCAGTTGATGCCAGTTATGCCAAGATGGGGAGCATTGAAGGCACTGATAGCATCCAGATCCTGAGGTCACTGCCACACTCCCCTTCTGGTGCCCAATTGTACCATGTACCTTCATGCAAAAACTCACTGCCACCCCACCTCCTAAATGTGTAGTATGCCTTTTATGTGGCTAACCTGAAACACAAGGAGCTGCCCCATAGGAACAGCTTCAAGGGCCCAGAAGAAAAGAATGCTGCATGCCCATTATACCCTAAAGCAGGCATGGGTATCATGTCCTACCTCAGCCAACATGGGGATGAAGCACTCGACAGAGTTCACATAGACCCAACAACAGACAGCTGTGGTCCCTGTGTTGACAGTATGAGGCCCTGCTCTGAGCACTGGCTGGAGCAGGGGAGTCCAGCTGTGCTTCAGTGGGCAAAGGCTGCCCCTAACTACAGCCAGCCGCTCGGGGGTGGAGCCTTCCCCTCAGACCCAGGGGAGGCAGGAGGAAGAGGTCTCCACAGGCAGGGACAGAGGCAGTTGAGGATACAGGCGTGTAAAAACATCTCTTATTCCAACAGTGCCCAGGCTTCCTAGATGCCATCACCAAAGTCTCCCAGCCCCCTACTACCAGACAGGTGTCCTGGATGGGGATCCTACTTGGGGAGCCGAAGCTTAGGGCATTGGGCGTGCTGAGGCTGCGGCCACCAACTCGGGCAGTGAAGGGGACATCATCCTCTCGCAGTCGGGGCTCCTCTTCACTGGGTGAGGCCATCAGACAAACGTAGGTGTGCAGCTGGATGAGGAGCCGGCGCTGCAGCATCCACACCACCATCTGGATGAGCTGGGTCTGCGGGTGAGCAGGGTAGACAAAGTGGGCTGGCTCCCTTACTCCACTCTTGAACCTGTTCCTGGGGGATGAGAGAGCTGAGGCCCTTAATAGCCCCAAAACCTAAGTATGAAGGCCTCCTATTTGGAAAAAGGGACCCTCAGCTGCTGGGAAGCTCTGCAAGGTTGGCTCAGCCCAGGGGAAGCAATGGGCCAGAAGAATTCCCAGACCACACTGGCACTAGCTCCCATCACACGCCTGGGCTCCCTCCCTTCTCTCTACAGCAAGGTCTGTTCTTACTTCCCTCACGCCAGACCACTGAGACCTGCTGCCATTAGACAGTCCACTGCTAGGCAAGCCCACACACTGTTCAGAGAAGCAACTGCCCTATGAGTTCTTGGCTTTTCCTGAAAGTCTGCCTCGAGAACAGAGATGATTCCGGAGGAAATGGGAAGGGGACCTACTGCTCTGGTGTGCAGCCAATGGCTGGCTCTTCCTTGATAAGGCACATTCAGGCCTTGCGAGCACTGGCCAGGCAGTACCCAGCACCATGGAAAAGCACCCTCAGGCACAGACACCAAGCAGCAAGGTGTGTGCAGACAGGACCACTGCACTCATCTTTGGGAGGCCCAAAAGAGCTGCTGCTCAGGAGGTCACTCATGGGACGGGGCTGGGTTACTGGAGGGAATACTTATACCAACCATGGTCAAAACCAAATAAAATTTGATTGGAATTCAATCTATTGAAACACAAAATGTAAAAACTAAAACACAAAAGCTTTGTAAGCATTAGACAGTATTCCCTGGGATATGGCAAACCAAGCAGCTCCATCCCAGCCCCCAAAAAGGCCTGAAGCAGCTGCTCAGCATGGAAGATCAGCCGTTATCCAGACAACTGGGAAGTTTCTGCTGGGATGGGAGCACGGCCAGACCCTCCCCCAAGAACTGCCTGGGGGAGAGAAGGGAGGGCACAGATGTAAAGTGTATCTTTCATCCTCCTGGCTCAGTTCCTGGAAACTAAGGGCTCTGTGAAAGGCAGCTTTAAACTCTGGCACACTCAGCATGTAAATGAGCTGAAAACCCAGGATCTAATTCCCATTCACAATCTGAGAAGGGGAAGTATTTGACTTTAAGGACTGATTTTGCCCAGTGTATCTGGCATCTATTGAAGATAAAGCATGGAGATCACCCAGCTTGTTTCAGACACCTGTCCTCTCCCCTGGGTCCCCTCCTAGAGCTCAAAGCACTTAATAGAGGGGAGGGGAAAAGCCTCTCTGCTCCAAGTCACCATCTCTTGAGCATGGGGCTGTGAAAAGTGACTGACCTGCAGCACACTGTACCTTCAGAAGCACCCTCTACAGCCAGCCTCCAACTACCAACCTCTGCCCTAACCCAGGCCCACCAGGCAAGACACAGTCCTAGCCTGATGTACTGTAGGTCTTAGGAAAAGGACCACAGGCCCAGAGACCCTAGGATTCCACACCAAGATCCCATGGTTCCTAAGCCCCCAGAGGAAGGGAAAGCAGGGCCCAGACTTAGTGAAAACAAAGCCGTCTGCAGCCTCCATCTGTGAGAAGCCCCTGATCCAGGGACAGCACAAGGAAAAGCCAATGCTTTTCTGGAAAACTTAAGGCAGTCATGGACCTGAGGATACCCATGGTGGCTCCATGAACCACAGGAAGCCTGCAGTATTCACCAGCAAGTCCCCCAAACCAAGCCCAAGGTCAACAGTGCTAAGGGCCTTTGAGTCAAGGGCCACCTCATCAGCCACACAGGGGCTCTAGTGACTCACCTCCTGTGCAGGGGGAGCCAGAGGGCTCCTGAACTCCGACAAAGAAACAGGCAAGGAAAACTTAGCCAGGATGGATGGCAGGTCATGGGACGGGAACTGGCGGGAGAACTGCTCAGCCAGCGGGGAGTACCTAGGGCAAACAACCGTGGTCACAGTGCAGTCTCATGCTCACAGCAACTGTCTGGGTGGGCATAATGACAACGGAATGAAGTATGGTGACCTGGCAGGCCTTCAGATGGACAGAGTTGCAGGCATCGTCCCTCAAGATGTGTCAGGAACCACAGAACCCCTCTGATCTCAGCCAGGAAGAGACAGCCTTAACATGGGCAGCACCAAACCTGACTGGGATCTATCTACACCTAAGCACACCATTGGCAGCATCAGGATACAGTTAGAGCTGGCCTCGGGGCTTCAAACCTCTGGTGCCTGGTCACTGGGGGTGCCACTAGAAGGTCCTGCTAGACTCTTCCTAGCTCTAGACTCTAGCAGCCAAAGGTACTCACAGGCATACACTGGCATTGGGAGACAGAACATAGACGTTGTTCTCACACAATGGGTAGATGATGACCGCCTTGCCCCAGTACACCAGGTGAGCTGCAAGCTGGAAGACCTGCAGACCAACGGAGATGGAAGGACTGAACTTGGAGGCCATGGTCTTCCTGCCTAGAAAGGATGCACTCTGGAACTCCTCCAACCTAAAGTAGCACTGTACCACCCCAGCCTCGGGGCCAGTGAGTACCACCAGCACTGTGTTGTGTACTGTTCTGTACACTATGAATAACTGTCACTCTGACTGCTTTAATAAAAAAGGGAATAGCCAATAGCAAGGCAGGATTTGGGGGGCAGAGAGGATGCTGGGAAGAAGAAGAGAGTCACCAGCCAGATGGAGAGGAAGTAAGACATGCAGGACAAAAGGTAAATGCCATGAGTTACGTGGCAACACATAAATGGGTTAATTTAAGTTACAAGAGCTGGTAAGACAAGCCTAAGCTATAGGTCAAGCTTCCGTAATTAATAAGAAGACTCTGTGTGGTTATTTGGTAACTGGCAGGTGGAACAGAGAAAGACTGGCTATAGCACTGGTTCTGTATTCAGAGTTCCCTGTGCTGCTTGGTACCACTGTTTTGCTAGGCAGTTGGCACATAAACTCAGGGACACTGAAGTGCTGGGGAACCTGATCAGCCCACCTGGGCTGGATGATTCCAGAAGCATAGTGTTCCCATGTCGACTAGAACTCCAGCACCATTCTCCAAAGTAATGATTATGGAGTCTCTTATTGTATCCACTCCAGTATACTCAAAGTTCCAACTCATCCCTATTCACCTTGCTTTCCCCAGAGACCATCCTGCCCTGCTAGGCTGTCATATACCAGGAAATACAGACACCAGAAATCCTTTCTAGGGGTGGCCTCCAATACACGCTAACTTCATGGGGGCAGCCAGACCTTCATGAGAACATGTGTGAAATCCAAGCGGTGATCTAGGTGGTGGTGCATGCCTTTAATCCCAGCACTTGGGAAGCCAAGGCAGGCAGATCTCAGTGAGTTCAAGGCCAGCCTGGTCTACAAAGAGAGTTCCAGGAGAAATAGGACTGCTACACAGAGAAACCCTGTCTCAAAAAACAAACAAAAAAACCCTGAAGAGAAGAACTGAGTGTGGTGACACAAACAAGAGTCTGGGGCAGGAAAATTACCAGCTTGCAAATACATTAGGCAGGCCAAGCAGTGGTGTGCACACCTTTTACCATAGGCGAATCTCTGGGTTCAAGGCCAGCCTGGTTCTAATGAGCAAATTCCAGGACAGCTAGGGCTATGCAGAGAAACTTTGTCTCTAAAACAAACAAACCAATCAAAACCCCCAAAACCAAAAAAACAAAACAAAACAAAAAAGTCCACCTAAGGCTACAGAGAAGACATCCTATCTCAAAATTACAAGTCTGGAAGAGCCTTTAATTCAGCACTCAGGAGACAGAGGCAGGCAGATCTCTTAAGTTCTAGGCCAGTCCGAGCTATATAAGGAGATGCTGATTCAAACAAACAAACAACTTAAATAATGACAGGATCTTCAGTGTTTATCTCTGGAATAGAGGATTGTGGGGACTTTCTGATCTGTAATTTATGTTATATTTGAACTTTCATGACTGTTAATAATTTTTCATTTGTATTAATTACATGTATATGTGTGTATGTCCAGGTGTCCTCAGAGACCAAAGGCAGCAGATCCCCTGGAACTAGAGTTCTGGTCAAGCTGCCTGATCTGGGTGCTAGGAATGCAGCTTAGGTGCTCTGCAAGAACAACACAATGAACCACTTCTCAAGTCCTACTTATTAGTAATTTTATCAAGACAAAACTCCCAAAGTGTCAATATTCTCTGGACTGATATGGTATGAGTGATTTTCTAATTGTTTTGTCTTGCTTTTTGAAGACAGGGTCTCCCTTTGTAGCCCAGGCTAGCCTTGAACTCAGATCCTCCCACCCCAGCTCCTGAGGGCTAGAATTATACACGTGTACCACAAGGCCCATCAGAGTGATCTTATAGTATGTGTGACATTCGCACCCGAGGCAGATGTTCCCCCAAAAGTCCAGCACCACCCTGGGGCTACTGTACGCACAGGAAAAAGCAGCCCAGAGCACGGTGAGGAGAACCACCAGGGCTAGAACTCACAGGGTTTCGCACAAGCACAGCAGCAGTAAACTCTGTTTATATCAGGGTCAGCAGGGAGTTGGTACGGAAGGAAACAACACCCTCCTCCCTGATCCCAGTCAAGGCCCAGGCAAGGAAATGGAAGAGACATCAAAGGTTTATCAAAGAGGACTGTGACGGTGAGGGTCAGGCCCAGTCCTAGCACGGACTCTATCCAAACTGGGACTAGGAAGTGAAAATACACCATCACCCATGTAGCCTGAACTCTTTACAACAGTAGCACGACCCCTCTCTGTGGAGGTTCAGAACAATAAATATATTCAAAGTTCTGAGTCTTAGATGCTACAGAGGGAAGCAGAATGTGGTCCTTGCCAGGTCTTGTCCTGCTCAGGAGGCCAAGGTGAAATACAAAGGCAGGATCAGCTAAGTGCTCTCACAGAGCCCAGGGAGAGCCAGAGAAAGAGAGAAGGGATGAACTTATTCTGAGAATAGAAAGGATTTTGAAAAAAAGTAACCCAATAGGCCCATAAAGCAAAAACTACCTGCAGTACCAGCTCACTTCTCACACAGAGCTAGGAGGCCTAGCTAGAGGGATCCAAGAGGGCCTGCCTCAGACCTGGGGCCACTTCATTCCACTGAGAAGTCTAGCCTTTGAGAAAACAGAGGTCCCCAGGTGAGCCTTTGCTACCCCCTGGTGGCCACAGGGTGCACACCACTACCAGATCTGAATATTGGCATCCATTCACTTGGTCCTGCCTTAGACTCAGCCCTGGCCTAGGTAACCTGGTAAGCACTCCAAGCCCCTGAACATTGGCTTCTTCTATGCTTTTCCTCCACCACACTTCAACCAGAAACACAGACAAAGCTGAGGGACCTCCCTCTGAGCCCAGAGTGGGATCCAGCACGTGATCAGGGACAGTGCTACCCTGCAGGTGGAGCACACTTCTGAGGACAACCTCATCAGCTGTTTCTCTCTTGCTGTCTCTACAGCTCTGCCCACAGCCTCTTTGAGAATGAGGGTATTTTGATGAGTCTGGGACTGAGTGAGACACAAAAAAGGGGGTGGGGGCAGTGGAATAAAAGGGATACATGTGGACCAGTAATAGACTTAGATACTAGTCCTCCAGGCATCAGAGAGTGAATTAAACAAATTCTCAGTCCTATAGGGAAGGCTTTTTCTGAACATCTGACTGGATTTAACTCATCTCTAGAATAAGGCTGAATCTCTGTATGTCTCATTGTTAAAGACATACTTTATTTAAGAAAAATAAAATAAAAGGTGGGGAAATGTGCAAAGGAAAGAAGCACACAGTAGGGCAAGTTAGCAGCTCGGGTCCAAGCTATCACTTCCCACACATGTGCGCATGTGTCACTGTGACTGTCCTGAGCTATATGCTACCCCTCCCCAAGCTGTCCTCCAGGCCTTTGCCTCCTTCTCTCTCCTTCTCTCATGGCTTGTCTCACCTCTGCTCAACAGAGAAGGGAGTCATGCCAATGCTCACAATGACAGCTCTAACCAGGTGTGACTCAGAAGTCAGAACCCCAGGCCTTCCACCCAGTCTACCCGGATCTGTGGCAGGTCATGTATATAGTATCTATTTGTGTGCTAGACAAGGGCCCTGGAGATTCAGCATGGCAGGCAGGCTGCTTCCCTAAATGTACCCATAGGCCTCTTCCCACTTCTCCAAGTCCCCGGCATACCTGCAGCAAGGCCAGATCAGCGTCCTGGGCTAGCTGCTGCAGGTTCTTCACAGCAGATGTGGTCTTGATGACCCGCACCAGAGCCGGAGAGCAGTCAATGGGAAGCTCACCCAGCAGAGACTTCTCATCACTAAGTAGCAGCAAGGCATGGTACGGGCTGAAGGACAGAAGTACATGTCAGCGGAACATGAAGGGCCATAGGACCTGTACCACCAGGACCTATGTAACACCAAGACATGGTCAGAGTTCATAGGCACTGAACTGTGGGCAGGAGAGGCTGAGAGAGAAATCAGAGAGAGCAGTGATGTGTCCAGGAGCTTTTACGAAATCTGCAAGGATTACTGCTGTCCTGGGGTGGGGGTGGGGGGATTAGAACAAAACTACTATGCCCTGCTCTCTACCTTATCTTTTGAGATAGGACCTCTCATTGAACCTGAAGCTTGCCAATTTGGCTAGAATGGTCAGCCACCAAGCCTTTGAGGAGATCTGCCTGTCTCTGCCACCTTATACTTGTGTACATACTCATGCACACACACACATATAAATAAACAATATTAAAAAGTAAAAAGGGAGGGTAGAGAGATGGCTCAGCGGTTAAGAGCACTGGCTGCTCTTCCAAAGGACCTGGGTTCAATTCCCAGTACCCACATGGCAGCTCACAACTGTCTATAACTCCAGTTCCAGGGCTCTGACACCTTCACATCAATGCATATAAAATAAATTTTAAAAAAAAGCTGCCAGGTGGTGGTGGCACACCTTTAATCCTAGCACTCGGGAGGCAGAGGCAGGTGGATCTCTGTGAGTTCGAGGCCAACCTGGTCTACAAGAGCTAGTTCTAGGACAGGCTCCAAAGCTACAGAGAAACCCTGTCTCAAAAAAAAAAAAAAAAGCCAGTTGGTGGTACACACCTTTAATCCCAGCACTCAGGAGGTAAAGGCAGGAGGATCTCTGTGAGTTCGAGTCCAGCCTACAAAGCGAGTTCCAGGACAGCAAGGGCTGTTACACAGAGAAACCCTGTCTCGAAAAACCAAAAAAAGAAGAAAAAAGAAAGAAAAGAGCTCACAGGCCTTTAATTCCAATACCTGGGAGGCAGAAGCAGGTGAATCTCTGTGAATTCAAGACCAGCCTGGTCTACATAGTGAGATTCAGTATAGCCAGGAAGACAGAGAGACCCTGTCTCATGAAGGGAGAAATACGTGTGTGTGTGTGTGTGTGTGTGTGTGTGTGTGTGTGTGTGTGTATGAATGTGTGTGTATGCATGCATGTAGTGGTAAAGTGCTTGCATAGCTTGTGAAAAGTTCAATCATTAGTACCACAAAAAAAAAAAAAAGAAAGGGAGGATCTTTCTAAAACAGGAAAAACAAAACATCTACCAACTATGAATAGAATTACACAAATATGCACAGCGAGAAAGAAGGCCATTTGACTTCAGCACACATGTGGGAGGGTGGGAGGACTGGGCAATGTGTGCTCTGCTTCTGCCATTCCCAGTGCTGAGGAATGTGCCCAGATTTTTCTCCATCTTTTTCTTCTTTGTAGTGCTCATGTTCCAGATTGTTCTTGCAGGAAATCAATTAATCTAAGCTACCTGGGTTCCCATGATTTCAGACTGAAATGCTAACAATTACTGAGTGTATAGTACCATGAAGGCAATCTGCTAAAGTCCTAGCTTAGCCCCAAGCTGCCCTGCAGGCCTGGGCGAGGCCCTTGGTCAGTTCCACTCACCCAGACTATGCTGGGAGGGCCCAGAAAAAAACTGGGATGGGTCATTTCTGGGCAGAACTGGATATAAAATCATGTGGTTTTACTAACAGCAAAGTCCTACCTGCCAACTTCTGTGGCAGGAGGAAGGGAATTTCTGGAACAAAGTAACTAGGCAGCTGCCAGGAAAGGCAAGATGGGGTTGGCTCTCACCGGATGGCTTTCAGGCTCCGCTCAATAGCCTCGGGAGGGATCAGACTTGAAGCTGCATAGTGGATCTTGTGGGGCAGACAGAAACTCACTTCCAGCCAGCTGTTAATGTGAAGCCGCACCACACCAGATGTGCAGAGGCTGTCAAGAGTGGCACCGTTAGTTAGTACAGCAGCCACCTGCCCATTCCCTAGAACAGCGCCCTATTCACAGATGTGGGCCTTACACACTGCCCTGCTGGCTAGAGGAAGACATAAGGGAAAGGTCAGGGGTAAGAGAGGATCTTTTCAGATCTCAATATGCCTACGTACATGCTAAGAATACACACACACATACACACACACACACGAGCCCCCGTCTTTTCCTCCCTCTCTCTCCCTTCTTCCCTTCCTGGAATATAATACTATCAGCCTGTCAGGACTAAAGGAAAGTGCTTCTTTCTCTCCTGGGAATTCAATGTAGCAGAGCCATTGGCTGCCTGCCTGGGCCCATGGCAGACAGACACCTGGCATCCACAGCACAGCCCATCCTCTCTGAGGTGCCAGGCACAGGTGGGCAGTTGGGCAAGATAGGACCTATCTCCAAAGAGAAGAGATGGGTACTGGAGGGGAGCTGCCAAGTTCCACAGAACACTAATGGTAAGAAGCACAAAGCACCTGCCCCCAGGACCCTTGCTGGTGGTGGGAGTGACACAGGTCAGAGGACAAACAAGGGACCATGCAGCCCCAACACTGTACCACGGCAAACCTTTACTCCACATCCTCAATGACCGACACACAACCTCAGCTTCAACATGTGCAGGTCAAACATGGCAGCACTGTCCCTAGCTCAAACCATCAATAAATCCTATGTGCTCTACATGCAAAGACATTCAAAATCCAGACCTCTTCAGTAACACCAGACCAGAGCTGCCCGGACAACCAGCACCCGGTCCACTTTCCTCACAGGTTCTACCTGGGTAGTACCATCCAAGGTCTTCCAACATAGAGGACCTGTGTCCTGTACACACTCCCTGCTCTCGTTTCCTGCCCCATCACTCAAGTCTAGCCACTCTCAGGACCCTGGCACTTAAATTTTGCCAAATGCCTCATGGCTCTCTCATTACTTCAGTCTCAAATGAAGCCACATTCTCCATGAGGCACTCCAGAGTCCCACCTTCACTCTGAGCCCTCACCCTGCACCCATGTGCTCATGGCCTGTATGCTACCTAATGCTGTCCTGACCAACCACACCATATACATACAAAGCACTCATGAGGAGGGGAATGGTCTTCAGGAGAACTGTCTGCCCAGAAAGCCCTTGCTGAGAACAGACTCCACTATGGACATGTGGCCCTACAGGCTGTCCCTGGAAGAACCACACACAGGAGGAGGAACGGGTTGTGCAAAAGGGGGAGTCCGCCCCATGGCTCAGCCACACAGTCCTTGTGTTAAGTGCCAACAGCACGTGCTCATTAAACAGAATCTGTTCAGGTCTATATGCTATGTGGGCAAGAAGCATGTTAGCACATTTCTGCAGTTAGGTGAATGACATAAAGGAAGAAAAGCAACTGCTTACCAAAATTCCTGTGACTTTATTAATTCTGCATGAGAAAGCTGTTTCTGGTCATCCGCCCCAACCCAGTAAAGCTCAGAGCAAACCAGGCAGGTAGCCTCCTTCACCCAATGTAGGAAACATAACCTAAAGCTTCATGGTAACTTCAGTTCTCAAATAAGCATACAGGATACATCACTTGGTTTTCAAACTGCCAATTTCTATAGCACCTTCCCCCATCTTGTTTCCTCTGCTGCCTCCTACCCAGAAGAGCAGCCAAGAAATACTTTCCCGTCACCACCCACCCTGCTGCTATTCTCAGCACCCAGTATGGGAATGGCCAAGCCTAGGGCAGGCCAGCAGCTCAAGGAGGTGTGGCAAGAGTTCTTCCTGCCTAGGTCAAAGGTGTAAATGTTGGGTACTGTGGGAAAAACAAAGTCCTTGCTTCAGGCCCAAGAAAACACACTTTTCTCCCCACTCCCAATTCTTTTTCTGAGACACGGTCTCTGTAGTAGCCCTGACTGTCCCAGGTCTCAACATGCAGGCTGGCTTCAAACTCACAGACTCTGCCTGCCTGCCTTCCAAGAGCTGAGGGTAAAGGTGTGTGTGTCACCATGCCCATGCCTTGAGAGAGGATTTTGCTGTGTAACCCCAAGCTGACCTCAAATGTGTGATCCTCCTGCCTCTACCTCCAAAGTGCTGAGATTCTCAGCATGTATCACAATATATGGACTATTATAGCCTCTTCCCTGAAACCTCCAGCAATAAACCAAGAGCCTTAAGCTTCTGAATTTCTCCAGAGAATTGCCAGGAACTCTAGCCAACAGTTTCAAATGCAAAAACTAGGTCTTTTCTCCTTCAAGCAGGGACTAAGCATGAGGAAAGGAAACATGGAAGAACGTATCTGTGAGCCCTCACTCCCCCAGGATCCCTGCAGCACTGACTGACTGTTCAATGCAAAGCAGGCCATGGCTCCCAAACATCTATGTGTGCTTCTCCCAGAGCCTCAGCACCTCTGAGGAAGGGTGGAGGATGGGTACCACGCTGTGGCTGAGGGCAACTGTGGTTCACATTCCCTCAGGGAGAAACAAACTAGATGGTTTAATGAGTGTCAAGATGTGATTCAAAGACCCAGGCTCCCTGAGGAACTCAACATTCTTAGCCTCTTCTAGAACTGGGCCCTGACCAAAGCATGTCTGAGTGCATGGAAAGCTCACAACCAACCTTGAGAAACCACCTAAGGAAACACTGCATCATGATAAGATCTCAGCATCTATACACAGATGGGAAAAGAAGGGCAAGAGGGGAGAAGGTTAGAGTACGCTGCATGGAGTCACACCCATGCAAACACTAGCCTGCCTCCTCCAATTAGCTTAACTCATGGTCATAAAGGGAAGAAATAATAGGTCCTATTTTTGAACTCTTTTATTTAGGGTATAGCACAGGGTAGCTGTTGGAACAACATGGAATAAGAATTAAATGCCATGCCGGGCGGTGGTGGCGCACGCCTTTAATCCCAGCACTCGGGAGGCAGAGGCAGGCGGATCTCTGTGAGTTCGAGACCAGCCTGGTCTACAAGAGCTAGTTCCAGGACAGGCTCTAAAGCCACAGAGAAACCCTGTCTCGAAAAACCAAAAACCAAAAAAAAAAAAAAAAAAAAAAAAAAAAAAAAAAAAAAAAAAAAAGAATTAAATGCCATGACTCCTATCATTTCAAATACAAATGATTCTGCTCCACCAAGGACCTCAGTGGTGCTGTAACAACCATCTGGTAGGTGCAACTCTAAGTACTGTTTCGGGTTCCTGGAGTACAGCAAGAAAGGAAACAAATTACAGCCTTGCATTTGGGAGAATCTCTGGCTGGCACTGAGAAAGACAACCTTTAGCAAATTTTATAAACCAGAGTTACAGAAAAAGGCACATCAAAGACTTGTGTATAGGCCAGGCTTAAATGCTAGCTGTGGGCATGAGGGAAACCAGGGACACCTTAAGGCCTTTATAATACCTTCACAGCTCAGGTGTCTCTGCCAGCCTGTGGCTTTCCCTCTGAATACTTTGTGCTGAGATGGAGCCTCTTTACAAACTAACTGAGCTCTGTGGGGCAGAGACACTGAGCGCTGCCATTAGGAGTCCCCTGAGGACCAGATGCACTTCTAGACAAACCTCTGGAGTACACTGGAGGACAGAGAGCATCAGAAATGAGTCTGCCCAACTTTAGCCTGTAGCTCTGGAGAAAGTCAAGTGAATCCTTCATAGTAAGAGGGTAAACCAGGGAACACACTAGCATCTGTTAAGAAGGGAAGAAACGGGACTGTCCCTACTTCTGTAATCTGCAATTCAAGACAAAACCAGGGTCTACACCAGAAAAGTTTCCTGCTAAGCTTGTGTTTCTTTTTACAGGTGTTTAATTATTTAGTCTGAAAACACTCTGCAGACAAACACTATCCCCACGCTTATCCAGCCTTCACAGCAGAAGAGCCCAGCCCTTTCTGTAACAAGAGATAATGCTTCTGCTGGAGCCCTGCATCTGCACACCATGACTGTGCAGAGCACCAGGACCCTGCGGTCCACACCCAAGATGCGCCCTGTGCAAGCTTATCTCACTACTCACTCCTACCTTTAGCTAAGAACCAAAGGTCACTTTTTGACTCAGCTCAGCTCATCCTCTTCCTACTCTGAGACTCTGTCATGTGTGCTATGTCCTTTGACCCACACTGCAGCCGTCAATCTTCGGCACATGTGGTAGGATGCTGCACAAACCAGGAGACATGGGTAGGCTTCAAAAGTCCTTGAGACGTCAAACAAAACTTTACCTATAGGCACACTCTCATGAAATACAGACCGTAACTCTCAGAATACTCAGAGGCATCCACAGGCTTGCGCGTGCGCTTGAGCAGTGCCTGGCCAGGCCTAAGACAGAATTCCCAAGAGCTAAGCCTCCCAGACTCTACCACAGTCCGTTAACTCAGAGAATTACTCAACAGAACATTTCTTCACACCCAAAGGGATTTAAATCATCATTTCTCCTGTCATTACATATTCCTTTAACTCTCAGTGGATGAGCTAGGCAAAGGGTTATGTACAGAAGGTGAAGGGACACTCCTGCCCTGTTGAGGAATGGAACTCAGGGGTCACATGGGCTCGTGGAGTTCCATAAGGAGACAGGTACTGGGACAATCAGGGTGACCTCCTAAGAGGTTCCTACTTCCAGCCTATTTTCACAGACACACAGGGACCCTGACTTTGGCTAAAATAGTAAATCCAGAAAAATTCTGTTGAAAAGATGTTCTCAAAGCTCTACATCAATTAAGCCCACAACTTCCTGTCCTTTAGGTCTTCTCTAAGATCTTTCTCAGGAATCTGGCAGGAACCTGCTTTCAGGAGACAGTTACCCAGGTAATATACAGTCAGCCACACCTTTTCATTGCTGAGGGAACAGGACCTTGAGACCAACCACAGACCTTGTGAGATGAGGCTGGGGGAAAATCAAGCCAAGAGGGCTACTAGGCAATTACAGAGCTGTGCCAATACCAGATGGAGGTCACAACTGCCACATCCTGCCAGGAAGTGTTGCTCTCAGCATCCCCAAAGCAGGTTCTAGGACCCAGGATTGACTGGTGTGGAAGTTCACCTGGAGGAGTGAGACCTTGCATACTAACAAACAGGTTATCTGGCTAGAAAAAGAATCTTGAGTAGCCTTTCTGGTGAGAAATTCCAAAAGCTCAAATTCCTGTGCTCCTCCAAACTGGTCCACCAGGTGGCGCTGGGAGGCATCAAGCCCTGAGCTGTGCCCGGTGGGTGACACAACTATGTAAGGTCTTCCTTCCCCCAACTTTCCACCACAGTCCCCATCCACTCTTTTTCTCTAGAAACCTAAGGTCCCTGGTTTTCCTTTTACTTTGTTTTTTTAAGAAGCCATGTACCCCAGCCTTGTCTACATAAATGAGTTAGTTCCAGGCCTGTGAGAGCTACAGAAAAGAACCCAGTCCAACAAACAAAAGAGAAAAAGCTAGAGTCATACACCTATAATCCCAGCAGAAGGATCTGAAGTCTCAAACCAACTTAGACTTAGTGAGACTCTATCACTCACACACACACAATTAAGTATTTTGTTTACATTTTAATAGAGTATTCGGCCACCAATATAATCAAATCAACATGAGGTTTCCATCATGTCCCCAATATTTGCTGACCCTATATAGTAAGTGTCTCACACTCCTGCTCTCCCGGAGCCCAGATTATGACAGGAAACTCCAGTTCTACCCACTGAACCTTGATTTCCTCATGTGTGAAGAGACTCACCTCAATACAGATGGCAAAGAACTTGGTAGCAAGTTAAGCTCAATAAAATGTTTAATGGCTTAAAAAAAAACCTTTCAGGCTTCTGTGCATAACTTTGCACAATCTTCTATTTTAAAAGGGGTCTGGAGTGATGTGTCCCTGCCGAGTACACACTACTCAACAAAGGGGCTGCCGTTTGAAAAATGGACACCAAGGTGACTTTCCTGAAGAGCTGTCCCTTCCCTGACCGCCCTTGTTCCTACCTCAGCAGAGCTCCAGCACACGCACGCCAGAGTATTACCCAGCCTATGGCAGCACTGTCTGTGGGATGTCTCAGCTCTGGAGGCTGGGGGAAGGTAACCCAGGAAGAGGAGATTAAACAAGCATAACACTGTCTTACCTGTCATAAGCTTCTTTGAGGTCCCTAGCCAGCTTACACTTGGGCAGGATGTGGTGGAACGGGGACTGAGGACCTTCATTTGCTACAAGAATCACAACAGGTAAGGATTTACCTGATTTTTTTTTTGTTTTTTTGTTTTTACAAAGCAAATAAACATGCACAGGCCAGAACAGGAACTATCTTTAGAACAAATTCAACATTTCAACATTAACAAGTGATGCTAAAGCAATGTTAAATTAACATCAAGAAACCCCTTGCAGTAATAATAATAACAATAATAATAACAAATCAATGTATCCCTGATCCCTGTAAAATAAAAACAGACTCACGGTGATCTGTGAAATTATTTCTATATGAAATATCTGCATTGAAACTTGTCACTGGCCTACACAACCTTGTAGCCACAGGAGCCTGCCACAGAAGGAATGTCTCTTGACTCATCAGACCCCACCTTCTGCTGCGGTGACTGGTATTCCCATGTCATATCCCACTCCTCTTCCCACACTTGTATGCTAGTGAGATTTGTTTTTATGACTGAAATATCTTTTATTAATCTTCATGAATCACTAATAAAAATACGAAAAATTAAGATCTTTCTTTTGTTGTTGTTTTGAGACAGGGTTTCTCTGTGTAGCCCTGGCTGTCCTAAAACTTACTCAGTAGACCAGACTGGCCTCGAAGTCACAGAGATCTGCCTGCCTCTGCATCCCAAGTGCTGGGATTAAAGGTGTGTGCTACCATCACCCGGTGAATCTGGTTTTTTTAACATTTAATTTTTTAACAGATTTTTGTTGTTGTTTGTAAGTTTGTTTCTTTCCTTTTGAGACAGGGTCTCACTATGTAGCCTTGGCTAGATTGGGACTCACTATGTAGACCAGGCTGGCCTCAAATTCACAGAGATCCACTTGCCTCTGCCTCCCCAAATTAAAGGTAAGTACCATCAAAGAAGAAGATGAAATAAAATTTCTGGATTGTTAACTATTATAATTAACTAAAATAGAAAATATAAGTGAGGGCTGGAGAGATGGCTCAGCAGTTAAGAGCACTGGCTGTTCTTCTAGAGGTCCTGAGTTCAATTCCCAGCAACCACATGGTGGCTCACAACCATCTATAATGAGATCTGGAACCCTCTTCTGGCCTGCAGGCACACATTCAGGAGAAACACTATATAGAATAAATCAATAAATCTTAAAGTGTGTGTGTGTGTGTGTGTGTGTGTTGTCATTTTGTTTTGGGTCCTGGGGCTGGAACCCAGAGCCTCACAAATACTAAAACAACCATTCTATAACTACTTTCAGGCCCACAATGCAAGTGTTTTTGTTTTTCAGACAGGGTCTCTCTATCCCTGACTGGCCTGGAAATCAGAGACCCACTGGCCTTTGTCTCCCAAGTGCTAGTATTAAAGGTATACACCACTTTAGCTGGGCAGTGGTGATGCACACCTTTAATTCCAGCACTCAGGAGGCAAAGGCAGGTGGATCTCATTCTTTCTTCTGTAGCTGCTAACTTTATTGAAAGGAGGCCAAGGTTGTTACCAGTTTCTCTTTTGGGCACAATAAACATTACCGTGTCTATCAGCAAAGACTATTTCTTATAATTGATTAGGAGATATAGTTAGATTCTTCTTCAATTTAACAGCCAAAAATATGGAAATCACCCATTTTACCAGCTGATGATCTTAATTACCCCTCCCTGAGATTCCCAACCCAGGGCAAATTTGTCTAGCAGAACTAATGCCAGGCAGAGATACACAGCAGTGTGTGGGGTATTTCCTATAGACATCAATTCAGACCCATCCATTTAGGGAAGTAGATCCATATGCAAACGCCTGGAAGAGCCTCCTGTGCCCCTTGTCATGACCAGCTCAGTGTGAAGAGGCTGTAACTTCTCTGACCAGTTTCTGCTTACCAGATGTTGTAAGAACTTCCTCTCCAGTGTCCAGTTCACCAAAAGCCAAAGCTTTGGTTAGCTTCTGACTGTTCTGTTGTGGTATGGGAGAGGTAGAGAGATTCTCTGTACTTAGTCCACAAAGAGTACTGGCATGTGCTCAAACCTGCAATCAGGCAGTAAGCCCGCCTTTCTACATAGAGGATCTCTTCAATAGTGTCCCTGAAACTAGAGAGCCAATTAGTAGCACTATCTGCAATTGCCTCGAATCAAAGCATAGTGACCAACTGGCCCTCTAGAGATATGACACCAAGAGAAGTCATCAGCCAGAGCAGACCCACGCTCACCATGCAGCTGCACTTACCGTCAGCCATAGCAGATACCTCATCCTGAAGTGCTAGGATCAGCTTGGCCTCTCGAGTGAGGTATTGGCAGCGGCGCTCCTCATGCTGCAGGACAGTGGCAATGCGCCGGGACAAGTTATGTAGACAGTTTATCACTGATGGGTCAGCATTTGCCTGCGTGAAAGAGGCCAAATGCTCAACATATGTATACAGAGACATATAATTTAAAAGGAGCTTATACATGTGCACAGCAAAAGTGCAGACCATGAAAAAGGCCCTCTCCATTTCCTCCACTAGGTTCCTCCTCATCGTAATTACTGTCCAGAATCCCTGTGCATGTCTACAGCCTACCTACACAAATGCTGGCTGACACCCCATCTTATTTTTATATCTCGGGAACAACTGTCTAGAGGGTTGCAGTAGTGACTCTATGGGAGTCCTCTATGGGGAACACATTCCCACTATGCTAGGGCTATATAGAAAAGAAGGGACAGCTAAGGGCACCCACCTGTTCTGTGATCTGGGTCACAGGTCCTCATCTGAGGAAGGACACCCAACTGAGCAGAGAAAGCTAGTCAGACACTTACAGCACTCAGAACAGAGGCTGCCCTGAGCAAAATCTTGGAGGTTTCTGTAATCATTGCTGCTGTGCACTGACCATTCAGGAACATGTCTGGTCTACAGTATATAGGAATGCATTCACAACAGGCACATTGTTACAGAACATGTAACACAGAAGCATTATGCTGTCTGCTAAATATCTGTCAGGGGTGAGTTCTTCCTAGCAAAGAAGACATAAGTTAACCAGAATACCAGTAGGCCTGATCATTTTGCATCCACAATGACTAGGTCAAAATAGCATGCAAAAGTTCTCAGGTTAGAAGTGTCCCTCACTCCTCTGAAACCTATCAGAGACCACAGTCAAACAGCAGGTGTCCACACCCAGACCAAGGGTGGAGCAGGCCACTGTGGGATCTGTGGAGATGCTTGAAGGAGCAGATAACTGAGCCAAGCATGACTCAGCGCTTCTAGAGGCCACCAGAACTGCTGAGTAATACTTTGGGGTACAGGGTTAGAAGGGAGAGGGGCAAATGGCACTACTGATTAGGCCCTCTGATGCTGTTTTCCCATCCTGTGTATTTTCCAGATGACTCTGTGCCTGTAACTTTTAAGTAGAAATCTTACCCAGACCACACTTTGTTCACTTGGAGTTGGAGATTTCCCATACTGACAGTAAGTCCCATCTTCACAAAGAGAACTAGCACATGGGCAGGCTTGCAATCAGGCTGTCTGCCCTGACTCTGCAGGCCTAAGGCATCCCCTGACCATGTCCTAAACAGGATGATTTACAGGATATATGCAACTGCCTCAAAACACACATTTAGGAAAGTCTGAGTGAAAACATTTCCACTAGAAAAGCAGGGAGAAAATAATCTTGGACACAGAAAACTCCTTTGAGGAAGGACTGAAGAGGAGCCACTAGCTGAGGCACAAAAGCATCCCTACATCAGCTGCTGGGGACCAACTGTTCATATTTCACCTTTGTGCAAAGTGGTTCTTACCTTCTCCCCACCCATGTAAGGCGCAATGACATGCACTGAAGGGATATCTGGTATGTCCTGTTTGCACAGGCTAACACTGAGCAAGCTGCCTTCAGCTCCAAGCTATGCAGGGACATGCTGAGAAAGCAGCCACCCAGATCATGCCAGACTTTAATATGAATGTTTATAAAGTACATACTTGCAGCTAGGCATGATAGCTTGTCCCTATAATGCTAGCACTTGGGAGGCAGAGGTAGAAGGATCAAGTTTAAGTCTACATATGAAGTTTGAGGCCAGCCTAGTCTACATGACACCATCTCAAACAAAGAAACAATGTACAGAATAGGAAGCAGCACTGAAGTGACTATGTCATCATCCACGGGGCTTCCTGCCAAAAGCTTGTATCCAAATGAAACACCTCCATAGTCACTTCCAGTCTGCAGGGCGCAGAAAGTCGGGAAGCAGGTCTCACAGTCTACTCAATGAGACAAATCTGGATGTGGAAAGTGTGATGGGACAGCTAAGACTAGAAGACAAAGAGACTCCACAGTGAGTGGAGTCTGCATCATGGCTCACACAGGCCAACTGGAAAACTATGTTCTCAGAAATTTTTAATAGACCAGGTACTAGTTAATACCAACTTACTGTGGTGAATTCTTATCAAATTGAAAAGTGTATTACGGCATAAAGTAAGAACCATTACTTTAGCCTTTAATCCCAGTCCTTGGGAGGTAGAGACAGGCGGATCTCTGTGAGTTCAAGGCCAGCCTGGTTTACAGAGTGAGTTCCAGGACAAGCTCTACAGTGAAACACTGTCTCAAAAAAACAAAAAACAAAAACAAAAACAAAAAAATTACTTTATAGATAAGTCTAGGAATAATGAATAAAAATACAACAGACATGAGGCACATGCTTGTAATCCTAGCAGAAGAGTAAAGAGTTCTAGGTCATCCTCAGATATGTAAGAGTTTATGGCCAGCCTGAGATATATAAGACCATGTCTAAAAAGAAACAAAAGGTAGGCATGGTGGTGCATACCTTTAATCCCAGGACTCAGGAGGCAGAGGCAGGCAGATCTCTGAGTTTAAGGCTAGCCTGCTCTACAGAGGGAGTTCTAAGACAGCAGGGATACAGAGAGAAACCCTGTCTCAAAATAAAAATGGGTGTGGGAGGGGCAAGGCAGAAAGATGGCTCAGTAGTTAAGAGCACTTGATGCTTCTCCAGAGGTCCTGAGTTCTGTTCCTAGCACACATCAAGTGGCTCACAACCGCTTGTAACCTCAGCTCCAAAGGATCTGATCTAACTCCTCTTCTGGCCTTGGACAGACACCCATTTACTCATGCACACATAAAAATAAATCCAAAACAGAAGAATGGACATGAGGCCTAAGACTTGCTTTAAGATATAGTGGCAAGCTGGAGAGATGGCTCAGTGGTTAAGAGCACTGGCTGCTCTTCTATAGGACCTGGGTTCAATTCCCAGCACATGGCAGCTCACAACTATCTGTAACTCCAGTTCCAAGGAATTCAATACCCTCACACAGACTTACACACAGGCAAAACACCAATAAAATAAAAATAAATAAATCTTTAAAAAAAAGATACAGAGGCATAAAAACTGCCATTGGACTCCTCATGGGTTTCCTGTTAAGAGGGATAAAATATGAATCTAGATAGCAGTGATAAACAAGATGAATAGTGACATTATATTATAAACGTATTACGTATAATTAAATTCTTTTATTTATTATTTGATGTTTTAGGTCAGAATCTTACTATACAGTTGAAGACATGTGCAGTTATGCCTGACATAAATTGTCTATTTTTTTTTTAGGGTAATAGGGCACTAAAACAGGGTTTCATTAGCCCACGCTGGTCTCAAGCTCCCTGTGATCTTGAATTCCTACTTGTCCGACTTCAGCTCCCCAGGTGCTGGGGCTATAGAAATGCACTGCCAATTCTAGCTAAGTGCTCATCTGTCTTTTTCAGACAGATCGCATTCTGTAGCATAGGCTGGCCTCAAATCTGTAGCCAATTCTCCTGCATCAGCTTCCCAAGCGCTGGTGTGTGCCACCATATACTTTTTTTTTTGTTTTATGTGCAATGGTGTTTTGTCTGTGTGAGGTTGTTGATCTCCTGGAACTGTAGTTACAGAGAGTTATGAGCTGCCATCTGGGTGCTGGGAATTGAACTTGGGTCCTCTGGAAGAGCAGCCAGTGCTCTTGACTGATGAGCCTCCTCTCCAACCCCCACCATACACTTTGAAATGGGAAACATTCAGGACTAGAGATGTAGCTTAATAACAGAGTGCTTGTCCAACATGCATGAGGCCCTGTTTATTAACTACTGTTAATAAAGTAAATTTTGTTATAGGTATGTTTTTTTCAAAAATGTTCAAGGAGGAAGAGGAAGGAAACACAATGAGCTATGCTCCACCTGCACACCAAAAGGGTAAGTGCCATGCCCACAGTCTAAGCTCTGGTCCAATGAAAACTCACTGGAAACTGGCCCTTCTCCCTCAGGTCCCTTCCTGATCTAAGCACTCATGTAAACACTCACCCTCAGTGCAAACACCACATTAAAAAGAATCATGGTGGGTGCTTCCCGCTTTGGAGATGGGTCTGTTTTGGAGACCTGTAAAAGAGCATAATTCTAATAAATCAAAAGACACAGCATCCAGTCTGTCTGTCTGTTTGTAGCAGGCTCTCTATGAACTGCAGGGTGACCCTAGAATTACTATGGATCCAAGCTGGTCTGGAACTCACAGTGATTCTACCTCAGGCTCTCTATACTGGAATAGGAAGGATGAGACACCACAGCCAGCAGACAGCTTTAACTTTCTACAGGAAGTTCTTAGATCTTTCTACTCCATGCATGGAGAAAGGCTCCAGAGCACGGAAAATGAGAAAAAAAATCCCAGGGTCTTTGAGAAGGTGTTGGTGCTTTTGCTCAAACAGTCATCCATACAAACCAGAGAATTTCATGTGTGGAAGGAGCAGGATGGCTGGGGCTGGGAGTTCTATGACTGAAGGAATCAACTGACAATGCCCAAAAGAGACAGGACAGAACCCAGAACCATGCCTCTGTTGCATGGCAAGTACTCAGGACATTTAGAGATAGGACAGTGCTCAGCAGCCATGATGAAAAGGGGCAGCCAGTCTTGCGACAGAACCAAGTCACTCTCTCTTCCCGTTCTGGCATCCAGGCAGCTCCAGTCACAAACACCAAAGCATCCAAAGGTAACACTCTGAGCTCTTCAAGTGCAATTACAAGTGCTGCCTAGAGAGGGAGTTAGAACTCTCCCTATAACTCCAGGAACCGTACCCATCCCTGCCAGTCACTGCAATTCTACAGGAAGTGATCATCAACTCTCTTCACCCATAGACAGGAACCCAAACCCAGTCATTTGATACCGTTGTAAGGAGGGAGGGTATTATCAAAGGGGCAAGATACTTCCAGTTGCCCTCAGAAGCTCCTCACACTGATAAAGCTTGCAAGTCACAGCACAGCCCTTTATACATTCCTGTATAGTATGGCATACCAAAACCTTCTGAATCTAGGTGATACTGTTATGGATCCTGCCTGGATTTAGAGTTGACTGGCTCTAGTGGACAGTCTTCTTTGGGTAACAGCACATTCCACCTTGCTAACACTCCTCAGTACCCAAACACTCGTCTATCAGAAAACAAATATAAAAAGGTCAGCACAACAATGCATACTAAAATATGTTGGCTATTAAAATATCATTTAACAGAAGTGTTTGCACCATTTTTTTAGAAGGTGCAGGAATTAGACAATTGTTAGTTAACTCATTCTATTGCCTTTTCTGGACGCAAATACCCTATACATGAGGAAAGGCCACAGAGGAGGCACAGAATGCAGTCAGCAAAGACTAGTGACAGAGAGCTGGGGATGGAGCCCAGTGGGCCAACAACCGCACAGCACATTCAAAGTCTTGAGTTCCATTCATCACTAAATGAAAAGAACAAACTGGTGGCAGGGACTATAGACAGGGCAATACCCCCTGTCGTTTTCTACTGGAGTCCCAGGACCGACAAAGGTACGCAATTCATGGCAAGCAGCTGATCAGGTCTGCTGCCTCAAGGGCACATTCACCAGCATCGATGTCAGCACAGTCCTGACCCTCAGAGCCAGAAGCCAGCCCCACCCACCTAGAAAGATCCTACCTGCCGAGGAGGGCCATACCTGCCCCAGACCATGCTGCAGCAGTGTCGGGTGCCCAACAAACCGTACGTTATCAATCTTCAGTTCAAATTTTTGGCCACACATTTCAGACTTGGTTGCCAAAATTGTTGCCAGAATAACATCCGAGAACCTTAAAATTTTAAAAAGGTAGATGGAGATGCATTAATGAAAATCATAGCACCATGCCCAGGTACCCAAAAAGGGGGAGTGGCTCAGGAAATGACAGTTCTGTGGAGCTACTTTGTCCCCAGTGGGCGGCATTTCATCAGTGGCTCTCTTGCAGCAATCCCAAGGTTAGGGATGTGAAGTCACCAGAATTACAGGTGGAAGGCAGGAGAAGCACAGGCTGAAGGCACATGCTGTCATTTATTGCATGCTGTATGAAATTAGAAGAGAAACAGCTGTGGTTTGCATTTAAAAGATCGACTGGGGCTGGCACTGCCCTCAGGAGCCACTCAATGAGGCTCACAGGCAGAAGGCCTCTCCTTACTGTACTTTGGTTTGTGGAACTGTACTTCTCTCAATCTCAGTGACCCCAAACCATCCATAACAGGGCCACAAAAAGGACCAGGGGAAAGAGCTCAAAGATGCATGCAGTATGCTAACTACATCCCTTTCAGCATAGCTGCTCAGCCCTTCCCTTATCCTGAATACTTAAACTTCTCAGTTCTTCTTGAGGGAGTGTGGTACAAGGCATGCAGACACACTGTGTTACAGGAACATGGGATGCACAGAAACAAGTGTCATGGGGAAGTGGGAACGGCTGGGGTGTGAGAGCTCGCCCCTTCCAATATGCATCTGTACATCTGTCCCCCTGCTGGCAAACCTAGTCCTCCACGTCTGGGGGATCTGGATAAGTGAGTTGCCTGAAGGGAGGAGAGCACTGGGGCCTGGTGTTGCCTCTTATCTCGGAGACCAGGGACTGAGGGCCTCCACACACGAGCACTTTTTCTGATCTGGCCCCGAGGAGAGCGAGCACCTACGCTCACCTATCTACTAAGGAACACTTTCTAATATCTAGGAGGGTAGTTTGGGGAAGACAGCTCTAGCACTATCAAGACCATAATCTGCCCTGGGCAGGGAGACCCTTCAGTCCTGAAAGAGTCTATCTGGGATGACATTCCACTGTGGGACCTTAGTCTTGTTTCTTCTAGAGACACTCTCAGTTGTAGGAAGGGAGACAGACTGACACCACAACTCCTCCATTGCAAGATGGAAAAGGAAGGTCAGCTTTAAGCAGCTGATGATTTGGAATTTGGTTCAATTCCAAAACAGCAAATGATGCTGAGATATAAAGTATCTAGGAGGGGCATCCATTCCCGGCCACCCTACACAGAGCAGGGCCTTAAGAAGAGTGACCTGGAGGCAATCCAGAACAGAAGCCTGGCCTTGGCCAACATGTAAGACAAGCAGCTGCGCATTTCTCCCACTTCTACCCATGCCAGCAAAAAACGTCCAGGCTGCTGTGGCCTGAAGGGCTTGCTTGCACTGGCTCCCTGAAGAACGAGCAGGATCCTCCAGCTGCTACAGGGCTTCTGGGCCCCCAAATACACCAGACACAGACGGTTGGTCAGAAAGGGCTTCCCTGCCCTTTGCAATGAGGGTTTGGTCAAACTTTTTAGCACCAGTTTTAACGATGACATTCTGGAACCTGCAGGACCCATAGCCAAGTCCTTAGTTCCTGCTTTTCTGGAACATTAATGGCTGGGGTGAATAAACAGATATGGAAGACTCCAGCATCTCAGACCAGGGTATTATAGGTTTTCTTCAAAGTCTACATAGCTCTCTCTGCCCTATTCCACCTGTTTGAAGGATACATCAGGATATTCAAACACTTTGGTTCTGATCCAGCCAACATTTCACATCACATCTAAACAAGCAGCACCCGGCATTCTACCATCCAATGATTTAGTACACAAAAGTAGCAGATGGGAGAATGACCTTTACTCCACAACAAAACTCCCTTCACAGTCAAAAATCTCCACTAAAAACCCCTGGTGTCATGAAGAGCCACAGACATGCCTTAGCTCTGGCCATGGATTCCCAGAGGAAGCAGTGGTATCCCAGCTTCCATTCATAAATACCAAAATCCAAATAAGCCCTTGAAGGAACAAAATCAAATCTTTCCCCAGTGAGAGGCAGAGAGATGTGTGTGCTTAAGTTAAGCCAAAATGCCTTAAGGGCTATCACAGAAGTTCCTGCATAGCTGGCCATTCTGTTCACCCGAGCAGGTCTGAGCTGCACGCTACCTCTTACCATTATACATTTATGATGAAAATTCACCTGCTTGGCTGTGGAATTCACACAGTGTTTGATGACATAATGGGCACAAAGATAAAGGCCAGGAAAGGGGTATAACTTACACATAGCAAATTACGAGGGACAAGGTTTACCGTTTCCAAAATTTACAAAAATCCTTTTGATAAAAACATAGTAAACGTAATATAAGACAATAAAACAGTTGCTACAAAAACTAGAAATTTCTAACTTGAACATCTAAGAAAAGCATATTTAGGAAGACATGACAGTCCAGGATTCTGTTTTTAATAAATCATTCTGGAGTAGGGTTACCCAAAAACAGAGAGGGAGAAAGATTGGAAAGGATTCAACTCTACGTCCTCAACTTGCCTCTTTTTTTTAAATGTATATGAATGTTTCTTCCTGCATGTATGTATGTGACCAAGTGTGTACCTAAGGCCTATGGAGGCCAGAAGAAGTCACTGGATCCCCTGAAACTGAAGTTACAGATAGTTATGAGCTGCCATATGGGTGCTGGGGATTGAATCCAGGTCCTCTCAAGAGCAAGTGTTCTTAACCACTGAACCGTCTCTTTAGCCTCTCAACCCACCTATTGATGGAAACTCACATATACTGTATGTGAATCCACAGCCCACACAAGATGCCCTGTTAGGCGTGCAGGACAGTGCAGCCTGCAAAAGCTCCACATCACCTCATGGGGACATTTTTGTCACTACTTAGTTTCATCTAATCCTGAGTATCTAACTAAACATTCAAAATACTCAAATGCTGTTAATAGTATGTGTGTCTGTCTGTCTCTCTCCCTTCCTCTCCCTCTCAAAACTAAAGGCAAGAAGCAATGATCACAGCCCCCAGTTGTGGCAGTAGAACAGGGAGATGAGAAATCCACACCTGTTGGCCCAACACCACAGGGCTACCAGCTCCTATTTGGGGAGGAGGTTTGCACAGTACACCTGGTCCAGAAGTCTCTCTGGTGCCAGTCAACTATGCTTTAAGTTTTCAGGGGATGTGAAATAGCTAAATAATTCTGGGTGGGAAAAGGGCGGAGGCTGTGGGAAAATCTGGGCTTTTGAGAGGCAGGGAGGGTTCCAAGCTAGGGCCTATGCACCTCGTTAGTCATTCTTCAACATTGGGAGAAATTAGGCAGTAAGCACAATTACAAGAAGAGAAGGCAGCCGGAATCAAGACAGAAAAAGGGAGGAGAGATCTTGGTCTTACCCTGCAACCAATTGCTCATCGGTTGGAGGACATGGCTTGCTGAAATGGGAACAGGACCATCAAGACCAAACAAAACATTGTTTCTTCAAAACCACCAAAAGTTATGTTACAAGGCTGTTTTATAAAAACACTACTAAAGTCTAGCAGAAGCACCATTACAAAGTATTAGCTGAATTAAGCGACTTACCAGATGAGAAAGAAGACATACATACCCCAGATGAACACTTACCAAGGGATTTTTCTCACTAAAGCTCAAATTCTCACAAATACAGGCCAGGAGAGAACGAGAGTCACTGTTCAGAATCCAGGACAACATCAGCAGGCTAGACCCTAGTGCCACAGACTCAACTGGACACCTGGGGACAAGTATCTGATCTTTCCAAGAGACCAAATAAGATGCCCAGACAGAAAAGTCTTCCAAACTGGGGTGTCATATGAGTATGGTCCAGCTCCAGTTCCTGAAACACTGTGGACACCTGCATATTGACCTCCCTGAGCCTCTACCCCAGCTGGTAAGGAGGTCACAGTAGAATCAAGCATGCTTTTGTCAGAAAACTTGGGTTTCTGTACTATCTGACCTGGTCTTTAGGAGTTTAATATTTCATGTTCCTCATGAAGAGCACTTTATTCTAGAACATGCTGTGTTCCAAGCAACCATGGAAAGCTATGTAAGGGCCCTACCTGGACCACCCATTGTGGCTCCCAGTCCAGATTGCTGGATGGCTAAAGATCCACGTAAGAGAAATGGATATCAAAGGAGCCCTTCCCTAGCAGCTCCAAACTTACGTTCATCAGATTAGATAGCACTGAGGGTGATGTCTAATGGACTTCACCCAGCATCCTAGCAGCTCAAGCCTCACTCAGCTTACACTCACCTACAGCTAGACAAGTCACAATGGGCTATCCGACAGAACTTTTTACAGCGACGGATACATTCCAAGCATGCATCTATAATTTGCTAGCCACTGAATACCTGAAGTGGGGGCAGGGGATGACACAGAGGACAGGACACTAGGAGTTGGACTCTTATTTTTCTTTAATTTCATAGTTGTTTATTTATTGACGGATTGGTTTTGTTTACTTGTTTTCTTTTGAGACAGGGTCTCCCATATCCCAAATTAACCTCAGATCCACTATAAAGTCCAGGATGACCCTGACCTTCTGATCCACTTGCCTCCACCTCTTAAATTCTGGGATTACAGGAACTCACCACCACGCCCAATTTATGAAGTGCTGGGAATCCAGCCCCACTGGCCAGTGCCAATGACCAGCACAGTTCTGGTCCTTGATTACAAAGGGCAGACAGCCCCACTGGCTGTTTGCACCTGGAAAGCTGACTGCAGGAATATCCTGTAGGTCCAAAAAGGAAAGTACCTCTGGGAAGAGCCAAGGGACAAAAGAATGGCTTTGCTGTAGCAGTACTTCAAAAAGAAGCTAGGGAGTTGGGGGGGGGGGGACCTAGTGCGTGGCAGAGAACTGGACCCCAAAGGAAATTTATCTGCATCTTGTAATCATGGAGACAAGGGCCAGCAGATGCAATAAAGTTAAAATTACCAAATGAAGCAATTCTCAAGTTCATTGAAGAACTCAGACAAAAGCCCTCTCCTCCCATGGTTTTCTCTTTTGAATCATGCTAAATACTGAAATGAGTCCCTAGAAAACATCTTTGTAAATCTCTGAAATTCACTTGCAGAAATTAGATGCTGTTGTCATCCCTAGGAAATTTCTCTATGAAAAACTGTTCAAAGCCAGGCATAGTGGCATGCTGTCCTTTGATGCCAGTATTCTGGAGGCAGAAGCAGAGGCAGATGGATCTCTGTGAGTTCGAGACCAGCCTGGTCTACAGAGATTACAAGACAGTTAGGGCTACACAGAGACACCCTGTCTTGAAAAACTCAGGAAAAAAAAAAAGAAAAAGAAAAAAGAAAAGTAAATGAGGCTGTTGAAAGTCTTCTCTCCAGTGAACTTGGGGGGAGGTGACCGTGAGGACAATCCTGCTCCACAGCAGTCTGTGGCACACGTGAAAAACAAGATACACCTACGCAGTATGCAGGGGCAAAGGGGTTTTGTTTGGTTTTGTTGTTTTGAGACAGTCTCATGTAGGCCAGGGTAGCCTCAAAACTTACTAAGGATTTGAGGCTGGCCTTAAATTCTTGATCCTCCCTGCATCCTCCTTCCAAGTGCTATTATTGCAGGCACATTTATTTCAAACCACCATCCTTAAGCAGGGGAATCTCATAGGCCTGTCTATCAAAAAATGTCCTCTAAAAAGACCAGCAATTTTCTATCCCCAGCCACCCCAACCTGCCCCCCCCACACTCCTACCATGCACACAGGAGAGAATACAAACCACACTTGGGGTGCTGAGGATGTGGCTCATAGATCAACAAGGTTCCTGTGTTGTTCATGCCTAGCATGCATGAAGCCATGGGTTTGATCCCCAGAACCACATTAAACTAAATATAGTGTCACATGCCTGTCACCCCCAGGTGAGTTGTCACCCTATTTGAGAGGTAGGGCAGGAAGATCAGAAGCTCAAGATCATCCTCAGCTGCACAGAGGTTGGCGTGAAACCTTGCCACAAAAACTAAAAGTGAAATAAAATAAAATAAAAACAAAGAAACAAAAGCTCACATACTTTGGGTACTGCAATCACAGAGGTGAATATGGTGCCTCCTCAAAGATCTGACAGGAAACAGCACTGACTCACTACATCGCAAAGACCCAGCGTGGGAGTCTTAGCTACCTTTTCCCGGGACAGCGGAAGCCCTATCCTTTTCCCCACAGGCCTTGTCTATGTTTCAGTGGATCCAGGGCAAGTAAGTCACAATCTTCTCTGTTTCCTAGACTTATATTCTCTCTTACTAACCTTTAAATTGCACCTAAGAAAGCAGAAAGGACCTGCAGAGGTGACTCAGTGGTTAAGAGCACTGGCTGCTCTTCCTGAGGATCCATGTTCAATTCCCAGTACCCACATGGCTGCTCACAACTGTAGTAACTCCAGTTCCAGGGGATCTGACACTCTCACACAAACATTCATGCAAGCAAAACATCTTTAATAAAATAAATTTTAAAAAAAGAAAGGCAAAGCGGTTGCTCACAATGTAGACCTGACAGTCCTCCTAGACACAGAGAAAGACCGAACACAGGGGGAAGGACTGGCCTTTCATCCAGGCCTGAAGGAGTGTCAGTCATGGCAGCCCCAGCTGCCACTGTCACCTGAGAAAGAATGTGCCCAGGCTGTACTGTTTCCGAGTAGGCACGGGCTGAGGAATCAGGCTGAGGACAGCGAAAGGGATCGGCCTTCCTCTAAGAGCCTCTCACTGGAAATAATGTAACCCGCAGACATGCCTCGTCCAGACTCCGTTACTTACCACAGCTGCTGCTGGGCTGAAATCTCTGAGTCAGAGACAGGCAGTACAACCAGCTCTGCACTACCTAAAAGCATTCACTACATGGAAGAGAAGGGCACCAGATTTCTCAGAGGGACAAACATCTGGGTCAACAGAAGGGTAGAGCTCTGGCCAGGCCTGCTGCCCAGAATGACTGGTGAGCTCTTACCTGGAGTCACCATCCTGGTCATCAACATGTTCACCCGTATTGTTGACAGCGTATCTGCTGCGTGGTTTACCTGAATGAGGGCAAAAGAAGAATGGCTAAAAAAGTAGGATCTCTCCACACACAGGACTGTGGGGCTATTAAAATCCATGGCTTCCACTGTATACACAATTATTCAGCTACAAAGAGGAACAAACTCATACATCCTAAAAATAGTAGGTTGAATGAAATAAGTCTGATACACAATGTCAAACATTATTTAATATGAAAACTCTATAATAAGCAAATTCACAGGGATACAAAGGCAACTGGACATTAGCAAGGGCTGGGAACAAAGGAAAATGAATTATTATCATTACAGAACTTCACTTTAAATGACGAAACCTTTGGAAATACATAATGGTGACAGTTTCACAATGGAAAGAATGCAGTTAATGCTACTGAAATCACGTACTTAAAGTGGTTTAAATGACAAGACTTGCGTTATAATAAAAAACGTTCAGGGGTTAAGGATGCATGTAGCTCAGTGATAGCGCTTAATCAGCATGTGAAACCAGGGCCTATCTGGAGAACAGAAAAGATTATAAGAAGGTTTCCAAGAAGCTATGACAATATGAGAAAATGGCTTTGCTACTCTTTGGAGGAGGGGACTGAGACAGGATCTTACTATGTAGCCAGGGTCAGCTTCAATTTCTATACAGCTGAGGCTGGACTTGAACTCCTAATCTATCTCCTAAATGTTGAATATTACAGTGTTGGGATTACAGATGTGGGCCGCCATGCCCAGCTATGAACCTTAATTTTCTTACATAAAAATTAATATAACCATAATTACATGCATGGGGAATATACATTTAAATATCCTAAATGTGAAATGGTGATTAGACAGTAAAGAGAGAAGAATTTTTAAAAGTATATACCATAGCCTTCATACAATACACATAAACAATTCTTTACTAGAACACTATGGCTTAAAAACTTGGTTTAAAACCCATATGATAAATTAGGGGTGATGACGCATGTCTTTAATACCAGCACTTGGAAGGTAGAGACAGGCAGATCTCTGAGTTTGAGGCCAGCCTGGGATACAGAGCGAGTTCAGGACAGCCAGAGCTGTTACACGGTGAGACCCTCTCTCTCAAAAATTAGCCCAGGGGCTAAGGAGACAGCTCTGTGGGCAGCGTCTGTTATGCAACTGTGAAATGGCAGCATGTGTCCATAGTCTTAGTGTTGGGGATGCAGACAGATGAGCTGCAAGGCTCCAATCAAGCCAAGACATTAATCTCCAGATTCAGTATGATCCTGTTAAGAAAATAAACTAAGAAGGGATTGGGAAAGACATCCCAGTGTTAACCTCTGGTCTCTACAGATGCCAAAGTATGAACACACATGCACACACACATACACGTTTATATAAATATATATAACTAAACATAAATTAAAAATAGTCAAGTATGGTGGAATGTGCCTTTCCTCCCTCTCTCTCTCTCTCTCTCTCTCTCTCTCTCTCTCTCTAAGACAGGGTTTCTCTATGTAACATCTCTAGCTGTCCTGGAACTCGCTTTTATAGACCAGGCTGGCCTCAAACTCACTGAGATCCACTAGTCTCTGCCTCCCAAGTGCTGGGATTAAAGGCATTCACCACCACACCTGGCCAAAATTTTTTTGTTTGTCTGGCTGGTTTTTTGTTTGTTTGTTTTGGTATTTTTTAAAACAGGGTTTCTCTGTGTAACAGCTCTAGCTGTCCTGGAACTCACTATGTAGACCAGGCTGGCCTCGAACTTACAGAGATCCACCTGCCTTTGCCTCCTAAATCCTGGGATTAAGGGCATGTGCCACCATGTCTGGTTTGAATATGCCTTTCTTCAATCTCAATTTTTAGGAGGCAGAGGCAGAAAGATCTATATGCGTCTAAAGCCAAGCTGATCTACACACTGAGTTCTAGGCCAACCAAAATATAGAGACAGTGACTCAAAAATAAAAATAATAAAAACAACAAATAGAGGCTGGAGAAATGGTTTAGCTGTTAAGAGTACTGACTGCTTAGGACTTATCTTAGATTCCGAGCACCTATGACTTGGCTCACAACTGTAACTCCAGTTCTAGGTGATGAACTCTCTGGCCTACATGAGCACTGCACACATGTGGTACACAAACACGCATGCAAGCAGAAAGCCCAGACACATAAATAAAAATAAATAGAGCAGGGTGATGGCAGTGAATATCTTTAATCCCAGCACTCAGGAGCCGAGGTGGGCAGATCTCTGAGCCTGGAGAGAGAGAGAGAAAGAGGGAGAGGGAGGGAGAATGGGAGGGAGAGAGGGAGAGAGAGGGGGGGAGAGAGGGAGAGAGGGAGAGAGGGGGGAGAGAGGAGAGAGAGGGAGAGAGAGAGAGAGAGAGAGAGAGAGAGAGAGAGAGAGAGAGAGAGAGAGAGAGACTCTAAAGAGAGTCATCAAGGAAAAAACATCAAAACATTAGTAAGGGAAAGAAGAATGAACAGAATAGTTAGGATGCAGTTCAGTGCTGGAACACTTACAAGGCCCTGGGTTCCATGTCACCCACTGAAAGAAAAATAGACTGAAAGAATAGAAAATATGCTATTTTATTGAATGGGAATATCCAACAGAAAGGTTTTTTTCTCCCCTATTGATCAGAACATTTCAAAAAGCTACTTCTGCTCTTTGATCTCAGAGGTTGAAAAAGAACTGTCAGTGTTTACAAACATTGTTACACAGATATTGTGCTGCCCTCTGAGGCCTACCACCTCAAGAAGTTAGCCTGTGGCAAACATGCCTACCCTACCAAGCACAAGTCAAAGTCTACTAGAGTGCCAAGACTAAGAGACAAAATATAGCCAGTACTGGGCAAACAAAGCAGCCAGGCATGGTAGCTTGTGCCTTTATTCCACCACTTGGAAGGCAGAGGTAGGCATATCTCTCTTAATTTGAGGCCAGCCTGATATATATAGTGCTTCTGGGCCAGGAGGAAGTCCCTGTCTCAAAAAAATACAAAGCATCTATTGCAGATTCAGGATTGAATTTTGTGAAGGAGCAACACCTGAACCCAAGAAGGGGCTACTCTCCAGCTCACACTGAGAATTTCAATTGTCATATAATAATGTTCTAGTTCTAAAAACTAGGGGGGAAGAAAGCTGCCTCTACTTCCACCTCCAACAAAACACCAACCGTTTGAAAGTAGAGGCTAACACAATTGATACTAAAGTTTCTGGTGAAAAATAGTCAAAATTTCCCAGGATAATACTGAAGCGGAAAAGGCCATATCTGTAGTAAACAGAAAACAAAATGGCAAGAGACTCACATGTAAAGAGGCCATTAAAGAGAGAAGAAAGGCGCTAGAAATGTAGTCAGTTGGTACAGTACTTACTTAGCATGTACGAAGCCCTAGGTTCAATCTCCAGGACCACATAAAAGCAAGTTATGGTACATGCCTGTAATCACAGCACTCCGCAGGTGAGAGCTGGAGGTTAGTCTTGGATGCATGGAGGTCATCCTCAGCTACATGAGACTTTGTGTCAAATAATAAAATGAAAAAATAAACACTGGAATTTAGCATATGGTAGAAGTGAGGTGACTCAATAAGATGATATAGCCATATGGAAAACTGAATTATGTTGGTTTTTTAGGACCAACATCCAAGGAAATCCAGCAACCATATGGCCACATCCTGGCCTGTCTCCGTTTCCCTTCCATAGGGCTCTAGAGACAAGCAAGCAGGATACACAACTCTCAGCAAGTGCCCAAACTCTAACAGCTCTTAGGAGCCTCTACCTTAGATCAAGACAAATTTTAAGACCAAGAGTGGTGGTTCACACCTTCAATTACAGCATTCAGGAGGCAGAAGTAGGAGGATCTCTATAAATTCAAGACCAGTCTGGTCTAACTCCAGGTAGCCAGGGATACACAGCAGGACCCTATCTTAAGTAAGGAAATGAATTCATTTTAAAGCAAGACAATAAATGTCCTAAAGAAAAACTCAGGAGTGCTTTCTCTTGTTAATAATCTTGAAATGCACACAGAGTGGTGGTGTCACACACAATCCCAGCACTCAAGAGGCAGAGGCAAGCAGATCTCTGTGAGTTCTAGGTCAGCCTGGTCTACAAGAGCTAGTTCCAGGATAGGTTCCAAAGCTAGAGAAACCCTGTCTCAAAAAAATCAAAATAATAATAATAATAATCTTGAAATGCTCACTTGCAAACCTAGCACCCCAGAACCAGAGAGGAAGGGTGTCACCAGCTTAAGAGTAGTCTATTCTACACAGTAAATTCCAAGCCAGCCTGGAATACAGAGTTAAGCCCTGACTCGAAGCAAACTGACATCATCCTCCTCTAACAGAGCAGAAGGCCTTAGAGATAGCAAAACTCAGAAACCAAAAGGGATTAGATTTGAAAACCTGACTCCGTAAAAATCAAAATTTTGGAAAACTACACAGAAAAAGTAAACTAGCTATTTACTGTGATAAAAAAAAAATTCCTTTTTGTGTTTCTGAGACAGGATCTTACGTTGTAGCTCTGACTAATAAGAACCTCACTAGTTAGACCAGGCTGGCCTGCGACTCAGAGATATCTGCCCAACTCTGCATCTCCAGCGCTGAAATTGACAGCATGCACCACCACTCCTGACCCAAAAGTCTTACTTTGCTTTGTTTTGTTTTTCAAGACAAGGTTTCTCTGTGTAGCCCTGGATGTCCTGGAACTCACTCTATAGACCAGGCTGGCCTCAAACTCATAGAGATCCTCCTGCCTCTGCCTCCCAAGTGCTGGAATTAAAGGCATGTACCACCACAGACCAGCAAAATTCTTACGTTTAACTCAAATATATAAATAACTCAAGTCTATAAGGAAAAACTAAGTATTCAATAGGAAATCAGGCACGGGATATGAATTCTCTGAAAAGTAAATTCAAATGGCTCTGAAAACAGGAAAACATGCTTGTTCTCAATAAGACAAATGCACAAATAAAACTAACAGATACAGGAAGGCGATGGTGGTACACGCCTTTAATCCCAGCACTCATGAGATAGAGGCAGGAGGATCTCTGTGAGTTTGAAGCCAGCCTGATCTACAGAGTGAGTTCCAGGACAGTCAGAGCTAAGCAGAGAAACCCTGTCTCGAAAAACCAAACCAAAACCAACATTTATCAGAAGCAGCTGACTAAGAGACTGAAAATGAACCTGTTTAGGACATGACCATTAGCCCTCAGACTCAACCACGTGACTCGAGACTTGTTCACACAGATATTCTACAAAAGACTAACATCCAGAAAGGACATGTGCAGTTTGAGGGGGCATTGTTGATGATGGTGGTGGTGTTGGGCATGGTATGTGACCTAAAAGCACAGGTGGAGGCCAAAACAAACTGTGAAGTGTCTTCCTTTATTGGCATCTTACTGCCTTGAGACGGGGTCTCTCCCTGAACCAGAACATGTCCCTTCAGGCTAGGCTGGCTGGCCAGGGAGCTCTCGGGATCAGCCCATTTCTCAATGGTGACATTACAGGCACCACAGCCATGCCAGGCTTTTTATATCGATGCTGGGGGTTCAAAGTGACATCCTCATTCTTGGAGAGCACTCTTGAGAGCACTGAACCACCTGCCCAGCCCCCAAAAGACTGAAAAACACTGTAACAGAGAACCAGATGAACAATTCATAGACTGCTCATCTCAAGGAACCCGCTGCAGTCATTAAAAAGAACAAGGCCTCTACAAAGGTTGATCCTGTGTTCAACATACAAAATACAAATAAAAATGAACAAACGGTGTATTTCCACTTCTACTTAGAGCATACTGTGTGTTTATGCTTGTTTCCCAGAAGGTTCTGGAGAATGGTAAAGGTGGTACCTCCTTTAGGGACTATGGGAGGGGGTCCTGAGAGCATGATACCAACTTTGTTGTTGTAGTTTAGCACCTTTGTATCATATTACCAAGTTTTAAGAATAACATTCACCCACAGAGGAAGCCTGCATTCTCATACAGAGGTGCACTACCACTAAGGATGTGTTCAACAGATGGAAGCGGATTCAAGGCAGAGGACACACAAAAACGAGCGTCCTGCGATTTGCTGGGGGTTTTGGGGGTGACGCAGTATTTCACTATTCGGTGGATCCACTTTTGGAGTTCATGTGCAGGGGGGATGATTATCAAAACGGTGAGCGGTTGTCCCGCAGTAGGTAAGGAGCAGAGCTCAAGGGCAACTTCAGACCTTACAATGATTTATATTTTATATTTATATTATTATAAAATAATTAATAAATTCGTGTTTGTGTGTAAAATCTGGTGTCGGAGAAAAGGTTGGCCTTGAACTCATGGCAATACTCCCGCCTCGGCCTCCTGAGAGCAGGGATTACACGTGAGCACCACTGCTAGCGCCTGCAATTCTTAGGTATTTATAAACTGTTTCATAGGCTGGAGACTCCGGAGTCGTGCCGTGGCCCTTTTCCTCCTCCTCCTCGGCACGGTGCCCTGCCGGACGGGCAGGGCGGGTGGCCGCCGGGCGCCACTTACTTGTCTGGGACGCGGGGTGCTCCTGGCTCCTCTGGAAGGGGTACCTGAAGAGCAGCTTATTGCCCCTGCTGCCCGAGCTCACCAGGATCACGCTGATGGGGCTGGTGTTGTCCCCCATGCTGCGGGGGTCGGGGCGGGGGCCTGAGGGAAACACTGAGGGCAGGAGCCGGAGCCAGGCACCAGCCCCGCACCGACACGGAGGAAGCCGGCGCCACAGCCGGGACCCAAACGCGCGCGCGTCCTCACTCTCGCGAGACTTCCCCGGTGCCGGGGGAGGGGGGGGGGAGCCGGAGAGTGCCATCAGTCAGGGTCTCTGCGCAGGCGTGGACGGCTGGAAGCGCAGGCGCGATGCCTTCTCTGAGCTGCTGGGACTCTCCAAAGAAGTGTCTGTAATTTATATGCTTGATTTGACCAGAGCGTATAAAGTTAAAACTTAAAAGTACGAGAAGGAACCGGGGCTATGCAGAGAAACTGTCTCGAAAAACCAAAACAAACAAACAAATACATACATACATACATACAAATTATAGATATAGATATATAGAGAGGTCGGGCTCATACCAGTCTGGGTATCACATAACAAAGACGCATTCATTTATTTTATTTGTTTCCTAAAATTTATTATGACAAAAAGTAGTCTTATTACATTTTTATTACATTTTTTTCAACTATTACTCAGAGAGAAGATACCATTTGATTATTTGCCAGTGTCTGAGAATTGCGCTTACATTTGCCCTTTTGATGGTTTGGATGTGTAATGTGAAAGGGATGCTTTTGCTCGCTTTGCAAGCCTTTATCCCAGTCTTGTTGAATTGTATGGTACTGAGGTCTCCCACGATACCCACCAGGGGTCCCTAGAATGGAAGTTAGGAGTCAGGAGTAGGAAGGGGCAGTGAGGTTGGGAAGGAAGCAGATGGGAATATGGGACTGGGTTCCTGGGGATGGTTAAAAGACGTCGTGGGACCTTCCCACCAAGATGGCAAAGAGTGACTAGGTGTCCAGGCGCTTGGGCCAGGAAGGGCTGTGGTCCAGGCTTTCCTCCGTTCACCAGGGCCTTGGGACTCCAATGGTCATCTCTGGGACAGGAAGGACCTTAATGAAGGAGCCCAGGGTTTCCACTGTTACTACCTTAGGACCCGCTTTTTGCCAGCAACTTCCACAGGAGTGTTCGCAGTTTTCTCTTCTATGTAATTACTAATGACAGCCAGGCTTAGTGGTGGAGACCTGTGTTTCTAGCTACAAGGGAGACCAATGTAGGGGGAAAGTTAAAGCCAGCCTGGGCAACTCAGTGAAACCTTCTCGAGGATAGAGAAGGCTGCAGATGTTGCTTAGTGGTGAGCACTTGGCCATCACGCACCAAGCCCTGGGCTCAATCCTTTCTACCACGGCTAACTCTAAAATAGCGGTGGAAAGAGCTGATGCTGAGTGCCGGGAGAGGACCACTGCAGCAGTCTGGTGTACTTCCCTCCCACGCGGCCTCACCCAGTACTGACAGCAGGACAAGGAGAGCCCAGGACCACCTCAGGGGTGTTATCTCAAGGTGCAGCATCTCAGCCCCCCCCCCCAAGCTGTCCGCATCATTGCTAAGAAACCCCAGCAACTATGGTCACACTGTGGTCTGTGGATCCATGGACACCACTGTGGACCCCGGTTCTCTCACCAGGAGTAGGATTGGAAACTGTTCAGTGAAGCACCAGGGCCAGCCTAGGCTCTGCAGGGCATGGCCTCGGACTCTGCTGTGTTACGTCCCATAGAAGTGAGTCCTCTTTTTATTTTTTTTAATGTTCATTGGTCTTTGGCCTGTATGTCTGTGTGAGGGAGTTGGAACCAATGGAACTTGAATTATAGACAGTTGTGAGCTGCCATGTGGGTGCTGGGAATTGAACCTGGGTCCTCTGGAAGAGTGGCCAATGATAAGCCATCCCTCCAGTCTCCATGAGCCCTCATTTCAAATTTAAGCAATGTGCTTTCATAACCTTCTTGATAGAAGAAGTAGACTTTTGGAAACTGGAACTTTGGAACCTTGCTCCCCAGCCCCCAGGGTCTCCCTTGTGCCGAGTGGGAGGCCATAGGGATGCCAGGCCTTATCAATCCTGTCACTTGGTCAGCCAGAGGGCTGGGTGGGGCTCACAGACACTATCTGGGAGCCACCTTCTCCACTGGGTGTTCCTGCCTCTCCAAGAAAGAGCCACTTGCCCAGAATTGCAAAAGGACAGTTTTGAATCCCATGTCCTGAATTCCTGTCGCTAGAGGCAACCCTTCATAGCACTGAAGTGGAAGTTAAGCCTTCTCCATCGCAGAGGTTTAAACGATGAAACTGAACTCACAAGGCTAATTTACCCTCCCAACACGGTCACCTTTCTTGGGGGCTTCTACTTGATTGACCAGATAGACATCTCAGCCCAGTTACTCAAGCTCGGAATGTGCCTGGAGCTTGCAATTCTGACTGCAGATCAGCAGCTTCAGCATCCTGGACTCTGCACAGGTCTGGGGTCTTTGTGTTCACAGGTGGAGAAACCAAGACTGGCTTTTCCCCAGTCAGCACCCCAGCCTACACCACCACACAGCTGGTTCCCTCCTCCGCTGGAACCATAGGCACATTTAAATCCCCCTGAGCTTCTTTTTCCTTACCTTAAAAACCCCAGTGATGATAGAACTGCCCTCACAGAGAGAGTTTGGTGTGAAGAACTTGGAAAGCCTTGATAAATGTCACTGATCTTAGGTCACACAAAAGCAATCCAGTACAAACCTGCTGCCAAATACATACTATAGCATTGGGAAGCTTTAAAAAAATGTGCTTCGAATCTCTTTTTTTATGATTTATTTATTTTTATATGCATTGGTGTTTTGCCTGTGAGGGTGCCAGACACCTGGAATTGGAGTTATAAGCAGTTGTGAGCTACCATGTGGGTGCTGGGAGTTGAACTCAGGCCCTCTAGAAGAGAAGCCAGTGTTTTTAACCCCTGAGCCATCTCTCCAACCCGCTTAGAATCTCTCTTAATCCTGATATTTGGACATGCTTTTATTCTTTTTTGTTTGTCTGTTTTGTTTTGAAACAGGGTCTCTCTACATAGTTCTGGCTGTCCTGGAACTCACTGAGTAGATCAGGCTGGCCACTTGAACTCACAGAGCTCTGCCTTCTGAGTGCTGGGATTAACAGTGTGTGCCAAATTCAACTACTCTTTATTTAATTTTATTTTATGTATTTTATAGTCTGATTTGCTATGAGACCTGAGAATCAGAACTTCAAGGCTGGCTGGAGAGATGGCTCAGCAATTAAGAGCATTGACCGAACTTCCAGAGGACCCGGGTTCAATTCCCAGCACATACATGGCAACTCACAACTGTCTGTAACTCCAGTTCCAGTGGCTCCAACACCCTCACACAGATACGCAGTTCACACATCAACGCATAAAAAAATTTTAAAAATTCAAGACCGTCCTTGGATATATAGTAAGTTTGAGGCCAGTTGTAGACACACAAAACACTGCCTGCCCAAAAATAAAAATAAAAGTGAGTAAATAAAAAAATAACATAGGCAGCAAGGCATGGTGGCACATCTCAGCAACCCCAGCATCCCAGAGGTCAAGGAGGCACATCTCAGCAACCCCAGCATCCCAGAGGTCAGGGAGGCACATATTAGCAACCCCAGCACCCCAGAGGTCAGGGAGGCACATCTCAGCAACCCCAGCACCCTAGAGGTCAAGGGGACACATCTCAGCAACCCCAGCATCCCAGAGGTCAGGGAGGCACATCTCAGCAACCCCAGCATCCCAGAGGTCAGGGAGGCACATCTCAGCAACCCCAGCATTCCAGAGGTCAGGGCAGCACATCTCAGCAACCCCAGCATCCCAGAGGTCAGGGAGGCACATCTCAGCAACCCCAGCATCCCAGAGGTCAAGGGGGCACAACTCAGCAACCCCAGCATCCCAGAGGTCAGGGAGCCACATCTCAGCAACCCCAGCACCCCAGAGGTCGAGGGGACACATCTCAGCAACCCCAGCACCCCAGAGGTCGAAGCAGGAAGTGATGATTTGGGCTTCATAGTGAGTTCTGAGCTAGTCTGGAGTAGACAGTGAGAATCTGTCTTAAAAAATAAAAATAAAATAAATAAAAAAGCCAGGCAGGGTAGTACCATGCCTATAACACTCAGGAGGCAAAGACAGGAGGATCGCTGCAAGTTCAACACTATTGTGAGCCGCACAGCAAGTTCCCGGGGAGTCAAGTTTATATAGCAAGACCACAACTCAAAAACCAAGGGAAAAAAATCAAACCACAGAAACAGGGTCAGTGAGATAGCTTCGTAGGTCAAGGACTTGCCACCATGTCTGACAACCTGAGCTCAATCCCAGGGAGCAACATGGTGGAAGGAGCCAATGCCCACAAGCTGTGCTCTGATCTCCACACATGTCATGCAACAATACCCCTCCCCCCAAAAAACACATTAAATAAGATAGAAATTATTTTTTGTTTTTTTTTGTTTTTTTTTTTTGAGACAGGGTTTCTCTGCAGCTTTAGAGCCTGTCCTGGAGCTAGCTCTTGTAGACCAGGCTGGTCTCGAACTCACAGAGATCCATCCGCCTGCCTCTGCCTCCCGAGTGCTGGGATTAAAGGCATGCGCCACCACCTCCCGGTTAGAAATTATTTTTTAAATATAAAAATCAAAATATGACATCCTAAAGATAGCAGCATTTAATAGTCAGTAGCATTTTGTGCATTCATAATAATGTATGTCCATCACCCTTCTCTAGTGCTATAATATTGTCATCACCCCAAAAAAGAATCTTCCTATAAGGTGCCCATTTCCTCTCTCCCCTCCCCAGGCCTGATAACCGTAATCCACTCTGTATGGATCTGCCTGTTCCAGACAGTTGCTGGACGTGGAATCACAAGGCATAACTTTGTGAATCTGTTTCTCTCACTTTCGATGATGTTTCCAAATTTTATTCATGTTCCCGTGTGTATCATCACTCCACTTTTATGGCTGAACGGTGTCTCATTGAATGGAAATATCATAATTATAATTTGTTTGTCATACATTGATGGGCAAGAAAGGTGTTTCCAGCCTCAGGGTATTTTGGATAGAAATATGTGACATTTTCCAACAGGTCATCAAATTCACAAACTTACTTCATCAAAATTACAAACTTATGGCCAGGCAGTGGTGGCACAATTTTAATCCCAGCACTTGGGAGGCAGAGGCAGGCGGATCTCTGTGAGTTCAAGGCCAGCCTGGTCTACAAATCAATTTTCAGGACAGTAAAGGCTATACAGAGAAACCCTGTCTTGAAAAACTTTTTTTAAAAAAATTACACAAATTTTCCCTTTCTTCTTCTTGGAGACAAGTTTTCTGTCCTGGAACACACTATAGAGCTCAGTCTGACCTCAGACTCAAAACAATCCTCCTGTTTCAGCCTGCACAATGCTTGGTGTTACAACTGTGTGCCACCACCCACAGTTTAAGATGAGAAACTTGTCATCATTACTCATCAGAATGAGGTAGAGCTGGGGATGCATCTGAGTACAGAGCATCCACACAGCATGGGCAAGGTCCAAAGCTTGATGTACAATTCTAGGAGGGGTGCTACAAACTACAGATCTGGGGGAGATAAAATACATGCAAAACTGATGAAGAAATTATATCCATATGTATTTTTTGATATATAATCCATATGTAATTTCATATATTTTCCAAATTCTGACACATCAGTGAGACCAGCATAACAGAAAAACGAGCATCAGGATACTTCAGGAGGAGGAAATCCAGCAGCCAGTGAAGGCGTGAAAAGGCTCAACCTCACTCACTACCAGGAAACCCACAAGAGAAATCACCACACTCCTGACCAGAAAGCCTAAGTCAAAGGAGACTAGAATACCAACAGTGCTGGCTATTTGGGAGGGAAACTCACATCACTATGGGAAATATAAATTGACCAGTTATTTGGAACAGTCCAGTGTTCTTTTCGTAACATTGGAAGTCCACGTGCCAGAGCTGGGGTGTAGCTCAGTTGACAGAGCGCTTGCCTAGCGTGAAGTCCTGGGTTCAAACCCCAGCGCCACGTAAACTGGGTGTGGCAGCTCGTGCCTGTGATCCCAGCACTCAGGAGATAATTCAGAGGTCATCCATGGCTACCTAGGAAGTTTGAGGCTAGGATACATGAGATCCTGATGGAGTTGTCGTGGAGAAATCGGGGAGGGAGGAAAAGGAACGTTTGGGTTGTTTCCACTTCAGATTATCATCAATAATAATGTTATGAGGGCCCTGACTGGAGATCAGCAGTTGGTTATGCTACAGCTGTTGGTTTAAGGGAGGCCTGATGAGCTGTCTTTAATCTCAGCACTCGGGAGGCAGAGGCAGATGGATCTCTGTGAGTTCGAGGCCAGCCTGGTCTACAGAGCAAGTTGTAGGACAGTTAGGGCTGTTACACAGAGAAACCTTGTCTCAAAAAAAAAAAACAACAACAAAAAAAAACAAACAAACAAAAAAAAACTATCCAAAGAGAATGACTATCATATTTGAATGAAACAGCTCACAGTTCACGGAAATAAAAAGTGATGCTGTTGCTATGAACACACTCCCATTGTTATTTTTAGATATGTGCTTCCTTTCTCTTGCGTGTATATGCAGGAATGGAACAGTAAGACCATATGGCAACACTACCTTTAACTTGTATTTTTGTTTGTTTGTTTGTTTTTCAAACAGGATCTCTCTATGTTGCCCAGGCTGCCCTGGAACTCCCTATGTAGACCAGGTTGGCCTCAAACTAGCAGGGATCTTTCTGCTTCTGCCTCTCGAGTGCAGGGATTAAAGCCTTGAGCCACCACCAGCCGGCTGCCTTCACTTTTTGAGAAACTGCCAAACTGCTTTCCGGTGTGCACCATTCAATCGCTTCCTGTTCCATTTTATCAAGATTCCAATTTCTTTAAATCTCCACGAGCATTTTTATTTTCTGTATGTTTGCTTGTTGTTTGTTTTCAAGACAGGATTTCTCTGTGTAGCCCTGGCTATCCTAGAACTCTCTCTTGTAGACCAGGTTGGCCTCGAATTCACAGAGATCTGGGATTAAAGGCATGCGCCATCACTTCCCAGTTTAAATTATTTTTTAATATCTATCTATTTTTGATTTTTTTTGAGGCACGGTTTCTGTGGGTAGCCTTGACTGTCCTGGAACTTGCTCTGTAGACCAGGCTGACCTGGAACTCCCCAGAGATCTGCTTGTCTCTGCCTCCTGAGTTGTGGGACTAAAGTCCTGTGCCACCACACTGGCTTTATTTTGTGGTTTTAATTATGGCCATCCTAGTAGCTATGAAGTGGTGTATCTACAATGTTTGTTTGTCTGCTTGTTTTTGATACAAAGTTGCACACTGTAGTTCAGGCTAGCTTGAAGAACTCACTATGTAGCCCAGCCTCGAATTTTGGTTTTGCTTTAGCTTTGGTATAGGAACTAAACTCATGACCTGTTCATGCTAAACTAAGTATGGGCTCTACTACTGAGCTATACCCAAGTCCCATAGTTTAGACAAGTTCTTTCTTAGATATATGATTGTCAAATATTGTTTTACCAGGCATGTGACACACATCTGTAATCCCAGCACTTGGGAAATGAGGCAGGAGGATCACAAACTCAAGACCAGCATAAACTACATAACAAGACCCTCTCTCAAAAAAAAAAAAAAATAGCTTGGTAGTGATGGCACACACCTTTAGTCCCAATACTTGGGAGGCAGAGGCAGGCAGACCACTGAGTCTGAGGCCAGCCTGGTCTACAGAACAAGTTCCAGGGCTACAAAGAGAAACTCTGTCTTGAAAAATCAAAAAATTAAAGTTAAATTTTAAAAAACTTAAAATCGCCGGGCGGTGGTGGCGCACGCCTTTAATCCCAGCACTCGGGAGGCAGAGGCAGGCGGATCTCTGTGAGTTCGAGACCAGCCTGGTCTACAAGAGCTAGTTCCAGGACAGGCTCCAAAGCCACAGAGAAACCCTGTCTCGAAAAACCAAAAAAAAAAAAAAAAAAAAAAACTAAAAATCAATTAGTAAATAAAAATTATTTTTCTCGCCGGGCAGTGGTAGCGCACACCTTTAATCTCTGCACTTGGGAGGCAGAGCCAGGTGGGGCTCTGTGAGTTTGAGGCCAGCCTGGTCTACAAGAGCTAATTCCAGGACAGCTAGGACTGTTACACAGAGAAACCCTGTCTCAAAAAAACAAAAGAAAATTATTTTTCTCAATCTGTAGGATATTATCAAACTTTAAGACTTACTATAAAGCTGTAGTAATCAAGGCAATGCATTGTGGTTAAACATAGACATGTAAATCAATGGGACAGAATAGTGTCCTGAAACTGTCTTATAAAAATATGACTAGCTGGGCAGTGTTGGTGCATGCCTTTAATCCCAGCACTCAGGAGGCAGAGGCAGGTGGATCTCTGTGAGTTTGAGGCCAGCCTGGTCTACTAGAGTTAGTTCCAGGACAGGTTCCAAAGCTACAGAGAAACCTTGTCTCAAACACACACACACACACACACACACACACACACACACGGACTAATTTGGGCCATCAAGATGACTCACTGGGTAAAGGCACTTGCCACCAAGCCTGAAGACCTGAGTTCCATCCCTAGGATCCAGATGGTGGAAGACAAGAACTGGCTCTCAAAGTTGTCCTCTGACCTCCAGCCTTGGCCCTTGCACACCCACTAAACAAATGAAAAGTAATGAAAATGTGGCTAATTAATGCTTACACTCTGTATCAGCCATGATGCCGAGAAGTGAGAGCTAATTAGCATGGGGTGGGGATATAAGCCTGAGGGTTGAATCCAGGGTCTCGCACAAGCTAGGCAAGCACACATCCTGAGCCTAGCAGCCAGTCAAGCTTTTACTAATCAGTGTGAGAAGTGAATTTAACAGAGAGCTTAGAGGCTTTGTGACAGTTAACTGTGGAGCAGACGTCCATGATCAAAAATATTAGCATAGCCTTATCATACCATACTGCAAACAAAATTTATTTAAAAATGAATCACCAATACAAACATAAAGCAAACTATGAAACTTTTAGAAGAAAATGTAGATAAAAACCTTTGTGTTTTGTAGTTAGGTAGTGAATTCTTAAGAATTCTTTCTCAATTTGGGTGTGGTAGCCCACATCTTTGATCCCAGCACTAGGGAGGTAGAGGTAGGTGGGTCTCTGTGAGCCAGCCTGGTCTCCATAGCAAGTTCCAAGTCAGCCAAAGCTACACAGGGAGACTCTGTCTCAAGAAAAAAAAAATCTAATAGAAGGTATTTGCAAACAATATCTGACAGACAGAACTATCCCCAGATCATACAGAATGCCCACAAGCCACCAGTAAGAGAATAGCCCAGCTTAAAAGGGGACAAAGTACTTAGGCAAAGAGGCTACCAAAGATAGCATATGGATAACGAATAGCCTCATGGAGTGATCTCCACATCACTGGCCTCTGGAGAAACACAATTCTCGGCCACAATGCTGCATCACTACTTACCTGACCAAACAGCTAAGACTCAAAAACTCTGGCAATGATACACATCGGAATTACGGGACAGCAAAGACGCTCATGAAAAGCTTGGCCTGCCTTATGAGGCTAAATCTGCCCTCCGCATATGCCAGCAATTCTACTCCTAGGTATAGATATCTACAGACACGGAGATAGAGAAATAGAAGCCTGTGTGCATGCAGAGCCTTCTCCATGCATGGTCAACGTGTCTGTTTGTAATAACCCCACACTAGAAACCACAAGAGTCCTTCGGGGACTGCAAGGATAAACGGCTGCATAGTCGCATCCTAAAATGAGATGTAGCCAACTGCTGGTACTGTAGATGAGTCCACAGGATATTAGACAAGGTGAAAGAAGCCCGCCGTAAAAGATACAATGCTGTGTGACCCCAGCCACACAAGTTTTTGAAAATGATGGATTAGTAAGAGGACGATGAGGCGGCAAATGGGTGACCGTGGGGGTTTCTAGGACAGCGGAGCCATTCTATATCCTGATTGTGAATAGGATACGTAAGTCTATACACGTGCCAGTTCAGAGGACAATGAACAAATCGACTTCACTGCATGTTAAGTTAAGCTAGAAGAATCATGTGCTTCATTAAAAAAAAAAAAAATCATGTGTTTCTCCAGACACTGGTTGCTATGGAGGGCTATGGTGCAAATTATTGCTTTTTTTTTTTTTTTTTTTTTTTTTTTTTGCTAACCTGTACCTCCTGGTAGGAACAGACTTCCATACTCTTCCCTCAGTGCTGAGTGAGAGGGACTCCTACTTCCTTGGCAGAAACTCAAGAGTCACAGAAACTAAGGATGATGAGCAGAGATAACACAGACAATTTTGAGATTCCGAAATGAGGAAGGGCAGTGTAGCTCTGAACACAGGAATGACCTCCTGACATGGCTAGGCCCCTATCTCTCCTGCTTTCAGTGCAGGACTGTGACCAGCACCCCGCCCCCCTTAGACCAAGGGCAATGGGCAGGAGCGATAGCTCTAGACCCCCTCAGTCCTACCAGGCCCTGATTCCCATTGCTGGTCACTGTGTCTGATAACAAGCCCCACCCTACAAGCCCCCTCCCCTCTACCAACCAGTGGCCATAGCCTGTCAGGGCCCCTGACTTTGTATATATAAGGAGACACTGGGGACAAGCACCATCAGGCCAGCTCTGAGTGCATTCAGCTCCAGCACAGCCTCCAGCCCTCACCACCACCGCCATGTCTCTGATGAAGAACGAGCGAGCTATCATCATGTCCATGTGGGACAAGATGGCTTCGCAGGCTGAGGCCATCGGCACTGAGACTCTGGAGAGGTAAGTCCAGGCATGGTGGCTTGAGTCACCAAGTCAGAAGCCAGGGGTCAGCAGGAAGGGACTGACAAGGAGAAGTTGGTGGGGAGAAGCCACTGGGAAGGGGCCATGAGGAGGAAGACACGGTGATGAAGGGGACCGAGATTGTAAGCAGCTAGAGGAGGTGAACTGTCAGTCACGGTCCTCGCCAAGCCCTCCACATGGCTCTACAAGTCTTTATTGAATGAGTAGGAATGGACGAATGAGCAAGGGACAGGCAATGAGGAGGTGCAGTGGGGCCTGCGGCAACAGGAAATGGCAATATCTATCTTGGGCTACTTTTTAAAAAGAGATTATTATTATTATTATTATTATTATTATTATTATTTTATTATTGTGTGTGCCTGCCTGCCTGCCTGCCTGCCTGCCTGTGAGAACAGGTGCCACTGGAAAGTCAGAGGCATGAGATTTCCTTGCACCTTAGTTACTGGAGGTTGTAAGTTCTCTTCAAGGGCAGTCAGTGCTCTCAACTGCTGAGCCATCATCTCTCTAGACCTGGCTTTTGTTTTGTGTTTTGCACTATTCAATGTGCTTTTTTTTGCATTTAATTTCATTTCTTTATTTAAATATATAATTTATTTTTACTTTGTGTTCGTTAGTGTTTTGCTTGCAAGTATATGAGTGTAAGGGTCAAAAGCCCTGGGACTGTAGTTACAGGCAGTTGTGAGCTACCATAAGGGTGTTGGAAATTGAACCTGGGTCCTCTGGAAAATCAGTCAGTGCTCTTAACTGCTGAGCCATCTCTCCAGCCACTAATTTCATTTGTTTGAACATTGCGGTAAAATACTGTTTTGTTTTGTTTTTCCGTCTGGTAAGTCTTTAGGACCCCTTAAATTTTGAGCCCAAGGCAAGAGTCGTCCGCCTAACGACCACCCCCAAAACTAATGCTTTCTCCCGACCCCCAGGCTCTTCTGCAGCTACCCCCAAACGAAGACCTACTTTCCGCACTTCGACCTGCACCACGGGTCGCAGCAGCTGCGTGCCCACGGCTCCAAGATCTTGGCTGCCATAGGCGACGCGGTTAAGAACATCGACAACCTCTCTGGTGCTCTGACCAAGCTGAGTGAGCTGCACGCCTACATCCTGCGCGTGGACCCGGTCAACTTTAAGGTGGGTTAGTGAGAATGGAGGGGGACCTCAAGAGGGAAGGACACAGGGAAGAAAGCAAGCGGGGTCTCCGCAGCACTGTGCACTGAACCTCCCTTTTGCCTCCGCAGCTCCTGTCCCACTGTCTGCTGGTCACCCTGGCCGCACGCTTCCCCGCCGACTTCACCGCTGAGGTCCATGAAGCCTGGGACAAGTTCATGTCTATCCTGTCTTCCGTCCTGACTGAGAAGTACCGTTAAGCGCCACCGTCACGCCTCCCAGATGGGCTACGACCCCTCTCCTACCCTTCAATGAACCCCGCCCCTAGGTCTTTACGGTAGCCCTCAATAAATGGTTGAAGACGGAAATAACTGGTCCTGTGTTCTCAGTCTTGGAGGAAAATGGGGATGGGGGTACTATGGTAAACACAGGGGCTTCTCAGGAACATTGTGGATCCTAATGCCACACGCGCCCTGGAGGACATTCCTAGGGGGCTTGGGGGAGGGTCTTGCGTTTGAGAACTCCCAGAGTCACAGCACGCAGGAAGCAGAGCATCCCGGGTCATGCGCACAGCTGGGCTTCTCCTCGCCTTCCTAAACCGCTGCACACAGAGTGGTGGGTAGGTGTCAGGAATTACCCAAAGTCTGACTCCACAGCTCCCGCCACCCTAGCAGCTGGGGGAGAGGGTGTCCCTGTCCTTAAAGAAGCAGAGGACTTCCTGGCCAGATTCTTTTTGGCTCCCTCCTAACAAGAGCAGTAACTGCCTTTCATAGGAGTAAATTACAGGTTCTGCGAGTTTGAAACAAAGGTACAGACAGACACAGGAGTGAGCCGAGCCGGAAGACCCATCCGCAGGCCTCGCTCGCTCTGAGCTTGTTTCTGTGGATAGGCAAAGGGGGTCTGCGTTCTTGCTGAGTGAGCTCAGGGCCAGCTGGGTAGGGAGGCTCTGATGAAGAGACGGGGCGCGTGACCCCTGAGCACCCCACGTCTGTGCCAAACTCAGCACCCGGGAGTGCGAGGCGCACATTACAGCTCACTTCGCGCTACTAGGGTGGCTGGGTCTCCAGGGCCTCTAATAAGCAGCTCATGTCCGGCCCACACAGGTCTTTGATCAGATCTTATCCCTCTGCCTTACCATACCAGGGATGTGGGGCACAGGGTTCACCTGAGGTTCCCCGGGGGCACTGAACAGTGCTAGGGTTAGTGGGAACCACATGGGTTGCCCTGTCTGCTCAGGACCTGCTGAGGCCGGCTATTCACGCTGTACCCCAACACCAAGATTTCCCCACAACTAAATGCCTGTCAGGAGGGTGCTAAGTCTCAGGTTGAGCATGCTCCCTGTTAGTACTCTGCACCATCTGGACCACCCGTGCGCAGATCTGACAGGTTCTGGCGCTTCCGGTGGTGGACCCTATCAATTTATCAGCTAATCTGGCCTATCTAAGGGTCCAGAGCACAGCTGGGTGTGTTCAACAGGAGTTACTGTGGCTGAATGGCTGACCCGTCCCTCTTCCCAAATCTGCTAATTCAGTGTTTGAAGTGGTACCGGCCTCCCATCTGCAGGGTGAGTTCACCGTATAAGTCGCTGGCCTCAGTCTGGGCATATCTACTAAGTGAGACTTCAAAACGCCATGTGACAATTTTGAGAACTAGACTGGTTACATCTCTGTTACAGGACAAAGAAGTTCAGCATCCCTCAAAGAGAGAGTCTCCTAGAATTCTTAAATATCCATTCTGCTTTGGGGAGAGAGAGAGAGAGAGAGAGAGAGAGAGAGAGAGAGAGAGAGAGAGAGAGAGAGAGAGAGAGAGATTGGAAGTGGGCAAGGGAGTGTATTCTTTCTCAAGTCAAATCTGGCACCAAGGCTAGTCACACCGTTCCCAAAGCAGATCTGCATTTTCTCACGGATTCATTCCTCCTTCATCTCCTCCTTTGTTGGTACTTCCAGCAGCAAATCCCCTGGTCTTTTGCAAATGAATACCAACAAACAGAGCCAAGCCCCTGAGATCAAGCCATAGCCTGATCCCTGGTAAAGCCCGCCTGGCCCAGGCTTCACTTCTGTCCATTTCCACTCTGGCTCCTTCCTAGCATGCTCTCCCTGCTACAGTCCTAGACCCGAAACAGGTGACCTCCTTCTCTGAACTTCATAGCGTGAGGAGAGTTGGCCATTGTTGGTGGCCACAATGTGGCAGAGAGAGATCACATCGACAAGCTGGTTGAATCTGTGCATGCCTGAGCTATCAGGCAGACAGCCAGGAACTTACTAGGTTTTTCAAATTATTTTGAGATCATAGCTCATGGTGGACACGAAACAGTAGCTCTCCACCCCATCTGGGGTACTTAAATTTCATGGCTCCTTTCTACAAGCTGCTTCAACATTCCCATGTTGGCAGAGGGCCAAAGATTACAGGGCTTCTTTGGTTTGTTGGCAAAGAACAAAAGTTAAAGAGAGCAAGATTCTGAAGCTCTGGGGTTGGGGCTTTTGGGGTTTTTTGTTTGTTTGATTGATTTTGGTTTTTCGAGACAGGGTTTCTCTGTAGTTTTGGAGGCTGTCCTGGAACTCACTGTGTGGACAGGCTGGTCTCAAACTGTCTGCCTATCTCTGCCTCTCAAGTGCTGGAATTAAAGGCATGTGCCACCACTGCCTGGCGATTCTGGAGCTTTGTAAAAACTGAATGCATGTGGTCTCCAGGATGATATCCCATAGTGTAGGGAGCACTTGACCTGGTCCAGCACAATGCCAGATCTGAAAAGGAATGCTCTATCCATGGTTGCCTGAGCTCCTCCAGTAGCTGGTGCTGAGGGCCTGTTTGTACCCTGAATTTCCTGAGCACTAGTTGAGCAAAGAGAGGAGGGGAAGTTAACATCCCCCTCCCCACTGCTACATGAACATGGAACAGCTTTAGTCCTTAGGAAAATATGATAAGATATAGCATAGAAGATAGCCCAACCGGGGAATGGATCAGCCAGTCAAAGCACTTGCCATGAAGCCTGAGGACCCACATTAAATCCCCAAGACCCAATGGTCGGAGGAAAGGACGACTCGCACGTGTTGTTCTCTGACTTCCACGTGTGTGTCATGGCACATGTGCACGTACACACACAGTAAACAAGAAAACAAATACATAAATGTAATTTGAAACTGTAAATATTGGACTCCTCTTCCCAAGCCAGTCTCAGTCTGGGCCCCATAAAGGATGGGTTGTGCATTTAGCAGCTTCTTGAAACTGTGCAAGAACCGCAAGACACAATTTACAGCATGTAGAGCCTGGTCTCTGCCCGCACAGTACTGCAAGACTTAAAGCAGCCCTGAGAGCAGAGCCCTAAGCCCTCCCAGAAAAGAGCCCGCTCAGATGAATGCGCTCACTGCAGAGCCTGGCTGCACTCACACCCATCCACAGTACAGTACCTCACCCGTCTCCTCAACACCACACAAATGCACAGTGCTCGCCAGATCCAGCAGTTCTGGCTCAGACAAGGACTCAGAAAGAACCCACCATGGTTCTCTCTGTTGATGATAAAGCGACCAACATCGGGGCTACCTGGGTCAAGGTTAAAAAACATAAGGCTGATTATCATTAGGAGACCCTGGAGAGATGAGGACTCTCCTACCCTCTCCCCGGCTCTAACTTCCAGGTTGAACAGCGAAAGCCACCCCTCAGTCCTATTTACAGTCTCTAACTGAACTTTCCCCAGCCGTTCCCAATCCTCTTTACCCACTACCACGGCTTCTCTTCACAGGCTGCCCACTAACTCCCTCAAGACCCACTGCCCTGACCACACCCAGAACACTGACTCTGTCTGGGTCAAGACCTGAGGCAAGAAGATAGCCCATGTGCTGAGCCGTGCAGTGGACCAAATGAACAACTTCTCCAGTCTCCTGGCAGTCCTGAGTGAACTGAGCTGTGTGTGTCCCAGGCCAACTTCAAAGTCAGCAAACAGGCAGGGCTCAGAAAGATAAAGGGGCAGAGGTCTCAAAACATGAAACCAACCCCAAAGGTTCCAGAAAATGAAGTTGGGGGCTCTCCCCTGCCTCTATGACAAATGATCTATAGTAGCTCTTTCTATGACATCTGATGACACTACCCTCTACCGAGCTAAAATCACTTTAGAGATGGCTCTTTGTTCTGGACAGCTTTTGAGACTTGTAGCCAGGAGCAAGCCTCCAGATATGGCTAAATCAGAACCTTGGGGACCGACCCCTGTTCTCTTCGCTCTCCTTCCATTCCACACCTGCATGCCCTGGTCCAAATAAAATCTGTCTGGGTGGCAACCTATGCGTCCGGGTTCTCTCTGTCACTGACATGTCAGCAGCGGCCAAGGACTTTTCTGAAGCTGCAATGGGGGAGGGGAGCCAGTGTGAGCATCCAGAGAGAAGGGCCCTGGAACCGTTCCCAAAGCCTGGGAAAAGCCAGCCTTCCGAGGGTGGTTGTCTCGGGGGACTGAGAAGGAAGGTTCTGGGATGTGCTGTCTCCTTTGATATGTCATTGACCAACAGCAGCTAAACATACAACACAGATCACAGCAGAACACATCCTTAGGGGAGTGGTCCCAGCTACTGTGGAGACTGAGGCGGGGGAGTAACTAACTCAAGGACAGGCTCAGCTTGAAAAAAAAATAACTAAGCTAGGTGTTTTGGTGCAAACTGTAACCCCAAAATTTGAGAAGTGCAAGCAAGGAGGTCATACAATCAAGATAGGTGGAAGCACAGAAAAGAAAGTACTCATCCGGTCTCAGCAACGTGTGTGAGCTATAAAGACCTGGGCTGCATGGCCACCTGTCTCAAATCAGAAGGGAAAAATAGAAACGGGAGGAGAAGAAAGAAATGAGAGCAAGAAAGAAGGGAATGAAGAAAGAGAGAGAAGAGGAGAGGAGAAAAGAGGAGGGGAGGGAAGGAGAGGAGAGGAGAGGAGAGGAGAGGAGAGGAGAGGAGAGGAGAGGAGAGGAGAGGAGAGGAGAGGAGAGGAGAGGAGAGGAGAGGAGAGGAGAGGCGATACGGACAGCCATTTAGACTTCACAGACATTTTTGTGTTATTCCAGTAGGAAGTCAGTCCCTATGCTCAGTCACCCTCACCCCAAGTCAAAAAAGTTGGAACTGAGCCCAGGAGTTTCAATTGGACACAGCCTCATGCTCTGTGTTATCATACATTTATTTTTGCAGTGCTGGGACTGAATCCAGAACCTTCTTCAGCCTGGGTAAACATTCTGCCATCCGGTTACACCCCCAGCTTCTTTGCTACTGTTTGCTTGTATTAGGAAGATGGGGTCTCCCTTTGCAGAGACTGACCTTGAATTCCTGGGCTCAAGCAAGCCTCCTGCCTCAGCCTGCTAGGACCCGAGGTTTCCCCATGTGCAACACCAAAATCACCTCTCAGTATCTTTCCTTTGCATCCATGGGAGCCCTGGGCAGCTGAGATGCAAGTCAGAGAGTCTGGTGCCTGCTCCTGCAGTTCCCTGCACTTAGAAGGCTGACCAGGGGGTTGACTTGAGCCAGAGGATTCCAGGTCAGCCCGGGCATCACAGCAAAACCTATCCACACAAAAGGAGGAAAAGGAAAGAGAGGGATAAAAAAAAGAAAGGAGGAGCCAGGAGAGGAGAGAGTAGACAAAGGGACGAGAGAGGAAGGAGGGAGAAAATACAGGGAGAGGGTTCCTCTGTGGGTGCCCAGCATCTACCCTTCTTGTTCCCAGAGCAGGGAGTGTGTGGGTTAGGAAGGAGAGTAAGGTGGAGGGATGGGCACTGCTCAGGCTGGTCTGAGCAAGTGCCTTCTCTGCACAAGGCTTTGGGACCCTAATTGTTTCTTAAACACCCATCTTTGAAGACAAAGGAAATGATCAAGAAGCACCCCAGGGCATGATCAGGATTTTCTACAGGCAGTGGAAGCCTATTGCTATCTCCCCAACCCCGGGCGCCCCCTGCCTGCCTTGCTCTGCAGTGAACCACCCTAGTCAGCCAATGAGGTCTGCCCCAAGGGTGTGTCCCAGACACAGCAGGTATTTAAGTGCTGCTTGCTGCAGGTCCAACACACTTCTGCTTCTGAAAGACTCAGAAAGGAATCACCATGGTGCTCTCTGGGGACGACAAGACCAACATCAAGACTGCCTGGGGCAAGATTGGCGGCCACGCTGCTGAGTATGGCGCCGAGGCCCTAGAGAGGTGAGACCTCTGCTCTGTAAGGGCCATGGAATCCAAAGCAGACACTGTGCACAGTGGACAGCCCTTAACTGTGCTTTCCTGTGACTTCAACTCCTCCCTCCACCTTCTTCCCACAGGATGTTCCTGGTATACCCCACCACCAAGACCTACTTCCCTCACTTTGATGTGAGCCACGGCTCTGCCCAGGTCAAGGGCCATGGCAAGAAAGTCGCCGATGCCCTGACCTCCGCAGTTGGACACCTGGATGACCTGCCCGGTGCCCTGTCTGCTCTGAGCGACCTGCACGCCCACAAGCTGCGTGTGGACCCTGTCAACTTCAAGGTATTGGCTGGGGCTGAGTGGCGGCGGGGGGAGGGAGGGGAGAGGAGGCGCTGATGGGAGGTGCTGAGCACCATCTGGGACAAGCCAGGAAGGCCTGGGGCCCCTCGAGACAAGACAACTAGGTGTCTACTCCATGGTCTGAAACTTCCTGTCTCCACAGCTCCTGAGCCACTGCCTGCTGGTGACCCTGGCCAACCACATTCCTGGCGACTTCACCCCTGCAGTGCATGCCTCTCTGGACAAATTCCTTGCCTCTGTGAGCACCGTGCTGACCTCCAAGTACCGTTAACCTGGAGCTTCAGGGCGTCTCCTGCCAGGCTTGCCTTCTGGACAGGCAGTCTCCCCTCCCTTGCACCTGTACCTCTTGGTCTTTGAATAAAGTCTAAGTAGGAAGAAGCCTGTGTGCCTGGGTTGTATGCATCCGCAAAGGTTCCCCGACTGACACGGGGAATCCTGGGGAGGTCATATGCCCAGCCTGGGACTCGGGTCCCCTGTGCTGAGGCAGAATGCCAGACTAGAGTAGGGAGGAAAAAAAAGGAGAAGTGGAGGGAAGAGGGGTCAAGCAGAGTCTCTGGACAACCTCTTGTTCTGCAGTCCATAGCTGGGTTACTCTTACCCTGGATTTCCCACCAGGTTCAACATGAATTTGCTATACTAGGATATCTTTCACTACTTCTACCTTTCATTACACACAACACACACACACATACACACACCACCAGAATTTCTAGGACTCCCCAACAGGTGACTGCTCCAGTCCTCCCTTTTTTCAGAGTGATATTGAATCCTCATTCACCCACCCCCTAGACTCCCTTTGAAGATCAGAAACAAGAATGAAACTGGGGGGTGAACAATGCCACTGCAGACACCAGACAAGTCTGTGTAGGTGTGCACCTCATGCCCACACTCCGGACAGTCATGCCTGAGGACCGTCAAGAGCTGAAGATCCAGTCTTTGGGACTGGCTTGGCACTCATTTACTTCACAGTAGAATATTCTTCAGCGATGGACACCAAAGAGTAAATTTCATATATTATGTGAGTGAAATAAAAAAAATTGTTGATCATGGCCTGCAGAAGAGGGAGGAGAGGAAAAACAGGTTGAGCAGAAGAAGCAGTGGAGGAAAGACCACACAGCACATGATTTTATGTTTGTAAAATATCAAAGTGAGAAAATCTATAGGGACAGCAAGCACCCTCCCGGTGGGCAGGGGCTTTAGGAAGGGTTGGATAACTAAGGCTAGGGGGCTGGAGGCTCTATTTAGGTGAGGAAAAATTCAGGAACTGGGTATAAGGGATGACTGAATAACACTGCAAATGAACATAAGATCACTGACTTGTACACATCAAAGATAGCTAGAATACACAGGGCTTTGTGGCACATGCCTGCAATCCCAGAACTTGGGAGGTAGGGCATATTCACACACAGACACACACACCAGAGAGAGATAGCTCTTTAGTGCAAACTGACACACAGCACCAAGTGAGTGCATCACTACCCTTGCTATCATCATTGAGACACAGTATAGGCATCCAGAAAGTTATTGTCCCCAAAGGAACGTGTCCTGGGATCCAGGAATATATTACTTCTCATCCACTAATTATTATAACTCTAAGAAGAATATATTTTTAAGTTTTAATAAATTTGGAATTTATTAAAAGGGATTGCATTGAGGGGGAAGGGAGTGTAGAGCCAGGATCTCATTATGTAGCTCTGGCTGGTCTGAAATCCTTATGTAGACCGGGATGGTCTTGAACTCACAGTGACCCCTTTACCTCTCACTCCTGGGAGCTGGGATCAACCTGTGCCTCTGCTACCACACCCAGTTTAAAGGGCTTTTTAATGTAGATTTGAATTTTTTAATTTTATTTTATCCCTATGGGCGTTGTGACTGCATGAATGTGTGCGCACCACTTGCAGACCGCAGAGGATAGAAACAGGCTTCATGTCCACTGGATCTGGAGTTACACGCAATTGTGAGCTGCCCTGTAGGTGGTAGGTATCAAACCTGGGTCCTCTGGGAAAACAGCCAGTGCTCTCAACTGCTGAGACATCTCTCCAGCCCCTTTAAATGTAGATTGAACTATATGAAATTTAATAAAAAGAGACATGCTCTAGGGGAAAACTAAGACAGATCCAGTTAAGGCTATGAGACTTGAGGGAGAGTTATGTCAAGAAGAAATCCTTTTCACTACTGAATAAGAAAAGGACAGACACCTATGAAATATCCTAAGGACTCAGGAAGCAGGATAAATTGGCAGAGCCAAAATACACATAAATTGTAATACGGCAGTATATATTAGATACTTTTGTCCATAGAGCTTTGGTGCTCAGGGGGACAAACGGCTATAAGTCCAAGATAAACCCAGCACCTAGGCGAGCTGAAACGCAGCGGCGCCCCCTGGCGGCACCCTGGGTTTCCGAGCATCTTTGCCCAGAACTGGGAAGCCAGGACCAGGCCACAGCTCAGTGAAGATGTCTCTGTCCCAGACTGATTGCGCTCTGGTTCTCGCGCTGTGGAAAAAGATGAGCACCAATGTTGGAATCTACACGACCGAGGCCTTGGAGAGGTAAGAACCCACTCGGGCGCCCTCGGGCTCACCTTCCAATGGACAGAGGGACAAAGGCGGGCTCTCTACACATCCCGGCCTGGATGCACCCAACTCAGTTTTCCCACAGGACCTTCATGGCTTTCCCCTCCACCAAAACCTACTTCCCACACTTGGACCTGAGCCCCGGCTCTAGCCAGGTTAAAGCCCATGGCCAAAAGGTGGCCGATGCACTGACTCTCGCTGCCCACCACCTGGACGACCTGCCTGGTTCTCTCTCTGCTCTCAGCGATCTGCATGCTCACAAGCTCCGCGTAGACCCCGCTAACTTTCAGGTGGGTTCCGGGACTGAGCTGCTCTGGTGGCTGCTGCAGAGGAGGGTCCCTTCAAGTCTGGGTGTCGGGGAGAGATAAAAACAAGGCGGGGCGATTCTTTCTCTAATCCAGTTCTTCAGCCACTGTCTGCTGGTGACTCTTGCCCGACACTATCCTGGAGACTTCAGCCCAAAGATGCATGCCTCCCTAGACAAGTTCCTAGGCCTTGTGACTTTGGCACTGGTCTCCAAATATCGCTGAGGATGTATCCTGGGATCCCAAAGCAAGGTTCAAGAGGTTGGAATTTCAGCCAAGCTGGAGTCATAGACGTCCTGTGAAAGACGGCAGGTCCTTGTATTGTGGTTTGGTTTTTTGTTTTGTTTTGTTTTGTTTTGCTTTGTTTTGTTTTTGTTTTTTGATAGGATTAATGGTCTCGTGTAACCCAGCCTTAGATCCATAATACAGACTAGGTTGGTTTTGAACTCCCGATTCTTCTGTTTCCAGTCCCATCTCCAACCACCCCCATGCCCTATGCCCACCCACCAGTACATGGATTACAAAGCATGCCTGCCCCACCACACCTGGCTCCACAGAGACTCTTTTCATTTTAATTTAACCCTGTGTCTGTGTTCTGTGTTGGAGGTGGGAAGAGGGGCCTCCTGCATGCAGAAGTGCTCTAAGCTGTAGAAACTGCAGCTGCCAGAGAAAATACGGGCAGGTAGTGAATGGATTCAATCTTTAGAGCAGGAAGACAGGTTCTGTGGAACACACTGCAAAGAGTAAAGAGCTGGGTGGTAGCAGGAATACCACCTGCAGCTGGAGGGCCTCTACCTCCACATGTCCCCAGGCATCAGGGGAGCCTCGGGCCATCTCCACCTTGAAGGATCTATGGCCCCTACTTACAAATGCATGCCTTTAGCCTCAGCTGCATCAGTTGCAGAATGGTAACTTTCATATCTCAAAGGGGTGACAGGTACAAAGGTCACAGGTCAGCATAAAGGAACAACCTTGTTCCCTGGCCATCACCCTGCCCTGGGTGCTGTGGAACAATCCTTTGCTACACTATGACTATGTATTATTGCCATTGGTTAATAAAAAGCTGACAGGCCACTGGCTGGGCAGGAAGTCAGGCTGGAAAGTCAAACTGAGAAAGAAGGGAAGAAGGAGGGCAGAGTGAGGAGACACCAGCCAGCTGCCCAGAAAGCAAGACATGCTAGAGGACAAGTAAAGCCACCAGCCACGTGACAATACATAGATTAGTAGAGATAGGTTAATCTAAATGTAAGAGTTAGCTAGTAACAACATGAGCCATTGGCCAAGCATTTACAAGTAATATTAGTTTCTGTGTGGTAATTTGGAAGCAGTGGTCAGGATGGAGAATGGCAGTCAGGACAGAAAAACTGTGCCCTCCACCTGGGCTTCTGGTCTTTTTCTAGACTCTGCTCAGGGTTTTATTGCAAGGCAGTCACCTGCCTAGATCTATACATGGAGGTCACAGCTATAGACGCTGCTCAATGAGGGCGAGCACGGAAGTCCAGGACACAATGGGCATTGTGCCAGAGAAACTCACAGTCACGAACTCCTGCCTGCTCAACCCAGCCATGCCCAGGGTATGTGGGTTTGTGGGTGTGTATTTTGGGGAGTTTGGGTACCAGGGAGGCTGTGGTTAAAGCATTCTGTGCAAGACTCAACTGCTTGGGATGAGGTGATTGCAGCACTGAAGCCTGTCATGTAGAAGAGATGAGGGGACCTCCAACCCGGCCTTCACTGGTTTTCAAAGAGGGATTGAAGTTTTTTTTGGCTACCTAAGATCCATCGTGACTGTGGCAGAAACCTGATTTTAACCTACTGCCCACTGGCTACGTCTCAGGCTAAGGAACATCCATTGGTCAGTCTTCTTATTGGACATAAGGCAAACTCTTTCCTGAATTAACAAACAGAAGAAACAGTGACTTCATCTCCCAAAGCATTCTGTTACATGGGGGAAACTACATAAAGAACAAACAAGGGACACATAATGGGTAGTTATACCTGAGACCACCTGGGCCAGGTAGATGCAGGGGGCTGAGGAAGCACTGTTTCTAGGGTGTCTGGGAAGGACCAAAACAGAAGCATTGGAACTGGCACCCAGAGTGACACTTCCTAGCACAATTCTGGAGCTCTCCCATCCACCAGGCGCCAGGAAGAAGAAAAGGGTCATATTTTCCTAACCTGGACATCCATGTGTCGTGGATGTTGCAGCACATGTGTGGGTTCATGTGGGTCCTTGAAATGAAGACTCAGACACTTTGAGCCTTTGCGGGCTCAGGAGTCCCAGCCTCGGTGGACTGAAGCTTTCCCTCAGGCCCATGGCATTTTTATTTTTCCCTATATTTACACGTTAGCCATAAGATGCCCATATGCTCAAAATATCTGAATGAAGATTCCAAAATTACAATGTTTAGTGCAACTACCTGATTCAGGAGGTAACACCATTTTGACCATTGCCCCAACCAAGATTTTCATGGGCTTTGTATCCATGGGAAACTCTACGACAAGATTCACATCTGCAACACACAGGGTGGATTAGGGCTAGGTGCTAACTCCATAGCTAGGCCAGGTATGGCAGGGTTATGGCTAGCGGCTGACATACACACACAGGTAGGGGCGGTAAAGGGGGGCAGTGCTTGCTAACTCTCTGGTGCCAGGCCAGCAGAAACCCTTCCATATCTTGTGCCATAGCCTTGGGCACTCTGACATGAGGCTACGTATGAAGATCATTGGCCCCTGGCTCGTGGTCCTTCAGGTTCACATGGAACTGATGCTGTCACAGGTTTCCTTGCCACTCAGGTCACAGTGGCAAATCCTAGGACTTTGTATGCTGTGAAGAAACAAGACTTACCAGTACCAGCTAAATCTACAGCCACAGACCAAAACATTTGATTCGAGCTATTCCCTAACATGAGTCAGGGAAATCTTAGGTACAAAAACTCCCAGAGCTATATACACACTCACCTTTAAAACAGAAACAAACCAACACACACACACACACACACACACACACATACACACACGGACAGGCCTGGGGGATAGAACTCAGAAATGGTGCCTCTATCTTGCACAGGCAAAGGTTTGATCTTTAGTAACACGAAATACCAAACGAAAAGCAAAGTAAAAACAAAAATAGGCTATTGGCTGGACATTTAGCTCAGTCATTACCTAGGCCAGGCTCACAACCACAAACTAGACTTCTGAAGACACACACACAGTGCCAGAAATAGTCTCTGATTCCTGCCCTTTTTTGCTGGACAAGTCCAGGACCTGCCAATACACTGACCCCAGAGAAAAGAGTAGGTAAGCTTGTTGGGAGAGAGAGGCTAGGCTGGCCTCAGCACCGGGTATTTCTGGGAAATCCAAAGCACAGAATCTTTCCTTTTTGGTGCATCTCTTGAGCTGTGGGTCCCCAGCGCCGGGACCCAGATGACTGTTCCCATTTTCTGACACTAAGGCTCGAGTGTGGTTTTCCAGGGACATATAAATACAGAGTATCCATAGGAACTGGAACGTCACCAAGAAACTCCCCAGATGATGGACACCCACCCAGTTTAGTGAATAACATACAGTTAACTGAGACTCCTAACCAGCAGTGGGGAATTACTACGACCGCATTCATCTAAAGTCGGCAAGTGTCTGAACTCATCTACACATAGATACAGTTCTGTGTCTGTAGCCCAAACTCACTTAGATAATCACGGAGTCAAAATAGCAGGAGAGGGCGTTGGAGAGACAGTTCAGCAGTGAGGTGCATGTACAGCGGTTGCAGAGGACCTGGGTTCAGCTCCCAGAATTGAGCATCAGCTGGTCAATAGCCACCTATAACTCCAGCTTCAAAGGCATCGATCCTATGCCCCCTCTGAACTCCATAGGCGTCTGCTTTCACATGTGCGCAGACGAACACTTAGACTGATACCTATTTCATAGAATTAGCTCTTGCTGACCTGGAACTCACCATATAGACCAGGCTGGCTTCGAACTCATAGACACCCACCTGTCTCTGTTTTCCAGCACTAGAATTCGAGGTGTGTGCCTCTATGCCCAGCTATATCTATAGATCGATAGATTGATAGATAGATGGATTGATGATAGAGTTTTGTTTTGTTTTTGACTTGTGCGGTGTTTTGTATGTCAATTGCATATCATGGGCAGGCAGTGTCCTTGGAGCATGAAGAGGGGGTTGGATCTCCTGCAACTGGAGTTACAGATGGCTGTGAATTGCTATATGAGTTTCCAGGTCCTGTGGAAAGCAGTTAATACTCCTAAATGCTGAGCTATCTCTGCAACTCTGGCTATTACAAATTTTTAAACAAATGAACAATAACAAAAAAAACAAATACAAATACACAGGGTGATGTACAGTAGAATACACTTTTAACCTCGGTGTTCTGGCGACTGAGTCAGGTGGATATATGTAAGTTCAAAACCAGCCTGATCTACATAGCGGGCACCAGGTCAGTGAAGGCTCATGGTGAGGCCTTGCCAAATTCAAAGTAAGGAAAGAAAGAAATAAATAAGGCTGGAGTGATGGGTTCGCAACTATGAACATGTTCTGCTCCTACCCAGGACCCAGGCAGATTCTCAGGATCCACATCAGGAAGCTCTCGAGAACCTGAAAGCCTAATTGGAATGAGATTTGATGGGTTAGAGAGATAGCTCGGTGGATAACAGCACTGGATGCTCTTTCTTTTTTTATATGGTTTATTTTTTATATTTAAAAATTTTCATCTCCTCCCCTCCTCCTCCCCCTTCCCTCCCCTCCCCTCCACCCATACCCCCCCTCCAGGCCAAGGAGCCATCCAGGTTCCCTACTCTATGTTAAGACCAAGGTCCTCCCAACTCCCCCCAGGTCCAGGAAGGTGATCAACCAAGCTGAGAAGGCTCCCACAGAGCCCGTCCATGCAGAAGAATCAAAGACCAGCACCATTGTCCTTGGCTTCTCAGTCAGCCTCCACCTTCAGCCACATTCAGAGAGTCTGGTTTGGTCTCATGTTCCATCAGTCCCATTCCAACTGGAGTTGGTGATCTCCCATTAGTTCTGTCCCACCGTCTCCATGGGTGAACGCACCCCTCACGGTCCTGACTTTCTTTCTCATGTTCTCCCTCCTTCTGCTCCTCATCAGGACCTTGGGAGCTCAGTCCGGTGCTCCAATGTAGGGCTCAGTCATTTTCTTCATCTATCTCCAGGTGGAGGTTCAGTCCAGATGGAACTCCACTGCACTCCTGGATGCTCTTTCAAAGGACATGGGATCAATTCCCAGACCCACATGGCAGCTCACATCTGTCTGTAACAACAATTCCGGGGGATGCAACACCCGTAAACAGACATACATGCAGGCAAAACCACCAGTGCACAGGAAATAAAAATAAATAATGATAAAAAGGAGATCTGAGGCCTCTGGCTTCCATGGACACTACACACAGGCACATAGAAATATATACAGGAGGTCTGGAGAGATGGCTCAGAGGTTAAGAGCATTGCCTGCTCTTTCAAAGGTCCTGAGTTCAATTCCCAGCAACCACATGGTGGCTCACAACCATCTGTAAATGGGGTATGGTGCCCTCTTCTGGCCTGCAGGCATAGATACATATATAGAATATTGTATACATAATAAATAAATAAATATTTAAAAAAAGAAATATATACAGGAATAAAAATAATTAAAAAGATAATTTAAATGATGGGTGATGGTGCACATAACTTTAATCCCAGCACTTTGGAGTCTGAGGCAGGAGGTTCTCTGAGTTCCAGGCCAATCTGAAGTAAGTTCCAGTACCGTCAATCTGTTACACTGAGAAACCCAGTCTCAAGGAAAAGAAAACTTTCAAAATATTTTTAATTTTTTTTACATTTATTTATTTATTTATTATGCATACAATGTTCTGTCTGTGTGTATGCCTGAAGGCCAGAAGAGGGCACCAGACCTCATTACAGATGGTTGTGAGCCACCATGTGGTTGCTGGGAATTGAACTCAGGACCTTTGGAAGAGCAGGCAATGCTCTTAACGGCTGAGCCATCTCTCCAGCCCTATTTTTAATGTTTTTATGAGTATGAATGTTTTGCCTGCATGGACACATCTGTGTACCACATTTGTGCCTGGTGACCATGGTCAGAGAGGGTATCAGATCCCCTGGAACTGTAGTTACAGATGGTTATGAGCCACCATACAGGTGTCAGAAACTGAACCCAAGACCTCAGCAAGAGCAAGGACTGCTCTAAACAGCTGAGTCAAATATTCAGCCTCATATATAGGATAGGATTTCTCTCTGTAACTGCCTGGCTGTCCTGGAACTCAGTTTGTAGACTGGCCTTGAACTTACTGAGATCTGCTTGCCTCTGCCTCCAGTGGGCTGAACTTTAACCCTTGCACCTCCACACCTCGGCCATCTTAGGCTTTCTGTTGCTGTGAAGAGACGCTATGACCATGGCAACTCGTTAAAAAAATTTTTTTTTTTGTTTGGGGTGGCCTTCTTACAGCTCAGTTGTTCAGGCCATTATCATCAGGGCAGGGAGTATGCAATGTGCAAGCAGATGTGGTTCTGGTTACAACTGATCAGATGGCAACAGGAAGTGGAGTGAGACTCTAGGCAGTATCCTGAACACAGGAAACCTCAAAGCGTGCTCCTACAGTGATACACTCCTTCCACAGCACAAGGCCATGCCTCTTCCAACAAAGCCACACCTCCTAACAGTGCCACTTCCTATGAGATTATGGGGGCCAATTACATACAAAGTAACACACTCGACTATATACATTTGTTTTTCTTTTTGGTGTTTCGAGACAGGGTTTCTCTGTGTAGCTTTGGGGCCTGTCCTGGAGCTTGCTCTGTATTAGGCTGGCCTCAAACTCAGAGATCCCCCTCTCTTTTCCTCCCAAGTGCTGGAATTAAAGGCATATGCCACTATTGCCTAGCTTTGCCTATATATATTTTTTAGTTAAATAAAAATAAATCTCTAGGGGCTGTTGAGGTCTCAGTGGTTGAGGGCACTGGCTGCTCTTCCAGAACCTGGAATCAATTCCCAGCACCCACATGACAGCACACAATTTTCTGTAATTCTAGGTCTGGGGAATCTAACACATATAGAAAAACACTAATGCACATAAAATAATAATAAGTAAAACAAAAAATAAATAAGTCTCTAAAATATAGTAAAAAGCAATACAAGGGGCTGGAGAGATGGCTCAGAGGTTAAGAGCACTGGCTGCTCTTCCAAAGGTCCTGAGTTCAATTCCCAGCAACCACATGGTGGCTCACAACCATCTGTAATGGGGTCTGGTGCTCTCTTCTGGCCTACAGGCACACATGCAGACAGAATATTGTATACATAATAAATAAATAAATATTTTTTAAAAAGCAATACAGGAACAAATAACAAGACAGAACTCTTAGGCAAAGCGAGTATGTGGGACTGCTGTGGTGTTACATGGTCTTAATCAAAGCACTCCACAAGCAAATGAAGAGAGATTTCTGTTAGTTCAAGGCCAGTCTGGTCTACAGGGCAAGTTCCAGGACAGTAAGACCCTGTCTTAAAATAACAAACATAATGCCTGGAGGTAGTGGCATATGCCTTTAATCCTGCACTCAGGAGGCAGAGGCAGGCAGATCTCTGTGAGTTCGAGGCCAGCCTGGACTACAAGAGCTGGTTTAAGGACAGCTAGGGCTGTTATACAGAGAAAACCTATCTTAAAAAACAAAAAACAAACAAAGAAAAATCAAATCAAATGAGAACACTGAGTTTATGTTCATGTACTCCATCCTTGACTTGCTCTGTGCAAACACAGGCTGGGGAAGGATGGTCTGAGTACTGTAGTCTAGCAGAGAGACCAGCATCGCAGCCAGATGAGTTGCTCTGAAGGTAGTCTGAGCACTGGTCTCCCTACAGAAGCCTCCCTGGAGGAATTTCCCTTACTTCTGCTTCCCTGGCTGTTAGCAGCAGCCAGAAACTCTCCTGCCATTAGTCTAAGGCCACTGGCTCCAGTCTGGCCTCTATGACAGCCTGCCTGGCTACCACGTTCTGGAACTTGACCAGCTTGCCAGGTCTTTCCTTGAACGAGCCAGTGCATGTTGCGCTAGATACAGCTATCAGGATGGTGGCAGGTACCATATGCAAGGTCTTCTGGGCAAGGACGGCTCCTGGGGACTTCTTTCTTCCTCTCCCTTGTGGACTCCATTCACTCACAGCCAACTCATTTAAATTTTATTAAAACTAATGTATTCAATATTAATTTATGTACATTAGTGTTTTGCCTAAATGTCTGTGTGATGGTGGCAGGTTCCCTGGTACTAAAATTACAGACAGATGTGAGCTGTCACAATGGTGCTGGGAATTGAACCTGGGTCCTCCGGAGCAGCAGTCAGTGCTCTTCAATGCTGAGCCATCTCTCCAGCCCTCATTTTTATTCATAGGTAGGAAAACACCTAGGAAATAAGCTAATGTCCATCAAAGCATTCACACCCTGCTGTGTTATCAATGGGAGACAGTCTAGGTTGTATCTCTCCACCCAGAGAAAGGCTGAAGAAAGTTTTGGACTGAGCCTACTGTCTTCATTAAGTCTAAACAAAGACACATTTAGAGGGAAGTAGGGATGAAGAGAGGAAAGAAGAGAGAAGGGAGGAAGGAGGGTGGAGAAGGGAGGAAAGATAAAGAGAAGAAGAATGGGAGGGAGGGGGAAGGAGAGAAGAAAAATGGCAGAGAAGGAGAAAGGAGAAAAGAATAGAGGAATTTGGCTCTTTCCATGCTCCCTAAGACTAAGATTTACCCTTTGAGGATCTCAGGGAGGGGAGACTGAAACTACCTACAGAGGGGCACCCCACCATCAAGGGTTAAGAATCCCTTATGCCTCTAAGTCCCCAGCATCTTATCTTTCTTGTCCTCAGAGCCAGGACAAAGCTGTGCCTGTAGCTGGGCCAGAGCAAGGAAAGGGTGCAGCTTGGGAAAGAGTAGGAAGCATGCCATGGGGCAGTTCTGCCAAAGGCTGAACTTCTGTGCCCCAGGGAATGGGACCCTCCATCTCCTGGACACCTGTCTGGAGGAAGGGGAGCAGGAAAGAGGAGGAAGCATCTGAATCTAAGGCTTGGGTCAGGACAGCAACACCCACAGCTTTTTGCTCCTGTGAGTACAGTGCTGACCTCCAAACACTGGAACCCTCAGAGCTGCAGCACCAGGCCCTCATGCCTGTCCACACCCGCACCTCTGGGTCTGAACAAGATGTGTGTACACTTGAGCGGTTTGTGTCCCTGACATGTCCACAGAAGCACGGACATACTGCTTTGACCCAGGATCTTTCTGTACCTGTACTGGGGGAGGATAGCAAGAGAAAGAGTTGCAGAGATGTCCAGGGGAAGACTAGCCTTCAAGAACTCCTCTCAGGAGACAGAGAAGGAAGTATTTTTTTTAAAGATTTATTTATTTATTTTTAAATTTATTTATTATGTATATAGTGTTCTGGGCACCAGATCTCATTATAGATGGGTGTGAGCCATCATGTGGTTGCTGGGAATTGAACTCAGGACCTCCGGAACAGCAGTCAGTTCTCTTAACCTCTGAGCCACCTCTCCAGCTCCCAGGAAGTCTTAATAATACTTGCCACCTCCTTGTAATATCATTTGACCCATACCCCCTTAAGCACAAAACAAAGATCACCACAAAACACTTGTTCAGAAACACACACATACACACTCACACATGGGAAAACAGAAATGATAAAGCAAGGGGGGAAGATAGAAAATCAGAAAGAATGAGAAAAAAAGAAGAAATAGACAGCCATTTACACTTCACAGGTAGTTTACTGTTATTCCAGTAGAAAGTCAGTCCCTATGCTCAGTCACCCTCACCCCAAGTCAAAAAAGTTGGAACTGAGCCCAGGAGTTCACTTGGCTACGCTTCATGCTCTGTGTTATCATACATTTATTTTTGCAGTGCTAGAACTGAATCCAGAACCTTCTTCAGCCTGGGTAAACATTCTGCCATCCGGTTACACCCTCAGCTTCTTTGCTACTGTTTGCTTGTATTAGGAAGATGGGGTCTCCCTTTGCAGAGACTGACCTTGAATTCCTGGGCTCAAGCAAGCCTCCTGCCTCAGCCTGCTAGGACCCGAGGTTTCCCCATGTGCAACACCAAAATCACCTCTCAGTATCTTTCCTTTGCATCCATGGGAGCCCTGGGCAGCTGAGATGCAAGTCAGAGAGTCTGGTGCCTGCTCCTGCAGTTCCCTGCACTTAGAAGGCTGACCAGGGGGTTGACTTGAGCCAGAGGATTCCAGGTCAGCCCGGGCATCACAGCAAAACCTATCCACACAAAAGGAGGAAAAGGAGAGAGAGGGATAAAAAAAAGAAAGGAGGAGCCAGGAGAGGAGAGAGTAGACAAAGGGACGAGAAGGAGGAGGGAGAAAATACAGGGAGAGGGTTCCTCAGTGAGTCCCCAGAATCTACCCTTCTTGTTCACAGAAGAAGAGTATGGGACAGAGCAGGGAGTATGTGGGTTAGGAAGGAGAGTGAGAAGCTGGGACCCAGAGCAAGGTGGAGGGATGGGCACTGCTCAGGCTGGTCTGAGCAACTGGCTTCTCTGCACAAGGCTTTGGGACCTTTACCTCTTTCCCAAACACCCATCATTGAAGGCAAAGGAAGTTACCAAGGAGCACCCCAAGGGGTGATTAGGATTCCCTACAGGCAGTAGAAGCCTATTGCTATCTCCCCAACCCAGGGTGCCCCCTGCCTTCCTTGCTCTGCAGTAAACCACCCTAGTCAGCCAATGAGGTCCGCCCCGAGGGTGTGTCCCAGGCACCACAGGTATATAGAAGCAGCAGCTGCAAGTTCAACACACTCCTGATTCTGACAGATACAGGAAGGAATTCATCATGGTGCTCTCCGGGAACGACAAGACCAATATCAAGACTGCCTGGGGCAAGATTGGCGGCCACGCTGCTGAGTATGGCGCCGAGGCCCTAGAGAGGTGAGACCAGGGCCTCTGCTCTGTAAGGACCACAGAATACAAAGCAGACACGGTGCGGACAGCCCTTAACTGTGCTTTCCTGTAACTTCAACTCCTCCCACCACCTTCTTCCTACAGGATGTTCGCGGTATACCCCACCACCAAGACCTACTTCCCTCACTTTGATGTGAGCCACGGCTCTGCCCAGGTCAAGGGCCATGGTAAGAAAGTTGCCGATGCCCTGACCAAAGCAGTTGAACACCTGGATGACCTGCCCGGTGCCCTGTCTGCTCTGAGCGACCTGCACGCCCACAAGCTGCGTGTGGACCCTGTCAACTTCAAGGTATGGGCTGGGGCAGAATGGCGGTGACAGGGAGGGTGGTTGATAGGAGGTGGGGGGGGGGGCACCATCTGGGACAAGCCAGGAAGGCCTGAGGCCCCTCAAGACAAGACAACTAAGTGTCTACTCCATGGTCTGAAACTTCCTGTCTCCACAGCTCCTGAGCCACTGCCTGCAGGTGACCCTGGCCAACCACATTCCTGCCGACTTCACCCCTGCAGTGCATGCCTCTCTGGACAAATTCTTTGCCTCTGTGAGCACCGTGCTGACCTCCAAGTACCGTTAACCTGGAGCTTCAGGGCGTCTCCTGCCAGGCTTGCCTTCTGGACAGGCAGTCTCCCCTCCCTTGCACCTGTACCTCTTGGTCTTTGAATAAAGTCTAAGTAGGAAGAAGCCTGTGTGCCTGGGTTGTATGCATCCTCAAAGGTTCCCCGACTGACACAGGGAATCCTGGGGAGGTCATATGCCCAGCCTGGGACTCGGGTCCCCTGTGCTGAGGCGAATGCCAGACTAGAGTAGGGAGGAAAAAGAAGGAGAAGTGGAGGGAAGAGGGGTCAAGCAGATTCTCTGGATAACCTCTTGTTCTGCAGTCCATAGCTGGGTTACTCTTACCCTGGGTTTCCCACCAGGTTCAACATAAATTTGCTGGACTAGAATGTCCTTCCCTACTGCTACCTTTCATTACACACATACACACACACACACCACCAGAATTTCCAGGACTCCCTAACAAGTGACTGCTCCAGTCCTCCCTTTTTTCAGAGTGATATTGAATCCTCATTCACCCACCCCCTAGACTCCCTTTGAAGATCAGAAACAAGAATGAAACTGGGGGGGGGGGGGTGAACAATGCCACTGCAGACACCAGACAAGTCTGTGTAGATGTGCACCTCATGCCCACACTCCGGACAGTCATGCCTGAGGACCGTCAAGAGCTGAAGATCCAGTCTTTGGGACTGGCTTTGCACTCATTTACTTCACAGTAGAATATTCTTCAGCGATGGACACCAAAGAGTAAATTTCATATATTATGTGAGTGAAATAAAAAAAATTGTTGATCATGGCCTGCAGCAGAGGGAGGAGAGGAAAAACAGGTTGAGCAGAAGAAGCAGTGGAGGAAAGACCACACAGCACATGATTTTATGTTTGTAAAATATCAAAAGTAAGAAACTCTATAGGGACAGCAAGCACCCTCCCGGTGGGCAGGGGCTTTAGGAAGGGTTGGATAACTAAGGCTAGGGGGCTGGAGACTCTATTTAGGTGAGGAAAAATTCAGGAACTGGGTATAAGGGATGACTGCATAACATTGCAAATGAACACAAGATCACTGACTTGTACACATCAAAGATAGCTAGAATACACAGGGCTTTGTGTACACACCAAAGATAGTTGGAATACACAGGGCTTTGTGGCACATGCCTGCAATCCCAGAACTTGGGAGGTAGGGCATATTCACACACAGACACACACACCAGAGAGAGATAGCTCTTTAGTGCAGACTGACACACAGCACCAAGTGAGTGCATCACTACCCTTGCTATCATCATTGAGACACAGTATAGGCATCCAGAAAGTTATTGTCCCCAAAGGAACTTGTCCTGGGATCCAGGCATATATTATTTCCCATCCATTAATTATTATAACTCTAAGAAGAATATATTTTTAAGTTTTAATAAATTTGGAATTTATTAAGAGGGATTTCATTGAGGGGGAAGGGAGTGTAGAGCCAGGATCTCATTATGTAGCTCTGGCTGGTTTGAAATCCCTATGTAGACCGGGATGGTCTTGAACTCACAGAGACCCCTTTACCTCTCACTCCCGGGAGCTGGGATTAACCTGTGCCTCTGCCACCACACCCAGTTTAAAGGGCTTTTTAATGTAGATTTGAATTTTTTTAATTTTATTTTATCCCTATGGGAGTTTTGACTGCATGAATGTGTGTGCACCACTTGCAGAACACGGAGGACAGAAACAGGCTTCCTATCCACTGGATCTGGAGTTACAAGCAATTGTGAGCTGCCCTGTAGGTGGTAGGTATCAAACCTGGGTCCTTTTGGAAAACAGCCAGTGCTCTCAACTGCTGAGACATCTCTCCAGCTCCTTTAAATGTAGATTGAAATATGTGAAATTAAATGAAAAATAAGGTAGACCCAAGTAAGGTGATGGGGCTCCACGAGGAAGGGTTATACCAGGAAGCATCTCATTCTACTACTGAAAGAGAAGGGGACACCTATGAAATATCCTAAGGACTGAGGTGGCAGGATATATTGGCAGTGCCAAAATACACATCAAATCCATTGTAATACGGTAATACATAGTAGATACTTTTGTCAATACAGTAAATACTTTAAAATGTGAGGCTTTGGGGCTTAAGGGGACAAAGGGCTCTAAGTCCTTTGAGTCTAAAAAGTCTAAAGTCTAAAGTCTAAGTGAACCCAAATCTGGAACCTTGACGCGCTGGAACGCAGCGGCGCCCCCTGGCGGCACCCTGGGTTTCCGAGCATCTTTGCCCAGAGCTGGGAAGCCAGGACCCAGGCCACAGCTCAGTGAAGATGTCTCTGTCCCAGACTGACCACTCTCTGGTTCTCGCGCTGTGGAAAAAGATGAGCACCAATGTTGGAAACTACACGACCGAGGCCTTGGAGAGGTAAGGACCCACTCGGGCGCCCTCGGGCTCACCTTCCAATGGAGGGCGGGGCAAAGGTGGGATCTCTACACCTCCTGGCCAGGATGCACCCAACTCAAGTCTTCCCACAGGACCTTCATGGCTTTCCCCTCCACCAAAACCTACTTCCCACACTTGGACCTGAGCCCCGGCTCTAGCCAGGTTAAAGCCCATGGCCAAAAGGTGGCCGATGCACTGACTCTCGCTGCCCACCACCTGGACGACCTGCCTGGTTCTCTCTCTGCTCTCAGCGATCTGCATGCTCACAAGCTCCGCGTAGACCCCGCTAACTTTCAGGTGGGTTCCGGGACTGAGCTGCTCTGGTGGCTGCTGCAGAGGAGGGTCCCTTCAAGTCTGGGTGTCGGGGAGAGATAAAAACAAGGCGGGGCGATTCTTTCTCTAATCCAGTTCTTCAGCCACTGTCTGCTGGTGACTCTTGCCCGACACTATCCTGGAGACTTCAGCCCAAAGATGCATGCCTCCCTAGACAAGTTCCTAGGCCTTGTGACTTTGGCACTGGTCTCCAAATATCGCTGAGGATGTATCCTGGGATCCCAAAGCAAGGTTCAAGAGGTTGGAATTTCAGCCAAGCTGGAGTCATAGACGTCCTGTGAAAGACGGCAGGTCCTTGTATTGTGGTTTGGTTTTTTTGTTTTGCTTTGTTTTGTTTTTGTTTTTTAGATAGGATTAATGGTCTCGTGTAACCCAGCCTTAGATCCATAATACAGACTAGGTTGGTTTTGAACTCCCGATTCTTCTGTTTCCAGTCCCATCTCCAACCACCCCCATGCCCTATGCCCACCCACCAGTACATGGATTACAAAGCATGCCTGCCCCACCACACCTGGCTCCACAGAGACTCTTTTCATTTTAATTTAACCCTGTGTCTGTGTTCTGTGTTGGAGGTGGGAAGAGGGGCCTCCTGCATGCAGAAGTGCTCTAAGCTGTAGAAACTGCAGCTGCCAGAGAAAATACGGGCAGGTAGTGAATGGATTCAATCTTTAGAGCAGGAAGACAGGTTCTGTGGAACACACTGCAAAGAGTAAAGAGCTGGGTGGTAGCAGGAATACCACCTGCAGCTGGAGGGCCTCTACCTCCACATGTCCCCAGGCATCAGGGGAGCCTCGGGCCATCTCCACCTTGAAGGATCTATGGCCCCTACTTACAAATGCATGCCTTTAGCCTCAGCTGCATCAGTTGCAGAATGGTAACTTTCATATCTCAAAGGGGTGACAGGTACAAAGGTCACAGGTCAGCATAAAGGAACAACCTTGTTCCCCAGCCATCACCCTGCCCTGGGTGCTGTAGAACAATCCTTTGCTACACTATGACTATGTATTATTGCCATTGGTTAATAAAAAGCTGACAGGCCACTGGCTGGGCAGGAAGTCAGGCTGGAAAGTCAAACTGAGAAAGAAGGGAAGAAGGAGGGCAGAGTGAGGAGACACCAGCCAGCTGCCCAGAAAGCAAGACATGCTAGAGGACAAGTAAAGCCACCAGCCACGTGACAATACATAGATTAGTAGAGATAGGTTAATCTAAATGTAAGAGTTAGCTAGTAACAACATGAGCCATTGGCCAAGCATTTACAAGTAATATTAGTTTCTGTGTGGTAATTTGGAAGCAGTGGTCAGGATGGAGAATGGCAGTCAGGACAGAAAAACTGTGCCCTCCACCTGGGCTTCTTGGTCTTTTTCTAGACTCTGCTCAGGGTTTTATTGCAAGGCAGTCACCTGCCTAGATCTATACATGGAGGTCACAGCTATAGACACTGCTCAATGAGCGTGAGCACGGAAGTCCAGGACACAATGGGCATTGTGCCAGAGAAACTCACAGTCACGAACTCCTGCCTGCTCAGCCCAGCCATGCCCAGGGTATGTGGGTTTGTGGGTGTGTATTTTGGGGAGTTTGGGTACCAGGGAGGCTGTGGTTAAAGCATTCTGTGCAAGACTCAACTGCTTGGAAAAAAAAGAAAAAAAAAAAAAGAAAGAAAAAAACGGGCGGTGGTGGCGCACGCCTTTAATCCCAGCACTCGGGAGGCAGAGGCAGGCGGATCTCTGTGAGTTCGAGGCCAGCCTGGTCTACAAGAGCTAGTTCCAGGACAGGCTCTAAAAAAGCTGCAGAGAAACCCTGTCTCGAAAAACCAAAAAAAAAAAAAAAAAAAAAAAAAAGACTCAACTGCTTGGGATGAGGTGATTGCAGCACTGAAGGCTGTCATGTAGAAGAGATGAGGGGACCTCCAACCCAGCCTTTACTGGTTTTCAAGGAGGGATTGAAGGTTTTTTTGGCTACCTAAGATCCATCGTGACTGTGGCAGAAACCTGATTTTAACCTACTGCCCACTGGCTATGTCTCAGGCTCATGATCCTTAAGGTTCACATGGAATGGATACTGTCACAAGGTTTCCTGGGCTTTCCATGCTGTGAAGAAACAAGCCTGACCAGTACCAGCTAAATCTACAGCCACAGATCAAACAGAACAAGAATTTGTGGCAACACTAATTTGGATCCGAGCTACTTCCTAATCTGAGGCAGGGAAATCTTAGGTACAAAAACTCCCAGAGCTATATACACACTCACCTTTTAAACAAACAAACACACACACACATTTAAAAAAAAAAAAAAAAAGACAGGCCAGGGGATAGAACTCAAGAATGGGTCCCCTATCTTGTATAGGCAAAGGTTTGATCTTTAGTAACACAAAATACCAAATGAAAAGCAAAGTAAAAACAAAAATAGGCTATTGGCTGGACATTTAGCTCAGTCATTACCTAGGCCAGGCTCACAACCACAAACTAGACTTCTGAAGACACACAGACAGTGCCAGAAATAGTCTCTGATTCCTGTCCTTTTTTGCTGGACAAGTCCAGGACCTGCCAATACACTGACCCCAGAGAAAAGAGTAGGTAAGCTTGTTGGGAGAGAGAGGCTAGGCTGGCCTCAGCACCGGGTATTTCTGGGAAATCCAAAGCACAGAATCTTTCCTTTTTGGTGCATCTCTTGAGCTGTGGGTCCCCAGCGCCGGGACCCAGATGACTGTTCCCATTTTCTGACACTAAGGCTCGAGTGTGGTTTTCCAGGGACATATAAATACAGAGTATCCATAAGAACTGGAATGGCACCAAGAGACTCCCCAGATGATGGACACCCACCCAATTTAGTGAATAAAATAGTTACACCCTGACCGCCGCAGTTAGACATCTGGATAACCTGCCCGGTGCCCTGTATGCTCTAAGCGACTTGAAGGCCCACAAGCTGCGTGTATAACCTGTGAACTTCAAAGTATGTGGTGGGGCCTGATGGAGGCTGCAGTGGGAGGAATTCAGGGGTGGGGAGCAGGATCTAGGATGAGCAGGGAGGGCGCAGGGCCCCTTGAGACCAGAGCAGTGAACACAGTGGTTTCAAAAAGTTCAGCCCAGTGTCTAGGTGTCTACAGCCAAGGTCTGAAACTTCCTGTCTCTGCAGCTGCTCCTGAGCCTGCTGGTGACCCTTTCCTGCCACCTTTAGGCTGAGTTCACCCAGTGGTTCAGCTGTCTCTAGACAAATTCTTTGCCTCTGTGAGCACGGTGCTGACCTCCAAGTACTATTAAACCAAGTACTAATAAACTGGAGTCTCCTGGCTTTCCAGGCTGACCTCCCTCCCTGGCATCCATACTTCTTGGTCTTTGAATAAAGCCTGGGTTGTCTGCTTCTGCACAGGTGCCATGACTTGTGCTGGTGCAAGGAAGCCTTTAGGACCTAAGCAGTGGTTCTCAACCTTCCTAATGTGACTCTTTAATAGTTTTGCACATTGTGGTGACATGAAATTATTTTGTTGCTACTCCATAACTGTAATTTTGCTACTGTTGTGAATTGTAATTATCTGATATACAGGGTATCTGATATATGATCCCCAAGGGGGTTATAACCCACAGAAATGCCTCTAGGGTCTAGAATGGGGGGGGGGAAGCACATTCCTATGCTGGGACTTGTGCTGAGGCACATGGTCAGACAAGAGCAGGGAGCAGAGAAATGAAGTGTAGGGAAGAGGGGTCAAGCAGAGACTTCTGCCCAGGATTTCTGGACAACCCTGTGTCCTGACTGGGTTGACTTTTATCATGGGTTTCCCAGCGGGGTACACCATGAATTTGCTGGAATACAATGTCTTTCATTACTGCTACCTTTCATACCATGCAGACACATATACATAGGAAATGGCCCAGCTCAGCACCCACCTAAGTGTAAGCTAGTAAGAGAGAGCTGGAAGGCATAACCAAAAGCTCCCTTAGACACACACCCACCTTGCAGAGCAGAGCGTGGGTATGATGTATCAGGCTTGGCATCAATACATCCCCAGTTCTCTTTTAAAACCCTGGGTCAAGGGTTATATAGTGAGGCTGTCTCAACAGAAAAAGACAAAAACAAATGATAGGTAGGAATGAACCTAGCCAGGAACTACAAAGTCAGGAGTTATCAGGAATTCTGGACAGAAATAGCAGTCAGTTGTCTTTTCCCCTGGGCAAATGAAACCTTTTAGGAAAATAGTCATGGCAGAGCATCGGTGATAATCCCAGCTGCAGCGCACTGTAAGCATTAGAAAGTGAGTGGATGTTAGATTGGTTTCTCAAAGCTGTGACAAAAGACCTCACAAAAGCAATTGAGAGAAGCAGTTTTATTTTGGTTCACAGTAGAAGGGTACAGTCCTTGTGTGGTGGGGAAGGTCACGGTTGCAGGAACTTAAGGCAGCTGGTCACACTGCATCTGCAGTCAGGAAGCAGAGATGATGGCTGGTGCTCAGCTCTTTTCCTCTTTTTTATTCAGTCTTAGACCCTAGAGTATAGGATAATGCAGCCTACATCTGGGTGGGTCTTCTCACTAAAACCTCTGGAAACACCTTCACAGACACATTCACAGGGTGATTCTAAAACCCATCAAGTTGATATTAACCATCAAAGTGAGTAAAAACATGTAGTTCACACTCAGAATGGAAATTTTTTTTACCCATAAAGTAACGAGATTACATCATTCCGCTAAGTTTTGCAAAAACCTTGAGCAGAAGCCAACACACCAAAGGCCATACCGTGCATGAGTCCAAGTTTGTGAAATATCCCAATAAGCAAATTATAGGGACAGAAAACAGGTTCCAGATTGCCAGGGGCTTCAGGAAGGAGCTGAATAGTTTTGGGAGTGGGCTGGAGTTTCTGTCTGGATGAAAACATTCTGCAACTTGCTAACAGTGATGATGACTAATACTGTGGATACATAAACATCACTAACATACACATCAGAAACGGCTATAATGATGGTTTGTTATACAAAGCTTTGTTGCATTTTGCTGTCATCTCCGGAACACATCACAGGCATTCCATAAATGTCACTGTTCTGAAAGGAACATGTGCTAGGAGGCAAGACACCCAACAGCTGTCCATTGAATTATCTGAGAAGCAATTGCTTTCATTTCAGCAGTAAGCAGACCCTAGTAAGTGTGTTAATGACTCAGGAGGACACTGACAAAGATAAAACACACACTAAAATTCAGTGTATTCTAATAATGCATGCCAAGTAGGAAAAATCTAAGGCTTGGGAGCCCAGGGAAACATAAAGCTCCCAGGTCATAGCCGATTCTGGAATCCAGAGTTCATATATCCCAGGACCAAACTACAGAATAAAGCTCTCAACCAGTGGCGGACTGACCCTGCTGTTGCTGGAGGGGTCTCTATCAAGGTAAACAAGTATTGCTGAACTAGAGATGCATCCTCTAAGGGGGCATATCCCGCATCTCCTCTCTCTCCTGTCTTCTGAATTCAAAGGGCCTACCCTTCCAGTACTTGGGTCAAGGTCCAAGAGTCACAGATCCCCAAGTTAATATGATAAAGGTCCAGTCTTTTTACCTGTTAAAATAACCATGGGACATTAGGAGATTCAAGAGGCCTCTAACCTGGCAGGCCTAGGGTTATTCGTCACAAATATTGAGACCAGATTTGGCTATTCTGGGCAAATACCTGCAGCTTTTATCCCTCAGAAAGTAACAGTCTCACAGTTTCTCTAACCGCAGGAGCAGTCTTGGTCAGACACTCTCTAGGGATGCTTCACTTTCATCCTCCTTTTTTCAGATACACATGGGCTGGGCCTAATTCACTGATAGGCCACCTAGGATAGAAACCGGGTCGCCAGTCCAAGTGCTGATCATGTAGTCAAGGGGACCAGGGGCTACTAAACCCTGTTTTCATCTGATTTCAGAGAGAAGATTATGCCTCTCCCTGCCTAAGAATCAATCATGGTCATCACAGAAACCCAATTTTAACCCGTTGCCCTATTTGCTATGTCCCAGGCACAGGAATATGTCCTGCACATCCATGTCCTTCAGTTCTTTTTTTTTTTTTTTTTTTTTCGAGACAGGGTTTCTCTAGCTTTGAAGCCTATCCTGGAACTAGCTCTTGTAGACCAGGCTGGTCTCGAACTCACAGAGATCCGCCTGCCTCTGCCTCCCGAGTGCTGGGATTAAAGGCGTGCGCCACCACCGCCCGGCTTGTCCTTCAGTTCTTACTCAACATAAGGCAAACTATGTCCTGTATGAGCAAGAAAAAAAACTTGTAAAGTCATCCCTCAAAGCACATGCATGACACACATTATATAACATGGGGAAAAACACAGTGTGGATTTGAGAAGCATTAGAATCACCAGCCAAAGAAAGGACTACCCTGCCCAATACACTGGTATCACCCATGCACCAAGGACCTGGAAAGAATAACAGGTCCAAGAAGGGCATATATCCTCTTTCTGGGCTGGACGTCCACTTTCTCTCCTATGCCCTGGCCTGTGGATGGTATTGGTTGTTGGGCTTCACAAAGGGCCAGGATGAAAACTACTGGTTCTTCAAGTTCTTGGGCCTGGAACCTAATCAGTACCTGGGGCTCTCAGGTTGCATATAGTAGATCCCGTAACTTTTTGCATAATGGCCTGAGCCACCCCCCACAAACACACAACAAATCTGGTAACCTGTCCTAGTTCCCTTTCTCTATGAAAATTCCAATTAAGAAAACAAAACATCAGGAAACAGGTAGGCAGACCTTTGAGTTTGAGGCCAGCTGGTTCTGTAAAAGAGGTTCCAGGATATCCACATAAACCCCATCTAGAAAAACGAACAAAAAACCCAACAACAATCACAAAACAATAAAACAAAGCATCCAGATGTGTTGGCACAGTCAACTGTGCCCGCTATTTGGGAACAGAAACAGGAATATCCTGAGCCCTGAAGTTCAATAGCCTGGTTAACAGGGCAAGATTGTTCCCCCAACACAACCCACAAAAAAAAACAAACAAAAACCTTACAAACTTGCTACAATGTCCTTGGTAAGAAAGGTCTCCTTAAAAGACTGAAGCAAGCAGCCTTTCTGCAACTCTAGGGACCCTGACCACCCAAAGGTTTCTACTTATGAAGGGGGTCTGCCTACTCCAACCCAGTAGTTGCAGTCTGCCACATGAGCCCAGGAATTATCCTCTGTGGGTACCAAAGGCCAGGGCACAGAAATGTGTTTAGTAACTTTACACCCTGATAAAACAAAACAGTTGTATCTCTACATACAAATTTATATTTAGACAGAAAAGGATCCAAACCAGACATGCTGATGTTGGCTCTGAGGAGAACTGTCCAGGTAAGCTCCCAAAGAGTCCAGGAAGCAAAATGTTCCTAGTATGAGTCCACAGCTAGTCAAAATGTTCACCTGGGACCAGGTACAGTCTTACTCCAGGAAGACAGTAGAGCAGAGCTAAACTGATTCCCACCTGAAGGCCAAGGGGCTAGAGATGAAACCTACAATGGCACCTGTGCATAGCACTGAGCCCCAGTGGGTCCTTCACGGATATGCCACCCTACCTTCTTTCGTATGGAGACAGCTGACAAGGGAAAAGTCTGTTTGTTTCACACACCAACATAGCAAGTACCCACACACATCCTCTGTAAGAGAACCCAGGGCAGCACCAGGAGCCACACTACAAGATCTCAAGATCCTATGTGTGACCATCAAACCAACAGTTCAAGACAGCACCTAAACTTTTACAAGCATGGCATGGAGAGGGGAGGTTTTTATGTTTAACACAACCAACTAAAGCTCCTTCTGAAAACAAACTCTAACCACCCTCACCCCCCAGAGAAGTGAAGGGAAGAAGCTCCTATTCAGATATCCTTTCTATTTGGGCTTCACTTTGGTCTTAAGGCACTGGTCCTCTGTGAACAACATATGCTCAGGGGTTAACAATAAGTCTGAGAGTAAACCACCCGATACCTGACCTAAGCTGCAAGCCTTTCCCAAGGACCTCCTGAGTGGCAGAGTTAGGGGCCATCTATGTCTTTTTCCATCGAAGTGGAACTGCTCCCCTGTAAGCTAAGGTTGTGATAGCTATAGCTCTCCCTAAGGAAATGAGTATGCAGTATGGCCGCTCCCTCACACCAAGAACCTGTTCTATGGTCTGCACTGAGTAGCTGAGATGCAGCAAGTGAGCCAGGCAGGGAAGTCACAAATATCTGGCTCAGTTAAGTGTTGGAGTGCCCTGGCACATAGGATGCCAAAAGTTAAAGTAGTCAGACATTTGGACAGTTTCCTAAGGTAATGGCAGCACCAGCCTTTATCTCCACAGGTGCAGGGTCCTAGTGAAGCGCCTCTACAGTAGAGGACAGCACACACCCCAACACAGCTGTCATGAGGCAGCCGTCAAATTTATTTGTTCCTATACAACATAACCCCAAACACAGGAGCAACTCTGAACAACTCTAGAAACTCACAGCTAGGGCCAAACAATAGAAATTTTAACTACAAAAGATGAGTTGTATCCAGCAAATATAAAGGGTAATTTAGGCTGTGCTGAACGTTTGTCAGACTATTTACAGTGCCAGAGCCAGGTTCAGATCTCGCCAGCCTCCTTCTCCTCCGACCTCCGCGATGCAGTCTTGCCATTGGAGCTCTCCAGCCTCCAGTCAGTGGGCCCTCGCTCACTCCGCCCGTACTCCCAGGATTCCTCTCTCAATGAGCGCTCCCTGGAGAACCTGGGAAAGTGGAACCAGAGGCTCAGCAGAGGCTGCCATCTCCTTCTGGCTGGCTGCACAGGAACCATTAAGGTAGACCCTCAGTCCTAGACTACGGAAGGCCATTTCCCTTCCACACTCAGGTGCCTTTTTATGGGGGCTGGGGGAGATGTTTCAAGACAGGGTTTCTTTGTGTAGCCGCGGCTGTCCTGGAATTCACTCTATAGACCAGGCCTTAAACTCAAGAGATCCACCTGCCCTTGCTTCCACTGCTGCCTGGCCTTAGGTGCCTCTTAACATACCAGAAGACAGCCAACCAAGCCTGATTCCATCTGTCATCTAACTGATCACACAGATAATTTAAAAAAAAAGGAGAGAGAAAAATTAAGGTAACCCTTTGAGTTGGGGATAGTGGCTTATACCTGTAATCCTCACCCTTAAGAAGGTGAGACAGCAGTGATTAAGTCAGAGGCCAGCCTGGCTACAGAGTGAGATTTGGTCTTAAAAGTAACTGATAAAAAGTAACATTTGAAAAGTTTAAGGGGGTGGAGCAATAGGTCAGGATATGATACTCTTGTGGAGAACCCATTTGTCCAGCATCAGAATCACCAGTAACTCCAGCTCTAGAGGAGTCAAGTTTTGTCCTCCAGCAATAAGAACACACACCCACGCATGCACGCACGCATACATACATACATACATACATACATACATACATACATACACACACACAAAATATACACTTACACTAACATTTGTGACATAATACACTAACATACATATAATAAAAATAAATCTTTAAAAATAAATAAATAAAAGGAAAGACTTTAATAAGGAAAGTTTTTGGTGTAACAGAAACAAAGCAAATGGAAATACAATAAAGTTATGCATGTGGAATATGACGCAGTATGTAAAGACAATGGAAAAGAGCAGAATGGGAAAACCACATAAGTCAAGCATGGTGGTATACACATTTCATTTCAGCACTTGGGAGGCTGAAGCAGGAGGATCTTGAGTTCAAGCCAACCTAGGTTACAAAGTGAGGGCCGGTCTCAAAACAAAACAAAATTACAAGAGAGGTAAGTAAGCAGAACCTTTTTAAGACAAAAACCTTAGCTGCTCTTTACCAAGTTAAAGTACAAAAAGCCCAGCCAAGTGCAGTGCTACCCAGAGGGCCATGAGAGCTCCATAGCCTTACACTATTCCAAGCACTAGGTGATGCTCTCTATCCCTCAGGGTACCAACACAGGGTGCTAGTCACCCAGAGCCTGTCTTCCCATAAACCCAACCTTTCCCTAATGTAGTGGCCAAAAGGCCAGCATGACAGACCCCAGCAGACTTGGGAACACAAAGAGAAAAGGCTTGTTCCTGGCTGCAGCTACTGAGGAAGTCAGAGTAGTTACTTGTATTTTGTACTCCGATCCCTGGAAGCCCGGCGGTGGCCCCGGCTGTGGCTCCGGGAACGACTGCGATGGCGCCGGTGTCTATCTCGGGACCTGGAACGGGAAAACTTTCGTCGCTCTCGGGAGGTAGATCTAGATCGCCTCCGTCGCCGATCCCGAGATCGTGACCTGGAAAATCCAGATGATTTTGAGAGCAAGACATCACTGGGGTCAACTTTTCAAAGATCTACCTCCATTTTTCTCCTCTTAGCATCTTTTGGCTTTTAAGCTTTCCTGGAATTTCTCTCTTTCCTCCCACAAATGTACAATTTTGGACTAAAGAGTCCCCTGAATTAGTCTGATGGCAAAACCTTTCCCCTAAATAACATCTCTAAAGAGTACAGTTCTTGGCCAGACGTGGTGGCGCATGCCTATTCCAGCACTTGGGAGGCAAAGGCAAGTAGACAGGTCTCTAAAATCGAGGCCAGACTGGTCTACAAAGTCAGGAATACACAGAGAAAACATGTCTCAAAAAAACAAAACACAGAACTTAGACACTCCTAGTTGGTTTGTAGGCCTCAGCAGAAGCTCCAGGCCTTCTTCCCTCGTGGTAATGGAAATGGAATGTGTGTTTCTGTTGTGCTAAACCCTAAGCAATGCTCTTCACAAATCAGTTGTGAAGCTGTAAACATCAGTTATTAAATGTTTCTGCATAAAAAAGTATTCAACTTGAGAACCCTGTGATAGATCTGAAAACCTACCTCCTGCGATCACGGGTTCTTGATCCAGACCTAAACAGGAAAATAAAAAACACCATTAGTCCCACCACCGAGGACCCAGAGGCAGATGGATCACTATGAGTTTAAAGCCAGCCTGGTCTACACCGAGTTCTAGGCCAGTCAAAGCAACATAGTAAGATCCTATCAAAAAAAAAAAAAAAAAAAAAAAAAGTGTTCTTCAAGAAATCATAGTTACTTCTGGCTCTGATCTTTCAACTCAAATTAGATCCAACACATCTATCTGAGTACGTCTCAGGTACCTCAAACTGAATATAGCCAAATTCTACCGCTATTCCTCATTCCATCCTCCCTGTCCAAGGTAAGGGACAATTCCAGATTAGAAACCAAGAGGCCAACTGAGCATGGTACTGGATGCACACCTTTGATCTCAGCACAGAGAGGAAAAGACAGGCGGATGCCTGAGTCTACAGAATAAGTTTTATGACAGCCAGAGATATACAGGAAACAAAAGGGGGGGGGGCAACAAAACAAAAAGAAAAGAGACCACGAGGCCAGCTGCATTCCTTCTCCTCACACGACCCAAAGTCCAGTCAGTTCTACCCTAAACACCTTAGTCCAGTTCACACCACTCATACTCTTCCTGCCTCGAAACTCAGAACCTCACCTGGTGCGTGGGGGGGCGGAGGGAAGCTTTTGCTCAACACCTTTACACTCTGCTTCTCAAGCAGGAACATATTCCAACTACATGTCTTATAGGAAAGTCTGTCCTGTGGCCCCATGTGACCAATTCAAAAAACTAAAGGGGGGCAGACATACAAAGCCTCCACCTCTTCAGTTCAAAGCTGACGATTTTTCCCATAGCAATGCACTGCCATGAGACTACAGCTTAGCAGCAGATCCATTTTTGCCTTCCCTTTGCTGAAGGTTCTATGCCCAGCTGTCAGAGCTGGCTCTGTGGGGTCCAAGGATGGCTGGGCAATGGTGGGTGGCTCATGCCTTTAATCCTAGTACCCAGAAGGAAGAGGCAAGTGGATCTCTGTGAGTTTGAGGACAGCCTGTTCTACAGAGCTAGCCCCAGGACAGCCAAGTCAACACAAAAACTCTGTCTTGGGGGGTCGGGGGAAGAGAGTAACTCTCCCTAGTTTCTTCCTCCCTTGTTTAAATCAATGGCATACCTCACCAGACTGAATAGGTTATAGATTTAATAATTTAAAGGCCACCCCAGAGCCAGGTTGATGGCACATGCCCTAATCTCAGCTATTAGAAGGCAGACACAGGCACACCTCTGCAAATTCTAGGCCAGCCTGGATTACATAGTGAGACCCTATGTGGTATCCCCAAAGGGAGTGGCACTATTAAGAAGTATGGCCTTGTTGGAAGAAGTGTGTCACTGTGTGTGTAGGAGGGGACCGGGAGGGTTGGTTTTGAGGTCTCCTATGCTCAACACACCACCCAGGGTCTCAGACTTCTTATTGCCTGTGGGTCAAGACAGAAGAACCCTTTTGGCAAAAGAACTCTTTTGCCAGTACTGTGTCTGCCTGTATGCTGCCTTACTTCCCACCACAATGATAAATTAACTAAACCTCTAAACTGCAAGTGAGCCACCACAATCAAATATTTTCCTTTGTAAAAGTTAACGTGGTCACAGTGTCTCTTCACAGCAATAGAAACTATCTCTAAATTTAAAAAAAAAACCACACACACACACACAAGTAAGTAACTGTCGATTCTTTGTATGGTAAACACTGACTATCCCAGGTCACAACATGGCAAAAAGCAGTTTCCTAAGGCTGGTCCACACTTACCTCCTGCTCAGCCGCTCCTCTCGCTCTCTCTCCTCTCTTCTCCTCAAGCGATCCTGATTTCTCTTTTCCTGCTTTTCAGCCACAGTTTTCTAAATAAATGAAAAATGGGGAAGGGGAGACAACTTTTAGGAAACAATATATTCATTTTTAAAACTAACAGAAGCCGGGCGGTGGTGGCACACACACTTAATCTCAGCACTCAGGAGACAGAGGCAGGTGAATCTCTGTGAGTTCTAGGTTAGCCTGGTCTACAAGAGCTAATTTCAGGATAGCTAGGGCTGTTACAGAGACACACTGTCTCAGAAAAAAAAAAAAATCCTAATAGAACAAATGAAAAAAAATTAAATCATTTTATACATTTGGTGACAAATTACGAAGGAGGGGAGGGGGCTGAACTTTTAAGTCACAGGGAATTGATCACAATGCTTCAAAACAAACCATCAAGTTAACTGTTTATCCTACAGCCTCTCTACAAGCATTGTAGTAAAAAAAGAAACATGAGTCAGACCACATACACCCTGCTGCTGGGAGTGAAACTCTAAGTGGCTAGAAGCAACTCACTTCTGATGTGGTAGGTGCATCAGCACACTTGCATATTCAATTCATCAGGCTCGATCCTAAATGGAAAAGAAGCCAGAAGGCTCTCATACACTTTACCATCAAATCAGCATCAACTCAAGCCAGCTGAAAAGGGCTAAGAACCTTTATAGCCCATCACTAACACTAACAAATCCTGTAATACACCATCTGGGCAGAGTGGATGAAAACACAGTCCTGAAAGGGGGAGTACGTCATACCTCTTGATACAAAAACCTACCAGTCTTCCCTGCTTACAGCCAGGGATAGCATAGAAAATCTCTATGCCCAGTGAGTAAAGCAAGTACCCTCTAGATGAGGACACAGCAAGGCCCAGGCAAGCTGTCCTGTCCATCACTACACCTCTACACCTCCAACTCAGGTCAACCTCCATCTGAGCTAGGTGTACAGGATATCAGTTCCTTTTCACACCTTCCTAAAGCAGGTACAGCTGAGAATAGACCCCTAGGTGTGGCATCACTTCCTTCCCCACATCTACAATTCACCTCACATGACCAGCATATCAAACTCATACTGGCAAAGATGTAAAGTAGTACATTAAAATGCTACTGGGAAAGGCAGAAGCAAATGTTTTTGTTAAGGGATAGATCTTAAACTGCCAAGTTAGCTAAAGATGATCATAAAATTCCGATCTTCCGCTAGGCAGTAGTGGCAGACACTTTTAATTCCAGCACTTAGATAGAGCCAAGCAGATCTATGTGAATTCAAGGCCAGTTTGATCTACAGAGCAAGTTCTAGGACAGCAAGGGCTACATAGAGAAACCCTGCCTGAAAAAACAAAAAAACAAAAAAAACAAAACAAAACCAAGAAACATGTTTAAATCCAACTTAAATAGACAAGGTCATAATGAGATCTGGTTCCCTCTTCTGGACTGCACGTATACATGCAAGCAGAACACAGTGTAAATTTTTTAAAAGGGGAGGGGGACTGTGGCTCGTTCCTTTAATCTCTGCACTTGGGAGGCAGAGGCAGGTACATCTTTGAATTCAGAGTTAGCCTGGTCTACAAAGTGAGTTCCAGGACAGTCAGAGCTGTTACAGAACAATCCTGTCTTACAAAAAAAAAAAAAAAAAAAAAAAAAAAAACATAACAACAACAACAACAAAAAAAACCCCACGAGACTCCAAAGGGTTTTCCAGAAAGACTGTTATCAGCATACCCTCAACTGATCAAGCTTCTCCCGGATCTGGATGAACCCCAAGTGTAACTTGCCCCCGAAGTGGTCTGCTAGACGACGGTCGTTGTCATGGAGACCAAGATAAGCTGAGCAAACCTCGCAGACACGAAGCTTTTGCTGCTGAAAACTGGATGCAGGCATAGAATTTCTATATTCTTCCTATGGTTAGATAGATAAGACGGTCAGACAAACAAACAAATAAATAAAATATAAAAGATAAAGTGGAGTCTACAAGAACTAGTTCCAGGAAAGGCTCCAAAGCCACAGAGAAACCCTGTCTCGAAAAACCAAAAAAAAAAAAAAAAAGATAAAGTGGAGGCATTTCAAAACTGTCACCATGCAGACCCCAGAATGGAAAAACCTGAAATATAGGCAACATTTTACCATGCTGAAAACTAGATTGCTCAGCTTTAGGTATATTAAGAACTTCAATTTCATTGTTTATTTTAAAAGAATTAACACTTAGTGGCAGGCAGTTTTCTGAGTTCCAGGACAGCCAGAGCTACACACAGAAACATTATCTCAAGAGAAAAAAAGTATATTAAAAAAAACTAGCATTTATGTATGACTTATCAAGAACAACAAGAAACATTCAAATCATGGAGATAAGAATGACTGTTCTAAGATAAGCAGGGAAGAGAAGACTTCAGAAATAAACAAAAACAAGATGGAGTGGAATGGCTCAGCAGTTAAGAGCATTTGTTGTTCTTTCAGAGGACCGTGGTTTGGTTCCCAGCATCCACACGGGAAATTACAATCATCTGTAAGTCTAGATACAGGATCTTTTTCTGGTGCTTTCGTCTGGCTTCTGTGAGCACTAAACACAAGTAGTGAATCCATGTAGGCAAAACACCCATATATACATATATATACATATATACACAGACACATATATATAATTTTTTAAAATATTTATTTATTATGTATACAATATTCTGTCTGTGTGTATGATTGCAGGCCAGAAGAGGTCACCAGATCTCATTACAGATGGTTGTGAGCCAGCATGTGGTTGCTGGGAATTGAACTCAGGACCTTTCGAAGAGCAGGTAATGCTCTTAACCTCTGAGCCATCTCTCCAGCCCTATATATATAATTTTTTTGAAATAGGGTTGGAAAGATGGCTTTTAAGAATATACACTGCTCATGCATTAGACTTGAGTTCAATTCCCAGCACCTATGTCAGGCAGTTCACAACCTCCAAAAATTCTAACTCAAGCGAGATCTAATGCCTCTAGGCTACCTCAGCCACTTACACTCACATGGATACACACACACACACACACACACACACACACACACACTTTAAAATATTTTAATTTTTATTTATTATGTATACAGTGTTCTGCCTGCACATGTGCCTACAGACCTGAAGAGGGCACCAGATCTCATTCTAGATGTTTGTGAGCCACCATGCGATTGCTGGGAATTGAGCTCAGGACCTCTGGAAAAGTAGTCAGTGCTCTTAACCGCTGAGCCATCTCTCCAGCCCTAAAATAAATATTTTTAAAAAGTAAACAAAAACTAGCACAGTCATAGCAATTGGGTCCTGATATACAGGAAATACCTAATGCAGGTCTAAAAGATACTCTGAAAGGCCACATCATTTAACACTTTCCTTGAAAAGTACCCAACACATAATATGTACCCTCCATAAACACTAAAATGTTTATAGAAAAAAAAATTCGCTCATTCTGCTTAAAGTAAAATATATCAAACAAAGTAAAATATATCAAACAAAACACTGCTTCTGGCACTTGAACTCCAGTTAGAACACTGCTGTAAAATCTATACTGAAGAAAATCATTCCTTTGTCCTATTTTTTAAAAAAGACTGATCACACTTATACAGCCCTTACCTGGATGTTGTGGAGATGTTAATTGTCTCAGCCTTCTGAGTGCTGGACTTAAAGGTGTGTGCCACTACTCCCTTATTTGTTCATTTGAAAGGAAAGGCTTGAGTGCAAATGTAACTGCTTCCATTAATTCATATATTTAAAAACATTCCCTAGGAAATGCAAGTTTAAATACACTCTCACATACTGCTGGTTATAATAACCTTAACATGTTCTGATGTTAAAATAGGGCATTTAGCTGGGTATGGTGACCTACTCTTTTTATCACAGTACTTAGGAGGTAGAGGAAGAGGTAGACAGATCTCTGTAAGAACAAAGCCAGCCTGGTCTACATTGTGAGTTCCAAGCCAGCAAGAGCTACAAAGTGAGACCCTGTATAGAAATAAAAACAAACCAACCAAACAACAATAAAACCCTAACCAAACAGAAAGATCATTTATGTATGCATCATTAACCAGGAATTCTTCCAGGTAAATGTGCCCCCGTGCCACCATATATTAAGAACAAGGTTACTGGCGCATCTTTAATCTCAGCACTCTAGAGGTAGACGCAGGTGGATCTCTAAGAGTCAGAAGACAGCCTGGTCTACAGCGAGTTCCAGGACAGCCTGTTAAGTAGAGATATCCTGTCTCAAAAAATGAAAATAAAAAACAAAAAGCAAGGTCACCACTATAGAAGGATTTAATGTGAAAACTCAGAAAGAACTGAGAAACTACCATTTATATGCTCTGTGTAGATAAAAAAAGGAAGCCTGTAGCAATAAACTGAGTAAAATCTTCTCTTAGTTACTATCACTAACTTGGTTATATGAAACACCAATACCAAAAGCAAGTTGGAGAGAAACAAGTTTATTTTTATTTGGCTTACACTTCCACATCGTAATCTTTCACAGAAGGAACTCATCAACTGATGTGATCCCCCCAACCTGTCCTAAGAGACTATAGATCCCCTTTAGGGCTGGAAATATAACTCAGTGGTTCAATTCCCAGCACCCATATGACAGCTCACAACTGTCTGTAACTCCGGTTTCAGAGGACCCAACAATACCCTCACACAGATATACATGCAGGCAATTTAAAAAAAAAAAAAAAAAAAAGATACAGAGATCCCTCCTCTCTAGCCTAGGGAGCTAGGGAGTACTTGTCATCAGAAGATACTTTCAACTGTCACACTCTCAGAGCTTATGTAGAAGGTACAGTCCAAGCACTGGTTCCAGTCTTTTAGGGTAATTCTATCTAGACATCTCAGCTGTGTTATGAATCTCTTTTGTCTTTCAAGCTAAGCAATTACATAAGCTTAGACACAACACAATAATGTCACCACCAAGTAGAGGTGGGGTAAGTGTCCACTGGAAGTATGAGGCATTAGATCAGAACTAGCCTGGTCTGCCCATCTGACCTTTGCTGCAAACTTTAATTCCAGTCACTTTTGGAGAACCACAGAAAAGCAAAATCCTGATGGTCTCAACCTTCTCCCCGTTGCTTGGTTCAATGAGCATTGCTCTAACACCCAACAAAACCCTGGCACTATACAGGTTAGCTATAAGAACAAGAGGCACAATAATACCTAAAATTTAAACAGGCACCAGCCATGCACAAAACACCATTTTCTCATCTCCCCACCCCTGGACTTTGTTTTTATTAAAGGTCTAAGCTATAGCTTTGTAGGCTATCCCCAACCTACCTATAGAACATCCCAAAGTCATCTCCCTCAAATTTCATCTCTCTTATGAATCTATCTTCAGCAATATCAATGGGAGGAGGGCCTAGAAAGATCGTTCAGAAGTCAAAAGCACTTGCTGCTCTTCCAGAGGATCCACATTTGATTCCTAGCACCAACCCAACACGTCACAACTGTCTGCAATTCCAGTTCTAGGGAATCTGACACCGTCTTCTATCCTCCATGGACACAGTATACACATAGTACACACACACACACACACACAAACCCCTAACAAATGGATTAAAAAGGAGTTTTAAGGAACAAATGTCTATGTAAGCTATATAAAAGATGGATATGTTCTTTTAACTTTCTCACATCCATAGAATATTCAACACTAAAAATAAACTATGAACTTTGGGGTGACAATGTCTAAATTTTGGCAATAAACATACCACTCTGGTGGGAAGATGCTGACAATGGGAGAGCTGTAGAGGATAACTTGGAAATTTCTGTCCCTACCTGTGAACTTTTTACTACAGTCATTAAGACTATTATATGGAATAAAAAGAACGTAGACATGGTTTAATAGTCCAAATGCTCAACATTACTGAATTACCATCACTTACTTCTCTATCATCACATTTCTTGTTGAAGCCCAGATTGGCCTCAAACTCACTATGTAGTCAAAACCGGTTTTGAATTCCTCATCCTCTTGTCTGTGTTCTGTGTGTCATCCATGTCCCGTGTCCTGTCCCTACTCCCCAGGTATGAAGAACTGGGATTATAGGTGTATTTATCATGCCTGAATTATTTTATTATTATTATTATTAATTATTATCATTAATTATTATTATTATTATAACTGCGAGGCTCAGGTAGAGGGACTACTTTAAATTACAGACCAGTCTTGGTTACACAATGAGTTCAGGGCCAGCCAAGACTATAAAGTAAGAGATGTTTAAAAAACAAAAAAACAAAAGCCGGGCGGCGGTGGCGCACGCCTTTAATCCCAGCACTCGGGAGGCAGAGGCAGGCGGATCTCTGTGAGTTCGAGGCCAGCCTGGTCAACAAGAGCTAGTCCCAGGACAGGCTCCAAAGCTACAGAGAAACCCTGTCTCGAAACCTCCCCCCCCCAAAAAAAAACCCAAAAGCTGGGTGGTGATGTCGTACACCTTTAATACCAGCACTCAGGAGGCAGAGGCAGGAGCCTCTTAAGATGAGCCTGGTCTACATAGCTAGCTCCAGAGCAGCCAGGGATACACAGAGAAACCCTGTCTCAAAAACCCAAAAAGCAACAAACAAACAAACAAGATGAGCACTAATAGTACACGCCTTTAATCCCAGCACTCAGGACTCAGTCAGGTGGATGGAGGCCAGCCTGGTCTACAAAGTGAGTTCCAGGACAGCCAGGCATGTTATCCAGAGAAACCCTATTTTGGGAGGGGAGGATTGCTCCTGTTCCAGAGAACCCAGCACTCACACACGGCAGTTTACAAACATGTGTAATCCAGTTTCAGAGGAATCAATCCCCTTTTTTGGTCTCCAGGGGTACCAGACATGAACACATGTACAAAGCGCACATATATGTAAGCAAAACACTGACACACACACAAACAAAGAAACAAACAAACAAATAAATAAACAAACAAACATTGAGAGAGCAAGAGCAAAAGCTGAGTGCCAGGCATGGTAATGCATGCCTTTAATCCCAGCACCTGGGAAGGAGAAGCAAGAAAATCTCTGTAAGTTTAAGGACAGTCTGCATACCAAGTTCCAGGATAACCAAGGTTCCACATCTCAAAAATAACCAACAACCAACCTCTGCTTCTTTTTTCTTTGCACGAACTTTCTCCACTTCCATAAGGATCTTCTGAGATTCATCCACATTTCCTTCAGCTCCTAGCTGCTCTGCTTTAGCAAGGAGTTTTCCTATTTCTTCATTCAACTCATGCACTTTTTCTGCCTAAGGACAGAAAATCAGATAAAAACACCAAACATCAATACCTTGAGTTACAAAGAAAACAAGTATTTCTCTTCTTCTTGCTGTGTGCCTAGCCTATTGCTCTGAAAATAAAAGAATACCTTAAGGTCCAGACTCAGTAACACACTTAAAGGCTAACAGCTCAGTGGCAATGTAACTGGCAGCTACTTCCAACTTTTGGATGGACGCTTGGGAGTGGGGATGTCAGTTCAAGATCACCTATAGTCAGTCAGTTCAAGGTCAGCCTAAACCACAAAAGACCACTTCAAAACAAAACTATGACATCTTTACTATCATCACACCAGATTCTAAGCAACCCCATTTACTCCATTGCATGCTACTTTTGTTTTGCAATGGAGCACATGCCGCTCACTTTAGAACTGACACGTTAGTTGGGTACTGGTGGCGCACACCTTTAATCACAGCAATCAGAAGGCATAGGCAGGTGGATCTCCGTGAATTTGAGGCCAGCCTGGTCTATCTAGATATCTAGTTCCAGGACAGGACAGGCTCCAAAGCTACACAGAGAAACAATGCCTCAAAACAAAAGGCCTCCTCCCCCAAAATATGTTGGTCATTTTCTGTGTCTCTTTATGTCCTCTGGGAAAGAGTAGTAAAATTCAAGGTTTAACATATAAACGTAGGCTGCAAGCAAAATATTTAATTACTAGAACTTGCCAGCACACTAGCATCTTTTTTTTTTTTTAGGTTTTTTTTTTTCAAGACAGGGTTTCGCTGTGTAGCCTTGGCTGTCCTGAAACTCACTCCGTAGATCAGGCTGGCTTCAAACTCATAGAGACCTGCCTCTGCCTCCCAAGTGCTGGGATTAAAGGTGTGCGCCACACCATCAAATCTTTTTTTTTTATTTAATAAAGTTTTATTTTTCCAAATATACAGCTGACTGAACCTGTTTATTCATCTTCACTAGAAGCTGGGATAAATTGAAGCCATTTTCATATCCATTTCTGGGTTAAGAAGTAATATGCATAGTAAATTAGTATTGGCTCACATCTTTTAATTAGCAGCTGTGATGCACGCCTTTAATCTCAGCACTCAAGAGGCAGGCAAATCTCTGTGAGGTCAAAGAAAAGAAAGGAAGGCAGGCTCCAAATGCCTTGGCCACAGACCATCTCCACTGGGAACAACCAGTTTAGAAAGCACCATCTACACAGAATTCCCAACTAGTGTGAGGGTGAGACAAAAAGTGAGTTATACCAGTCACTTAATATACCTTTGCAGAAACTTCTGCACTGATCTCTTCCTGAGTTTCTGCCAGCCTCTTCTTGGCAAGCTCAGTTCTCCGATCACACTCTGCAATGAAGGATTCTAAGTGATCCATTGCCTAGTTCGGAGAAAGCAAACAGCTATGATCAACACTGCATAGTTTTTTTTGTCATTGTTATGTCTTTTATTTGAGGGGTGCTTGAGATTAAACCCAAAACTACAAGTATGCTAGAAAGGAACTCTTCTGAATTACACCTGCAGACCAGTTTCTCCAGATAAAGTCCCACAGACCAGGCTGGCCCAAAACTTGCCATGTACTCTGGGCTGGCCTTGAACTCACAATCTTCTTGCCTTAGCCTCCAAAGTGCTAGATGAGAGGTGTGCACACCACACTTTGCCAGCACTGCATAGTCTTGGCATCTATATATTTAATAGGAACACAAGCTTACATTTATTTCTTTGTTTTGTTCTTTTGTTTTGAGAGTCATACTATGCAGTCCTTGTGGACTTAAAATACTCCCTATGTATATCAGGCAGACACATGCCCTTAATCCCATCACTCAGGAGGAAAAGATAGGCACATCTCTGGAAGTTCCAGGGTTACACATGAAACCTGGCCTCATAAAAAATAAATAAAAAAAAAAAAAGAAATTAAATTGCAATTCCTGTCTCTGCTATGGCATCTATAGGGACAGCATGGGCTGATACTCTGCTTAAAAATTTATCATCATAAACCGGGCGGTGGTGGCGCACGCCTTTAATCCCAGCACTCGGGAGGCAGAGGCAGGCGGATCTCTGTGAGTTCGAGACCAGCCTGGTCTACAAGAGCTAGTTCCAGGACAGGCTCTAAAAAGCCACAGAGAAACCCTGTCTCGAAAAACAAACAAAAAAAAATTTATCATCATAATTAACATAATTAGTCATCTTAAACCAAATTGCTAATCTCATTTACTATTTCCGAAATTTGTAGAAAGATCTCCAACTCTGTTAAAACTACTAAGAAAATGGACTGAGGGAATTGTTTAGTTAGGTGTTAGTCATGCAAACATAAGGACCTGAGTTTAATCCCTCCAAAATCTACAAGTGGCAGTGATTCCAGCATTGGTGAGGTGGGGATAGGTAGCTCTCTTGGGCTTCTCCATTAGCCAGTCTTATCTACTTGGCACATCCTAGGCCACTGACTGAGAGACACTGGCTCAAATAACAGGTGAGGGGCTAGCAAGATAGTTCAGTAGGTAAATATACTAGAGGCCAAACCTGATTAATCTGAATTCTCCTTTGGAACCTGCATGATGGAAAGAGAGAACCCATTCCCATAAGTGTGTGTGTGTGTGTGTGTGTGTGTGTGTGTGTGTATACACACACACACACACACACACATACATACAAGCAAATAAGTGTAAAAAAAAAAGTTAAAAATTTACAAGTGGGCAGCACCTACCAAAAAACAACCAAGGCTGTCCTCTGGCCATCACAGGCATACAGCAGAAGGCTGAGGCAGGAAGATCATTATGTATTAGAGACCAGTTTGGGGCTATAGTCTAGCAAAGAGAGGGAACTCACATGTAGAGGAGAAATGCAGTGTGAAGGTGGTTCAGTGGATAATTAAGACTTTGCTGAGAAAGCAAGTTAGTATTAACACTGAATCTGGGGCTGGAGAGATAGCTCAGAGATTAAAGAGCACTGGCTACTCTTCCAGAGGTCCTGAGTTCAATTCCCAGCAACCAAATAATGGTGGCTCACAACCATCTATGACATGGGATATGGTGCTCTCTTAATGTTAAAAGAAAAAAAAAAAAAGACTGAATCTGAGTCCTAGAACTCACATAAAAATGGTAAGAGGCCTCACTCTCACTGAGAAGCAGATGGGGGAGGGGGAAGGGAGGGAGGAACTGGGATTAGTATGTAAAAGAAAAAGTGGTAAGAGATAATAGCCAGGCAGTGGTAGCCAACACCAGCACTCAGGAGGCAGGCTAGCCAGGTCTACAAAGCAAGTTCCAAGGCAGTCAAAGATACATACACCATGAAGCTTTACCCTAAAAGAGGAAGGAGGGAGAGAGGAAGGGAGAAAAAAAAGGAGGAAGGGTGTGACTTATGTTTGCTACCACAGTTGCAAACTGTACTTCTGGAAAGATGAAAGCTGGTCATCTGTTCTTACCCAGAATAACAGCTCCCAATACAGGATTCTGAGGTACCCCTAAGCCCACTCAAGTAGTGCTCCCCTACTGTATACTCAGCATTGTATATATAGGGAAGATCAATGACTCACTCATAGGAGTCATGCAGAGCCACACCGTTATCAACTAAAATGCCTCTATAATAAGCAGATTCTTAGTCCAATGGACTAAGAATGTCTAAAAATCTAAAAACGAAATGGTTACACAACAAAACAAGCAACCCAGATCATGGAGTGTCTTCTAACAGGCATGTTCTTTAAAAACTAAATCTGTTTTGCTGTCCCTTTCTCTCCTTTCAAAGTGTTTCAAGTGTAGATTAGTTACAAAAGGACAAATTTACATGACAGAAAAAGATGAGTCTAAAAATTCTTCTTTTTTTTTTTTTTTGTTTTGGAAGGTGGTTTTCAAGAGTGTTTCTCTATGCAGCCCTGGCTGTCCTGGAACTCACTATGTAAACCAGACTGGACTCAAACAGGAAGATCTATCTGCCTCTCTGCCTCCCAAGTGTTGGGATTAAAGGTATGTGCCACCACCACAGGCAAAAACTCAGATTCTGATCACAATCAACCCCTTACTAGAATATGTACAGTGGTCCCACAGGGTGGTACAATGAAACCAATTTCTAAGAGCACCTAGGCATATTCAACCCTGCATGATACCCAAATAACTATGCTTTCTTCCTTCCATGCTCAGAGCCACAGGACAGAGTAAAAAAACACTTCACCATTGAAGTGTTGCCCAATATGTGTAAAGGCCAAGTTCAATTCCCAGCACTGTCTGAGAGAGAGAGAGAGAGAGAGAGAGAAAGAGAGAGAGAGAGAGAGCGAGCACACGAGGGAAAGCGCAAAGTAGAGCAGCCACAGTACAACACATTTTTAATTCCAGCATCAGAGAGTAACGAAGATGAGTAGGCTAGCGCTGACTGCATAGGTCAGCCTAGGCTATATAAAACCCTTCTAAAAGAAAAAAGGGGGTAGTGTGGCTGAAGAGATGGCTCAAACAGTTAAGGGCACCAGCTGCTCTTCCAGAAAACTCAGGTTCTGTTTCCAGCAGCCACATGGCAGTTCTTAACTAACTCCAGTTTTAGGGGGTCCAATGCCCTGTCTGGCTTTCTTGGGCACCAGGTATGCAAGTGGTCCACAGACATAAAACCAACTGAAATATTTATACACATTAAAATAAACATTAAAAAATTTAAAGAATAAACAAAAGTACCAGTAAATTCAAGTAACTTGCTTTACATTTTAGGTTGCTTTGTTTTGGGGTAGAACAGAAAATAGGGTTACACTATGTATCCTGGCTAGTTCTCAACTTTGCTATGCCTGCCTATAACCACAAACCTCTTGCCTTAAACTCGAGTGCTGGGATTATAGATGAATAGTCTCATCATTACTATTGTTATAGAAAAGTATCTATTTAACTTTAGGTAAATGTCTATAATTTTAACACTTCGGAGAGAGAATCAATCCATAGCTACAAAGACAGTCTGAAATTAGCCTTGGCTACATGAACCCCCTCAACACCCCCAACAAAGCTTTAAACCTTTTGAAGGCAAGTTAGGCACGTACCCCCTGCCATACCAGTGCTCAGGGGATACTCACATAGTGAGTTCAAGGCCAGCCTGGTCTACCTAGTGAGATCTAGGACAGCCATGGGTACATTGAAAGACCTTATATCAAATAACAACAATCAAAAAAAATTATAGTAAGAACAACTTACATGCAATGTTTGAATAAACCTGTGACATCATTCTAGCAATTTTCTATTAATACAACATCCATGACACCCCCCCCCCCCGCTCTTTTGCTAGAATTTCTCAAGGACATGCCCCTTCTGGGAACTGCTTTGAAATATGACTAAAAGGAGATCACCCAGGTATGTCTGTAGCAGTAATATTAACCTGATTCTTTGACTGTCTCCAGAGGACAAGGTAGGTATGTATATTTATAAACAAGCTATGTATTCCTGAATTTACAAATACATGACCACGAAAGAGAACCAAAAGTGCTTTGTGGCACTGGAGAGATGGGTCAGTGGTTAAAACCAAAGCTGCTCTTGAATAAGATCCAAATTTGAGGGATTGGAGAGATGACTCAGTGGTTAAGAGCACTGACTGTTCTTCCAGAGGTCCTGAGTTCAATTCCCAGCAACCACATGGTGGCTCACAACAATTTATAGTGGGATCTGATGCCCTCTTCTGAAGGCACAATGGCGTAGAGCACTCACATACATAAAATAAATCTTAAAAAAAAAATCCAAATTTGTCAGGTGACTCAACTGCAGATAATTTCAACTTAAAAGGGATCTGATGTCTCTGGCCTCCACAGGTACCCAAACTCATACACATACCCACATACAGACACATACACAATTTTTTAAAAAAAGTACTTTGTGCCTGTATTGCTCATGTTACTGTAACCAATTTAGGGAGGGGATGGTGGAGCTGGAAGCCCCACATGTGAGAACAGGACTCCACTGAGCTCACCACCAACTCACATCATATCCAAATTCTATGCTCTTCTGCACAGTAGTAAACAAATACTTTTACTTTTTAATTATGCATAAATGTTCATTTAATTATGCATATATGTCTGTATGTGGATATGAACATGAGTGCAGGTATCCATGGAGTCCAGAAGAGGACAATGGACCTCCTGGAGCTAGAGTTACAGGCAGTTAGTTGTGAGCCATCCGACATGAGTGATAGAAACCAAGTTCCAGTCTTTTGCAATTGAAGTATGTGCTCTAACCTCCAAGACATCTCTCCAGTACCAATGAACCATTCTTAACACGAATGTCCTTAATCCCTCCTTTAAATGTTTTATTTCTGCTACTTCTTCACAATTGCAAATGACCTAAACAGCTCATACAGTCTCATACTTCTCACACATACACACAAGTATTTCTTTTGAGCAATTTCCTTCCCTCCCTCTTACTCTCCCTTCCCCATCTCTTTTCTTTTGAAGGTGCTTGAAATCAATCAAACCCAGGACCTTCTACAAGCTATGCAAATACTCTACCACTAAGCATGTTCTACCTCTAGAACATGCAATTCTTTAGAAGTGGCCCAAAGGATATCAACATTTTAAATTTATAAAAGATAGGATGAGTTCCCAAAGTCATATAAAATATCTACTACTCAAGGAGCCTGTTTTGGTGGTACATGTAAGAACCACTGAGGCAAGAAATCAGAGAATCAACACCCTTCACAATAGCCACAAATAGCATAAAATATCTCTGAGTAACTAACCAAACAAGTGGAAGACTTGTATGACAAGAACTTTAAATCTTTGAAGAAAGTAATTGAAAAATACACCAGAAAGTGGAAAGTCTCCCATGCTCTTGGGTAGGCAGAATTAACATAGTAAAAATGGCAATCTTACCAAAAGCAATCTACAGATTCAACACAATGCCCAGCAAAATTCTTCAAAGACCTCGAAAGAACGGTACTCAACTTTGTATGGAAAAGCAAAAAAACCAGGACAGCCAAAACAATCCTGTACAACAAAAGAACTTCTGGAGGCATCACAATCCCTGACTTCAAACTCTACTACAGAGTTACAGTACTGAAAACAGCATGGCATTGTCATAAGAACAGACAGGAGGACCAATGGAACCGAATAGAAGACCCAGATACCAATCCACACAGCTTCGAACACCAGATTTTTGACAAGGAAGCAAAAAACATCCAATGAAAAAAAGAAAGCATATTTAACAAGTGGTGCTGGCATAACTGGATATCAACATGTAGAAGAATGAAAATAGACCAGTATCTACCACCATGCACAAAACTCAAGTCCAAATAGATCGAAGACCTCAACATAAAGCCAGCCACACTAACCTTATAGAAGAGAAAGTGCGAAGTACACTTCAACGCGTTGGCACAGGGAACCACTTCCTAAATAGAACCCCAGCAGCACAGACACTGAGAGAAACAATTAATAAATGGAACCTCCTGAAACTGAAAAGCTTCTGTAAAGCAAAGGACACGGTCAACAAGACAAAATGACAGCCTACAGATTAGGAAAAGATCTTCACTAACTCCACATCAGACAGAAGTCTGATCTCCAAAATATACAAAGAACTCAAGAAATTGGACACCAAGAGAACACATAATCCAATTAAAAAAATGGAGTAGAGACCCAAACAGAGAACTCTCAACAGAGGAATCTAAAATGGCTGAAAGACACTTAAAAGAAATGTTCAACATCCTTAGACATCAGAGGAATGCAAATCAAAACAACTCTGAGATTCCATCTTAGACTTGTAAGAATGGCCAAGATCAAAAACACTGATGACAACTTATGCTGGAGAGGTTGTGGGGAAAAGGGAACACTTCTGCATTACAAGCTGGTACTACAACCCCTTTGGATGTCAGTGTGGCGATTTCTCAGAAAATTAGGAAACAACCTTCCTCAAAACCCAGTAATACCACTTTTGGGTATATATCCAAAGGATGCTCAATCGTGCCACAAAGGCATGTGCTCAACTATGTTCATACCAGCATTGTTTGTCGTAGCCAGAATCTGGAAACAACCTAAATGCCCCTTGATCGAGGAATGGATAAAGAAAACTTGGTACATTTACACAATGGAGTACTACACAGTAGAAAAAATAAAGATATCTTGAGTTCAACTGCCAACATTACATAAATCTATCATGATGGTGTATGGCCTTGTAATAATATCAGCACTCAGAAAGAGGCTCAGGAGTTCAAGATCTTCCTTGGCTACATAGCATGTGCTATCAGTATGTGCTATAATAGACACAGAAAAAAAGCAAACAATGAAATGAAATTCAATACAATAAGAAGTTGGGAGTCACACACATATACGATGGCATTTGCTGTGTTCTAGAACTTAAGATTCTTAACAAGTGCTTATTTAATTATTTTGGTTTATACCTTACAGACAATACACTACTTTCAATAGTAATTGATACTTTGCAGCATGGATAAATAAACATCCAAAGAAAATCTTACATCTAATTCAAAAAACAGGTCTCTTTCTTTACTTGCAATTTCATAATCTGCTCGGAGGGCCAGGTCGTGGATTTTGGTACATTCTCCTAAATCCATGCGCTGTGGGGGAAAAAAAAATTAAAACATTAACACCTATCCATTATAGAAAGCATGAAGTTAATATGATTTAGCATTTCAACTTTCACTGAAATAAACAATATAGTTTTACAGATAATAAATTAAGAAATGGATCAAGCGTAATGGCATATGATAATCTCAACAGTTAAGAGGTAAGACAAACTTGGACTTACGTAGCCTACCTAGTCTCCAACAAAAGAAATAAAGCCAAGCACACTGACTGACACATTTCTGTAATTGGTTCCCTTGGCAAGGAAAGGCAGGAGGGTCAGGAATGTAAGGTCACCTTCACCTTCAGCTACATAGTAAGTCCAAGGTCAGCATGGGCAACATGAAATCATATCACATAAACAAAAAAGAAACAGGATATATCCTAAAAATGCATTTTTTAAATTTATTTTTTAGGTTTATTTAGCTGGGCAATGGTGGCTCTTGCCTTTAATCCCAACACTCAGGTGGCAGAGGCAGGAGAATCTCTGAGTTTAAGGCCAGCCTGGTCTACAGAGTGAATTCCAGGACAGCCAAGGCCACACATAGAAAAACCCATTTCAGAAAAAAAAAATTTGTGTTTTGCCTGGTGCCTTCAGGTCAGAAGGCCAATCAGATCTCCTGGAACTGAAATTACACAGTTATAAACCATCATGTGGGTACTAGAAACTGAACTGGAATCCTCTTAAGAGCAAATGCTCTTAACCACTGAGCCACTTCTCCAGACCCTGTCTTTTTCTTTCCTTCTTTGTTCTTGTTGTCCTTGCTGTGGCAACACCAAAGCTTGTTTTCTTCTTGGCAAAACTAGCCTTTGGGTAAAGAACTGCCCCTGCCTCGACCACTAACAAACACATGATGTCCAGACTAGACAAGCAGGATACAAGCAAAAAGACTGCCAGACTTTGCCAAGAAAGAGTAAGATAGTTTTTCAAATTTTCCTGCCTCTGCAAAAAGTCTGTCAGAGGGGCTGGAGAGATGGCTCAGCTGTTAAGAGCATTGCCTGCTCTTCCAAAGGTCCCGAGTTCAATTCCCAGCAACCACATGGTGGCTCACAACCATCTGTAATGGGGTCTGGTGCCCTCTTCTGGCCTGCAGGCATACACACAGATAGAATACTGTATACATAATAAATAAATAAAATATTAAAAAAAAAAAGTTTGTCAGCTGGGCTGGAGAAATGGCTCATCAGTTAAGAGCATTGCCTGCTCTTCCAAAGGTCCTGAGTTCAATTCCCAGCAACCACATGGTGGCTCACAACCCTCTGTAATGAGGTCTGGAACCCTCTTCAGGCCTGCAGGCATACAAGCAGACATAATAAATAAATAAATTTAAAAAAAAAAAGTCTGTCAGATACTCTAGGCCTTAGCCAAAGTTGGATGCCCCACATTACAAATGAGACTTTGGGTGATTGCTTAGGTAGGTGGTTGTCTCTGTCATTTCCTGCACCTTGTGCGAGTTGCTTGATTGCACTTCCTGCTTACTCAAGTAATATTATTTCCCTTCTCAGGTCTTCCATGAGATTGAAGGGTAGATAGTCATAGTACTTTCCTCTCATGACTTAGCCGTTTTTAATATAAGGACTTAGACTCTTTAAGATAGGATAACTATTTTTTAAATATTTATTAAAAAAAATATTTGCCGGGCGGTGGTGGCGCACGCCTTTAATCCCAGCACTTGGGAGGCAGAGGCAGGCGGATCTCTGCGAGTTCGAGGCCAGCCTGGTCTACAAGAGCTAGTTCCAGGACAGGCTCCAAAGCTACAGAGAAACCCTGTCTCGAAAAACAAAACAAAACATAAAAAAAATTTATTTATTATGTATACACTATTCTTTCTGCGTGCAGACCAGAAGAGGGCTCCAGACCTCATTACGGATGGTTGTGAGCCACCATGTGGTTGCCGGGAATTGAACTCAGGACCATTGGAAGAGCAGGCAATGCTCTTAACCTCTGAGCCATCTCTCCAGCCCCGATAGGGTAACTATTGAAACATTTAACATGTGTTTCCCTGTTTGATGTTGTGCATGCTGGTTGTAATTCTAATTTTTATGTATACTTTTGCCTCTTCTTTTCCCTAGAAGATAACCTGATATTTGCTCTTATTGTATATAGTTTTGTAGTAGGCTTAGAACTCTTATTTAGACAAAACTGGGCGGTGCTGTGGGAACTCCTTCAGCTAATAGCCTTTAAGATACTGACCCACTTTGGGCATGGTCTCATAAATGCAGAAAAAAAAGCATGCAGGGCTCTATTGGCTGGGGGATTCGGTTCCAGTTAGTTCCCAGTGCGGGCAGAGGACTGCAGATCGGTACCCTTACTGTAAGTTTATCCCCAAATAAATAAACCTTTGTTATATCCCATTCTGGGCTATTGTAGAACTGTTTTGTAAGCCAACATTTTCTTTTTTTGGTTTTTTGTCTTTTTTCCTTTTTTTGGTTTTTGAGGTTTTAAAACTAAAAGTGGTGTGCTGTCAGTAAGACTAGTCACAATGTATTATTATGTATTCTAATCACATATAAAACAATCATACCACAGTTTGTAATGTTTATGTTAATCCTGAGTACAGGACTGTGCAGATATCTCCTGCTCTGGCTGTCTAAAAAGCAACAGAAAATTTTTATCCTAAAACTTATGGCATTAAATCAAAGCGCAAATTAACAAAATCACAAGTAGATGTAGGAAGATCAGGAATTCAGGCTCAGATTCTACTGCATTGTGATTCTGAGGTGAGCATATGACCCTGACTCATATCCAAAAAGTGGGTAGGGTTGGCAGGAGAGATGGCTCCGTTGGTAAGAATGCTTGCTGCTCAAACATGAATGTTCAGAACCCAGCACCCATTTAATTATCCAGGCATGATTACACATATCTGTAACCACACAGCACTGTTTTACTGATTGCTAACCCAGTCAAAACTCCATAAACTCTGGGTACAAGGAGCTTTAGACTAAGTAAAACTCTGTCTCGCCAGGTGGTGGTGAGGCACACTAAAATCCCAGAACACAGGAGGCAGCAGAAGCAGGCAGATCTGTGAGTTGGAGGACAGCCTGATCTACAGAGCAAGTCCCAGGACAGCCAGGGGTACATAGAGAAACCTTGTTTCAAAAAAACAAAACAGCCGGGCGGTGGTGGCGCACGCCTTTAATCCCAGCACTCGGGAGGCAGAGGCAGGCGGATCTCTGAGTTCGAGGCCAGCCTGGTCTACAAGAGCTAGTTCTAGGACAGGCTCTAGAAACTACAGGGAAACCCTGTCTCGAAAAACCAAAAAAAAAAAAAAAAAAAAAAAAAAAAAAAAAAAAAAAAAAAAAAAAAAAGAAAGGAAAAGAAAGTCTCAAGGAACTAGGAGACCAGCAATAAGAGGGTAAAACTCACTATCCTCCAGCATCTGATTGAGTGCATGAACACAAATGCACAAATACAACTACACAAAATTTTTAAATCCATGATTCACTGTGAAATGTTTTCTTTGGCGCACAAATATTCATACAATCATTGGTTGATTTTTACTTTCTTCATAATAGCTATGAAGCCTTAAACCGGTCCTTTGTAAAACACTTTCACTCTAAGTAGCTGAAATATAGCAGATGATTTTCTTCAGTTTATAGTCTTACATTTAACTTAATTACAAATGAAAGCACATTCTACAAAACTAGCATTTATCCATACTGCTCAGAGACTATAGTAATTGGGTAGTACAGATTTCTTCAAAGAGTTACAAAAATATGCAATCAATGTGATTTCATTGATTTTTGTTCTATTTTAGGGCCTGAAAAGATGTCTCAGCAGGAAAAGCCACTTGACAGTCTGAGTTCATTCCCCAGATCTGTGGGGTGGAAACAATCATTAATGTAGGAGCTGGAGAGATGGCTCAGAGGTTGAGAACTAGCTGTTCTTTTAAAGGTCCTGAATTCAATTCCCAGCAACCACATGTTGGCTCACAACCATCTATAATGAGATCTGGTGCCCTCTTCTGGCATGCAGGCAGAACACTGCATACATAATAAATAAAATCTTTTAAAAAGTTGGACATGGGGGCTGGAGAGATGGCTCAGCAGTTAAGAGCATTGCCTGCTCTTCCAAAGATCCTGAGTTCAATTTCCAGCAACCACATAGTGGCTCACAACCATCTGCAATGAGGTCTGGTGCCCTCTTTTGGCCTTCAGGTATACACACAGACAGAATATTGCATACATAATAAATAAATAAATATTTAAAAAAAAAAAAAAAGTTGGACAGTGGTGGCGCATGCCTGTTATCCCAGCACTTAGAAGGTAGAAGCAGGTGGACCTCAGTAGGTTCAAGGCCAGCCTGGTCTATAAAGCAAGTTCCAGGGGGCTGGAGAGATGGCTCAGCAGTTAAGAGCATTGCCTGCTCTTCCAAAGGTCCTGAGTTCTATTCCCAGCAACCACATAGTGGCTCACAACCATCTGTAATGAGGTCTGGTGCCCTCTTCTGGCCTGCAAGCATACAAGGAGACAGTATATTGTATACATAATAAATCTTTTTTTAAAAAAAGCAATGTCCAAGACAGCCAGAACTGTAACACAGAGAAACCTTGTCTCAAAATAAAAGGGAAAAATTTGGCTGGAGAGATGGCTCAGTGGGTAAGAGCACTGATTGCTCTTCCAGAGGTCCTGAGTTCAATTCCCAGCAACCACATGGTGGCTCACAACCACCTATAATGAGATCTGGTGCCCTCTTCTGGCCTACAGGCAGGATACTGTATAAATAAATAAATAAATCTTAAAAAAAAATTTAAAAGAATCATTCCTCCTCCAAACTGACCTGACTTTACATGGACAGATGGACAGTCTGACAGGACAGATAGATACATGCACGTTAAATAAATAAACTGAAAGCAAACTGGGACTTGCTCTGGGGGATAGAGAGATGAATCGGGGTTAAGAACATTGGCTGCTTTTCCAGAGGTCCTGAGTTCAGTTCCCAGCAACCACATGGTGGCTCACAACCATCTATGGGATCTGATGCTCTCTTCTGGCATAAAGACATACATGCAGATAGTGCACTCATACATACATAGAAGAAGAAAACATGTTTCTGCAATTAAGAGTATTTACTGCTCTTTCAGAGACTTGGGTACAGTTCCTGGCACCTATAACCTTTAATTTCAATTCCAGGGGAGCCAATGAATTTTTCTTCCCTCTGTAGACATGTATTCAGGCCTACACACAAATAAAATTAAGTGTGTACATGTGTATGTATGAATGAAAATATCATGCTAGAATAACTTGAAATTAAGGAAAACCAACCAATTTTCAAAAAGACCTGACTGTTATATAGATTTTATACTATTGAAATGTTTCATAACTAAAAAACTTTACCAACAATCTATAATGTGAAGAGTAACAGACTTTGTATATTAATGAAAAATAAAATTCTACCTGAAAAACATTCACTTCCCCCACAGTTCCCTCTCCAAGTGTCCCATGAGACCCTCAAAAATCGCATCTACTAAGACTGGAGTAGAGGGATAAATGTGACTAATATATGTATGTGTGGGTGAAATACTCAAAGAACTTTTTAAAGATAAAAGATAAACACCAATTCTCCTGTGATTTGTTTACTTTTTTTTTTTTTTTTTTTGGTTTTTCGAGACAGGGTTTCCTTGTAGTTTCTTGAGTCTGTCCTGGAACTAGCTCTTGTAAACCAGGCTGGCCTCGAACTCAAGAGATCCGCCTGCCTCAGCCTCCCGAGTGCTGGGATTAAAGGCGTGCGCAACCACCACCCAGCATTTGTTTACATTTTTATTTATTTTATTTTTATGTATATGGATGGATAGTTTGGCTGCATGTATGTCTGTATACCATGTACATGCCTGGTGCTCAAAGAGATCCCGGAACTGAAGTTAAGACAGTTGTGAGCTACTGTTCGGGTCCTAGGAATTGAGCCTGGGTCCTCTAGAAAGACAATCAGTGAGTGCTCTTAACCACTGAGCCATCTCTTCAGCCCTGTAACTCTTGTATTTTCTTTTTTTTAAAGATTTATTTATATGTTTATTATGTATACAACATTCTGCCACCGTGCACGCCTGCAGGCCAGAAGAGGGCACCACATCTCATTACAGATGGTTGTGAGCCACCATGTGGTTGCTGGGAATTGAACTCAGGACCTCTGGAAGAACAGCCAGTGCTCTTAACCACTGTGCCATCTCTCCAGCACCCCCTGTAACTCTTTTTTTTTTTTTTTTTTGGTTTTTCGAGACAGGGTTTCCCTGTAGTTTCTAGAGCCTGTCCTGGAACTAGCTCTTGTAGACCAGGCTGGCCTCGAACTCAGAGATCCGCCTGCCTCTGCCTCCCGAGTGCTGGGATTAAAGGCGTGCGCCACCACCGCCCGGCTCCCTGTAACTCTTTATACACAGAATAAAGTGGGTGTTTCAGCAATTCTAATCCTAAAAGCTATTTTTTTAAACATTAGTTTTTAAGGTTTATTTTGATTATTTTAAAATGATGTATGTGCACATGAATGTAGTTGCCCCACGTTTAGAAGTGGCTGTCAGATCCTCTGGAAATAGTGTTACAGATGTTGTTGGTAAGCCACCATGTGAGTACTGGGAATCAAACACTGGTGTTCTGCAAGAGCAACAAATGCTCTTAACTACTGAGCTACCTCGCTACCTCCAAAAAAATTACATAATAGTCATTTTAAAAAATAAAATATTACTCTTAGGTTAAAGAAAAATATTACATCTACTGTCCCACCCCACCCTGAGTAATCCATAAGGTTCTGGAATGCACCTACCGTCCCAGCAAGGATGTCATGGGGGCAGCAATCCAAAAGGTGACTCTTGCAGACACGGTCATCTGTAAACTTGACCCTCTGTCTGGTTTCATCTCCTGAAATTCATTTGTGGTTTTAAATAAAGTAGTATCTCATTAACTACACAAGTCTATCTGGCAAAACAATACACTCGGATGATTTGCAGACTAGTATTTCTGTATTCTCCCCATCACACACAAAGAAACTGATCTAAAGATATCGACAATTGGAATGGAATGCAGATTTTTTTCAAGCTAAGTATCTTATGAAGGCGCACACTTAATCACATCTAACTCCATCATTAAGTCAAGGAGTCAGAAGAGTGAGTACCAAAAGGAATCAGCCCAAACCAGTGTGGGCATGAGAACTAAGAAGCAGGTAATCTACCACATAGGACTTATAGCTGGCAATTCCCACCAACCAAAGCTATTTATTAATCTTTTTGTTGCAGTCAAATAGGCAGTGTTTTATTATCGAAAACTGCCAAGAGGAAGGACAAAGTTTTCAAGCTCTATCACTGACTCTTAAATATCTCTAGACCTTTTCTTGTTATGCCCCTTTTATCCCCACCCTTACAAAGGGAAGTTGGCACCTGGGAGTCACTTTTAACAAGACAATACCAAAGAAAGCAAAAAGGAATCAGGTTAGTCAATACACACTGTGAACTCCAACACATACTGTACCCATCTGCATTCTTCAAGAACTCAGCTGCAGAATTTTATGCCCGCTGTTGAAAAGTTTTAAAGGAAAAGTTTTCTTGCCCACACCTGCAGTAAGGAAGTCAGGGGGAATGATACATAAAAGTAAAGGCAAAGTGGTATGTGACAAATTTTAAGGCTAATCTGTGTAGAGGACACAGTGCTGTGTAATAGTCAAGGAGGAATATATTTCAGGATTTGCAAGCATCCAGGATTAATGTAGTGTCTTTTTACTGAAAATGTTTTCTTTCTAAACTACACTTTTAAAGTTACTTGTGGAAAAAAAGCAAACACTTTTTTGTTATAACAGCTTAGAAATTGGTTGTGACTCACGGCTCGATGAACATGAGGCTTTTCTGCAACTCCCTTGCAGATTGATGTAGGCAGGCAAAGATACACTGAACCTTTATAAATAAAATAGAGGGGCCACAATTGTTCAGTTTGTATGAAATAAAAATATGGGAAGCAATTCAAAAGCAACTCAACATACAAAGAAAGCTAAAAGCACTTATTGACCTATGAAATAAGGTGCAAAGAATCTGCACAGCCCTGCGAAATGTGCCAGTGTGAAATTACAACTTCATTACTTTAGTAAAAATGAAAACACCAACCACAGCAGGGATCTAGCTTTGCTGGGATGCAACTGCTTTCTCCTGAGACACCACCATGATCTTGCACGCCTCCCTACACACCTACCTAAAGAATGCCAAGAGCTGACTAAACCAACGCTAGTCTGGAAGGCTGCGGAGTGAGGGGTGGGAAGACTAGGAAAGTGCACGGAGGAACCCACGTTAGAAATGCTCATTTACGGCTCCCCCTGCGACCGTACGGAGCAGGAACGCCCGGGGTTTTCGAAACCCGTCCAGCTCCTCGGGGGTCGCCTCTCCTCCGAGGAGTATCAGAGGAATTCTGCCACACGGCAGCCAGCGCCTGGGAGCCACGCTGGTTCCAGCCCTCCGCCGACGCTCCAGTACGCCGGGCGGCGCCGAACCGCGGTGCAGACCAAGAGGAATTCGCACGACGGAAAATGGGATGGGGACAGAGCCCCACCGTCGGATCGGACTCTCAGAAAGGAGGCCGCCCGGACGAGAAGGACACGGCGGCCGCAGCAGCCTCGCAAGCCAAGCGGATCAGACAAAGGCCCAGCGCCTGGGGTCGGCGAGCGGGGGGGGAAAAGGAATGGCGCCCCGCGCAGGCGCACACTGTCACGGCCCTCGCCTCAGGCTGCCAGGCGGACTCGCCTTACTCCCACCCCCGCCCAGCGCCTGGACGGCCGCTCAGACTCACCGTCCCGAGCCGTGCCCATGAGCTGGTCCAGCAGGGCCCGCATCTGCGCTTGGGCGGACATGGTGGCCAGTGGGGACGGCCGCGAAGCTCCTCACAACTCAACGGCAGAAGCGGGAACAGCGGCAGCGAAAGATGGTCCTGTCGGCCTGAAGCCCGCTCGGCGCTTTCCCGCCGCGGGGAATGCTGGGAGGAAGTTCGTCAACGTTGTTGGAGGGCCTGCCGGGAAATGTAGTTTGGAAAAACCAGAGTCGCTAGGTAGCGCGGTCACAAATTGTCCTAGAGGCTAAATCAAAACTCCAACCCTGATCCCTAAAACATCAAATTTTATTGTCTTTCTTCCTTCCTTCCTTCCTTTCTTTTTTTTGGTTTTTCGACACAGGTTTCTCTATGAAACAGTCCTGGCTATCCTGGAAGTCATTCTGTAGACCAAGCTGGTCTCAAACTCACAGAGATCCTCCTGCCTCTGCCTCCCGAGTACTTGGATTAAATGCTAGGATTAAAGGCATGTACCACTACCACCCCGAAAACTCTATTTTCTAATGAAACTATAGTGGAAACAAAATATAATAAACTGGGTGGGGCAATGCATGCCTATAATCTCGGGAGGTAGGGGTTGGAACCATAAAGTTTAAGCTAAGGATTTCTTTTGAGACAATGAAAAGACCACTCTAGGATGGTAGACAAATTTGTGACAATGCTGCTTACCCTCTATACACTGTAAAATTTTCCAGCATGAGACTAGACCTTTTTGAGGAACTAGCCCATATATGTATTAAAGAGTTCTCTCTTTCTCTGAATGTTTGTGTGGTTGGAGTTTCCACTTCACAAAGACTCGCAATAGTACAATATTTGTATTATTATATATTCCAATTCCCATGGAACTGGAGTTTAAATGCTTGTGAGCTTCCATGTGGGTACTGGAGACTAACTATGAATCGTGTGCAGGAACAGCAAGTGCTCTTAACCTCTGAGCCATTGCTCCATCTACAACTCCCTTGTTAATGATTGCCCTTGGCTCTGCTCACTTGCTTTGGAGAGGGATGACACAAACGGCTCTATTCTGATACTGTTGTTTCCTCTCTTGTCTCTTCTCCAAAGGCATGGCTGCATAACTATTCTTTGCTCTAGTCTGTCAATCATAATGCCCCAGTCTGATCTTACACTAGGAGGTGATAGATGATGTGAATTCAAGTTTCCAGAAAAGCCCACACCTATGCTAAAGATTCGACAAGGCCAATTTACTGGTTATGACTGTATGAAAGGAAAAAGGGGAGGGACTGAGGATGTGACTTGGCTGATAGCATGCTTGTCTAGTGTGCCCTGGTTTTTACCCCCTGCACAGCATAAAACCAGACATAGTGGTGTTCACATGTTATTACAGCAATTGGGAGGTAGGGGCAGGAGGATCAAAAGTTAAAATTCATCTTCAACTACATAGTTCAAGGCCAGCGTGAACTATATGAACCCTTGTCTAGAAAGAAAGAGAAGAAGGAAGGAAGGAAGGGAAAAAAGGAAGGAATATGGAGTGTTAGAATATTGCTGATCTAGAGCCAAATTATCATGAGCTATCTTTAGTTCTCTTAGGCCTGCCTATTTATTGCCTACATCGGAGTTTGACCTATAGGTGATTTAGAAACCAGCCTGGCTTACATAGGGAGTTCCAGGCTAGCCAGGGTCACAGGGCAACCAAGGCTACATAGTGAACCATATATGCCTCAATTTATGACTTTATATATTTTTTCTGTAACTATAAAAATTTCATGAGCCAGGCATGGTGTCACATGCCTTTAAATCTGAGCACTCAGGGAGCAGAGGCAGGCAGCTCTCAAATGCAAAGATGTGCTGCATTTGTTTAACTATGTAAGGACATGTTGCCTTTGTTTAATTATGTAAAGATGTGTTGCTGTTTTACCTTGCCTGCCTAAGGCACCTAAATGGTCCAATAAAAAGCTGAAAAGCCAATAGTGAGGGAGGAAGTATAGGCAGGACTTCCAGGCAGGGAGAGTAAGTAGGAGAATTTATTCTTGCAAGAAGAGAAAAAAAGAAGCCAGGGAGATCCCAGGGGCCAGACAGACAAACACAGAGGAAGCAGGAAAGGACACAGAGAATGAAAGAAAAATTAAAAAAAAAAAGCTCTGAGACAAAATGTAGATGAATAGAAACAGGTAAAATTAAGTTAAAAGAGCTAGTGGGACAAGTCTAAGCTAAGTCCAAGCATTCATAATTAATAATGAGTCTCCATGTCTTTATTTGGGAGCTGGTTGGCAGCCCAAAGACAATTCCAACTGCATCTGTGTATTCAAGGCCAGCCTGGTCTACAGAGTGAGTTCCAATACAGCTGCAGTTATGTAGGGAAACCCTGTCCAAAAAGAAAAATAATACAAATTAAAACTTCATAAAATCTTTTCCAGATTGGGACATGGTATTCAGCAGGAATGTTGAGACATGATGGTTTGAAATAAAATGGTGCCCCATAGGCTCATGGGAAGTGGTACCATTAGGAGATGTGGCCTTGTTGGAGAAGGTGAGGTGTTGGAGAAAGTCTGTCACTGGATCAGGTTTTGAGGTCTCAGATGCTCAAGCCAGGACAGTATCTTACTTGCTCTTCCCGTTTCCTGCCAATCCAGATGTAGAAGTCTCAGCTACCTTTGGCATAATGTCAGCCTGCATGCCACCCTGCACGCCGCCATGCTCCCCACGATGATGATAATGGACTAAACCTCTTACCTGTGAGCCAGGTGCTGATCCCACTGGTCAAGAATAAGACCACTACCACAGTTTAAAGCCAAATTTGTGCCAGGCCTCCTTAGCCTCCTTATTCCCCAGCCAAGGGTGAGTACCATTCCACATTCCCACGACACAGGACAATCAGACGGGATAGGGAGTCAAGTCAAAGCAGGAACTAAGTTTATTACTGTGAGCATCCGGCTTATATAGCTTAAGTGACACCGTGTGATGTGGGGGTACCTCCAGCCAATGAGAGACAGCCAATCCCCCCCCCTAGCTGGAGAGGCCGCTACCTAGATTTTGCTGTCTAATTCTCACTCAGTTCCCTCAAACTCAAGCCAGGCTTTTCTCTGTCCTACAGGCCGTGAGGTTCAGGTCCTGAGATACTTTTGGCCCAATAATTGGAAGCAAGTTTTAATGAAATACTGGCTAGATGTATGGGCTCTGGCCAGGTCCATCTTTGGGTGTCCAGCAGATGGCCCCAATCAAGTTTTGCTGCAGCTTAAGTATTTCCCATAGGTCCAATTAGGAACAAGCACACACCCTGACTTACCTCCTCCAGCCTACATGCAACCAGGGGCAAGCATACATCTTGACATATTTCTGCCTCCGAACCTCTTGCCCACATGTGATCCAGCACTTTTGGTGCAGAATGGTCAAACCAAGGGAGTGAAAACAGGTGGCTTGTTATCTCCTGAAAGACCTGGATGAATCCAACCCCCCCTCCCCCCCCCCCCCCCCCCCCCCCCCCCCCCGCAAGCAGGAAGAAAAAGCCAAAAATCTAAGCAGGAAGAGAAGAATCAGAAATCCAGGATTAGCCAGTTCAGTGACTGTGTTTCAGGAACTAGCTGAAGATAAAGTTAGATTGTAATCTTGAGAATAATCTTGAGAAACAGGGAGTGTCCCCCTTGTGATTATCATTGGTATTTTGGAATACTGTGTTTCAGGAACTAGCTGATTATGACCCTGAGAGTGATCTTGATGATCTTGAGAGGCAGGGAGTTGCCCCCTTGTGATCATCACTGGTATTTTCGGAATTTTCTATGACACATTCCCTGCCCCTTTTGGATCACTGGGCTGTGATTTCTTCCCTTAAAAACCCCTCGTCTCAGTCACTCCAGGTCGAACTCTTCCCCTGCGTGGGTTATGAGTCTCGGTCCCAGTGCACTGGTTCCCGTCTCATCTCATCGTTAAACTTCATATGATTGCAGCAAGGACCGTCTCTCGTGATGAGTTACTGGGGGAGTCGTGTTATCCCGAGAGTTGAGTGAGAGTCTCCCCACACTGGGGGTCGTTCACTCCCATGAACAATAGCTTCCAGCATTTTAGAAACTGTCTGCCCTTGGGCAAGGGGCTTGCAGGTCAGAAGCAATTTTTTTGTTGTTGTTTCATGGATCTCTAAGGCATATACTAATTAGAACTTAAAATGTAACTTTGGCTCTCACACAGCCCCAATAAAATGTTTCCCTTTATACAAAGTTGCTGTGTTCATGGATCTCTTCCCAGCAATAAAATCCTAACTAAGGCAAGGAGCAACCTGATTCTATATTCTTGTGCCATGGGCACTTCCATATTTGACTTGAGAATAAAAAAATCTCTTATCCCTTTCTAGGCAAGAGCTATCTATGTCTTTGTGTTGGCAAATTACCAGTAAGTTTCAAAGCCAAACAAGAGGCTGAAGATGTGGTTCTGTAGCAAGGAGGGCATACTGTTCCTGCAGAGGACCAGAGTCTGGTTCCTAGCACCCATGTCCAGAAGCTCACAACTTCCTGAAACCCTAACTCCAGGAAATTGGACACCCTCATCTGGCCTTGGAAGCACATGCAGTGACACACATATTCTCTCCCCTGAGGTACACATAACTAAAAATATTTTTTTAATATTTATTTATTTATTTAGTATACAATATTCTGTCTGTGTGTATGTCTGCAGGCCAGAAGAGGGCACCAGACCTCATTACAGATGGTTGTGAGCCACCATGTGGTTGCTGGAAATTGAACTCAGGACCTTTAGAAGAGCAGGCAATGCTCCTATCCACTGAGCCATTTCTCTAGCAAAATAAAATATATATTTTTTTGTTTGTTTGTTCGAGACAGGGTTTCTCTGCAGCTTTAGAGCCTGTCCTGGAACTAGCTCTTGTAGACCAGGCTGGTCTCGAACTCACAGAGATCCGCCTGCCTCTGCCTCCCGAGTGCTGGGATTAAAGGCGTGCGCCACCACCGCCCGGCAAAATAAAATATTTTAAAAATAAAAATAGAGGGGCTGGAGAGATGGCTCAGTGGTTAAGAGTGGTTTCTGCTCTTCCAGAAATCCTGAGTTCAATTCCCAGCACCCACATGGCAGCTCACAACTGTCTGACACCTTCACACCAATGCACATAAAATAAAGTTAAAATAAACCATTAAAAAAGGAAAAAGTAGCCAGGCGGTGGTGGCGCACGCCTTTAATCCCAGCACTCGGGAGGCAGAGGCAGGCGGATCTCTGTGAGTTCGAGACCAGCCTGGTCTACAAGAGCTAGTTCCAGGACAGGCTCCAAAGCTACAGAGAAACCCTGTCTCGAAAAACAAAACAAAAAAAAAACAAACAAAAAAAAAGGAAAAAGTAACTTTAAAAAAACAAAATCAAGCGGGGCGGTGGTGGCGCACGCCTTTAATCCCAGCACTCAGGAGGCAGAGGCAGGCGGATCTCTTGTGAGTTCGAGACCAGCATGGTCTACAAGAGCTAGCTCCAGGACAGGCTCTAAAGCTGCAGAGAAACCCTGTCTCAAAAAACCAAAAAAAAAAAAAAATCAAACAACTAAACAATTTTTTTGACAAGTTTGAGCAACAAGATATTTAGGATCAGTGGCACTTAAGAGACATACTACAACAAGTTCATATCAGCTGTTTTTATTAAAATGTTTTGACTCCTCACTTGGGCCCACAGGGTAAACGAAAATAGGCTAAGAGCCTAGTATTTCTGCCTTCATTTTGTGTCTATCTCCTTTACTTTAACTGAAGGCACATATTGATCATTATCCTAACCCTTTCTTAGAGGAGATCCCAGGTGCAGGACAGCTCTCCCCCATCCAAACAACTTCCATAGGAATGAGGCTGCACCATCAGCAATGAGTAGATTAACAACTTTAAATGCATTGGAGGCTGGGGATATAGCTCAGTGATAGAATGTTTACCTAACATGCACTGGGACACGGGTTTAGCTCCCAGTATCACCCTCCCCACCAAATAAAAGATAGAGGCAAGAAAACCAGGAGTTCAAGGCTAGCCCTAGATACATATAAAAAATACAAGGCAGGGGGCTGGAGAGATGGCTCAGCGGTTAAGAGCACTGCCTGCTCTTCCAAAGGTCCTGAGTTCAATTCTCAGCAAACACATGGTGGCTCACAACCATCTATAATGAGGTCTGGTGCCCTCTTCTGGCCTTCAGGCATACATGCAGAGAGAATATTGTATACATAATAAATAAATAAATATAAAAAAATACAAGGCAGGCTGGGTAGTGGTGGCACACACCTTTAATCCCAGCACTCGGGAAGCCGAGGCAGGTGGATCTCTGAGTTCAAGGTCAGCCTGGTCTATAAAGGGAGTTCCAGGAACACCAAGGCTGTTACACAGAGTGAGCCTGTCTTGAAAAACCAGAAGAAAAAAAAAGAGCTAGTCAGGTAGTGGTGACACACACCTTTAATTCCAGCATTCAGGAGGCAGAGGTAGGCAGATCTAAGTTTGAGGCCAGCCTAGTCTACGAAGCAAGTTCCAGGATAGCCAGGGCTACACAGAGAAACTTGCCTTGAAAAACAAAACCAAAATAAATAAATGAGCAAAAATGCAAGGCCACCTGGGGTAAATGACAACTCCACCTAAAAAAAAAAAAAAAAAAAAAGAAAGAGAAAAAAAAGAAACAAACAAAAAAGAAGTTAGAGATGTACCTGAATTGGTAGAGTGCATTACCTACCAAGAACAAAGCCCTGAGTTAGATTAACAATAGTATTGCATAAAACTAGTGTAATAGTGTAAATGTCACATGCCTGTAATAGCAGGAGGTATATTTCAGAATAAGGATTTCAAGTTCAAGGCCAGTCTGAGCTCTATTAGACCCTGTCGCAAAAACAATAGAGATAAGACCCAGTGGGTAAAGGTCCTTGCTAAGCAATTGTGCAAGCCTTGTAACCTACGTTTGATCCCAGGAACCCACATAAAGGTGGAAGAAGAGAACCAACTGCAGAGTTGTTCTTTGACCTCTCCGTGTCTGGGTGTGCGTGCCTGTGCGTAGAGGGAAGAAAATGCCGCGGACAGTAGGTGCACGGAATGATTTGCAGTCTAGAAAAAAGAACCCTTAGAGAGGGTCTCCTGCTGGTCAGGTGACCAATGTCTCCCTTCACTATTTTCTGGGGTCAGTATTGCAACATGCGACCCAAGCTATCATAGCAGTACCATATCAAAATGCTCGGCTCCAGCACTAGTCTGCTCTTTGCTGGAAAGGAGCAAAACCGGACGCCACATTCACGTTGCTAAGCAATTAACTCAGGTAGCTTGACTAGGTCACGCCGGTACGCCCCTTCCGCCGACAGGAAGTGACGCAAGCGCTGGTGGGGCGGGACTAAGGAGGGAACTATAGCAACTTTGGGGCGGGGCTTGCTGCAGGGCAGGTCTGGGGCGGGCCTTGTGGGGGCGTGGCACGCTGCCCTCCAGGCCGGGGCGGGCCCGGGCCAGCCGGGGAAGGGCGCCGCTGTCCGACGCAGTCCGTCCTTCTGCTCCAGTGCTCTCCACCCCGGTTGCTTGGAATGTGGATCCAGGACTCCAGGGACCGCAGTTGAGCCAGCTTTGGCAGCCCAGGACCACTTGCTGAGGAGCAGGATCTCCCGGACGCGTCCGAGAGCGGGTCGAGAGCCAACTAGGTAACTCTCACGCGCGACCTCGTTCGGGCCGAAGCCGGCTGCGTTCGATCGCCGGGAGCTAGTGGGGGCCTGGAGCCGGTCCGGCCACCTGGAGAGCGGCGCACAGCTCGGGTTGGCCCCGCCTGAGCTCCCAGAGTAGCAGGGTCATACAAGGGGCCTGGCACCTCCGGGCGCGCCAAACTCGCCGAAACAAATCTGTGCTCCCCCGTGTGTGTTCCCTGGAGGGCGCAGTGCTGACCCAGAGCGACAGGGAGTGACCTACCTGAGCGACCCTGGGCTCAGGAGGACATCTGCTAATCTCGTGCAGTTCCTTAAATTCTGTCGCTCTCACCAGGGCATTAGTGAGAATCAGTTCATATTCTTCAAGTTCAGGGTCAAGGCAGTGTGGTGCGTAACGTCATGGGTGGTGACGGGGATGTCTTCATTCTTCACCCTCACAGTTCTCCCTGCTGCTTGTTCCTTTAATCTGATCACCGCCTCCTCCTGCTGTCTTGAACTGGAAGCAATGTTGCTGCTTCAGCCTTTCGGGTGCTGGTTTCTTCCATACTGGCATTTTTCTCACTCCCCCTTCCAATTGCCTCCTTGTGCTGCTTATCAATTGCTTTGTAACAAAGAAACACAAAATTTAATGGATTAAAACAATCTTTGTGCTAGGTGTGGTGGTGCATACCTCGAATCCGGAAGTTGAGGCTGAGACATAAGAATTCTGAGTTTGAGGTCAGCCTGGGCTACAACATGAAGTCTTGTCCAACTAAATGCACAAAATAAAACATGTACGAGTCAGCACTTTCTGTGGGCTGGGAATCAGACATAGGTGATGATGGCCCAATGGCTCTCACTAGGTTGAGGGGATCTAAATCCAAGACAATTGACTCAAAAGGCCAGTAGCTAGTGTCCTCGATGCCCCCAGAATCTTTCCTGTTTTCTATTGGTAGCTGTCTTCCCTCATAAGGGAAATAAGGGAGGTGGGGTGATAGGAACTACTGTACTTTTTGTGACCCAGTTTTGAAGTCTAACACCCCCTCCACATTCTGGGAATAGGTACAGCAAGAGTTTGTGAAATGTGTGTGTGTGCATGTCAGAGAAGACAACTTGTAGGAGTAGGGGCTCCAGGGATCCTCTTCTCCAGTCCTGTGGTGCTGCAACTGCGTGTGTTGCCATTCCAGTATGTTTGTGCACCGTGAGATCATGTTTGATGCCTGTGGAGGTCCAAAGAGGTCATTGGATTCTCCCGAAGTTACAGATGTTTGTGAACTACCATGTGGGTGCTGGTGTTGATCCTGGATCTTCTGCAAGAAAAGCAAATGCTCTTAACTTCTGAGCCAGCCCTCTAGCCCCTTGTGATTGTATTTTAAAACCATGCTGCTAACCACACCTGTGAGAAGAGAGCGCCTACTCATTCCTCTAATTAAAGCTGAAGTTCCACACCTAACATTCACACGGCTTTCATGTGAGAATGACTGACTAGGCAGTTGGTCTTGGGATGGGGCTTTTCCAAGGGAAGAGAAGTGTTCAGTCCCCAGGATGATGTTGAGCACTTGGGAAAGCAGATTTCCCTGTAGAAAGTTGAGGCGGTCAGCTGGGCAGTGGTGGCGCACGCCTTTAATCTCAGCACTCGGGATGCAGAGATAGGAGGATCTCTGTGAGTTTGAGACCAGCCTGGTCTGCAGAGCAAGTTCCAGGACAGCCAGAGATACACAGAGAAACCCTGTCTTGAAAAATAAAAAACAAACAAACAAAACCATTGAGGTGGACTTAACTAGAGAAAAATACGGTCACAATACTAAAAAGAAGGCACAAGACCAGGTGGTATTGGTGCACATCTTTAATTCCAGCACTCAGGAGGCAGAGGCAGGAAGATCTCTGTGAGTTCCAGGCCAGCCTGGTCTACAGAGTGAGTTCCAGGACAGGTTCCAAAAGCTACACAGAGAAACTCTGTCTCGAAAAACCAAAGAAAAAGAAAAAAAGGCACAAGTGATGTCACATCTGATTGATGTCCTGTGTTTACTACAGTTGGCATTTAAAGTCACCTGATCCTTCAAGCTATAGCTTTCTTTTTTTTAATGGTTAATGAACTCACATGTTAGTAAATGACTCTCCCAAGAGAGGCTGATGGTCATATTAAATATTACACGTTCATTCAGACGCTTATGTGTATTTTCTGTCGGCCACCACTCGGCTTTGTCCTTGGACGGGGCAAGCAGTGACAATAAGTGTATGTTAAATTTCTGGAAATCTCTGTCATGAGAACCCAGAGGGGAACTCTAAGCCACCGTGGTATAAAGCATCACAGGAAGTGTCCCGGTGGGATTTTGGCACATCTGTGTTCTACTTGCATTGTAGGAGCAGGTAGAGGAAGAGGGGCAGATGCAGGGGCAAGTACAGAACAACAGTGTGATGGGGACAGATAGTGACTGTGAGGCGTAGGGAGGGTGGCAAGCAGACAGGAGCCAGGGATAGAAGGACCTGGCGTTAACCAAGGTGTTGACTTTGTTCTGAAGTGGTCATGACTCATTCTAGACTTGTAACATGACCAGGAGATATTATTGGAACATCTGAGAGGGCTCCAGAAATCACTGTGAGAAGTTTTTTTTTTTTTAAAGATTTATTTATTTATTACATATACAGTGTTTTGGTTGCATGTATACTTGCAGGCCAGAAGAAGGCACCAGATCTCATTACAGATGGTTGTGAGCCACCATGTGGTTGCTGGGAATTGAACTCAGGACCTCTGGAAGAGCGGTCAGTGCTCTTAACCTCTGAGCCATCTCTCCAGCCCGAGAAGTTTTAAAATACAACCTAAGTGGTCACCATGAGGAGGACCTGGGGCTTTTGAGATGGCTCAACCTGTAAAGACACCTGCCACCAAGTCTGCTGATCTGAGTTGGATTCCTGGGTCTCACATGGTGTAAGGAGAGAGCCAGATCCTGCAAGTTGTCCTCTGATTCCCACAAATGCTGTCAATGGCATGCATGTGCCCATACACAGATACACACTCATTAAGTAAAATGAAATGAAAAATATAAAAAGGAGGGGCTAGATCGACAAGATAGGTGAGTTAGGATCTACAGGGTTTCTTAAGTGTCCCGAAGTTTACCACGCATCTCACTCAAAATTGATCTTGAAACCCATGCTCTTGGTGTGATGCGCTCCCAATCTCATTTGTAAGCTCCTTCACAGAACTTAGGTTTTTAGACTATAAGATGCACAAAAATGCTGACTCCTAACTAAATAATCAGAAAGTAGGTGCTGACCATTCATGTGCTTTATCTCTGAAGTGGAATACGTTTTAGAATGATCATAGGTTGAGCATGCAGGAGACGTATTAGTTCATTGGTGAAAACTGTTGGTTTTCTGTTGTCCTCACTCAGTCTTGGTAGTTGATTCACAGAGCTGGTGTTCTCTGTTTGTTTGTGAATGTATAGATGTGTACATTAAGAAAGTCTTAAAAAGTGATGTGGCAGTTAGGCATGGTGGCACAAGCCTGTCATCTTAGTATTTGAGAGTCACAGGCACACGAATGAGAAGTTCAAGATCAGCTACATAGCATGTTGAAGGCCAGCCTGGGTAATAAGACCCCGTGTAAAAAAACAAACAAAAAAAATCCAGAAACAGACAACAACAAAAAAAGCGATAAGAATTGATGCAAAACTTCAAGTAAATTGATGCAAATTAAAGCTATAATTTACCTTAATAATCCCCTACTAAATGTAGGGGTGGAAAGGAATAATACAGATTCATAGGGGAATTGCAGGAAATAAGTCTAATCTAGACTTCAGGAAAAAAGTTTATCCCTTGGGCTAATCTATAAGACTTACCTGAGACCGTTTCCTCTGAGCTGACTGTGGTCTGTGTGCACTGTGATAGTTTTTGTCTTAGTCAGGGAACCATGACCTTAAGATTTGTTCTGCTATGAGAAATTATTGTGCCTCTGTTCTTTGTGTTGAGATTCTGCTTTGTGGGGAGAGTCAGTAGTGTGTGCTGTAAACAACAGAACTATCTTTGTCTCACATCTGCTTGGCTCAGCTGGAAAGCCCGGTGCTGCCTGGCTGGTTGTTGTGGGTGTCTGTCTCAAACATCTCATATTTGAACCCAGTTAGACTACAGGGACCAGTCTTGGAGGTGGTGCAGGCCATGCAGTGTAAAAGACTTTTTTTTTTCTTTTTTGGGGGATGGGGAGTGGTTTTGAGATAGGTTTCTCTATGTAGCCTTGCCTGCTCTAGAATTCTCTGAGCTTGAGGCCAGCCTTGAACTCAAATCCACCTGCTCCTGCCTCCCAACTGCTGGGATTAAACGTATTTGGGACCATGCCCACCTTGTTCTTATGTTTTATTTGTTTCTTTGAGACAGGGTTTCTCTGTGTAACAGTCCTAGCTGTCCTGGAACTAGCTCTTGTAGACCAGGCTGGCTTTGAACTCAGAGATCCTCCTGCCTCTGCCTCCTGAATGCTGAGATTAAAGGCATTTGCCACTACTGCCTGATTTTGTTCTTGTTTTTTTAAGACAGGATCTTGTTTTTTCCCTTTTTTTAATATTTATTTATTTTTATTATGTATACAATATTCTGTCTGCGTGTATGCCTGAAGGCCAGAAGAGGGCACCAGACCTCATTACAGATGGTTGTGAGCCAGCATGTGGTTGCTAGGAATTGAACTCAGGACCTTTGGAAGAGCAGGCAATACTCTTAACCGCTGAGCCATCTCTCCAGCTCCAAGACAGGATCTTGTTATATAGCCTAGGCTGAATTTCAGCTCACTGTGATGCCCTACTTTAGCCTCCTGAGTCCTTTAATTACTGATGTACAGTCATGCCCAGATGTGTGTGTGTGTGTGTGTGTGTGTGTGTGTGTGTGTGTATATATATATATATATATATATATATATATATAGACAAGCTTTTGTTCACTCTTGTTGTAAGACTGGTTGGTGATGGTAGGTTAGGAATAAACTTAGGATCTGGAACAAGGAGACCGAGTTAACATACTCATCTTTTTGTCCAGAGACATGCTCCTTAAAATCTTGTGCCCAGTCAGGTGGTTATGGCTCACTCCTTTAATCCCAGCACCGGGAGGCAGAGGCAGGCAGATCTCTGTGAGTTCGAGGCCAGCCTGGTCTACAAGAGCTAGTTCCAGGACAGGCTCCAAGGTTACAGACAGAGAAACCCTGTCTCGGGGGGAAAATTTTGTGCCCAAGCTGGGGGCAGTGGGGGCACATACCTTTCTTTAATCCCAGCACTGGGGAGGCAGAGGTAGGTGGATCTTTGTAAGTTTGAGGCTAAACTGGTTTACAGAGTGAGTTCTAGGACTGGTTCCAAACCCATACAGAGAAAGCCTGTCTTGAAAAACAAAAACAAACAAACAAACAAAAACTACTTGTGCCCATTTCAGTTATACTTGAGTGTTCACTGTGTATGGTTTATGGGACACTGTCATAAAATTGATCTGGCAGAAGATGAGCATGCATAGAATGCTTTGAGCTGGAGATGTACCACCATAACACACACACACACACACACACACACACGTTATAAAAAAATGTATACTGAGTTTCCTGGGGCAGGAAGAGATTAACCAGGGTCAAACCGAACTTTTCTGTCAAACTGATCTTTTCTAGGACTTTATGCTTCTCAAGCTGAGACTTGACAAATGAATGAAGGGGTAGATTCAGGTGCTCGCGCTCTCTCTCTCTCTCTCTCTCACACACACACACACACACACACACACAGAGAGAGAGAGAGAGAGAGAGAGAGAGAGAGAGAGAGAGAGAGAGAGAGAGAGAAAGAGAGAGAGAGAGAATAGTAGATAATGAGTATCAGGAAGTTCCCAGGAAAGACACAAGCTAAAAACACATGACAAGACAGAAATGGAGCCAGGCAGTGGTGCGCACCTTTAATCCCTCAGCCCTCGGGAGGCAGAGGTAGGTGAATCTCCGAGTTCAGTGCCAGCCTGGTCTACAGAGTGAGTTCCAGGACAGCCAGGGCTGCACAGAGAAACCCTGTCTCAAAACAGCTGGAGATAATGGCTCGTGGGTTAGATGGCTCAGCAGTTAAGAGCATAGGCTGCTCTTGCAAGGACCCAGTTCGATTCCCAGCCCCTGTGTGGCAGCTCATAGCTATCTGTAACTCCAGTTACAGGGGATCTAATACTCTTTTCTGATTTCTGTGGGCACCAGGCACAAATGTGGTACACAAACATACATGTATAAACTGTGTTTTAGATCAAAATGCTTAATTTTGAATGCTAGATCTTTTTGGCTAACTTCCTTTATTCATAGAACTTTTGCTTAAAGGAATGAGTTTGCCATGGTGGTGTAGGCCTGTAATTCCAGCACCTGGGAGGTAGAGGCAAAAAGATGAGGAATTCAGGGTAAGTTCCAAGTCAGCCTGTGCAGGAAAGAAAAGGGGCCTTGGGAGGTGGTTTAGACAGCAGCGGACTTGCCATGAAAGAATGAGAACTTGAGTTTGGATTCCCAGAAGGTAGACTCCGTGTTGACCTCTAGCCTCCACATGCATGGATACACATGCACAATAACACATACACCACAACACTTCGGTTTTTGATCAGGTGCTAGAAATATATATTATACACACACACACACACACACATATATATGATTGTGTTTGTGTATATGTATATATGACCCTTTGCTTTCAGATCAGTAGAATTGCCATTGCAAGTTATTTGCTCTGCCCATCCTGGGGATTTCAAACCTCCCATAAATTTGAAGCAAACAGAATCAGATTCATTTTTATTTTTAATTGTCTCTGACTCAGAAACTCAGAGCCCTTAGGGGAAGCATATTTCATTTCCTTTCTGCATCCACCGTGTTTATGAGCTACACAAGCTCTTGCACAATTTTATTGTTCTTTCCCCACAGTTAGCGTTTTTTCACTCAGGTCATGATAGTCTGCGTGCAACTGGAGGACAGGTGTGGCAGCCCATGGAACAGAGAATGAGTGTCTAGTTTCCTGATAGTCCGTGGAGCCAGGGGACAATCTGTCTGAAAAACTATCATAGGCGTTATCTTGCTTCAAGCTATGTTTTCTTTTGTTCCCCCCGCAATGATATATATCATAGGGTTGGGATATAACCTATTAGATGTTTCCTTGTCTGGCATACATAAAGCCCTAGTTTCAATCCCCAGTCCCTAGTGCTGCAAAACTTTGTATGTGTGTGTGTGTGTTTGTACATGTTCATGAGTGTGCATTGGAAAGCTAAATTGACATCAGGTATCTTTCTCAGTTCTCAACCTTATTTATTTATTTATTTATTTTCTGTATACAAGTGCTTTTTCTGTGTGTATGTTTGGGCACCACATGAGTTTCTGGTGCCCATGGAGGTCAGGAGCGGTGTTGGGTCCCTTGGAACTGGAGTTACAGATTTGTGAGCTGTCAATTGGGGGCGAGCAGTTAAACCTGGGTCCTGGAATAGCAACAAGTGCTCTTAAATGTTGAGCCATCTCTCCAGGCTTAACAATAAATTACTAAGAAGTTTATTTTAAAACAGTTTTTTGGTTTACATGTAATTTTACCACTTATTAAAATGCAGATAGATTTGCAAACTAGTGAGAATGACATGCTTGCTTATCTTTCCTAAGAATTAAAGTTTGGCTGAGACTGGGGGTGGCGCCACACACCTTTCATCCCAGAGTTTGGGAGATAGAGGCAGGTGGACTCTGATGTCATGATGTCTTGGCCAGCCTGGTCTGCAGAATGAGTTGGAGGCCAGGCAGGGATACATAGTGAGACTCTGTCTCAAAAATAAATAAGTAGCCAATGTGGTGGTGCACGACCTTAACTGCAGCACTTGGGAGGCAGACGAAGTAGCCGGGTCTACAGAGCAAGTTCCAGGACAGCCAGGGTAATGTAGAGACTCTGTCTCAATAAATAAAGTTAGCTCAAATATTCAATACTGCACAAGACAGCATCTTCAGAACTTTCTGAGTTGGATAATGTTTTTATTTTGTATAAATGCATGATTAAAAGTGCCAGAAGTATGTTTAAGGTCATTTAAGAAATTATAAGAAATTTGGTCCCAATTCCACAATGGAATTCTTTGGGGATTGTTTTCATTTTAAATGCAAGGTCTCATGTAGCTCTGTTGGGCCATGAACTTGCTATGTAGCCAAGGCTAACCCTGATCCTTGATGCTTCCTGTCTCCCTTTCCCAAGTGCTAGGGTTACAAGTGTTTACCACCATGTCTGGTCTTGTTTTTCTAATGACCAAATGTACTGGCTCTGGTTGTCAGTGTAATCGCCTCAGTGTGTCAGGGATGCCTTGGCAGCCAGGCCTTGTAATGCTTTGTCTGTTGCTCCAGGTATTTTTAATGACCACAGCAAATGAAAACGTTAATACCTTTCTGGCAGTGCCGAGCGTATTTTTGAACCAGCCTCAGGCTGCCTGTGTGAAATATGAACTGCCTGGCTTCGGTCTGTTGCTCTTGGGGCTTTTAATAACTACCTTTTTTTGTTGATGTCTGAGTAGAGTCCCCAGAATGTTCTTCCTAGGGATCCTATGGGTGCCATGAAGGAATTTCTCAACAGTATTTTTGGACTTTCCTTTCCAAGTTAAGCCTGCACTCACCCGTTCTGCAGTAAGGCATTAAGCCCCGTGTGGAGGGTGCCTAGCAATAAGAGGACGGGCCATCTGTCCCTTTGGTGTTTAGGCTGTCACTGTGGTCTGGCCTACGTAATCCTCAGTGAACTGTGGCCTTTGCTCTCTGCTCTGAGGATTTGGCGATCTCAGTTTTGATGAGTTAGGCTGTATGGTTTTTATCCACTTTGAAAAGGGAAGTGATTGCAGCGGTGGCTTCAAGAAGCCAGTAATTCTGCTGAAACAGAGTTGCAACAGGCCAGTGGCTAGGCTGTTTTTGGAGTATGTCCCTAAGTTACTGAAAAACTCCTCCAGTAATGATATTCTTCCATCCACAGCAAAGCCAAACAAAAGGTTCCTGTCTTTGGAGCAAAGCAGTTTCATAGAACTGGGGGCTTGAAGGCGTTGGCTAAGGCGCCAAGGGAGCTGGTTCTTCCTCCTGAACTTGTATGACCTCTCACCTCACCTCTTTTTTTTTTTTTTTTTTTTTTTTTTTTGCTTTTTCGAGACAGGGTTTCTCTGTGGCTTTGGAGCCTGTCCTGGAACTAGCTCTCGTAGACCAGGTTGGCCTCAAACTCACAGAGATCCATCTGCCTCTGCCTCCCTAGTGCTGGGATTAAAGGTGTGCTCCACCACCGCCCAGCCCACCTCCTTTTATTAAGGGGTTTCTTTACTTTTTTTTAATTTATGCTTTATTTTGAACTAATGATGCATTCAAAAGATATTGTAAAAATCATATAGTGTCTTGGCTCCCCAGTGCTTGTATGGTAATGGTCTCCCAAGACTGAACGTTATCTTATACAGAAAGTTATTTGTTGCACGGCGTGTGTTAATTGGAGGCCAGCTTTGTTTCATCAGCCTGCCAGCCTTTACCTGACCTCATCTTCACGCAGGTCCAGCTGCATAAACCTTCACTCTAGGTGATACTGATGTGCCAGCCTTACAATCAGGATGCCAGTTCGTACCTCGGAAGAGACACGCCCTGCCCTACTGTACCTTACCTCTCACCCTAGGCTGCATGGGAAGACTTGTCCCAGACCATTCCTCCGCAGAAGCAGATGCCCAGGGGAGCTGTGCAGTCTGCTCACAGAGACTCAGTTAGGCTGTGATTCCTGGGGAGACGAGCACTGGGCGTAGAACACTGTCTTTTACTGAGGGAGAAGGAAGCTGTCATCTCTTCTGTCTGGCTCACGTGCACTTGGGGATAAATGACATTATTTTTATTTGATTTGGGCCTACAGTCTTCCCCAGGGCTTGGTGCTGTCAGAACAGGAGCCTATAAAGAAAGATTACGGTAGAACTGGAGCGATGGCTCTGTGATGGAGAATACTTGATGTCCTTGCAGAGGACCTGGGTTCAGTTCCCAGCACCCACAGGGCAGCTCACCACCATTGCAACTCCAGTTCCAAGGGGATCCAATGCCCTCTTCTAGTCTCTGTGGGCATCAAGCAAGCATGTTGTATATTGACATACATGCAGGTAGAACGCTTATACACATAAAATAAAAAAAATATTTTAAGACTGGTGGCGGCGGCACACACCTTTAATCCCAGCACCCGGGCAGCAGAGAGGCAGATCTCTGTTCGAGGCCAGCCTGGTCTACAGAGTGAGTTCCAAAGCAACAGAGAAACCCTATCTTGAAAAATATATATTTTAGGGGCTGGAGAGATGGTTTAGAGGTTAAGAGCACTGGCTGCTCTTCCAGAGGTCCTGAGTTCAATTCCCAGCAACCACCATTACATGGTGGCTCACAACCATGTAATGAGATCTGGCACTGTCTCTTGGAAAGTGTATATATAATAAACAACAAAAACAAAAAACAAAGAACCCAGGTTCAATTCCCAGTACTCACATGGCAGCTCACAGCTGTCTGTAACTCCACTTCCAGGGGATCTGATACTCTCACACAGACATACATGCAGGCAAAACACTAATGTACATAAAATGCAAATAAATAAATAAATAAATTTAAAAATAATTAGAAGGCAAGCTAGTTAAGTTCTTGTTATTTATTATGAGTGTGTGTGTGTGTGTGTGTGTGTGTGTGTGTGTGTGTGTATGTGTAGGGAGAGCATAAATGCCCTGGCTTACACATGGAGGTCAGAAAATAAGCTTTATGAAGTCAGTTTTTCTTTCCTTCACTTCCAGGGACTGAACTCAGTTCTCCGGGCACACGGCATACACAGCAAGTGACTTTACCCACTGGGCCATCCTGCCTACTCTCAGTTCCTTTACTTTACCCTTGAGTACCTCCCAAGGTTTCTGTCCACTGGCTATTTTCCATGGGACGCCTTCAAATTTCCAAAGGTGTCCCAGTAGAATTTACTATCTCCCTTCTGTGGACCATTTGTTCTGGATTCCAATAAAAAAAAAAAAAAAAACAGCCCTCTGAAGCCAGACTTTGTCTGGGGTGAGGCCTGTGGCCTTGGGGTGAGGCTTGTGGCCTTGGGGTGAGGCCTGTGGCCTTGGGGCATGGCCAACGGTCACCTCAGGAGGCCTGTGACCATGTGGGTAGTTCTTCAGAACTTAAAACAAAGTTCTTCAGCTCTTTAGGACTTGAGAAACCCAGGGTTGACATGTGTATATATACTGTGACTTCTTTTGTATTAGCTCAAAATAGAAACAACTCAAATATCCTCTAGTACATGTCTGTTCAAACTGCAGCATCCACACATGGGCTGCTCAGCCCAGAATGGGAAGAGACTGATAATATATGTGACAACTTGGGTGGACCTCATCATACTGAGTGGAAAAAAACAACTTCAAAGTTCACATACCGTGATCCACTTATAAAAAGTTCTCTGAAAACAATATTTAGAAATGGAAAGTTCAACCGGCCTTAGTGGGTGTGCCTTTAATCACAGCTCTTAGGAGGATCAGGAACTTAAGGTCACCCTGAGAACATAGGCAACTCCAGACTAGTCTAACAGGAGCACCTTTATTAAAAAAAGAAAAAAGTGAAAAGGTCGCTCAGCAAGTAAAAGTACTTGTCATATAAGCCCAGCAACCTGTGTTCAATCCCTGGAAGCCACAGTAGAAGAGAACTCCTTTTTTTGTTTTTTGTTTTTGTTGTTGTTTCTATTTTTTTCTATCTACTTTTGTTTTTTAATTAAAAAGAAAAATAGGACTGGAGAGATGACTCCATAGTTCAAAACAGCAGATGCTCTCCCAGAAGACCCAAGTTTGATTTCCAGCACCCACATGGCAGTTAGCAATCCTCTGTAGCTCCAGTTCCAGAGGCCCCAACACCATCTCTGGCCTCCAAGGGTGTGCGATGCATACACTACATGCAGGCAAGACACTCATCCACATAAAATATAATTAAATTTTTTTCCAAGGCAGGGTTTCTCTGTGTAACAGCCTTGGCTGTTCTGGAACTAGCTCTTAGACCAGGCTGGCCTTGAACTCATAGAGATTCATCTGCCTCTGCCTCCCAGGTGCTGGGATTAAAGGCATATGCCGCCACCACCACCTGACTTTAAAAATTTTTTTGTTATATAGTGTTCTGCCTGCACGCCAGAAAGGGGTACTTGATCTCACTATATAGGTGGTTGTGAGTCACCATGTGGTTGCTGGGAATTGAACTCAGGACCTCTGTAAGAACAGCCAGTGCTCTTAACTTCTGAGCCGTCTCTCTAGCCCAGTTTTAAACTTTTTTTTGGTTTTTTGAGACAGGGTTTCTCTGTAGCTTTTGAAGCCTGTCCTGGAACTAGCTCTTGTAGACCAGGCTGGTCTCGAACTCACAGAAATCCGCCTGCCTCTGCCTCCCGAGAGCTGGGATTAAAGACGTGCGCCACCACCGCCCGGCAGTTTTAAACTTTTTAATAATTATGTATGTGTATGAGTGTTTTGCCTGCATGTATGTCTGTGACCCACACACATGCAGTGCCCAAGGAGGCCAGAAGAGGGTCATGGATTCCCTGAACTGGAGGTATAATTGTTAGGCAACACATGGGTGCTGGAAACTGAACTGGGGTTCTCTACAAGAGCATCAGGTGCTCTTAACTGCTGAGCTGTCTCTTAAAAGCAGTGGTGGTGCACACTTTTAGTCCCAGCCTTGGGAGGCAGAGGCAGGGAGAGCTCTGTGTTTGAGGCCAGCCTGGGCTACAGAGTGAGTTCCACGACAAGTTCCAAAGCTATACAGAGAAACCCTGCCTTGAAACCCCCTCCCCAAAGAAAAAGGAAGGAAGGAAAGAAGAAAGGAAGAAAGATAGAAAGAAAGAAAACACAGTTCTGATATATGGAAATCTAAGTCAAAATTCTGAAATGATGGGTAAGAGTCAGTCATATATTTATGTTCAATATAGCATAAATCCATAGGCTTATATGTAAATAATTCAAAATTAATGTTTAAAATGGAAATATCACAATTAGTAATGGCAGCACACTGTATCTAAACCAATTGGGCAGTGTGCATTTGACAGACTGTTTGGAAAGTCAGAACTAAAATAAAAACAAAATAAAAGAAACACAAGCCGGGCGGTGGTGGCGCACGCCTTTAATCCCAGCACTTGGGAGGCAGAGGCAGGCGGATCTCTGAGTTCGAGGCCAGCCTGTTCTACAAGAGCTAGTTCCAGGACAGGCTCTAGAAACTACAGGGAAACCCTGTCTCGAAAAACCAAAAAAAAAAAATAAAAGAAAAGAAAAAAAGAAACACAATCTATTAGGTAAAAATAACGAAGCAATTTAGATACAAAGAATTAAAGGAAGAAAGAAAGAAAGAAAGAAAGAAAGAAAGAAAGAAAGAAAGAAAGAAAGAAAGAAAGAAGGGAAGAAAGCAGACATCAAAGTGATAAGGCATTAGAGTGTTTCTCAAACCTGCCTCCACCTGGCTGCGTGAGCCACAACGCGGTTTTACCCTTCTGTGTTGCTCATATGTGTTCATGTGTGTGCGTGCATGGAGACCAGGCATCATTCTTCAGGAACTGTTCACCTCTTTGAAGACCTTGGCTGGGACTTGGTGGGCTCCATTTTGACGAGGCTGGCTAGCCAGAGTCTCAGGTTCCACCTGACTCCGCCTCCCTTTCACCTGATTCTGCCTCCCTTCCACCTGACTCCATTTCCCTTCCACTTGACTCCGCCTCCCTTCCACCTGACTCCGCCTCCCTTCCACCTGACTCCTCCTCCCTTTCACCTGATTCTGCCTCCCTTCCACCTGACTCTGCCTCCCTAGTGCTGGGTCACAAAGCTCACCAGTCTGCTCAGGCTCTCCTCAGACCTGCGGTTCAGAGGGTCAGCTCTGGTCCTTGACTGCCTACCCAGTTCGCATTCTTTTCTTTTTTGAGACAGCCTCTCAGGCAGCTCAAGGTAGCTCCCTAGATAAAGGAGCTGGCTCTTGACTCACAAAGGTCTACCTGCCTCTGCTTTCTGAATGTTGAGATATAAGGCATGAGCCACCACACCTGGGTTTTCCTGAATTTTCCAGACTTATGTATTTAGTTAACCTTAAACTCATTATGTCGACAAGCATAGCCTTGAAGTTCTGGGCCTCGTGCCCAGGCCTACCAACTGCTGGGATCACGTGGGTCAGCCACGCCTGAGTTCTCTCACCCTTTTAGATGGAACCATTTCAAGCCTGCACGGTAGCACACACACTCAGGAGACAGAGGCAGGCGATTTTGAGGCCAACCTAATCTACAGAACAAGTTCCAGGACAGTCAGAGCTACACCGAGAAACCCTGTCTCGAGGGGGAAAAAAAGGAACCATTTCTGCACTACTTCCTACAGTCATTTTATGCCATAACCTTGACTACGGCGAATCTTTAGTGCTCTTCTGTCGAATCAGGATTTGCTGGGAAAGCTGCTGACGGTGTTCTCAGCAGCTTCACTAATGCTTCCACACCAGATGCCCTGCACAGCGCTTGAGTAACTGATGGGGAACCGTCGAGGTGAAGTTCTAGGTCTTTGTTTACAAGGCTGTGTGCAAGTGGTCCCCATGTCTGCCAGTATGCCAGTCTTGACCGCCCCAAGCATGACATTCCTGTTTCTGGGGCTGCTCACATACACCTCAGCCCCCAGATGGAAACTGAGTAACAGAATCAAGGCTGCTTCCTTTTGGAGGTCACAACAGGGCTTGCAGCATACCAGGTGTGTGCTCTGTCTCTTTCTGCAGGCCACACTTCCAGTGCGTCTGTGCGCAGGCCCCTTCCCCAGGCCCTTTGTTTCCTTTGACACAGGTCTCATTACAGACTTGCGATGTAAAGATGGTGTTGATGTTGCGCTCCTGGCCATTTACCCACCCCCCCATTAGGATTACAGACATGCATTGTCTGGGTCATCACTGATTTAGTCATTTATATATCTTTTTAAAATTTATGTTTTATTTTATTGTGTATGAGTGTTTTGCCTGCATGTGTGTCTGTGCACTGCATGGATGCAGTACCTATGGAGGCCAGGAGAGGGCATCAGACTCCCTGGGATTGGAGTTACAGATAGTTCTGAGCCAGCATGTGGGTGCTGGGAATTGAACCTAGGTTTTCTGGATAGCAGCCAGTGCTCTTAGCCATGGAACCTCTCCAACATATTATTTATTTAAAAAGAAAATAAATTAAGGACAGTGGATGTAGTTTAGTGGAGTTCACTTGGCTCCTATGCAGGAAACCAGTCTCTAGTATCACAAGTAAATAAAATAGGATGTCCTTCACTCTCAGCCCCAGGTCTCCTGATCTGGTGGGTTCCTGGGCCATCCTCACTTCACCCAATAGTCTTCTCCAAAGGTTCGGCTTTGGCCAGGGAATCTGGAGATGGCTCATGCACAGCCTCTGCTGCTTCCTGGACGATGGGTAACGAGTCAGTGATTCCCACTTTCTAGGCCTCCGTTTTATGTCCGTAAAATGGGTGCTGCTGCGCATGTTCACCCCTGGGCAGGACAAAGCAGGCAGCCTGTGTCAGGGACTCCCGGTATACTCCTTCAATGCCTAAGCAGACTTAGGCCTTGCTTTCCCTCCCATGCCAAACACTGTGGGAGCAGATACAACTCTTTAGCACCTCTAGAAACTGGCTTTTACACAAGAATAAATCCTGCAGGCAAGTTGAAGTACTGTCTTAATTTTTTTACTGCATTATTTTATGTGTTCGCATATATACAAACTGGCGTATGTGTGACAGTTAGCAAACAGTCTCCTGGATCAGTCAGGCTGTACAGCAAACGCTCTTATTACCAGAGCCACTTCAGCAACCATATTTTATCTTTAAAAAATTTAAGTGTTGGGCATTGAACCCCAGGCCTATCAAATACTAGGCACATTCCCTGCCGCTGAGTCACAGCCCCATTCTTCCTTCCTTCCTTCCTTCCTTCCTTCCTTCCTTCCTTCCTTCTTTCTTTCTTTCTTTCTTTCTCTCTGTCTTTTCTTTTCCTTTCTTTTTTTTTTTTCTTTGTTTTTGAGACAAGCCTCATGAAGCAGCCTGGGCTATCCTGGAACTCACTCAGGCTGAACTCAAACTCAGAGATCCCCCTGCCTCTGCCTCCCAAGTGCTGGATTTAAAGGTGTGCACCACCATCACATCTGATTCTCATTCCTTTTCTCTTTCTTTCTTTCTTTCTTTCTTCCTTTCGTTCTTATGTATACAATATTCTGTCTGTGTGTATGTCTGCAGGCCAGAAAGAGGGCACCAGACCTCATTACAGATGGTTGTGAGCCACCATGTGGTTGCCGGGAATTGAACTCAGGACCTTCGGAAGAGCAGCCAGTGCTCTTAACCACTGAGCCATCTCTCCAGCCCTCTCATTCATTTTTTTCAACTTGTTTTCTTATCTAAAAAAATTGTAAAGGTATTTAAATTTTGCTTTGTGTCTATGACTGTTTTGCTTGCGTGAATGCTGTGTGCTTGCAGGGTTCCCTGGAACTGTGGTTATAGATGGTTATCACAACATGGGTGCCAGGAATCAAATTTGGGTCCTGCAAGAGCAACAAGTACTCTTAACCACTAAGCCATCTCTCTAGCCTCTATCTAAAAATTTTAATAGTTAATAACGATTATTGCAAAAAACAAAATAAAATGTAAAAAAACCAAGTGGGCCAGGTGGTGGCGCACGCCTTTAATCCCAGCACTCTGGAGGCAGAGGCAGGCGGATCTCTGTGAGTTCGAGGCCATCCGAGTCTACAGAGTGAGTTCCAGGACAGACTCCAAAGCTATACACAGACATTCTGTCTCAAAAAAAAAAAAAAAAAAAACCAAAACAAACAAACAAAAAAGATACAAGGCAAGAAGTGATTCCTACAAGTTGTTTCCTGACCTGCACATGTGCTCTGATGACCTGATGACCTCGTGACCTGGTGACCTGATGACCTGATGACCTAGCTAACCCGGCTCTCAGGAGCATTCAGTGTCCACTCACTACTTCCAAGCCTGTGGCAGGGATGGGAGCCTGGGCAGGCAGTGGTTTATTTCTTTCACTGGGCTCCAAGTCAGAAAACAGATAACTCGCCAGTGGAGTGATGTACACCTGTGATCCTGGTGCCCGGGAGGCAGAGGCAGGAAGATCACAAGTCTCAAGCCAGCCCAGACTGCATAGTGAGATCCTAGCTCAGTCCAAACCCAAACAAACCAAACAAAATGCCCAGACGTAGTGGTGTACACCTGTACTCCCAATACTAGAGTTCAAGGCCGGCTTTGACCATGTGGCGAGTTTGAGGCCACCCAGGGCTACATGAAGCCATGTTTCAAAACAGCAATGAAAGCCAGTCACAGAACCTGGCAGTTCTCCATTCCCACCACAGGCGACCCATCTGGTGTGATATCATATGATAAATCATGAAGTATATTAACGTTTCCCATTCCCAGGGTGATAGGATGGCTGTGGGAAGGGCTTTTGCTGCTCACTTACCGACCTAAGTTCAATCCTGCCAGGAAGGAGAGAACCAACTCCTGAAAGTTGTCTTTTGACTGAACTCACACGCGGGCACATACACATGCGCCTGCTCACAATGAACGAATTAATGAATGAATGGCCAAGGCTAAGAATAAAGGGTTTGCTGCTCCTTTAGCTTTGAGAGATCACCTTTATAGTGTAGCTACTCTGTTCATTTTACTTTGTTTACTTTTACTTGTGCCGCCAGGCCAGTAGTTATAAAATAGCCTTCTGGAGGTATGCTTGCCATATCTCCATAGATGAATGGGCTATTCTGAAAGGATAGTAAGAAAGTGGTAACGTGCTTCTGCTCTTAGGATTTGCCCTCTTTTGCCTTCCAAAGATTGTATTAGATGTGTTCATTACTGAGGTCTTTGGGGGTTACAGGTGCATGTAACCAAGCCAGGCCTCAAATCTAACATGTAGCTGAAGGGAACCTTGAGTTCTGATCTTTCTTCACCTCCAAAGTACTGGGCTGCAGGCGTGGGCCACCGTGTCCACATATTAGTGATCTTCTTAAACATTTATTTATTTATTTATCCATTTATTTATTTATTTATTTGGTTTTTCAAGACAAGGTTTCTCTGTAGCTTTGGGGCCTGTCCTGGAACTCACTCTGTAGACCAGACTGGCCTCGAATTTACAGAGATTCACCTGTCTCTGCCTCCCGAGTGCTGGGATTAAAGGCATGCACCATCACTGCCTGGCTAATTTATTTTATTTTTGTGCATGTGTCTGTGTGTATGTATCTGTGTGAATGTATGAACACGTGTGGGTAGATGCAGATGGAGGCTGGAGAGAATCAAATTCGTGAACCTAGACTTACAGGCACTGTGATCCACCCACCATGAGTTCTCAGATCTGAACTCAGTCCTCACGATTGGACAGCAACATTTTTAAATGCTGAGCCAATTAGGCCTATTTAAAAATTAAAATAAATAAATAAAAAACCAAGCTAACTCGTGGTGCTTTACGTGGTCCTTTGTTCTTAGGCGGAGGTGTCCACATGGCTTAGGAGTTTGGGGATGACTAAGAAAAGGAGGAGAGGAGCTGGGGCTGTAGCTCGGATGGTAGAGTGCACACCTAGTGAACACGAACCCTGGGCTGACTCTCTGACTGCATAGACTGACATGCATGGTAGCTCACTCCTGTTTCCAGCACGTGGGGAGCGGACGCAAGATGAGTTCAGAGTCACCTCTGGCACATAGTGAGTTCAAGACCACCCTAGGCTACATGAGACGTTGTCTCAAAAAACAAAAGAATGCCAGGTGTGGTGGCACCTGCCTTTAACCTGGCACTCGGGAGGCAATGGCAGATGGGTCTATGGGTTTGGGGCCAGCCTGGTCTATATAGTGATATTCGGGCCAGTCAGGATTTCATAGTGAGACCCTGTCTCAAAACTACCACCAACTCCAAAAAGCAAAAGAAAAATAAATAAAAGGAAAGGCGGGATGATGCTGTAGCTCAGTGTTCAGGTACAAGTTCACGTGTGCAAGTCCAGTCCCCAGACAGACACACAGACGGATGGACAATATAGTTTAATAGCGTGAGAGCTGTACTTAGATCAACTAAGTCTCCTGAGAATTGCCGAAAAGAAGAACCCCCTCTACACCATTGGTGAGCTGACTCGAGGCTGTGTTCTCTTCTCTCTGCACCTCTCCTGGTTGGCAGTAAGGTGAGGAGCACTGTGGCCGTCCTCTGATTGGATGAGCTACAGTGGCTAAATTAGTGGTGGCTAATGAGACAGACAAACAAGGGCAGGATCTCCGCACTCCTTCTCCCCCTGGCTGCTCCTGGGAGCCTCTAGGAGAACATTAGTCATGACCCTGACTCAGACCCCAGCCTGAGGGGCAATTATTAGACAATATGGGGTCTGGGCTCAGCACTGTGTAGGCACCCCAGTGTGGAGTGTGTGGATAGCTGTGGCAGGACCAGCTGTGGTCATTGGTGACCTGAAGTGCATTTGCTGAAGGCTTTACAACCCCTTAGGTCTGCCTGGGCTTATGGAGGTGAAGACCATTCGAGACAAATGATCAGATGCCCCAGCTGCTGGCCAGGAGATTCTACTATTGAACAGGCCCTCAGGTGCCCCCACCACCAGGTAGGTCTGGGAAATGTGGACCTTAAGGGAAGATGGGCCATGTTTTCAAACTCCTCGGACCCTGCCTGATGCCCAATGGGTGAAGGTTTCTGCTCTTGTTCTGTAGCTCAGTCTGGCCTTCTACCGGGACAGTCCTCCTACCCCAGCCTCCCAGATGTCAGTATGACAGGTGTGAGCCACCACACCTGGCTTGAAATACGAAGCTCAGAGGTGCTTGCCTGCATAGCACCAAAAGATTCTCTGGTTTCTGAGAGATGGTGATGGCTGCCGGGTTCAGGCTGGAGTTTCCTATAAGTGTAAGGCTTCCAGAGCCCTAAAGATAGGATCCAAAACACTAGCAGGTGGCTTCTCATTCGGTTCTCCTTGCCTTGCCACAAACAGTTGTGCTTTAGACATTCAGATGTCCCTTCCTTGTGATTGCAGCACTGGGCTTGCTGCAGCTTGGCTTCCGGCACCTTGCACCTTGCTGCTGCCCCCTGCCAGGTGCACTGCTGCCTTTTCCCCTGGTTACCTCTCCCATACAGCCCCAGTGTGCTGCTCCACCCATCTCAGGGGCTTGGGCTTAATGTGGGGCCTGGATGACTCAATGTTTGATTTTCCTTTGGCTCATTACCTTTGATAGGAATACCTCTTCTGACCTCCGTTTGTGGTAAAAGGAATAGCACGCGGGCACGTGACTATGACCATGAACTGAGGAGGTTGTGAGCTTGAGGCCAGCCTGGGGTGCATAGTTAGACCCTACCTCAGAAAACAAGCGGACAACAACAACTACTCCAGAACAAACAAACAAACAAACACCATGTGCTGGAGAGGAGGCTCAGCAGTTAAGAGAACTTGCTGCTCTTCCAGAGGACCAAAGTTCAATTCCCAGCACCCACATGGCAGCCTCCATCATACGTAACTTCGGTTCCAAAGGATCCTGTGAACTCTTCTGGTCTCTTTGAGCACTAGGCCGGTACATGTGGCATAGACAGACATGCAGATAAAATACCCATACACATAAAAATTAAAATGAAACATTTAAATCTTTTATATTAGTAGATTTAGTAGTACAAAATATTTACTGGTGGTGGGGTGGCGCACATCTTTAATACCAGCACTTGGGAGGCAGAGGCAGGCGGATCTCTGTGAGTTTGAGGCCAGCCTGGGCTACAAAGTGAGTACCAGGACAGGCTCTAAAAGCTACACAGAAAAACCCTGTCTCAAAAAAAGATTCAGAAGTATAAATATATTTTATATTATTATTTATATTATTTAGAAGTAGTAGCAGTAAGTTAGTGTTACTGTGGGTCAGGTTTCTGTGGCACTGTCTTTATATCTATGATAGTTTAATCTTGTCTTCTAAAATACATGTCTGACAAGTATCTGTTGTCCTAGCACTGGGAGGTAGACAAGCGGGGTCAGGAGTTCAAGGCCAGCCTTGACTATTTAACAAGTTTGAGGCTAACCAAAACTATGTAAGATGCTGTTTCAGAAAAATAAAATAAAATTTTTTGTTGTCTTCTAAAGTTGATGTGCCTCTTTTACCAGTAAGGAAACTGAGGCACAGTCAAATCAAATCATTGTCCCCAGTCACACTTCCTTTAGAGCAAGGTTGTGCCTTCAGAACCTACCTTCACTTAAAATTTTGCTTGTTTGATTGAGATGGCTTCTCTGTGTAACCCTGGCTGTCCTGGAACTCAGTCTGTAAACCAGGCTGGCCTCATACTTAGAGATTCCAGAGATCCACCTACCTTTGCCTCCCAAGTGCTCGGATTAAAGGCATGCACCACCACTCCCGGCACATTTAAGATTATTTTAAATTGGTACTGGGGAGGCACAGGCAGGTGGATCTCTGTGAGTTCAGGGTAAATCTAGTCTCCCGTAGTAAGTTCCCAGTCAGCCAGAACTTGTAAGAACCTGTCTCAACAACAGCAACAAAAAAGTTTCTTTGAAATTGGAGTCTAGATCTTTTTTTAATTAACTTATTTTTAATGTGTATGGGTATAATTTATTTTTAATGTGTATGGGTGTTTTGCCTGCATGTGTGTCTGTAAAGCATGTGTGTGCAGTGCCTGCAGAATCCAGAAGAAAGCATCAGATCCCATGGAACTAGAGTTATAGACCGTTGTGAGCTGCCATGTGGGTGCTTGGAATCAAACCAGGGCCCTATGGAAGAGTAGCCAGTGTTCTTAACAACTGAGCCATCTAGATCTTATGTGGCAGACTTTTCTTGGGGAGGCATCAGCTCACCCCAGATGGGAACCCATGACAGAACAAAGTCCAGCTTGGTGAACCGATAACATTTTTTGGGGGGGTTACTAACAAGAATGTGGGTGAGGGGTCACTTGCAGGAGCAGAGAAGACCCCCAAGCAGCTGAAAGCACCCTAACTCGGGTGATTACTCAGGAAGCTCTGGCCAGGAGCTCTCTCTTTGCGCTGCTTTGTAGATCCTCCAGATCTTCTGAGCTCTTGGCTGGTCAGTCTCCCTCCCAAGAGCTGTTTCTCTTTCTGTAAAGCTGGGAAGGGTCCTTCCAGGATCTTTCAGGTTCCACTGTGCCTCCCACTCCTTCCTGGAGAGAATGTTTCAGTTCAGAGAAAACTGCCTTCCCACAGATCTCTTGGGAGTCCGTCTGTGAGAATGTTGGCTGCATCCGACTGTCACACCGTCCCCTTTCCCACCTGTGTGTCTGACAAAGGAGCAGGGGGAGCTTGGTTAATGAATGTTGTGCGTGGGTTTATTGTCATTGGTTCTGGTCACCATGTCCCCTAATGAAGCACTGGTGTTAGAGGACAAATGTACCGGCTGTTGGTTTGTACAACCAACCTGCCTTTTCCTGTTGTATTGAAGTCTTAAGTAGCATGTGTTGTGGACAGTCCAAACATTCATGTCCTTTTTTCTTGGGCTGGTGGTCCAGAGTGACAACTGTAACCAATGCCTAAGAATCAGAACACAAACTGAGTGTGATGGTGAGCAGCTCACTGTACCCATTTCTTCTCCTACGCAGTGACCATCGTTAAGCTCTGGAATGTGCTCAGAATGGGCGATAACAAGGATCTAGAAGCTGAAATCCACCCCTTGAAGAATGAGGACAGAAAAGCACAGGAAAACCTGGGAAACCAATCAAAAAGCGAGACCTTAAAGAGCAAGCCTCGGCAGTCCCCCATGTCCCGATGCCGCACGGTGGCATTTTTCCTTTCCTTGTTTATCTGTCTCTTCGTGGTGTTTGTCGTCTCTTTCATCATCCCATGTCCAGACCGGCCCTCGTCTCAGGGAACGTGGAGGCTTGACTACAACGCTGCAGGTGAGCCTGCCAGGGGCCTCTTTCCCCAGCAGGGTTCCAGACCGCTGGGCCGCTGTTACAAACGGGAGCCTGGTGGTCTTTGGCAGTCAGCCCTGTGTGGCTGCTGGGTTTGCCTCTGAACTTGGAGATGTTAGGAGCCTCTATTGGAACCGGAAGCACTGGCCTGGTCAGGTAAGTAAGCAAAAGGAGGCTTATTGGCTGCTTAATGGAAACAGTTCAGTGACTGAGAGGTTAGAGAAGGTCCATCCTTTGAGGGGAACAGCAGATGTGGAGGTGTCCCGAGGTGCTCCAGGTGGAAACCAAACCACAATTTATATCTGTCCCATGAATTAGCCCTTATGAAAAGCACCGGAAGAGCCTTTCCATTTTTAGTTTTATTTGTTTGTTTAGAGACAATTTCTCACTTACCTCAGGATGGCTTCAGACATGTGGTGGAGCTGGGCTGGTCTTGAACTCCTGCCTCACACCCCGAATGCTAGGATTATGGGAGTGTGCTCCCACACCTGGTTTCCTGTGGTACAGGAGACTGAACCCGGGGCTCCATGAATGCTAGGAACTCACTCCACCACCTGAGCTGCATCCATACTTCCCCAAGTCTTGCTTTTTTTTTAAAGACTTATTTATTTATGCATATGAGTGTTCTGTCTTCCATTAGGACTGCAGGCCAGAAGAGGGCATCAGATCTCATTTCAGATGGTTGTGAGCCACCATGTGGTTGCTGGGAATTAAACTCAGGACCTCTGGAAGAGCAGCCAATGTTCTCTAACTACTGAGCCATCTTTCCAGTCCAAGACTTGTTCTTTTAATGAATGTATTTCTCTCTTTTTGTCTTTTTGGTCGTTGTGTTTTTTGGGTAGCCTTGGCAGTCCTTGAACTCACTCTCTAGACCAGGCTGGGCTCCGCCTCTGGCAGAGGAACCCAGATCCTCATCCTCTGCTAAGCTGTCCACTCCAGCCACTGCTGTTTGGACAGGCTCTGGCTATGGAACTGTTGCTGGCCTAGAATATACTACATTGCCTAGGCTGGCCTCAGACTTGTTATGTTATGAGGCTGTGAACTCATCCTAAACCTCCTGCTCCCAGTTCTTGTGCAGAAAACTGCTCTTGGCTGATAACTAGCCACATTGAACATCTTTGCATGTGCCTGTTCATCACTTAGACATCTTAGGAGAGATGGCTGTGAAATCCTTCACCCAGTTTCGTTTGTTTTATTTTTATTTTTACTTTTTTTAAAAAATATTTATTTGTTTATTATGTATACAATATTCTTTCTGCATGTATGCCCGAAGGGCAGAAGAGGGCACCAGACCCCATTACAGATGGTTGTGAGCCACCATGTGGTTGCTGGGAATTGAACTCAGGACCTTTGGAAGAGCAGGCAATGCTCTTAACCTCTGAGCCATCTCTCCAGCCCCTGTTTTATTTTTTTGAGACAGGGTTTCTCTGTGTAGTCTTGGATGTCCTAGAACTAGCACTGTAGACCAGACTGGCCTCCAACTTGCAGAGATTCACCTACTTTTACCTCCCTAGTGCTGGGATTAAAGGTGTGAGCCATCACACCAGGCCTGTATTTTCTAGTTCTATTTCTGTCTAGAAGTCTGATCCATTTTGAACTTTTGAGTATGATAAATGTCCAACTTCAACCTCTTATCTTTCAAAATCTTATGGTTTGATTTTAATCATAGAGCTTCTCATTTGAGCCCTTGATGACAGAGATACAGGGCCTAACAAGGGTGGAGTGTGACTGAATCCCATGCTTGCCTTGAGGATTGTCTTCTGTACAGATGTTCAGATTTTTTTTCACTTTGTTTGTTTTTTTCTTTTTGAGACAAGGTCTTTCTTTCAGCCCTGGCTGCCCTGGAACTCTCTGTATAGATCAGTCTGGCCTCGAACTCACAGAGATCTGCCTGCCTCTGAAGAAACTGCTTGTCTTAGTGAGGAAGGTCCTGCTCTTGTCTGGGGAGGGGAGCACCTCCCAGTGGCAAGTTGTATATTGGGAGCACCACGCCTCCCAGAGCATTCAACTTGACCTTCCCAAAGACAGGTGTGGCCCATGGAGCATAGTCTGTGACTTTCTTTTTCAGTCCCCTATGACTTTCTGGCTACCGGAGACGTAAACAGGGACAAGATCCAGGATGTTCTCTTTCTTTATAAAAACACCAACAGCAGTAATAATCTCACCAGATCCTGTGCCGATGAAGGTAATTCCTGTTCCGTTTAACAAGGTGCGTGCCCCCCTCCCCCCCTGGGATGAAGGCTCTCTTTGTTCACACCACCTTCTTATTTGGAGCATAGTGGAGGGGATTCAGGGAACCACCCCTTCCTTTTTTCTTTCTAATAGAATAGGTTAAATAAGGCTCTCAGTTCCCTCACTCTGCCTGGGGCCAACCCCAGTGCCTTCTGAGACTCTGGTCTAAGGGGAAGTAAAGGAAATGGGCCCAGTCACGTGGCTGAGACACAGAATAAGGGAGCCAGGAGGTGGCAGAACACTGTCTGCTGACCAAATGGCTGCCCCCTCTACCCTCCAGGCTTTTCCACTCCTTGTGCCTTTGTGGCTGCTGTGTCAGGGGCCAATGGCAGCGTGCTCTGGGAGAGACCTGTGGCCCAAGATGTCGCCCTTGTAAAGTGTGCCCTGCCCCAAGCGTCGGACAGTGAGGTGTCTTCTGCCTGTGTCCTTGTGGGAAGACTTGGTTCTTTCATCTCAGTCAGCTTATTCACAGGTCAGCCCTGGCTCTCTCCTGGGGGTTGCTGAGTGGGTGGGAACCGTTCACTTGGAAGCCAGTGGTGTCAGCTCTTGCTGCTCTGCCGTGTTGCCCTTGCGTCTTTGCAAACACAGTTTGCATCTTGCTGTGGATGCTAACAGACAGCTAGTGTCACCTGCTATGAGGTGATAGCGGTCAGCCTTGGCTCTTGGTGGCTTAGAGGGCTGGACTGAGCCTACTGATACTGCTCTACTAGAACAAGTCTCCGAGCCTTCGTGTAACAGGCCAGAGGAAGAGAAGCACGCCTAACTTTTATGTGAGCATCTGGGGATCTGAACTCTGGCCGTCACACTTGTGTAGCAAGTGCTTTAGCCATTGAGCCACCCTCCTGCTCCCTGATGCTGTAGTTTTTTGCAAGGTCATACTATGTAGCCCAGACTGACCTGGATCTTATTATGTATCCCAGGCTGGCTTTTCACTTGCAGAAGCCTCCTGGGTCAGCTTCCTAATGCTGACATTACAGGCCTGAGCCATGGTACCCAGCTGCTTTTTCAAGAGGCTATCTAGTGTCTTCTCACTCAGCTGTGTTGTGCTTGTTCTGCCACATTTCAGAGCACTTGTACACACTCCTGTATCTAAGTGGCCTCAGGATCCCAAGGATGGCTGCCCTCATCTAAGTCTATCGTTGGTTTGTCAAGATGATTGGAACCTCTGTGTGTTTGGTTTTAGGGGAAACCCTGTGGAACCACTCCAGCAATTTGGGTGGGAATGCTTCTGTATTGAGCCCCCTGCTCCAGGTGCCCGATGTTGATGGTGACGGCGCCCCAGACCTACTGATCCTCGCTCGGGAGGGGCACGAGGTGATAAGCATAGTTCTCAAGTACCCCAGGCCCACTTACCCCCTTTTCTTCCTCTTCCACTTCTCCCTAGAGAGAATTTCTGTGACCACCCAGCAGGGGGTTCTCCCAGGGCTCTGTATTCTGAGGTTCACACATGCAGCATCCAAGGTCCATACATGCAACTTCCTGGGGTCCACACATGCAGTATCCTGGGGTCCACACATGCAGCATCCTGGGGTCCACACATGCAGCATCCTGAGGTCCACACGTGCAGCGTCCTGAGGTCCACACATGCAGTATTCTGGGAGGCTTCATCTCTACAGTAACTTGCTGACTTCCCCATGGGTGGCAGAATGCACATGGCTTATGTACAGGTTGGCGTGAGCCTGCAGCTCCCATGACCTACAGCTCCCATGCTTCCCAGCAGGCTGTGCAGAACAGTCGCAATGCTCCCTGTTGGTCACTTTCCTCAAAGTACTTTTCCCCCAGACCCAAAGGGTGTTGACCACCTTCTTTGCAGCTCCCTAAAGCTCCCCTGCCCTCCCATGGAGCTGGTTCTCGCTCTTCCCTACTGCTCTTTGTTACTCCAGGTCAGTGGGGCTATCTATTCAGGCAGCACCGGGTACCAGATTGGCCACAGAGACAGCCTGGGTGTGGATGGAGACGGTGGCGCCCTCCTCCACGTGACCAGAACGGGAGCTCACTATATTCTCCTGCCTTGTGGTATGTTGGATGCCACATTCTTGGGATGGGCTTTTCTCCTGGAGTGATGCTGGACAGAACACTGGGTTCTGGGCTAGATAAAGAAGCATATAAATTAGTGACTGGCCACCTTGTGGCCACTCTGGTTCGTGAGCTGACAAGCAACAATCAGGAAGCCCAAGGGCTAGACTGGGTGTGATTCCAGAGGTGGGACTGATGGATGCACCTGGTCCCCATGGTGACTGTGTCCTTCTGTGTTTTGAACAGCAAGTGCTCTCTGCGGCGTTTCTGTGAAGGGTCTCTATGAGAGAGTCACTGGGAGAGATGGCCAGTTTAAGGAAGACTCCTACTGGGAGAATATGCTTAATAGCTCTGCCCACCGGAGGCTTCTGCCCAGGTTTGTTTGACACACAGGTCTTAGTTAGGGACAACCTTGTGTGGAGCACAAGACAACCAAACTAGGTCCTTGTAGTACTGTTAGGCCGCCATGTCTTTGGAAATGAAAAATGGACAAGAAAAAGCAGAGTAAAAACTGAGAAGACTGGGGTGGCTTCGTGATAGTGTGCTTGGCTAGCTTTCATCCCCCAGTAGTAGAGAAAAATATTGTATGGGGAGATCATCCTTGTTCCACAAACAGCATCTCATTTATACTTCCAAGCTAGAGAACTGAGAAACATGGAGATACACCATGGGGGCCTGAGGGAAGAATCCCAACAGGCCTGTCTTGGTGAGGCAGGGCCCATATGCCCCCACCACCACCTCCACTCTCCTCGTCTAGCTCTGGAGCAGTTCGCTACCTGATGAATGTCCCAGGGAAAGCTGGCCAAGACGTGCTCCTTGTGAGCTCTGAGGCCTGTATGCTGCTGGATGGACAAGATCTGATGCCCAGGTGGACCCTTGGTGCAACTCAGGTTCTGAGGTATGTGCAGTTGCTGCTGAGTGTGGGTGGGGGTGCACGCCGGCTCAGGACCTCAGCATGTCCTGAGCCGGGGGGATGGACAGTGGGCTAGAAGGCCTGTGTGATTCTGTTAGAGGCCTCCTTGCTGTCCTCGGATCTGTCCTTTGTCACTGGAGGGGCTTCTGAAGCTGCTGGTCACAAGTACTAGCCCCTCAGCCTGGGTCTAGATGTAGGTAGCCCCATCCAATCCAGGAGCTGCAGCTGTGGAAATTTCATCTCAGATTCCTGTACCAAGACCTTCTGTGATGTCTTCTTCCTTAATCCTTACAGAAAACCCATCCTTGGCCACTACAAACCAGACACTTTGGCTGTGGTCATTGAAAATGGAACCAGTATTGATAGACAGGTAGACTGGGCTTCCTGTGTGGATTGGGTGTCTACCTTGTCAAAGGCTGATGACAAACTGTGAAAGCAGACAGTGCTGAGCCCCAGGCTGCTGCCCTCAGATGGGGAGGTGATTCAGAGAGCAGCCTTTGTGGCTGGCATGGCTGATCAAGCTGGGGCTGGGGCTGTCTGCCAGTAGTGTTCCCTCCCTCCCCAGATCCTACTTCTGGACCTCAGTACTGGGTCTATGCTGTGGAGCCAGCACCTCCCAAGCCTGCCTGGGGGCCCACCATCCACAAGCCTGATGACAGCAGACCACCGCTCAGCCTTCTTCTTCTGGGGCCTTCATGAGCTTGTCAGCGCCGATGAGATGGTACAGGGTCATATGTTCAGGCAATACTCCTTGTTGGGATCTGGTGCCAGATCCCCCTTGGAAGCTGCCAGGGACTGGACCACCAGAAGTCCACTGCATGAGCAGCAGACCTGGAGAAAAGGGATCCAGGCCAAGGGGGAGGTATCATGATGTGCCTTGGGGCTACAGGAGAAGGATCTTGGAGGTGAGGTGGACCTGTAATTAGGAGAGCAGGTGCTTATGAACACCAGGAAGGACCAGGACCAGGTGGGGGAAGCAGGGGATAGCAGATATTCACGGAACAGGAAGTAGCTTTCTGGGGGCCCTGGTAGGCATAGTCTAAACAAGGATAACACATGGATAACCACTTTTGAAGGTAACTTGAGGGCTGCGCACTTAGACGTGGCGGTAGCCTGGGCGCAGCAGGTCAGGTGCACTGTGTTCTCACTTCAGGGTCCCCAAGACATGCAGCACAGCCTGTACATGTTCCACCCCACCCTGCCTGGCATCCTGCTGGAGCTCACCAATGTGACTGCCAACATCGTGGCCTTTGATGGTGAGCATGGGCTTGGGCACTGGGTCCGGGCCTTCCCAGTGCTAGTTTGCTCTGGCCAGTCCTGAGCACCACTGACTGTCCCCCACAGCCATCCTGTTCGAGCCAAGTCGCCATGCTGCCTATGTGCTCCTGACGGGCCCAGCAAGCTCAGATATGCCTGGCCTGGTCTCTGTGACCAAACACAAAGTGCGAGACCTCGTTCCTGGCAGCAGAGTGGTCCACCTAGGCGACGGCAGCTCAGACAGCGACCAGGCTGTCCGTGACCGATTCTCCCGCCTGCGGTACCGAAGTGAGGTGTAGGTGGTGGCGGCTGCAGCAGATGGAGACTCCAACTGTGAAAACAAAGCCTCCTGGAAAGTTGGCCTACCCTCAGCCTCCACGCTGACCTCACTGCTTGCCCTGGTCATTCTGGCCCTCTGAGAGTTATGGCCTTACCAGCTATACCCATGGATGTTGGAGGCACCTCCAGTCTCCTGCCTATACCATGTCCTCCCTCAAAGGTCTCACTGTGTGACTCATATGATCTGGTCAAGGCTAGTAGGCCTCCCTGTGGTCTCTCTGAGCCAGCCCTTCAGGAAGCCCCCCACTTAGTGCCTCTGCACCTTCTCACACTCCACTGAAAAAGCCGCTGCTCTGGGGTGTGCTCTTCCCAGCCCCTGCCTGTGGTGTCTGTCCGTCCTCTCCTTTCAGCCTGGCTCTCCCCTTGTCTGCACTGTCTCTCAGGAGTCACAGAGCTCAGGGGGTGGTGGGCCCCGGGCAGCTTCAGGGCTGCAGCTAGAACCTAAGCTGCTTTCCCAAAGCAGGAGGGAGCATGTCTCCTGAGCAGCAAGAGTTTTCCCAGCAGAAGGGGGTTTGGACTGGAGCCTGTGGGTGTACTTGAGGGACCTCTGGAATACACGTTGAATCTGTCTCTTCCTCAGTACACTGGACCTGCTGTCTGCACAAAATCCCTGCAGCCCCGAGCACAGCAGGCGTATCCCTTTTCCTGCTCTCTGGTGCTTACCTGATACAGGTCTCACCTTGTGCCTTGTTGCTCCTGAGGCCCAAGGGCAACAGAACAGCTCTGCTCAGACCAGATCCCTAGCTCTGTAGCCAAAGCAGTCCCATGACCCTAGCCACCATCGAAAACAACATAATAAATGATTTGCACTGATGAGGGGAAAGCCCCAGGAGCTCATTGTGAGCCTGCAGTCTGTCTGGATGTCTCTCGACTTGCAATACACAAAGGGATTATTCTAAGTCATTACCAGGAATTGCCAGGTCTTGGAGCCAAGGTTAAGAGGGCAGTTAAAATGAGAGCTCTACACAGGCCTGCCCAATAGGAACAAGCCTGTATTCCGCACAGCCTCTAGGATGGTCACCAGGACAGCCGCTCCCGCTGTCTCGGCAGGCACCTCGTGTCCTCTGTTCTGCTGTGCAGTGTAATGAAATGGAAGATCAGGTCAGCTCTGGCTGCTGTCACTGCACAGGAGAACCTACCTGGAAGGGTTTCAGGGCTTGACCTGAGAGTATCAGTTCTTCTGAGAACCTTGGGGTTTGCTAAACATAAACTTGTTCTCATAACTGCACATGCTCAAAAATCTTTTTTTTTAATATTTATTTATTTATTATGTATACAATATTCTGTCTGTGTGTATGTCTGCAGGCCAGAAGAGGGCACCAGATCTCATTATAGATGGTTGTGAGCCACCATGTGATTGCTGGGAATTGAACTCAGGACCTTCGGAAGAGCAGGCAGTGCTCTTAACCGCTGAGCCATCTCTCCAGCCCCAGCTCAAAAATCTTAAATGTGCACGTGCATAAAAGCCTAAGGTGTCAACACGAGGGCTGAGGTTGATGGTAGGTGTTTTCAAGGCAGGAAATGGGTCCTTCCACCCTGAGAAGTAAAGATAACTCAGCATGCATGTCACTCTGAGAAGAAATGGTGATGGGGAAGAAGGGTGTACCTCCAGATTTCAGGAGCCAGGCTCTCCACTGCACCGGATGAGGTGCAGGGTGAAAGGGCAGACACCAGTCAGGCTGGGTTGTGCTCGCTACCCTGCTCCCCGAAGGCCACCTAGTGGCTGTTGAGGACAGTGGCCTGTTTATGGTCATTAAGGGACCAGACCAGGCAGTTTCCCCTCTAGCCTGCCCAAGGTTTCTTAGGGTCCCTAGGCTTCCATTGCGTTGTGTCTCCTGCAGCTAGGCACACCTGCTCTAGGGGACACCAGACAGATGGAAGCATCTTGTCTGCTCACACCTTCTTTGACAAGTTTCTGGCTTTCTCTTGCACTCACGTGACCAAGGGCCTCGGCTGCAGACTGACACCACCGAAGCCTGAGGGGATTGGGCCACTCAGCAGCCTGAGCATGGTGGGCACCCTCCACGGTAGAGATAAGATGACCTGGGAATTGGTTCTCTCTACCATGTAGGTCCTGGGGATTGAACTCAGATCAGGCTTGACAACAAGCACCTTTACCCACTGAATCATTCTGCCAGACCTGCAGTGGCTGCTTTTTATACCAGAACCACACCCTTGATCTCCCCCTCAGGCTCTTCACACACACCAATATACAACATGTGACATGCTTATACTACAGATGCCACACGTCACATGCAACATGCATGCATGCCACCTACTATGCCTTGTGTTGCAGACACACAAGCCATGGGCTTAGGCCAAGCTGGACCTACAGGAGAATGCACTAGGCAAGGGCTTGAATCTTTTATTTCTGTAGAAATGAGTTGTGAGCAGAGATTGGAGAACAACCCTGGTGGGAGCTGCATGGCAGGAGGTGGCATCTGTGTTTCTAGCTCTGGAGCAGGGATGGCAATGCTAGCGGCTTGGGACAGCCTGGAGAGGGAGACTGTTCCTTGGCAAAGACCTGCCCTATGGGGTCTGGGAGCATCACAACCAGGACAGCAGCATGGAGTTGCCTTTCTACAGATCTGGTAAGACGGGTGGGAGAGATGCCATGTACAGTGGTGAATGTGGTACCTGCAGTTACCGTCTACTAAGCTCCAGCAGAACAAGGAACCCACACAGTGGTGGAGCCCTCCTGAATAGGATGGCATAGCCAGAGACCAGTATCTCTTCATAGGTCACTAACTTGACATTCTAGAGAAGAGATGGCCACCTCACCTAGTCTTGAACTTAAGATGAAAGACTACCAGGAACTCTGAGGATTACCTTCTAGGAACAAGTCCTATCCTGGTAAGGCTCAGCCAATGAAGTCTCTCCACTAGGAATCAGTGGGGCTGGACCAGTCGCTTCTAGGCAGGGGAGGATTTCCTTAGTGGAGGCCCAAGGGCCTTATAGCCAGGCTGGGCTCTTTACACAGGGCAATACCAGTGCTGGGAGCCCAGTGTCAAGGAGAGCATGACCCCACAGGGTGTCAGGCAGGTGATGGTAAAGTGAGGTGACTGGCAAGATCCAATTACTGCTCCCCGTTGCCACCTGCAGGGGTGCTGGTCGCTGCAGGCTCCCCAGGGGTAGATTGAAGAACAGGGCTGGGGCTTGAGTGCAGAGGCTTCCGCAAGAATGGAAATGCCCTGGGGATAAGAAAGTGCTGAGGACCCAGGTCACCTTTCTGCAGGGTCCTCCCTGCCCAGTGGGTAGAGGGTGCTGGAATGGCTCACCGGCGCTTCGTCTCCAGCGGAATCACAGCTTCCTCTAGCAGGCCCTTGTATATGTCAGACTTCAGGAACCTCGGGTAGGAGTCCTGCAGGAGACATCATCCTGTCTGACTCTTCCACTTCCTAGCCAGGTCCAGTCAGGCATTTCTGGGGCCAGCCACCTTCTTGCTCATAGGCTATGCAGGACAGGGTGCTGGGGGTGGGGGCAACCATCCAACACTAGCCCAAACCAAGACCTAGAGAGACCTGCCACCCATCTGGTGGGGCCACCAGACTGTGAAACATGGGCAAGAGGCACCGTATTCACACATGGAGGGATGAACCAGTATCTCCAGCCAGGGATGAGGAGCCAGAGTGCTCCCATCTCTCTGTAGAGGCAGGGCAAGAATGCTGGGTTTTAACTGCACAGCAGAGCCAGGCTAGAAGGCTCACACCTGTAATCACAACCCTTGGGAGGCAAAGGGAGGAGCATGAGTTCATGGATATCCTGGGATACATAGTGAGATTATAAAGAAAGAAATCGTCCTTTAAAGGGCAGAGCACTAGAAAAATAGAGAAAACCTACAAAAACCCTCACTAAAGCCAGGTGTGGTGGTGCATACCATTAGCACTCTGGACGCAGAGGCAGGTGGATCTCTGAGTTCAAGGCCAGCCTTGTCTACATAGTGAGTTCCAAGACAGCCAGAGCTACATAGAGAGGTCCTGTCTTAAAAAAAAAAAAAAGACACACACACACACCAGAGAGCAGGAGGCCAACAAGGGCTGGGGGGGGGTTCACCGAATGATCATTAAGATGACCAGGCCAGGAGTGTCAGCTTGAGTCCAAGTGGGAGAACTCACAAATCAGGGTCTCTCTGTGTAGCCCTGTCTGCCCTGGAATTCACTCTATAGAACAGGCTGGCCTCAAATTCAGAGATCCCAGAGATCCACCTGCCTCTGCCTCCCAAGTGCTGGGATTAAAGCTGTGCACCACCACACCTAGATTTTTTTTTGAGAAAACAATGTTTGTTTAATGGTGTGATGATAAATGTCTGAAATCCTAGCAGTCTAGGGTGGAAACAGAAGGATCAGGAGTTCGGAGTCATCCATAGCAAATTCAAGGCCAGTCTGAACTACAGGAGACTGGCTCTAATGACAACGATGATGATAGTCAATTGTTACAGGTTGAAATGTATTAAATATGTTGAAATCCATGTGTTTTGTGTGTTTTGTTTTGTTTTGAGACAGGATCTCACTATGTAGATCAGGCTGGCCTTGAATTTACAGAGATCCACCTGCCTCTGACTCCCTAGTGCCAGGATTAAAAGTTTGCAACACCGTGCCCTAAGAAATCTATTTATTTATTATAGTATTAAACAACATCAAGAGGCTGAGGCAGGAGATTCACCTACAAGTCAAAGGCAAGCTGGACATTTATACTTAGTTAGAGATTATAGAGTGAGACCCCCAACTCAGACAAACTAAAAAACTTGCTAACTCCCCTGAACACATACTAAGGACCCAGCTAATTGCTTTAAAACTGATCAGTACTGTAAAGAATCGAGTTTTGACTCCATCTATACCACTAGATGACCAGAGAATACACAAACGGGTGGGGTGGGATGGGGTGGGCTGACGGACAGCCCAGTCAAAAGACAGTAGGCAATGGTGGGGTCTGAACGCCACCACACTGGTTTACTGAAACCAGGGCAGTGAGTGGCAGAGGCTGTGTTTGCTCCTTAGGAAGCCAACAGAACTGAAAGCCAAGCAGGCAGGGTTGTGACGGCAGTGACACCAGGATGTGCCCACCTTCTTCATGAGCATGTAGATATGCAGCTGGGCTGCATCGAGGACATAGCGGTGTGGCTGGCGCATCCCCTCCAGGGTCCACTCCATTGTCCGGCTGTCAATGTTGACCCAGCGGGCAGCTCCAGGGGCCAGGAACTGCCTGGGACACAGATGGTACAGAGCAAGCCCATGCTGGGCCTGAGCGATGGCCAACTAGCTTCCCCTTCCACACACTTACTGATAGACAGCATCCACCAGGGCAGGGACCTGGGCCTGCCCGCCAAAGCGCAGCTCCTCACAAGCCTCCCAGAAGCTGAGGTTTTCCGCTGAGGACAGGGCAGCCAATCAGGGTTAGGGGTCCCACTGAGAAAGCTAGAGAAAGCCTGGGGCAGGGTCCCAGGCAGTGGCCTCCATCCCTCGAGGGTGCGGGTGCGTATAGCGGGAAGGTAGGCTCCTCACCGCTGAATTCCTTCTGGAGAAAGTCCATGAAGTGGCCACGCCCCACGGGGTCATCCAGGAGCTCCCGGAAGCTGAAGCTCCATCGCTCCACACGGAGCTTTGTAGGGGCAGCCACCCTGGGAGGGAAGAGGGGAGAGCAAGAGAGAGTGGGCTGCTGATCCTGCTAACAGTCTGGGAGTGACTGACTACCCGAACACCCAGGGCTTACTTGGGCGCATTCATGGCCCAGTAGGTGACGTCATCTGTGATCCAAGGGTTGCTGGGCAGGCATCCTGACATGATGGGATCGTGCGGGCCATGCTGGCTGCTGAACTTCAGGTACCTGGGGGGTTCCAGGGACCAGTGCAGGATGGCCTTAGGGACAAGGAGCTCTACAAAGGGTCTGGGTTGGGAGGGTCTCTTGCTGCCCCTCACTCACGCCTCGAGGCAGACAGAGGACTTCACCCGGTTCCTGCCCAATGCCTTCCTGAAGCGCTCGATCTAAGACACCAGAGCTGAGTCAGGACCTGTGGTAGGGGAGGGGTGTCCCTACCCCCCAAGTTTCTAGGACCTACCTCACACTTATAGAAATCCGAGCTCTAGGTCTGGAAGACAGGGGAGGCCTGAGTTACAAGGCAGCCTTCTGGGGTTCAGGAATCCTCCTATGCCACCAACCAGGGCTGAGACTTTGCCCCACCAGGATGCAGCAAAGAGTGGCTCAGACCTGCCCCCAACTTTTGGAGTCCCCTCCTCCTAGCTCTAGCCCTAGGGGAGGCCTTTGACAGCCTTTATCTAGAGACTCTGAAGATGCTCTACCAAACCCTAAGCCCAGCTACCTAGAAAGCCTTCACTTGTTAGTAACCTGTCATACTTTCTGATGACTTGAGGTATTTTTGTTGTTGACAGGGTTTTCTTTGGTTCATGCTGGCCTTGAACTAACGATGTAGTTGAGGATGCCCTTGTATTTCTGGTCCTTCTGCCCTCGCCTCCCAGGCGCGGTGATTGGAGTGTCTGCCGTCATACTTTGTTTGTTTGTTGTTTGTTTTGGTTTGTTTTTTTTTTCAAGACAGGATTTCTCTGTGTAATAGACCTGGCTGGCTCCACTGCCCTGGAACTCCCTTTGTAGACCAGGCTGGCCTTGAACGTAGAGATCTACCTGCCTCTGCCTCCCAAGTGTAAGGACTACAGACGTGAGCCATCGCTCCGGGCTGTTTGTTTTGAGAGACAGCGTCTCTTTATGTAGCCCTGGCTGTCCTGGAACTCACAGAGATCCACCTGCCTCTGCTTCTCAAGTGCTGAATGTAACAGCACATACCACCATGCCTGGCCTTTAAAGTCTTTCTGAAAACATGTATACTGAGCAATCTTTCTCAGGGGAGCCGGGTTTAACTAAGTGACAGCACATCTAGACAGCTCTGTATGGTTGACTGCAGGAGCCACCCAATAGACTGGCCAACTATTCCCAACTCCTTAGCCACACTGGGCCTGGGGTGGATGAGTCCCTGGCTTCCAACATTCATCCCAGTCTCTCTGCTTTTATATGGAAAAAGGTTAGGGGCTGAGTTAGCCAGGTGCTGTGAAAAACAGGATCTGCTCTAGAATGTGGTTTAGGTGGGGGTGACTGCTGCATTGTTAGGACCTGTCTGTGCTGGGTCCCACCTCCTCCAGGTTGGATGTTACCAAAGGCTTTGGAGGGAGGTGCCTGGTCCCCCAGGCCATAGCCTTGCCTGTCACCCTTTCACCTCCCTGGGAACTCTGATGTTGTTTCAGCCTGGGGGAAGAGCCTCCCCCGCCCCCCTTCCCCGGGACCACCACTTACTTGCACCCAAGGCAGCAGGTGGGAGAAAGGAGAAGGACAAAGTTACTAAGGGAGCCTGAGGTGGAGCGAAGACGGCACTGAGACCAGGCACAGCGAGAAATAGGGACCTTGGCGTTGCCGCATCAGGTCCATTTAGGTGGATCAAAGGATAAAGGGATAGATGAGCAGAGCAATGATCTCTGAAGTGGGTCAAGTGGAAGGGCATGTGTTAGCGTCAACACAGCAGGGAGTGGGGGTGCTGGGGCTGAATATGAGGCTCTTACCATCTGTACTCGGCTGGAGTTGTAAGAGCCCCTCTCAGGACCCTGCTCCAGAATGTTTGGTGCCCCAGGCTGCAGAAGGATGAGATGGGGTGCTAAGCCCCCCACTCCTGACAGTCTTCAATACCCTTCACTCTTTGGTGTGGAAACTGAGTCCAGACATGGTTTTGAATTCCACCTCTCTACCCACCCTGACCCAGAGTGAGCCCCTCAGATAGTAGGTGGACCTCAAGCCATGTGCTAGGACCTCAGATTCCCAGGCACTGCCACCCGAAACCCAGTCCCTCTGCTGTAGCTGGGCTCAGCCCCACCTTGGTCCCACGTTAGTGCTTGTGTGTCTCCCATACACACAGTGAAACTGGCTTGTTCTGTGGTCCTGACAAGAGGCAGCCTCAGGCCTAACCCTGTCACCTATATATTCTCAACCAAGAAGCAACAAACTGCCTGTCACCACCCAGACCCTGAAATACACCGTGTCCCTAAGTAGGCAGTTTTGAGAGAACCTTTTAGCAACATACACAGACCCTTTTTGACAACCAGGAGAGCTCCTCTGCCCTCACCACACGAGGACTCACAGGGGGCTTGTTCACCAGCCAGTATGTCTGCTCCTGACACGAAATGACCAGCCTGTCTCCCTTCCGGCGCTGCTTTGCTGCCCTGGGAGAGGTGAAAGGAAGCTGATCCCCACACATAGCCATGGGCAGGCAGTGCAGCCTGGGATGTGATGTTCTTGGCCCTAGGGCTGCCAGTGCCTAGCTGGCCATCCTGAACATTCCGAGCTCAGTGTCCCATTAGCTGTGGTTTGGTGTCTCACCGCAGCTGCTCTCGAGCCTGCATCACTACTAGATCCCAGGCATGGTTGATCTTCTTGTGCAGCTGGGCATAATGTTCCTGGAGGGCAGCAGGGTATTCAGTGGGTAAAGTGGGTAACCCACACCCAGGCCTAGCTCTGGAACACAGACCCCAGCTCCCAGGGGCACTGCAGGGATTTAGTGTAATGGTGCGTGTGTGTGTTTGTCCACCTGGTACAGAAACCATCTCACCCCATGGGAATTCTAAACCGGGGCTGCCTTCCCTTCTAGGAACCCTAAGCCTCCCCTAGAGGAATGGGAGGCTTCCCAGTGAGTCGGCAGGGGCTGAGTAGAGGTGCATTGTCTAGTGGCCTTGGCTGTATGCTGTGGGCTCAAGGGGTGAGTCTGTGCTGGAAGTCCTTAGTCTTCTGGAGGTCCCACCTTCTCGTAGTCCACCAGGGCCCCTTGTTTTTGGATGTTCTTCTTAGCCAGGTAGATGGCTGGAAGGATATGGACATAGTGCACAGGAGCCATCAGGGGGTCTAAACCCTATGGCACTGCCCTGGTACCCAGTTCCCAGACTGGATTTATAGCCATCCCACTCACCATAGTCCAGCTCAGCAGCTGGCCACAGAGTGCTTGTCCAGAAGTAGGGTGTCTTGTGTTGTGCAGGGAAAATGATGTCCAAGACCTTCTCATCTCTCTCCCAGTTACTCCCTACTATCTCATGGTTCCTAGCTATAGCTGGTCAGAGGGTGCTTCCTGATCTGGAAGCTCCCGCTGACCACCGCCCATTCTTTCTACCTGGAACTGAGCCACTTTGTTCCTTGGGGTCTTGTAAAGGGACCGCTTCCGTGACTCTGACCGGGGAAGAAGTGGAGCCTGATAACCCAAGGATGTGGTCACGGTCTGAGCATGGGGTGGCCTGGACTCACACGTGGAGGTGCAGGGCCCCTAACACCAGCAGATTATCTTTCAACGCTGGAACCTGCTGCTGGCTTCAGCTGAATGCTCCACACATTGCCCTTTGTATGGCTGCTGCAGCCCTAGAAAGTTGAAGCTCCCCTGCCTCTGTCCAGATCTTTTGGGGGAGGGCGCTGGTCCTGTCTAGTATGTCTCAACCTCCCGCTCCAACCCCAGTAAGCTCCACACCTCCCCTGGTGGCGGTACACCCTGCTACCCAGAGCCTGACCTGGAACCTGTAGGGTGTCTCATTGGGCCGGAGCGTCAAGTCTCGCGACTCACGCAGTGGGTAGATGTAGCCATGCTGCGCCAGGAGTGTGCCCAGGTGCAGGGCCTCTGACGAGAACGAAAACTAAGCGCTCCGCCAGCCTCCCCCTCCACACTCCCCGATTCGCGGTGTGCCTTGACTCACCCTCCTCGGAGATGCAGAACTTCTGAACCAGCCATTCCACGACATCTCTGCCTGCACGGGAGAGGCGAAGTGGGCGGAGACCGCGGCGCCCTGCTCCCCCAGGGTGTCCACGAGCCTCACCCGCTACCGCGTGGGGAATAACGGTGATCAAAAGGCGCTGGCTCCGCATCTTCACGCCCTGGTCAGGGTCCTGCATACTCACGATCACCCGCTCCATCTGAGAACGAGCGCAGGAGGTGGGGGGAACAACTCAGATCGCGCGCAGTTGCCCCCAGGCTCCCCAGGCCACCGCGCGGGGATAACAAACTGAAGCAGCAAAGGCCCAGGCCAGGGCCACCCAGTGCTGTCATTCTGAACTCCCAGTGCTTTCTCGGGTCTCCCCAGTGCTCTTCACCCGCCTCGCCTGCCGCGTTCCACGACCCCCTCCTACCAAACCTTATAGCCAAGGACCCACCTTGCTGAGATGTGGCCTCTGCATGCGGGAGGACCGGCCATGGGGTGTGCAGCCCGCAACCGTGGCCATGGCGGATGTCCGAGAGGAGACGCCCCGCCCCTTGCCGTCCCCTCCCGCCAAGGTTAACCGTGTGAGCACAGGTTCCTGCACGACCAAGTCAACGGAGCTCTCTCTCTCGGGCTGTGACTTGGGATGAAACCTCAGATGCCTGCCAAGCAAGGAACCTGCCTTGGTCTGGTGGCTACCTACCTCAGGGCTTGGTCTTGGAGATGGGGCATTTCACCGAAGCTCTGGAAAAGGACAGGTTTTCATCAGGGTGGAGATAGTAAGAAAGGATGAACCCTAGAAGGGATGGAGGACTCCAGCAGAGGCATCTGTGACTAGGTGGACCAGGTTGGGAGCAGCGGTTTAGGGTCTTGGTGGGCACTACTCCATCCATGGGTCCTTAAGAAGTGCAGGGACCAGAAGAGTCAGGGATGTGGGGTCAAGGCTGTAGTTTGACTGGCCCAAGGGTATCCTTTCAAATATATGGCACCATGTATGGCCATGGTGGAGCCATAGAGTGGTATGATGTAGCCCTCACCTGGCAGGATTACTGACCATTTATAAAAAGGCGTGAATGGGTCCTTTCTTCTTTCCTGAGGATAAGGTGCCCTCTTTCTCTTCCCTACCCAAGGGATGCTGGGAACCAAAGGAGGGAGCATTTGCCTTACTGAGATTAGGAACCTCCAATATGTTATTTGAGTTGATCCCAATGGATCAGGAGGCTGGAGAGTGTCCTGCCTAGATATGTTACATCTGCTGTAGATCCCAGCCTTCTGCTCCCCGCTGCTTCACCTACACATAAGGTCCCGCTGACCAAAGGACAGCAGTCCTCCCTGGATGAGTAGGCATTCTCTGGAGGTTTCAGGCTGCTGGCAGCTGAAGCCATCCCCAGCTAAGGACAAGCAATTTCAGTGTCTAACACTACACACTCCCTGCAGGGCAAGGGTGGGTCTCCCTGGCATCCTGGACCTTCTTAAAGGGTTTTGCTTTGGAAAGGTAGTAGGCAGTGTGACCACTAGCCCAATGTCTAAGCGTTCATGGTCCCTGCTACTCAGAAAAGCAAAGGTGGGTTGATCCCTGGCTCTCTCCAGAGAGGAAAAACACTCCTTTCAACAACTTCCTTACTCAGATCCAGGCCTTTGGTTCTGCAGTCTTCAGCTGAAGGCCCAGATCACCAACCATCTGCGTTGGCTAACCAACATTCCCTCCCATCCCTGGATCTCCTCGGGATGTCAAGATTAAGAAATTTCTCAGCACCCACTTTCTGTTTCTTCAGTATCCTTTCTTTTCCCGGTCATAGGAACCTGCAGAATTGCCTGAGTCCCAGGTCCCCACAGACACATCCCCCCACCTCACATTCACAGTCGGCACCAATAAGCTTTAAGGGATCCTTGACTCTGTGTGGCCCAGACTGCACTTCAGTGTGTGGGCGCCCAGAACCAACAGGGTGTGGCCCAGCTGGAGGCTAATAGGCCCCGGGAGTCCCTTTTGCCCAGACAAGAGGGAGGGAGCAGGTGGAGGGTTGCGGGGCTCCAGGTGTGCCCTGAGCCGCCTGCTGATAATGGGAGTCCAGGGACGTGGGGGCGTCGCACCTGTTCCACTTGGCGTCCCTGGCCGGCACGCCCCGCCTAGGGGATCCCGGGGGACCCGACTCCCCGTGGGGGTGGGGCGGCCCTGGGTCCCTGGCGACGCGTCCCGGCGCGGGGCGCGGCAGGGACGACGGGGTTCCGGCGCGGTGCGGACGACACGCGCGTCTCTGCGGGCTGCGCGGGGTCCGCGGAGCGGCTGGGGGCGCGCGGCGCGGGCGCGGCGCTGGGCGCGGGGGGCGCTCCCGGCCGGGATGAGCTCACCGCAGTCGCGCCGGGGCTGAGCCGAGCGGGCGGCGGCTCCGCGGCGGGCCGCGGCTACCATGCTGGGCCTGGACGCGTGCGAGCTGGGGGCGCAGCTGCTGGAGCTGCTCCGGCTGGCGCTGTGCGCCCGAGGTGAGTGGCCCGGCCGGGAGGCGGCCACGTGCGCCGGGGGTAGCAAGAGAGCCGTGCGGTTGGGGGGTCAGTCCCCGCGGCAACTTTGGGGGGCTCGTGGGGACCTCGTGGCGTGGATTCTGGCCAGGCGTGGGACTTCAGTTCACGCAGACCCTTCTGGAGAAGGGAGCCAGGGGGAAAGGAGTGTGTCCAGCCCGGAGGATGCGGCCTCTCCCGTAGGTGGGGCTGGGGCTCCTTCCGGTGAGAGGCAATCCTAAGGTTGGAGGGCACTAGGCAGCATCTCAGTGAGACTCCTGCCCAAGACACCTAAAGCGGATAGGGAGACCCCTAGTTTGGGGCACCACTGGAGGGGCCTAGGACATTATGAGAAGAGCACAGAGCTGGGGAGCCCCTAGAGTTCCCCAGGGCCACTACTCTTAAGCAGTGGCCTTTAGGCTGATCAGAAACAAACTGGTCTCTCCAGGGTCTGTTAGAAATCTCTTCCAGTCACCAGAGCCCCTCCTGAAGAGACCAAGCCTAGAGACTTCTAGGGACTCAGGGGCCACCTTGTGTCAGTGACAGCTCCACTGGGCAGTGGGAAGCACACCGGGTGAGAGTGTGGGTCCCAGTCAGCAGGTGGCAGGTGCTTAAATCCCTTTCCCTACTCCCAGTCCTCTTGGCTGACAAGGAGGGGGAGCCAGTCCCAAAAGATGAGGTGCTGGACGAAATTGTACCAGAGTACCAGGCCCCTGGGAAGAAGAGCATGCTGGCAATCTGGCAGCTGGACCCTGAGGACGTGAGCCTGGTCAAGTACAAGCAGGCGCTGCTGGGGCCCCTGCCACCCGTTGTGGGTATGGCCTGGGGCCTGGATGTGGGGGGTCGCAAGCAGGGGGTGGAGGAAGGTGGGGTCAGCAGGGTACCCTGTGGATGCTGTTTCTTCTCAGACCCCAGCCTGCCCAACGTGCAGGTGACCAGGCTGACGCTGCTGTCTGATCAGGCTCCAGGGCCTCTCGTCATGGACCTTACAGGTAACCCCCTCTGCAGACCAGAGCCCATCTTTGGATTGAGACGACCCTAGGCTTGGTCCTGCGCAGAGTCCTATTTCCTTGGGTGTACTGCCACAGATGTCATGGGCACCACCAGTCCCTACATAGACATTCCTGGGGCAGGGTCTTGCACATCCTGGAAATTTAGAGTGTACCTGTTATTTCTCTGACAGGAGACCTGGCTGCCCTGAAAAACCAGGTGTTTGTCCTGAAGGAGGGCATTGAATACAAGGTGAAGATCACCTTCAAGGTGAGGGTAGCTGCAGTAGGGGGCCAGCCGTGTCCCAGCCTTCCAGAGAAGGCTCCTCACATTCTCCTTCCCCCAGGTCAACAAGGAGATTGTCAGTGGCCTCAAATGTCTGCACCACACCTATCGGCGGGGACTACGCGGTGAGACAGTGTGGAGGGCAGCCCAGGGCTGGGGAGAGGTGGGCGGAAGGGCGGCTCCTGACCACCTTCCTTCTGCAGTGGACAAGGCCATCTGCATGGTGGGCAGCTACGGCCCCCGGGCCCAGGAGTATGAATTTGTGACGACAGTGGAGGAAGCACCAAGGGGCGCATTGGCACGTGGCCTCTACGTGGTCAGGTCCCTCTTCACTGATGATGACAGGCTTGACCACCTGTCCTGGGAGTGGTGCCTCCACGTCTGCCAGGACTGGAAGGACTGAACCTCCTTGGGGCCTGTGCTCCCAGTTTCCGTCAGTTGCAGAAGGACCTGCAAGCATTCCCTAGATCTCCCAGTTGGTGATCAGATGTCCCTCACTCTGCTGTGTCCCCCTGCCTGGTGCCCATTAAATGTTACCCTGTCTCGCTGCCCTCGTGTTGCCTCTTTCTGCCTATCTCCGCCCCTAAGGGGCCTTTCACGCTTTATCTTCTCTGAGACCCAGCCAGGTGCCACGTGGCTGTTGCTGCTTGGTCCCCAGTCCCTTTATCTACTCCAGCCTTCAGGGCCCAGTACGCCATGGATGGTCGGCTCCTGCCAGTGTTGCTGCTCCTGCTGGGTGTCTCAGGCCCATGGGGACAGGGACAGGAACCTGAGGGCCCTTCAGAGGTGCTCCCTGAGGAGTCCACTGGGGAAGAAGTCCCCAAAGATGATGGGATCTTGGTCCTGGACCACAACACCCTGAGCCAGGCACTACAGGAGCATCCAGCCCTGATGGTGGAGTTTTGTGAGTGCTTCAGCCAGTGGTTTGGGGACCTTGGGGGCCTAGGAGTTCAGGCGTCTACTCCCTAGACTTGGCCTTTCTGGCACCCTATGTCCCTGAGAGGGTGCCTGGACAGAGGCCCTGATGTTGACCTGGGCTTGGTGGTGGTCTGGTCTGGGTGGCAAGGTGTGGTGGAAGAGCAGTAGCAGCTGGAGGACATGCGATGCCCAGAATCCTCTGCTCTGTCAGCCGTGGCCACATACTGATGTTATTACCTTTGGGGCCTCTATTCCAAATGACTGGTCACCGGTCCTTCTGTGAAGGCAGTGTCCAGTGTGGGTGGCTCATGCCATATCCTGTGGCATATGTGTCTGTGGTTCCTTATAACCCTTTACAAATGTCAAAGCCATTCTTAGCTGGTAGCAGCTACATGTGGCCCTGGAGACAGGAAGCAGGATTCTTCCCAAACCCTCCCCAACCTCACTGTGCCTGGGCTCTAGGAGTCTCTGGGGTCTGGCACCCGGGTGTGGTTTTGATCAATGCTTAGGGTGGGCCTGAGGGAGGAGTTGAACAAACATGCTTCCTGTTGGTCCTGGGCTGCAGCTGGGGCTGTTGAGGACTGACGTACTCACAGCCTCATCCCCCAGATGCCCCATGGTGTGGTCACTGCAAGGCACTAGCTCCTGAGTACAGCAAGGCAGCTGCCCTGCTGGCAGCTGAGTCAGCTGCCGTCACCTTGGCCAAGGTGGATGGGCCTGCGGAACCAGAGCTGACCAAGGAGTTTGGCGTGGTAGGGTACCCTACACTCAAGTTCTTCCAGAATGGAAACCGCACAAACCCTGAAGAATATGTAGGTATGAGGTGGGTATGGCTGGGGGTGGGCAAGGTCATCGATGAGGAGTGGGTGTGGCCTAGGGATGGGTGGGGCAGAAGTCCAGTCTGAAATCGGGACATCTTTGCAGGACCCCAGAAGGCTGAGGGCATTGCTGAGTGGCTGAGGCGGCGAGTAGGGCCCAGTGCCACACATCTGGAAGATGAGGAAGGTGTCCAGGCACTGATAGACAAATGGGATGTGGTGGCCATTGGCTTCTTTCAGGTAAACTGGGAGGGGTGGACAGGCTATGGGAACAGCACTGGTGGTACCTACCATTCTCACAGGGCTGGGTCTGTAGGACTTACAGGAAGAGGATGTGGCCACCTTCCTGGCTTTGGCCAGAGATGCCCTGGACATAACCTTTGGCCTCACTGACCGGTCACAGCTCTTTCAGAAGTTTGGCCTCACCAAGAATACTGTGGTCCTTTTCAAGAAGGTGGGTTAGGGCTAAGGACAGGGTTGGGGTCAGGGCCATACCTCCTGCTAACCTTGCTGGTGTCCAGTTTGACGAAGGTCGGGCCGACTTCCCAGTGGACAAGGACACTGGCCTGGACCTGGGGGACCTGTCTCGCTTCCTCATCACACATAGCATGCACCTGGTCACAGAGTTCAACAGCCAGGCAAGTAAAACTATAGGTCACAGTGAGGTAGGGTGGAAGGACCCTTAGAAGTGGGAGGCTTGGCTGGGGTGCAGGAACCTTGGGCTGGGGGCCCTTGAACAGAGGTCCAGTGAAGTTATGCGTTTTCTACCCCTTCAGACATCACCGAAGATCTTTGCAGCCAAGATCCTCAACCATCTGCTGCTGTTTGTGAACCAGACACTAGCTCAGCACAAGGAGCTGCTGACAGAATTCAGAGAGGCAGCTCCCCCATTCCGGGGGCAGGTACTGGGGGGCCAGGAGGGAGGAGTGGTAGGGCTAAGAGAGATCCCAACTTGGTATGACTTTTGGTAGGTATTGTTCGTGATGGTGGATGTGGCGGCTGACAACGACCATGTGCTGAAGTATTTTGGCCTCAAGGCAGAGGAAGCCCCAACCCTGCGCCTGATCAATATTGAGACCACCAAGAAGTATGCACCTTCAGGTGTGGCGCCCATCACTGCAGCTTCTGTAGCTACCTTCTGCCAGGCAGTCCTCCATGGAGAAGTCAAGGTCTGTAGCTCTTAGAGGGAGGAAGGAGAAGTAGCCCTACAACCTTGACCCTACATAAGACCCCAGCGAAAGCCTGCTTGCTTCCCTAGCCCTACCTGATGAGCCAGGAGATACCCCCTGACTGGGACCAACGGCCAGTCAAGACTCTTGTGGGCAAGAATTTTGAGCAGGTGGCTTTTGATGAAACCAAGAGTGTGTTTGTCAAGTTCTGTGAGTGCTGAAGAGGGGGGAGGTGGCAGGCTGGTGGGAGGCAGGGGTGTCAGCTAGCCAAGCCTGACTCCTCCCCCAGATGCCCCATGGTGCAGCCACTGCAAGGAGATGGCTCCAGCCTGGGAGGCACTGGCAGAGAAGTACAAAGATCGTGAGGACATTGTCATTGCTGAGTTGGATGCTACGGCTAATGAGCTGGAGGCCTTCTCTGTGCATGGCTATCCCACCCTGAAGTTCTTCCCAGCAGGGCCAGACCGGAAGGTGAAGGGATGAATGGGGTGGGGAGTGGACTACTACTCCATAGCTGGCTTGGCTAGCATCAGTTTGTGGCTGGTGAGCATGCCCTCAGGTCCTTCTCTTTCTTCTCAGGTGATAGAATACAAAAGCACCAGGGACCTAGAGACATTCTCCAAGTTCCTGGACAATGGAGGTGACCTGCCCGAGGAGCCCAACGAGCCTTCAGTCTCCAGCCCAGTGGGTACTCCATTCAGGATACCAGTCCCTCAAGTAGGTTCTCTCCCAGCAGCATGGGCATAGGCAGGTCTGAACTGGGCTTCTGTGATCCATTCCAGGAAATACAAGCCAATTCCACCATGGGGCCCAAGGAGGAGCTGTAGCCATTTGCACACTGCATTCCAGGGAGTGGTGTTCTCGAGCGCTGGAGGGAGATGTGCACTATGAATAAAAATGTTTTCCCAGACTTTGTGTGGTTCATGAGCAGGGCTGGCTGGTCTCCCTAGCCTGGCTCCTGGTGCTTGCCTCTAATTCAGTACCTCATGGGATCCGACCTTTCTCTTGTGCTCCTGACTTTAGGGCTTGCCTGGGCAAGAAGGGGTAACACATACAGGGTTGCCTCCACTGCTTGGCTGGAGGGCAACACATCCTTTGGCCCTGCCCAATTGACAGCAGACAGTATATATCACAGACCCAAAGCAGTTCAAAAACTGTTTTATTTCATTATTATCCAAGTACCTTTGAAAAGATAATTGTACAAGTCATCGCATGAAAAATGGGCTCAGGGTACCCCCTGCTGGCCCTGGCCTGAGAAATATACATATTTACATGGACACTTAGAAGGGACCAGACCCCGCCCCCTGCTGAACCAAGCTGGTGGCTGGAGACAGGCAAAGGGGCCTGAGGTACTCAGCCACCAGATTCACACAGTGGCAGGCAAGAGACAGCATGTTGAAGGCACTCAGTGACATGTACAATATACAGAGGCCCCCAAAGGATCCCCTGCTCCTGGGCCTGAGCCCAGCCAGGTGCAGTGGATAGGTCCCAGAGGGAGAGGAGGACACAGGAATACAAGCCCAGGTAAAGGTATCCCTGGGTCAGTCTGCATTCAAAGAGCTGCTGAAGGTCATGAGATGGCTCCTGGTATTGCTTCAGGGGGTGATGTGGGGGTATGTGGGGCTTTCCTTTTTGAAAAGCAAAACAGAGAACCCCATGGAACCACTCAGTAGGAACCCCCCTCTTTCCCAGACCCAGAGGGACAGAGGTATGGCAGACACCTGAGCCCCCACCCCAAGAGCTTGTGACACAATCTTGTGCTGTTCCCCACATCAGGCTCCTGAGGACACGGCTGCCCACTGGCCGTGCACCTTAGTGATGGTGTAACCTGGGTGTGTTGCCCAGTGCTCAGTCCACCTTTTCCACCTTGCCAATGATCTTCTCTTCAAAGACAGGCAAGATTGCCTCGTCCTCCCGCACTTCTTCAAATACCACACCACAGTCAAACTCGTCACTCACTTTCTTAAAGTAGTATCTAGGAGCAGAAAATTGTGGAGACAGTGAGAAAACCCAGCTCCAGGAGAGGAATGCCTATTCTTGAACCCCTGAAGTCGTACCACCCTACAGTGCAGGCTTGCCCCAGCCAGTGAGCTGGGACCTGGCTGATGCCTGCTGGGCAGTGGCCACACTTAGGGTAGAGTGTTGAGAATTGCTACAAAACCCCTGGGAGCCCCAATCCTGGCTTCTGGTGGGTGTGGAGGCGCTGACAGGATTATGATCCAGGAAGAGCAGAAGTCCTGCCATCCACATGGGCTGATACGAGTAGGACTCACAGGCTTTCATGTCACTCAGGTATCAGCAATCTTTCTACTGGAGTTTAGAGTTGGCTGACATGGAGGAAGAGGTCTGAGGCTAGAACAGAGGGCCAGTCCAGCTTTGAGGCAGGGTCCTGATGCCACCCAATCCTGATGTGCCCTAAATAGGGCAGTAAGCAGCAACCATGGCTGACAGAAGGGGGTGAAAGGAAAGATGAAAGACCAGTGGGACAGAAGGCTCTTTCCTTCTACACTAAACCCATAAGCATGCTGGGCAAGTGTGCTTTACGGCTGCAGCTCTTCTCACCTGTAGCTCCCCTTTTTGGTTAGCAGCTCCTTGAACTGGCCCAGGGTGACGGCACGGCCTCGCACTAGGGTCCGGTAGGGAATGGGCTCCCCACAGAAGTAGTAGGCAACAACAATGCTGTCACATGGTGGTGCATTCCCGCCACCTGCCTTTCTCTGTGATTTTGTCCTGGGACAGAAAGAGATGGTAAGTAGTGGGCTCAGGCCAAGGTCACACAGAGTACCTCAAAGGTACCATCTATAAACAGAGGACAAGACATGCCAGGGTCAGTACCTCACTCAGCAATGTGGTATTCACCTTGCCACCCACCTACCCAAAATCTGGATTCCAGTCCTGTGTAAACCACTCACTAGGAAATGAGCTACAGGTCGAGCTCTAAGAAAAGTACATCCCTCCAGACGATAAAAAGTAGCACAGACACCCACAATGACCAGGCCAGGCCCTCAGCTCACAACGCCCCACCTCCAAGGTTATAAGGGGGTTGGTCCCTAGACCCTGACAACCTCTCCAAACTTCCATAACTCTCAAGGATGGACCAATCAGGGCTGCACAGATCTGGAAGGGAAGTGTTCCAGGACCAGGATGGTCAGGATCTCCAAAGCAGACTGGAGGCTTGAGCTGTTTCTTGCTCAAGTCCTAAACATGCTGTGTAGCTGCTCTGAGTCTGCTCCTATGTTCCTATACCTTTCAATGGAACCCAGAAGCTTCCAAAGCTGGCCTTACCCATGGCCAGTGCTTTTCCTTGACCAAGTAAGATACCTGGGGCCATTCTGGTTCTGGGACAGTCCAGGTTCTTAGACCTTTTTCTAGCAGTGAGCTTTTGAAACTCTGAAGGTAGAACTGGGGAGATCTACTTCTCCAGAACAACAGAGGGCCATCTATAGAGCCCTAAGCTCAGGATACCCTCTCTTATGAGTTGTGGGTAATGGAGTTTGGGCTGGGTCAGCAGCAAGGCCCAAGGGGGATCCTCATCTTCCTGTCTTGAGTAAAAGCACAGAAAGGGCACAGTCAGAAATGTCCCTGACCTACATGTGGGGGTGGCAGCGAGATGTGCAGAGCCTAAGTCTTGGCTGTAGTCACACCACCTAGATCCTACTATAAACTTGGCTCAGGCTCCTGGTGCTACTTCAAGGGGACTAGGACTGTGGACCTGATCCTGTATAGAATGGCGGTTGACCCACCAGTCCCCAAACCTAGCTCAGGAGCTCAGGAGCGTAGAGATAAGATGAAAGGCAAGCTGTGGTGCCTGCATGGACCACACACAGGTATAGAGATCACGTCCCTACACCGAATAGGCATGATCTTCTCTATTGGGAGACAGGACGGAGAAGCCCCAGCAGGTCTTTCTCCAGCCCCGATGTTTCCTGGCTCAGTGATAAAGCCTATCAAAATAGGTGCTCCACTTTGGGAATTGGCCTGAGCTGGGATGGGCAGAACCAGGAGGACCCACAGGGCGCACGTACTCTGTCTCGGAGAGTTCCAAGTCCGACACGGCTGGTACCACACTCAGCACCGGTGCACATGCTGGCCTGACACAGGTGCGTCCCCGCTGCATGACTGCCTGCACATACCTAGGGAACAACCCGCATCAAAGAGGATGGGGCTCAGCCAGTGTTGTGGACAGTGTGCACAGACAGGGTGAGCAGCAGGAACTAGCTACCAAGAACTCCCATTCACAAATCAGAGGTCCTGCCCTAAGTGTCTAGACACAGGATCAATGCCAGTCTGTTCTTTAGAATACACTCTGGAGTACTGCTCGTCTTAGTGATACAGGCTCTCTTCACCCCCTGTACAGATGTCTTCCCCAGGCTAGAAATTCTTGGAGAGGGCCTGCCAGCACATCTCTCAAGGATGTGGCTCTCTACACACACTTCATCATGAACTGAAGATGACGTGGGTACCAGACATGGACAGCAGCAGTGGTTACACTGTATCTTGGGAAGCTGCTGACACAACTGAGGCATGCTCCAGAATCTCAGCAAAGCAGAGCCTTTCCAAGCGAGTCCTCTACGTGGGTATGCCACTATGGGTGCCTAACAGTGACTTTACTCTCGTCTACCTTACCAGGACCTTCCACGGCCTGGGGCTTTCACCTCATACATCTACACTTGCTTATAAAGTTCCAGACAAATAGACTCAACACATTCAATTTCCTCACACATGAAGATTTTGGAGGCAGCAGTTAAGACCTGATATATGTGTGTGTGGTGATAAGTGTTCTCATACCCCAAAACTCAAACTAGAAGGGTTTAGCTGATGCTACTGGCCAGGAGAAAACCACAACTGTTACCACCATGTGGGGCTTGCCAGGTAATGGTAGGATGAACAGATGCAACCTCTGTGCCACAAGAGAATCCTAACTCTCAAAGTACCCTACTCCACAAGAAAATCCTGCTTCTTAGCAACACTTTGCTATTGAGAGCACCCTTCCCAGACCACTGAGGGCATTAGTCTTAGCAGATCCCTCGACCCCTGCCAGATACACACAATATTTCAGCACCAGGAGGAACACTTCCTACACAGAGCAGGCAGCACAAATGCATAACATGGCTTACAGCAGGTGGCAAAGTAGCCCCTTGTGTTCAAGGTAGCTGCAACTTCTTTTAGAACCAAAGTTAGAATAGGTTCAGAGCTTGGTATGGGTCTGTAGAGACTTTCAGTGAGCAGGGACATGTCTAAGCTTCCAGGGCAACTACAGCCTGATTCTATTAGAGACCACAAGTGCAGAGTCTGCTGTCATGAGTCGTAGCATCCCAGGGAAAGAGAACCCTCAGAAGTGAAGTCAGACCCCAGAATCTGTACAACCTAAGTTGAATAATGGGGCTGATAGTTTCAAAGGGCAATAGTGGTCTTTGTGTAACCATAGTTCCAGGGAACTCGATCGAGATTATTACCACTTGAGAACTCCAATGAGTCAGAATGTCCAAGTAACTGACTGAAAGCCGAAATAAAAGGTTTCTAGAAGGCATGTTCTGGCTCCCAAGAACACTGCTACCCAAAGAGAAATCTTTTGAGTTTGGGCAGAACATATTCCCTAAGGAACAGAATAGGCTTGCTGAACGGTGATGGTAAAGGGGTCGATATTGTGATCACTCTAGACACATCTAGACAATCTATCCTATTATAACTGTCTGTGCTTCAGAATTGTCCATCATCTCCCTGTGGCTGTGCTTTGTGTGGCTGTCATCAGAGATGGTCAGGAATTCACCACTAAGCTGAGCATGCCCAAAGGCTGTTGTCCATCTGACTAAGTGCTGGTGAGAACATTCACCTCCTAGCCTCTGTCCTGCAGCAGGGCTACCTCTGTGGTTCTCAGTGAAGTAGTCCAGAATGGGTGTCTTACCCCAAGGGCCTTATAAGGGCCTTAGGGCTATGTAAGGTCACCTACACCACATGAGCCTACCTCTGCTTGGAGGGAAGTTTGTTGGCTCTCTTCTCCTCTTCCTCCAAACGCCTGCGGGCCTCTTCCAGCTGTGTCAGGGGGTTAGGGGCAGGATTGGGTGGCATTGTGGGATCTTGGATGAAAAGATGAGACGGTTGGACAGAGTTCCGGAGCTGAGCACTGACCCAGGGGTGCACGGCTCCAGGACGCTCAATAGACAAGGGCCTGGAGCTCTCATGGGCCTGCTGCTTCCTCATCCCAGAAGACCTTGGGGGACAAAGACAAGTGACTGCATAAGCAGTGGAAGCAACAAAGTGTGTCCACACCCACCTACAGGATCACATGGGTCTCCTCTGATCCTGTACAGATTCACTCTTTCCTTCTTGAAGAGTGTTCTTTATTGTGTAATTTGAGATTGAACCAGTTTTCTCATGCTGTGATGTCACTGAGCTGCATTCTTGACCTTTCTTACTTTTTGAAAATTTTATTACATTAATTTTATGTGTGAGAATGAACACACATGTACGTGTTTTTATAAGTATGTCAGAGGAAAACATAAGGGTTTCCTCCTACAATATGTGTCCCAGAGTATGTTGAGGGCAGGTAGCAAGCAGGCAGCACATTAGGGTAGTCTGGGACTGTCCTAGACTCCCCTAATATGCTCAGAAATGGGTCATACAGAGGATCACAGGGATGGCACCTGCTTCCTGTGGAGCCAGGAATATGTGCAAACACAAGTAATATGAAACAAAATGGATGAGAGATATACAGAGAGGTCACGATGGAGCTGAGCAGTCTCAAACCCTTAGAATTGAAGAAAGTAGGCGTAAAAGGCAGAAGACTCTCCCACAGCTGCCACTTATGTAAGTTCATAGGTGACAGGGACTAAGATGGAGTCATCTGACCTTGTAGGCAGAAATAAACTCCTAAAAGCAAAGGTGTTGACAAGACAGGTGGCCAGTTGCTAGGGAACAGGCCTCTGCAGTGTACTTACCCATGGCCTGCCTTCCGATGTCTACTGATCTCCTTCTCCCCCTCAATGATCCACTGCATGATCTTCTGGTTCTTCTCTGCATCCTCTGTGGTACTGGGTACCTCAGCACTGGCATTCTTCCCAGACTCAGTCTTCTTGGTGTTTCTTTTGGAGGATGCACTAGCTTTACCACTGTGAGATCAATATATATGAGGTCACTTGCTGTTTCCTAAACCCTCAAACACAACAAGAGGGCCTGTAACCCACTGTGAAGGCAGTGATCTCTGTGAAGGTCAGCTGTCTGGGGTCTGCTTTAATATGGTAGAAGAGTCATGCTGACCATAGCCCAAGACAAATCCACCACCCCTCCTCACCCAGTCATAGCAATGCCTGGAGCCTGTCTGGCACCTGACCCTGTGTCCTATGATTTTTATCGGGGAGGATCAGGTCACCATAGGGCCATGGCCCCTCTGGACCACAACTTGGATACAAGGCCACACAGGAAACATGTGAGAGGGCTGGGTCAAGACTCACCCAAAGGCCAAGTCCCCAGCACTGGGGGTGGTGCCTGTGTTCTCTGAATAGCTGCGGGGCTTGGCATGACCATGTGTTTCTGGGCCCCATGAGAAGTTGCTCTGGACCCTGCGGGCAGCTTCAGCCTCCATTTGCTCCTTGGGTCTAGCTGAATTATGGTGAACATGGTGGTGGACATGCCTATGGTGGTGCAGGCCAGCTGTATCAAGTTTCAACCCCAACTTAGGAACGTGCTTTCCATGCCCGGAGGCTACACCGCCTAGTACAGCAGTCTTGGTTACATGCCCATTATCGGGAGAACGGTGGCCTGGACCAGGTGACTGGCAGCCAGGTGTCCTCATGACCCTTTGCACATGCTCATCCAGGATGCTCTCAGGATTCTCCTCATGAGCATCCCGCAGTCCGGAGCAGCCCATATCCACATAGCGGGGTGGGAAATGGTGCCAGACTGGGACAGAAGGCAGTTTGTGACTAGCCATGGGGCCAGAAGGCAGTTCACCATCCTCCCCTTCTTCTTCCTGTGGAGAAACAGCAGCACTGTCAGAATGAGAATGAGGACAGACCTGGAAGTGAGCCACAGTTCTGACAGTCAAGCCAGGGACTTTCCTAACTGCAGTGTAGTCAAATTAGGGAGAGGTGTTGACTCCTGGATACCCTGTGCTTGAATTTCAAAAGGCTCTGGGAACCTGAACTGATCCCATCAACCTGTTCTTATCAGGCAAGGAAAAAACAGGTTGAGGGGATTAAAGATCTGGTATCAGTTGTGACCACTGAGAAGGCACTGCATGGATTTAGTTTTATGACTCAGTAAATAAAGGTTTTTGTTTTTGTTCTCTCTTGGTTTTTTGAGACAGGGCTTCTCAATAGCCCTGGTTGTCCTAGAACTCACTGTATAGACCTGGCTGGCCTTGAACTCACAGAGATTCGCCTTCCTCTACCTCCTGGGTGCTGGGATTAAAGGTGTGCACCATTACATAAGGATGACCCAGCTTTTCTTACCAGTTCCTCATATGTAGCAATTAAAATGTAGGATTTGTGGTGAGCCTCGGTTTCTGTTTTTTTTTTTCTTTTTTCTTTTTTTGGTTTTTCGAGACAGGGTTTCTCTGTGGCTTTGGAGCCTGTCCTGGAACTAGCTCTTGTAGACCAGGCTGGTCTCGAACTCACAGAGATCCGCCTGCCTCTGCCTCCCGAGTGCTGGGATTAAAGGCGTGCGCCACCACCGCCCGGCTTCTTTTTTTTTTTTAAAAAAAAGATTTATTTATTTATTATGTATACAACATTCTACCTCGATGTATGCCCGCACGTCAGAGGAGGGCACCAGATCTCAGTACAGATGGTTGTGAGCCACCATGTGGTTGCTGGGAATTGAACTCAGGACCTCCGGAATAGCAAACAGTGCTCTTAACCTCTGAGCCATCTCTCCAGCCCCCTGAGCCTCAGTTTCTATCCCTTGCCCCTGCCAGTTGGGGTTATAGGCTTATGTAGATTCCCATCTTGTTTCATGGATACTGGGTTCTGATCTCCAGTATTTTCTTTTGGAGGTATGGAGGAGGGTTGTTTGAGACAGGGTTTCTTTGTGTAGCTTTGGAGCCTGTCCTGGAACTTGCTCTATAGACCAGGCTGGCCTCGAACTCACAGAGATCCCCCTGTTTCTGCCTCCCAAGTGCTGGGATTAAAGGCATGCACCACCACCGCCTAGCTGAACTCCAGTCTTCATGAATCTGTCCATTTCTCCAGACCTTCTCAGAATTTTATTTCCTCAGTTTTTTTTAAATATTTATTTATTTTATTATGTATACAATATTCTGTTTGTGTGTCTGCCTGCAGGCTAGAAGAAGGCACCAGACCCCATTACAGATGGTTGTGAGCCACCATGTGGTTGCTGGGAATTGAACTCGGGACCTTTAGGAAGAACAGGCAATGCTCTTAACCTCTGAGCCATCTCTCCAGCCCCCCCTCAGTTTTGTTATTAAAAATAAATTATTTTAAGCCCGTTTGTTTTTATTTTTTTTAAAATATTTATTTATTATGTACACAATATTTTGTCTGTGTGTATGCCTGAAGGCCAGAAAAGGGCGCCAGACCTCATTACAGATGGTTGTGAGCCACCATGTGGTTGCTGGGAATTGAACTCAGGACCTTTGGGAGAGCAGGCAATGCTCTTAACCACTGAGCCCTCTCTCCAGCCCCTAGCCCGTTTGTTTTTAATCTTAAGTCTCCAGTCTGTGAAGATTATAACTCGTGCCACCATTAGCCCTGTGTCTACAGTAGTATGCAGATCTGCTGCTAAGGATGGAACTCTTAGACAATGCACACTGTCTACCAGGAGCCTGAGAGGGTAGGGATGGGCCTAGACTGGGGCTCTGAGTTTGGAGAGGGTTGGGTTCCATATGTCAAATAAAAACATCAGATAAAGTAACAGAGAAATACTCCATAGTTGAACATTATACTCTAGAACTTCAAGTATGAAAACTTGCATCAATAAAAATGTTTGATCTTAGCCAGGTATTGGCACACACTTGGAAGCCAGCACCTGGGTGGCTTAAACAAGAATAATGCTGCAAGAGACCATCCTGGGCTGCATAGTGAATACCAGGTCAGGCAGGCTACAGTAAGACTGTGTCTTAGGAAGGAAAGAAGAAGGGAGGTATAGAGGGAGGGAGGGCAGGCTTGAATTTGCAAGTGTTAAACTGTTTATCATAAAACACTGGAGAATGAAGGACACATATAGGTAGACCATGGCCTTACATAAAGAAAGCCTTTCTATAGTAGCATAGAAAAAAACAAAAATATATACAAAAGCAGTGGTTTCTTAGCCAGGTGGTTTTGTTTTTTCGAGACAGGGTTTCTTTGTGTAGCTTTGATGCCTATCCTGGAACTAGCTCTTGTAAAACAGGCTGGCCCTGAACTCACTCACAGAGATTTGCCTGCCTTTGCCTCTGGAGTGCTGGGATTAAGGGCATGAACCACCCCCAACCCCCAGCAAAACCCTGTCTCTTTTGAAACCAAACCAAATAAACAAAATAGTAGTATAGTAGTTAGTGGTTTCTCAATGAACCAAAATGAGCTCCAAGGAAGCCATTACAGTTACTATACTCTGCAGTGTCCCCTAAGTGAGCAGGAGCCCGGCACCTGCCCAGCCTGCCTATCATAGGTCCACTGTGCCTTAGCTCAGTTCCTGCCACCTGCCAAGGCTAGGCACACAGCCATTTTGTCAGTTTCCTGTCTTCTTCAAATGTTGGGAGCCTTGGGAACTTCCTCCTAGGCATCTCCTGGCAGGAAGAGATTGCTGGGGGAATCACTAAGCTCAGTTCATAGTAAAAGAGAGAGGAAAAAGGCACTGAACAGAAAGGCAGGTGGGCTACAGAAATAGTAAGAAGCAGGCTGAGTAGAACATTTCAGAATGGAGGCTACCCTAAGTGCAGGACTTCCAAGCCACAGGAAATAGTGGCCTTGACACAGTTCTAAGCAATATAGTCCACTCACCATCCGTACACGCTTCAGCCGTTCTTCCAGCTTCTCTTCAGCTTCTCGAGTGCGTTGGACAGCCTCTAGACGATGAATAAGCTCTTCAGCAAATTTCTGTGGTTCTACCCGGATCTCCTTTGGCATTCGGTAAGTGCGCTGGAGAGAGACACAATAGTCAGCAGGGTTGCCTTCACAGGGTGGTCCTGCATCCTTTATAGAGCAGCACAGTGACAGCCTAGGATGTGTACAGGAAAACTTGATCTTAGTTATTTTAAAGTTCTTGTACATTTATTTGTTTGAATATGTGAGCATGCACATGGCCGATATGTGCACCATGGCACTATGTAGAGATCATAGGATAACTTGCAGGAGTTGGTTCTGTTCTCCCCTTTCACCAGGTAGGTTCTACAGATAGAACACAGATCATCAAGCTTGGAAGCAGGTATATCTAAGTAACCTTGCTGGTTACATCTATTTTAAAGCAGGTATTTATGGTTCCCTTTTACAGAGACACTAGCATCTTCATTGGCTTCCTTTCTTCCTTCACTGAGCACTGACCTGAAGATGTGGACTTCTCTCTAGCCACTCACAACTAAATTACTGGAGGCCTGGGCATGGTCCTGGTATGCATAGGTTGTGGCACCCCTGAGTGAGCATGTATACATGCTCCCAGACACATAGTGGTCAGTACCTCGACCAACATGCTCTACACTAAATATTCCCAACTCATCACAGAAAAACATTCATAACATAAAGTGGGGAATTCCTGAGGTTCAGTGTAAACAGCACTAGGAACACAGGATCAAGCTGAGTAAGCACAGCACCAGTAACTAGAAACTCCTTGGGTGGACTTGTGGTTCTGAATTAGAATAGTCCCACAGCATACACCTGTTCCAAGAAAATCCTGGATGGAGCAGTACCTGGTCCTGATGCATGGCTGAGTGTAATCAGGGTAGGATTGCACTCAGGAGGGTTGGGATTCTAGGCTCTGTTACAGCAACGGGAGACATAAAATACATCATATACAGAATGAACACGATTTTCCAATCACAAATGCATCTTTTCTAATTTGGGAACTGAAGGTGCAATCAAAAAGCTGAAAGACTCCAACTAGGAAATTCTGATGAGGCTGGGTGTGATGGTGCATATCCTCAATCCCAGTGCCCAGGAGAGAGAGACAGGTTGATCTCTGTGAGTTCAAGATCACCCTAGTCTACACAGTGAGCTCAAGGTAAGCCAGAGCTACATAGTTGCTGTCTCAAAATAATAATAAAATGAATAAAAACAAACGCCGATGTCTGTGTGATGCTCTGAATCACCCATCCTCCCTACACAGGTATGGGTGGAGAACACTGCCACAAGCTCCCCAAGTTCTAGAAGTTTTCTGCCCAAAGCCTGTGTGCCAGAAGGAACAATAATTGTTCTGTGTGCCACTAGTGGTCAGTCCAAGTAGAAAGAGCTATAAATGCCTGCTCAAACACAGAGTCAACAGGCTCAGGACAAGCTACTGTTATTACCCAAGCGGCAATGCTGAGGCAGCTTCTGAGCCAAGATGTCTACATGGCAGCATCAAAGGCTCAGCCACAAAAAGGACAAGTTCCTTGAGTAGTAAAGCCTGTGAATGGATATCTAACATACCCTGGGGTCAGGTGACTTGCAATGTCCAGAGCTGGGTCCCAAGTAGAAATCCATCTTCTCAGAACTACTACAGAAGAACATCTGACTTTACAGGGAAACTATACAGGGAAGGGTGGGTGCTAACTGGAAGTCACCTACTGTTACTGAGCAAAAGAAGTGTTTCAAGCTTTGGGAGCTACCACAGACTATCTATTATGATGGTTATCTCTCAGCTCAACATCACTCAGACAGACTGTCTGCTATGCCCAGCAGACAGTCCTAAGAAGCCTACCAAGTATCTCTCCCACTGATTGGTGCCATGGTGACCAACTCTGTGTAGGAAACCAGTTAGGCATCTGGAGAGAAGGTATGGTGCTTCTGAATATGTGGGACTTACAGGAATGTGAGGTAGAGGCACCCGCCCATTAACTTGGACACTCTCCTGCATCTCTCTTCGGTGCTGCTTACGGATCCTGTATGGGGGGATTCCATCCCTGAATAGACAAAAGATATAACCATTAGCTCAAGTAGAAAATAAGATATAGCAGAATACCATATACTTACCAGCCCATGGTCATTACTGATTGCAATGACACATCCACATTGTATCATCCCATGTGCATGCATATATGTTACTTACATGTACTTCATGACATACACACATACAATTCATATATAACAAAGCCCAGGAGCTCAGTCATGGAATATTCTTCCAGCTACTATTTTATAAACATTTCAATGAAGATCAGCTGCCCTTACTTTATTTATCTATGAGTCTACAAAGTCTGAAAGTTTGATAGCTAAGAATCATTTTCACATTAAAAATTTTATTACACACACACACACACACACACACACACACACACACCATGTATATAGTTGTGCATGTATATGGGTGAGTATATGTACCACAGCACACGTGTGGATTCCGGGGACTGAACCCAGGTCACTGTGAGTCTTTTAGAAGAGCGAAGCAAACATGTAAGGCCAACTATAAACAGCCTTTAGCACCCATAAATCCAAGGACTAAGGTCACTAAAAGGCCAGACTCTTACTTATTTGAGAGAGATGACATATCCAACACCTTGTGAAACTGCCCAGCCTCTATCCCATAGTTCTAGAAGGTACTCTAGGAATCAATCATGGCAACAAATGGAACTAGCAAATCAGAAAAGACAGGCTGACAAATCAAAGTGCTGGGTCTTCTCACTACAGTTCAGTTCTCTAGTTACATGAAAACAGGTGGGTGGGAGAACAGCAATCTCCATGGTGAATGGGATAGGTTTTTAAATTATCTTGCTAATCAAAGAGTCCCCAGAGCAGTTAAGGTGTGTGATCTGTGTATCCTGCCCCTCTGGGGGAGGTGGAAAGCCATCAAGGGCAGCAGAACCCCAACCATGCTACTCTTGACAGCAGAAAAGACATAGCCCCAGAGGATTGCCCTGGCAACCTGCCCAGGTGCTTGGTGTGCTTGGGCAAGAGGGTAGCATTACAGTGTTTTTCCTTTTACATATGCAAAGGGGACATAGAGAATAGAGGAATGGGAGTTTAAAATTCATATGACTTGGATTCCCAGGCACTCAAGATAGTAGGTGGCCTAAAGCCAACAGCTGAAACCTGTTTCTTCTATACTTAGACACAACACTTTAAAATCCCCAGCCTCTGCGGCTTAGGCTTGTCCTCAAAAATTACATCTAAGGATGGGTGTCATACTAGGAAACACCTTGTTGAACAGTTGTATGATCCAATTGCGGCTCCAATGTGAGAAACTCGTAAGCTATCCCAGAAGGTATAGTGAGAAACATCATTTCATTTTTTGCCTCAGATGTATGTTCAAATATAGGTGGTAGTTTTGTATCCCAATTTCTTAAGTCTCCCAATAAAATCTAAGATGAACAGATTATCAAAGAAAAATTGCCTATGCTTGGGGCTGTGGACATAGCTCAGCTGACAGAGTGCTTGCCTAGCATGCATGAAGCCATGGGTCTAACTCTAGCACTGCATTAGCTGGGTAGAGTGGTACATGCCTATAGCCTTGGTACTTGGGAAGTGGAAGCCAGCCTTATTTACATGAGGATCTATCTTACCCCTAAAACAAAAACCATCTACATGTATTTTAAGTTTCTCCATTTTGATATAATGACCTTTTCTCTTTTTTTATTATATGTGTGTGTGTGTGTGTGTGTGTGTTTTTGCCACGTGTGGGGTCCCCTGGAACTGTAATTACAGACAGTTGTGAGCTGCCATGTGGGTACTGGGAATTGAACCCAGGTCCTCTGGAAGAGCAGTTCAATGCTCTTAACCACTGAGCCATCTCTTTAGCCCCAACATGTTCTTTTCTTAAGAAAATATTCAGAGGCTGCAGAAAAGGCTATGCTGGAGGTTAAGTCTTATGAGTTAGTTCCATAGGAAGAGGAGGACCAGGTGTTACAGACACAACTTGTGGTCCTCTTCTGATGGGGCTATGATGGCAACTACTCTGGCAGTGAGAGGTCACAAAGGACTTCAGGAAAAAAGTGTTGCTGAAAATGTCAACATTCAAAGATTCAAAACTGAAATATAGCCAAGTATGGTGGCACACACTTTTAATCTCAGCACTAAGGAGGCAGAGGTAGTGGATCTCTAAATTCAAAGCTGGCCTAGTCTACACAGTGAGTTCCAGGCCAGCACGGGCTGTAGAGTAAGACCCTGTCTCAAAATTAATTAATTAAAACAGAATTAAATGAGACATTCCTCAGATATAACAAACCAGCATTCCGGAGGCAGAGGCAGGCAGATCTTGGTAAGTTGAGGCAAACCTGGTCTACACAGTGAGTTCCAGGACAGTCAGGGCCACACAGAAAGACCTTGTCTCCAAAACATAAAACAAACAACAAAAACCATGAACATAAAGGGGACCATCCTCTAAAACTACATTCAGTAAGTGTAGTGAAAGAGACATGGAGATGAGTGCCTAGCCTAGCAAGTGGTCCATCTGTGCTGGGGACAGAGAAGTTGGTGTGAAGATGGAAGGAGGAAACAGAATTAGGATGAAGTGCCTCAGTCCTAGACAAATGGGCTTCCACAACACTCCTCCTGCTGGCTGAATTTCTGGCTCTGTCCTTCTGGCCTGGAGCTGGTGTACCTCTCTCAGTCAGAATGGATTGCTGAGATGTTAATTTGGCTTCTAGAGTGAGCCCTAAAAACTACTACAGACTTCTTGGATAAAGACAGAATTTCCAGCAGCAAATTTCAAACTTACAGCCTTCTTTATTTCCCCCAATGTATGTATGTATGTATGTTTTATGTATGTATGTATGTAGTTTTGCACTGAGGCTTGAATCTAGCCTTCTAGGCAAGCACTCTACCACTGAGCTACATCCTAGTCAAAGCTTATTTATTTTCATTTGTATTTTGCTGCATGTATGTCTCAGTGAGGATGCAGAATCCTCTGAACTGGAGTCATAGACAGTTGTGAACTGCCATGTGGGTGGTGGGAATTGAACCCAGGTCCTCTCGAAGAGCAGCTGGTACTCTTAACCACTGAGCCTTCACTCCAGTCCCTAACCTTACTTTCTTGTAAATGCTTTCTCATCCTAAAATAGTATCACGTGCTTCAAACTTGTTTTTTTTTTCTTTTTGTTGTTTTTTAATGTTCAAGATAGGGTTTCTCAGTGTAGCCCTGCCTCTGCCTCCCAAGTACTGGGATTAAAGGAATGCACTACCACTACCTCAGCTCAAATTTGTTATTAATTGTTAATTATGAATTAATATAACTCTAAACAAACCATGCATTTCTATAATGCCTGTAGCAAGCAAAATCAGTGTGGAATTTACTCATTCAACAAGTTTTAGAAGAGGGACAGGTCAAGATCAGATGAGGAAATCTACAGAGAACTGATGAGCCAAGCTCCCAGGAACTCTAGATGGTCAGCTGTGGAGCCTACTCGACCGAACTAGGCCCTCTGCACGTGGGAGACAGTTGTGTAGCTTTGTCTGTTTGAGGGGCCCCTGGGCATATTTATATTTCCCTATGGTGGGATGCCTTTGCTCAGCCTTGATACGGCGGGGAGGGGCTTAGTCCTGTCACAACTGAATGTACCAGGCTTTGTAGACTCCCCATGGCAGGCCTTACCTTCAATGGGAAGTGGAGGGGCGTGGGAGGGAGTAGGGAGTGGGAAGGGAATTGTAGCTGGTATATAAAATGAATGAAAAAAATTAAAACCACAAAACAAACAAACAAACAAACAAAAAACCCAATCAACCAACCAACCAAACAGGTATTAGGCCCCTCACTACTAGCTAGGCATGATTTGACACACCAATAAACAACAATAGCAAAAATCATTCTTTAATAAGCTTCTTTTAAAAATACTGTTGCTTTAAAAATATGTTACTTTAAAAACAATTTACATTCTAGGGTTGGGAAGCTAGAATGTAATTAGAAATGTTACAGTCCCAAAGCAGCTATCGTAAGTACTTTGAAAGCTATTCCTTCTAGCCCTAAGGCTTTTATATAATATATAGTTAGAAAGTGGTTTCAGCAGGATTGTGGTGGTTCAAGCCTTTAATTCCAGCACTTAGGAGGCAGAGGCAGAAGGATCTCTGAGAGGTCAGACTGGTCTACAGAGTGAGCTTTGGAACAGCTAGGGTTAACACAGAAATCCTATCTGGGGGAGGTGGTAGGAGGACACATGGCTCCTGTTGGTATCAATTATTCAGTTTTTGTGAACTGTCTAAAATATTTAGGGAATATTCTCCTTCTTTATAATTAAGCCATTAGATTTGGTAAACTGCTAACAGTTATGTCTTCAGTGCTGCATTTGTTTAATCAGAATCTTGTTTAATCAGAAAAGTGACTGAACACAGAAATGAGATGACAATGAAGCCAGATTGTGTGACCTGCTATGCTGCTTACTAAGTTTCTCTAAGAAATGCTCACTTGTATCAATGAAAACAAAAAACAAAACTACACAACCACACAGACACAAAATAGTGATTTATATCCATCAATGGAAAGTGGGGAGCTAGGGAGCTAGATCAGCTGTAAAGTGCTTGCTACAACAACATAATTCTCCAGCATCCACTTAAAACATAAACAAAACTGGGCATGGAAGTGTATGCCTACAGTCCTAGTATTGGAAGATCCCTGGTGCTCACTGCTCAGCTAATTTTACTGAATAAGTGACCTCCAGGTTCAGTGTCAACAAGATTGTTCAGTGGGTAGAGGCCGTTTGAGAATACAATAGGTGTGCAGGCTTGATGATCGAAATTCATTTCCTGGATCCCAGAAGGTAATAGGAGAAAACCAAAAAACACTCTATAGTTGCTCTCTGACCTCCACATGTGCTATAGCACACACATGCACCTACATTCTTTTTTACCACACTCATAATATAATAAATTTTTTAAAATTTTAGGGAGCTGTGGAGTCAGCTCTGTGGTTAAGAGCACTTGTTCTTCCAGAGGACCTAGCATCTACATGGTAGCTCAAAACCACTCTAGGTCTAGGATATCTGACACCCTCATCTGCCCTCCAGGGCACTAGACACACACATTGTACAAATACATAAATGCAAGCCGGCTGGTGGTGCTGCATGTCTTTAATTCCAGCACTCAGGGACAGAGGCAGGCAGGCAGATCTCTGTGAGTTCAAGGACAGCCTGGTCTACACATCGGGAGTTCCAGGACAGCCAGAACTATTACACAGAGAAGCGCTGTCTTAAAAATCAAAACAAACAAACAAACAAACACACACACACACAACCCAAACATCCCCCAAAACCAAATATGCAGGCAAAACACATAACACATAAACAGTGTTTGTGTATGTGTATTTACCCCCTTTTTAAAGACAGGGTCTCACTATGTAGCTCTGGCTGTCCTGGAACTCACTCTGTAGACCAGGCTGGCCTCAAACTCACAGAGCTCTACTTGCCTCTGCCTCCCAGATGCTGGGATTAAAGGAGTGCGCCTGGAGATCCACACTGGAAAACACCTAACACCTAGTGCTGACCTCTGGCTTCTACACACTCACACATCCCATATATACCATTGGCGAGCACTCTCTCCTTCCTTCTTACTTATACCTACCAATTTCCCAGCTTTCACACAAGAGACACACAGGCAGAGCAGAACTGCTGAGCTAGGCCAAGAACCCTGTTGGGAACCCTGCGCAGTAATGAAATAGAGACATCTAGTGGCGATTAGAAGACTTGCTCCTAGTCACTATAATAAGCAAAGACTTAATCCAACACTAGGGTGCTTTTGGAGGGAGCCCCAGGAATGCGGCAAACCTAGACTAAGCATGACTGAGTCAGAACCCCAAGAAACTACAGGCTGAAGGGTTAACTCAACAAAATGTTTTATGCCATTCAATTACCTACTTTAATTACTTAATATGCACCTGAGCTCCAAAACACCACCGGCAGGAGGTGGTTCATGACAGGTCCATTCCCACAAGGGCTTCTGGGAATGTGACCACATTAGAAAAAACAAGCTCCTAAATTGTGATCATTGTATCAGGGAAGTGGAGGCTCAGATCTGCCTCCATGGCTTGGAACTCAGGCACTCAGGGAACTAACTGGTCTTAGCACAGAATCCAATCTCCCCAGCTCCCCAGGACTACTCATGGTGTATCAAGATGTATGGGGCTGGAGAGATGGCTCAGAGGTTAAGAGCACTGGCTGCTCTTCCAGAGGTCCTGAGTTCAATTCCCAGCAACCACATGGTGGCTCACAACCATCTATAATGAGATCTGGTGCCCCTTTATGGTGTGTAGGCATACATGCAGACAGAACATTGTATATATAATTAAGATTCCAAGGCAGAACAACATGGGCAAGAAACATATTTATACAACCTGATGGATTCCAGGACTGTCTCCAGCCCTGCCCTGGAGAGAAGGCTGCCTGTTACCTGGGCCCATCTTCCCAGTGAAATCTATCCTCTCTAGAGGATGAACCTCCAGTTTCTCTGAGTCCTCTGCTCTTAAAAGCTGCTTGGCTTCTAGGAGAGAGAGCTAATACAAACTTCAACTCTAGCTTGGATTCTGTTGCAGGATTTTTGTTTTTGTCTTTTGATACAGGGTTTCTCTGTGCAAGTCCTAGAACTCTGTAGACAAGGCTGGCCTTGAACTAAAAAGATCCACCTGTCTCTCCCTCCCAAATGCTGTGATTAAAGGCATGCGCCACCACCACCAGGCTCTGTTCCAGGATTTTTTTGTTTGTTTTTTTAAGACAGGGTTTCTCTGTAGCTTTAAGGCGTGTCCTGTAACCCGCTCTATAGGCCAGGGCTGGCCTTGAACTCCAGAGATTCACCTGCCTCGGCCTCAGGAGTGCTGGGATTAAAGGCGTGTGCCACCACCACCGGGCTGTTTTCCAGGATTTTTAAACAATTTTGCTGCTGTTGTGCTAGGGACTAAACCCAGGGCTGCCACTGAATTAATTACACCTTGGCCCGTGGGCTAGGTTTTGAAGGATACTGTAACTCACAGGGCAGTCTGTCCTCTTTCTTTAGGGTTTCTGTTTTAACAGTCTCATTCTATAGATCAGGTTGGCATGGCACTCATGCCAATTCTCCTGCTTCAGCATCACAATTTCTGGGCTTGCAAATATAATATACCATGGCCAGCTTAGTGTTTGTTCCTTGGGGACATTCAAGTCAAGCTTTAAAAGAATCAATCAGTAAGGACCAGCCAGTGGGTTAAGCAAAGAGCACTGAAGCATACTGTCAGCAAGCATGGGACTTACACGCTACTGTCCGTAAGGGATAGGGTGTCGGCATCACTGGACAGGCTCTGCTGTTCACTGTCATTGGCGCTGGTGGCTGGGGCCAGGGCATAGCCAGAGTTGACATAGTAGGGGTTGACGGGCTCCCTCCAAGATCCATACCTGTGAATAAGAAAGACATGTGAGTGGCAGCAGAGCAATAGTCTCCTATTTTAATGTACACTGTAGAGTTTTCTGGATTACCACATGAGAAATTCAGAGAAAAACAGAGCAGAAAAGTCCTGTCTCCATCTCGCTGCTCTTCTCATTCCATTCTTCTCAATTCGAAAGGAAAAGATTAAAAAGGGTCTAACTAAGCTATGGGCATCTTTCCAGATGTTTACTACTTTTTTTTTTGAAAGGCATTCAGGTATAAATATGCAGAATAATATCTGTGTAGCAGAAAATGCTCCATCTTTCTCCTAAGAGTACAACCAGAAGGATCCATGATCCCTGTTATAGCTACAAAGTAACCCACTTCTGGCCCATCCCAATAGGTATTTCTGAAGCAGCCAGCCAGAGCCACCAGGACTCTGACTCAGGTCCTTGGGCTCCAGGCATACCCCATGGACAGAACACACAGATGAAATCTGCTGCTGGGTAGGCATGGGGAGATGGGTCAAAGCATCACTACTAGGGCTAACAGAATCCAGTTATTGCTATACAATTGGTCAAAACACAATATACTTAATCTGCATTTTCCCTAAAGAAACTTTTGGGTACTTGTCGTTTGCTTTTCTCATCTCTTTATAGCATTTGGTCCTTGCCTACCATGTGATTTATAAATTCACAACAGTTTTCAAATTACAAAATTATTTTAGCTGGGCATAGTGCCATGTGCCTTTAAGCCCAGAATTTGAGAAACAGAGGCAGGTGGATTTCTTATGAGTTTGAGGCCAGCCTTGTCTACATACTGAGTTTCTTGCCAGCCAGGACTACAAAGAAAGACTCTGCCTCAAATAAAAAAAGATTGCCAAGTGGTGGCTGTGCATGCCTTTATCCCAGCATTCAGGAGGCAAAGACAGGTGGATCTCTATGAATTCGATGCCAACATGGTCTATGGAGCTAGTATCAGAATAGCCAGGGCTACACAAAGAAATCATGTTTAAAAAACAAAAACAAACAAATAAAATACTGTATGAGTGTTTAGCCTGTATGCATATAAGTGTACTATGTGCATGCCTGGTGCCTATGGAAGCCAGAAGAGGACACTGAATCTTCTGGAACTGGCGTTATGGACAGCTGTGAGTTGATGTTTAGGTGCTAGGAACAGAACCAGGGTCTGTTGCAAGAGCAGCTAGGGCTCTTAACCAATGAATTGTTTCTCTAGTCCTCCAACTATTTTCACTATTAATATGCATACATATTAGTACCTATCTATATAATATATTCATACAAAATAATTTCTCCTTAAACATACTTTTTCTTTTTTAAAAAAATAATTTATGTGCCGGGCGGTAGTAGCGCATGCCTTTAATCCCAGCACTTGGGAGGCAGAGGCAGGCGGATCTCTGAGTTCGAGGCCAGTCTAGTCTACAAGAGCTAGTTCCAGGACAGACTCTAGAAACTACAGGGAAACCCTGTCTCGAAAAACAAAAAAAAATATTTTTTCTGCACTGGTGTTTTGCCTGCATGTATATCTGTGTGAGGGTATTGTATTCTCTGGAACTGGTGTTATAGACAGTTGTGGGCTGCCATATGGGTGCCGGGAATTTAATCTGGGTATCTGGAAGAGCCGGTGCTTTTAAATGATGAGCCATGTCTCCAGCTCCAATATACTTTTCTGACATTCCTAGCCCTCTTATCCTGATCCCTTGAATGCATGATCCTGCCTCAGTCTTCCTGAGTAGCTGAGATTATAGGACTGTACCACCATACCTGATCCTTATAACTTTTTGCATTGTGCAGATATACCTTTTCATTTTAGGTTATAAACACAGTATTCTATTATTATTTAAAACCATTAAAAGATTTTTTTGAGGCAAGATTTAGCACTGGCTGATCTTGAAATTGCAGAGATTGTGCCTCTGCTTTCCCAAGCATATGGTAACATGATATATCATAGCCAGCTTCCATTAATTTTCTGCTTGTGGGGTTTTTGTTGGTTTGTTTTGTTTTGTTTTTTTTTTTTTTTTGGTTTTTCGAGATAGGGTCTCTGTGTTGCTTTGGAGCCTGTCCTGGAACTAACTCTTGCAGACCAGGCTGGCCTCGAACTCACAGAGATCCGCCTGCCTCAGCCTCCCTAGTGCTGGGATTAAAGGTATGCGCCACCACCAGCCGGCTCTGCTTGTGTTTTAAGAAGAGTCTCACTATATAGCTTAGGTTGGCCTCAAAGTCACATTCCCTCTGCCTTAGCTCCTCAAATGCTGGGATTACATCTGTGTTACTATCCAGGCTTCCAATACCTGTGTGTGTATCTGTGTTTGTAAAGGTGCAAGTGGAAGTCAGAGATCAACCTTAAGGGTGTTCTTCAGGAAAATGGCTATCTAGCCAGCCTGACCCAAGGATCCTGTCTCCATCTCCAGAGGGTTGATTATTATAGCTGGCTGCTTATGTGAGTGACGGGAATCAAACTCAAGTCATCAAATTTGCATGACAAGTCCATTATCGACTAAGTTAGTGCCCTGGCCTCTAATAGCTGTTTTAAATTTTTTCTTTGATCTTTATCTGAATTGGATATATGCACAAATAAAACCTAGCTGATACTCTGACCCCACAATGGATGGCCAGTTGTTAGCAGTAAATACTACATAATAAGTAATTAAATGCTACTCTTGGCCACATCCTAACCTCACTTTTTAAAAAAAGATTTATTTATTTATTATGTATACAACATTCTGCCTCTATGTATGCCCGCACGCCAGAAGAGGGCGCCAGATCTCAGTACAGATGGTTATGAGCCACCATGTGGTTGTTGGGAATTGAACTCAGGACCTCTGGAAGAACAGACAGTGCTCTTAACCACTGAGCCATCTCTCCAGCCCCCCCACCCCCAACCTCACTTTTAACACAGGAATGTGGATTCCACATTGCTGTACTGAGACTAACCTTGTAGCAGTTGTACATCTATAACAGTGGTTCTAAACCTGTGAGTCGCAATCCCTTTGGGGTCAAATGACCCCTCTACAAGGGTCCCCTATCAGATATTCAGCGTATCATATATTTTCATTTGATTCCTAACAGTAGCAAAATTACAAGTAACAATGAAAATAATTTTATGGTTGGGGGTCACCACATGAGGTATTACATGGTCACAGCATTAGGAAGGTTGAGAACCATTAGTCTGTAGCGTCTCCTGCCAATTCTCTTCTTTAAAGATGGCCCTCAGCTGAGCATGGTGGTGAATCCCTTTAACTTCAGCACTTGGGAGGCAAAGGTGAATTCTGGGTATATACAGAGTAGTGTGGTTCTCACTTTCCTAATGCTGCAGCCCTTTACAGTTCCTCATGCTGTGGTGACCCCAACCACAAAATTATTTCATTGCTACTCATAAATGTAATTTTGCTACTGTTAGGAAGTGTAATGTAAACATTTTGAGATAGATAGTTTGTCAAATAGGTTGTAACCCACAAGTTGAGAACCACTGATATAGCATTCCTAGCCAGCCATGGCTACACAGTGATGGCCTCAACAGCACCACTCAAGAGCACCTAAAGGCAGCAAATTAGGAAATAACAAGGATGGGGGCATTTGAGAGGTTCAGCTGTTTGAACGCTGGACCCTAGGATTAGAGCCCTTCCATTGAGTGGTAAGCCATGGGCTGTGCTTGACTGCCAGGCACTCTGTACCATAGCTTGGGTAGAAGGAAAACCCAAATCTAAGGGAAAAGGCCTTCTTTTGGACATCCATTTGCCAGGTGAACAGACACTTCGAGAAAATTCCTACTCCATCAATTGTGCAAGGGCCCTTCAACAAGATGTACTGGATGGACACCTCAGAATTCCAAGCTATTATACCTTAGGATATGTGGGCCAGACAGCATTTGACCTTAAAAGGCATACCCTGATCCTTTGTCCCTACACTTCAGAAGGCCCAACATCTAAACTCAGGAAGGAAGGTGATATTCTGTAAGAGCAGTGCATCCCAACACTCATCTCATTATTGAAGTGCAAGGATACAAGGGGCGACCACAGTGCTAGGAAAATGAACCCATCTGTCAGTCAGAGAGCATTCTGACTACATACTGCAGCCCCAAATTATTTGCACTGGGCATTAACGGGTCATGGCTGGTCAGGGAAAGGCAAGACCAGCAATCTCAACCTGGGATGTATGTTAATTGCCAAGAGGCTACCAGGTGCTTGAGAAACCAGCTCTTTGGAATCAGCACCATGTATCTGCGTGATATCTGGGTCAGCCCCTTATCCCCATGTGTCAGGTCAGCTTATGACTTTATGTTCTTTGCTGAAGTGTGAAGAAATGTTTTTTTTCAAAAACACTATTATCCTCTAAGTTTAAAATCAGCACAGTTATGTCAACCAATACTGTCACAACCACACAACCACAGAAGTAAAACTCAGAATGTTGCCTAATGCTAAATCATTCTTGAATTTGTCTGAAACTACTAAGAATATTAAGCCACATGGTGGCACATGACTGTAATGCAGCAAGTCAAGAAGAGGCTGATATAGGAGAATTAAAACAAAATGAGGGAGGCCTGCATGATCTATATTCAGAGTTCCAGGCTAACCAGATCTATATAGTGACACCCTATCTTTAAGAAAAGTATAAGCTGGGCAGTGGTGGCTCACGCCTTTAATCCCAGCATTTGGGAGGCAGAGGCAGGTGGATCTCTGTGAGTTCAAGGCCAATCTGGTCTACAGAGAGAGTTCCAGGACAGCTAGGGCTGGAAAAAACAGAAGAGTAGAGGGGAGGGGAGGGAAGGGGAGGGGAGGGGAGGGAAGGGGAGGGGAGGGGAGGGGAGGGGAGGGAAGAGGAGGAGAGAAAAAGAATGCCTGGTGATGGTGGCTCATCCTTTCATCCCGGCACTGGGGAGGCAGAGGTAGGCAGATTTCTGTGAGCTCAAGGTCAACCTGTTCTACAGAGCAAGTTCCAGGATAGGCTCCAAAGCTACACAGAGAAACCCTGTCTCAAAAAACAAAATAAATAAATAAACGAAATAAAAAGAAAAGAAACAAGTATAAGGACAATAGATTAAATTTTAAACTTGTTAGTTTTCTGATTTGCTCTCTGCCCTCCAGACTGTCAACATTGTTCTGTTCAGTAACAGAAGAGTCCAGCAGGGTGGGGAATTCCTTGAGCATGCTCAACTGCCTCCCATCCCACTCCACAGCCTGGTGCACATCCACCCGACCTCCCTTCCCCTTCTACAGTCCCAGGTGTGTATTTCACATGTGTGGTAAGCCTGTGTTCCACACAATTCAATGAAGACCATAACTACTGTATATACAATCCCTGTATACTGTATATACAAGTCCAAAGAGAAGGAAAAAACTCAGATGAAAGAGAACAAAGGGAGGAGGGAAGCTACCAGTTGCCCACACCATCTAAAACTTCTATATGTCAGCACTAGCTCCAAGGAATCAATCTGTCAGTCATCTAACTGCTCTAGTGAAAGCACAGACCATTTGTCTGATGTGATAAGGAATGCTCTGTCAATGATGTGCAAGAGAATGTCACAGAGAGGTGGAAGGACCATCCCTAGAACAGCTGGAAACCAGAAAGAAGAGGACTGGGTATGCCTGAAAACAGGGTGTACATGCACTTGTGCATCTGCACAAAGACAGAAAGCACATGAGGCTCCTCAAATTCCTCTTTCAAAGTTCTACAGCTTTTTTCTTCCTATTTATTTATTATTTTTATTTTGTTGCTTTTTTTTTTTCAAGACAGGGTTTCTCTGTGTAGCCCTGGCTGTCCTAGAACTCACCCTATAGACTAGGCTGACCTCAAACTCAGAGATCTGTCTACTTCTGTTTCCTGGGTACTAGGATTAAAGGGTATTAAAGGTATGCACCGCCACTACCCTGCTATTTTTTGGGTGTCTGAGACAGGATTTTATGTAGCCCAGGCTGACCTTAAATTTGCTTTGTAGCTAAGGATGATCTTTAAACTCCTAATCTACCTACAAGTATGTGTGTAGTGGGGGGGGGGTTGCAAGTATGCATCACTTATAGACAGGGCTCTGTACTTTTCTAAGTTCTCAAAATAAAAACCTAATGGGATCCATGCAAACATGCTCAACTTACTCCTGAGAAAAGTACAAAAACAAATGGATGGAGAAAACACAGTCTTTTTCAATAAATGACGGCATGGCACCTAGACACAAAGAATGAACTTTAATTTATATCTCACATTTCATATCAAGTCAACTCCTATAGCTCCTGGATGTTTTTGGCCTGAACCACAGGGATGCTCCAGCATTCTACTCACTTGGCCTCTGCAACACCTCAGACCAGCAACATGCCCTGGCATGCTACCCTGTTCTCCTGGGAACTCAGTGCTTCTTTCTCACCCCTGTAACATCAAATATCAGCCGGCATTCAGACCATTGTGAGAGGTACTCTGGTCACCTATAGCCAACCCAGAGTGGACCCATCATAATCATTTTTGCATGTGTACCGTGTGTATGCCTGGTGCCTACAGAGGTTGGAGAGGGCACTGTATCTCCTGAAACTGAAGGTACACGTAGCTATGAACTGCTTGATGTTGGAAAACAAACAAACCCATATTCGACGTTGTTATGGCATCTCCAATCGTGGTTCATTTGTCTCCCAGATAGGGGCTACTTGGTGTCTAAATGCCCTTTAGGCTTCCTAGGAAAATCTCTAACATGGGTCAATGAAAATACTTATCTTGGGGCTAAGGAGACAGTTCAACTATAAAATGACTGCTGTGCAAGCATGAGGACCTGAGGCTCATCACTCACTGCACACACAGAAAATGTTGGGGATAGAATTGAGCATGGTGGCATATGCCTTTAATCAGAGCACTCAGAAGGTACAGATAGGAGGATTTCTGTGAGTTCAAGGTCAGCCTGGTCTAGTCTACATAATGACTTCCATGGTAGCCAGGATTACTCTCAAAACAAAACAAAACAAAAAAGGCAGTGCCAGGGGACTTAGACATGTGAAGAGATGCGTACACATACATTTTTAGATTTTTAATTAATTATTTATATTTACGTGTATGTGTGTTTTGCCTGCATGCAAGCCTGTGTACTACACAAAAGCCTGGTGTCTGAAGAAGTCAGAAAGGGATGTCAATTCCCTAGAACTGGAGTTTTAGATGGTTATGAGTTGATATGTAGGTACTGGGAATTTAACCCAGGTCCTCTAGAATAGCAGTCAATACTCATTTTAACAGCTGAGCCATCTCTTTAGTGCCTTGTTTTTGTTTGAGGCAAGGTTTCTCTATGCATCCCAAACTGGCCTCCAACTCACAGTTATCCTTCTGCCTCAGTCTCCTAAGAGGTATGTACTACCAGGCCCAGCTTGAAGCACTGGTATTTGTTTTGTTTTGTTTTGGTTTTGTTCTTCCTTTCTTCTTTCCAGTGCTGAGTGATCACTTGACTCTGCCCGAGTTCTCTGAGGAAGTAACCTAATACCCACAGGTAGAGGCAGGAGCTTTACTGGTTTTAATTTGTTGTGGCAGGTGATGGAATACTCCTGAGTGTCAGAGGCTTTCAGCTCCTCTCCTAATAGTCTTGGCCAGAATTCTGCTTCAATTGAGTCCTTCCTGCCAGGCTAACCTTGTTGCCCAAATGGTCAGAGGCCAAGAGCCGGCAAATACATTCTGCAAATCTGTATTAAACGGGGGAGGGGGAGCATACTGGATTGAACAGATAACTGTAGGCTGAAGGAGATGGTCTCTTAGGGCCCCCACACCCAGTCCTGTCTTTGGTCATCTACGTCCAAGGGACCCAACTCAAATTGGGTGAGTTCCTCCAATAACTGCTGGCTCTTTGTGACATCCTTGAAGCTCAGACAGCATTGGTGAGGACTGTATCTTAGCACAGTGCAGAAGCAAATCTTGAAGCCAAACAGGGAACAGACTGACCATGCCCCACTACCTACAGGCACTGTCTCCAGATCTGTCCCTGAACTTTATCATTTACAGACTAACTCCTGCCTGAACCTAGGTCTATACTTGACTTTGGTAAGAGATGACCCTCAGCTGCATTCACACCCTCAACACTCTGAGAACAGCCAACAACACATATAAGATGAGCACTCTTCTCCCAGGTGCAGAACCATTAATCCCATAAAGACTCAGTCCTTTCCCAGATGCAATGACAGGAGCCCACTCTACTGAAACCCATACAATAACTCAGACAAGCTGTGGCGCCACCATAACAAAGAGATAATACTTGGGTCCTACACCCAGGGTTCCAGATAGATGAAGGCAACTAACATCCAAGAACAGAAGGCATTACAGCATATCATTAATGTCCCAGCACTATTCACTTATGAATGGCAGCATGACACCAATGCTGAAAGGCATATCTACTCACAGACAAGTTACCAGACATGTTAGTGCAAGACTTCAATCTCAACACTTGGGAGGCAGAGGCAGGCAGATCTATGTGTTTAAGGTTAGCCTGTTCTACAAAACAGTTCCAGGACAGCCAAGGCTACATAGGGAAACCCTGAATCAAGAAAATCAAAAAGGATACACAGAAAAACAAAAACAAAAAAAAGGCAAAAACAAAACAAAACAAAAAAGCATGCTGTTGATATCTTGATCTTGTCTACCTATGGATGACATCTACCACCCATTCATGTTATGATGCATACCCATTCATGAAAGGCAATGACATGTCTGGGTTCTGATTGTGTCCATCTTATAAGATCATCATGACATTGACACCAATGTACCTTTCACTACATACACATTCCCTTTGGAGACAAGAGACTAGTTTCACAAGATAACTTCTCTTCCAAGAGTTGTAACATCTCACACTAGGCTTCAGAACTACAGAAGATCCAGTGAAGAAGGTACTAAAAGGGTGAGAGGGAATATCCCTCACTCTAAATTACCATCTCTATAAAATGGAAAACACCGGCCTACAAGATCTTGGACATATCCATACTACATACATACAGCTACTTACAAAACAAGTGCCTCACCTCTGCATCTAAAGGAAAAAGAGTATCCTGTGAACTGCAATACACATCAGCCACCAGCAGCTACCACAATCTCTTCATCTCCTCCATGTAAAATCAGGAACTCAGCCTCCACATCCACCTGTGAGGATCACAGTCACCAGCACCCTCCACCAGTAAGTACATCGGTCAGTCAGATGTTAGAACCCTTGGAGGCAGGTGCAGGTGACATTAGAAGCCTGCCATTAACTATGGACCTACTTTGCAGCATGATTGAGCTGGGTACCACCTAACTGAAGCTCCATAAACCCCACAGGATATTAAGACATGAAAAGATGGGAGTCACCAGAAGACAAGGAATGGACACTTCTGGTCTGCTTAGGAGGTTGATCACATGGGCATTATGTTTATTCTTATAATTTGCTGATACACCCCCTTTGAACAGCATCAAATGTTCTTTATAATCAAGAAGTAGGGGCAAAGAGGGTACATGGCTGACATACTCTGCATTGATACAAATACAGAGGATGGGATGATTACACTTGCCCAACAAAAGTGACCTTGAAGAATTCTGTCCCAATTTTTGTTAAACACCAAGCCACCATTTATTCATTATAAAGCAGAAACGACAATGGTCAGCAAGGTGGGTAGCATGGCCTTTAATTCCAGCACTTGGGAGGAAAAGGCAGGATGATCTCTGTGGGCTAATGCCAGTCTGGTCTACACAGAGAGGAGAGTTCCAGGTCAGCTATAGTTACATGGAAAGATGCCACCTAAAACTTAAAAAGTAAAGGAAGAAGGGAGGGACAATGGTAGACTCTGTAGGACTTCTTTTTTTTTAAGATTTATTTATTATATATACAGCATTCTGCCTGTGTGTATGCCTGCACACCAGATTTCATCATAGATGGTTGTGAGCCACCATATGGTTGCTGGGAATTGAACTCAGGTCCTCTGGAAGAGCAGCCAGTTTGTTTAACCTCTGAGCCATCTCTCCAGCCCCCTCTGTAGGACTTCTGAGCATCTTAGTGAATAATACAATGCTTGGGAAGGGTTCAGCTTGCAAAGCAGAAGAATCTCAACATAGACTAAACTGTCTCTGGCCCAGTATCCCACATGTCAGTTGGAAGGAGAAGGGGATGAGGTTGGCTACTGGTCACAGCTAAATAACCACACATGCAAAAGATTCTGAAGTCAGAACAACAGATCCATGGGCTCCAAGTACTGGTAATTCTACTATGGCTCTACAGAAGAGAAAGGGGGAGAAGTGAGAGCCATGTCTGATATTGTATCCTCTCCACCCCAATTTCTACACATTCCAGTGTTAATCAAATCAGCAAATACTTAAAGTAACTGCTACTGAGCATGCAAGATAGCTTAGATGGTAAAAGTGCCTGCTGCCAAATCTATTTATCATTAGATACATGTGGCAGGAAAGAATGACTAATGCAAGTTGTTCTCTAATGCCAAATATGGACCATGCATGACACATGTGTACATGCATGCACACACACACACACACACACACACAAATAACTAAACCGATAAAAATACAGGTAGCAGTCAGGCAATGGTGGTGCACCCCTTTAATCCCAGCATTCAGAAGATAGATCTCCATGAGTTCAAGGCCAGCCTGGTCTACAGAGCAAGTTCCAGAACAGCCAGAGCTACTACATACAGAGAGATCCTCTCTCAAAAAACAAAACAAAAGTTTACACCAATACATAGCCATTCCACTTTTTAAAAATCCCACTATTTAAACCTCACTTCATCAGTTAGAGTGTTTATCAGATTTGTGTACACCTAAAGAAGTATTCTGAAACCCTTTAATGTGTCCAGGCTTTCAAGTAAGGACCTTGAAGAAATCTGATGGAAGCTGTGTAGTCACTCAGGTCCAAGCAGAAGGGAAATGGGGGTCTCTAGTTTTCAGACTTCACAGCTTTTGAGCCCTCACTAGAAAGTCCTATTTGTGGTTGTACAGAGCTTTCTCTTTCAAATTCCTCTTGGCATACATTAGCCCATAGTTTTGACTCTGATGTTAAGAGATGCACGAAAGACATATATTTGCTGCATAAAAGGAAAAGTGAAAGTAGTTTCGATCCTTAGCAGCCAGAGATAAAACCATATGGCCTGGATTCCTCTAGATTTTTCTTAATATATACATAATCTAGTCTTTAATTCAGCAGTGAGATTAAAATCTGTATTATCCACTACATGTACCTCAAACTCATAAAGATTGGCTGCCTCTGCCTCACAACTGCTAGGATTAAATTTGTGCAACACAATGGCTATTGCCCAATTTTCTTTTTTTTTTTAAATAAGATTTATTTATTCATTAGGTATACAACATTCTGACTCCATGTATGCCCACACACCAGAAGAGGGCGCCAGATCTCATTACAGATGTTTGTGAGCCACCATGTGGTTGCTGGGAATTTAACTCAGGACCTCTGGAAGAGCAGCCAGTGCTCTTAACCACTGAGCCATCTCTCCAGCCCCTAGGCCCAATTTTCTTATGATGAGCAAAGATGAGGTAAGAAACCCTGAGTTGTACAAGAATGGGAAGCACACACATACAACACATACAAACTAAGGCTTCAGTTGTGTCTCATGTAGAGACACTATGTTCCTGAGAGAGGCACAATTTTCAGTCACAGGCACCTCATAAAAAACTTCTACGACAAATGACCTTTTGCCACCAACTTCATGTTTCCATGGGTGTCACACCAGACCTCCTCTAACTGGCTTGTCACATGTCTTTTCCTCTGAATTCTCATGTTTTAAAAAAACGTTTTAAAGCCCAGATATGGTGGTATAAACTTGTAATTCTAATACTCAAGAGGCAGAGAGAGGACGATTGTTGGAAGACCAAGGCCAGCCTGGGCTACACAGTGAGTTTCAGGCCAACCAGGGCCACAAAATAAGGCACTACCAAAAAAAAAGGGGGGGGGGGGAACGATACCATAACATAGGGTCCAGAATCTATAATTCACAGGCTCTCTAAATTGAAAAAATAGTGAAAATGAAAAGGAACAAAAGTATCAAAAAAAAACCATGACAGAGAGAACATATTATCAAAACAACCCATAACTGAAAGACGTTTCTTCTTCACAGTGAGAGAAGCCTCAGAGGGAAAAGCCTCAATGTTATAAGAGAATGCTAACAACAAAGAACACATTCAAGAAGATTCTAAGGGTAAGGCAGTAAGTAAGGTAGGCATGCAGCTCAGTGGAAGAGTGCCTACTAAGTACGTATATGGCCCCAGATTCAATACCCAGCACCTTAAAGAAAACAAGAAAGCCAAGTGTGGTAGCTGACATATGTAGTATTATTCAGGTGGAATCAAGATGATTTCTGTTGAGTTTGAGGCCAGCCTGGACCACAGCTTGAATCCCAGGCTAATCTGGGCTACATAGCAAGACTTTGCAAAAACAAAACAAAGCAAAACAAAACACCATCACCATCCTGGGAAAATAAGTCATAACCACAGAATGGTTTAGATCAACTCCAGCAAAAAGGCAAAAACCTGAGAGCCTTTCCACCCAATTAAACCCTCCTTAACTAGGCTCCACAAAGAATGTTTGACAACCGGGCAGTAGTGGTACATGCCTTTATTTAATCCTAGCACTTGGGAGGCAGAGGCAGGTGGATCTCTCTGAGTTTGAGGCCAGCCTGCAAAGCATGTTCCAGGACATCAGGACTACACAAAGAAATCCTGTCTTAAAAAAACAAAAAAGAAAACAAGTTTGACAACTTTGCACAGAACATCAGTAGTATCACACACATACTACTAACCCAATACCCAGCAGTACCACAGCAATGACCACAGCACACCATAACACAGTGTCTCAAGAACACAGCATCCAGGACCACCCAAACTGTTAACACTGTGCACCCAGACCACAATTCTGGACACCACACACACTATCACAAACCAAGGCAACACAGCACCTAGTACTCAGAATCACAAAATGCTATGGGAACTCTTTCAGCTAGAGTAGGAACACAGAAGGCTTTGGGAAACAGGTCTTCAGGGAAAACTAGTTTATCACTTATTATTATAGTGTATAGTACACTTCAAACTAGTAAAGAACGTAAGAAGTTTCACAAAGAGGCTAGAAAAATGGCTCAGCAGTTTAGAGCACTTATTCTTTTCTTTTTTTTTAAATATTTATTATGTATACACTATTCTTTCTGCGTGTATGCCTGCAGGCCAGAAGAGGGCACCAGACCCCATTACAGATGGTTGTGAGCCACCATGTGGTTGCCAGGAATTGAACTCAGGACCTTTGGAAGAGCAGGCAATGCTCTTAACCACTGAGCCATCTCTCCAGCCCCTAGAGCACTTATTCTTGTAAAGAACCGAAATTCAATTCTCCCAGCACCCACATGGAAATTATAACTCCAGTTCCAGGGGAATCCGATGCTCTCAGCCTTGCAAAGGCACCAGGCACTCACAGATTGTATGTGTATACACACATGCAGGCAAAACACCTATACATTAAAATAAATTTTAAAAGGGGAGAGCTAGAAAGATGGCTTAGCAGTGAAGAACTCTTACTGCTCTTGCAGAGGACCACAGTGTATTCACAGAACCTATGTCAAGTGGCTCAAAACCACCTGCAACTCCAGCTCTAGAGATCTAACACCTTAGACTCCCTTGGGTATGCACACATATACAGAGACAATTTTAAATAAATAACTAAAATTTTAAAATCTTAGGGAGCAATGGTTCAGAGGTTAAAGCACTGGCTACTCTTGCAGAGACCCCGGGATTAGATTCCTAGCATCCACATATACATGGTGCACAAACATACATGTAAGCAAAATGCTCATACACATAAAATATAATTTTTTTGTTTTGGTCTGGTTTTTGTTTTTCGAGACACAGTTTCTCTGTGTAACAGCCCTAGTTGTCCTGGAACTCGCTCAATAGATCAGGTGGCTTCAAACTCAGAGATCCACCTGCCTCTGCCTCCCCCGTGTTGGGATTAAAGGTGTGCACCACTACCACCTGGCTAAAATATTATTTTTTAAAGATTTATTTCTTTTTATGCGCATTGATGTTTTGCCTGCATGTAAGTCTGAGTAAGGGTGCCAGGTCCCCTGCAACTGGAGTTACAGATAGTTGTGAGCTGCCATGTGGGTGCTGGGAATTAAACCTTGGTTTTCTGGAAGAGCAGCCAGTGTTGAGCCATCTCTCCAGCCCAAATAATAATTTTTTAATAAAAAAAAAAAATTGAAGCCGAGCAATAGTGGCACATGCCTTTAATCCCAGCACTTGGGAGGCAGAGGCAGGTGGATCTCTGTGAGTTCAAGGCCAGCCTGGTTAACAGAGTGAATTCCAGGACAGTCAGGACTACACAGAGAAACCCTGCCTATAAAAAAACAAAACAAACAAACAAACAAATAAATAAAAGTCTAAGGGTTGCTTATATAGTCTCAGAAATAGTGGAAACACACAGCGATCTGACCACTGGGAGGTGGGATGGTAAATGTAGAGGACTTCTTTCAGACTAACCATGAGGCAACTACACAGTGTGCCAGTTCTAGTCTGAATAAAGCACGTTCTTAAGGGATTTCAAGCAACTGTGAGAGGACCCACCTGGGGGGGGGGGGTGTCTGTAGTGCCCTATCTAAAAATATCATGCAGTGGAGTGCAGCTATACTTGGAACAGAAGAGACGCTCTGTAAAGCAACACTTTCTAAAGTAATAATAGAATTTCTAAAGAATATCCAAATAAACAATTATTAGGTAGGTTTTTGTTTCTGTTTTGTTTTTTTAAGATGGGATTACTGTGCCCTGGCTGTCTTGGAACTCACTCTGTTCCAAGACCAGGCTGGCCTCAAACTCACAGAGATCCACTTGCCTCTGCCTCCCCAGTGCTGGGATTAAAGGTGAGAGCCACCACCCAGCAGAACTATTAAGTTTTTTTTATCCAAATATGTTTTATCCAATTGTGTACACCCATGATAACAGGCTTAATAGTCTTCAAAGCTGATGGATTCCAACATATAAGACATCTTCTATCTTAATTTCAATTCAGTCTCTGATGAATGAACCAAATACAAACAGTCCAGCCAATAGCCAGGCAGCACAGTTTTATCAAGAAAACAAAACAAAAAAAGAGAGAGAAGAGTTCTAGCCACTGTTAAGCAAAGTTGAAATGATTCATAATTAAACAACTGGTCTATTAATATTTGCTATCACTGCTTTAATATAGTTTACCTCCCAAAAGAAAGGCAATAAAGTATTAAGTGTCACAGGTGTGAAGGATTCTAAAGAGAAATAAAAAGAAAAAAATCCTTCAGTTTAGAACCTACAAAAGCTTGTGTGTCTTGATTAAAGTACTGCTTTTTGCATGGTGTGAACTAAAGTTATTGACACATAAATTTGTAATATATCCTGTTTGTATTTTTTCTAAGAATATAATGTTGACGTATTTTGTTGCTTTTATTTTATAAAATATGTATGGGTGTTCTGTGTGTGAGTATGTCTGTGTGCTACTTGAGAGCCTGATGCCAATGGAGACCAGAAAAGGGAGTTGGATACCCTGGGACTTGAGTTACAGAAGTTGTGAGCTACTATTCTGGTGATGGAAAGGAACCTGGATCCTCTGTAAAAGCAGCCAGTGCTCTCAATCACTGAGTCATCTCTCCAGACTCATGTTAGTATGCTTAATATCAGAATAAACATTTTATAGTGGCTGGGAAAAAATGGCTCAGCAATTAAAGAGCAGTCACTGCTCTTACAGAAGACTCAAGCTCAGTTCCCAGCACCCACATTAGATAGTTCACAACGCCTGTAACTCTAGTTCAGAGGATCTGACACTCTCTCTGGCCTCAACAGGCACCTCATGTTATCTTTTATTCTCTGACATAGTCACACACACACACACACACACACACACACACACACACACACACAAATAAATCTCATCTCTGTGTGTAAAATCTATACTTTTTTCAAGTATTGGATGTCTTACTTTTAAATTCTTTCTTTAGAGACAGGTCTCACTATGTACACCAGACCAGTCTTAAATTCACAAAGAGCCAACTGCATCTGCTTCCCTAGAGCTGAGATTAAAAGCATACACACTACTCACCACCTTGGCAAGTTATCCCTTTAAATTTTTGTTTGTTTTGTTTTTTGAGACAGGGTTTCTCTGTATAACCTTGGCTGTCCTGGAATTCTCTGTAAACCAGTCTGGCCTCGAACTCAGAGATCTACCTACTTCTGCCTACATAGTGCTGGGATAAAAGGCATGCATCACCATACCTGGCTAATTCTTTTAATTTTTAAATGTAAAAAGGTACTTAGGTTTTTAAAAACATAAGTATTGTATTAATGCTGTTAAAAATACATAACTTCAAGTCGGGTGGTGATGGCATACACCTTTATCTTAGCACTTAGGAGTTAGCGGTAGGAGGATCCCTGTAAATCTGAGGCCAGGCTAATCTACTTATCAAATTCCAGAAAAGCCAAACTAAATAAAGACCCTGTCTCAAAAAGCCAAGCAGTGGTGTTATACATCTTTAATCCCAGAACTCGGTAGGCTGAGGTAAGCTAATCTCTGAGTTAGAGGCCAGACTGACGTACATAATGAGTTCCAGGATAGTCAGGGCTACACAGAGAAACTCTGTGTTGTGTGTGTGGTAGGGGGAGGCAGGAGTAAGCTACATAAAATGTAGAGGATGGGTGCATGCACAAAATGAATAAATGAATGAAGAAATGTAATAAAATACAGGCCTCCTGTAACTTTTTGTTTGTTTAGTTTTAACTTTTTAAAACAGGGTCTCATTCTTGAGCAGGAAGCAATACTGCCTCAAGTCTCCCAAGTGCTAGGATGACATTAAAGTTATGAATCATTAAAGTTATATCTAAGTCAATAACCTTTACTTTATTTCATGTATATGGGCATCTTGCCTACATATATGTCTGAGCATCATGTGCATGCCTGGTGTTCACAAAGGCCAAAAGAGGGCATCAGATCCCCCTAGAACTGGAGCTACAAATATTGTAAGCTGTGAGGGCTGGGAATTGATCCCAGGTCCTCTGGAGGAGCAGTAAGTGCTCAACCACTGAGCCATCCTCAGTCTTCTGAATTTTTTTAAGAATGTACTTTCTATAATGGGGAAATGGCTCAAAAGTTAAAGCATTTGTTCACAAAAGTGAGGAAAAGAGTTCAGATCGCCAGAGCCCATGTAAATGTCAAGTGGATGTAACAGGCTGCCTATATTCTTAGTGTTTCGAAGGCAGAGACGGGATCCCTGAAGTAAGCTGGCTAGTCAAACTAGCTGGATTGGCAAACTCTGGGTTCAACTGAGAGACAGAGCCTCAATGAGTAAGGTTAAAAACCAATCAAGACTCTCGATATCAATCTCAGGACTCTACATGCATTCAGACATGCAAACATACATACACAAAAGAAAAAAAACATACTTTTAAAGTATAAAAACACATATTGTTTATAATTTAAATTATAAACACATATTTGAGAAATAGGGCTGGAGAGATGGCTCAGCAGTTAAGAGCACTGGCTGTTCTTCCAGAGGTCCTGAGTTCAAATCCCAGTAAACACATGGTGGCTCACAACCATCTCTAATGGGATCTGATGCCATTAGTTAGTGCTCTTAACCTCTGAGCCATCTCTCCAGCCCCCTGCACTCATTTTCTAGGCTTGTCAATGACACTTATATAGAAGGCTGGGTCTGGGGTGTAGAGATGGGGAAGACAACAGCTTTGACCCATGCGTAAAATGTCTAGTGCCACAAAAAGATGCTTAAGTAGTAGGGGGCTATCTCAGATTTGGGGGGGGGTTGTATTGTTTTGTTTTTCAAGACAGGGTTTCTCTGTGTAGCAGCTCTGGCTATCCTGGAACTTGCTTTGTAGCCCAAACTGGCCTCAAACTCACTGAGATTCCACTGCATCTATTTCCTGAGTGCTGAGATTAAAGGTGTGTGTCACCATGCCTGGCCGGGTAGGAAGCTACCCATGTTTAATGTCAGATAGCTGCATAACCCACAGAAGCAACTGAAGAGACACCTGAATCCTGAATGTTTCTGTAGATCACATACTTTTTGGAATTATCACACACTTTTTGAAATTCTTTTTAACTTTTTAAAAAAAATGTATTTATTATGTATACAGTGTTCTGCCTGCATGTGTACCTGCACCCCAGAAGAAGGCACCAGATCTCATTATAGATGGTTGTGAGCCACCATGTGGTTGCTGGGAATTGAACTCAGTCAATGCTCTTAACCACTGAGCCATCTCTCCAGCCCCACATTTTTTGAAATTCTTAACTCTAAGAGGGTTCTATGACTCACAAATAGTAGGTTCTTACTGGTGAGATACAGTGGGAAAAGCAAAGCTATTTCCTCCCACACAAGGTCACAGAGCCTTAGACTGGACAGAGTTGATGGAAGAACTGTCAGGATCAGATTAACCAACTCCCATAACTCAGACACAACCAAGAGCTGCAGGGTAAATATATATGAAATCCAGACTGTAGAAAAATTGACAGAGTCAGAAAGCACAGGCCAAACTTGAATTTTACTTTTCTTTTTTTCTGTTTTGAAACAAGGTTTCTCTGTGTAACAGCCCCAGCTGTCCTGGAACTTGCTCTATAAGACCAGGCTGGCTTCGAACTTACAGATCCACCTGCCTCTGCCTCCCGAGCGTTGGGATTAAATCATGTGCCACCACACTCAGTCCAAACTTGAATTTTCACGACTGACTCCCACATTGACACAAAGACAGAGTCACCAAGCATCTGACCTACAGGTAGAGCTTAACTCCAGGAGACCATATTGATGCCACAATGAAATGCACACACTCCAGCAAACTGTGCTGAATACATAAACCTTGCTCTCTTCAAACATTGCTGTGGGTAAAAGCCAAAGCTAACATGGTTTACACAGACAGCTTCATAAAATGTTCAATTCTGTGTTGTCTGTCAGTGCTTCCCATTCATAAACCCACAAAGCAGTAGTAGGTAACAGCATCACAAGGCCTAGGAGTTCAGGACTGGAGTTGATCCCCATCTCTCTGTCTGACTTCTACCCATAGTACTTCATGGATACCATGGAGTTCTGTCAGACTGTAGAGCTTTGTAGGACAAAAGCAGGGAAGGCCACCTCTTGACAGGCATGTACACATACAGATAGTATAGTGAGTACATTAGGGCTCATAGGATAGCTCTGCAGCATTGGTAGAAGAGATGGTATCTTCATGAATGGGTGGTGAGGGCGCACACCTTTAATCCTAGCACTTGGGAGGTAGAGACAGTTGGATCTCTCAGTTCGAGGCCAGCCTGGTCTACACAGTGACTTCCAGGACAGCCAGGACAACACAGAGAAACTCTGTCTCAAGGAAAAAAAATGCTGTAAAACTGTGAAAGCAGAGCTTTGTCAGGGGCTCCTGTGGTGACCCAGCAGGAGAGCAGTGAGAAGAGCAAGGAGAGATTTGAATCAACACCACTGTACATAGTAAGACCAGGGCGGCTGTTGACTGATGAGGGTAGGCGAGGCATGGATGGTTCTACCACTTTTGATATAAAAAATTTTAAAAGAACAAGCTGGGCAGAGGAAGACCTAGTGTTGGAATCCTCTATGTGTCATCCTCATTATGTGCAATCAACATGTGTCTACAGTATCTAACAGAAGTTTTCTTTAGGAGGCTAAATGCCCAGGTAGAGACTGAACCCACAGGTATCTGGTGGGAATCTGAGCACCTGCCACTCATTATCTATGGCTTCTCCATGACACCTCATTCTACAGGTCCTTATCTCATCACTCCATCTAACAGGCAAGTCCTGCAAATTCTCCACTGTCACAACACAGTAAGATGGAAGTCAATTCCACAAACTACAGTCTGGGAGCTTATTAAGCTAGAATTTCTTTCTTTTTTGATTTTTCAAGACAGAATTTCTCTGGCTAGCCCTGGCTATCCCAGAACTCAATTTATAGACCAGGCTGGTCTCACATAGTCCACTGGGACTAAGGGCATGTACCATCATTACCCCCAGCTTAAGCTAAAGTTTCAAAATTCACCATGAACCTAACTCCTTATTATTATTACATTTTATTTATTTGTATGTGGGTGAGTGTGTGCCATCGTGTGTTTGCAGATATCAAAGAACAACTCATAGACGTCATTTCTCTCTATTACTATGTGGATCCGAGGGATGGAACTCAGATCTCAGATCCTCAGGCTCAGAGGCAGTCTCTCTCAACTACTGACTCATCTCACCATGCCCAAACAAAACTAACATTCTCTCTCCCTCTCTTTATTTGACTCTCTCAAGCCAGGCATAGTGGCCCACACTTTTAATTCCAGCACTCTGGAGACAGAGACAGGCAGATTTCTGTGAGTCCGAGGCCAGCCTGGTCTACAGAGCATGAGTTACTTCCAGAACAGAATCCAGGGTTGTTACACAGAGAAACTCCACTTCAGAAAAAGAAAAAGGAAAAAAAAAAAAAAAAAAAAAAGACAGGTTCCCTCTGTGTAGACCAGGCTGGCCTTGAACTCGGAAATCCTTCTACCTCTTCTGGGATTAAAAGTGTAAGCACATCAAAGCAATTTAAAGGGAAAAGGTAGTTCTACTTACTAGCTCAGAAATGATTTACATATTTCATTGAATATTCACAAACCAAAAAAAAATCTTGAGTGCTGCTGATGACTCAGTAAAGGTACTTATGGAACAAGCCTGGCAATCTAAGTTCAAACCCTGAGAGTCACATAATGCTGGAAAGAACTGACTCCACAAAGCTGTTCTTTGACATACACACACCATGTGTGCATGCATACACAAATAATAACAACACTTAGGTTGAGGGAGAGGGAGTAAAGGAATGGTTCAGCAATTAAAGAGAATACACTGTCTGACTTTAATCCCAGCTCTCAGGAGGTAGAGGCAGGCAGATCTCGGTGAGTTTGAGGCCAATTAGGTCTACAAAGTAAGTTCCAGGATCTGGGCTGGAGAGATGGCTCATTGGTTAAGAGCACAGCACTGGCTACTCTTCCAGAGGACCCAGGTTTAATTCCCAGAACTCACATGGCAGCTCACAACTGTCTGTAACTCCAGTTTCAGGGGATCTGACACTAATGCACATAAACTAAAATTAATTACTATAAAAACTTTTTGGGGGCTGGGCGGTGTTGGCACATACCTTTTAATCCTGGCACTCGGGAGGCAGAGACAGGTGGATCTCTGAGTTTGAGGCCAGCCCAATCTACAGAGATAGACTCCAAAGCTACAGAGAAACCCTGTCTTGAAAACCCCAAACAAACAAAACAAAATCCCCAAAAACAGGGGCTGGAGAGATGGCTCAGTGGTTAAGAGCATTGCCTGCTCTTCCAAAGGTCCTGAGTTCAATTCCCAGCAACCACATGGTGGCTCACAACCATCTGTAATGGGGTCTGGTGCCCTCTTCTGGCCTGCAGACATACACACAGACAGAGTATTATATACATAATAAATAAATAAATATTTTTTTTAAAAATCCCCAAAAACAAAAATAAAAAAAATAGTTTTTGGATCTGGATCAAATAAAATGTATATCACATGAGAACTTAACATCAGGGCTACTCATTGACCTCCATACCAAGCATTTCTTAGTAACAACCCAGGGAAAAATATGGGTTCCAAAAGGGCCCAGAAAGCTACCGAGCCACTCAGAGTCTCATCCTGATAACGCAAATCTGTATACTAAAACTGTCTAGAAGAGTCTCCAGTTTTCTCATTATGAGGTCATCTAATAAGAGTTCATTATAGCCCACGCCTATAATCTCAGCACTTGGGAGGCAAAGGCAGGCCAGGCAGATCTCAGTGAGTTCATGGCCAGCCTGGTCTACATCTGTCTGGGGGGAGGGGGAAGGGGAGTTCACTTCACAGAACCAGACAGACATCTGGAAAATGATAGGAACGGCAATGGGAACTTGCTGTCTCCCTCAGCCCCATGCCCAAAGGCAACAGCAAGAGAATACAGGAGGGCTGCAAGGAGGCCATTCTAAAATATGAACTGTCTTTTGCCACAAATGACCATGAAGAGATGGTACCAAAGGTCAAGTTAGTCTAAGACATCTTTGTACCTGTGTCTTCAAATTCAGGCTCAGAAGACTACACCTTCCTCTGAAACTAAATAAATGTTCTCTCAAAGCTTCTTAGCCTTTTGGCTAAGACCAAGTGAAACTAGATACCTCACTGGAGCCTCAAATCATGATGCAAAGCTAACCTTCAGAACTTTGCACCTACTGGGTGCTTCCTCTTACAATTTCTTTTTTCTTTTTTTGTTTTTGTTTTGTTGTTGACTTCTTAAGCCATCATCAGAAACAGTCAATAAACTGACAGGTCTAACAGTTCCTCAAGCAAACTCCAAGAGGGCTGGAGAACAAGGGCTGGTCATCGTGTCTAAAAGATCTGTTTTCTGAGTGGAGAGGTCTATGTGGCAGGAACCCAGCCAAGCCAGTACACTTCTCTCGCTGTGAATGGCATCCAAAGTCCACTCAATGTCAATGGTACCAGCAACCAAGCCTGACCTGGAGTATACTACTGGGCTGGTCCAGAAAGACATAGGAAAATATCTAGGAGACTCTACTATGTACAGCAAAGGACACAAATAACAAGAATGGTAAAAGTAGCAAACATGTACGAAAGAGAGCATTTGGGAAGTTGAGGGTTAAAACTAGCAGCCAAATGGCTCAAACCTGCTCATTAAGACCTGACAAATGAAACCCAGACCAATTTCAAATGACACTTGTGGGTCAGGCTAACCTACCAAGGAGAGTAATACTAATGCCTGCCAGTTAATGTGTCACAATACCTGGGCCTGAGTGCCAAACTGCCAGTATCCTAATTCCTACCTGTTAAAACTATGGGGCTGTTGAGACGGTACATCAGGCTCACAAGCATCTGTAAGTCTAGTTCCAAGAAATCCAATACCCTCTTCTGACCTCTGAGAGTACCTTCCTACATATGGTATACATTCATACACTTACACCCACACACAAACACATAAAACAGTAAGTCTAAAAAATGAAAATCAATGCCCAGCAAAATTCTTCACAGACCTTGAAAGAACAATACTCAACTTTATATGGAAAAGCAAAAAACCCAGGATAGCCAAAACAATCCTGTACAAAAAGGAATTTCTGGAGGCATCATAAACCCTAACTTCAAATTCTACTACAGAGCTACAGAACTAAAAACAGCCTGGTATTGGCATAAAAACAGACAGGAGGACCAATGGAACCAAACTGAAGACCCGTATCTCAATCCACACACCTATGACAAGCAAAAAAATATAAAATGGAAAAAAGGCATATTCAACAAATGGTGCTGGCATAACTAGATATCAGCATGTAGAAGAATGAACATAGGCCTGTATCTATCACCATGCACAAAACTCAAGTCCAAATGGATCAAAGACCTCAACATAAAACCAACCACACTGAACCTCATAGAAGAAAAAGTGGGAAGTATGCTTTAATGCATTGGCACAGGAGACCACTTCCTAAATATAACCCCAGCAGCACAGACACTGAGAGCACAACAGGACCTCCTGAAACTGAGAAGCTTCTGTAAAGCAAAGGACACGATCAACAAGACAAATCGGCAGTCTACAGAATGGGAAAAGAATTTCACCAACTCCACAATGGACAGAGGCCTGATCTCCAAAATATACAAAGAACTCAAAAAATTGATCATCAAAAGAACAAATAATCCAATACAAAAATAGGGTACAGACCTAAACAGAGAACTCTCAACATTAAAGGAAATGCTCAACATCCTTAGCCATCAGAGAAATACAAATCAAAACAACTCTGAGTGAGATTCCATCTCATCTGTAAGACCGGCCAAGATCAAAAACACTGATGACCACTTATGCTGGAGAGGTTGTGGGGTAAAGGGAACACTCCTGCATTGCTAGTGGGAGTGCAAGCTGGTATAGCCCCTTTGGATATCAGTATGGCGATTCCTCAGAAAATTAGGAAACAACCTACCTCAAGACTCAGCAAAACCACTTTTGGGTATATACTCAAAGGATGTTCAACCCTACCACAAGAACATGTGCTCAACTATGTTCACAGCAGCATTGTTTGTTATAGCCAGAACCTGAAAACAACTTAAATGCCCCTTGACCGAAGAATGGATAAGGAAAATATGGTGCATTTATACAATGGAGTACTACACAGAAGAAAACAATAATGACATCTGGAAATTTGCGGGCAAATGGATGGATCTAGAAAGTATCGTATTGAGTGAGTAACCCAAACCCAGAAAGACAAATGTCATATGTACTCACTCTTAAGTGGCTTCTAAACATAAAGCAAAGAAAAACCAGCCTACAATTCACAATCCCAGAGAACCTAAACAACGAGGACCCTAAGAGAGACATACATGGATCTAATCTACATGGAAAGTAGAAAAAAACAGGATCTCCTGAGTAAATTGGGAGCATGTGGACCATGGGAGAGAGTAGAAGGGAAGGGGAGGGGAGGGGAGGGAAGGGAAGGGAAGAGGAAAAAATATATACCTTAATAAAAACAATAAAAAATGTGGTAAAGGGAGAGAACAGACTCTTGCAAGTTGTCCCCTGACCTTCACATGTGCTACATGCTACATGTACATATACACAAACACAAAGACATAAATAAAATGAAACAACAATAAAAACAAACTGTTGGTAAGTGGATATGGAGACACTTAATATTCCAGTACTTGGGAGGATGTGAGATAGGATTGCTGAGTTCAAGACCACTTGGCTAACAGGAGGGCTTGAGAAATGGCAGGAAGCTCAAGAGATGGCTCAGCAGTTAAGAGCACACTGACTGCCTTCCAGAGGACCCCGGTTTAATTCCCAGCACCCACATAGAAGCTCACAACCATCTGTAACTCAAGTTCCAGGGGACCCAACATCCTCACACAAATAAAATTCAGGCAAAACACTAATGCACATAAAATAAAAATAAATTTAAAAAAGTGCTAGGTGTGGTGGTGCACGTCTTTAATCCCAGCACCCGGGAAGCAGAAGCAGGTGGATCTCTCTGAGTTCAAGGCCAGTCTGATCTACAAAGTGAGTTTCAGGATAGCCAGGGCTACATAGAGAAACCCTGTCTCAAAAAAACAAAAAACAAAAACAAAACAACAACAAAACAAAAGAGTAAGATCCTGTCTCAAAAAGAAAAAAGGGATCCAGTGTGATGCACGCCTTTAATCCCAGAACTGGGGAAACAGAGGCAAGTGGGTCTCCGTGAGTTCAAGGCTAGCCTGGTCTACATAGTGAGTTCCAGGTTGGCTAGGCGCGTAAAGTGAGACACTGTGAAAAGAAGAGAGAGAGAGGAAGGGAGGGAGAAAAGAAAAAGGAGACTGGGAAGATGACTCCAGGGTTAAGAGCTCATACAACTCTCACAGAAGACTGAAGTTCAGTTCCCAACACCCAAGTAAGGTAGCTCACAAAATTTTCTGTAACTCCATCTCCAGAGTATCCAACTCCCTCTGGCTCTGTAGGCACTGCATCACCCCACAAACTGCATGCACACACACAGACACACACACATTAAACTTTTTTTATTAAAGATTTATTTATTCATTATGTATACAACATTTTGCCTCAATATATGCCCGCACGCCAGAGGAGGGCACCAGATCTCAGTACAGATGGTTGTGAGCCACCATGTGGTTGCTGGGAATTGAACTCAGGGCCTTTGGAAGCACAGGCAATGCTCTTAACCTCTAAACCATCTCTCCAGCCCCTAGAATTTTCGTTGCTACTTTATAACTTTAATTTTGCTACTGTCATGTGATCCCTGTGAAAGGGTCATTTGACAACCCAAGAGGTCGTGACTCACAGGTTGAAAACCGCTGCTCTAAGCATTCAGGGTCCAGCAGGACATAGCAGCATCAATATTCCCTACTACGAGCCAATGAATAATCTTCCTTCATTGCTATGGGAAACGCAAGTAAACAAGGGTAGTTAGAGCACAAGTTCACAGAGGCATTCACCTCCACCTCCATCACACGGGATCCAACCAAATGGGTTGTCAAGAAAGCAAGTACACTGAACCATAAGGGAAAGTGCTAGTCAGGTGTGGTGGCACATCTTTTAGTACCAGCACTCAGGAGGCAGAAGTAGAAGGATCTCTGGGAGTTTGAGGCCAACCTGGTCTACAGAGTCTAAATTTGAAAGGACTATATAGTGAGATCCTGTCTCAAGAGAGAAAGAAAAAGGGGGGAGAGGAAAGAGGGAGGGAGCAAAGGAGGAAAAGAAAAAAAAGAAAGTTGGATTTCTGTTCAAAGCACATGAAACGGGCTGGAGAGTTGGCTCAGTGGTTAAGAGCACCGCCTGCTCTTCCAAAGGTCCTGAGTTCAATTCCCAGCAACCACATGGTGGCTCATAACCATCTGTATTGAGGTCTGGTGCCCTCTTCTGGCCTGCAGGCAGAATACTGAGAATATTGTATACATAATAAATAAATCTTTAAGAAAAAAAAGCACGTGAAACAGTAGCCAATTCAGTCAAAATTTAATCCCAGTGTGTGGTTGGGCTGGATTTTCTTATTCCCAGCCTTTTGTTTCCTAACTATAGCCCATTGCACAACAATCTGATTGTATCTAAATTACAATGTTGAAGGGAAATCATTTATTGATAAACTTGCCTCTAATGCATAAGGCTTTGAATTAGATCATTAATATTGTAAACAAAAAACATGAACAAATACCACAGACAACAACAACAACATGTTGGAAATGAGGTGGGGAAGTTTGCCACTTGAAAGGTGAATAAATAATTCAAAGTCATCATCAACTACACAGCTAGACTGAGGGCTATAGGAAATCTTGTCTCAAAAAATAAATCAACTGCTAAGAATGTAGTTCAGTTGGTCAAATATCTGTCAACACCCATAGCCTCAGATTCAACCTTCACTGCATAAAGTGGTGGTGCATTCCTGTAATCCCAGAATTCTAGAGTGGAGGAGGAGGAGGACAGGAAGCTCAAGTCATTCTCAGCTACAAAGGGAATTTTTGTTTTGTTTTTGTTTTCCGAGACAGGGATTCTCTGTAGCTTTGAAGCCTCTCCTGGAACTAGCTCTTGAAAAAAAAAAATTATTTGTATTTTATGTATGAGTGCTCTACATGTATGCCTGTACACCAGAAGAGGACATCAGATCCTATTATAGATGGCTGTGAGCCACCATGTGGTTGCTGGGAATTGAACTCAGGACCCCTGGAAGAACAACCAATGCTCTTAACCTCTAAGCTACATCTCTTCAGCCCTGGAACTAGCTCTTGTAGGCCACGCTGGCCTCGAACTCTCAGAGATCTGCCTGCCTCTTCTGCCTCTGCCTCTCAAGTGCTGGGATTAAAGGCGCATGCCACCACCACCCAGCTCAAAAGGAAACTTTTAGGCTAACCTGGGATGCATAAGACCCTGTCTCAAATAAAAAAATCCTTTAAAATCTTGCTAAATAGCTGGCCTGTGGTGGTGCATGCCTTTAATAACAGCATTCAGGAGGCAGAGACAGATGTATCTCTGAGTTGAAGGCCAGCCTGATTTACACAAGTTCCAGGACAGCCAGGGATACAGAGAGAAACCTTGTCTTGGAGGAAGGAAGACCTTGCTAAGTAAATAACACTTGGTTAATGACAATGAATAAAATAACACAGTTCAACAGTCTACTCTGAACTGTGTTACTAAACTAAAGAAGTGTTAGTTCTGTAGCTTTATAAAAACCAATTTTGATTTCTCCCTCTGTAGACCAGGCTGATCTCAAACTTAGAGATCTGTCTGCCTTTACCTCCCGACAGCTAGGGTTAAAGGTGTGTGCTTACCACATCTGTCCTGGAACTTTCTCTAGACTAGACTGAACTCCAATTCAGAGATCCACCTGCTTCTGCTTCCTGAGTATTGGGATAAAAGGCATGCACCACCACCACCCAGCTATACCTATAATTTTTACTGTTTTTTGTTTTTGTCATTTTGAAGACAAAGTCTCAAGTAGCTTTTCTTTACAGTTCAATGAACCTGCTTTCTTGACAATCCACCTGATTGGATCCCTGTGCCACCAGGCTCAATTGGGTTCTGAACCCCAACCAACAACCAGCTCAGCAGGTGGGAAAAGTCTTCATGCTGCAATCAATGATGAGCTAAGTCTCTAGCCATCAGCTTGGGGGGGAGTGGATAAGCAGGAAACTCCGCCCACGGGTAAAACAAGCACCAACCAAACAAGCCTCCTATAATCATGATATTGAATTTAAAAAATGGTAAAGCTTGGGTTGGCAAAGCAGGTAAGCAGGTAAGGAGGTTGCCACCAAGCCTAATGACTGAGTTCAACCCCTAGAACCCATAAGAAGAGAAGTGATCCCCACAAGTCACATATATACCACATATGCATACATATTCCACATATGAGCCTTAGGGCAGTGCCTCCCCACCCCACCATACTGGGGGCACGTGCGTGTGCATGCATGCATACACACACATACACACACACACACCTCCCCACCCCACCATACTGGAGGCGCGCGCGTGCATACACATATACACATATACACACACACACACAAACACACACACGTGCATTAGTAAGTATTAAAAAAAAATTAAACAGAAAGGTGAAAAAATAAGTTTCAAAGCTACAGTCATTTGGGAGCACTGTTGCTGTTCCTCAAGTTGCACCCTTGGGCTGATATATGGAGGGGAAATGTCCAGTTCTGGAATTCCAAGCACAGATATCAGGAGTTTCTGACCCCTCCAACAACTGACTACACAGAAACTGCCTCACTACTGTCTCATTCTTCAGGAGGAATCCTAAAGATTAAAATAGCAAGGTGTAGGAGGGTGGGGTTTGGAGAGATGGTTTAGTTGTTAAGAGCACTTATCTTTCTAGAGGGTCTTAGTTTGAATCCCAGCACCCACTTGGTGGCTGGCAAGTATCTGTTAACTCCAGTCTCAAGGGATCAGAAATTCTCTTCTGACTTCTGTGGACACCAGGCACACATGTGGTATATATACACAGATGTAAAACACTCATACACATGAAATAAAATAAGTCTAAAGTTAAAAGAAAGCAATTAGAATCTTGTATGTGTTTGAATGTATTCCCCTTCCATTATTAAGCGTTAGTCTTTGTCTCCGATCAGGTCCTTCTTCTATGCAAGAAGACATGAATTTTATGCTCGGGGTAAAGTTTAAACATTAAGAATTTCCATGCTTCTAATAATTCACAAAGCCATATGTTTCATAGTACAAGTGTTACTAAGGAGAGAACTACAGGAGGGTTTCCAGCATGCTATGCAGAAACTCCAATAAGCCTCCACACCTTTTCATTCTGAATCTCTACCAGTTGCCCAGACTGACACACAATTTTTGATTCTCCTGCCTCAGCTTCCCAAGTAGGTGGGATTACATCTAGCAAGTCCTGTTCATTGTATTCTCAACTCTGCAAATATAAAAAGATATCTAATGACAAGTATGACGGCATCTATTTAGGAAATAAAACCATAATTCAACAACAGCAGCAGTAGAGTTTTCAGTTGGGGTTGAAAACAAGGCCACATGTTACCACCTTTCCCTTGCTCCTTTGCCAGGTCTCCGAGGTGTGTATAGAAAATGGACACCTTGTGCCGAACTCACCTGAGCTCTCTGCCTTCGCTGTACCGTCTACTTGAGGGGGCCCTCGGGGCAGCAGTCTCCAATAGCAGCTTCTGGGTGAGCCTGCTGGGGGGGACAGAGTCTCGGCCATCATCCTCATCTGCATCTTGGTCACATTTCCATTCTTCATCCTCATTCAAAGTAGGCAGGTATCCAGACATGCCCTTCCCTGTCCCAGACCCTGAGCTCTGGTCACTGCAAACCTTCGGACTCTCTGAGCCTGTCCTTGTGTATTCCAAATAAATGTCAGACTTAAGGAAGGAAGGGTAGGTATTCTCTTCCATGGTGGACTGGATTTCTGTCTGTGCCTGGTCAAACATGGCAGGATCAATCTGCTGCTTCATGACACAGTCCTTTATGAAGCTTTTAGTAGCTGGCTTGGTTTGTCTGGACACAATGCCATTGCTATCCAGGATGTACTTTCGGTAGATGGCTCTTGCCAGCTTCAGCCTCTTCTCCTCATTTGAGTCACAGGGCTCAAGCTTCCTGAAGCCACTGCAGGCAAACCAGAAGTCCAGCAAGTCAGCACAGCCCTCCTGCTTCAGAAAAGTCCTGAACAGGCTGATCCCATCTTGGTCATCCAGTAAGGAATGCAATGACTCAGCCCACCTCAAGTATGGTGGGGTGGGGGAGGCACTGCCCTCAGGCTCATATCCCAGATCTAGATCTGAACGTCTTGGGGTAGCTGTCGAGGTCTCACTTTTAGTGCTGGCACCTTTCCCAGAGCAGAAATTATGGTTGACAGGCCTCGAATCAGTAGATACCAGTTCTCCCTCTTCTCCAGGCACTGGGGGCCGGGGGGCATCTTCGGTGAAACTTGCTCCGAGGTCCAAAGGGAAACCCTGCTCCTGGACATTCATTTTGGGACTCTGCGTCAGTGAACAATGAGCGCTGCACCCTAATACCTCAGTACTTACAGCTCCCAAGGGAATCAATCTGTCCTGTTGAAACCATTAAGAGGACAAGGATTAGGAAAGGTGGTCCATGGACACCAGAGGTTCTCTTGAGATGTGCAGTGACGCCCTCCCACGCCCACTTGGAGCAGAGACTCAGTGCAGACTTCCAGCAGAGACATATTTTGGCCAGAAGTTTTGCTCTATCATTAAGACAATTCCTGGAAACCTTTACAAGAATGCCTATCACACTAAGTGAAAGCCTGGATCACAGAGGACATCTCTCCTTCAAGGCATGCCTTCAGTGGTGAGGCCTGAAGATCACCCATCCTGGCTAAAGAAATAACTGTTCAGTGGACAGGAAAGCTGGAAGAAGAAAGGGTAACTCTGTCCCAATTTGCCAGTATCAGTGAGCTGGTCCCTCACATGTGAAGACAATCACTTCACTTGCCCTAGTGACACTAAGAAACAAACAGGCACATTACAGATCCTCAGGTGGACAGGCACATTCCAAGTTAACAATCTCTGTATTACCTGTCTGCTCTATCACTTTTCATCCTTGACATGTCTCATAACATGAGCAATCATATAGCAAGATGTCCTCCCTGCTCTCCACAGCTAAGAGATCACCTTCCACACCATGGACCAGAGATGGAACGACACAGTCCACATACAGAGGCATCTCTCTGTGCATCATCAACATGGACAACTTTAGAGATCCAAAAAACTGTACTTGGCTGCTGATTTCTCTCTTAGGAGATTCCCTTCTGATAACAAATGGTGATTAGGAACTTAAGAGAGGCAGAAAAGTACAGAAAAATAAATAAAGTGCAAACACTTTTGCTAAAGAAGAATACAGGAAATACAGTTTAGATCCACCAGATGAAAACTATATAACCTACACTCTTAGAGATTAGAGAACTATAGTTTTTATTGCTGTGTACAGTATGCTGAAGGAACCAAACCTGTTTATATTTAGATAAGAACCTCTGCTATGATCTGTGGTCCTTTTTGCTACATCCCATGGGAGCCTAGAGAGTCCCTGAGCTCTAGCAATGCCTCTCAACCTATTCAAAGGGGGAGATAGCAACAGAGTCTGCCTTGTCCCGAACGTACCCACTAAAAGTGAGCTGGAGAGAGGCATATGGCAGGGTAGGATGTCCAGAACACTAAACAAGCCAGAGGATACAAAATGGAAGGATCATCCTGAGTCGAAGCTAGCCTAGACTACAAAATGAGAACCTAACTTAATAAATAAATAAAGCCAATGAACTGGCACACATCTGGAACCCCAGAACTTGCAAGGTGGGTGAAGAGTTCAAGATCTTGATCAAGAGATCAAGGTCATGGCCTGGGGATGTAGTTCAAATTGTAGTGTGCTGCCTTAGAAAGCTAAGGTGTGGGTTCTATCTCCAGACCCCCAATACTGCATAAAATAGAATGGTAGCCAGGCAGTGGTGGCGCACGCCTTTAATTCCAGCACTCAGGAGGCAGAGGCAGGTGGATCTCTGTAAGTTCGAGGCCAGTTTGGTCTCCAGAGCAAGTTCCAGGATAGCCAAAGCTACACTGAGAAATCTGTCTTGGAAACAAAACAAAAAAACTGAGTGGCAGTGCACACCTTTGAAAAGAGGGAGAAGCAGGAAATCAGGAACTCAAAGTTATTCTTGGCTACATAAGAGTTGGAGACCAGTCTGGGATACAAGAGACTCTCACAAAACAAAAACAGCACAATGTACATCTACAACTAAAAATAAGGGAGTGGCTCTCCCTGGTCACCACTCCATAGTGCTGAGCCCTGGCTTCCATGAAATCCATCTCGTGTTCATTCTCACACAATACACACTTTAACTGCTAACAATGCTGATGACTAGATTACTAATAGCTTGAAGGAAGAGGCACATACAAATAAAAGGTGGGTCACAATTATGACATTTCTACAGCTAATGACTTCTTAGGTAGGTTATAATCTCAGCCTCAGCAGGACCAGCCTGTTTCTTAAGGTCACATCCCCTATGACTATGGTCTCCTGCTGTTCAGAGCTCCCCACACCTTTCTTTAACCTCAATCACTTTCTGGGAGCTGTTTCCATGCAGTAAGCACCATGGATGTCTGACACACCACACTAGCCCATCATGCCTACCATGTTCTTATCTAGGCTATCACCACAGGAAAAAGGGCCTGCATCCCTGGCCACTTGTCTCTGGAAGTACATGAGCATTCCCACAAATTACTAACGCTAGCAACAGCCCAATTTCTATTAATCCCTGGGTTCCCACAGAGGACAGCTAGCATTTAAGGCACACACAGAAATACCACACATAAAGTAGCTATGAAAATTCAGTAAGAGTCCAACACCCGTAGCACCAAATATGGCCTCAAATTTGTAACCACCACCTATAAAGTGACTCCACAAGTCTGATATCATATTTAAAATTCCCTTTGACACTGTCAAAACACACAGCCCTGGGTATGTGTGTATATATTATTATACTCAAGCATAACTTCCAAGCTTATGATTTAGACTGAATGTGGAAGTAATAACGTGACTAGCATTATACCAACTATCCACTGATTAAGTTCTTGAGAGGTCAGGGCTATCATTTCCTATCTACTCCAGTCCTCCATCACATAAAGTCTTAGGGGCCAACATAACCCACTTTGTTTCTCTGAAAGATGCAGGACAAGTCAACACCTGCTGAGATATCAAACAAAATCCCTGAAGCTACAGTCTAAAACTGAAACCAGCTGGGGCTGCCTCTCTCAGGTAACGCTGGACTCCATGTTCTCCACTAGTCTGAGAGTAAAGGGAGGAGCGCACACATAGTGAGAACCCTTTGTAAGTTATCCGGAGATGAGCTGAAAAAAATCCAAGGCTGGTGGATTTTTTTTCTCTATATTGTCTTCATACCCAACTAAAAATGTGCAGCTGTGGGTTTTGGTTTTGGGGGATTTGCTTTGTTTTGGGGGAGAGGGTGAGTAAAGCATCATCCAGACAAGAAATGGATACCTGCACAACAGAGCGTCTGGCAAGTCGAACCACAGCAGAGTCACAGAGTGCCCTCCTCGCTCTCTTACCCACAGCAGAGTCACAGAGTGCCCTCCTTGCTCTCTTACTCATCCCTACTTTCCTTTACTTTTTCGCAGCGGTTGGGGGATGACGCAAAGGGAGGACACACACAGTCTGCCACCAGCACCTCCTCAACACCAACTCACCCACATCCTAAACGTGTCCCAGACCCGTGAACAACCGCAAGCACACCACACTCAGCAGAGACACATCCAGCTGAAGATCATTCTTAGAATCCTTGGTCTTCCTTACTCCCTTGTCCTGTTCACATAGGCCTACTATCCCCGTGCCCTACTACCAACCCCTTCCTTCCCTGGCACATCGGCCTCAAAAGTCATTCACCCCATATGCCCAGCATACCACGCAGCCCCCACGCCTCTATACGTACTGCGGAGCCTGCACCTCTCCTACTCAGTCTCCCCGCGCAGAGCACAACCTCGCACATCGCGGGCCGCGCTCCGACACGCCTCCCGCCCGCAACCCGCGCGCCCCTCTCTTCCGGGTCCGGGTCCGCCGGCCTAGCGCGGCCTACTCCCGCAGCCCCGGGCAGCAGGCCTCCGCGCCACAGGAGCGCGCCCGCCGGCTCCCACTACTCACCAGCGCGCGGCGGCTATGGAGGCGCGGCCCGGGGCCTGGCTCCTGGCCTGGCGAGGCCCATGCGCTCAGCGGCGGATCGAAGGGCCGGCCACGGCGGGGGCGCGGCCCTGGGGGACCCCCATCGCGGCGGCGGCTCGGCGACCTGTGGCCCGGAGGAGGCGCGAGGAAGGCCGCAGAGCGCCGCCAAGCCCCGGCTGCTCACTCTCACCGGCCCGCTCTAGAAGGGAGGCTCCAGCCCGACCCCAGCGGGCTCCTGCGGCGGCGGCGGCGGCGGCGGCGGCGGCGGCCGCAACGGCCGCAAGAGCTTCCCTGAGCCGGGAGCCTGAGCCCAGAGCGCTGAAGCCCAGGCCCGAGCGCCCCCGCCGGCGCCGCCCGGAAGTGCGGGGGCGGGGTCGCGGTGTGGAGCGGGGAGGCTTTGGGCGGAGCCTCAGTGTGGAGGCAGGATCGAGGCGTGGGGCGGGGCTTCTCACAGGGGGCGGGATGGGAGGCAGAGGACCAGAAGAGTAAGGGGCATGATCTTGAACTGGAGGCGGGGCTGAAGCCATAGTCAGAGTCGGAAACTGGAGCAGTCAGGGTCTTGCTCTGGTAGAGGCGGGGCGTAGGCCAGAAGTTCGGCTGGGACTTAGTCTGGGAGGACGCCCAATGGGGCGGCGACTATAGCTTGTCCCGAAAGGTGGCATGGGAAACTTAGCCCTGGGCGCGCTCAACAACTATGGCCATCACCAAGCCCTGGACTAGTGCACCGAGGACAGAGCGCCCAAGTCTGAACTGACACGCCCAGTCGCAGGTGCTATCCTGAAAGGGCTTCTGGGTACCCGGACGCCCTTCACACACTTACACAAACATCCTGTCTCTAAGACTTCTCTCACTGAGATTACGGACCTGAGTCTGCAAACCCAACAGGCCAACTCCATGTTGCCTCACCGCAGGCTTCAGGACACAAGGCCACAGCATCAGGCGCATAGAAGCCCAGCTCGCTACTTGGCAACAGCCCCTAAAACTGCTCTGGGGTACTACCCTGTCAGGATCAGCACAACTGGAAGGTATTGTTCAGGCCTCAACCTTCTGCCAGCCACTCCCCAAGGGAAGGATGTATTATTGCCCTTGCGAGTGTCATCTACCATGCCGATCAGAACTCCACAGATGAGCTCCCCACACCTCTCAGGAAGTCCATTTTCCCAACAGGAGGTTGCATCTCAGGCTCAGCGCACACCCACCCAGGGCTCACCCTGGCCAAGGACTCCTGGCACCCACATTCTTTCAGAACCTCTCCTGTTGGCGCCCCATACCACCTATCCAGGCTGCATCTGCAGTTGGCCATCTACATGCTTCCCTGTGCACGATGCTATTAGTAATGCCACTACCGTGCTTTCTCCTAGACACTGTTCACTCTCCTTGCCTGTCCTTTATCCTTCATGGCTCCCAGGCTTAAGACTTCTGAACTCACGGACCATCTTCCACACAGCTGCGTGAGGTGATTCTAACCCTGCCACCTGCCTCTGGGGAGGATTTTGCATAGTGCCAACGCTCAGGGTTGCTATGTATAGAGAAGGGACCCCTTAAACTATAGCAACCAAATTCCCATCCTAAACCCATCTCTGAGCCTCAGGGCAGGGGCTGGGATACAGACAGTGCTGTACTGCTAAGTCAACATAGCCCCATTCAGATCCCAGCAGCAGGTTTCATGTTCACACATGCCCAAGTAACACAGTTCCAGCCAGGGTCCAGGGCCCCTTGCAGCTCCTGTCCCAGACCATTCAGCCTCATATCATTAGAAGAAACAGTTAGGGCCACTGATTGAGCATAGATATCCTTGGTATTGGAGTGCCTCCCCACTCCCAAACCCGGGCCCCAACGCTTGCCTTGATTCTGTAGAGCTGTTGCTGCGGCCAGGCCAGGCTCTCGGGATCAAGTCCACGTCCGTCCTCCTGCTAGCCCACGGTGGTGGGTATCCCCAAGCCCTGGGACCAGAATAGGAGCCTCGGACCTCCAGCTCCTCGGGGCCCCTGCCCTGCAGGGACAGGAAGGGAATCAGGAAGCCTGGAGGAAATGCAACAGCCTGCTAAGGTGGGCTGTGGGGTGGCCATGGAGGAAGAATTTCAAATAGGGGGTGGATGTTAAGGAGGGTAGACCAGAGGAGGGAATTCCACCAAGGGCTAAGTTATAGAGACCTTGAGGGAATTCCTGAAGTGAGGAGAAAGAGGACGGCACCTGGGAACCTTGTTTCTGGGAGACAGGTGCCGTCCTATACGTGGGGCAATCCACCCAGAATCGCCACTAGCAGCTTCAACTTAACTTTCATGGCATTTGTTCGGGCTTCTTCTCAGGAACCGAAGAGGGTTTAAAACAAACTCATGAGCAGAAGTTACTTTCTTCAGTGTAGACATAGAAATAATCTACATGGTTTCTGAAGCCTTTATTTGCCCCTATGATTGAGGAAGACTGTTTATGAGCAGAGATACAAAGAAAGTCATCCGGCACCCGATTGAGGAAGACTGTTTATGAGCAGAGATACAAAGAAAGTCATCCGGCACCCACTGGCATGTGTCTGGCCTGGTGATACATGGCAGGAAAACCCACAGCAGAGGGCCAACTATAGAAATGAATAGCCACTGCTCATGCCCAGCTTAGGAAGAAAGGACAAGAAGGGACCATTCTGATTCCCAATTCTCGGGGAAGAGGGGAGTCTCAGGCTCAGCTGGTTTCTAACTGTCTGTCCCTTACCCCCTCTACCCAGTGCAAAGGTATAGCAGGTAGTGGTGGCTTGACAACTGAGTTCCCAGAAGGGAGAATGAAGACTTGTATTTTTTTTTTTTTTTTTTTTTTTTTTTTTGGTTTTTCAAGACAGGGTTTCTCTGCAGCTTTTTTAGAGCCTGTCCTGGACCTAGCTCTTGTAGACCAGGCTGGCCTCGAACTCACAGAGATCCGCCTGCCTCTGCCTCCCAAGTGCTGGGATTAAAGGCCTGCGCCACCACCGCCCGGCAAGACTTGTAGTTTTAAATGGTTCATTTACAATTCTGGAATAAGGCAGCCATCTATAGCCAAAGTGGCTCAGAATGCTCAGAGGACTTGGGTGGCCCAGCTCCCTCCCCGTTGGCCAGCTGCTTTCCTGCCTTATGCCGAATCCTGGCCTCCGCCTCATCCCACACATCTTTTTCCACCATTTCTAAGATTGGGGCTGGAGGACTGGGGTGGAGGTGGGGTGGCCAGGGCCTCTCTGCCTAATGGAGGACAAAGAGCTTGAGACCCAGCAGTGAGGAGAAAAGCTGCAGTGCCACAAACACAGATGCTAATTCTTCTGTCACAGTACATGTGTCTGTGAAGGCAGGAGGAATAAGAGCCTATCAAAGAAGACTCATATAGGCCCCTGGTAGGAAACAGAATTATCAAAGGGTTCTTCCCACGTCCCCTCCAAAACAGAGTCTCACTGTATAGCACAGGCTGGCCTTGAACTTGTGATCCTCCTGCCCAAGCTTTCCAAGTACTAGATATACAGGAGTGAAGGTGTCAGTATATCCCGCATGAGTTTTACTTTATTCTTTATTCTTCATGAATGTGCTACAGTAACATTACCATTACAGTTACATGGAAGCCTCAGCAACTCTGCAGTGGCTGCCACCTTCCAATTGGCATCAATGTATAATAGCCAAGTGAGCTCCTGAAAGATGCAACTGCTTGCTCATGGGCAGCGTTAGCTTGTGTGTTCCTGTGTTCACTCCAGTCTAGGGCCTCAGGAGGTCTTAACTGTACCAGAAGCCACCTTGGCACTGGCAAGACCCTTGACAGATTTGTTTGTTCATTTATTTGTTTGCTTGTTTATATGCCTATGGGCATAAGATGTTCAGGGCCCATATGTAGAGGTCAGAGTACAACTTTGGAAGTTGGTTCTCTTCTTCTGCATGTGGGTCACCAGGACTGAACTCAGGTCATCAGTCTCAGCAGCAAGCTCCTGTACCTCCGGAGCCATTTTGCTGGCCCCAGGTTCTTCCTCCCCTTGTATCACTCCTGTGATGTGCTCTGAACTAGCATGTTGCTTTACTCTTGCTGTTTGTGTTTTGCCCAACAGGAGCACAGCTGTCCTAAATGATATGGTTCAGCATGGCTGCTGTGCTAACCACTGTTGACACTTCTAAATAATGGGTTATATGCCAGCCACCATCGCAATGGAGGGTTCTGATGGCTCCTGCTTCAGAATGCTGTTTCAGCTGAGTATCTGCCTTCCCCTCCCAGGTAAGGAGCACTCATCCCCAGAGGAGTAGAGAATGAATCACTCTGCCTTGCTAGCATGGTCTCTTCAGAAATGGACACTGGGGTCAGTTTGTGCCCTCTGGGTTATTATATGTCCCAGGCCCAGTCAGGTGGTACCATGCTTATCCCCTGGGTTAGACTCCAGCGGTACTCACGGCCATGCCTTCCTCCCTCCAGCAGACCTGGCCCAGCATACCATTTCCTGTGCTCACTCCAGTCTAGGGCCTCAGGATGCAGCCTCCAGGAGTCAAGGACCAGTAAGGCAGGAAAGCGGTGTAAACAGGCATGAGGGTAGTGCTGGGCCAGCTCTCCACTTAAGTGAATCCCAAGACGTAAACCCTTCCAGGATACTATCGGCACCTTCTTATTGGGATGCGACTCCCTACTGTCTTAGTCATCCACACTGCTGTTCTGGTGAGCTCTAGCCCTCAGGACTAGAGCATCTGGGCAAAGGTGAATATAGACACCAAGTAAATCAGGGTCAGAAGTTAGGCATGGAGGGTGGGGAGTCTAAATCAGCCATCTTTTTGATATCCCAGCCCTAGGACCCAGTAGGGGAAGGCAGCCTTCCACCAAGCCCAACACCTCCCCCAACTAGGGAACTTTAGGAATGGCACCAGCTACTCTGGAGACTTGAGTCCCTGCTGTGTCCGAGTAGAATGTCCTTGACAAAGTGAGGACCCTCAGTGTTCCATGTACAACTCTGCCTGGATAAACTAGGGAGCAGGAGAAAGTCCACTACTATGACCTAGTATACCTGAGAAAGAGGAAGGAGCCTGGCGCTCCCTAACCTCAGCACAGTTTCCCAGAGTAAGTAGTGGAGACAGGTCCTGGTGGAGACAGGTCCTGGTAGCGCCAGGTCCTGAAGATACTCTGGAGGTGCTCGCTCATACTTCCCCACACAGCCTCAGGTCACTCCTCTTTCTGTAATGGGCACATATTACCTCCTGTTCCCTCCCTGGATGTCCTGTGTCATCCTTCCCAGCTTCCCATCACATCTTCACAAGCCTTTCTGTTCCCAGGTACTCCTGCACCCTGTATTGGGTATTGGTTTTCCTTAGGTCTGACTCAGCTCAGTGGCCCCCACAAACTTGTACAGTCCCAGTGGCCGAAAGCCACCCATCCAGCAGGTGGCTAAGGGACATCCTGACAGTGAAAAGGTGAAAGGTATCACCTAGGGAGGCTAGGGGCCCACACCTTCGGCCTATTTAGGCCCCTCCTTCAACCATCCATCCTCTATATTGCTGTCCTGAGATGTCTCTCTCTGCTGCCTAGGAACCTTGTGGCCAGCAGCGGCCAAGTTCTAAGTATGTGATTATGTATGCTGGGGTCCCTCCAGCCCCTTTGTTGCTGCAGAATCTGTCTTGGCAAACAAAAGTGCACTGGATTAGCCACAGTGGATTAAAAGATTTGCTTCTCAGAGTTTACCTAACAACCTACCAATCACATCGACAGCAGCTTTCAACCCCCGGGATGCATTTACCAAGCCAGCTGAGAGTTCATGGCCTATGGGCAGCAGGACCTGGTTGCAGTAGTTATATACCCAGACACAGCTCGTCCTCACACACAGCATTGCCATGGCCCAGCATGGCTTCCCAGCTCCTACAGGCTCCTTGGGGGTAGACTTAGGGGAAGAAACAGGATGCAAGTAAAAGGTGGAGGCCCAGAAATGGGGACTAGGTCTATCCAGGACTGCCTCCCAGAGGATGTATTAGGCACCAGGCCTCTCCCGTGCCTAGCCTGGCACCCAATGCATTCACGCATGTCATACATAGTAGCAAGGACAGAAGCAACATGGAGGGCGGCCACAGGAGGCAGGTGATAACACCAGGCTCTTCTTTGCTGTGGCACATGGCCCCTCCACTGTCACCTCACAGCATGTGCTCCTATACACTTGCACACATATGTATGCACACACACACACACACACACACACACACACACGTACACACGCGCGCGCGCACACAGACGACACACACACACTCACACTCTCTCACGGGCATGCCCCTTTGATCTCCGAAGGGGACTCCATTGACAAGCTCTTAATCGCAGCTGCCTGTGCAGGGCTGTGCTCTGAAGTCCCGAGTAATGGGATTTTGTGCTTCTGATCTATCTGGGCTGGCTGCTCCCCCTGTTATAGGTGGACACTTTTTTTTCCGTTGCTTCTTTTTTCCCCTTATTGAAAAAAAATTGCTCCTTAAACCGTGCCGATTTGAAGCGGCTTGTCGCCGAGCCCAGGCATGGTAGTCAGGACACCAAGGGCCTGGGCTAGTCAGGGGGTCTTTGAAGCTGCCTGTGTGGAATCTGACATGAGAGACCAACCAAGGCGGTTTTCGGGCCCGTGGTAGTGTGGTGTGGCTCCATTCTGCTCAAAGTCTTTCTTTTGTCTCCTCCCTTGACCCTTCTACAGACCATGTGGGGTGAAGATCCAAAGTGAAGGTTCGGTGGGAGAGTGTGTGTGTGCTGAGGGTGGGTAGGCTGAGGGCAGGGCCACAACCACAAGAACAATGGGCTACAAGGACCACCTACATCCACCTGTCCACCCATTCTTCCATTCATCTGTCCACCCGCCTGGCTTACCTCACCTGCCTGGCTCCAAGTGCCTGATCGCGCCCCACTGTCCCGCTGTCCGCCATGATGGGCTTGGCTGTCCGTCCGAGCACTTTCAGCCACTCCAGGAAGCGGGTCCCTGCTCTTGGCCACTGTGTGGCTGGGAGGCAGAAGCGTGACTCTAGGCTGCAGCTCAGGCTCCTGCCGCCTATTGGCTGAGGCAAGGACCAGATGACGGGCCTCAGAACCCTATGGTAGCCATGGCAACCAGCCCCTTTAGACACCGCCACCCCCCAAGCCACTCCTATCTGCAGAGGGAGCAGGCAGTGCTACCAGTGGTCCCATGCCAGTGTCCCTTCAGAGGGGCACTGGGAGTGGCTATATAATAACTGTCCCCACACTAGCTATTAAGCATTTTTGTTATATGTTTCATACATGTCCCATGTGAAGGGGTCTCTGTCCACCCCATAGCCTTTCCTGAGATGTAACATGTCCTACTTGATTTCCTGGCTGAGGTACAAATGATATTTGGAACCCCTACTAAAAAAAGGACTTCAGGTCAGGCTTGCCCCAGGGGCTGAAGGCCAGTCCTACACTGGTAAAAAAACAAAACAAAACAAACAAACAAACAAAAACATTGAAAAGCGGGGAATGGTAGGCAGTGGGAAGAACAGGGAGAACCCCACCCAGTCCTAGGTCAAAAGATCCAAGTTTTTGGCCTACCTCAGATGGAAGTTTGTCAACACTGTCTCTGCTCACAAACCTCTCTACATTCTTACTTGGCAAAATTCTGGAACCCTTCTCTGGGTACAGGGACTTCTGGAAAACAACGTACCACCAGACCCAACTAATAATAGTCACCAGCAACACATTTAAGGATACCCCAAGAACAGAGATTCTTAGCAAGAGTATGCTGTATCACCCCTCGATGGACTGGCCATCCTGATTACAGGCCTTTGAGCAACCTTGAAGTCACCAACATCCCAGTTCTGTGACATTCAGAAACAGCCTAGTCTGTTCAAACAGCTCTGGGAATAGCCATGTCTAAGAGCCCTGCAAAGGTCTTGAGAACTCTCAGACTGCATCTCATTTCCTAGGTAAAGCCCAGACCACATCCTCAGGGTTTCCAGGAACAGGTATGATTCTCTAGGTCCTTAGAGAATGCCAGAGCCTGGCAGGTCCCAGGAACCTAAGTGGCCAATGAAAAGTGCCCTGCCAAGACTAGAGAGATCAAAGGGTCAAGAGAACCTGAAACATGGGTGGAGTGGTTCTTACATCCACGGCTGAGAACAACCAGGGCTGGTCTTAGGGATCCAAGCTTGGAATAGTAACTCAGTGACCAGTCCCAGCATGGCTCATGGCTCAACTGCTTCACACAAGTCAGGCTAGTGTCTCCTGAGCTGCTGACACAGGATAGTACCTGAACTCGAAGGGTCTCCTTACCACGTTGGAGACCAGCAGTAGATAAGTCTCATCAATGGGCAGGGTATGAGTGATGAACAGGAAGGCAGCCTGGGCCAGCTGCTGTGGGAAAGAGTCTATTCTACAACACAGTGTGAACCTAAGGAGACGGAAGTGAGCTGCAGCAGGTGAGCTGGGGTGATGTGGGAGCTCCTCCTGCTGACTGAGCTCTTCTGGTCCAGCGATCCAGCTTAGGATGGCTCAGAATGGACAAAAGACCTGGGCACTATACAACCTGACCTGTGTTTGCAGGGCAGGAAGGGTTCAAGTTGCCAGGAAACCATGGTGTTAGCACAGACCAAGGCGGATAGGTAGACTGTCATGCACAGGCAGGGGTGAAATCAGAGTGAACCTCCAGTGGCTTCCTGGGCTCAGAGTGCTGACGGGGCACAGAACAGGGTCAAAGGTATCTAAACCACCCCTTAGAGCCTGCCCACCCACCCCTACCCCCCTAAATACCTCTGTACGATTCAGCACATAGGTGAGACTCTCAGACAAGTCAGGAAGAGCTCTGGGCTGGGTTACCTCATGACATTTCACCTGTAAGTGCCAGAGGTCCTTTCCGGCCTTGGTCTCATTTCTAAATGGAATGATGAAGTCACAGCTGCTCAGGTCTCCACTGCCCAGCCCCAGTGTGCAGGAATAGCACAGCAGCAACAGAACAGCCTCCTACCTTTGTCACCATGGCCAGCTACAGTCCTTTTGACATGAAGGCTGCCCTCAGACTGTTGTCATAAAACATGGCAGGGAGTTATCCCTGCCTTTTGCAGGTTAGTATTACTACCTCCCCCCACACACACCCAGTGCAGGCTCTGACACACAGAGCAGATGGACAGGATGGTTCTTGGGGTACAGAAAGAACCAGGGAGAGCAGCTAAGGAAGCTGAAGTGGAGGTTCAGGACTCGTGAGAGGCAAGGAAATGAGCGGAGAGCTACTTCCCAGACAGTTTCCCACGGCTTGCATCTCAGTCCTTATTCCTTGTGTGGTTTGTATTACTATCACAGGCTTGCCTCAGTGTGAATGTGCATGCATGTGTGAGCAGGGACACTCGCTCGATGTTACCCCACTCCCATTCTGCAGCAAGCTGGAACCCCCTCAGCCCACTCAGAAGGCAGGACAGCGGTCTGTTTGGGGCCTACCTGACTCATTTTACTGGGGAAGGAGATAAGTTAATCATTTGCTATGGAGCATCACAGTTTTCTAACTCAAAATGTTTCTAAAGTTGGGCATGGCTCACATCTATAATCTCAGAACTCAAGAGGGTGAGGCATTAAGTTTGCCTCAAATTCAAAGCCTTCCTGGGCTAAAGTGAGACCCTATCTTAAAAACAAACAAACAAAAAAAAAACCACAGCAACAACACAACAACAACAAAAAAAAAGCAAAAACAAAACCAAAAAAAGTTATTTGTGAGGATATGAGGAAGAAATAAACACCACACTCCGCTACAATGGGGCTATTCTGAGAATCAAGGTCAGGGCCACACCAGAGTGCACCTCAGTTCTGCCTGGCCTTCTACAGGAAAATGGAACAGCCTTAGAATTCAGTAGTAGAGACTAGCAGTGACTTGCTCAGGCCAGACTCAGCAACTGGCACACCAATGGCCAGCCTGAGCAATTTCTCAGCAACCCCCAATCCCTGGTCCAGAACCACATCCTCAAATCACAGCATGTGGCATATGATCACTTGCCTGGAACACAATTCCCAAACTGGCAGGCAGGGCCAGACTTGAGTCTGGCCCCCGACCTATTCTGACTGTATCAAGGCAGCTACAGGTCTCTTGAGGCCCCAGGAAACAAAAAACAAGAAATCCCACAGGACCCAGCCCAGCCTAAGGGTGTAGAACATCTACAGTTCCAGCCCTTGGAAGAGACAAGACCTGAGGATCTGGAATTCAAGGCCAACCAGGGCTACGTAGTGGGACTCTGTCTCCAAAAGAATAAGCAACAGAAAAATTTACACAGGTCCTGCTTAACACAGGCCTTGGCAGTGAGAAAGGAGATAATCAGGCAGGTAGCTGGCTGAACCAAGGCAGACAGTGAGGACAACAATTACATACCCTACCTGGAAGAGATTAGTTTAATGTAGGAGACTCAAATTTAAAGCCAGTGATGTGGGCACCATACTAATGATTTATAAACTACTAGGCAAGGTCTTGTGGGTTCACCAAGGCAATAGCTGTCCGAGTATTGTTTGCTTTGGGTTTAAAAAAAATTACACACACACACACACACACACACACACACATATATTTGGACACAGGGTTTCTCTGTGTAGCCCTGGCTGTTCTGGAATTAGCTCTGTACACCAGGCTGGCCTTAAACTCATAGAGATACACCTGACTCTGCCTCCAAAGTACTGGGATTAAAGGCAGGTACCACCACTGCTCAGCTGGTAAAAATAAATTTATTTATTTACTGTTTTTCCCCCCCAAGACAGGGATTCTTTATGTTACAGCCCTACCTATCCTGGAACTCACTCTGTAGACCAGGCTAGCCTCAAACTCAAAGATCTGCCTGCCTCTGCCTCCCGAGTGCTAGGATTAAAGGCATGCGCCACCACTGCCCAGCTAAAAAAAAAATTTAAATTACAGTCAGCGAGATGGCTGAGCCAGGAAAGACACTTGCCATCTAGCTTAATGTCCTGACTTTGATCCCTGGAACCCACATGGTAGAAGGGAAAGAATCAACTCTCAAAAGTTGTCCCCTGACCTCCACATGCATGCCATGGGCACGTGCAAGCACACATGCACACTAAATAGATGTAATTAAAACTTTTTAACCGAAGAAATTATACACAGGGGCTGGAGAGATGGCTCAGAGGTTAAGAGCACTGCTTGCTCTTCCAAAGGTTCTGAGTTTAAATCCCAGCAACCACATGGTGGCTCACAACCATCTGTAATGGTGTCTGGTGCCTTCTTCTGGATAGCAGGCATACATGCAGGCAGAACACTGTATACATAATAAATAAAATCTTAAAAAAAGGAAAAAGAAAAAAGAACTATACACAAAGCAAGAGTAGTATGTGCTACACCTACACAGGGGAAGAAAGGCCAGAACAGACAGTAAATCTGAGGTGCACCCCTTGGGCTCTGACCCCAAGGCAAGCCCTGATCCCCATGGCTCTCTGTGCAGACCCTCTTACACTGGCAGAATGGTTCCATGCCAGTTTTGGATTGGGCATTATGAACACAATCAAGCACTAGCACTCCTATCGCTCCCCCTCAGAGGACCCCAAAGTCCTACAGCCAGTGGCCAGGCCCAGGTCAAGCAAGTACTTAATGTTCCCTTTTATACCAGCCAGGTGTGGTGATCTGGGAACTCAGTTCCCACTACCACCTCATCTTCCTCCACACACAACTGAGGAGACCCTCCCTGTCTTCCCCAGAGAAAGGAATAGGTTTCAGTGTTGCTGCCTCTGAGCCACCAGCTCTCATGGCAAGAGGCCCCAAGGTCATTGGCCTGCCTTCCTACCCCAAGCCACAGCCCCAACCACCAGGTAGAGGGAAGCAGTTAAGTACGGGGATGCTGAAGTCATGGCCTTTAAGCCCACGTGGCCCCATTTCCTGAATCACTGAAGCTCTAAACCCAGGAAGCTTTCCCCTTTAGCTCTGCAGGGCATACTGCAGAGGCCTGTGCCAGGCCCCAGACTACTTCCTGTGCCCTGGATAACATTCTGGAACAGGTAGGGATGTACACTGGGAGAGAAGCAACTCCATCTTGCTGTACCCTTGATGCCTCAACCACGAGGAACCTCTTCTCTAAGGAAGTTAAGCAACACAGGGGACCTCAGTCTCCACAGCTCAGCAGGGCCAACAGCTACAGCTGGACAGTGCAAATAGTCCCCCTGGGTTTCTGTGACAGGGGAATGACCAGGCCGAGAACACACAGAAGGACTGCAGACTCCCAAGCAAACCAGCACACTTTACTGTGGCTCAGACTGCCTCGGACTTATTCCAAGCCCAAGAACTACAATGCTGTAAGTACTTGACCAGCTTGGACAGGCATCTGCTCCACTCCAGGCCCCCAAAAGTCCTGGCACAGAGGGTTCTCTGAACAGTCTACTACAGGAGCTGTGTGGTCAGCACATGCCAAGCAGGGTTCACCCACTGCCCACAGGTGGTCCTTGTGCCCACCCCAACTGTGTCCACGATGCTAAAAGCCCACAGGAAAGGCTGAGCCCGGAGTTCAGGCGCGGTCACCAGCTTTCTTCTGCACCACTGCTGGCCTGGACAGAACCTGCTCCTGAAGCCGCTGGACCAGCTCCTCTACGTAGACCTTGAACAGGGGTACAGGGTCCTGAAGGGGAAAGGTCATGGTAAGGCTCAATGTAGCCCAGAGATGGAGCACTAGGGAGGGTGGTAGCCAGCCGCTTCTAGCTGAACATGGGAAGAAAATGGGGTATGGGAGAGCCGGAGATAGCCAAAGTCATGGACAGCCAGGGCTACATAGAGATCCAGTCTTGGAAAAAAAAAAAAACAACAAAAAACAAAACAACAACAACAACAAAAAAAAACAAGCAGGGCGGTGGTGTTGCACATCTTTAATCCCAGCACTCGGGAGGCAAAGACAGGCGATCTCTGTGAGTTCGAGGCCATTCCTCAAACTAGTTCCAGGCCAGGCTCTAAAGCTACAGAGAAACCCTGTCTCGAAAAACCAAAAAACAAACAAACAAACAAACAAACAAACAAAAAAAACAAAGACTGCATGTCATCCTAGAGGGCAGAGAGCCTAACCACCAGAACAGGATTGCTTTCTCTTGACACCAAGGCTTCCCTGTACTGATGGCTACCACAGGCTTTAGACGTTTCTGGGAAACAGACACAAAAGGAAGATCCTAGGGGATGCTGAGTGGCCAAGTAAACACTCAGTGCTAAAGGTCCCTAAGCATCCAGCGGAAGCAAAGAAAGGACTTCAGGAGAGGAACCACGCCATGCTTCGTCAAAGTGGCAGGAGCCAAATATATAGCATCACTTAAGTGCGGCAGTCCCCAAATGCTAGTCTCTGTCCAAAGCAGCTCCCATTACTCGACCTCAGTGGCCAGTTCCCAGGTGCTCACCTTTTCCTCCAGGAGCCTCTGTTTCTCCACAGCCTCCTCCAGCGTCAGGCCAACCCACTCAGCCTCTGCCTCCGGGATGACAAAACTCTGAGCAAGCAGAAAAAAGACTCGATGAAGTGCAGGCCAGGCCAGAAGCCTCAGGCAGCGAGCAGGATGGGGAAACTCTGACCTTGTACTTCTCATAGATGGCTAGTCTCCGTTCGGGGTCATCAGGGTGTAACTGGGGGTCCTGGCGAGCAAGCCTCAACAGCATCCCTCGCTTCAGGTCCATGCCAAACTTGGAACACAAGTCTTCCTTTGGGGTCTGGCAGAAGATTCACATAGGGCCAGGTGCTATAGCAGGGTCCCACCCACCCTACCAGCTGACCCTGCAGGTTCCTCTTCAGAATGCCAAGAGAAGAGTAATCAGTGGTGGTACAACCATTCACAAGTGACCTTCCTGAAAGCAGGACTGGGACTGCACCAAAGAGCAAGCGGGCCCACTGGGTTTTGCTAAGACTTGTAATAGGTAGTCTGGGTGCCATGTACTCCCCCTCACACACACACACACACACACACACACACACACACACACACTCACACACCCCATACATTCTGCTCTGCACCTCCCTTGACTGACAAGACTCTGTAGTGCACTAACCCCTGCTTGCCTTGAGAATATAGAAGTCGAACCCGTAGGCCTCATCAATGAGATCCAGGGTCCTCATGGTCACAGTCACGGTGAACTTCTTGTCCAGGATTTCACTGTAAAGCTCCCGAGTGAACAGCTGAGGCTTCCACACCTTCTTCACCTTCGCCGAGAGCTGAGCGTGCAAGAGAGACCTGTTGATGACTGCTGGGGTGCTTCACTACAGACCAAGTGAGCCCCCAAAACACCCTCTGGGAGCTGGGCTATGTGAGCTTGCCCTCCACAAAACCGCTGCTGCTGGACAGGGATCCTGGGGCTGGACCTGGATGCTCACATACACGTCTGCTTTTCTCCAGCTAGCCCTCATGCTGCTTGTATGTGTTCCAGATGCTGGCACAACTGAACAACTGCCACAAGCCAGCGAGTGGCATCCTGGAAGGCGTTAAACACTCTCCTCCCACAACACTTAGCTAGGAGTAGTGTTCCACCAGAATGATCGATCGATTCCAGGCTCCGGACTTTGTAAGCTGCCTGAATCCAAATATCTCAGTTTATCATTTTTATGTGGGAGGAGCAAAGGTCTCCTGTCACAAGAATTAGACAAATGCTCATAGAAACTGGCAGATGACAACCAGAGCTCACCTCTCCCTCCTCTTCAGCACAAGCCTCAAATCTATCCGTCCTTTCATCTCTGTGGTGCTAGAAATTTGAACCCAAGACCTCAAGCTAGGAAATCACCCTGTTCCGTCGCAGCCCCACTCCATCCTTAATCTTGATGGCTACCTGATCAGGACCACCCCACTTCAGGACCCCACTTGACGCTGTCATTGGAGTTTTTTCCAAATTCTCGCCGCTCCACTTGTTAGCATGATCCGTAAGCCAAGCGCTTGTGTCAGCCAGGCAGACGGTCTGCAGCGCCCAGAGCAGAGCCTGCCCAACACAGCATGCATAACAGCCCGCACCCACCTTGTCGTTGTTGGCATATCTGTAGCCCAAAATCAGGCCCTCTCCACCCCACAGCCCCTGCTGGGACTCTGGAGGGTAGTGAACTGAAATGGGTACGTCCTCAACTCGCTCGCGCTGCCCGTTCTTCGGGTTGATCTTGAACTTGACTCCGTGAGGTCTGTAGTGTACCGGGGTGGGGGTTCGTTCTTCTTCCAGCGAGCGCAAGAAATGGGCGGGCAAGCGCGCATAGATGCCCTGCCGCAGCCGCAGCTTCTGCCACAGGTACACAGGATACTTGTGCAGAGGCATTGCGTGACCCTCTACCTCTGAAAGTTGCGCGCTCGCGTCCGCCGGAACCGGATCCGGAAGAGCGTCGCCGAACGCGTCCCTTTGCTCACTGCCGATTGGTAGCAATGCCCATCCATCTAAAACAGTCCCTTTGCCACAGCCTTCTTTAGGAACCGTGGGAAATTATCTAAGACTGCAATGGTTTAAGGTACCGTCTACCAAGTGCAGCCCGGGAGTTCCCTAGCAGCTTTGGCAGGCCTGTTAGAAATGGGGTCCAGCCTCCCTTTCCCTCCAGGGACGCAAGAAGAAAAACGTAAAACACTCGTTTGGTTTGAAAAATCATTATAGAATATTAAATTAATCAATTACATAAAAATATGCCTTCATAGAACAGTTTAACATTTTACCCAGCTACCCCCAACAGTATATACATGTTTCCCCTTTCGGGGGCTGAAGTGTGCTTTGGTGGCCAAATAAAGGGTGTCAGTAGCTGGGGGAGCAGCCCAGAAAGTCCATATCCCGACAAAACCAGGACAAAAGGTCCAAGGCCACAAGGCAGTTGGCCCTCACAGTGGAACAGGACCACTGCACCAATCAGTTTAGAGCCCCCAGGAGGCACCAGAAAGATTGGGCCAGGGCTCCAGAACCCTCTCCTGAAACCTCAGCTGATTCAGTAGGGGGTCAGCATCCTAGGGACAACACAAATTAACGCTCACTAGACTAGGACCTAGGTAGGACCTTTAGGATGAGGAGGGCACATAAGTAGGGTAGTGTGTGCCTTCTGGGGCCACTCCTCATACAGCTGAGTACCCCGCCAGTCCAGGTTCTTCTCAGGATCTGTGGCTCCAACAGAGAACGAGGGACAGTGCATGCCCCCCCACCCCGGGCCTTATCAGCTCCTGGACTCATCCACAGCAATGGCAGCAACAGGGCATCCCCATGCCAAGGCAGGATGGTACATGCTGTTAGGGACAGTGGTCTCTATGGACTCAGGCTTCCTTGCCTTGTATGTCTCACATTACAGCTTCACAAGCAAATGGGACAATAGGGATCCCTTATCTCTATCTTCAACCTTAACATAGTGATTCGCCCACAAATGGTACCTGCGGTCTCCAGGTAGAAGCAGCTGGGACCTACAGAGGACAGTGGCAGCAGCCACAGAGATTTAGGGATGGAGGAGTCCTCTCCTCTGGGAAAAGAAGCCAAGGGTCGCAGGACAATTTTATTCAGGTGGAAACCTGGTCTGGCTAGATAGGCACCTCTCTTGTCCCTGCCCTAGCTGAAGAGGTCATCAGAGTATCAGGTGTCCTTGAGCCAGCCATGTCTATCACGTCACCGTGTACAGCTCATCCCGGTCATTCCTGCAGATCTGATAGTGACAAGGGAACTTGTGCAAGCAAGCCCACGACTCGGCCTGCTCCTCTGGCGGTGGCAGGAGGAAAGCCGCACTACCAGCCAATAGCATGTGCCAAATGCTGTGCGTGTAGTAGTAATTTTCACTGGTCATCATGGAGGTGTAGATGGCGATACCTACAGAGGCCATGGAGATGCCGGGCAGGAGGTAGAAGACCCAGCGCTGCCACGAGGTGGGGTAGCACTGACGCCGGTGCCCACAGCGGTACATCTGGAGTGAATAGCCACAAGAATGTGAGTGCCGGCCAAGTGCAACTGCAGTTCCCAGGAGTTACAGAGCCTATCTAGGTCTAGGCAGCAGAACTGCATACAGACGCATGGCTAGCGGTCCTCAGGTCAAGACCTCAGGCGCACAGCCATACTGGGGCTCTATGAGTGGCTGCTACTAGCTCTGAGCAGGTGTGGAGTTTTGGAGCCCTTCTAGCAAAACTGGGATCATAACGAAAATTAAGGGCTTGGTTCTCTTCTTGCTAAGTCTAAACAGGAGAACCTATGGGCCCTGTTCCTTACCCACATGGAGGCCATGATCACAAAGGCAAAGAGGCAGGGTCCCATCAAGTTCCAGATGCCCCTGCGATCCATCTGCAAGGACATGGCGATGACCAGTGTGCCCAGGACAAACAGGACCTGGGAGAGACACAGGGACGGTTTGTGGGGTCATGGGGAGCCTTTAGCTAAACTCATCTATGATGGCATAAGACAAAAGTACTGGTGATCAGGTTTGCTTGGTACCCATTATCAGTTTCTCGCCATTCTGGCACATCCACCAGCTCCTCTTGGAGTTATTGGCAGGTTTTGACTATTTTGAACTATTCCTGCTCAGCCACCTGAGAGGGAAGTGTCCTTCCTCTAGCGCCTTAACTGTCCAAAAGTGAACACAGAACCTTCTGAGGACTAGGTGGTGATGTATACCCCTAATGGGCAGTCTTGACCATACTTGCATGATGCTGTATATCAAGCCTTCCAGGGTCTCCCATCAGGATGACCTTAAATGCTCCCTTGAAGAGGACCCATACCTAAGTCTCCATCAACACATCTGCCCACAGCCAGTGGGCAGTTCATATGCTTAGCGCTCAGTCCACAGGACTCTTCAGAATATTCCTTGCCTACTTTTTCATATGATCATGGAGCTTCTAAGCATGCCTCTGGCGAGTACCCAGCCTGCAGACAGTGGCCATAGTTCACAAGTACTAGAGTCATCTCCACTGTCCACCTGCTGCATAAAGTCCCCAGAGTGCCCTAGAACAAGGAACCCAGGAGCATGGTTGAGGCTTTTTGGGGAGGCATGGCCCGGCTCCTCTTTGAGATTAGGGTCCTGAAACGCCATCTTCCTTCCTGGAGTCCTCAGATGAGCACACCTTTCCTCCACAGCTTCCCATGACTTCCCCCAAGAAGAGCGGCTAGTTATCATTTGAGATGGCTCCCAGCCCTTTCTGCTTCATCCCTTTGTCACTCCACATACTGTGTGCGAAGGCCTTTACTTCCCTGGAGCCCCGGCTTGGCATCAGAGGGCACTCACCTGTTTCAGGATTGTCTTCAGACGGGCCATGCAAAGAATTGTCACCCAGGTGGACGCCCCTGAGCCCAGAAAGTCGCAGTACTGAAGTGTGTCATAGCTGAGGATGCACAACACTGCCTCCCCCGGCTGGTCACAGGCGTGGTAGAACTGTGAGGTACAGCAGTGAGCAGTAGCCCTGACCGCCCCACCCAATTTCCCGAAGGGATTAGGGCCAACCCTACCGTGGAGAAGAACATGGTGTAAAAGTAGACAGAAGCCTCAACCAGGAAGGACCGGTGCAGGGACACAGCTATGGGGGCCAGGAACATGAGGTTGCTGAGCGTGAGCAGGAGCGTGGCTGCCCTCTGCTGGGCCACAGTCTGGGCTGTGCTGTTGTCGGTGCAGCTCCACCCGCGCCAACCTAGGGGGCCACACAATACCTACATGTGTGCTGGAAGCAGATAGGCGGCTTACGAACTTTCAGGCCTCATCCTCACCCAGATGGAGGAGGTATAGACACAAGCCTAATGGAATCCACAGGCGTGGTAGGAGGAAATTGGTACCAACAGGGACTGGCAGAGACAGTGGGCAAGCATGGGCAAGTGGGGACAGCTGTGGGCAAGCTGGGTCGAATGTGGAAGATGCATGCAGACATGGGACAAGCGTGTGCACTCACAGCAGGTCTGGGCAAGTGTGAAGAAGTAAGGAGAAGCATAGTTTGCACAGGCAGTCATGGGCAGTGGGGAAGAACTATGGACAGGTGTGTGTAGATACTGGCAAGTGTGAACACGTATGCCCAGCTGTGAGCGGGCATAAGCTTGGAGAAGGATATATGGACAAGTATGAGTAGGTAGGGGCAGGTATGAATAGATATGAGTTGGCAGGGACAGATATGGAGATATTTGGACGTGTAGGGACGAATGTGGCGAGCAGGGACAGATGGGAGCAAGTGTGAATATGCAGACACTGCCATGAAAAGTGTGGACCAGCATGTAGTCACAAGAAAAGTGTGAGCAGCTGGACATAGGCATGGACAAGCACGGGCAAGGGCAACAGTTGTAGGGGCTGGATGGATGTGTGCAGTCAGGGCAGGCAGGACGCAAGCAATGCCAAGGTCAGGAGGCAACACCTCCCCTGCAAATGCCTCAGTGCCCATATGCCTGGAGTGGGGTGGGGGTGGGGAGACCACGGGGAGCACGGGAAGGAGGGGGAGGGAGATTTCTCTGCACATCATCCTCACCTGCTTTGCAGCTGCAGCCTGCATACAGATAGCCGTATCTACGGAGCAAGAGGCACTGGCCATAAGGCCCACAGTCATTCAAACAGGGCACCAGATACAAGATGGTCTCCACACGAGCTACGGCCTGTTCACATTCCCTGCAAAGGAAGGGCCTGAGAGGGCTGGCTGCAGTGCTCTGCTGGTTCTTCCACCACCAGGACTCCCAAGCTCAGCACTAAGCCCTCCAGGCTTCAACAGCTGAGACACTCATTCCCCCCTCCCCCGCTAGCGCTGTTAGGGGGTGGGGGCAGGTAGAAAAGGAAAACCCCTCCTAAGACACAGATGCTTCCCTTCACTGCTACCAGCCCACATCACAGTGCCCAGACCCAGATTCACATACTCAGAACTCTCAGGGCACACAAGCTGCAAGGAGAGGTACCAGTTGTCTGTCTCCGGGTAGGGAATGATGAGGTTGACCGTGGGAGATGAGGCACTCAGAAACATGGAATGGCCCTGGAAGAAGGCTGCACAGGGTGGGAGGGCCTGTCAGAGGTGGCTAGAGGGGACAGTCAGTCTCTCCACCAAGAGTGCCTGCCAAGAATACCTGTGGTACAGTTGAGTGAAGTGTTGAAGCTGAGAAAGGGTGAGGCAGCGTTCAAACAAGCTGCTACCAAGGTACCATTTGTGATCTCTGTCTGGAAGGGGAAATAGTGCAGGTTAGCCACTGTCACCCCTAAAAAGGTATCTCGCCTGCTCACCTTGCATGTTAGCTCAGTCATGATGAATATTTATTACGTGGCGGGGGACGGACGGACCTCCGGCTAGCCCAAGGTTCACCATGGCCTGAATTCCCTTCAGTTGTCTCTGGTTCTAGCAATTCCCTTGCCAATTTGCACAGATAAAATTATGATAACTTCTGATAGGAACACTACTCCACTGGATCCCTTTCTGGCCCATGCTGTTGGTATCATGCTAGGGCCTGAAAGGCCACCCCACCCCAGTCTCAATGCTGAAGTTACTCTGTACCCTGAGATAAGCCCAGGTCACAAGCAACTATAGACTGCTTCAGTAGGCTTCCAGAGGATACCTGGTTAGCCCTCAGACTGATGATGAGAGAGCCCCCGCTGTCCATGCCTGTGTCAAGACGGAGCTGCATTACAGAAGGTATGTTTGCATACACCATCACGAAGGCCCCATTCAGGGGTTGGAAGTGTACAGACACCACGTCCGTGTCTTCTCTCATGACTGGATAGTTCAGGAGACAGAAGGGGCCACTGCTTATGCCACCACTCCTGCCCAGTTCCCAGTGGGCAGGGCTTTGGGACAGTCGGCCCACAGAGGTGTCATGGCTCTGGTTTGGGTTGTTTTGCATAAGACGATGGAAGGTCACACTCCATGGCCTGCACACTGTCAAGAGGACAAGGGGCTCAGCCAGAGGAAAGTCTGGAGTTTTGGGGGAGGTAAGCAGAGCCAGTCCACCCCTCTCTCCCATGTAGCCCACCTGTAAAGGCAGCTTCAACATTGAAGACCACTGACACATGAGGTCCTGCCAGGCTCTCAACTGTCACTTGTAGCCACCGGCCCCAGGGTGGTGTGGACAGCAGCAAATGGCAGGATGGAGTGAGACCAGTGCAACTCAGCACCTTTTGGAAGTTTCTAGGCAGGGTGGATGCACCCACTGTGAGACGCACTGGGCAGCCGGGGCTCACACTGGACACACAGCCCTGCAGGTCCAACCGAAGCTCCTGGGTGTATTCAGGGACAAAGATCCTGTGGCAAGGTGGTGACTCAGACTCACTAGCTCATACTGTGAACTTACTTCCTCTAATCTGCTTAGGGAAGGTATCTGGCTCTCTTCCCAACATGTCTCTAGGTACAGCCTTCTCGCCTGCAGGATGAGACAGTGGCACTACCCCCGCTCTAGACCCAAAGGTTGGGGCTATGGGACAGACTTGACCTCCCCATCTCCACTCACTTGAGGTAGCTGGCGTGGGAGAGCAGCGTCTTTGGGAGGGGGACATCAGGCTCTAGGATGGAGACTTCAACCACCCTCATGGCCAGCATATCAGGCTGGAAGAAGTAGGCACAGGTAGGAACAGAGCCCTGGGAGAGAACAAGGCAGGGAGTGATGGGGTCAGAGAATGCAGGATGTAGGCCAAAGGAGAAGAGCTTTGAGGGGAAACAGAGTTGAACCCAGAGTTGCTTTAGCTAAGAGAACAGTAAGGTCTGCCTCAAGAGGTGGACAAGAGGTTGGTAGTCCTCCATGCTTCAGGGGATTTGGCCTTCATCCCAGGAAGTCAGCCCCCTCACCTTCACCTCGATCTTCTGGGAAGAGGGAGGGAGGTGAGCCACCACAAACCAGTCCCCAGGGGCTGGGTGAGAGATGTTGACAGAGGTGTTGCCCAGTAGCATGGTGCTCAGCAATGCCCTGATGTGGAAGGAGGCCTGGCTCAAGGTGTTATCAGGGAAGCTAGTGCCCAGCGGGTTGATGACAGGAGGGGCGCCATAGCGGAAATGCCTGGAAGAGATCAGGTCAAGAGTCAGGGACAGGATTTTAGCCAGGCATGGGTGCTAGGGACAGAACACTGGGTACCTACACCGTGATCTCTACGTCAGTGCATGAGGGACCGCTCTGGGACACGTGCAGCAGCCAGCGAAGCAGCACTGTGTCTGGGGGCACGCGGAAGTGGAAGAGCCGGGTGCTGCCATACCAGCTGTAGAATGACAGCTTCTGTGGGGCCTGAGAGAAGTGTTCAGATACCAGCCCAGCCTCTATAAGGAAAAGGTAACAGTCAGGTAGGTGGAGCAGATAGGAAGAATGAGGCCACATGGATATCAGGTCTTAGACCACCTCTGGACTGTCACTCATCCGTCAATCTTAGCCAAGGAAGAAAACACCTTCTGGCACCTAGATGTTGTCTGCAATCATCTCAAGTTTCTCCTAACAATGAGCAGTTATTCCTCTGCCTCCTCCCCCTAGATGGCCACTGCCTATTCACAGGGGACTTTGCCTTCTCACACGGCAGCATCCTGCCAACAGTGAAGTCAGTAGCCCCTAGCACCCACCACCTTCAGATGGACCCACCCAGGGCCAGTAAGCTCTTTCTTTCTGTTGGTTAGTTAGCTCCACCCCCTGCATTACATCCTGAGGCATCCTGGCCAAGAGATGGAGACTGAAACACAACAGGGGGTAGTCAGGAAGGTGATTCCCCCACCGCCCCCCACACACACTGATATCTGCCTTGATCACTGGACCATCGCAAAGGCTCCTCCCTCCCACCTCACCTCCTCTGAACCTCTCCTAACCACGTGGGCAGGTAGGAAGGCTTGGTCCAGAAGGTAGTTGCCTCTCCAATCGGTTATGACTTAGGACACAGCCAGATCCCTACTCAGAAAGACCATGAAGAGGGACTTCTGTCCAGAAGCCTGGACAGCCATAAGAACCAAGGGACAGCCAGGCAGAGGTGGTACACGCCTTTAGTCCCAGTACTTGGGAGGCAGAGACAGGTGGATCCCTGTGAGTTTGAGGACAGCCAGGATTGTCACAGAGGAACCCTGTCTCTTAAGAAACAGACAACAAGGGGCAGAAGGCTTCTCCGTTCCAAATGGCTGACACCACCAACTGCCCTCAGGGCACATATCCATGCTTGGAGTGACAAAGACAAAGCAGACAACCAGGTAGATAAAGCTCCCAGACTAGGGCACCACATGGCCTCAGGCCCTGTAAGAACCCTTACAGGCTCCTACCCCTTTCCTAGTGCCAGCTCAGGCTTTGTGCCTGTATGATCTTGGGTGTCCCTTACCTCTCTAGACCCCTGAATTCCTATGGATAGGCTAAGGTAGACTGCCTGTCCCTTTGAGGTTAATGAGTAATAAAGTGCTTTAAGAGAAACATAGTACTGTTGGCATCCTTCCCACTCAGAAAGCCTCCCTTTGCCCCACTGTGAAAGTGGTGCCTGCCTGGCTCCCCCAGGAGAGGGGAGAGGGGAGTCAGGTGAGCAGCTGGCTTTCTTGCCAGCCATGTGACTCCTCCCAACAGAGGCACCTGGAGAAAAGATAGGAGCCTTCTGGAAGGAAGCTAAGGGAGCTGCCAAAGAGCCTGGCATGGGGGCAGGGCAGAGTGAGGCTTCCTCAGTAAATTCCCAGCTCTCAGGGACCCATTCATCAGGTTGAGGTCTGAGTACCAGGAGCTGCTAAGCGCCCTAAGGTGGTGACATGCAATGGAGCAGAAAAAAACTGAGAGGCAGAATATTGCTTTCCTAGCTGAGGCAGGACAGAGTCCTCACCCCTAGGACTGTGACCTCTGAGGAAACCAGGTGAGAGGCCATCCTACAATGTGCTGGCCTGCTAAGGGAAAAGTCTTTGGGCCCCACAAAGCCTTTGTGAGGAAGGTCACTTGGAATAGAGCTGACATTTGTGATGTTTGAATACTTAGATGAGACCTACTCAAGGTTGCCTTAAGACCAGGTACCAAATTCTCATGTCTAAACAACCCCTCCAGGCTGCCTTGATGAAATACCCAGTTATTTTGTTGAATGTATTGGACCTGGACAATTGGCATGATAGGGTGAGCCCCAAGCAACAGTTGGAAGGATGGGGAGGGCCAGCTGAACAAACTCCCGTCTGCTCCAGGCACCTCTCCGAGGAGCAGTACTTCAGAGAAGCCTGGGGATCAGGGCGGGTGGAATCAGAAAGTGGGAAAAGAGCGACAGGAACTGTCTCAGGAACATCAGGTAGCACACAGGACTGGGGAGTTCCAGGCAATACTGGACAGGTACCCATCTTGCCCATTTCCAAATGTCTAGAGTCTCACTGTCCACCAGTCCTGCCTCAAGCACAGCCCAGAGGGGCTAGCAAGCCATAGTCCAAGATGTACCGGCTTAGAGAGCAGAAATGCAAAGAGCAGCTGGAAAACTCCCCTAGAAGAAGGACCCTTTTGTTACATCCATTCTGGTGAGCCAGCATCTCTAGGGCCAGCCGGCAATACAGTATAATCGGTGAGAAGCAAAGTCAGTAATCAAGAGTGACCTTCCTGGGACTGGAATAGGAACAAAATGCTTGCTGGACCCCTAGTACAGAGTCTGGCCAACTTTCTCCAGCTCTTCCCTTCTATCAGAACAAATGATGACCCTTGTGCCACCATGGTTCGGCTATTCTTCATTGATAAGTTCCTCTACCTCCCAGCTCTTAGGTGCCACAAGGGAGAGGGACCGGGAGGGTACACTGCAAGTGAGCGAACTCGGCGGGCCCGGGGACAGAAAAGCGAGCATGGGGATTTCTTAGCCCCGGACGCCCCACAGGGGGCGCAACCCAGAGTGAGAACAGAGCAACATCGCCGCACCAGGTGAGCGCACAGTTGCCTCCCGTGAGTCACAATCCGCCCCGCGACCTCCCCTCCCCCGCAACCCCCCTTGCCCCCGGCCCGCGCCTCGGATGGCGCAGTAGGCCCGTGCGGGCTCACCGCTCTTCTTGCTGTCGCCGGCGGCGGCAGGCAGGGGCCGAGTGAGGAGCAGCAGCAACAGCAGCGGCGCTGCCGCCCGCGCCGCGCCCCCGGCCCCAACCCGGCCCATGACTCCGCGCTCGGCCCGCGCTACCCCGCCCGCGTCCCGCGCCGCTTGCCCCTGCCTGGGCAGCACCCGCCGCCTCTGCGGCCAGCGCCGCTGCCTCTGCCCCGAGCTCCCATGGCTCGGCCAGACCTGCAGCCAGCGCCCCGGGCACTTCCGCCTCCGAGGCCCCGCCCCGCCCCGCAGGGAACCGGCGGGCTGTCTAGGTCCCTGAGGGTGCGGGACCGCGTCACCTTGGCCAGAGGGGAGTTGGGCAGCAGGGGCCCAGGAAGGTCGCCTTTGGAGAGGGGGGGGGGGGACACGGATTAAAGGGCGATCACGTAGCTTGAGGGGACAAGGGATGGAAAGCACAGTATGGAGGGTCCTGTAGAACTCTTTGGGGTACAAGAGGGTAGGTGTCACGTGGTAGACACAGGATGAGGTGGGACACAAGGCAAAGGTCGCGCGGGGCAAAGGGGACACAAAGGTCACGCTGGACACAAGATGAGATACGGAGGAGAGGGCTACCTACATGGGACCCGGGTGGAGTCAGGGCAGAGGGGTCTTGCGGGACATGAGAGAGCATGGGACTGGAGTCTCAAGGTATTGGAGGTGGGGAAAATTGTTGTAGGGGAGGCGCCATAGGATTCATGGATTAAGTATTCATGTCGAAGGCTTGGGACACTCAGAAGAGTTACATGGGACTCATTTGGGGGCCGGAGACAGAATTATTCAAGACATGGGAACGGAACAGAGGGGCCACGCAAAAAAAAAAAAAAGGGTAGCATAGGTGTGAACTGGAACCCGTAGGATGTTAAATCCGGAGGGCAGTAGTACAGAGCCCAGCAATAAGTAAACCAGAATTAGCATCCCAGGAAGGTGCACGCTGACCTTGACTTGAACTGAACCTCCAGCTGCCCAAAGTCCCCTACCCCCAATCCACTGTAGCCACACTCTGCGGGAAAGGTATAAATGACTAAATGGAAGAGGGAGGTGTTCTTTTTGCACCCCTGAGAATTGGATAACTGAGTTTCTTGTCAGTATTGGATGCACTCCCCTGGGTACCAAAGGGATACATTCCAAACATATTACAGATATGGTTGCAAACTGAAAGCCCTACAGGAGAACTTGGGGAAGCAATCATAAGGAAGAGAAGGCTTTTTCAGTAGGCATCCGATGAAGCAAGTAAAACTGCTTTAAAGAATATTTGTAAGCCAGGTGGTGGTGGCACACGCCTGTAGGAGGCAGAGACAGGTAGATCTCTGAGTTTACAGAGTGAGTTCCAGGAAAGTCAGGGCTACCCGGTCTTGGGGTAAAAAATATAATTATATATTATATTGAGATATTTTATGAATATAAATAGATATATTTATAAAATTTATAGTATATATATATATATAAATTAAATTATGCAGCCCAGGTTGCAGCCAATTCTTCCAAGGGCAATCGTGAAAACTGAGTGTGGTGTCTCTCTACTGAACTCCCGGTACTGACCAGGCTGAAAGAAGAAAATTGCCATGAGTTCAAAGCCAGCCTGGGCTACGGATGCTAGTAAAGTGCTCCCTATGTCAGCATCACCAGCCTTCTCATAGAAAATGATAAAGACCAAGGTGCTACAGAATTCCTAAAACATTATGCAAATTAAAAGAACAGCACCTCCTCCTGTGTTAAACAGTGAAGCCATTTTTTTTTTTTTTTTGGTTTTTTTCGAGACAGGGTTTCCTTGTAGTTTCTAGAGCCTATCCTGGAACTAGCTCTTGTAGACCAGGCTGGCCTCGAACTCAGAGATCCGCCTGCCTCTGCCTCCCGAGTGCTGGGATTAAAGGCGTGCGCCACCACCGCCCGGCCAGTGAAGCCATTTTTGTCCTTTTGCCAAACAAATCAAAGATCAAAACGCCTGATCTTTAAGGGAAGATGGGGGCCCAGATTAGGGATGTCCTCAGGGAGCATCTGGACTCTAAAAATAGCCAAAGCCAGCAGCCAGACTCTTTTTCCTACCGTTTGCCCTGCCTGTTTTTACTGCCATGTGCCCACTCTGATTCCGGTAGATGCACCTATAATTGGTCATTAGGGTTTGGGCGTAGAATCGTGAAGTACCCACATTGAGTAGGACTGATGGTTGCATGAGAAATGGCCAGGTGTGGTGGACCACACCTTCATCCCAGCGGTAGGAAGACAGAGACTGGCCGATCTCTGAGTTCAAGGCCAGTGTGGTTTACAGAGAGTTCCAGGAAAGCCAGGGCTACATAGAGAAACCCTGTCCCAGGTAAAAATATAATTGTATGTTGATATATTTTATAGATATAAATTTATATATTTATGAAATTTATATATGTTCAAATTATGCAGCGCAGGTGGCTGTCAATTCTTCAAAGGGCAATCATAAAGTGCTCCCTATGTCAGCATCACCAGCCTTCTCACAGAAAATGATAAAGACCAAGGTGCTACAGAATTCCTAAAGTATGATGCAATAACAAGAATGGACCTCCTTTTGTGTTAAATAATGAAGCCATCTTTATCCTTTTGCCAAACAAAGCCAAGATCAAAACGCCTGGTCTTTCAAGGAAGATGGGGCCCAGATTAGGGATGTCTCCAGGGAGCATCTAGACTCTAAAAATAGCCAAAGCCAGCAGCCAGACTCTATTTCCTACCGTTTGTCCTTCCTGTTTCCACTGCCATGTGCCCACTCTTATTCCGGCAGATGCACCTATAATTGGTCATGAAATGGGTGGAACTGGTGGTGTGCTGTGGACCACACCTTTATCCCAGCAGCAGGAACTGCAGAGGCTGGCCAGTCTCTGAGTTCAAGGCCAGTCTGGTTTACCGAGGGTGTTCCAGGATAGCCAGGAATACACAGAGAAAGTCTGTCTCAAAAACTCCCCACCTCCCACAAAAAAAAGTAAAATACTGTGTGATGTTTGGGAATAACCTACCATATACAGAAACTTTAGCTTAGAAAAAGAATGGGTAGGACTCTCCTGGCACAGGCCTTTAATCCCAGCACTGGGGGGCAGAGACAGGCAGATCTCTGTGAGTTCAAGGTCAGCCTGGTCTACAAAGCAAGTTCCAGGACAGCCAGAGCTGTTACATAGAGAAACCCTATCTTGAAAAATCAAAAAATTAATTAATTAAAAATATTAAAAAGATAAAACCTTGAAAGAAAACAGAAAAAGAATGAGCATGGGTAGAAGAGTGTTTGGAAAACTGTTTTTGTAAAAATTGGATGGGGGGCTAGGTCAGTGGTAGCTCATGCCTTAAAACCAGCAGGAGGCAGAGGCAGGGCCAGCCTGGTCTACAGGGTGAGTTCTAGGACAGACAAGGCTACATAGAAAACTGGGTAGGAAATTCACAGCTTGAGTCAGAAAGATAGCTCACAGGTTAAGAGCCTTTGCTGCACCCACATCAGGTGGCTCCTTCCGGACACCCCCCAGGCCACTCCCATATAAATAAAATATTTAAAAATGTTTCACGCCTACTTATCAAAGATATCCTGGAAAATCTGTGAAAGAAGTTGGCATTTGGCCACCCTGCTGGGCACTTAGGGAAAGGAAACAGGTGACAGGGAACAGAAGACTGGACCATACCAGCTTTAACTTTTGAATGTTTACTTAGTTTGGTTGGGGGAACTAAGGGTGCGGGCAACCAGGCATTGAAGGCCAAAGAAGGGCAGGTGAAGGGTGTTGGTCACAGAGGAAAGAAACACCCTTTGTTGCTCTGGATTCCAGGCTGAGTCCTTCTAACCCCAGCTGCAGGGAATTCCCAGGCAGTTCTCAACTTAAAGAGACAGAGGTCATTTGGGACTTTTGCTGAATTGTGTTTTCAGCATGCTGCTCAGTGCCGGCTGAAGTTACCCACAATCCTCATGGGCAGCAGATAAATCAGTACCATAGCTTGTTCTATTGACTGTCCCAGTCTAGGTTTAGAGCCACCTCATCTCTGTCTGTCTACTCCAAAGCCCTCCCTTAGTGTGTCCCTGTGGAGGAGGGTTACTCTGCCTTACAGGTGGGAAACAGACTGCAGAACTCCCTCTGGTGCCCACGTTATAGAGTTGTAGAAGGACATTCAGCCCCGCACTGGAGTTTAAGGGCCTCTGCTGAGTAATAGCTGAGCAATGGCAGGAACTCTACCAGGAAATGTAGCTCTATTGCACTTGCGGTTAGCGAACCGTAAATGCAAAAATGTACTTTGTCATGTTGGCCTCTCAATCAACACACACTGCACAGTTTTCTGCAGGACTGTGAACTACCTTGCAACCAGAATTTTAAGGCAAAAGCCCTGTTTCAACAGCTTAAAAAGATGAGAAATCGAGCAGGAGAAATGGCTCGGGAGTTAAAAGCACTTCATGCTCTTGCAATGGGCCTGGTTTCAGTTTCTAGCACCCAAATGTCAGCCCACAACCATCTGTCACTCCAGATTCATCACTGCCTTCTGGCCCCTTTGGGCACTGCATACACCTGGGACATACAGTCACCCAGAGGTGGATCTTTGTGAGTTTGAGGCCAACCTGGTCTACAAGAGCTAGTTCCTAGTTCCAGGACAGACACCAAAGCTGCAGAGAAACCCTGTCTCAAAATACCAAAAAAAAAAAAAAAAAAAAAGGAAAAAAAAGAAGATGAAGGCCAGTTATGGGTGTGTGTCATATCCCTTTAATCCTCTCACTTAGGAGCCAAAGACAAGCAGTTCTCTGTAAATTCAAGGTTATCCTGGTCTACAAAGCAAGTTCCAGACTAGCCAGGGCTACAGAAGGAGACCTTGTATCAAAAATAATAATAATAAAATAATAATAATAATAATAATAATAATATAATGGTGGTAAACAGAAGCTATTTAAGCAGAACAGGTAAAGGGGCCTAGTGACCCCAGGGTCGTTTCTGGGGTCTGATATTAACTTCAGGGATAAATAGAAGAATTTAAACTGGGACCAAGAAATATAGATAATGAAGCTATTTTGGTCCAAGAGCAGGTCTACCGTCATTGCCTCAGCTTCAGTCCAGAAGTGTGTTCTGATAAGTTGTTCATCGGGGCAAGAGAGACAGCCAGCCCTGGTGTTTAAGTGCGTGTACCGCTCTTGCAAAGGACACAATTTCAGGTCCCAGCACCTGTATTGGGTGGGTCACAATTGCCTGTAACTCCAGCCAACCCTTTCTTCTGGCACTTGTGAACCACATATAATTAAAAATTAAGATGGTTTTTAAAGGTGTTAATCACTGTCTGCTCTGTTAATCGTCACCTTCGCTTAAAAGAACCTAACTGGTTCCAACAAAATCATCTGCACAGGATGCAGTTTCTTCTTCACAGATAACGCTCCCTGTCTCAGGACTCCGCTTCCAGGTTCATCCTCAGCAGGTGGCCCTTAACGCCTTACTGGAATTCCCCCTCAAGACACACTACCGGGAAGAGGATCCAGAAGTGGATGTCTGGCTGCTGGCAAAGCCTAGCTGTTTCTGAATCTAAGATGACTGCAGGTTTAGGACAATGATTCTTTTGACCTTTGTTTGGCCTTCAAGGGGAAAGAAATGGGGTGATAGTGGCTCCTCAGGGATGTGAATAGTGAATAGATCCCGTCTGTGTAATCAAACCAGAGTCCAATCCAAGGTCAATGAAACAAAATGAATGCTAAAAGTACCAGATTCTCAAAAAAAAAAAAAATGGCGCACGCCTTTAATCCCAGCACTCAGGAGGCAGAGGCAGGTGGATCTCTGTGAGTTTGAAGCCAGCCTGGTCTACAAGAGTTAGTTCCAGGACAGGCACCAAAGCTACAGAGAAACCTTGTCTCAAAAAAAAAAGTACCAGATTCTCACTTTTTTTTTTAAAGTTACTTTGTGGTCCAAGGGAGGAATCAATGCTTTTTAGCAAAAAACAGTTTTTAAACAGCTTTTGAGTGCCTCTTACAACGTCAGCCCTTGAAAATTAATGTACTGACATTTAGATGTAGCAGAAAACTCCAGGAGCTGAGGAGGTAGAAAACTCAGAACTATCTGCTGTTGCAGAGACTCGAGATGCAATGGAGATGGATTCCAAATTTTTTTTCCTTTTTTAAAGACAATTTCCCAAATTGTTTTCAAAACCGTTATGTATGGGGCTTGAAGGTTAGTGCCTTAGTGGTTAAGAGCACTGTCTGCTCTTCCAGAGGCCTTGATCTCAGCATACACATGGCTGCTCATAACCTCCAACTCCAGTCCTAGGGGATCTGACTCCCTTCTGGCCTCATCCAGCACGGTACACACATGGTGTACAAACCTGCATGCAGGTAAAACACACACACACATAAAATAAATCAACATATAAACCAAGACAAAACTCTATGTGACCAACCCAAGCTGGCCTGAAATTTTTGTTCTCACATCAATTTCCTGACTGCTGAGGTTACAGTATTTGGATCCCTCTGCTTTGGCTGATGGGGTGTGGTACAACTTGGGCCTGATCATATCACATGGACTCACCTCACTGAGATTACGCCAAAATCAGCTATGTCAAGATATCGAAGAAAGAGCTAGATGCTGAGTGGTGGCAGCAGATGCGAATACATATAATCCTAGCACTAGAGGCAGATGCATCTCTGAGTTCAAAGCTAGCCTTGGCCATGATACCCAGGCACCCAGGACTACACAGAAAAACCCTGTCTTACCAAAAAAAAAAAAAAGAAAGAAAAGAAGCCTGTTACACTTATCATAGTGGGAACCCTAAGAAATATCAAATATGAGTTTTTTTTCTACCAAATACTATAAAACTTGTGCTTAGACCAGGAGGGTGTAATGGTCTGCCCTGTCCCTTTAAGAGACAAGCCCCGCCCATCCCCCCACCTCTCTCTCTCTCTCTCTCTCTCTCTCTCTCTCTCTCTCTCTCTCTCTCTCTCTCTCTCTCCTTCCCCCTTACTCCCTCTCTCCTTCACTAGGCATGGCATGCCTATCCTTCTGTCTCTCACCCCGCCAGGGCTGCCTTTGTGGTCCACTGTGGTCTCATGGCCCGCTGCCCACTGCCGCCACTTGGGGACCTGCAGCGTTTCTGCTGCTGCACCCCTGGGGAACCTGCAGCATTTTATTTTAAGTCATAACAGAGGGGTCTCGTAGAGATCTGCCTGCCTCTGCCTCCTGAGTGCTGGGATTAATGGTGTGTGCCACCACTACCCAGCTTCTCCTAGGACTTCTGATTCTAGTCTTCAATTTACCTCGGTGTCTGTCTTTACTTCCTCAACTGCAGTACCGGGTGTCAGCACTTTGAGGCCATGAAATCACCAAATGGTGGTCCACATGGAACCTACTATAACCATGCCCCTGGGCCATGCCATCCTCCAACCTCTAAGAGAATGTCTCTCTCAGGGCCCCTAATCCCAGCACGTACAGCCTGAAAACTACAGATCACTGCCCTTTTCCCTTCAGACAGAAATCTAAACTTACCCCAAAAGAGGAGAATGTGAGGAGTTAGGGCAGCAGTCAGAGGAGCACAGAGCATCCTCACATAACAGTTGGAACTCAGTTATCTGTCCATGATGCCTCCATCCAGGTGGTGGAAATGAAGGGATAGGAGAGGAGAGAGGCAAAGCAGGAATGAGAATGAAGTAGGGAGACCCAGAAGAGGGGAGGACCCAGGGCTTTATAGGGAGTGCAGCCCCAGGACCCCATGCTTCAGAGACCCCACCCCTCTGAAGAGTGCTTACTGCTTGCTTCAGTCACTAACTTTTGCTTTCTCTGAGTCCCTGCTTCTTCTGTTCTGGGATGTCCAAATGTTTGTTCACCTCTGGGAGAGAGCCCGAACCCCTAGACAGCTGAACCCCTAGATAGATGACCCTAGGGAAAGAGCCCAGACCCCTAGACAGATGACAGCTCAAACCCTGAACCCTGGGCTCATACCTACATTACATGGTTATAGGTGTGCACCCACACTCGGCATGTTCTGAATGTCTGAGAAACTCTTCGCTCTATCTGCGGATCTTTTGGACAAAGAATTGCTACATTGGTAGGATCTGGTTGCTGAAAAACATGAATCTGTCCTACTTTCAGGCTGACTGGGAACCCATAGACCCCCTCTCTACCGCGGTATCTGCTTTCCCAGACAATGTGCTCTTCAGTCTGACTCCCCATGCCTCGGGTACAGATTTCAAAGTTCAACAACAAAAGATTCCGATCCAGAGCTAAGAAGTAGTTCAGTCATAATGTTCTCCGCTTGTATGCGCAAAACCCTCGGTATCAAAAGAAAAGAAAGGAGGGAGGAGAGGGAAGGAGTGGGGAGGGAGAAGGGAGAAGGGGGGGCAGAGGGAGAAGGGAGGAGGGGAGAGAAGGGAGGAGGGATAAAAGGGCCTCTCTAGTTTTACTTGAACCAAATAACAAGAGGAAGAAGCATTGTAGAATTTTGATTTTAGGGATGACTCCAAGCTCCTGAACCTGCTCTGTGGAGGGAAAGGAAAGGAAGACAGTTCTCTCGCGACTGCCCCTGTAAGGGAACCAGGGGATGTTCATGGCCACCAGCTGTATTCTAGGTGACCTGGAAGCAAGAAGGGAGGGCAGATATTCTCTCTATAGCCCTCTCCCTCCACAGTACCCCAACATGTTAGCATGAATTGGGATTATCCCAGGGCTGCTGATATGTTTAGGTTTCATAAACAGAAACAGTTTCTTCAGTGTCACAGGGATCTTCCTGAAATAAGTACCAAAGAAGAGTGGATGTCATTGGTGGATGAAAGTCAGGACAGCTCCAGAAAGGCCTCGGTCCCATGTTCAGTTTCCACTCTCATTTTATACTCTAACACCACAAGGTGGGGCGAGCTAGCAAGAAACATTTCACAGAAGCATGCGTGGCACTCAACAGCTTGTTAAGAGCAACAGCCCTAGCCGGGCGATGGTGGCACACGCCTTTAATCCCAGCACTCGGGAGGCAGAGGCAGGCAGATCTTTGTGAGTTCGAGACCATCCTGTCCTACAGAGCTAGTTCCAGGACAGGCTCCAAAGCCACAGAGAAACCCTGTCTCGAAAAACCAAAAAAAAAAAAAAAAAAAAAAAAGCAACAGCCCATAGCTTCAGCTGCTTCAGCTGTGTCTCCAGGTCATCCTGTGCCAGGGAGCAAATGAAGTTAGCAAACAGGCAGTACAAGCAGGGCTTTAAGTAAATCACTAAATCAATCAATAACCAGTACCTAATAATTGATCTTTTTAGCCTTATCCTATTTCACCAGCATAAGATCTCTGAATCTTGGTGGCCATTCTGGCTCATGCCTATAGCTATAGTGCTCAGGAGGCTGAGGCAGGAGAACTGCTGAGAGTTCAAGACCAGCCTGGGCTGTAACTGTGAGACTATTTCCGCTTTACTAAAACAAACGTATTCATCCAAACCCAAATACTGTCTATTATTTCATAAAAAAGATCATTTTCTGAGAAAAAAAATATGAAGTATATATAATGTGTCATATTGATGAAAAAGAATTTAAAAATTCTTCATTATGGGTCGGAGAGATAGCTCAATAGCTGAGAGCACATGCTGCTGTTGCAAAGGACCAGTGTTCAATCCCCAGAACCCGTGTTTGGCAGCTCATCACTGTGATTCCAATTCCATAAAGCTCAGACTCCTCTGGTCTCTCATGGCATGCACATACCCATACACAGATACAGACATACATGCACTAAATGACAAAACTGACTTAAATCATTTCATCGTTCATATATGCACTGTGGGTGGGGTGAATGTGCCTTAGAGTGCACGTGGCAATCAGAGGACAACTCTGTAGGCTTGGTTCTCTCCTTCCACGCTCATGCAGGGTCAGAGGATCAAACTCAGGTTGTCAGGCTTGCAAGGCAAGTGCCTTTCCCCCCTAAGCCATCTCATTGGCCCCAGACTATTTTGTTTTTAGAAATTGCTTCCTGGGGCTGGAGAGATGGCTCAGCGGTTAAGAGCATGGCCTGCTCTTCCAAAGGTCCTGAGTTCAATTCCCAGCAACCACATGGTGGCTCATAACTATCTGTAATGAGATCTGGTGCCCTCTTCTGGGCTGCAGACATACATGCAGACAGAATATTGTATACATAATAAATAAATAAATATTTAAAAAAACAGAAATTGCTTCCTCCCCTCAATTCCTGAATGTGTTAGATGTGCTTGTGTGTGAGGATAGGCACCTGTGTGCCAGCTTGGAGGACAGAGAAGAGTGTAGGTGTTCTCCATACCTCTCCGATTTATTCTTCTGTGAAGTGGGGTGTGTGTGTGTGTGTGTGTGTGTGTGTGTGTGTCGGGGGGTGTCTCTCACTGGTCTTGCTGCTCTGTTTCTCCCCTGGCAGCCAGCAAGCTTCAGAGATCATTGGGATTGCAGGCACACATTAGACAATAGCTGGCCTGGTATGTGGATGGTAGGATATGAACTCAGGTCCTCCTGCTTGCACAGCAAATACTTAACCACTGAGCTAGCTTTTCAGACCCTTTCCTGCCCTCCTTCTAAGCACAGAGAATTCCACTACAGAGGATGCCCTACTCTGCTATAGCACTTTATTTTTTAGGTTTTTTTCGAGACAGGGTTTCTTTGTAGCTTTGGAGCCCACTCTGGAACTAGCTCTTGTAGACCAGGCTGACCCCGAACTCACAGAGATCCCCTTGCCTCTGCCTCCCGAGTGCTGGGATTAAAGGCGTGCGCCACCACTGTCTGGCTTTTTTGAAAATTCTTCTTTTAGCTTTTCTTTTCTTTTTCTTTTTTTTCTTTTTCTTTTCTTCCTTTTTTTGTTTGTTTTTTTTTTTTTTTTTTTCAAGACAAGGTTTCTCTGTGGCTTTGGAGCCTGTCCTGGAAGACCAGGCTGGCCTTGAACTCACAGAGATCCGTCTGCCTCTGCCTTCAGAGTGCTGGGATTAAAGGCATGTGCCACCACAGCCTGGCTCTTTTTCTTTTTCTTTTTCTTTCTTTCTTTTTTTTTTTTTTTTTTTTGTCATACATGGTTGGTAACAGATTTTAATCCCAGCACCTGGGAGGATGAGGCAGGCAGATCTGAGTCTCTGTGAGTTCCAGGAGAGCCGGAATTATACAGTGAGACCCTGTCTGAAAAACAAAACGAATCAAAAAGGCAAGGGATAAGGTCTTTCCAGCTTTATTTTTATACAGTGCTCTGCCTGCATGTACGCCTGCCCACCAGAAGAGGGCACCAGATCTCATAGATGGCTGTGAGCCACCATGTGGTTGCTAGAAATTGAACTCAGAACCTCTGGAGGAGCAGCCAGTGCTCTTAACCTCTGAGCCATTTCTCCAGCCCAGACTACATCTTTAAAGAAAATATTTCATTGGAGAGTCTAGCTTACAGTTAATAGGTTCAGTTCATTATCATCATGGTGGGGAGCATGGTGACTGTTATGATTGTTCATCACTTTGGGAGACAAGCCGCGCCCACTCCCTCCCCCATCCACTGAGGCAGGCTGATCTTCAGTTTCTGGCCTGAGCTCGCTCTCTTTTTCGTCTTCCTCTTGGAGAGGCAGTTTCGCTTCTGCTTCTCTCTCCCCACTTCTCTGACCCCCCTTCTCTCTCTCTGTCCTCTTCTCCTTCCCCCCTTCTAAGTAATAAATATTCAATTATATTCTGTATGATGTGTCTGTCCATGTGCCTCCTACCCGCGGCCGCTCAGCTAGCTGGGACCAGCCGGCCTGCCATGTGTCTCTCTGCCTGGGACCAGCTACCGCTCGGGGATGGGCAGCAGTCTCTGCCTGGGACTGGCTGCTCCCAGGGCCTGCTGCCTGCCATCACATGGCCCACTAACACCATTTGGGTACCTACAGCATTTCTGATGCCTACTGCCGCCGGGGATCTTGCAGCATTTAAAAAAAATCATAACAGCGACATTCAGGCAGACTTGGTACTGGAGAGGTAGCTAGGAGTCCTACATCTTGCAGGCAACAGGAAGGTGATTGAAAGTTGCACTGAAGCCTGGCAGTGGTGGTGCACAACTTTAATCCCAGCACTCAGAGGCAGAGGCAGATGGATCTCTGTGAGTTCGAGGCCAGCCTGGTCTACAAAGCTAGTTACAGAGAAACCCTGTCTCGCAAAACAAAACAAAACAACAAAACAAAACAAAATGCCACGCTGAACAAGGCTTGACCTCAAAGTTTGACCCCCAGTGACACACTTCTCCAAATCTATACCCACTCCGACAAAGCCACACCTCCTGCTAGTTCCACTCCCTATGTGATTATGGAGGTCAGTTACATTCAAACTGCTGCAGTTTGTATCATCACACTTACCTGTTGCACATTTTTTTCTTTAAAAAAATTAGATGCAAATTACTTATTCAATATTAAGTTCTTTTAACTATAACTAATTCAGTCTTAAGTGCTTCCCAGCTTTATAATACTGTAGGCATTTTCAGGGACCTTAAAGACTTCAGCTGTCCTTGAGGCTTGTAACACGGCATCACTAGTGACTGAGTTTTCTAAATTTCTGCAGAAACACATTGAGATAAGCAGATTAATTGGCTGCCTCTCTTCTTTTCTTTCTTTTTTTGTGTTTTATTTAATATGTATGGATATTTTGCCTACGTGTATATCTAGTGCCTGGTGATAGTGGAGGCAAGAAGAGGGCATTGGATTCCCTGGAACTGGAGATACAGACAGTTGTTAGCCATCATGCAGGTGCTGGGAGCCAAACCCAGGGCCTCTGAATGAGCAGCCAGTGCTCCTAACCCCTGAGCTGTCTCACCAGACTCCTACTGGGGCTCTTAAAAGCACCCATTTCTGGGTTGGAGTTGGTTCCATGGTTAAGAGCAGTTATTTGAAGAGCAGTTATTTGTTCTTTTTTCTCCTTTTTTTTTTTTTGAGACAGGATTTCTCTGTAGCTTTGGAGCAGGCAGATCTCTGTGAGTTCAAGGCCAGCCTGGTCTACAAGAGCTAGTTCCAGGACAGGCACCAAAGCTACAGAGAAACCTTGTCTTGAAAAAAAAAAAAACAAAAAAACCCCCAAAAAACCAAAAAATAAAAAAACCTTATATTTCTTAATTATACACTACATTTTTAAATGAACTACATAAACACAGTACCTTATTAAGATCAGAAATACATGAACATTTAACAAAATTGACCTTAAATTTGTATCAATAAATCCAGATCTATACCAATGCAAATTATTCATATATATATATATATATATCATATCCCCCTTTAATTGTAAACAAACATTTATAGACAATATTTGGGAACATGGACATAGTTCTGTCCATACTACTTCCTGCTGTTTGGGGGAGTTGTTAATCAGGTCTTTCATGGTGTATCCTGTGTGCTAGGTTCATCTCAGTCAGCAGTTCAGTGAAGTGATTTTTTGAGGGTGTTCATGGCAACGTTTCAGGAAGGCGTGGCCTATCAAACCACACCAGTCTGAAAGCAATCCACAGGTTCTCATCCTTTGTGGAAATAAAAGAAGAATCTCTTTTCCAAAGCAACTTATCCTTAGACACAAATTCTGAAGTCAAGATACCTTTATAATATACATGCTGGTTTAGCATAGCAGCCCATACAATAAAATGTCTCTTCATACTTAGATCCTTCACAGTCAAAATAAAAATCAAAGAAAACACAATAATATACACAATCCAGACTCCGTGAATTTTCCATCTTTACACGACTTATTTTTCTTTACTCCTTTTAATCTATGACTATCTGTACTGTCTCTTTAGAGATTTTATCCTTTTTTTTTTAAAGCAGTAACTTTATTTTGACTCTCTATATTCCTTTTCTTCTCTCTTCCAAGCCTACATACTTTTATCCAACACTATGACTCATTTACAGGTCTTTTTATCTGAATTTGTCTTTATTTCATATCTGTAATTATTTTCTGACCAGAAGTGCTTCTTAAAATGATAAGCGCTTCTTAAAACTTAAGCTGCATCATTATTAGGAGAAATATGGCAGTGCCTGCTTGCTAAAGTCTAAAACTTAAGTGGTGCCATTAGTATGATATACAGTACTGCATGCTTGCTCAGCACATTCCAGCATGGTGGAGCTGCTCATTGCTGCTCTGAGAGACATGCACAGTGATACATCTCTAGGCACACAGCCGGTCTATGCCGCCGTTAAGCAAGCTGCAGCAGTCAAATGCTCTGTAGCCGGACCTCCTGCCCCAAAGTGTCAGAGCTTGCACGGGCAGTGGCCCAGAAAGCCAGCATTTTAAAACTGCCACTTTTTTCCTGCTACAGCTGAATCAGAAAAATCTCTCTTAAAGAGAGCTGTGGCACACTGCCAGCAAACAGCAAGAAGCTGTGTTAAACTCTGTATTTTTGTGTCTAGAATTCCTTTTCAAACTCTCTCAGGTTTTAAGTGGATTTAGCTGGCCACGTGGGCACCGATATGTAGAAGAGCCCGCTTGTTTGTTTCCTGCCATCCAGCTAGCTTAGCCCTGAAATAACCACACAGAAACTGTATTAATTAAATCACTGCTTGGTCCATTAGCTCTAGCTTCTTATTGGCTAACTCTTACATCTTTTTTTAAAAAAAATTATGTATACAATATTCTGTCTGTGTGTATGCCTGCGGGCCAGAAGAGGGCGCCAGACCTCATTACAGATGGTTGGGAGCCACCATGTGGTTGCTGGGAATTGAACTCAGGACCTTTGGAAGAGCAGGCAGTGCTCTTAACCACTGAGCCATCTCTCCGGCCCTAACTCTTACATCTTAATTTAACTCATTTCTATTAATCTGTGTATCACCACGAGGTTGTGGCCTATGAGCAATGTTTCAGCATGTCTATCTCTGGCGGCAGATCCATGGTAGCTCTCTAACTCCGTCCTTTCTCCCAGCATTCATTTCTGTCTTCCCCACCTACCTAAGTTCTGTCCAAGGCAGTTTCTTTATTTATTAATGGAATCACAGCACACAGAGGAGACTCCCACATCAATAGGACAGCCAAACTTGGGAAGTGAAGAAAACCATTGAATACAAAAAATTGGCTGGGCTGTTGTGGTGCACACCTTTAATCCCAGCACTCAGGAGGCAGAGGCAAACCATCTCATAATGCAGGCGCACTACAGGCATAGTGCCGTAGTACACATAGTACTGGTGGACGCTACAGTGTCTCTTCACAGTACTAGAAACCCTAAATAAGACAACCCATTTTGGGTATACAGGTATTGCTTACTTACCAAAATAACAGAAAGTTCCAGTTTAAAAGCGCTTATGATCTGAGTGCAGCTAAATCCAACAGTTTTTTTTCTCTGTAAAGTGATTCCTGCCTCCATGCGTGTGGGTCATTATTCTGGTTCTGATTTTGCTCCAGCACAGGACCAGCCAGTATCCCCAGGAAGCTAGTCCCATAGGGGAAGGATTTCAGTGTGGAACTGTAGGTTGCCTAGCTCTTTTCTCCCATAATCCTTTCTTAGACTCCTCTCGTCTAAGAGGTTGATAACCTTGAGTGTGATGTACATACCTGCAATCCCAGCACTTGGAAGACTAAGGCAGGAGGATTGCTCTAAACCGAGTCAAACTCTAACCAACCTTAAAGACTGGTGTATTAAACAAGGTTGAACACTCTCTCTCAAAGGGTCTCACTGTGTAGCCCTGGCTGGGCCTAACTCTGTAGACCACGATGACTGTGAACTCACAGAGATCCACATTCCTCTCCAGAGTGTTGAGTTGAAAATCATATGACATCATTCTTAGGCTTCTATTTATTATGATTGTTGGTGTGTGCTTATGTGCGCATGACGTGGACATGACTGTGTACAGCACAGTACACCTGTGGAGGCCCTTGGACAACCTTGGAGTCAGTTCCCAGCTTGCAGCTTTATGTGGATTCTGAGGACTGAACTCAGGCTGTTAGGTTTGCATCTTCTGGCAGCAAAGGCCTTTACTCAGCTGGCTTCTCACCAGCCCCTTTCTCCATTCTCTATTCACTTTTGGATAATCACTGCTCTCGTGTGCACGTCTTTGCTCATCTAGCAAATCTAAATCCCCATCACCATGTCTTGACACATTTATTTGCAATTTTTAAAAATATTTATTTATTTATTATGTATACAATATTCTGTCTGTCTGTATGCCTGCAGGCCAGAAGAGGGCACCAGACCCCATTACAGATGGTTGTGAGCCACCATGTGGTTGCTGGGAATTGAACTCAGGACCTTTGGAAGAGCAGGCAATGCTCTTAACCTCTGAGCCATCTCTCCAGCCCCCTGCAATTTATTTTATTTATTTACTTATTGTTTTTTTTTCCAGATAGGGTTTTCAATGTATAACAGTCCTGGCTGTTCTGGAACTCGCTCTGTAGACCAGGCTGGCGTTGAACACAGAGATCTGCCTGCCTCTGCCTCCTGAATGCTGGGATTAAAGATATGTGCCATCACTGTCCAGCTTGTTTTATTTATAAGTATAAATATGATTAAAATGTTGATAATGTTAGACCCCAACTCTGGGCTGCTAACTCCTCAGGAGGGTCACCCCAAGAAACCACTCACAGTCTGGTTGATGCAAAAGCAAGAGTAAGTTTATTCTTGTTTGCGCAAACAGGCTCCTCAGCTGTGCCAGGGAGAGAAGCCCTGACTAGCTATTACAGGCTACTTTTAAAGGCAAAAGCCACATACTCAGGGAGGGGGGTAGAGTGGGTTGTTTGTCAAACGCAGGAATTGGCTCATTTTAAGGGCATTTACTATGATTGGTTATATCAAAGGCGGGACGGGCAGTTGCTGGGTCAGGCAAAGGACAGAGAAGCCCTGCAGGCTGTTGGAAAACACCTGACGTTCTAGTCAACAGGCAGGGTGGGGTCATGACTAGTTCACAAAACATGTTTTCTTCGATAATAAAAAGTAATTTTGCAAAATCACTAGGATTTTATTGTTGTTTAGTATATAATTTGTTTGTTTGTTTGTTTGTTTTTTGAGACAGAGTTTCTCTGTAGCTTTGGAGCCTTTCCTGGAACTTGCGCTGTAGACCAGGCTGGCCTCAAACTCACAGAAATCCGCCTGCCTCTACTTCCTGAGTGCTGGGATTAAAGGTGTGTGCCACCACCGCCCAGCTCATTATATGACTTTTTTTTAAAGATTTGCTTATTTATATATTCAATGTTCTGCCTGCACCTCTGAAGAGGGCACCAGATCTCATTACAGATAGTTGTGAGCCACCATGTGGTTGCTGGGAATTGAACGCAGGACCTCTGGAAGAGCAGTCAGTGCTCTTAACCTCTGAGTCATCTCTCTAATCCCCAATATGTTTTTTTTACTCTCTCCTCTCTCCCCCTCCATTCTAAGGTTAAAATTCAGGGTCTTATGCACCACTGAGCCACACCCCAAGTCCTTATGCTCCTTATTCACTCCTATGTTGTGTAGGTATATGAGGGTTCTCTGGAGGAACATAACTGGCGAGATGCATGACGGGGGCAACAAGACGGCTCAGCAAGTGAAGGAACTGCTGCTAACCTCCAGGACCCACATGGTGGAAGAAGCAGTTCCTACAAGTTGTCCCATAACCTTCAGCTGTGCATAGTGTCCTCGAATTCTCCCGCCTTTACACACCACACACACACACACAAACACACACACGCACAAAAAGTAAATAACTAAAAAATGTAACAGGATGTGTGTGAGAGAGAAGGGGGTTACAAGAGTGGCTTATATGTGATGGGACTAGGGAATCCAATAGGGGTCATCTAGGGAATCCAATAGGGGTCATGTAGGGAATCCAACAGGGGTCATCTAGGAAATCCAACAGGGGTCATCTAGGGAATCCAACAGGGGTCATCTAGGGAATCCAATAGGGGTCATCTAGGGAATCCAATAGGGGTCATCTAGGGACTCCAGTAGGGGTCATCTAGGGAATCCAATAGGGGTCATCTAGGGACTCCAATAGGGGTCATCTAGGGACTCCAATAGGGGTCATCTAGGGAATCCAATAGGGGTCATCTAGGAAATCCAACAGGGGTCATCTAGGGAATCCAATAGGGGTCATCTAGGGAATCCAATAGGGGTCATCTGCAGACCAGAAGTGGTAAGAACGTTCAGTCCATGAAGCTAATGATACAGCAGTGCTGGCAGTCTGACAGATTTCTTAGAGTCCCTACAATTTTTTTTCCAAGACAGTGTTTCACTGTTTAGGTCTAGCTGTCCTGGAACTTGCTTTGTAGACCAGACTGGCTTCGAACTCACAGAGATCCTCCTGCCTCTGCTTCCTGGGTGATGGGATTAAAGATGTGTGCCACCACTGCCCGGTTTTTTAAATTATTTTTTTAAAGATTTGTTTATTATTTTATGTGCATTAGTGTTTTGCCTGCGTGTATGTCTGTGTGAGGGTGTTGGATATTCTAGAACTGGAGTTGCAGACAGTGTAAGCTGCCATGTAGGTACTGAGAATTGAACCCAGGTCCACTGGAAGAGCAACCATTGCTCTTAACTGCTGAGCCATCTCTTCAGTCCCCTTTATTTTTTATGTATTTGTATGTGTTTGTACCTGTGTGAATTTGTGTACATCACATATGTGCAGGGGTCCTCAGAGACCAGAGGATATCAAGTTATAGAGGGTGTAAGGAACCTTATAGGGGTACTGAAATCTGATCCAATGTGCACTGCAGGAAATGCTATTAACTTCTGAGTCATCTGTCTGTGCTGATTTTTAAAGTTCACTTGGTCGTTTGAATTGGTTGATTAGTCCCTTTTTCAAGTTTGAGAAATATAGGCATTTCATCCAATATTTTTCTCTCTGCTTCTCTTTCCTATTCTCATGGAACTCTAATTTCCCTTTAGCCTTCTTTCCACCCCTGCTAAAGTTACCGCAGGAAGTGTTCGGGAATGAGGGCTGCTTCCATGAGGAGGGCCTGGGGTAGCTGCTCCCATCTGCCAGGTCAGCAAACTGGTGGGAGGTACCAAAGGGAGCCTTCAAGCCAAAGTACGATGCTTGATGACCCCTGTCGCTGAACTGCTTGGAATGGGGTAAAGATACTTGTCTGGTCCCATGTTCCGGCACAAATGGACCTTACCCCAAGCTCACCACAAAGCAGAATGTTCGCCTGAGGCTGTTGTCTGCACCTTCCGTCTTCTGGTTTATCAGTACCCAACATTCAAGACATGACAGTTCATTTGTCCACTTCATGGTTAATCGGTTTTTTTTTTTCTTTTTCTTTTTGGTCTTTCAAGACAGTTCTCTACCTGGAACTAGCTCTGTAGACCAGGCTGGCCTCAGACTCACAGAGATCCACCTGCCTCTGCCTCCAGACTGCTGGGATTAAAAGGAGTGTGCCACCACTGTTCTTGGTAGTCAGTGTAATAGGATCTCACTCAAGTTATCTAAGAGACAAGCTGGTCTGGTCTGTGAGGCACTTCCAGGAAGGATTAACTGACAGGAAAGAACTTCCCCCAGAGGCTGCACCATAGTTGAGGGAGGGGCAAATATAAAAAGATCAGAGACAAGAGCTAGGTTCCTCACTTGCTTGCCTCCTTTTCTTGGTGGTGCTGCTACTGCTCCCATCACTGGCCAACACCAGACTCTAGTTTCTTCAGCGTTTCAACAAGAATTGAAGACTAGCTGGGATTAAAGGTGTGCATCATCACCACCCAGTTTTGAGATGAGTCTCAAACTGTAGCCTAGATTAACCTAAAGCTCACTTTGTAGTCCTTGAATTTAAGAGACCCCTTAATGTTGGGAGTGCTGGCTTTCAAAATCAGTCAAGACCCTGCATTGATGATGATGATGATGATGATGATGATTAACTATTACTTTAATTTGTTTTTATTTATTTATTTGTTTGGCTGGTTGGTTGGTTGGTTTTTCGAGACAGGGTCTCTCTATAGCTTTGGAGCCTGTCCTGGAACTAGCTCTTATCAACAGGCTGGCCTTGAATTCACAGAGACTTGCCTGCCTCTGCCTCGCCTCCCGAGTGCTAGGATTAAAGGCATGTGCCACCACACCCAGCCAGTGCCAATGCTTTTTCTTTTAAAGATTATATATATATATATATATATATATATATATATATAGAGAGAGAGAGAGAGAGAGAGAGAGAGAGAGAGAGAGACAGAGAGAGAGAGAGACAGAGAGACAGAGAGAGAGACAGAGAGAGAGAGAGACAGAGAGAGACAGAGAGAGACAGAGAGAGACAGAGACAGAGTTCTGCCTTCATGTATGCCTGCAGGCCAGAAGAGGGTGCCATATTTCATTACAGATAGTTGTGAGCCACCATGTGGTTGCTGGAAATTGAACTCAGGTCCTCTGGCAGAACACTCATCTCTGCAGCCCCAAGTGCCAATGCTTTTAATCCAGTACTTGGATGGAACTCTGTGAGTTGGAAGCCAGCCTGGTCTACATAGCTAGTTCCAGGCCAGCCAGATACACCATAAGACCCTATCTGAAGAAAGAAAAGGAAAAAAAGAAAAAGAAAAGAAGAAAGAAAGGAGAAAAACATGTTAAATAGTAATAATAAAATGGAGAAATAAAAAACCTGGGATACATGAGCTCTGTCTTGCTAAAAAAAACAAACAAAAAACCCTAAATAAATAAATAAGTAGACATGAATCCAAACATAGCAATAACATTTAAATATTAATGGACTAAGTACTTAAATTAAAGGCAGAGAGACAGGAAGAGTAGTATGGGCCAGAGGCTGAAGCAAGAAGATAGCTTGAGCCTAGGAGTTGGAGTCAGCCTGGGCAACAGAAACAGACCTCATCATTCCTCTCTGTTTTGTCTTTTTCCCATCAGTGCTGGGACTGAATGTAAGGTCTTAAACACAAATTCCTACTATGCATCCAGGCAGTTCTTGAACCTAGCTATAACAGAACTTTTTTCTTTAATTTTGTTTATTTGGTTTATGTGTATAGGTATTTTGCCTGTGTATATTTTACCTGGACACCACCTGTGTGCCTGGCCTCTAAGGAGGCCAGAGAAGGGTGTCAGATCTCCTAGATCTAGAGTTACAGATGGTTGTGAGCTAATCAAACCCTACGCCTCTGGAAGGGCAGCCAGTGCTCTTAACCCTGAATCATCTCTCCATTCCCAGCAGTATATTTTTTTTTCAAGTTCAGACAGTTTGTGAGATCCTGTTTCAAAAAATAATAAATTACCCAGGAGGCGGCAGCATATACCTGTAATCCCAGCACTCAGGAGGCAGAGGCAGGTGGATCTCTATACATTCGAGGCCAGCCTGGTCTACACAGCATGTTCCAGGACAGGCTCCAAATGTACACAGAGAAAACTTGTCTTGAAATAGTTCCCCCCATCATCATCAATTAAATGTTAAATGAATAAATAATTTGAGTCTGGTCTGGGAGAGCATTCTTGTAATGCCAGCACTAGGGACATGAGAGGCAAGAAGATCAAGAGTTCAAAGCCAGCCTATGCTATATATGGAGCTCAGGGACAGCAGCAGGAATTATAAATAAATAGTTTGAAAAGTTAACGAGGGAACAGAACTGACAAGTAGTCCAACTGCTAAACCCAACCAAACAGAGCCAATTGATATTTACGAGGGCTATTCTCCAAGAAGTATACTACAGCGTTCGTGCGTTATGAAGAGGAGTATAATCTAAACAGAGAATGAACAGTTGCATTTATTTATTTATTTTGTCCCCCCTGCAGTATTGAGGAGGTCGAGCACAAGGCTCTGCGCATGGCAGTCAAGCGCTCTATCACTGAACTGTACCCTAGCCGGTTTCCTCCTCTTTTTTTTTTTTTAAACGAAGATTAAAGCTCGGATCTGGCAGGCTCTTGGGGAACAGGGTGAGGGGCCCCGCCGGGCCCCTTGGGGTGGAGGGGCGGAGGGGCGGGCCGAAGAGTGGTACCGCCCTCTGCCCTGAGCACACTGCGTTCTGTGCCCCTCCGGCCCGCGCAATGGGCTGCCTCTTTGGGCGCGCCGTGCTGCGGGCGTTGTTGTGCGGGCCACGCATTCCAGGCCTGCTGGTGCGCCCCAGTTCCGGTGAGTCCTGCACCCGTGGGGAGCTGGGCGGATGGGTTCCGCGCGGCCTTTGTTTGCGCACGTGCGACAGCCCAAGGCTTGATTTTGTCCCGGAGGATCGTGCAAGCGCAACCCCCAACAGGGGTCAGGGCTTTTAGCAGAAGAAAGCCAAAGCCCAGGCGGGGAGACTAACACACTCGTGAAAGGGTGTGTGGGGGTGGGTGGGGGGATCACGTTCTCTCCACAGAGCCGTTGTTCCTAGGTATTGAAAGCCTACCTAAGCCGGAGCAGGCCTAAGACAACCCGGCCGCTTCCTGGGGTCACTGCGCTTGCAACCCATTTATGGGGCACTTTCTGAGAGCCACAAAATGCACCCTGGGAATTGAACAGTCTCATTAAGATACATGGCGGCAGAGCTCTGGGTTACCCAGGGTCCCCCGTCATCTCGCAGGGTCCCCCGTTATCTTGGGTAGGAGAACAAACGGGTATAATTCAACCTGTTGAGTTGTAGTGGACACCCATTGTGGCCTGAGGATAGAGCCTGGTCCCTCCTTTCTAACTTAACTTGGTGTTTCCTCTTTCTTTGGTACACTTTACGAGACAACTGGGGGCTAGGACCCTCTCAAAAGTAGAATTTAAGCCCGTGGTGGTGGCGCCTGCCTTTAATAGCAGCACTCAGGAGGCAGAGGAGTCCGAGGCCAGCTTGGTTTACAGAGTGAGTTACAGATCACCCAGGGAAACCTTGTCTCAAAAACAAACAAAACAAAACAAAGTAGCATTTCATCTTGGAGGAGACACTCAGTGTGTCCTGGGGCCACAGAATCAGAACAGTGTTCTCTTGAGAGGTAACCTGAATCCCCTGGCAGCTGAGTTCCTCTCCTGCAATGTGGTTTACCCCCCACCCCATCACCTTCCTTCTCAATTCCTATCCCTTGGTCCCCAGTACTCAGGCCACCTGGAAGTGGTCCGCTAACTATCCTTGGTCTCATGCCATTTCTCCACACCCAAAGGGTGAACTCCTAGTGTGCAGGCCTGGGGTTCACACAGCGTGGCACCCCGGAATCATGTGAAGCTAGGCTCAAGGTTTCTTCCCGGGGGCATCATTAACGGGCCTGGTTGCTCTTTAAGTTATCTGAGCCTTTTGGGGAAAACCATCTCCACCTTAGGCAGCTTCTGCTACGACCAGGGCAGCTCCTGGTCGTTTTTGTTCATCCACACCTTCCCACTTGGTGGCCGGCACTTTCCAGTCCTGTGCTGTCTGAGCTCTGTCGGGGATCTAGGTGAAACAGACTTGAAAATGTGGAGCATCTTCACCCCTGACTTTTTCTTTCTTTTTCTTTTTTTTTTCTTTTTAACAGGAGGGCCTTCCTGGCCCCAGGAGCGTACCCTGGTTGCAGTGAAGCCAGATGGGGTGCAGCGGAGGCTAGTGGGGACTGTGATACACCGCTTTGAGAGGCGGGGCTTCAAGCTGGTGGGGATGAAGATGTTGCAGGTACCAGCCCTTGGCCCGCGTTGTCACTAGAGTCTCCTAGCACTGGCAGTTGCAAGGGTTGGGAGCTAATCATTCTGGGAGCTAGCTTCCGTAGCTGTGTCTGAAAGGTGCCCCAAACTCAGGACGCTAATTGGGGCTTTACTCTCCAAGGGTTCTTCTTTCCCCTCTTTCCACACAGGCACCAGAAAGCATCCTTGCTGAGCACTACCGGGACCTGCAGAGGAAGCCATTCTACCCAGCCCTTATCAGCTACATGAGCTCCGGGCCTGTGGTGGCCATGGTACAGCAGGGCAGGGGCAATGGAGTGGGTGTGTGTGGGGTCTTCCCCTAAGCAAAAGAAAGGGCTTGGATTGAGCCCACCTGGGGTCCCCCAACTTCCCTCCAATCCACATGTCTGTGCTGCAGGTCTGGGAAGGGCACAATGTGGTTCACATCTCAAGGACCATGATAGGACATACTGACTCAACCGAGGCAGCCCCAGGGACAATCAGGGGAGACTTCAGTGTTCACATCAGCAGGTATGGAGGCCCCAACACCCTTGTCTCCCAATATAGGGTAAAGAAGGCTAGTTTAGGATGGCAGCTGGCATGTAAGACAGAGCCGTGAAGCTGGGGGTGGTGGTGCACACCTTTAATCCCAGTACTCAGGAGGCAGAAGCAGGTGGATCTCTGAATGTAAGACCAGCCTGGTGTACAGAGTGAGTTACAGGACAATCAGGGCTACACAAGAGATACTCTGGGATTTTTTTTGGCGGGGAGGGGGGCAGGGGAAGACAGATTCTTGAGAACTGGGTGTCTTGCTGGGCTGAAAGTTTCTGATAGTGGGGTATTTATTATAAGATTTATTTATGTATTTATTTGAGGTAAATGTCAGGCCAGGCTAGCTTTGAGGTGTCTTGAACTCCTTATCTTCGGGCCTCTACCAACCTGTGTGTTAACTTACAGTATGCTGCCTTGTCTGATTAAACTTTTTTCCCTGGCTTTTTTTTTTTTTCCCAGATAGGGTTTCTCTGTGTAGCCCTGGCTGCCTGAAACTCACTTTGTAGACTAGGCTGGCCTCACAGAGATCCGTCTGCCTCCCGAGTGCTGGGATTAAAGGCGTGTGCCATCACACAGGGTGTTTACCTGACTCTTTAGTTTCTGTTTTGGTCAACAACCATGAGGGGTTGGCTCTGATGACTGGTAGGAAAAGGCAGCTCTCAGAAGCTGGTGTATAGCCTGACTTCTGAGCTTGCAAGAAACGGAGGCCAGGCTAGATGCAAATTTCCAGCCCCTGTTACTGTCTACCCACTTTTCCTTCCTCCTTTCCCTCTTTTTTTTTCCCCAGATAGAATATCATGTAATCCAGGCTGCTCTCAAACTGATCCTCTTGCTGAGGATGACCATGGACTTGTAATCTTCCTGCCTCTACCTCCCAAGTACAGACATACACTGCCAGGCCTGGTTTATGTCGGGCTGGGGATCAAAGTCAGGGCTTTCTGCATGCTAGACAAGCACTCTGTCAACTGAGCTGCATCTCTCATCTTCCTTCTTTTTTTGTGTGTGGGTCTCTCTCTCTTTCTCTCTCCTCTCTCTCTCTCCCTCTCTCCCTCTCTCCCCCCCCTCTCTCTCTGTGTGTGTGTGTGTGTGTGTGTGTGTGTGTATGAATGTCTGTGCATGGGCCCGCAGTGCCTGTGTAAGCCAGAAGAGGGAGTATTAAGATGCCCTGGAGCTGGAGTTATGGGTAGTTTGAAGCCGCCCTATTTGGATGCTGGGAACCAAGCTCAGGTTCTCTGCGAGAGAATGCACTCTTCACTGCTGAGCCACCATTCCCGCCCCCTCTCTTTTCCTTTCTGAGACTGGGTCTCCCTCTGTAATCAGCTCCTCCAGTGCTGGTATTACAGGCCATGGCACCATAGCCCATCCTTTCTCTTCTGTACGGTCACCTTGTTCCCTGACAGGGACAGAGGCTGGAGGCGAATTGTTCCTGGGACCCCTCTCACTGAGGCATGGGCGTGCTTTTCCTCCTCCCACAGGAATGTCATCCATGCCAGCGATTCTGTGGAGGGTGCCCAGAGGGAGATCCAGCTATGGTTTCAGAGCAGTGAACTGTTGAACTGGGCAGACGGCGGTCACCACAGCAGCTGCAGCCCAGCCTGAGGGTCTGAACGGCCTGCTGTTCTTCAGTGTTCCTCCATGACCAACTACCTCTGCCAACAAGAACCCAAGCCCACACCCTGCCCATCTTCAAATCCACACCCTGTTCACCTTTTGTCCAACTCCAGCCCAGGGGAGTCTAAGCCTCAACCTTATGTGCCTTGTATCCTAAGCCAGCACAATATTGGATCATATCCTCCTATAAGTGCCAGACAACCTTTCGGACATTGTCAGAGGTGATTTTGCCTGCCCCAAAGGAGAGACATTAAAATCTTCTGCTTTAAACGGGAATGGTACGCTTATTTCTGCCATCTCAGCATTGTGTGCCCTTGCCTGGGGCGATGTGAAGAAAGAGTAACAACTCCGTCCATTCCCACCCTGGAGAACCCGTGAGTTTACTGCACTGATGGAGACGTGGATGATGGTGAGGGGTTGGTTAGCTGCAGAAGCATGGGTGACTTGAGAACAGCTGAACCACTACAAAGTCCCACCCTCCAGGGGTAATGACATCAAGGAAACTACATGGTAGAATCTTGCTTTCAGTCAACCTACCTCTTAAATACTCTAACCTGTCCCAAGACCCCCGAGAGTAGGAAGGAGTACTATGTGGGGAATCTAAGGCAAGAGTCCTGTGATGCTCTGAGTTGCCACTACCCCATTCCTAGCTACCTTATTTTACTGATATGACTGCAGGGCCCAGCATCTTATCGGTCACCATGGCAATGCCTGCTCCATGATGTCCAGTAGTCATATCCAGAGAAAACTGCCAGTCATATCCCGAGAAAACTGCTTTATTCTAGCACCCTAATGAGTGTTTTTTAAAATATTTATTTATTATGCATACAATATTCTGTCTGTGTGTATGTCTGCAGGCCAGAAGAAGGCACCAGACCCCATTACAGATGGTTGTGAGCCACCATGTGGTTGCTGGGAATTGAACTCAGGACCTTTGGAAGAGCAGGCAATGCTCTTAACCACTGAGCCATCTCTCCAGCAATGCTCTTAACCACTGAGCCATCTCTCCAGCCCCCCTAATGAGTGTTTTTTATACATAGTGTAAACAGTAGGCTTGAAGGTTATAGTTTTACTCTCCCATGAGAAGGAGCCCTTAACTTTGGTAAATATATGAGCCAGGCAAGAGTGTGAGGCCAGGAGATCAAGAATCCAAACGGAGTTCCTTGGCTGGAGTTGTTGCAGCTCCTGCCTGTATGATGTGATTCTTCTGAGAGAGGATGGTGGCAAGGGATAGGTGGGGCCTACGGCCTCTTCAAGGAAGGGAGCCTGTGGGTAGGGGTGCCAGGCCTTGTGGGTATTGTGTCAGGTCTCCTGAGGTCGGAACAGAGGCTTACACTTCAGCGGCTACCCTCATCTTTCTCTCAAAGCAACCCAGGCACTAGAGAGCAACCTGCACGCCAGACCTGGTGTGGTCTGTGACAGCGACCGCTGCTTGATACAGCACGTCACATCTCACCCCGGATCCTGAAGTGGCTAACACAAGTAGCTGCTACACATGACCGCTTCGGAGGCTAACTGACAAGTCATTTCACTTTTTGAAATCTTGACGATGGAACCCACTCCTGGGTTCTCAGCACCGGTCTGCTGAGAATCTGGATCAAGTGCAGTGATCCTTGCCAGCCACCAAGACGGTCACTTTGGGATTTTTTTTCACCCGGGCGAGCCACGCGAGGGATCTATTGGCTTTGCAGGCTCCCGATCCTCTCGCACTGGGAGGGAGTGTCCAAGAGACAGAGCGGTGCTCGTCAGGAGTCCCGACTTCCACAGTAGATACAACAGAGTCTAGCGAGCCTGGGTTCTCGAATAAGGCGGCCGCACGGACATCCAACTGGGAAAGGACTCGGGGTAGGGGGGGTTAACAGGCCGGAGCAGGCATTGCGTCAGCGCCTCCTCCCATAGTCCCAGCAGGCCGCGCGCCACCATGGGTGGGGTACCCGCGGGGTGGAATGGAAAGAGCTGGTGGGCGGGGATAGGAAGGCGTGGAGGGACCAGAAGCCTCCTTGTGGGCGGGGCCTCCTTGCAGGGAGAGCCTGGTGGGCAGGGTGGCGCGGGGGTGGGACTCTGGTCCTGAATGTTTCTGGGCTCTGGGCGGAGCGAGCAGCTTGCAGAGCGCAGTGTGTTGCGTTGGAAAGGTAGGGTCTGGTTCCCAGTTTTACTGCCCTCGTCACTCCAGCCGGCACCCAGCGTCATGGCCCAGCAGCCGCCCGACGTTGAGGAAGACGATTGTCTTTCTGAATACCACCACCTCTTCTGCCCGGACCTTCTCCAGTGAGCTAAAGCAGGGAACCAGGGAGCGATCCGGGGTTGGGGAAACAGGGGTCAAATGGAACTGCTGCTGGATGTGACAGCACAAAGGACGGGTGCTCAGTACCCTGCTCCTTGGGCGATCATAGACCTGAAGTTTCTTGGGGTTCTGAAAGGATGGGATGAGGGACTGAGTTAGGAAGCCGATTCGTTTTGAAAACGTCTCACTTGAGACCTTACTACACAGAGCATTTTAGGTTAAATATTCCCCCTCACCCTCAAACTTCTAGCCCAAGAATAAAAGACTTTAAAGATTGCAGATTTGTGGCTAGGGATTTTCGTCGAAACCTATTAGACTCCATCCTCTGCGGGAGCATATTTCTTTCACAACCACACTGGGTTAATGTCCATGGGGTCAAAGTCCTCCTTCGTCCACCTCTTTACCCTCTGTTTACACTGATTTATTTATTTACTTAATTTGTTTTGGTTTTTCTAGACAGGGTTTCTCTGTGTAGACCTGACTGCCCTGAAACTCTCTGTAGATCAGGCTGGCCTCCAACTCACAGAGATGATCATTGCCTGTCTCTGTACCCCACCCCCATCCCCCCTACCCGGCGCCTCCAGTTCTGGGATTAAAGGCATGCACCACCACTGCCTGGCCAGTGATTTATTTATTGAGACAGAATCTCATGTAGCTCACGCTGGCCTTCAACTCCTGATTCCCCTTCCTCCACCTCTCAAGTACTGGAATTACCGACATGCATCCTCCATCAGGCTAAAACATTGTTTTTTTTTTTTTTTTTTTTTTTCCTTTTTTCTTTTTTTGGTTTTTCGAGACAGGGTTTCTCTGCAGCTTTAGAGCCTGTCCTGGAACTAGCTCTTGTAGACCAGGCTGGCCTCGAACTCACAGAGATCCGCCTGCCTCTGCCTCCCGAGTGCTGGGATTAAAGGCGTGCGCCACCACCGCCCGGCTTAAAACATTGGTTTTAAAGTAGATTCGAGGGACTAGAAAGATAGCTCAATTGCTCAGAGCACTTACTGCTCTTTCAGAAGACTCAGCTTTGGTCCCTAGCATCCACACAGGACTACACCATCTGTAGGCACATGGGCAAAACACTCATAGAGACAAATAACTTAAAAATGACTACATTTTCCTTTTTTGAAGGGACAAGGTGGCCTTTATTACGGGTGGTGGCTCTGGGATTGGCTTCCGGATCGCTGAGATTTTCATGAGGTACACACTGCTCTGGTACCCTCCCTACCACTTTCCTTTGACTGGACCCTAATGGATTTTGGGAAGTGGTTGGACGCTGCCTTGGGGGGGGGGGAAGACTTTGGAGTCTCCTAGAGGTGGGTGACACTGTCAACTATCCTCAGCGCTTCATAGGCTGTGAGGGGGCTGCTACGGTGGCAGAGATCTCTTGGGACAGGTATGTGGCGTCAGGAGAGGCTTAGGGACTTGCTACTGAAGCTGGCTGAGGCGGAGGTGGGAGAGCCTTTCTCCAGTTCTCCCCTGTGCTCTACTTTCCACAACCTGAAGTGAATCCCACAAGAATTGATTTTGACTCCAGGTAGTAGCCTGTTATTTGAAGCTTTATGCAATTTCTTCTCAGCAGAACAAAGGTCTGTGCGTTATCTGATCATGAAGATTAGATAAGTTAGTGTAGTTTTGGTGGAACCTGTGTAGCGGGTAGTCCCAATTGTCACCATGAGGCTCTCTCTCTCAAAATGGGCTCTCTGTCCTCCATGCCAATGCCCCAGCAGGCCCTGCACAGGTCTGGGATTGGCACCAGGAGCCCGCCACACCTTCTCTGCCATGTACACAGTATCTGGGTCAGAATACCCCAAGCCAGAAACATATTGCAGAAACCCAGTAGTGGGCAACCATGGCATCCAGCAGTCCTTTCAGAATTACTTGGCCTTGCCTGAGTCCCTGTGCCTGCTGCCAGTCATGTTTCAGCCTTGATTCATGCCTCGGCCTCAGAAGCTCGCGGGGGAGTTCCTTGTAGAGTCCTGCCTGGTAGGTGCCCCCCAGGGTGTGTCCCTCTAACTTGTCCCCTCAGGCTGCCATCCGCTTTTGCAGGCATGGCTGCCACACTGTCATCGCCAGCAGGAGTCTGCCAAGAGTGACCACGGTGAGAGGAAGACTGGGGTTCTGAACGTGGGTGGGGAAGAGTCCTGAGGCCCAGGGTCTAAAACCACCAAAATCTGTTTCTTCTTGTGTAGGGAACTCAGTGAAAATGGACCCTCATAGATACCTTTGCCTTGTTCGAGGCCAGCCTGGTCTACAAGAGCTAGTTCCAGGACAGGCTCCAAAGCTACAGAGAAACCCTGTCTCAAAAAAAGAAAAGATACCTTTGCCTTTTCAGAAGTGTACTTATTGGGTCACGTTTTTGGAAGTAATATGGTTTCAGAATTCTTCAGTAGTATCACCAGCATTGTGAAGGCCTTCATGCCACCCATCTAGGTGGGAAATGCTTACAGGGTAGGCAGACGGTGGGATCTGGGACAGATGATAGGTTGTAGAGAATTCAGGATGTCTTACCAACATCCACCAGGGGCCATGGCCCCAGGAGGTGGTTATTTTCAAGCCAAGGCTCCGTTGGCAGGGTTCTACAGCAAACTTGGGTTTCTAGCATAATGTATCATTTCCATAGAGGTCTGAAGGCTGCTTCTCCAGGCTGAGACTGCTAGCCAACCCTCCTGCTTTCTGCTGCCCAGGCTGCTAAAAAGCTGGTTGCTGCCACTGGAAAGCGGTGCCTCCCTCTGTCTATGGACGTCCGAGTTCCCCCAGCTGTCATGACTGCTGTGGACCAGGCACTGAAGGAGTTTGGCAAAATCGACATCCTTATTAACTGTGAGTCAGCAATAAGTGGGGTCAGAGTCTTCTCAGAGGTCGATAGTGCTGCTTGGAACCTCCAGAACTCTTGTCACCAGGGGCAGGGATGTGCCAAAGAGCCTAGGTGCTTGTCCTGGCTCAACTGTGGCCTCACAGTTGCCGGAGGCAAGATTCAGGCTGCAGGCTCTGTCCTGGAGAAGCTTTGCTCTTTGAGTGGCTGGTCAGCAAAGCCTAATCTATGCTGGGTGCCCTGTGAACCTAAGTCACAGTTCAGAGGTGTTCTTGTGTACTGAGATTTCCACTGTAAAAAGTGGGCTGGTAGCCGAGGTGAAACACGCCTTTAATCCCAGAAACAAGCGGATCTCTGTGAGTTCAAGGCCAGCCTGGTCTACATAATGAGTTCCAGAACAGGATCCAAAACTACACAGAGAAACCCTGTCTTGAAAAAAAACAAACAAAACAAACAAACAAAAGTGGGTTGGTGAGGTGGTTCAGTAGCTTAGACCTGAGTCATATTCCTGGGACCCACATGGTGGAAATAAAGAATGAATTTATGATCACAGGTTGTCTGTCCCCTGACCCCACACATATGCCATGGCACATGCACACCCACACACACTACACGCACACACACACACACACACACACACACACACGTTATATATATATATATAATGTTAACATAAAGGTATAAAAGTATATATAGGGCTGCCTCCTTAGGCATGGTGGCACAGGCCTTTAATCTGAGCACTCAGGCAGAGATGTAAGCAGATCTCTTAGTCTGAGGCGAGCCTGGTCTACATAGTAAGTTCCAGGACAGCCAAAGTTATATAGAGAGACCCTGTATTTCTCTAAATAAATAAACAATAAATCAAAGTAATAGATTTGGGAATGGATCTCATCATGCAAAAAGCCCTGGTTACTGTCATTGGCCCAGAAAAAAAGTGATTGCATAGCCTTACAGAATAATTTAGGCATAACACTATATAACTATATAATCCCTTCACAATATCTGCTATTACTCAAATGTTATATTTGTTGAATAATCGAAATTATTATCATACATTAAGGCTCAGTCTTTTTTTTTTCCTGAGACAGGGCCACACCCACCAGCGTCCTGTCTTCTCAGGGCTCAACCCACTAGCACCATGTCTTCTCAGGGCCACACCCACCAGCTTTCCCCCTTCTTTTCTCCAGGTGCAGCTGGAAACTTCCTGTGCCCTGCCAGCGCCTTGTCTTTCAATGCCTTTAGGACTGTGGTTGACATCGACACCATTGGCACCTTCAATGTGTCGCGTGTGCTTTATGAGAAGTTCTTCCGGGTGGGTATCCTTCTGGCGGGGGCCTTTCCTCCTGTGGTTATCCACTCAACGCCATCCCTTGTATGTTTTAGGACCACGGAGGAGTGATTGTGAACATTACTGCCACTCTCAGTATGCGGGGCCAGGCGCTACAGCTCCATGCGGGCGCTGCCAAGGCAGCCGTGGGTATGAGTGCTCCCTGTGGATTATCCTCTTGATGATCCGTGGAAGCTGATAATCTGCAATGAACTTGGTCCTAGCTGTGGGCACTGTAGAGGCTAAACTTGATCCTGAGCTCTCTGCGGCATTTAGGCCACCTCACAGGCAGCACAGCCCAACGATCTCCCCTCCTGTGCACATTTCTTCCATGCAGATGCTATGACACGACACTTGGCTGTGGAGTGGGGTCCCCAAAATATCCGTGTCAACAGCCTGGCTCCTGGTCCCATCAGTGGCACCGAGGGGATCCGGCGATTGGGTAAGTCTCTTTGGGAGTTTGGGACACCCATCAAAGCTTCTCAAATTGTAGCAGGGTTTAAAACATTCTGTCTTCAGCTAGGCAGTGGTGGCACATGCCTTTAATCCCAGCACTCGGGAGGCAGAGGCAGGCAGATCCCTGAGTTCGAGGACAACCTGGCCTACAGAGTGAGTTCCAGTATGACCAGGGCTACACAGAGAAACCCTCTCTTGGAAAACAAACAAACAAAAACAACAAACACTTTGTCTCATTCCAGTCAAGAAGTTATTCAAATGTTTGGCCTTCTCCCTTGTCTAACTTGGCCTCCTCTTAGGGTCTCCATACCCTCATTGCTGGAAGGCATCCCTTCCCTCCTGTACATTCTGTGTCACTCTGCGCTTGCGTTGCTCTGCTGCTAGGGTCCTGGTAGAACAACTCCCTTTTCCAGATGTGGGTCAGGCAGAGTGCCGGCTGGGGGAGCAGTGAACACTGTGCTCTAGGGGCTGACTGGGTCCCCACTTCCTATTGCCTTCCAGGGGGCCCTCAGGACACTTTGAAATTAAAGGGTCTTTTAAGCCCTCTGCAAAGACTTGGAAACAAGACGGAGATTGCCCACAGCGTGCTGTACCTGGCCAGCCCTCTGGCTTCCTATGTCTCAGGGATTTTGTTGGTGGTTGATGGTGGCAGCTGGATGACATTCCCAAATGACGTCAAGCGACTGGCAGAGTTTGAATCTTCCTCTGCTAAGCTCTAGGTAACGAGCTATTCCCACTTCTTGGGGTTCGCTGTCCTTGGATGCCCCCAGTTTACTGGGTCAAGTGCAGCCGGGTTTCTTGGGACCCTGTCCTTCTTGCACAGAAGGGCCCTGTCTGGTGGGCAGAGACAGTCTCCAAGGCTGTGAAGGAAGTGAAAACCTGGCACTGGGTTTTTCTCAGAGAGGGTTAGTCTCTTCCCTTTTGGAGGGTTACAGCCTTGCAATTTTCCAGCTGTAGTCTTTGGACTGCAGAGGTTACAGGAGTGCATGATGGGATACAAAGTTTTCTTTCTTTTTTCTTTTAAAGATAGGATCCCTTGTAACTCAGGCTATCTTCAAACACAGCTGAAGATGAAGATGATTTTGCCCTTCTGATTCTCCTGTCTCTACCTCCCAAGTGTTGAAATTACAAAAGAGCCATCACGCCCACTTTTTGCAGTGCTAAAAATCACACCGAAGGTATCATGTTTGCTAAATCAACACTGTATCAACTGAACTACATCCTCTGCCCCAGGATGCACATTTGACACACAAACATTGTATTTTTTTCTTTTTTCTTTTTGTGTGTGGTTTTTTCAAGACAGTGTTTCTCTATAGCTTTGGAACCTGTCCTGGAACTCGCTCTGTAGACCAGGCTGGCCTTGAACTCACAGAGATCCACCTGCTTCTGCCTCCCAAGTGCTGGGATTAAAGGCATGTGCCACCACCACTTGGCGTATTTTTTAAAAATGTATCCAGGAGGGGCTGGAGAGATGGCTCAGAGGTTAAGAGCATGGCCTGCTCTTCCAAAGGTCCTGAGTTCAATTCCCAGCAATCACATGGTGGCTCACAGCCATCTCTAATGAGGTCTGGTGCCCTCTTCTGGCCTGCAGGCATACAGACAGACAGAATATTGTATACATAATAAATAAATAAATATAAAAACTGTATTCAGGAGGCAGTATTCTTCATGGAATATTGCCTCCTTCCTCAGAGAGGCCTATAGTCACACCAGAAATGTTGAATGTGGATTTGGAAATCCCAGCCATCTGAACCTTACTCTGGTGACCAAACTGTTACCGTACTTTTCCTCTCCGAAGCCCACATCCAGGGCGGGTGGGACCAGGTTGTGAGCCTAGCCTAATGGTTGCTCATGGGGTCTGAAGAGTTCCTATGATTTTTGTCAGAGAAAATTGTGTTATCTTTTAAAAGAAGAATCTTTTTAATATAAAAATATCTATCATTTGGAATTTGTAAGTTTCTAGAAAGAAAATTAAAAGTTTAATTCTATCACTGAAATAGGGAGTTGTGTTTCCTGTCTTTTTTTCCCCCAAGACGGGGTTTCTCTGTGTAACAAACCTAGATGTCCTGGAACTATCTCTAGACCAGGCTGATCTCAAACTCACAGAGATCTGCCTGCTTCTGCCTCCTGTGTGCTGGGATTAAAGGTGTGCACCACCACTACCACCACTTGACAGCTTCCTGATTTCTTACCAAGGGCTTCCAGATCAGAGGGAGGTGTGGCACTGTGGCTATCTTTGTTTCGGGGAATTCTGTCACTGGTCGGCTAGCCAATTGAGAGGAACGATTTGGTCCAAGAGACAGGGTTTTCATTGGGATGGGTCTGACTGAGGAAGAGCCGACGTAGCGAGGAAGCAAGCAACAGCGGGTGTAAACAGTGGCTTGTGATTTTGCTTAGGTTCCTCTTTTGTTTTTAATATTTATGTACGACGTTTTGCATTTTAATAGACCATAAAGAAATTCTTAACATCTGGTGCCCAAAGTGGGGCATCCCATGGCTCCAGCGCTCCTGGCACGCATGTACTCCCTCCCCACTTTCCCGGAGCTCCCTGAGTGTGCTTTCTCAGCGTCCCTGCATTCACCCCCAGCCCCTACCCCCAGCACCTTCTGCTTAGCCCGGAGGCGCCTGCCCTGAGGCCCCTGCGCTCTCCTTGCTTGCCTGCTCTATGGTCTAGCCGCTTGTAGCCACTGGGCGTCCTCCCGAATTGACTCTGCCCGGTTCGCACAGGCTCTGCGGCATGTTCTGGTCCTTGAGCATCCATACCTTGGCGTGCCTCCTCACACCCACCCCCAGGGATTCTGCTTAGCACAAGAACTGGGGTAGAGTCTGGCCCAGCAGCTTTGAGCATTCACTTAGCTTACTGAGCCTGAGCTATCTTGGTGCCGCACCTGCTCCACCTGGTGTTCAAACGTCGTCACTACATCTAAACACCTTCATGCTACTCATGCTTCCAGGGAAGTCCACAGTACTACCTTCCAAGGAGCAGCATCCCAACTGGTAAGGTACTAGGGAACTTTTAAACGGTAAACTAGACTATTAAATAAGTGAGTAAACTTAAAAAAGGTAAAAGAATAAGGGGAAGGACAATCTTAAAACCTTTCCCATGTTAAAGATTGGCAATATCACAATACAGGAATGCTGTTATGGATGGGATGCAAAATAGAAAAAAATAAATGAGGAGCTAAACAATTTTGTTGGGATTGTTATAATGTCAGTTATGAATATTATCAGTCTGGTAATTCACATTTTATCATTAAAAGAGTGGTTTGATAAATGTGCCAAATAGGAGAAATAGGAGTGATAAAATACAGGCTTTAGAAAAGAGTACTACAGCCGGGAGGTGGTAGCGCGTGCCTTTAATCCCATCACTTGGGAGGCAGAGGCAGAGGCAGGTGGATCTCCGTTAGTTCGAGGCCAGCCTGCTCTACAAGTGGTAGTTCCAGGCCAGGCTCCAAGCTCTACTGAGAAACCCTGTCTCAGAAAACCAAAAAGAAAAAAAACAAAAACAAAAAAAAGAAAAAAACTTTTCCATCCTGATAACAAATAGAGAAAATTATAAAGAAATGCCCTACTTGTTCTTTGTATAACCAAACTCTACTACCTGCAGGAATTAGCCGAAAGGGTACTCAAAAGAAATGAAATTTGGCAAATAGATGTATTTCATTTTACAAAGTATGGAAAATTAAAATATGCACACCATATCATAGTTACATATTCAGGATTTCGATGGGCCACTGCTTTGAATTTTAAAAAGGCTGATATAATTACACTTGTATAATTAGACATCATGTGAACACCTGTACAAATTAAGACAGACAATGCTTCAGAATATGTCTCTAGTAAAATGAAAAAGTTTTTTGCACATTACAATGTAAAATATATTACAGGTATAACACACATTCCTACAGGACAAGCAGGTATAGAAAGATCTAATTGTACTTTAAAAGAAATGCTTAATAAACAAAATGGGGTAATAAAGACCCCCCTGAGATAGGTTGCACAATGCTTTATTGGATTTAATTCTTTTTCTTTTTGGTTTTTCAAGACAGGGTTTCTCTGTGTTGCTTTGGAGCCTGTCCTGGAACTTTCTCTGTAGACCAGATTGGCCTCTAACTCGTAGAGATCCACCTGCCTCTGCTTCCTGAGTGCTGGGATTAAAGGTGTGCACCACTACTGCCTGACTTGACTATAAAAATTTTAAATGCTAATGAAAAGGGAACAGCAGCTGAAGGGTTATATTGGATGTTAGAAAAAAACCACTGAACTAAATCAGTCAGTATGCTTTAAAGATCTGTTGACCTCAGAATGGAAACCAGGATGTGTTTCATTGGGGAAGAGGTTTTGCTTTTGTTTCTAAAGGAGAAGAAAAGTTATGAATACCATCAAAATTGATAAAGATTTGATTCTAATGAGAGACCTCTTGATTAGGAGAGGTGATAGCTCATCAGCCGACATGGTGATTCAACCTGATGAAAGGGAAACTCTCCAAATTCAGATTGGGGCAGGGTTTTGTTTCTGTCTTTCCAGGAAAGTAAAAGTAACCAACTGAGGAATCTGAAGCCCTTTGGGCAAATTAAACATCAAAAGAAGAAGAGGAGAAGGAGGAGGAGGAGGAGGAGGAGGAGGAGGAGGAGGAGGAGGAGGAGGAGGAGGAGGAGGAGGAGAAGAAGAACCAGAATCATCTGGAAAAAAATTACCAAGAAAAGGAGTAATTTGGCCTAATAGTATAGAATAGTTTCTATAGGGTAAATTTCACAAACCTTTCAAAATGTCTGTTTTTACTGATCTCTACAGACATGTTAAGTAGGTAATCTTTATGTCATCCCAACTCAGTTAAAAACTAAAGCTGGCTTTGGAGTTGGAGTGTGACTCTCTCCTTTTCCAAACACAAGCATGTTGTTAAAAGAAAATTCAAAGCCGGGCGGTGGTGGCGCACGCCTTTAATCCCAGCACTCGGGAGGCAGAGGCAGGCCTTGATTACAAGTTGTTGAAGGGGCAGAACAAACTCCATTTTGAAAAAGAACTCCATTTTAGACAGGACCTAACTAAGGGAGTGAATGCAGCCCAGCAAAGTCATAAACGTTCCCAAGAACTGTGCCTGCCCTAGTCAAAGTGACCCAGCAGGGTGTCCAGACATCTGCTTGCTTCAAACATCCTTGTAGGTATCTGATTAAGCATTATTTTAAAATATTTTCTGCTGCAGTCACTGTTTTAAAATTCCCCTTACCCCAACCAAGGAATTCAGAAGTAGTACACTTTTATTTAATCCTGAAATGCCAAGGCTTATGCCATACTGCCTGCAGTTTCCCCCTTTAAAATACCCTTACCCTGAAGCTTTGGGGCCGCTTGTCCCCACATGCTATGTCAGAGTGATGGATTACCATCCAAATTAGCTAACTTGTAATCAATAATCCACAATGTGTTTGCATCAGATACCGGTTCTGTGGTGGTCTTGTTTGGGGTCCCGTAACACAGGGATAACATTGTCATAGTGTATGATTAAAAAAAATCTAGGAGGGCTGGAGAGATGGCTCAGAGGTTAAGAGCACTGACTGCTCTTCCAGAGGTCCTGAGTTCAATTCCCAGCAACCACATGGTGGCTCACAAACATCTGTAATGAGATCTGGTGCCCTCTTCTGGCCTGCAAGTATACATGCAAGCAGAACACTGTATACATAATAAATAAATAAATCTTTAAAAAAAAATCTAGGAGCTTAACAGTAGAGATTAGATTCAGGGATTTGGTTTGGCAAGAGAAAGGGGTGATATATATGAGAGGATAAAAGGTAGATTATTAAATCTACTTTTTTTTCTTGATTTTTTTCAAGACAGGGTTTCTCTGTAGCTTTGGAGCCTGTCCTGGAACTAGCTCTTGTAGACCAGGCTGGCCTCGAACTCACAGAGATCCGCCTGCCTCTGCCTCCCGAGTGCTGGGGTTAAAGACAAACACTGCTACCGCCCAGCTAGACAAGGACTGTATGTAGCCTTTGCTGGCCTGGAATTTACAGAGATCTGCCTGCATCTCCCCTCCAAGTGCTAGTGTTATTAAAAGTGTGTGTATTCACACCTATCCAAATAGAAACTGTCTGAAGTCCCAGTCATGCAGCTCTCTAGTGAGCATTCCTTCAATGGAGCAGGCGGCTTCAGAAGCAGGCACCGTAAAGCCAGACCATTTCCCTTTCCTTTTCTTTTTGAGACAAGGTAGGTCTGTGTAGCTCTGGCTGTCCTGGAACTCACGCTGCAGTCTAGGTTGGCTTCGAACTCAGAGATCTGCCAAGTGCTGGGATTAAAGGCACGCACCACCACCACCTGGCTCAGACCATTTTCTTCAGACAGAGTCAATTGCTTGCATGCGGAGGTCAGTTTGGCTCAGTGGAACAGACTGCACTTCCTTGGTCTGTTGGCCTGCAGGCCGAGTGTAGCCAGCCACGGGAGCATATTTAGTCACAGGCATTCTCAGCAGGGCTCATTCTTCTAGTGACGATATCAGAAAGGCAGACAGTGGGTTGAGAAGGTCATGTTTCTAGTGGCATTAGCTCAAGCATACCCCATCTAGATCACGGACCTGGCTATCACCCTGTGGAAACATTTTCCAACACAGCAATTGGTAAAGAACTATATAATCGCTGGGCGGTGGTGGCGCACGCCTTTAATCCCAGCACTCGGGAGGCAGAGGCAGGCGGATCTCTGAGTTCGAGGCCAGCCTGGTCTACAAGAGCTAGTTCCAGGACAGGCTCTAGAAACTACAGGGAAACCCTGTCTCGAAAAACCAAAAAAAAAAAAAAAAAAAAGAACTATATAATCTTCAATGATCATGTCAGCGATCTCTGAAACCCTTTAACAATATCATAATGTGCACCCGCAGGCCCAGCACTTAGGAAATTGAATTAGGAGGATGGTAAATTTGAAGCCAGCTTGGGCTTCAGAATAAGAAAAAATAACAACACAACAAAAAGGCAAAAATAAAATTTCAGAAGAATTTTATTTATTATTTTGGGGTTGTAGGGGTTGAACTAGAAACTTATTCATGCTAAGCAAGCATACTACTGCTTAGCTCCGCCCCAGCTCTTACTGATTTAATCACACACACACACACACACACACACACACATATGTATATATATATATACATATACATATACATATACACATACACATATGTACGTATATGTGGGTGTGTGTTTTGCCTGCATGTATTTATGTGCATGTCTGGTGACCAGAAGAGGACACTGGATCCCTTGGAACTGAGGTTACAGGTGGTTATGATCACCATGTAGGTACAGGGAACCAATCCTGGGTTGAACAAGTGCACTTAACCACTGAGCCATCTCTCCAAAGCTCCTAGGTCTTTTTTTTTACTTCTTATTTTGAGTCAGGTCTCACTAAGTGCTTAGACTGGCCTTGAACTTGTAATTCTCTTTCCTCAGCCTCAGGTTTTTTTGTTTTTTTGTTTTTTGTTTTTTGTTTTTGCTTTTACAACTAGGCCTGGCTGCCAGAAGAATTTAAAATATTCTATGCAGTTAAATGTTTGTTTCTGGGCTGGAGAGATGGCTCAGTGGTTAAGAGCATTGCCTGCTCTTCCAAAGGTCCTGAGTTCAATTCCCAGCAACCACATGGTGGCTCACAACCATCTGTAATGAGGTCTGGTACCCTCTTCTGGCCTGAAGGCATATAACTAGACAGAATACTGTATACATAATAAATAAATAAATATAAAAAAAATGTTTGTTCCTGAAATGTTCCTGAGGCGATGGGTCAATTCAGCTCTCTCTCTGCCCTTTTCTTTTTTTTCAAATGATTTATTTCATTTTATGTTATATGCTTTTGTGTAAAGGTATCAGATTCCCTGGAACTAGAGTTACAGGCAGTTGTGAGCTCCCATGTGGGTGCTGGGAATTGAACCTGGGTCCTCTGGAAGAGCAGCCAGTGCTCTTAACCTCTCCAGTCCTGCCGGTTCTGTTTATGCATAGTTTCAAATGATGAAGCACTTTCTGCTTTTGTGTGTTTATGTGTGTGTGCACATGTGTGTGTGCACACGCGTGCATGTGTGTGTGTGTGTGTGTGTGTGTGTGTGTGTGTGTGTGGTGTGAGGGAAATGAATCCAGAGCCCGGCACATGCTGGACAAGTGCTAGCCCACTAAGCCACACCCCAAGCCTCAGAGGATGAAACTTTACCACCCTTGTAGACATCAGAGGTAGAATCTGAACATCCTGGAGGTCTAGACATCCACTTCAACAGACAGCTCCAGAAAGCTTTCTGACCTAGTTCACATAAAAAATTACCCTTCCTGAGTAGGGTGTGAGGTGCAGGCAAAGCACTTGCCCACTGTCAATAAGGCTTCGATGGTTCCCAGTACTAAATAATTCAGAGCCTTTCAGAGAATGATGTTTGTTTGAGGAAGGGTCTTGCAAAGTAGCCCAGGCTGGCCTTGAATTCATGATTCTTCCTCAGTCTCCTTGTCCCAGGATTATAAAATTTTGCTACCATGTGTGTTCTAAATCCACAATTAACTACTTCATGGATTTTGGATTTGTTTGCTTTTTCAAGACAGGGTTTCTCTGTAGCTTTGGAGCTTATTCTGGAACTCGCTCACTAGACCAGGCTGGCCTCGAACTCACAAAGATCCTATTTTTGCCTCCGGAGTGCTGGAATTAAAGGCATGTGCCACCACTGACCAGCTGTTCATTTGTTTTTTAATGCTGTTGTTTTGGTTTGGTTTTTTGAGGCAGTCTTCTCTGTGTAGCCCTGGCTGTCTTGGAACTAGTGTGGCTATCACAAGTTCAACGCCAACTTGGCTACAAATGGACTATTAGCCGCTAGGGTTACATAGTTAAGAACCTGTCTTAAAATGGACAAAGTATGTGTAGGGGGAGGGCATACACACCTTTAAATTCAGCCCTTGAGAAACAGAGGCAGGTGAATCTCTGTGAGTTCGAGGCCAGCCTGGTTTACAAAGGGAGTTCCAGAACAGCCAGTACTACCCAGAGAAACCCTGTTGGGTTGTATTTGTTGAATGAATAAACAAATCTGTATTTATTCATTCTGTGCCTTGGTTTGAGCCATATTGGTGATTTCTTATCCACAGACTACAAATGAAGGCCTGGCTGTGTTTATCTTTGCCTATCCTGAAAACAGAAACCTTAAAATTGCCCAAAATAAACAGTGTTAATGTGGAGGGTGTTCCTTTCCACTGATTTCTGTTGCCTTGGTAACCTGGAGCACCCAGCTGTGGCTTACATGTGCTACAAGATCTGGCACCAGAATCCATTTTCTCATGGTGGATTTTCCTAAGCACTGGGTCCTCCTCTCTGTGTACCAGGGCAGGCCCATGGGAGCATAGGAGACAGGGGGAAGGTGACCTCTCTGAGTTTTCTTTTCTTTTTCTTTTTCGAGACAGGGTTTCTCTGTGTAACAGTTCTGGTTGTCCTGGAAATCACTCTGTAGACTAGACTAGCCTCGAACTCACAGAGATCTGCCTACCTCTGCCTCTCGAGTGCTGGGATTGAAGGTTTTTTTTTTGTTTTTTTAAAGATTTGTGTTATTTATTTGCACATATATGTGTGGGTGCTCATGTGGAGATCAGAAGACAACTTTTGAGACTTGTTTTCTTACTTCTACCATGTGGGTCCTGTGGATTGAATTCAGGAGACAGGTGTGGTGGGCTTTACTCACTGAGCCATCTTATGGCCCATATTACTGTGTGTGCATGAGGGAAGGGAGCACACATGCATGTGGAGCTCAGAGGACAGCTGTGTGCTGTAACGAGTCTGTCTCCGTCCTGCCAGCCAGCTCCCAAATAATGACACAGAGACTTCTTATTAATTATGAAAACTCAGCCTATAGCTTAGGCTTGTTCCTAACTAGCTCTTACAACTTTAACCCATTTATATTAATCTATGTTTTATCACATGGTGTTACCTCTCTTCTATCCTACAGCTCGTTTCCTGTGTCTCCTGGCTTCCCTCATGCACCTAGATTCCTCTCCTACTTCCTCTTGCTCTGCTTGGAAATCCCGCCCATACCTCTTGCCTTTGGCCGGTCAGCCATTATTAAACCAATCACAGCAATGTATCTTCACACAGTGTACAAATATCCCACAATGGTGTGCTGTCAGTTCTCGTCTTTCTTTGTGCCATCAGTGTTCTTAAGTGCTGAGCCCTGCAACATTTTTATATCCACCAATGGGCATTGTAGGCACCAAGAGTTAGGGACCCAGAGTTTGTGAGCTAAGCCTAACTGGAAAGTATTGGTGTCTACGGTCATGACTTTTTATCTTCTCTCTGCCTGTATCTATGAGGGCTCAGTGACTGAGTGGAGGGGATACAAGATAAAATGATATTTTCTACCTGGTCTGCAGGAGACAGGCTCCAAAGCTACAGAGAAACCCGGTCTTGAAAAACAAAACAAACAAACAAACAAAAAAAAAAAAAAGCAAAAACAGAAAGAAAGGAAAAAAAAGATATTTTCTAGAAAGCCACATTAGCCATAACTTTTTTTTTTTGCCTTTGAGACAGGGTTTCTCTGTGTATCTCTGGCTGTCCTGGAACTCACTCTGTAGACCAGGCTGGCCTCAAACTCACAGAGATCCACCTGCCTCTGCCTCCCTGAGTGCTGGGATTAAAGACGGGCGCTACCACAGCCTGGTTTAGCCATAGCATTTTAAGGCCAACAGATATTCTTCTAACAGCTCATGAAACAGGTAAAATTATGTTTTAAATTTAAATTACTGTGCTTAAGAAGTGTGTAACACAAAAATGCCTCTAATCGGCAAGCCCCACCTGCCCAAGGACAGACAACTTCCTGGAATGCTGGGGGCTGCTGTTCATGTAAGATAAAAATCTACACGGTTTTGCTTCTGTCAACAAGCCTGGTTGTCCCACCTGCACAGGATGTGTTGATCACAGGTAGGTGGGAAGCACGTCAGGATGTATGCTTGCCCTGATTGGATGAAGGCGGGACAGATGTAGCCTTGTGAGTTTTGCCTTTATAAGCCCTGACTAATGTAATTTGCTGCCGTACTCTGGGAAACCAGGGTGTGGGCCTGACCAGTGTCCATCATCCAGTATCTAATAAAGCTTGCTTTAATTTGGCTCACAATTGTGGTAGTGCCTTATTCTTGCCAGTGGGATCAACCCGGCATCATTCCATCCTTCCCCTGTGGGACAGATTAAACCTGCTCTGTCCTCGTGAAGCTCTCCAGTAAGTGTGTAGGCAGGCAGTGATGGGCGTCTTGTCTGTCCCTGGTTCTGTGCTGAGGTTCTGGGTGCACAGCAACATCTAGAATGCCAGACAAGTGGACTTCCGTCAGGACTTCCCAGGCTGGCTACAGCTGTGAGCTGGGCGTGGTCCCCTGTCCAGCTGTCTTCTGGATATATCAGGTTTTCACGGGGATACAGGCAGATCTCCCCTACTCCCGTAGATCTAAAGAGAGCCCTGGATCCTTCATAGCCCCTAGACTATACAAATCAGAGCTCGGGGAAGGTGTGGGATGAAGAGCTGCAGGTTTGGGATGGAAAAGCCTGAATCAGACCTCAGTCACGCTGGCACTTGATAAGCTATGCCCTCGCTTTGGCGGCGGGGCGGGGGGGATACAGTGTTCCTTCTGCATCTTCTCTTGTGACCATATGGATCTCAGTTCCCCTGCTCCGACGCCAAGGAAGCATGGAAATCCAATGTGCGGTTGTGAGATGGCAGCCAAAGAAGATAGGAGGAACATTTGTTAAAAATATGAAGAATTGCTGAGCATGGTGGCTCATAGGGGTAATCTCATCGTTCAGGAGGCTGAGCTAAGAGGATTGTCAAGATTTAAAGGCCAGCTTGAGCTATAGAGTAAGAGGCTTTCAAAAAACAAACAGGAAATATGTCTGGACATGGCAGTATGTACTTGTGATCCAGATCTCCAAAGGAGGAATAGGATCATTCAAGATCATTCTCAGCCACGTCGCCAGTTCAAGGCCTAGCTGGGCTACTTGAGACCTTGTCTGTATGTAAATAAATAGATTATATAGATAAATAAATAGATTATATAGATAAATAAGTAATAAAATTGACTATGAAGTAAGGCGTGGTGGTGCCTTTACTCCCAGTACTTGGGGGGCTCAGAGGGCTGCTAGACCTTCGAGGCCAGCCTGAGCTAAACATAGAGAGTGCCATGCCAGTCAGGGCTACATAGCAAGACTCTGCTCCAAATAAACAAACAAAAAGAATTAATTTAGAATCCTTCCACATGTAATTACATGGTATTTGGACAATGAGGAGGATGGGAACATTCTCCAACCAGGGCAGAAACTGACTGGTGTTATAGAGAAGAACTTCTGATTTGTGGATACACCTCTCCTGCAGGCAGCTCTGCCCCAGGCTGTGTGTGTGTGGGAAAGGGTGCTGAGGGAGGGGCAGGGTTGTGGGTGGAAAATGTGGGGGCTGGAGTTACTGTCATCCCAGGGAGACAGGGGCAGGTGTGAGCAACTTCAGCATGAGATGTTAAAATAAGAAAATCATCCACTCCTCGGGCTGAGTCAGGAGGAATTAAACTCTGCTTTACAAACTCACACGCTATTTTTACTCTAAGAAATGTACTTTGCCAAATTCAAAGGTGAGAAAAAAAAACCCTCTGACTAAATTAAATATCAGTAAACATGTCAGGCTCTGTGTACTTGGCTGGTGGGGGCCCCAGGGCTGTGTCAGGTGGACCTAAAATTGACTTCTCACTTACGGTTGCTTGTCAAACACAGGATGTCAAGATTATAAGAGTATTTCTGGTTGGAGAGATGGCTATGTGGCTAAGAGCACTTGTGCTCTTCCCGAGGACCTGAATTCAGTTCCCAGCACCCACTCAGGTGGCTCTCTGGGAACCTCAGTGCCAGGCCATCCTACACTCTCTTCTGAACTCCCGAGGAGCCCACATGTATGTAGCATGTAAACACACACACACACATTCATTTATTTACTTTTTATTGATAGGGACTCAATCTGTAGCCCTTAACTGGTCTGGAAGGTGCCATGTAGACCAGGCTGGCCATGAACATGTAGAGATCTACCTGCCTCTGCCTCCAGAGTGTTGGGATCAAAGGCATGTGCCACCATGCCTGGCCACACACATTTTTTAAAAAAATATTTGTCAGGCATCATTTGTTTATAGTCTTAAAGAAATAGAGATATGAATAACATGTGGTAAACTGCACATATATAGAATTCTGATAACATGTCAACAGCCCTGGAAACATATTATCAACAGAATGCTGTGCTGAGTGTGGGCCATATGCTGGGCTTTTTACTTGTGTGTATGTTGTTGGTGACTGAACATAGAACATACATGCTAGTATATTCTCTATCACTGAATGCACCCCAAGCTCTGCTCTTATTTATTGATATATTTGGTAAATCCAAGGAACTTTTTTTTTTCAAGTCAGGGTTTCTCTGTGTAACAGTCCTAACTGTCCTGGAACTAGCTCTTGTTGACCAGACTGACCTCAAACTCACAGAGATCTGCCTGCCTCTGCCTCCCAAGTGCTGGGATTAAAGGAATGTGCCACTACAACCTGGCTAAGAATTACATTGTTTAAAGAGGCAGACAGATCTCTGTGAGCCAGCCTGGTCTACATACTGCCAGGACTACATACTACAGCCAGGACAATATAGAGAGACTCTGTCTCAAAAAACAAAACAAAACAAACAAAAAACATAAAACTTATTTTTTTATTTTTTGTTTTTGGGGCAGAGACTTTCTACATAATCTTGCTTTGCCTAAAACTTGCTATGTAGACCACCAGGCTGACTTCAAACTCCTAGAGACCCACCTGCCTTTGTCTAATGAATGACAGTCTAACATTACATTATTATCTTGTGTGTTCTGTGTATGTGCACACACGTGTGTCTGTCACAGGATGTGTATGGAGGACAATTTGCAGCTGTCAGTTCTTTTTGTTTTAAAAGATTTATACAACATTCTGCCTCGATGTATGCCCGCATGCCAGAGGAGGGCCCAGATCTCAGTACAGATGGCTGTGAGCCACCATGTGGTTGCTGGGAATTGAACTCAGGACCTCTGGAAGAGCAGCCAGTGCTCTTAACCTCTGAGCTATCTCTCCAGCCCGCTGTCAGTTCTTTTCTTCCACTATGTGGTCATGGGGATTTAACATAGGTTGCCAAGTTTCGTGACAAGTACTCTTACCCACTGAGCCATCCCACAATCCCCCAAGAAGAAAGATATTTATAACAAGCACCTAGATGAGTTTTCTCAATGTAGGCACAAATAAAACAGAAAAACTGCAAGGTAAACACCTGTCTTACTTTTTTATTGCTGTAATAAAACACCATGAGCAAGGCAACTTATAAAGGAAAGTATTTAATTTGGGGCTCACAGCTTCAGAGGGTTAGAGTTCATGACCACCATGGCAGGTAACATGGCAGCAGGCACGAAACAGGCAGGAATGACACTGAAGCAGCAGTGAGAGCTTACATCTTGAGGCACGACAATGAGGCAAAGAGCCACAGCCCCTTTCACAAGGCCACACCTCCCAATCCTTCCCAAACAGTTCCACCAACCAGAACTGGGTATTCAAACATATGAGCCTATGGGGAATCATTCCCATTCAAACCACAATACCTCACAGACACAACTTAAGGATGGGAAGATTTGGGGTTATGTTTTTAGAGGGTTCAGTCCAGGGTTATTTGGTCCCTTACTCTCCTCTCGGCAGAGCATAGCAGTAGCAGATCAGGCTCTTACCTCATGGCAGACTGGGGGAAAGGGGAAGATAGACAGACAGACGGGATTACAGGTGTGCTTAACTATGCCCAGCAGGGCAGCTGATAATTTTACATCCTAAGTATTCCAGTAGTGTCTTAGGGTTTCTATTGTCGCGACCAAACACCATGACCAAACAACAGGTTGGAGAGGAAAGGGTTTTTTGGGCTTATACTTTCACATTGCTGTTCATTACCAAAGAAAGTCAGGACAGGAACTCAAACAAGGCTGGAACCTGGAGACAGGAGCTGATACAGAGGCCATGGAGGGGAGATGCTTACTGGTTTGCTTGCTCTGGCTTGCTCAACCTGCCCTCTGATAGAACCCAGGACCACCAGCCCAAGGATGGTACCACTCACCATGAGCTGGGCCCTCCCTCATTTATCACTAATAAGAAAATGCCCTGCAGTTGGATCCCTTGCAAGCAATTCCTCAACCAAGTCTCCGTCCTCCTCTCTGATGACTCTAGCTTGTCAGGTTGACAGAAAACCAGCCCGGTATCTAGAGTAATCTCTAGTTCCAGTGCAAATGCGAGCAAGAACCAACCCCCGAGCATCCAAACAACACACGCAGTTGCAACTGCAGTTGAATACTCACCGGATAGAGAAGCTAAGAACCCCTTGTTGAAGACGCAACCAGGACTGAGAGATGTAAAGCTGGAATGGAGTGGATGCGTCTTCCATGCTGGCCAGTTCTCGAAACAACAGCAAGTCTATGCAGGCTACTTTGGGAGAAAGTCCTGAGTGGTTTCACTCAGTCATGGGCCCTGAATACTACAGATGAGCTAGGCCCACCAGTACAATTGTGGCAAATCTGTGGCGGGGATAACCAACTATTTTCTGAATGGAATTGAGACCCACCCCACTGGAAGGAATTCACATCCACTATAAATTGGTCTAAAGCCTGTGGCTGAAGTTGGCATGTTGGTGCACACCTTTGATTTCAGCACTGAGGATGCAGTGGCAGGTGAATCTCTGAGTATGTGTTTGAGGCCAGCCTGGTCTACAAAGTAAGTTCTAGGACAGACAAAGCTACGTAGTGATACCGTGTTTCAAAATACACACACACACAAAAACAAAACAAAACAAACAAACAAACAAACCCAAAAAACAAAATAAAGCCTGTGGCTGTGGGCCCTGGGGTTGGGTGGCAGGGAGTTACTTCTGTTGTTTTACTAAATGGCCATGTGACTGTCAAACTTCCTTCTAAATATTCCTTCATCTATGCCCATAGATAAGTCCTGTTCTCTCTGCCGTGGTTCAAGAAGCCTCCTTTACCTATCAGCAAATAGTAGTCACTGGAGACTCTTAACTGGCCAAAGTGTTGACGATAACTTACCTTTGAATGCTCAGCCCTAAATCTCACCCCCTCCAAAGTTCAAGAAATTCTGCAGAGAGGGCAGGAAGAGTGTAAGAACCAGAGGATGAGGAGGAGTACTGTAGAAAGCTGTTCTCCGGACATGACCTGACCGCTGTGTGCACAGACTCATAATAGCTGTGATTATCGGCACAAGATTGTGCCCATCAACATTCTATCGTGGATGGGCCAGGGGCTTGTCAATTCCCACTGCTCCCTGAGGGACTCCTGTTAGTTAGTGGAGGGAGAGAAAGAAGGTATTTTTCAATGGTGTAGCCACTGGTAAACAACCCATGATTTGATAAATAATCCCTTATGTGCGAGGACTTTCAGTGGTGATGGGGTCACTAGGCAATATCTAAGCCTTCTAAGGTTCCAACGGCAAACCAAAGCTGGATTCCACCACAGAGAACCAATGTGTTTATTAGCCTTGCTTACAGAGCTTGGGTAAGGGGTTACAGGTGGGAGTGAGGGTGACCCTAAAGCAGCCACTCTGGAAGGTCTGCACCCAGCGCAGAAGAAGGCTTCCCCTCAGGCCTCCTCCTCATCTGAGATGAAATGTCAGCAACAGCCAGCAAGCCAACCACAATGGATGATGGATGGTTTGCAAGCTGACACAGCTGCTCTCATGAAGATGACAGTTGCTCTGCTCTGAGGATAAGGCTGCACAAAAACTTAATTTTTTTTTCTGAGACAGGGTTTCTTTGTGTTCCCTGGCTGTCCTGGAACTTGCTCTGTAGACCAGGCTGGCCTCGAACTCACAGAAATCCACCTGCCCTCTGTCTCTTGAGTGCTGTGATTAAAAGCATGTGTCACCACCACCCAGTGAATTTTTTTTTAAAAGAAACAACATTGCTGGTCTCTATAGCTTTTGAGAAATCCCGTCTCAAAAAACCAAAACAAACAAACAAAAAAACAAAGCAAACAAAACAAAACAAAACGAACCAGCATCATTGCCAGGCTTGCACCTGTAGTCTCATTCCAGAAAGCTGAGGCAGGAGAATCTTGAGTTGAAGGCCACCTCGGGATCCATAGTGTGATCCTATCTCTTTTTAAATGTAATTATGTGTGTGAATGACATGTTTGTGTGGGTGCACGCCTGATGGCACAAATGTGGTCTTCCTAAAGAGGACTCTATGGAGTCAGTTTCTCCTGTCTTTATGTGGGGTCCAGGGCTTGAACTGAGGTCATCAGCCTTGCGTAGGAAGCACTTTGCCTACTGAGCCAGCATCATCAGTCTGTGATACCACATACTGAAAGCCAAACACACTGACCATCACTCACATGAGGATTTATGGAAGGTGATGTATGTTAATTTGATTATATGTAATAATTATTTTACTGTAGAAATAAAAAAATATTGTACAAAGGCTGGAGAGATTGCTCAGGAGTTCAGAGCTCTGGCTGCTCTTCCAGAAGACCCAGATTCAATTCCAGCACCCACATGGCAGCTCACAACTGTTTGTAACTCCAGCTCCTGGGAACCTGACACCCTCACACAGGCAGACATACGTGCAGGCAAAGCATCAATGCACATAAAATAAATAAATAGATAAATCTTAAAAACAACAATAATAATATAAAAATTAAAAAACTGCACAATTAAAATGTGGCACACACTTGTAATCTCAATACTTGGGAAGTGGAGACTCCAGGAAGATCAGGGGTACAAGAAAATACAAAATGAGTCTGATGTCCTGTTTCTACAGGGAAGAAACATCTAGATGATTATAAATTAATTTAAGTGGCTAGAGAGACTGCTCAGTATTGAGGACAGTGAGCTATGTGGCTAACCTGGGTTTGGTTCTCAGCACCCAAATTTACAATCTCTGTGACTTTAGTTTCAAGGGATCCAATGCCTTCTTCTGACCTCCACAGAAACCAGGTATGTACATGGTGCAGCTACATATATACAGGCAAAATACACATACATTTAAAATAAATCTTTAAAAATAGCTGGTGGTGGCACATGCCTTTAATCCCAGCACTGGGGAGGCAGAGGCAGGTGGATCTCTGTGAGTTCGAGGCCAGCCTGGTCTACAAGAGCTAGTTCCAGGACAGGCTCCAAAGCTACAGAGAAACCCTGTCTCGAAAATCAAAAACAAAAAAAAATTTCCCAAATTTGTAGAAATATAAATTTGTACAGACTCTTTGTCAAATACTCTTTTTTAAATAATTTATTTTTATTTCATGTACATTGTGTATTGCCTGCATGGATGTCTGTGTGAGGGTGTTGAATCCCCTGGAACTGGAGTTTATAGACAGTTGTGAGCTGTCATGTGGGTGCTGGGAATTGAACCTGGATCCTCTGGAAGAGCAGCCAGTGTTCTTAACCGCTGAGCCATCTCCCCAGCAGCCCCAGATTCTTTTTATTTTATTTTATTTTTTTAGAGCCTGTCCTGGAACTAGCTCTTGTAGACCAGGCTGGCTTCGAACTCACAGAGATCTGCCTGCCTCTGCCTCCCGAGTGTTGGGATGAAAGGTGTGTGCCACCGCAGCCCAGCTCAGTCCCAGATTCTTTAAATATGAAATGTACAGAAGGGTTGGGGCCTGCACTGTTTTAGCAATGTGTTTGAGTTCAGTTCCCAGCACCTACACAAAGAGCTCACAGCTGCTTGTAACTGCAGCTCTAAGACCATCTGATGTCTCTGTAAGCACCTGCACTCACATGCCCATAATTCCACACACACAGGGTTAAAAATAAAAAAGTTAGATTTAAAAATATGTGTAGACTACGTGAGCTATATCTCCCCAGAGAAGTGAAATTTGTGTCCATACTGGGTCTTCCTTAGCAGGAAGTTCCTGGTTTGGAATGGCAGTCAGTGTGACTGGAGTCTTGAGAACAAAACCTTTGGCTCTGGCAGCCCCAAAGGTCTTGGCCACCCTTGCAGATATGCCAATTAAAGATGAAGAGTGATGGGGAAGAAAAGCAGAAAGGGGAGGAATTAGCTAATCTGGCCACAACGGGAAGAATAGATAAAAAGTTTCAGTGACCTCCAAGTCCACCTTCCCGGTGAACATTAATTAGGGGTAAGGAGAGGATGAATGTAGAGGATGAATGGGGCAAGGGAAGAGGTAATCGTAACTAAGCAGGCCTTGTCAGGGTGTGGTCTGATTGATGAGGTCTCAGTTCCAGTTCTGCAAGGTGGTCATGCATGCTATCATCACTTTGGGGGAGCAATCTAGTTCTCATTGTGCTGATTGCCTTTGTTCCAGGTGTGGCCTCACCGTGCAGGGTCAGAGCAGTGACACATCTTTCTGCCTTCAATCGTGCCTGTATAAGTCAATGCCTTTTTCAGCAAAAGTGGCGGCTGGTGCTTCTTTTTCTTATTTGTTTTGTTTTATGTGTCTGGTCTGAGATTGATGTCAACCCTCCTGCTTCAGTCCTGTGTGTGTACATCTGTGTGTGCCTGTGTTTGTGGAGGTCTAGTGTCTTCCTCAGTCACTCTCCACCTTATTTTGTATTTTGTATGTGTGCATGTATTTGTGCATATGTGTGAGGTGTGTGTGGCCTACGCACACGTGTGGACAGGTGATTCTGCGTGTGCACAAGAAGGTGGTGGCAGCTATCTTCTCTATTACTTTCTACCTTGCTTCTTTGAGGCAGGAAATCGTGATGAACTTAGTGCTTTAATTTTTCAGCTAGGCTGACAGCCACCTAACCCCAGTGATCCTCCTGTCTCTACACTTTTGAGGACTGGTTTTACAGGATGGTGCAGGATCACACGTAACTTTAACTGTGTACTATGGTCTGAACTTGGTCTTTCTGTTTGCAAAGCAATTGCTCTCAACTACTGAGCCATTTCTCCTATATTATTTTTTGTTAATTTTAAACATTTAAAAAATGTTTATTTTATATGTTATGAGTATTTCTTTGCTTATATACCTGTGTACCATGTATATATACCTGGTGTTGGAGTACGGAATCTAATCCCCTGGAACTAGAGTTACACCTGGTTATGACCTGCCATGTGGGTGCTAGAAACTGAACCTTTGGGGCTGGAGAGATGGCTCAGAGGTTAAGAGCATTGCCTGTTCTTCCTAAAGGTCCTGAGTTCAATTCCCAGCAACCACATGGCAGCTCACAACCATCTGTAATGGGGTCTGGTGCCCTCTTCTGGCCTGCAGGCATACACACAGACAGAATATTGTATACATAATACATAAATAAATATTTTTTTTTAAAAAGAAACTGAACCTTTTTTTTTGAGACAGGGTTTCTCTGTAGGTTTGGAGCCTGTCCTGGAACTAGCTCTTGTAGACCAGGCTGGCCTCGGACTCACAGAGATCCACCTGCCTCTGCCTCCCCAGTGCTGGGATTAAAGGCATGTGCCACCACCGCCCAGCAAAGACAGTATTTTTAACTACCTAGTTATCTCTCTAGCCTTCCACCTTAATTTTTGAGACATTGTTTCACTGAACTTGGAGCTCACAATTCAGTTAGGTTGGCTGGCTAGCATGTCACAGTGATCCTCCTGTATCTGCCCTTAGTGCCGGGACTGTAGGTGCACACTCAGCGTTTTAGATGGGTGCTGGAATCCGAACTCAGGCCTTTATAGCTTCAGGCCAGTCACCAGTCACCTTACTGACTGAGCCATCTTCCTGGCCTCTACATGGTCCAAGCAGGAAGGTGCACGTTCTCCATGTAGTAGTTCTATTTGGGCACAAAAGCCATGGAAGCCATAAATATTTTTCTTAGCGTTGGCACACAACAGGAACACCTGCTCCTCAGAAAGCCAGCCTCGGTCCTGCCGGAGAACACCAAAGGACAGATGGATCCTTACCATAATATCCCTAAATAGAAAGGCTGGCTCTTACTGGAACCGCCTCTGAGGGTGTTTGCTAGCCAAAGGCAATTTCCAGTCCTTGCATTAGATGGAAGTGACTTTATTTTTTGAATGCAATTTTCCTCACAAAAGCATACAGTTCTTACAAGAAAATGAGACTATGGTTTGGAGAGGGGACCATATCACATTCCTTTTCCCGAAGCCAGATGCACAAAGCCTCCTATCATGTGCTGGGAATTTTGCCATGGGGGATGACTCAGAAGTTTGGACAGGGCTGTACACCTAGAAAGAGAACTCAGTTTTCAGCTTTTACCAAAGCTGCTTATGAAACCATTCTTATCTATGGTACCCACGAATGCAAAAATTGGTTCATACTTTCTCCTTGCTCTTGCCTGGATGTACCTCATCTGATCCCAACAGGCTTAGTCTATTGCGCTGCACTCCTGACCGTGACCCCTGATGACAAGGGTATTGGATGACAAGCTGACGATCAGCACTGGATATCAAATTTAAAAACGTGTGCAGAGCGGGTGGAGTCTGTAATCTAAGGCAGGAGGATCAGGAGTTCAAGTGTAGCTTGAGCTGCATGAGTTCCTGTTCCAAAAAAACTACCAAACAACAAATCAAAGAAAAACAAAATCTGTGCCACCGCACTTCACAGTTTGCTCCCGTGGAGGAATGTGCGAGCCCTTCAGATCCTAGCCTTGTCTGACTTTGGGCAATTCCTCAACTGGCGCGACGTCAGAGCGCTCCAGTGCCTCTGCTTGGTAGCCTGCCCATTGGTGTTCTGTTCTGAGCTATCAGCTTGTGAAGGAGTCACACAGGAGAGACTAGCGGCTTCTCTCGGTTACGGACATGTTTGGTTTCCTGTTCAGCAGTAGTTTCCCAAAGCCTATTCTCACGCGCCTCTTCCCGCGACATCACGCTTCGCTCGCTACACCCGCACAAATCATACCGACCTTACAAAGGGGGATATCAGCATCACCCCTAAACAGCGCCTGCTTTATAGCAACTCATGAGGGCGTGGTCAGGCCACAGGGCGTACTGACGTCATGCGCGACGGAGGGCGGGCCGGCGCCGGCGCCGGCGTCCCTCACTGGGTCCCTAAGCTCTGGCGCTCAGGCTTCATCCTCCGCTGCCTGGCTGGTACCTGTCTCCTACCGTCCGCTCCCCGCCGCCGGGTCCTCACATCGTCCGGGCCGCGCCGCCGACATGGGCCCGCGCCAGCCACGCTGCGGGGCCGGGAGCCGCTAAGGCGCGGTGCGAAGATGGGCGAAGGCGGAGCAGGGCCCGAGCGCCAGCCCCAGCAGCCCGGGCGCCCCGCGCGCGCCCGCCCGCGTCGCCGCGGGGATGCCCGCGCCCGCCGCCGCGCCCTGAGCGCCTTTGTCTGCCTCCCGCGCCGCTCGCATCATCCCTAGTTTAGCCGGCGCCGGACCATGGAGCTGAGCCAGCCGACCTCCCTGTCGGACCACGACGAGCTGGCGTCTGGGCCCCAGCACGGGGTCAAGGGGCCGGTGGGGCCCGACGCTCCTCGCGGCTGGTCAGATGAGCCCGAGGAACACGCCCAGCTTCAACGGTGGCCAGAGGGACCCAACGCGCCAATCTGCTGGCCCGAAGAGGTAGAGGAGCCTGTCGCTCCTAGTCACTGGGTCAAAGCGCCCGACGCCCCTCGCTGTTGGTCCCTGGAGCCCGACGTATCCTGCCGCTTGGCCAAGGAGCCGGAGGAACCCGACGTATCCTGCCACTTGGCCAAGGAGCTGGAGGAACCCGACGCCCCTCGCTGCCGACCCCAGGAGTCAGACGCACAGTGCCACTTGGCCAAGGAGCTAGAGGAACCCGACGCCCCTCGCTGCTGGCCTCAGGAGTCAGACACTCAGTGCCCCTTGGCCAAGGTGCTGGAGGAACCCGACGCCCCTCGCTGTTGGCCCCAGGAGCCAGACGCACGTTGTCACTTGGCCAAAGAGCTGGAACAATCTGACGCCCCTCGCTGCTGGCCTCAGAAGTCAGACGCTCAGTGCCCCTTGGCCGAGGAGCTAAAGGAACCCGACGCCCCTTGCTGCTGTCCCCAACAGCCCGACGTACCTAGTCTTTTGGCCAAGGAGTGGGAGGAATCCAACTCACCGTGCTTCTTGGCAGAGGAACTGGAAGAGCCTGACGCCCTTCACTGCTGGCCCCAGGAGCCCGATGCACCATCCTTCTTGGCCGAGGAGTTGGAAGAGCCTGACGCCCCTTACTGCTGTTCCCAGGAGGCGAACATAGGGTGCCTCTTGGCCAAGGAGACCGAGGAGCCTGACACTCCCCACCTGTGGCCGGGGGAACCCGATGTACCGTGCCTCTTGGTCAAGGAACCGGAGGGATCCGATGCACCTCGTTGCTGGCCCGAGGAGCCCGATGCACCCAGCTCACCGTGTTTCTGGGGCAATGAACCAGAATCCGACGCATCTCGTTGTTGGTCGCAGGAGCCCCAGGTGCTGTGCCTCTGGCAGGAGGAGCAGAACGCAACGCTGTGCTGGCAGGAGGAGCCGGATGCGCCCTGCTTCTGGCCGGAGGAGCGGGAGGAACCCAGAGTTCCATGTCTCCAGTTTAAAGAGCCGGAGAAGCCCAAAGTCCCGTGCAACTGGCCGGGGGAGCTGGCAGACAGCCGCCCTACGCGGGGCCTACCCCTAGAGCCTTTGCCCTCCGAGGGCGAGCTGCTGCAGGCATGTCCCGGGCCACCCTCGGACCCAGGCTCGGCGTTGTCGCTGTCCAGCGAGCCCGGGACAGCGCAGGAGGAGGGTGCGCGCCTCAGGACTGTGTTCGACGCCCTGGACAGGGATGGGGATGGCTTCGTCCGCATCGAGGATTTCATCCAGTTCGCCACGGTCTACGGGGCGGAGCAGGTACGGTTCTGGTAGGAAGAGGTGTTGCTGATTTCTATTTAGGGTAGTTTCTGGAATTCTTCCCTTTTAGAGGAAGGTATTTCCAGGAGTCAAGCGTCCCCTCCTATAGCGTTACTCTTGCTACTTATTTCCTAGTACCGGGTGTGGGAAACCGTCTGCAGTGCCTCACTTCTGCCACCCATGTTAGGACATCAGAGGCCAGACTTGTAGATGCCTCTTGAGTAGTTTACTGTGTATCCTGTTTGCTGTACTCGGTTTTGTTTGAGAGACAGTGCAATTAGAAGCCAGAAGGACTTAGGAATAAAAAATGGCTGGAGATGTAGATCAGTGGAAAAAGCATCTGCTTCAAGCTCGGGGCCTGGAGCTCAGTCCTTTGAACCACCTAAAGGATTTCTGCTCTGCAGTCAAGTGACAAAATCAACAAGCACAAAAATAAATCTTAAACTGGGCGTGATGGCATGCTTGTCACCCCAGCATTTAGAAGGCTAAGACAGCATTGCTGCTAGCTGAAGACCAGCTTAATCTACATAGTGACTTCAAGACTAAGTTGGGCTTCAGAGTAAGACCCTGTTTCAACACACACACACACACACACACACACACACACACACACACACACACACATGCCTGCACACACCAGAGTACACAAGAGTTAGTTCTGCACCATGATCAAGAAAAGGAGAGAAATGAGCCCAGGAGCTTCATGACAGGTGCCAGAGCTAGCAGAACTCTTACGGGAGGAAGTGGAGAGATGTATGGAAAGGTGACAGGCGCAGTTCTCCTGCAAGGGTCCCACACATTTACTGCCCGCTCTTGGGGAAGCTGGTTCTGAGGCCAAGCCCTGGCTGTCCCTTTCAGCACTTGCGTTGGCTGAAGATGACAGCAGGGCTGTTTGCTCTGCTAGTAACCTAGAAGACATCAGCTAGCTTACATGTTCTCCTTTATTTTATTTATTGGTTGCAAGTCACTGAAAAGACATCAGTTAGGTTATATGTTCCCTTTTATCTTACTTATTGGTTGGAAGTCTCTGAAATTTTCATCTGTTCATCTTCATGTTATTCATTTTTCACACATGCAAACATTTGTTAAGTGGGTGTTCAAGTACATTTGCATGTTTGAGCTTAATGTGCTTTTTTGGGGGGGGGTTGAGACGGTTTCTCTGTAGCTTTGGAGTCTGTCCTGGAACTAGCTCTTGTAGCCCAGGCTGGCCTTGAACTCACAGAGATCCGCCTGCCTCTGCCTTCCGAGTGCTGGGATTAAAGGCATAAGCCACCACCGCCTGGTGAGCTTAATGGTCTTTAAGAAAAAAGCTAAAAATAAGCAGGGCGTGGTGGCACCCAGCATTCAGGAGGCTAAGGCAGGAGGATGTCAAAATTGAGGTCAACCTAGATACGTATGTAGCAAGACTTTCTCCAAAAACCTAGAGGAAGAAAAAAAGCAAAACTGATAGATTTCTATTACTCATAATGTTAAAACCTCTGCAACATCTGTGGAACAGTTGGAAAGCACTGGGCCCTGGTTAACTCAGTGCTCCCTACTGAGCTGACACCTGGGCCAGCCAGCTTCAGGCAGGCTTCACCGTTGAGCCCTTCCGCTGGCCTTTATCCACGGAGCTGCTTGGTTCTTTCCTTCTTTGTTCCTGGCGGGAGAAGTCTTTCCAGTGGTTGGCAGTTGTTTACTGGTGTGCTGTGTCTTTAAACATACTCTTGCCTCTAGATACAGCGTACCGAGCCAGGCCAGAGCTGCATTTGCTCTGTACTATGCGCTGACTCTGCTATTACGTTTTCATGGTATCATTGCTGCAGTCCTCTGAGGTGGTAATTAGGCAGGCCCTTTTTACCCTTACTCCACAGGTTGGAAGCTGGGGAAGGCTGTGAAGCTTCCCCAGGCCTTACTATGACTGGACTGGAGAGTTTCTCTCTTTTTCAGCTCTTAACCCACAGACAACTCTAGATGTAATGGCTGGGGATATTTCCGCCACATCTTAAGTCTAGTGAATTACACACAGTTCTTGTTGAGAAATGTCTTTGGTCATCACCTCTCCAACTTGAGTACTTTGGGGAAAACTTGGCTACACTTGTTGCCCCTGGCCTTAAGCTTCTTCCTCAGAGGGCCTCACCATGTAATTCTGGCTGGGCTGGAACTCACTATATAGATCAGGCTGACCTCAAACTCAGAGGCCCACCTGCCTCTGCCTCTGCCTCTGCCTCTGCCTCTGCCTCTGCCTCTGCCTCTGCCTCTGCCTCTGCCTCTGCCTCTGCCTCTGCCTCTGCCTCTGCCTCTGCCTCTGCCTCTGCCTCTGCCTCTGCCTCTGCCTCTGCCTCCAGAGGGAGTCACCACTCCCAGTACTGCACTATCTTGAATACAGACTAGAAGTGGGTCGCAGTTCTCTGCTCGGACAGTTCCTGGTGGAATTTGCAGTCTGGGAAGCCCTGATGGCCAAGGATTTGCTGGCATAGAGAGTGGAGGGAATCTCCTAGGTCCTTTTGCTTTTTAGTAGCTCAAGAGGAAGAGATGTTGGTTGACTTAGCCTCCTGGGGTTGTTTTTTCGTTCTGTGAGTGGTCTTACTATTTGCAGGAGATAATACAGAAAGGAATCTTTATGTCAGTGTAAGATGAGGTCGGTAGCCTTCATGGCTCAGACATGCTGAACACATTATAGAGGAGCAAAGGCAGGAATATTAACCAGTAGTGCAGAAGTTTAGAGAAACGAAGCATTCCCACAATATATATGTATTTTGAAATTTTTAAGATGAAAAAATCTTGAATATACATAGTAGAGAGAGCTGGTGAGTGATGGTCCTAGAGTTCTCAAGTCCCAGTGGTTTCAGGAGCTAACGCATCTGTGAACATTTTAAAGATTTATTTTATTACTTCTTTATGTGTCTGTGTGAGAATACTCGCAGGGGCCTGCCTGCAAAGCTGGACCTGCAGGAGGCCGTGAGCCGCTTGACTTGGGTGCTGGAAAGTGAACTGTCTCTAGAAAAGCAGCCCTCAATCACTGAGCCAGCTCTCCAGCCCTCCACCTTTCAACGCAGATCGCTGACACTTTGTGATTGTTATCTGTAAAAGATTCTGTATTTATCTAAAAAAAATTGAGGTGGTTTTTTTGGTGACACTGGGTCTCACTCTGTAGCCTTGACTGGCCTGGAAACTCAGAGATTTATTTATCTCTGCCATCCAGGTGCTGGAATTAAAGGCGCAAGCCTCCTTCCTAACCTAAGCCTAACCTAAACTAAGGTTTCTTTATATTTCTTTTTTCTATCTATTTATCTATCTATCTATCTATCTATCTATCTATCTATCTATTTATTTATTTTGGTTTTTCGAGACAGGGTTTCTCTGTAGCTTTGGAGCCTGTCCTGGAACTAGCTCTTATAGACCAGGCTGGTCTCGAACTCACAGAGATCCGCCTGCCTCTGCCTCCCGAGTGCTGGGATTAAAGGCGTGCGCCACCGCCGCCTGGCTTTTTTCTATTTATTTAGGGTGTGAAAGAACAGGAATGCCCAGACTTGTGTGAAGGGCAGGGGACAACTTTCAGGAGTTTGGTTCTCTCCTGTATTTGTTGTCAGGCCCTCAGGCTTGGCAGTAGGCACCTTTACCTACTGAACTATCTCACTACCCTCTGTGCTGAGGAGGGTGACCTTGAGCCCCTAATCCGTCAGCCTCCACCTCCCAAGTGCTGGGATTCCGGATGTTAACCACCGAACTGGGCTTCAGTGTCTTTTATGTAATATGTTTATGAAGATAGCATTTTCAATTATTAAGCAGGTTGTCTGAATTTTTTATAGAGCACTCCCATTTATAATAGAGATGACTGTCATGTCTCTCTCTGTCGTGGTCTGTGTGGATCTTATTACCTCACCTGGTGGCATATCAGGTGTGGTGTAAAACCATCCAGTGTCATTCTCAAGAGTCTGAAGGTGGAAGGAGGGAGAAGGGTCGTGGTAGAATGTCTAGTTTCTTCTTGCACGCGGGCGTTCTCTCTCTCTCTCTCTCTCTCTCTCTCTCTCTCTCTCTCTCTCTCTCTCTCTCTCTCTCTCTCTCTCTCTCTCTCGCTTTTGAGACAGGGTTTTTCTCTGTAACAGCCCTGATGGTCCTGTAACTCACCCTGTAGACCAGGCTAGCCTCAAATTTACAGAGATCCACCTGCCTATGCCTCCCAAGTGCTGAGATTAAAGGTGTGCACCACCACCACCCGGCTAAGACAGGGTTTCTCTGTGTAGCCTTGGCTGTCCTGGAACTAGCTCTGTAGACCAGGCTGGCCTCAAACTCGAGAGATCTGAGTGCTGGGGTTAAAGAAGTGCACCACCACCACCCGGCTCTCAGCATTTACTTTTTTTTTTCTTCTTGAGACAGGGTTTCTCTGTGTAAAATCCTAGCTCTCCTAGGACTTGCTCTGTAGACCAGGCTGGCCTCCAACTCACAGAGATTTGCTTGCCTCTGCCTCCCAAGTGCTGGGATCAAAGGTGTGCGCCACCACTGCCCAGCTTCCACATTTACTTTTTAAGGGCCACTGATCCATTCCAGAAAACACTACTGGTTGGAGCCATGAGTACTCTGATTTTGGAAGGCATGGTCTGCCCTCCATAGCACTTGTAGAGGATGCAGAACTTATTTCCACGGTGTTCCTGCTTTTTGTTCCTGCACTTTTGCCCTTGGGCACTGGGAAGTTCTTAGGAATATTTGACATTATGGTTAATTGCTCCCCTGTTCTTTCTGGTCTCTGACCTAGCTTTGTGTTGGAATGAAAATGGGCATGTGTGATCTGACTTGATGGCACATACCTTTAATCCTATATTTAGGAGGCAGAGGCAGGTGGATTTCTGTGAGTATGAGGCCAGCCTGGTTTACATAGCATGTTCTAGGTTAGTAGGGTTACATAGTGAGATCCTGTCCCAAAAGGAAAGAAAGAAAATGGGCATGCGTGAGCTTGGATGTGTATGGAAGCATTTGTGTGTTGGAGCGGGCTGTGTGAGTGACTGTGTACGAGAGCTTGAGGGAGTGTGTACTTCTGGATCCCTGAGGGAGCGTGTACTTCTGGATCCCTGAGGGAGCGTGTACTTCTGGATCCCTGAGGGAGCGTGTACTTCTGGATCCCTGAGGGAGCGTGTACTTCTGGATCCCTGAGGGAGCGTGTACTTCTGGATCCCTGAGGGAGCGTGTACTTCTGGATCCCTGAGGGAGCGTGTACTTCTGGATCCCTGTTGACTGAATTGCTAAAATCAGATGAAGTTCATGTTTGTTCTTGGATAACAGATAGCTTTGTTAGCATCTAAAAAAAGAACTGTTTTGTATTCTAAAAGTAACACATGATTATTATTAAACAAAGCACAGGAAAACAGTGGTGTAAAATATAAGAGAATTTGGGCATGGTGGTCTCAGCACTCAGGAGGCAGAGGCGAGCAGGTCTTGGTGAGTTGAGGCCAAACTGGTCTATATAGTGAGTTACATTCCAACAAGGGCTACATTGTATACATAAATAAAATAAAAATAAAAATTGCAGAGTGGTGGTGGCACACACTTTTAATCCCAGCACTTGGCAGGCAGAGGCAGGTGGATTTCTGAGTTTGAGGCCACTCTGGTCTACAGAGCAAGTTCCAGGACAGCCAGTGTATCTAGGGCTACACAGAGAAAGTAAAAAAAATCCAATAAATAAAAATTAAACAACAAAATAAAAATTATTATTTGGGCCTGGAGAGATTATTCACTGGTTAAACACATATACTACTCCTGCAGAAGACCCAGGTTTAGTTCCAAGTACTCAGGCTCACAACTGCCTGTTAACTCCAGTTCAAGGAGGTGCAATGCCTTTGGCCTTCACAGGTACTGGAACACACACACACACACACACACACATACCCACACACAGACACTTAATTAATAAATATAAGTCTTTCAAATAAGTAATACAGAAACCAGGTGTGGTAGCCTTTTGCTCTAATACCTCTTAAGGAGGTTAAGGCAGGGAAACTGATGTGAGTTCAAGGCCAGCCTTAGAATGCAACCCTGTTTCAGTATCCACCAAAGGGAAAGAGACCCCAACAATAATGTGTGACCAGTATCTCCTACCCTGAGATTATTACATGTTAGCACATTTCCTTACTAATTTTTTTTGGGGTTTTTCGAGACATCCTTACTAAATTTTTAAAATTAAAATATACTTTTAATTTTAGAGTTGTGAGACCCTGTCTCTCTGTAGATTGCTGGCCTTGAGCTCATGATCCACGTGAGTGCTAGGAGAATAGGCACGTGTTTGTTGTAGGAGGGCCACTTGATCGTTTCCTGGCCACCCAGACTCCCAAAATAACCACACAGAAACTATATGAAGTCACTACTTGGCCTATTAGCTCTAACTTCTTTTTCTTTTTTTTTGGTTTTTCGAGACAGGGTTTCTCTGTGGCTTTGGAGCCTGTCCTGGAACTAGCTCTTGTAGACCAGGCTGGTCTCGAACTCACAGAGATCCGCCTGCCTCTGCCTCCCGAGTGCTGGGATTAAAGGCGTGCGCCACCACCACCCGGCTTAGCTCTAACTTCTTATTGGATAGCTTTTACATCTTAATTTAACCCATTTCCATTAATCTGTGTATTGCCACGTGATTGTGGCTTACCTTCCGGTTTGGCATCTGTCTCTGGTGGCAACGGCTCCATGGCTTCTCTCTGATACCACCTTCTTTCTCCCAGCATTCATTTTAGTTTTCCCCACCTAGCTAAGTTCTGCCTTGCTATAGGTCCAAAGCAGTTTCTTTATTAATCAGTGGTAATCACAGCATACAGAGGGAAATTCCACATTACCTCCCCTTTTCTGTTTAAATAAAAAGGAAGGTTTAACTTAAACAAAGTAAAATTACATATAACAAAAGTTATCAAGCAAGAATTACAGTTACAATATTTATGTCTACTTTATCTTTTATCATAACTAAGGAAAACTAATAATAACTATTTATTCTTCAACTCCATCAAAGACTCCAGAAGGGGGCTGGAGAAATGGCTCAGCGGTTAAGAGCACTACCTGCTGTTCCAGAGGTCCTAAGATCAGTTCTCAGTAACCACATGGTAGCTCACAGCCATCTGTAGTAAGATCTGGTGCCCTCTTCTGGCCTGCAGAATGCTGTATACCATAATGAATAAATAAATCTTAAAAAAAAGACTCCAGAATGATATAATATTACCTAAGTAAATAGGAAGTGCACTATAAACAACTTCCAAAACTCTAGAAGTGACAGAGACATCTCACTGTCTGGATAGTCACCCAAAGTTTTTTTGTAACATTGCGGGCATCCAGTCTTCAGCCTACAGCCCCATAGTATCCAGCAGACTTTTCAGTTTCAAAGACAGTTACACCTATATTGGTAGTTTGTCAGTCACTTTCTTCTGTGTCCTGCAGAATGTCTTGCAGACTCTTTTGTGTAGCAGGAACCCCGAAGGAGCATCCCACCTTTAGTCAAGTTTAGCAATCATTTCTCTCTGGGTCCTGCATGTCTAGTTCATACAGCATAGCATCAAGCAGTCCAGGCAAAGCCAGTTTCTTGCCCAAATGGCTAACCAACGCCATAAGGAGCCTCTTTGATGCCCATCATCCTCTTGAAGTAGATTGATGCTGCCAGGAGCAGATGTGTCTCACTGTCATGAAAAGTCCTAACTTCTTAAAACATTTTAAATGCCACATTCTGAAGGTCTCTGAAAGATTTGAAAAATACCTATCTAATTGAAATACATCTTTATATATCTAGAAATCTAACTAACATGACTACAGGCTTGACTATTATGGATGACTATCTTTTAACCTATATTTCTTAATTATGCATTATATTTTAAAATAAGCTGCACAAATACAATACCTTAATCAAGAGCAGAAATATATATACAGTATAAAAAATTGACCTTAAGGGGGCTGGAGAGATGGCTCAGCGGTTAAGAGCATTGCCTGCTCTTCCAAAGGTCCTGAGTTCAATTCCCAGCAACCACATGGTGGCTCACAACCATCTGTAATGAGATCTGGTGCCCTCTTCTGGCCTTCAGGCATACACACAGACAGAATATTGCAAAATAAATAAATAAATAAATAAAATAAATATTTTAAAAAAAATTGACCTTAAATTCGTACCAAGATCTGTATTGATGCAAATCTTTATAGCATGTGTTACCATGTCAAATTTTCCCATTTTTTTTGAAACTGAAGTTTACTGATGTCTAGGGTGTGTGTTTGTTTAAATTTTGTTTGTTATTTTATGTGTATGGATATTTTGAACTTCTGAACCCCCTGCTTCTGCCTCCCAATATGTATTATAAAATATAATACATATAATACACATATATGTTAGTATATATATCTATATTTGTATATATATGCTATACTAATCTCAGGCATGTGCTACCGTGCCCGCCATCTCATCTTTTTTTTTTTGTTCATATTTTGCTGAGATATATCACCTCCTGACTTATTCTCCTACACAGAGGCCCGTGACACCTCTCTGGGCTTGTAAAGACAGATGTGAAATCCTTCACCTCTATAAGTCATTGGCCTAATAAGTGGAACATTGTTCATATGAGAACTTTGTAACTGTTGTTTAGGTTACATTAAGCAGTCTGCCGGTAAGCTGATTACTCATACTTTTAAAGTTAAATGGTAATTTTAATTTTACTAACTCAGCACCAATAAAAGTGAGCAAAAGTCCACTTGATTAGTAAGATTAAAATTTCCTCTGAAAGAAACCAGACAACAAGATCATCTTTCTTTCCGGCAGTGGTGACAGAAGGCAGAGATAGAGGCAGGTAGATCTCTGTGAGTTCGAGACCAGCCTGCTGTACAAAGTGAGTTCCAGAACAGCCAGAGCTACACAGAGAAGCCCTGTCTCAAAACACCAGAAGGAATACCATCTTTCACACTTACAGTTCAGGTTTTGGGAGAGAGAATAGAGAATAGCTGGCCTTTTGCTTCCCCTCTGCACAAGCTCTCACCATGCAGCCCACACTGCCTGGAGTCACCACCTCCTACTTCAGGCTCCCAAGGCTTGGGTCACAGTGGTTTCTCAGTGGATTCTTGATGCTCGTGGGCCCTGTTGAGTCTGATCCTGACTATGCTAGTGGAGGAACTTCGGGTCTTTTAGTTAGTTGTCTCCACAGCTGGGATGGAACTCAGGATCTCACATGTGAAAAACAAGTGTTCTTACCATAGAGCTCCATCCTCTCCCAGGATTCCCAAGCTGTCCCCAACCTGTTGTCATTGTGACACTATGTTCTCATCTACAGAATTCACTCCAGAACCATGCAATTGAGTTAACAGACAAACAACCCCCCCCCCCCCCAATAAAGACAGAAAACCTACCTCTGAATGTTTAGAATAAGTTTACAATTCTGTTGTGGCTACATTCAAAGCTATCCCGAGTCACACACAACTCATGGGTCAGACTGTCTTCAGAAGGTAGTAAGGTGCCTTTGTTCCGTGTATTTACCTTTTGTTTTTTGAAAAACTGTTTGTTTTTTTGTTTGTTTGTTTTGTTTTTTCGAGACAGGGTTTCTCTGCAGCTTTAGAGCCTGTCCTGGAACTAGCTCTTGTAGACCAGGCTGGTCTCGAACTCACAGAGATCCGCCTGCCTCTGCCTCCCGAGTGCTGGGATTAAAGGCGTGCGCCACCACTGCCCGGCTTGAAAAACTGTTTTAAAGATTTATATTGTTGGGGCTGGAGAGATGGCTCAGAGGTTAAGAGCATTGCCTGCTCTTCCAAAGGTCCTGAGTTCAATTCCCAGCAACCACATGGTGGCTCACAACCATCTGTAATGGGGTCTGGTGCCCTCTTCTGGCCTGCAAGCATATACACACAGACAGAATATTGAATACAGAATAAATTAATAAATTTTTTTTTTTTTTTTGGTTTTTTCGAGACAGGGTTTCTCTGTAGTTTTTCTAGAGCCTGTCCTGGAACTAGCTCTTGTAGACCAGGCTGGCCTCGAACTATTTTTAAAAAAAGATTTATATTGTTTTCAATTATATGTATATATGTGTAAGTCTGTGTGTAGTTATATGCATGTAAGTGCTCGTGTTCAAGACCAGAGGCACAGGGTACCCCTGGTGTGACAGTTGTAGCTGTTATGAGGCGCCTGACATTGGTGCTAGGAATCAAACTCTGTTTCAACCTCAAGACAGGGTTTCTCTATGTAACCCTGGCTGTCCTAGAACTGGCTTTGTAAACCAGACTGTCCTCAAACTCAGATACACTTGCCTCTGCCTCCCAAGTACTGGGATTAAATAAAGCCTGTGCCACGCCTACCTGGTTACCCCCCCCCCCAAATATTCTGAATGACTGAGCCATCTCTCAGCCTCCCCTTTTAAGATTTACTTTTTTTTAAAAAAATGTTTGTATGTGTCTCGCCCACAGAAGTTAGAGGGGTCAAATCCCCTTGGGGGCTGGAGTTATAGATGGTTACAAGCAACCTGACACGGGTGGGAACTGAACTCAGATCCTTGGCAAGAGCAGCAGTACAATCTGAGGTAGTTTGCTTATTTCTGAGGCAGGGTCTTATCTAGCCCAGTTGATCTCAGCCTTGTTACATAGTTGAGGATATGAACTTGAACTTCTGATCCACCTGCCTCTGCTCCTGAGTGCTGGCCTTTCAGGCACACATGACCATGTCCATGTCCGTTTACGTGGTGTCGAGGCTCCATGCTAGGCAGATGCTCTGCCCACTGAGTCACATACCCAGTCCTGGGGAGTGATTTCTAGGATCTACTGGTGGAGAAGAAAATGGAGGTTGGTCTGCCAATGTAAGGACTATCCTATAGAATTCTTCGTCTGGGAGGTAACCAGAGCAGCCAAATTGTAGAGACCCAGTGGGATAGTTTGCTAGGGGTTCCTGGAGGGGTGTGAGGTTGGAATGGGGTGGCTTATGGGGGTAGAGTTCAACTGGGGAAGATAGATGTGAATGGTGCGTACATAGAGTGCATCAGTTCTTAGTACTGCAAAAGCAAACACACAGCCAACCTCCCCATACGTTAGCATGAATGGCTTTATAGCTTCTCTCTCTCTTTCTTCTTTCTTTCTTTCTTTCTTTCTTTCTTTCTTTCTCTCTCTCTCTCTCTCTCTCTCTCTCTCTCTCTCTCTCTCTCTCTTTCTCTCTCTCTGTCTCTCTTTCTCTCTTTCTCTCTTTCTCTCTTTCTTTCTTTCTTTCTTTCGACAAACAGGGTGACAGATAGCCCAAGCTGGCCTCAGATGTGCTCTGTAGCTAAGAATAACCTTGGACTTTTGATTCATGCTTCTACCATTCATGTCTGGTTTATGTGGTGCTGGGGAGCAAACACAGGATTGTGCGTGTTAGGCAAGGTCTCTACGAACTGAGCTACATCCCTGTCCCTGTAAATGGCATTTTTATAAAAAAAAATTAGTGTAAAGACTGCTGTTGGACTTTTTTAAAAAGCTGGGCAGGAGCCGGGTGTGGTGGCACATGCTTTTAATCCCAGCACTTGGGAAGCATAGGCAGGCGGATCTATGAGTGTGAGGCTGGGGGAAAGGTGAGAGGGGGGACTGTGGCAGGGCAAGAAAATAAACTTTAAGAAATTAAAAAGAGAGAGGGGGAGGGGCTCCAGACAACCAGGGGTGCTCCCAAGGAGGACCCAGGGTCTGGACTCGGGATCTCAGCAAACTCATTCTGAGATCAAGACTGACACAATGGTGCAGGACCAGGAATGCAAGGTAAATCTAAGTCCCTAAGCAGAGTCCAGGAGGAACTACTGAGGCTGCACTTTTTGGGAATGTACCATCTGTTTGAGAACAAGCTTCTTGGGTGGCTCAAGCTTCCCGCCTCAGGCTGGCTGCTGCACCTGCTTCCTCAGTGTGGATGGCTGCAGAACTGGGCCACCTGGCCCGGCCTCTCTGCATGAGCAGCTCTGTGTGGAGCTGTGATACCAGCAGGTGTCTCTGAGGTAGTGTCCTTTTACGTGTATTGCACAAGAACCATTCTTCTATCTACAAAATGGATGAAATTTTTGTTGTTGTTTTGTTTTCGAGACAGGGTTTCTCAATGTAGTTTTGACTGTGCTAGAACTCGTTCTATAGACCAGGCTGGCCTCAAACTCACAGGGATCTGCCTGTCTCTTCCTCCGAAGTTCTGGGATCAAAGGTGTGCGTCATCACCACCTGGCCTGTGGATATTAAATTTAAGGCAACAAACTTGTAAGTCTCTGACCTTGGAAATAGACAGGCCTGGGTTATCAGTTCCACGGCTGTTCTTTCCTTCACTTAATGTTTTTGTGTCACTGGGCATTAGGCAGTGTCCTGTGGAGGGGAGTGAGTAGGATGGCCCAGGTCCTCTTCTCTAGGCAGTAGGTAGCCCATGTGTAAGTCTGGAAGGTGGGGGTAAATCTGGAGGTTGTATAACTGGGAACCTGACCTACTTAGAAAAGCTTCTTTCTGCAGGAAGCAAGTGCCTTGCTTTTTATTTCTGAGGTGAGAGAAAGGGTCTTGTGTAGTTCTTCCTACATCCGCACTTCCTTGTAGCTGAGTCGGTGGTGAACTCCTGACCTCTTGTCTCACCTCCACAGCACTTGGAATCTCAGCATGCACAACCACACCCTTGAGACAACTTCTGAGCTTCCATTCCGCAGCTAAGTAGTATTAGTAAGGCAAGAGTGAGGGGTAGGAGCCTTCCGTGGCAGCGAGCCTAGAGCTGTGTGGGTCTCTGTAGAAGTGCAGGGCAGTAAGGCTGAGGGAGCTGTTGCCATGCTGAGGCTGTGGGGCCATTCTGAGAGCGACTGGAGGAACCACCTTAGGGTGTAAGTAGAGGATAGCTAATGGGATTTGGGGTTTCACCAGGTGGCTCAGTTTGGAAAGGGAAGAAACGGACAGGGCAGATGGTCAGGAGGTCAGTTCCTCCTGGAGGAACAGCTGGAGAGCCTGAGTGACAGGGAGGAGTGGGGCCGGGAGGGACCTACAGCTGGGCACAGGCTGTGGGATGAAGACATCCTGCAGTATTCAGGCCCTTCTTGTCCTGCAACTAAAAAAGAGCCAACAGGTCAGAGATGTGATGGATGGACAGCTATAGGGATTGGAACATCCTCAGTAGCATGGGTCAGGAAGTCCTGCTGAAATCCAAAGAATAATGAACATACATTGTCTCCTCACACAGTGACAGTAGGATGGGTGGCACTTCTCTCTGCCTCCTGTGCTACTCACTGTCCCCAGAAACCCCACCTCCTTTGCTCTTCTGTAAGGCAGTCTCCCATTACCCAAACCTCTGATGACCACAGTTGTCAGTGTCATGGCCCCCCAGCTTGGTCTTGGCCTGTGGCAGTGGTGCTGGCGGTGGCAGAAGTGTTGCTTGGGAACTCCTTATGAAAGCCTTTCTGCAGCTCTGGGCCCAGTGGTCCTGTAGAAAACCCTGCTTGCTACAGAGATCAGGCCCTAACTCACTGTTGTAGACCAAGCTGCATCTGAACTAGAGATCCACCTGCCTCTGCTTCCAGAGTGCTGAAACTAAAGGTGTTGCACCACCATGCCAGGCATAATTTTTATTAAGGGAAAGTCTAACAAGGCATGTGCTAGGTGCATGGTGGCACAGGCCTGTATCCAGCACTTAGGAGTGGGATGTAGGGTCAGAAACTCAAGGTTATCCTTGACTACTATATAGAGAATCTAAGATCAGCTTGGGCTGACGTAGGGGGCCTTATTTCCCTGCCTCTATATGTGAGCAGAGAGCTGCCTTATTTCCTTCACACAGATGTGCAGCAAAGCATCTCCTGGTTTTATTTTCTGGTAAATTGCCAGTTATTTTACTCGGAAAACTGGTAGACATTTTCACAAGTTGGAAGGCACTGAAGTCTTTGTGGAATACCAAGTCTGTATTCCTCTTTATTTTTTGTTTATTTAGAGACAGGGTCTCACTGTGCAACCCTGACTGTTCTGGAACTCACTATGTAGATAAGGCTGGCTTTGAACTCACGGAGATCCACCTGCTGGGATTAAAGGTTTGCCCCACCACACCTGGCATTCCTCTTGTTGTGAAAGGTTTGATGTGAGTGACTTAAAAGCTTGAGATTCCATGCTAGGGATGTTTTCCACCAAATTGGAAACAGAGAAGAAGCCAGTCTGCACCTGGGACCTTCGGAGCTTTTGCTTTCTTCTTTCCTCCTACGCCAGTGAAATCACCATGGGTATTCTTTTAGATTTGGTCAGTACCCAGATTTCCAAAGAGAATTTCACTTGACCGAAAGTGGTATCTTTGCTTTGCTGTCAGATTCTTGCTGTTGGCTCTGGTAAGATCAAGGGTGTATCTCATAAGGGATATTGCAGATAGTCTTTCTCTCCAAGGGCCCCATATATTTCAGGCTGGCCTCCAACTTCCTGTGTAGTGGAAATCACCCTGAAAGTCATATCTTCCTGCCTCCATGCCCCAAGCTCTAGGATTATGGGTGTTGGCAACCACACCCTGTTTATATAATTCTGGGGATGCAAACCCAGGGTCTCATGCATGCTAAGTGAGCACGGTAACAGCTGAGCCCCAGCCTCTGCCCAGGAGAATCACCGTGCTAATGCTGTGCTGTAATCTTGAGTTTGGACCAGAGGCACAGCACACTGCAAGTATGAAGAGGCATCCCTAGTGCCAGCTCGTGTTCAGCTCTCTGGGCCTTCGTTGCGCTCTCCTCCTCTTCTCTCCAGAACCAGGGAACATCCGCCTGGGCTCAGTTTTTCTGAACTAAACTTCTCGTGATTCAGTAACTTGTTATTCCTGTCAACTAGTAATTACCCTCACCGAAGTCAACAAGTGTTGAGCATGAGCAGCTAAGTATGGGCACTGAAATTTCACTGAGAAAAGAAATGCCACCCTCCACACTACCTCTGGTAGACTCCTGACAAATTTTACAGGGCCATGTATAGGCAGTTGGTGAAAATAAATTACTTGAAATACCCCATAATAGCAATAAAGTGACCCCTGTACCTACTACTACAGACTCATGTCACAGGTATAAAACCCACCATGCACTGGGTCTAGACCACAGTTGGTGCTGGTCCTCTGAGCTGCAGACCTGAGTACCCTGCTGCTCCCACACCAGGGGACGATCCATGCTGCCTCTTCAATTGTGAATTCTGTTTGAGGCTTGTCTAATGTAGTTACTCTTCCTACTGGTAGGTCTTGGGAGTGAGGATGGTAGTAGGAATTACAAATTTACCCCAGACCTTTGGTTTCTTTATCCAGTGAGGTCTGCCCTGAGCTGGGCCCTGTTCATCCGAAGCCAGAGGTTCCTGAGCTTGATAGATCACCTACAGGGCACATCGAACAACACTCAGCTTTGCCTTTACAGTTCTTATTCAGTGGTACAGCCAGTCTCGGCCCAGTCCATAGTGCTACTTGGCTGGCTGAGGATTCTATAGGACTTGAGGGCCTTGTCTCTGCCCTAGACAATTTTGAGGGCAAACAAGGGGACACCTTTAGACCTTTTTTCTCTGAAGAAAAACCTTATTCTTAAAGATTCGGGAGCGCTTGAACTTAGTTGTTTTTGCCACACTAAAGATGGAGCACAGGCCCTCGTGCGTGCTCGCAAGTGCTCTTCCACTAGCTATATACCAAGTCAGGGGATGCCTGAACTTGGAACAGATGTTGGGTTCCCCTATTTAGTGGATCTTAGCACAGGCTGTGATATGGAACCTGTCCCTGGTTTGTCAGAGGACAGCTTTGGGACCAGGACACTTTGTGAGAGGGGTTAAGTTTCATTTTAAAATAATTTTATTATTATTGTTATTTTGTTTTGTTTTTTGGGACAGGACTATATAGTCCTGGCTGTCCTGGAATTTCCTTTGTAGACCAATCTGGTTTTGATCTCACAGAGATCCACCTGCCTCTGCCTCTCAAAGTGCTGAGATTAAAAGCACGCACCACCATGCCTGGCTCTTATTATTTATTGTATATTATTATTTTAATATGCATAGATGTTTTGCCTGCATTTATATATGTCTTATGTATGTATGATTTATGTATGTCTCTGCACCATATGTGTGCAGCACCTGAGGAGGCCAGAAGAGGGAGGCATACATGGAACTGAAGTTAGGAATGATTGTGAGCAGCCTGGGCCCAGCCTTAGTACATTGGGAGGTGCTTAGTCTTACTGCAACTTGACATGCCTTGTTTTGTTGATACTCACGGGAGACCTGCCCTTTCCTAAACAGAGGAGGAGTGGATCTGGGGTTGGGAACAGAGGGGAATGGGGAGGGGGGCTGAGAGGGGAAACTTCAGCCAGCATGTAAAATAAATAAATATTATTATTATTATTGTATATGTTAGGTTTGTGGCAATGTGTGGGCTGTGGCGTGTGTGTAGAGCAGAGGACAACTCTGTGGAGTCAGTTCTTTCTTTCCTCCTTCAGGTCGTGTTGGGCACTGGACTTGGGTCATCAGGCTATATGACAAGTGCCTCACTCACTGAGCCACCTCACTAGCCTGATATTGAACTGTATCCTACATGTGAATGACTCTAAGCTAGTTCTCTGTCATATTGTCCATAGGTGGCCTGGTCTGCAGGGATAAAAGAGTCATGGGTCTAGGTGGCTGGGTATGGAACTTTTGTTGCTGAACCCTGGGGACACTGTCTCACAGTCCTGTCCTGCAGATGGAGTTGCTGGGCAGGGTTCTGCCCATGTGTAGTGTAGGCTCAGTTAGTTCAAAGCATTCTCAATAAGAACTTTTGGGAGCTAGTGAGACAGCTCGGTAAGTAGATAAAGGCCACCCTTTACGTCAGTAAGTAGAGTTCAGTCCCTGGGACTCACGTGGTGGGCGGAGATAACTGACTCCAGCGAGTTGTCCTCTGGTCTCCACACTCTCTCTGCCGCAAGCCCGCAGCCCCTCAAGGGCATAAATAATGGGATTTTAAAATGTTAAGAAGATTTGAGTGGCTGCACGAGCTTTGACTCAGAGAAAGTATTTTCTCCCCTCTTTGGAGCCTTCCCTAACTCACAAAGGGTGTGGTTATCTAAAGGAGCTGATGGACTCTGCCCTGGTGGGCATTCTGCTTCTTGCTTCCCTTCCCCAGGGCCTCAGGATACGTCTGTGGGCTTCTGCAGTGGGTGGTAGCAGGCTGAGATAGTCAGAGAGCCATGAGAACTTCTTTAATGTGTCACTGGGCTTGTCAGTAGAAAGCCTGACAGTCTCTGCCTTTATTTTGTCTTTTACTTTGGGTCCCCTGATCGCTTCCTCAGGTTAGGCAGGTTAATCATTTAAGGGGTGTCTGTCCAACTTGTCCATCCCATTTAAGCTTGAAGGCACAGCAAGCAAGTCATCGTTCTAAACCTGCAGTCACCTTGGATTTCAGCGAGAACAGTCTTGGGTCCCCTCTCCCCCAGCTAGGGCTGTTGTCCTTGAGGAACAATTGTATGAACCCTTGAGCAGAAGTAATCAGTGTCCCTCTAGAGACTAACAGTTTGTCAGGATTAGATCACCCTGGAAGATCTGAGCTAAAACCACGATGGGACCAAGATAGACGGGGATTTGACTAACTGCTTAGTTATTTGTACCTCCTGGCCTCTGTTTAAACCTAAATTTTATGTTAGTACATGGTGCCTTTTCTCCCTTTTAACAGGAAATATTATTATTACTTGTGTTTTGCCTGCATGTCTGTGTATTAAGTGCGTGCCTGGTGTCTATGGAGGCCAGAATAGGGTGCTGGTTCACAGATGCTTGTGAACCGCTATGTGAGTGCTGTGGGTCCTGGGAACTGATCCCAGATCCTCTGGAAGGGCAGCAGGTACTTTTAACAGCTGAGCCATCTCTCCAGCCCCTAAAAGATATAGCTACATATCTCTATTTCTATCTCTGTATCTATTCATCCCTATCTGTTTGTCTGTCTGTCTTCGTGTATGTGCATGTATTTGTCTGTCTGTGTGTCCGTGTTATGCTGTGTGCATGAAGGTATCACTAAAGGCTAGAGGGGCATGGGTCCCCTGGAGATGGAGTGAAAGGCAGAGGTAGGGTGGTAAGGTAGCTCAGTGGGTAAAGGCACTTGGTGCTAAGCCTGACAAACTGATTTTGATCTCCAGGGCCCAGATGGTAGAAGGACATAATCAATTCCTTAAAGTCTCTGACTTTCACATGGTGCTATGGCACACACAAGATGTAATTTTAAAAGAGAAGACTTAAGGGAGGTGCTGGATGAGGCCTTTAGCTGCGTTTCAGGTTCTGTTGGTAAGAGAAACCCCATTTGCTATTTTAGGGCAAGCACTGCCTGTTTCATAGCTTGGTTCTGTTGAAGGACAGGGACAGCTGGGGACCTTTCAGCACCTGGATGTAGATGGGTTCTCTAATGTGATTTGCCTCTTTCCGGGCCCTTGGAGTGACCTTTTCCCATGTAAGACAGTGTTTTATCCTTACAGGGCCTATTCAGTTCATCCTCACAGGCAATTGGCGTGGTGTGTCCCTGCCTGGTGATCCAGGAAGCTATTTTTATATGAGAAAAGCTGAACTGCAAATGAGCACATTCCGTGTTGGAAACCTCCCAGTATTTAACCTACCTGTCTCACTTTCAAGTTAAGTTCAGGAGTAAATACACATTGCTTTTAAGTTGCCGTGAAAATAGACATCAGATTTGCTCAGATGATGTCATTTTCTCTAGTAGCACCTCGTAACCAGTGTGGTTAGTTGTCTTTGCTTTGTGTTTACAGGGCCTACCATTTTTTTAAATGACAATTCATTTTATTTATTGTGCACGGTGGTACATGTGCAGAAGTCAGAGGATAATTTCCAGGAGTTTCCTCCTTCCACTGTATGGAGCTCAGGGACTGAACTATGCTTGTCTTGTTTGGAGTCAAGACAAGACCTTTATCTGTTGAGCCACCAGGCTGGTGCCTAGTCAAGATTTTTGTTTGTTTGGTCTGGTTTGGTTTTGGTTTTTCCGAGACAAGGTTTCTCTGTATAGCCCTGGCTGTCCTGGAACTCGCTTTGTAGACCAGGCTAGCTTCAAACTCAAATCTTCTTGCCTCTCCCTCCTGAGTGCTGGGATTAAAGGCCTGTGCCACCATCACCTGGCTCCTAGTCAAGTTTTTTAAAAGTAAGTGTTTCTTAGTTATCTGGAGAAATCTCTTCAAAGACTCATGGTTTTCTTTGGCCTTGTTTGTTCGCTTGAGACTGTCTCTCTCTTTCTTTGTTTTTTGAAAGAGGGTTTCTTTGTGAAGCTTCAGCTGTTCTGGAAATCTCTCTGTAGACCAGGCTGGCCTTGAACTCAGAGCCGGTGTGCTACCACTGCATATCTCCAGTCTAGTCTTGGAACTTGAGGGGATCTTTGTGTGCTGACTAGTTTTTTTTTTTTTTTAAGACTTTATTTATTATAGATACAATGCTCTGTCTACATGTATGCCTGCAGGCTGGAAGAGGGCACCAGATCTCATTATAGATGGTTGTGAGTCATCATGTGGGTTCTGGAAATTGAACTCAGGACCTCTGGAAGAGCAGCCAGTGCTTGTAACCATCTTAAGACATCTTAAGACATCTCTCCAGCCAGTGCGCTGGCTAGTTTTATGTCAGTTTGACACAAGCTGGAGTCATTTGGGAAGAGTGACTCTCAGCTGAGAAATGCTTCCATAAGATTAGTCCATAGGCTAATACATCTGTAACATATTGTCCCAGGTGCTTTAGGAAAGCAGATGAGCAAGCTAGCGAGAGTAAGCAGTACCCTCCAGGCCCTCTTGTTCAGCTCCTGCCCTGACTTCCCTGGGTGATGGGCTACAAGCTCTAAGATGAAATCCATCCTTTTAAACCAAGTTGATTTGGTCATGGCGTTTCATCACAGCAGTAGAAACCTAACCAAAACACTAGCTTTGCCTCCTTAGTGCCAGGACAACAAACACTTCACCCTGCTCAGCCAAGAAACAAATGCTTTTTGAAGAATACTAAGCATGCATGTAAACACAGTCCCAGCATGAAGGAAGGCTGACAAGGAGGATGCTGAGTTCCAGGGTGGCTTGGGCTGTGTGCTATGATGGCATCTCAGAATACTAACCAAGTCAGAAAGGCTCCAGCATTCATGGGTGTAGAAGGAGCGGCAGGCAGGTCTGCTTTTCATCCTGCCCAGATCCCACACGGCTAGCTTTATACCTGAAATTACAACACACAAATTGTATTCATTTAAACACTGCCTGGCCCATTAGCTTCTGCCTCTTATTGGCTAACTCTCACATTTTGCTTAATCCATTTCTAATAATCTGTGTAGCACCACAGGGTGGTGGCTTACATGGAAAGATTCAGCATGTCTGACCTGGTGGCTGGCTTCATGGCGACTGTCTCACTGCCTTCTTCCTCCCAGCATTCTGTTCTGTCTTCCCTGCCAACCTATCAGGCCAAGCAGTTTTCTTTCTTAATTAACCAGTGAAAACAACAGATAGATAGAAGACCCACCTACATCACATGGGAAGTAAGTCCGTCTTTGCTCCTCCTTTTCCCTCATTTAGTGTTTAAGAGATGTATTAGTTTCCTTTCTGCTGCTGTGATAAACACCGTGACCAGGACACTTAGAGAAAGAAGTGTTTATTTGAGTGTGTGGTTCCAGAGGGTTATGGTGGCCAAGTGACAGCCTGGCAGCAGGCTTTACCACCAGCACAAACCAGAGAGTTCTGGGGATGATGTGAGACTTTGAAACAGCAAAGTCTGTCTCACGTGACATAATTCTCCAGCAAGACCACACCTCCTAAAATCTATGCAGTCACCACCAACAACTGTACCAAGTATCCAAACATCTGAGTCTGTGTGGGACATTCTCACTCAAAGCATGGTAGGAGGTAATAGGTTTGCACCTTGTGCCCATCCCCTTGGTGGCAGAGAGTGCTGGGGAGAAATGCTGGGTAGCTTGGTTAGCTGGTGAGAATTGGCAGAACCCTGGTATAAAACCGAGAATTAGGAGGACTCATTGTTAGTTAGAGGCCTCTTCAAGTAGGAGTAGCTCCCGAGGAAGGAAACTGGACTGGCCCTCATGCGTCTCTCCTGCAGCTTGCCTGAACTCAACAGAAGGCTTTCATGCCACTTGAGGAGTGTTTCTTTGGAATTGAGTTTTTACTCTGAAGACAAAATATCAGTAAATTACACCAGAGGAGTGGAGACCTTGAAGTAATCATCAGATTTGAGATTTGACGTGATCAGGAGGTTTAGATGTGCTGGTCCCTTCTGGTCCTTTGTGGATACCAGGTTGGTGCAGCACAGGGTGTCTGTGATGTCATCTGATGAACAGCAGAACAGTCTGCTATGTGCATGCTTAACTGCTTTGGCAGCTTGTTAGAAGGAAGAGTGGGTGCAAAAGATGGGCTGGCTGCAGGCTGCTTTGTGGTGTGTGTGTGTGTGTGTGTGTGTGTGTGTGTGTGTATACGCACGTGTGTGTGTGTTTAGATTCGCTTTGTAGTTGAGGATGACCCTGAATTTCCTGATCTTCTGTCTCCACCTCCCCAGTGCTTAGATTACAGGCGTTCATCACTATACCTGGTTTCATAGAGTCCTGGGGATCTAACCTAGGACCAGTGCACACTGGGCAGAAACTGCTTTCTCAGCTTTCTGGAGTCCACACCTTCAGTGGAATCTTCAGAAATTCCCCACAGTTGAGTGTGTCACCTGCCCATGCTGATAGTGGGGAATTTATGGATAGGAAAGGGGTTTTCAGCTGGGTGGTGGTGGCACACGCCTTTAATACCAGCACTCAGAAGCAGAGACAAGATCCAGGATATCTACAGAGCAAGTTCCAGGATAGCCAGGGCTACATACAGAAACTATCTTGGAAAAAAAAAAAAAAGAAAGGCATCCTCAGGGACTCTTAGCTTCTTATAAAATATATCTTGTTGGGGCTGGAGAGATGGCTCAGAGGTTAAGAGCACTGACTACTCTTCCAGAGGTCTTGAGTTCAATTCCCAGCAACCACATGGTGGCTCCCAACCATCTGTAATGAGATCTGGTGCCCTCTTCTGGTCAGCAAGTATACATGCAAGCAGAACACTGTATAAGTAATAAATAAATAAATCTTTAAAAAAAATATATCTTGTTGAGGGTTTTGATTCATGCATGACAACAAAATTCAAACCTGGAACTGTTTTTCCTTGCAGTAAGTTTTCCATAAAGAACTGTAGGGGGCTGGAGAGATGGCTCAGTGGTTAAGAGCATTGCCTGCTCTTCCAAAGGTCCTGAGTTCAATTCCCGGCAACCACATGGTGGCTCACAGCCATCTATAACGAGAGGTCTGGTGCCCTCTTCTGGCCTGCAGACATACACACAGACAGAATATTGTATACATAATAAAATAAATAAATAATTTAAAAAAAAAAAAAAGAACTGTAGCACCCCAGAACCGTGACTAGTGTATTTGTTCTGTCCCTCCATTCTCAGGTTACATACGCCTTCAGTGAGCTATGTTTTAGCCTCTGTGGTAGAGATGCTGTAAGTTCCGTTGTTTTCTATTTAGGAGACAATGGCATTTTGTATGTCTTAGAGTGGCTTCCTCTCCTGCAGAGTCTGTGACTGTCCTTGTGGGGTTCTGGGTTTTGTTTTCTTTTTCTTTTTTTAATTGGTTATTTGGGAATCTCACATCATGTATACCTTAGTTTGTCCCCTCACCTATGACTTCCCCCCATCCTTGCCCTCCCTCTCACCTACGGCCTCCTCCCTCTCACCTACGGCCTCCTCCCTCTCACATACGACCTCCTCCCTCTCACCTACGGCCTCCTCCCTCTCACCTACGACCTCCTCCCTCTCACCTATGACCTCCTCCCTCTCACCTATGACCTCCTCCCTCTCACCTACGGCCTCCTGTTCTCCACCTATGACTTCCTCATCTGTGACCTCCCCCTCCCCAAAAAAATGGAAAAAGAAAAAGTGGGGGAAAAAAGCCCCTCAAGGAAAGGTGTGATTTTCTACACCTGTATCCCCACCAGAAGCATCAGCTGTGCAGAGCTGTGTGGCTGCTCTCCTGCTCCCAGGCCTGTGAGGGGTCAGCTCTCCCTCGAGCCTACTCCACATCCGTGCTGTTGTGGTGTGGGGCCAGCTCTCCTGCACCCAAACCACAGCTGGCAGAGCCAGCTCAGGATGGCCCAGGAACATCAACAGGGCTTTAGTCAGCAGATCCACATGACCTTTGGTAGTAATACTGGACCTCAGATCCACTCATGAACTTCATTGGCTGCATGGCCCATGGACCTCAACATGGCCTCCATTGCCTACGCATGCCACTCACACCCAGAAGGCTCCCTGGGGCAGCAAAGCCTGAGACATCACCGAGGCAGGAACTCAGGCTTCCTTGAGGCCTGGGGCAACAGCATGGACCACGGACACCAACGTGATCTCCAGTGGCATCGTGTACCATGATGGACCTTTGAGGAGGTCCAGTGCAGAAAATAAGCCTTTCCTCATCTTGGGCCTTGTAGTTGCTCAAAGCCAGGGTGATCCCGTGGCTGAGTCTATGTCTACATAAGCTCCAGGCTGCTACACACCACTCTGCTGACACGACTCTCTGCTTTTCTATTTTTCCCATCTCTCCATTATGTATTTGCTCATCATAGTGGTGCCTGCTTGACTCGATTGGCTTGGGTGGCTTCTGCCACCCCTGTCCCGAAGCTGGTGTGGCCTGGAGTTTTATTTTATTTATTTATTTTTAAACTTTATTCTATGTGCATTGGTGTGAGGGTGTCAGATCTCCTGTATTTGGAGTTTCAGATTTTTGTGAGCTGTCATGTAGATGCTGGGAATTGAACTCATGTCCCCTGGAAGAGCAGCCAGTGCCCTTAATTGCTGAGCCATCTCTCCAGCCCTCAAGTTTTATTTATTTATTTTTTTTTTTTTTCATTTTTTTTTTTTTAAGATTTATTTATTTATTATGTATACAACATTCTGCCTTGATGTATGCCCGCACGCCAGAGGAGGGCGCCAGATCTCAGTACAGATGGCTGTGAGCCACCATGTGGTTGCTGGGAATTGAACTCAGGACCTCTGGAAGAGCAGCCAGTGCTCTTAACCTCTGAGCCATATCTCCAGCCCTCAAGTTTTATTTTTTAATACTTTACTTTTTCCCTCTGCTTTATGTTTCTTGGCTGATTTTCCAGCTGTGCTGGGTTTTTCAGGCAGGGGTAGTTATGTGTGTACTTCCTAGTCTCAGACTTTCTAAGATGCCCACCAACTGTGTCACTCGGCATCCAATAAAGCAGACCCTCCTTAAACATCCTCAGATCCATGGAAGTTGATCTGCTCTCCAGATTATGAAGAAAATAAAGTTTAAGAAAGTTTCACATTCAGTGTGTGTGTCTGTCTGTCTGTCTCTCCTGGCACAGATGTGGAGGTTAGAGGACACTTGTAGAAGCTGGTTTCTTTCCATCATGGTCATTCAAGCAAAAAGTGCCTTTACCCAGTGAACTATCTGAGTGGTTTTTGTTGGTGGTGGTAGTGATGGTTTTGTTTTGTTTTTAAGACAGAGTTTCTCTGTGTAACAGCCCTGGCTGTCCTGGAGCTCATTTTGTAGAACAGACTGGTCTTGAACTCATATAGATTTGCCTACCTCTGCCTCCAGAGTGCTGGGATTAAAGGTGTGCGTCACCATTGCCTGTCTGAATATGATGTTTTTAAAGTTTTTGTTTTTTCAAGACCGGGTTTCTCTGTGTTTCTTTGGCTGTCCTTTGGTGGTGTGCGCCACCACTACCTGGTGATGCTTTTAAAGTTAAAATGGAGTTTTGATTTTGGAGTTTAGGTCTCTCCATGTAGCCCAGGCTAGCTAGACTCATAGTGGCTGTGGTGGCATATTCCTTTAATCTCAGTACTCAGATAGCAGAGGCAGGAGGATTTCTAAGTTTAGACCAGACTGGTCTATAATGAGTTACAGGCTCCTATAATCTTTTTCCCCCCTTTTCTGGGACAGGATTTCTGTATACCAGGCTATAGATGGACAGAGATTCACTGCCTCTGCCTCCCAAGTACTGGGATAAAGGGCATGCACCGCCAGTACCCAGTTTTTTTTTTTTTTCAAGAGGCCATTAGATTGTCAGGAACTAGAATTACAGAAGGTCATGTGGGTGCTGAGAACTGAACCTGGATCCTTTGCACCACCAGTCAGTGTTCTTAACCACTGAGCAATCTCTCCAGCCCTCAATTTATAAAACTTTTTAAATGTGTACTTTTTAGGGCTAAGTATAGCAGTGTACTTTTCCCCCTGAGACACAGTGTCTCTATGTAGCTTTGACTGTCCTGAACCTATAATGATCCCCCTGCCTCTGCATTTCCTTCATCCCAGTAATGAGCATGCAGAAGTAGGGTCTCTGCAGATTTGAGGCCATCCTGGTTTACACAGTAGAGTGACTCTGTTGCAAGTAAATAAATTTTTTAAAAAGTAGTAGATGGCTGGGTGGTGGTGGCGCATGCCTTTAATCCCTGCACTTGGGAGGTAGAGGCAGGTAGATCTCTGTGAGTTTGAGGCCTGGTCTATGGAGTTAGTTCGAGGACAGCTAGGGCTGTTACACAGAGAAACCCTGTCTCAAAACAAAAACAAAAAACCCAAAAGTAGTAGATAAGTAAAGTAAAACATCCAAAAGTCATAAAAAAGAGTATACTCCCCATTCCTTCTTAGGCACTCTAACATAGTAATATATAAGAGGGCCTGCTCTTTGTTAATGATTTGCTTAATAGTGTTTGGCTAGGCTTTCAGAATGAACACCAGAGTCCTTGATGTTCTGTTAGTTTTGCTGTTGCTATTCTAGATTTCTGAAGGATTGTGCAGCCAGTGTGGTTCTGGATTGAATAGCCTTTCAGGAAACAGCAGGGTTCTGCAGGTTTCTGTGCTTAGCAATCAAGGCTTCTGTGAAGTAAGGAGGGAGGCATTTGATACCTCTGTTCATTTGCACACAAGAAATCGGCTTTTGGTACTAGAGAGATGCCTCAGCAGTTAAGAGCACTGCCTGCTCTTCCAGAGGACCCAGGTTTAATTCCCAGCACTCATGTCATGGCTTATGATAGTCTGTAATTCCAGTCCCAGTGCTCATCCATATAAGCAGGCAAAACACCCATATATATCACTTTAAACATTATTATTTTTTAACTCAGTTGGTAAATAGGCCACCAAGCTCAGTATCAGCACTGACACGCAGAGTCCTGTGGGTACCATTGTGAAGGAGACTTGGTTTCTGGCTTAAGAGCCTTGTTCTGCTGGGGCAGACATTCTGAGTCTGACCTGAAGTTGCATGTGACATGACGGCTTGATTTCTCTGGTGCCTGTAAGGCTAGATTCTTTGTTTTTGTTTTTTGTTTTGTTTTGGTTTTTTTGAGAGAGGAGCTTTGGAGCTTGTCCTGGAACTTACTTGGTAGACCAGAATGGCCTCGAACTCACAGAGATCCATCTGTCTCTGCCTCCCGAGTGCTGGGATTAAAGGTGTGTGCCACCACTATCCGGCCAAGTCTAGATTTTTGAGATAGTGTCCTGTCTTTTGGGTCTGGGACATGTGATGGACTCTTGAACTCTGATGTCATGCTGGAGTCCCCAGAGGCACTGATTGTGAGCTCTGACCATCCTTGGACTGGCTTTGTTGCTCTGTTCCTTCATCTTGTGTCCCTATGGGGTAGGTGAACTCTTCTTTACCTTCCCTTTTCACCTACCAGTGACTTGACACTTCTGTTCTTTTTTGTTTGTTTGTTTTTCAAGACAGGGTTTCTCTGTGTAGCCCTGGCCATCCTGGAACTAGCTCTTGTAGACTAGGCTGGCCACAAACTCACAGAGATCCGTCTGCCTCTGTCTTCCTAGTGCTGGGATTAAAGGTGTGCACCACCACTGCCTGGCCTCTGTGGCTAATTAGTGGCTTAGCTCTGCCCTCTGATCTTCAGGCAAGCTTTATTTGTTAGATCACAAACAAAAAAAATACCACCACACATCTCCTCCAACAAGACCACACCTATATGAGAAGGCAGTGTGGCATTTTTTTTCTTGTTTCTTTTCTTTTTCTTTTTTTAGCTTTTGAGCCTGTCTTGGAACTTGCTCTGTAGACCAGGCTGGCCTCATAGAGATCCGCCTGTCTCTGAGAAGAGGTGCCTTCTTATGTTTTTAAAATATTTTTATTTATTTATTATGTATACAATATTCTGTCTACATGTATGCCTACAGGCCAGAAGAGGGCACCAGACCTCATTACAGATGGTTGTGAACCACGATGTGGTTGCTGGGAATTGAACTCAGGTCCTCTGGAAGAACAGTCAGTGCTCTTAACTGCTGAGCCATCTCTCCAGCCCAGGCATTCTTATTCAAACCACCACAACTATCCTCTATCTTGAAGGTTTCCTTTGTTGTTCTTCCTATACTCTGAGCATAAGTTTCTTTTTAGTCAATGTTCGGCCCTCCACCTTGTCCCCTTCCTCATTCTGAGACTTTATTTGTGGAAGAGTACATACCCACATAAAGTGGGGAAGAGTAGTGCCCCCACCTTTGAAACTCAGTCATGCAAATTCAGTTGTGTTTGTGCTTACCTCACATATATGTAATTTAATATTAAATATTGAATACACATATCTAATCTATTCTAAATATTAGGTTAATATTCTGTTAGACAAATAATTTCTGTTTTAAATAAATGTAGGCATTGAATATAAAATATTCAATATTTATATAAAATATTTATTTAATTTTGAGATACAGGTCTCATATATCCCAGACTGGCCTCAACTCACTATGTAGCCTTGAATGACCTTGTATTCCTCCTGATCCTCCTGCCCCCACCTCCGAGGTGCTGCCATTAAAGGTATGCACTACCGCTCCTGGCTGGGTAGGAAACCCAGTACTTCCAGAATGCTAAGCAAACACTCTACCAGCTAAGGTACAAGCTCAGCTCCTGAATTTTGAAGTATCTCCAGATACATCGGTAAGTGCGTGTAGAAACCCGTGCTCTAAAATACTGTCAGATCTATAGCAGTTAACAGCAGCTCCATGTTATCCATATTCAGTGAGTACTCAAACTTCCAGCTCGTAAGTGGAGGCCCCAGGTTTACATTGGGTGTTTTTCACCGTCACACTCTACTTTTTTTTTTTTTTTTTCCAGACAGTCTCTGAACCTAGAGCTTGCTGACTCAGACTGGATGGCCAGCAATCTCCACGGTTCCTCTTTTCTGATTCTCATGCGGGAATTATAGGTGCCTACTGTTGTATTCTGTATTTTTTAAAATCTGGGTGTGGGAGATCAGACTCAGGTTCTCATGTTTACTTGGCCAGCCCTCTATCCTCTCCCAGCTGAGCCAGCTTCCCAGGTCTTCCCTTTGGTCTTGAACTGTGTTTCTTTGGGTCCATATCCATCAAAGTACCATGTTTCTCTACTAAGTCTTCTTGAAATTGGTTGATTTTTGTCTCTGTCAAACTTCTCATGGACTGAATTTGTATCCCTAGGTTGTAGACAAAGTTTCCTTTGGTCTCTGTCTGTTTCCTGTTGCTTGACTATAATGTCTGGTTCTTTTTGTGTGCGGTGGGGGGAGGGGTTTTCAAAACAGGGTTTCTCAGTAGCTATGGAACTTGTCCTGGAATTCATTCTGTAGACCAGGCTGGCCTCAAATTCACAGAGATCTGCCTGCCTCTTCCTCCTGAATGCTGGAATTAAAGGCATGAGCTACCACTACCCAGCATATAATTTTATTTTTAAGATTATGTGATGTGGGATTCCCCCTGTATGCTGTGAATACCATTGGTTAATAAAGAATCTGTCTTGAGCCTATAGCAGAGCAGGGCAGAACAGAGCTAGGCAGGGGGTTGGAAGTTCTAAACTGAATGCTGGGAGAAGGAAAGAGGGAGGAGTCAGGGAGAAGCCATGTAGCCCCACTGGAGACAGACGCCGGAACTTTGCCAGTAAGCTACAGCCACCTGGCGATACACAGATTAATGGAGATGGGTTAGTTTAAGATATAAGAATTAGCCAGAGGGGGCTGGAGAGATGGCTCAGAGGTTAAGAGCACTGCCTGGTCTTCCAGAGGTCCTGAGTTCAATTCCCAGCAATCACATAGTGACTCACAACCATTGATAATGAGATCTGGTGCCCTCTTCTGGTGTGTACATGTTAACAGAACATTGTATGCATAATAAATAAGTAAATAAATAAATCTTTAAAAAAAAGAATTAGCCAGAAATATGCTTAAGTTATTGGCCAAATATGGTTTCTGTGTGGTTATTTCGGGAACTCGCAAGCGGCCTCCCTACAACAATTATGTATTTGGCTGGACTTTGGTGGTGCACACCATTAATCCCAGAATTCGGGAGGCACAGTCAGGTGAATCTCTGAGAGTTCAAGGCCAGCCTGGTCTACAGAGAAAGTTCCAGGACAGCCAGGGATACTCAGGAAAACCTTTTCTCAAAGAATAAAAAATAAAATAAATACTATGTATTTGTATTCGTGTGTGTGTGCCACATGTATGATGTAGACATCAGATCTTGGAACTGGAGTTACAGGTGACTGTGATCCACCTGATGTGGGTGGGTGCTGGGAGCTGAACTCAGCTCCTTGGAGCAAGGAACATCCTTAACTATTGTGCCATTTCTGCAGCCCCTTTAGTTTTAATTTTTAATCACACATATTTGTGTGTGTGTCCGTGTGTTTAAGTGCATGTGAGCATAGGTGCTGACAGGGGCCAGAAAGCATCCCCTGGAGCTAGTGTTATATGGTGGTTTTGAGCCATGGGACATGGCTGAATTTGGGTCTCCTAAAAGATCAGTATACTCTTGTAGCCACTGATCATCTCTCCAGTCCTAATTGTCTTTTGTTTTTTGAGATAGGTACTCTCTGTGTATCCCTGTCTGTCTTGGAACTTGGCCTCGAACTCATAGGGATCTGTCTGCTTCTGTCTCTCAAGTGAAATATATATAATTTTTTTTAATTATAGGGAGTTTTCCTTGAGCGTTTTTAGTATTTGTTCTGTTTCTTTGCTTTAATTTCCTTCTCTGGGGTTCCTGTTGGAACTTGTTTGCTCACTCCAAGATGTATCTTAAATTTTTAAAAAATTGTTGTGTATTGTGTCTGTACATATTTCCGTGTGTGTGTGTGTGTGTGTGTGTGTGTGTGTGTGCAGGCTTGTGTGTGCAAGCACATATGTGCCATGGCATATGTGTGGAATTCAGAACAACTTGGGGGAGTTGGGTTCTGTCTTTGTACTATAGAGATCAAACTCAGGCCAGCAGGCTTGGTGAAAGCATTTTTACCTACTGAGTCATTCTGCTGGCATATTTGTCTTTTCTCTTGATCCCGTTTTAGTTTATTATTTTTAAGAGCTTTGGGATACGATTTGTATTCATGAAATTGCTGCCGTTCTGTGTGCAGTTCAGGGTTTTCTAGGATGACAGTACGATCGGGGCAGCTGTTGGCACCCAGAAAGCCTCCCCGGGTCAGACTCCTCACCGCCCGCAGGTCTTCCAGTTGCACTCACTTAGAGGGCACTGTCTCCTTACATTTGTAATTCTTGTCTTCCATGACTAAGAGTATTGAGTATCTTCTCATGTGCTTATCAGCCCTTAATATGTGTGTGCATGCACAGTTGTGTGTTTTCACGACAGGGTTTCACTGTGCTGTTCAGACTAACTTTAAACTCCTGGACTCAAGTAGTTATCCTACTTCAACTTCCCAAGAGCTGGGACTCTAGGTGTGTATTAGTACACCTAAATTTTTATGTTTGCTTACTTAGTTTTGTGCGTGCATGTTTGTATGTGCATGTGTCTATGTGGTTGCATGTGCACACATGTATGGAGGCTCAGAGGTCGTCGTTGGTTCTCTCTTCCTCACTCCCTCCCCAACTCACTCTGTATCTTTCTGGTTTTTTTTTTTTTTTTCTGATACGTATGTGATGCCTCTGTGTGTGTGTGTGTGTGTGTGTGTGTGTGTGTGTGTGTGTCGTATGCATGTGGAGGCCAGAGGAGGACTTCAGGTGTTAGATGTCCTTCACTATTACCCTTCACCTATTCCCTTGAGACAGAGTCTGTCCCTGAATCTGGAGTTAGACTGACAGCCAGCAGGCCCACAGCACTGGGCTTACAGGTGTGTGCAGTCATGTCCAGCTTTTCAGTGGACTCTAGGGATTTAAAACTAGGTCCTCATGCCTGCTTAGCAACATTGTACCTGCAGAACTATCACCTGGCTTAAGCTTCTGAGACAGGGTGCTCACCAATTTGGCTAGACTGGCCAGCGAGCCCCAGGGGTCCCTGTTTCTGCTTCCCAAGTCCTGGGATCACAGGTGTGTACTGCTGTCCCTTGCTATGTATGCAGGTGCTGGTCTAGCGACGGAACTCGTGTCCTCATGCTTGCATGAGAGCCTTTCTCGTTTGGAGAGGTCTTGCTATGATTTCTTTTTTCTTTTCAAGTAGGATTTATGCATATTTTCTAGATTCAAGTCCTTTACACATGATTTACAAATATTTTCACCTAGTCTTTGTTATCTCCTTTGATCTGATTAATGCATATTTGAAGCAAGCATCCCCACCACTTTAAATTATATCTTCTCTATAGCCTAACTCATTGTGTTGCCCAGACTGGCATTGATCATTAGGTAGTCCTCTACTGTTGCCTCTCAAGTGCTCTCAGCCAGCCCATCCTGCTTGCTAAAGTTTTACATTTTGATGAGATTCCTCTCATCCTCAACAACAATATAATTATGTCTTCTTTTGAAAAAACTGTGTCTGTTGTTGGAGGCCACTTGTTTGCTCCTGGTTGCCCAGAACTAAAGCAGTCATTCATAAACTGTATTAATTAAATCACTGCTTGGTCAGTCACTTAAGCATATTGCTAGCTAGCTCTTATATCTAGAATTAACCCATTTTCATTATTTTATATTTTACCATGAGGCTTGTGGCCTACCGGCAAGGTTCCAGCTGGCAACTTCATGGAGTCTTGCTGACTCCACCTACTCTCTGTATATATCTTTTCCAGCCTGGCTATATTCTGTTAAGCCATCGGCCAAAAGCAGCTTCTTTATTTATTAACCAATAAAAGCAACACATCCACAGAAGGACTTCCCACGCCATGTGTTCATTAGCTTGCGTGTGTAGGTTATCTCTCTGCCTTTGGAGTGAGTGTTGTCAAGGGTGTGACTGCCTCCAAAGCACTGGCACTGCTGAGGAAGCTCATCTTAGTAAGAATGTGCTGGAACAGACTTCAGACTCCTGATTTTCCCACCAGGGAGCTCAGTCGTCATCTTTCTGAGAAGCAGGATGTTATTCCCAAGGTTAAGAATACTTGCAACAACGGCAGATTCCTCCAGGATGGCTCTCCCCTGTGGCTAGCTCTTGCAGTGGCTGCCCCTGCATCTGTGCTTGGACCTGTCAGTGCTCTTGAGCTCCGAACCGTGTGAGCACATTGCTGCTTTGTAGATGGTTAAAGGGGTCAGTGCCTGGTGTCGCCTGTCAACTGTGGATGCGTGAGTAACATATTCTTGTTTGGCAATTGCAGGTGACGGACTTGACTCAATACCTGGACCCCAGTGGGCTTGGCGTCATCAGCTTTGAAGACTTCCACCAAGGGATTGTGGCTATCAGAAGTGGAGGTAGGTCAGTTATCCCTCACTGTACCCACCACCTTTTTCCTCGGTGTTCTGTAACTATCCATTCTTCCCCAGCCACCGTGTAGTCTAGGCTGAACTCACAGAGATCCTCCTGCCTCTGCTTCCTAGTGCACCATAACACCTGGCATTTGGTGTTCAAGATGTTCTCCTCTTCCCTGTTTGTTCTTGAAGCCCTGCCTTCCATGATTGACAGGCTCTCAACTGCCTATTTACAGTGTGGAGGGCTACTTTCCTTTCCCAACGTTTCGTGAGGAAAAATTACAAAACATTCTGTACGGAGAGCAGCTTGCTGTGCGTGCTGTGTGTGCCCTGTTCATTCCTCCGTCCATTGTCTACAGTCTATCTTTTCAATGGGATGCATTCAACTCATTATATTGTGCACGTCCCACTAATGCTCTGGTGTGCATCCTGGCCATCATCTAGAGTTCAGCATTTGTTCAGAGACTTTGGTTTTAAAGCAAAAAGGTACCTACTGTGAAATGTGCAAATCTTAAGTGTAGCAGTTTGAGCTGTCACAGATTGCTGAGCTTGATTATCTCTGATAAGGCTGTCATGGCAAGTTCCTCCCACATTCTTTTTTCTTAAGATTTATTTTATTTTCATGTGTTTTGCCTGCATAAATATGTGTTTGAGGATGCCAGTCCCCTTGAACTGGAGTTACAGACAGTTGTGAGCTGCTATGTGGTTACTGGGAATTGAACCCGGGTCCTCTGGAAGAGCAGTCAGTGCTCTTAACCACTGAGCCATCTCTCTGGCTCTCCCACCTTTTTGTCAACCTATTCTGTTTTCTGTTCTTGTACATTAATTCTTAAGTTGTCACATAAATGTGTCCTGTATATATCTGACTTCTTTCCCTCAGTATGCCTCTTGTATCCACCTATGGTTTGCTTGTGGTCATGGCTGCTTTCTAATGTGGGATGGTGGCCTATTGTATTGTGATGAGGCTTACCTATTGGGATAAAGTTTGAGTAAAGTTTAGAAGACTGTGTGCGAGTTTTTGTGTAGATACATGTTTTCCTATCTCCGTGTCCTGTGCCTAGGCTCTGGGTGACTGGCCGTGTGCTGTGTGTGTATTCATGTCTTCACAGGGCACATGCCACTTCCCACTCCCAGTTAGCCCATCTAGTTTCTGTTCTGCAGCTATGAAAATAGCTTTTCAGCCAGGCAGTGGTAGCCCACACCTTTAATCTCACAGGAGGCAGAGGCAGGTGAATCTCTGTGAATTCAAGGCCAGCCTGCTCTACAAAATCAGTTCCAGGACAGTCAGGGCTACACAGAGAAACCCTGGAGAGATGGGGGGGAGAGGGGGAGGGGGAGAAAGAGAGGGGAGTCAGAAGTTATGGGGTTGATGGAGCTGGGGTATGTTAGCTGCAGGCTTTTTGCCTCCTAGTACATCAATCTTTTTTTGTAAACTTTTTATTTTAATGAAAATGTAATTACACACATCAAGTCTTAGTTTGTAGTCACCAGGTGAGGTCAGGTCTGAAGATATCCTTGGACCTCAGGTCTCAGCAGCTGTCTTGTTTGTCATCATCCCCAAATTATTACTGACAGTGTCACTTAGGACTGAGTTTCTAAATTATTGAGTCCTCAGATGGTTCTAGAGAAGTTGCCGTGTTAACTCTTTGACTGTTTCTCACCAAGTCTTTTATGGAACCAGCCCCCTAGGGATAATATTGTGAGCCAGCATCAAAGCGAGCCCAGTGGGTGGTGACAAGGAGTCAGATGGATGAGGTGCCACTGTTGTCAGGGCGGTAGGCAGGAGCTGAGACCACCATGCAGGCCACGCCTCTCTGGGGGAGCAGCAGAGAGGGAAAGCATGGTTACCAGGTGAGGGACGCCTGATCCAGGTTAGCAGCCAGCCAGCCTGTGTGATGGGGATGGACCAGGAAGGGAGGCCCTAGTGACGGTTGGTGACTTTCCCAGTGAATAGGACTTGGGGAGAGCTGAGTACAGGGCCCCTGGTAGGGAGTGAGGTCAGTTCACCGAGGGATGAGATGGAGAACAGCCAGGATAATGCAGAGTCCTCAGACTGAGAGCCCTGTGTGCTGTCTGTCAGCCTGACCTATAAGTGATAGAGCGCAAGCAGTTAGATTTTCTTTTTTTTTTTAAAGATTTAATTTTTTTCAGTGATGTGTATTTATGAGTATGGGTATATGCCTGTGAGTTCAAGTACCCATGGTGACCAGAAGAGGGCATTAGAACCCCTGGAGTCCCTTCATGATTTCTTTATTTTTTATTTTTTTATCCAGATATATTTATATTTTGTCATTGAAAACTTCATACAGTATCTTTGTGTTTTACTTTAATCCCAACATGTTGCCCAATTAGCTTTCTTTTTTTAATGCTTTTTTTAATTGATGTTTATTGAGCTCTACATTTTTCTCTGTTCCCCTCCCTGCCTCTTTCCTCCCCCCGCCTCATGATTTCTTTACCTATCAGTTATTTTTTAAAAAATCTTGGTCTTTAAATGTTTGTTAAAGTCTTGGCATTAAACCAGGAATGGTGATAACTGTCTGTGATCTGAGTATTTGGGAGGCTGAGATGGGAAGATTGCCAAGAGCTTGAGGCTAGCTACATAGTGATCTATGTAGTGAGTTCTTCATAGTGGGTGCCTCAAAGACACCCCCCATACCCTACACTTCACGGGAAGTATTAGGGAATGCGATGGGAAGTGAGGCAGCACTCTTAGAGGCAAGCATGGCTGGGCTCCTTGTCCCCATCAGCCTTTCCCATGGGTCATCTAGCCATGGAGATGAGTGATAAGTTCCCACAAGACATGTCACAGCTGTCACTCTGACTGTTTGTCATGACTGCCCCTTTCGTTATAGATATGTAAATAATGATCCGTTTCCTTTGGAACCACAGAGGCGCAGAGCGCTTGGCTGGTCTCTGCTTGTCAGGTGTGAAGTTTGCTTTGCACCATCTAACCACTGTTCCTAGTTCTGTCTGCACAGGTGGGAGGGAGGTGTGCTGTTTGGACTGTCAGCCCCAGGGTGCTCTCAGTACCGTCAGGGTGAATCAGGGGCATTCATTGGATTGTTCAGATTTGAGTAGTTGACTGCACAAACCTCTTCAGGCTGGGAGGCACAGCAGCTGGGGCTGCAGGCAGGCAGGAAGAACCTGTCTATCAGGAGATGTCTGTGTGAGGTGATTCCTCCATGGCTGCTAGTTTGTATGCTCTGGTGAACTCTCTGCTGGGGGTGTCCTGGTATCTTGATTTGGGAGGCATCTCCCCCGTTCTCCCGCCGTCTGTGCTCTTCAGGGTCAGCTTCTTTCTGGAGGAGGGCTTACTTGCTGGTGACCATGTCTCTCTTCTGAGTGCCTGGGTCTTGGTTTAGTGACTGAAGGTGCATGTAGATATTTTTTAATCCCTGGTAACAGCAAACAGTTGTCTGAGGATGATTTATTACCCCAGTTCCACCCCCCTGTGCCAGATGAGACCCATCCCTAAAATCACTGTGTCCCCTGCCTTTCCTGGGCTGACTAAAGACACTGTGGTGCCTGTGTCCTTTCCACAGACGGCCTAGGAGGTACTTCCTGGCCTCTGCCTGAGCAGGGGCAAGCTGGTCTCAGTGAAACTGCTAGCTTCCTCTATCTCTTTGTAGCCCACTCTCTTCTGCCTTCTGAGAGGAGCCATTTTCTGGCCTGTCTTTTGGTAGGTCCCACCTATTAGACCCAAGCCCTGTCAACCCTGCTGCTATTTCTGCCCATTTTCCTGGGGTTCTGTTTTGGTTTTGGTTTGGTTTCCTTTTCATTGTTTGTTTTTTGAGACAGGATCTCACTATGTAGCCCTGGCAGGCCTAAAACTTGCTACGTGGAGCAGTTTGGCCTTGAATTCAGAGATTCCTCTCCTCTGCTTCCTGAGTGCTGGCATTAAATGTGTGGACCACCATTCCCAGCCCTAACTAATTCATGTAGCCCAGACTGGCCTCAAACTTGCTATGTAGCCAAGGATGACCTTGCAGTTTGGATCTTTCTGTCTTTCTTGCCAAGTGCTGGAATTCCAGGTAAGCTTCAGCACTCCCATCTAGGCTGTTTGCTTTGAGACGGTGCCTTGTTCTGCAGCCTTGGCTAGCTTGGTTATTCACTGTGTAGCCCCTGGTGGCCATGAACTCAGAACAATTCTACTTTAGCCTCCAAGAGGTGGCGTGACAGGTGTGGCACACCCACCTCTGAAAACATTACTTTGTAGTCGCAGCAGACAGATGTGATACAATTGTAGGTGAGTAATTCCGAAGCAGGAATAAGTAAATATGTGTAATCCCAGTGCTCAGGACTGTGGTGGTTTTCTTTGTGTGTTTTGAGACAGGGTTTCTCTGTTTAGCCCTGGGTATCGTGGGACTTGCTCTGTAGACCACAGAGATACACCTACCTCTGAGATTAAAGGCATATACCACCACCACCACCTAGTTTGGGGGTTCGTTTTTAATTTAGTCATTTTTGCATTCTTTCTGATTGATTTAATTAGGAATGTAAATCTCCCAGCTAGTTGCTAGAAATAGTTTAATGTTTCAGAGTTTCACCCTGCTACCACACTGGGGGTACATTGCCTTGAGTTCAGCCTGGACCTGGAGGATAGTGGGGTCCTTACGGTGAGCTGTGGGGATCTGCAGAGATGAGGTTAAATGAGGCAGACCTGTGCTAACTATTCTGGAGATCAGAACAGAATCCTTTGCCTTTGGTGCTGGCTTTCTGTTGGGAGACAGACAGATGATAAGGTGGGAGACTAAGGGGTGTGGGAGTGAATCAGGTGTGACACCAGGCAGGGGTGTCCTGTAGGGTAGGGATGTGTGCCTGGTGTGTAGGGGACTGGGGTCAGAAGGTAGAGGAATGAGCTGTGGAGATCAACTGTCCAGTGGTGTAGTGGGAGGACTGGGCCTTTTCTGGGACCGAGCAAACTTAGACTCTACCCTGGCCTGGGCCATGGAGAGTGCTGAGCAGGATGTTGAAGGAACTGCTCAGTGCACCTGCCGATTAGTGCAGAGGCTTTGCTTTTCTGCCTTTGTCATTTTGGGGTTTCATTTCCATCTGATTAGGAGGACACAGTGAAAACAGAATAAAAGATGAGGTCAGAGGTGACTTTGAATGATTTTGTAGCACTTAGAAGCATTCAGAAAGGAAGCCTTGCTTATCTGAAGTACGTTTCCAGTGAAGTTCATTTCAGGTCCTACTGTAATGTGCTGGGGTAGCGATGGACAGCATGTATTGCCTGTCAACCTCATTCTACATTGGAGGGCAGCATAGTAAACCACACAGTATATTGGCCTAGTTTGCGGGGAAGCGCAAGACGCCTGCTGTCACAGCCACAAGCACTGTTCCAGGAATAGACTGAGACAGGGAACGGTTACAAATAGGCCATGGCTCTGGCTCATACATCCCTAGCTCTGGAAGGGCAAGATAAATGCACATTAAAATTTTCCACTTATGGGTCTGGAGAGATGATTCAGGGGGCTGGAGAGATGGCTTAATGGTTAAGAGCACTGACTGCTGTTCCAGAGGACCTTGGTTCAATTCCCAGCACCCACATGGCAGCTCACAAATGTCTGTAACTCCAGTTTTGGGGACCCAACACTCATGGCAAAACACCAATGTACAAAAATTCCACTTAACAAATAGCTGTGATGGTGCACACCTTTAATACCAGCCCTTAGGAGAGAATTCAAGGCCAGCCTGGCTTGTGTAACAAATTCTAAGCCAGACAGAGCTATGTAGACAACCTGTATCAAAACAGAGTATTTCTATATAAGGATACTAAGGCAGGAGGATTGCAAGCTAACGCCTATCTGGACAATTTAGTGAGACCCTGTCTCAAAGGAGAAATGAGGGGCTGGGCCGGGCAACAGCGGTATACTTCTTTAATCCCAGATGGTACCCATAATGCAAGAATTCAGGAGTCAGAGGCAGGTAGATCTCTGAGTTGGAAGCCAGCCTGGTCTACAGAGATAGTTCCAAGACAGCTAAAGCTACACAAAGAAACACTCTCTCTGGGTTGCAGGGGTGGGGGTCTGGAAAGATGGCTTAGTGCTGAAGAGCACTCCCTTGGACTCTCATTGTTGCTTCTGCAGTCCTTAGTTACCCAGGTCTGTTTGTTAGTGTCCAACTCTCAGAACCTGTGGTGGGTTTTTGTTTTTTTTTTTTTTTTTTTTCCTTTTCTTGAGACAGCATTTTGCTGTGTAACAGCCCTGGCTGTCCTGGAACTAGCTTTTGTAGACCATGCTGGCCTCGAACTCACAGAGATCTTCCTACCTCTGCCTCCTGAGTGCTGGGATTAAAGGCGTGACTTGTTGAGGTTTTGTGGTTGTCTTGTTCTTCCTTTGTCTAGATCAAAGCATGAACTTTCTCTGGTCTTTTGTGGTTCATTTAGAGGAAGCCAGTACTGACTGTTCCAAAGCATTTCTTCCCAGATCGTCTGGCGAAGGTTGCTGCTCCACTTAGCCGTTGAGATACGACTATATGAACTAGTTATGGTTCACACTTGTAATCCAATACTTGAGAATGGACACAGAAGGCTGAATGACTGATTCACAACCAGCCAGTGTTTCAGAAAACCTTACCTCAAAAACAAAACAAGGGAAGGACTGAGGTTTTTCCCCTCCCTCTATTATTTATTTATTTGGTTGTTTTTTTTTTTTTTTTTTTTTTTTTTTTTTTTTTTTTTGAGACATGGTTTTTCTGTGGGTAGCTCTGGCTGTCCTGGAATTCACTCTGTAGACCAGGCTGCCTTGAATTCAGAGATCCGCCTGCCTCTGCCTCCCAAGTGCTGGAATTAAAGGTATGCACGACCTCATCTGACTTATTTTTAATGATTTTTGTGTGCAAGTGTTTACGTGAGGTGAGTGTGATAATCACTACTCTACAGAAGCGAAGCTATGGGAGTGTTTACATATGTGTGGGTGTGGGATGGGAACCAGAGACCAACCTCAGGTGTCAGTCCTCACCCCTACTATGTTTGAGACAGGGTCCCTGCTGTCTGCGCTGTGTGCACCAGGCTAGTTGGCCCATAGGCTTCGTAGGCGTCTCCTTTCTCCATCCTCCACACTACACTTGGAAAGCTGGGGTGCAGATGCGTGATGCGGTACCCAGTTTTATATGGGGTCTGGAATTTAAACTTAGATCCCATGCTGCACACAGCACTTGTGCCCGCCGTCCTGCCTTCCAGCCTGATTGGACCGTTAAAACAAGTGCTGATAGAAGCTTGCCTGTGTTCAAGATATTTTTGTTTGTTTGTTTGTTTGTTTTTTGAAAGTTTCTCTGTGGAACCCTGGCTGTCATGGAATTCACTCTTTAGACCAGGCTGGCCTCGAACTCAGAGATCCACCTGCCTCTGTCTCCTGGAGTGCTGGAATTAAAGGCCTGTGCCACCACCACCAGGCTGTGTTAAAGATATTGACTAAGCAATCAAACTCTAAGTCAGTGTACTTCATGAAAGAAATTACTTAGTAATGAGACTTTGGTATGGACTTATCCTTTCTCGGGCACAATGTCCCTTGAACATCTTGGAGACCATGGATGTTGGCACCTCTTTTCCCAGAGGAAGATGCAGGTGTTTTGTAATTGAAATGTTTAGAAAATGTCTCTGGCAGTGAGTTCAGAAGTTGGTACTTCTTTACAATTTACTTTCTTAGCTGCTGGAGAGATGGCTTTACTGGAGAGATGGATTAGCTGCTCTTGCAGAGGACCTGTGTTTGATTCCTAGCACCTATATGGAAGCTTATAGCCATCTATAACACCAGTTCCAGAGAATCTGATACCTTGTCTGGCCTCCACAGGCACCAGGATGCATATGGTATTTACATACATATATGCAGGCAAACATCCACACATTTAAAATTATAAAAAAGAAGTCTTTTAAAAAAAATACCTATAGTGGGCGGTGGTGGCGCATGCCTTTAATCCCAACACTCGAGGGCAGAGGCAGGCAGATCTTTGTGAGTTCGAGGCCAGCCTGGTCTACAAGACCTAGTTCCATGACAGCCTCCAAAGCTACAGAGAAACCCTGTCTCAAAGAAATCAAAAATAAAATAAAAACAACTTGCTGGGGCATATACCTTTTATCAAAATACTCTGGAAGTGGAGGCAAGCAGATTTCTGAGTTCAAAGCCTGCCTGATCCATATATCAAATTCTAGGCCAGTCATGGCCATACAATAGGACTCCGCCTTGGAAACAAACAAACAACAAGACAACAATAACCATAGCTCACGGGGACTGGAGAGGTGACTTAGCAGTTAAGAACACTTGCTCTTCCTCCAGGAGGCTCAAGTTCAGTTCTAGCACTCATTTCAGTTGGCTCACAACTGCCTGTAACTCTGTCTTTAGGGGATGAGATCCCGTGCTGTGTGCAGCACGGGGATCTAAGTTAATCTAGTCCCCTCTTCTGGCCTCTATGGGCACAGGCACACATGATATATGTAATGCTCAGGAAGCAGAAGTAGATGGATGGATCTCTGTGAGTTCAAGTCCAACCTGGCCTACAGATCAAGTTCCAAGGCATCCAGGACAATGCAAAGAAGCTCTTTCAAAAATAAAGAAAAATTTTAAACTCAACTTCATATTTTGAAATATTTTCACTATATTATTTATTGGGTTTGAGCATGCATACATATGTGGACACATACATGGCATGGCATGCACCTGGAAGTCAGAGAACAACATTGGGTCTTGGTTTTATATTTTCCCGATGCAGGCTCCAGGGATCAAACTCATCTTGTCAGACTTAGTGGTAAGCACTTTTATCCACTGAACTTTCTTGCTGGTCCAAACCCACTTTATACACACACACCAATAAAGTAGAGTAAAATAAACTATTGAGTGTAACACCTAGACACTGCATTTTTTCAGTGTTTCCCCAGACAAAATGTTGGTAATGTTGAGTCGAATTTGTATGTAACCCCTTTCAAGGCTGTATGTTTTTGCAGAACTTGGAATCTTGCACTTTTCCTTTCAAAGTTGCTTGGTTCTTTTTTTTTTAAAGATTTATTTATTGATTTTATATATATAGTATTCTGTCTTCATGTATGCTGCAGGCCAGAAGAGGGCACGAGATCTCATTACATATGTTTGTGAGCTACCATGTAGTTACTGGGAATTGAACTCAGGACCTCTGGAAGAGCAGTCAGTGCTCTTAACCTCTGAACCATCTCTCCAGCCCTGGTTCTTTTTTTTTAAAAAAGTCATGTACACACAAACTTCTCAGCACCCTAGCAAGCACTGTTGTCTACTGGGGGGTGTGGTTCTTGTGCACCCCCTCTGCCCTCTCCCGCTGGCGTTCTCAGCTTGAGGCACACAGTAGTGTACCTTTTGCTGCAGTGAGTCCCGTCCATCCATCTCATGGCGGCTCAGCCTTAGAAGCGCGGGACTGGGAGTCCTAGTTACACACTGTTCCTCCACCTTGGACCCCTCTGGACATCACTGGGTGGCCTGCTGAGGCCTGGTCTTCTCTCCACAGATCCTGATGGCCAGCAGCACAATGTGGAGCCTGTCCCAGATGAAGAGCCCCCTGCCTGTGCCGATGAGTTTGATGACTTTGTCACCTATGAGGCAAGTGCATTCTTGACCACGGGTTCCCCTTCCCCCCTGTGATGTCCTGAGCAGCACAGCTGCTCTCAGTGCCGTGCCCTGTGCGCGTGGGTGGGAGGCTGTGGGAGACCTTGGCTGTGGCAGAAACCACGGATGATTCCCACTGGCCTGGTTGAGCCCAGGATCTGCATGTTCAAAAGTCATCTCTCAGGCCTGTTGTATAGAGGTTTGTGGACAGTTAGGCTCTATGGTATCCTTGCTGTCACCTTCTACCATGCATAGGCAGAACAGAAGACACTGAAGGTTTCCCTTTGTGAACTTGAAAATAATTGTGTTTGTTAACATTGACTAACCTGCCTCCTGCCTTGTATCCCTTACTGTCTACCCCTGGGAAAAGCTAGGGTTGTGCTTTGTGGTGTCTCTTATAACTGTGGGTTCCTTGTCACCTCACTGGGGACAAAGTCACAGCAAAGGAAGGCAGAGCACCGTAACTGCCCAGCAGACTGGAGAGAGCTGAGTCTCGAGTCATATGGCTGATCTACAGGATTTTCTTTATAAAATACATGTAGTTGTTGCCCTGGTGTTCAGAGTGGCTTAGAGACAGGGTGCTTGAGCCCAGGAGTTCTGGGCTGTCCTGCCAATGTAGTGAGACCAATCTTGAAATCATGAGTTATAACTGAGCCCTTGGTTTGCAGATAGAAGTGGCAGCTGCCAGCATTTCAGCCTTCTAAGTGATACAGACTGGTGAGATCAAAGGTTCTTAAGTTCTCAGAACCTTTGTTCCTTTGTAGCATGAGGAGCTGGGCCCTGTAATGTCTAAGTAGGTTCCTTTTGAGGGCTAATGCACCACAGAACTCAGGCTTTTTAATCCCTCTCTCTCTCTCTCTCTCTCTCTCTCTCTCTCTCTCTCTCTCTCTCTCTCTCTCTCTCTCTCTCTCTCTCTGTCTCTCTGTCTCTCTCTCTCCCCCTCCCCTTCCCCCTCCCCCCCTCTTTCTCCAGGGTTTCTCTGTAGCTTTGGAGCCTGTCCTTGAACTAGCTCTTGTAGACCAGGCTGGCCTCAAACTCACAGAGATCTGCCTATCTCTGCCTCTCAAGTGCTGGGATTAAAGGCATGCGCCAGCACTGCCAGGCCCTAATTTCTCTTTTAAAGACTTATTTTTAGTATGTGTGTGCCTGTGTTTGAGTAAGTGCACATGGGTGCAGGCGCCTACGGAGGTCAGAACTGGAGTTAAAGGCAGTTGTAAGCTACGTAATGTGGGTGCTGAGAATCAAACCTGTGTTGTGCAGAAGAGCAGTGACCCTTAACCCCTGAGCCTTCTCTCCTAGCACTCTGATTTGTGTTTTAGATGGAAGAAACAGTTCTACATGTTTTGTTTACTTTTAAAATCTTGAAAGATTTCATTTTTGAAGGTTTTGAGTTTTTAGTACATGGACCAAATAGTGCAGAGGATTTCCATATGATGCCTTGCCTGGGCCACAGCTGATGCTTCACTGCTGACCAGCATTTGCTACTCATGAAGCCTTGTGTCTGTGGTATCACAGACCATCGTTTGCTGCTCACCAAGTCCCCTGTGCACTGCCATGCCCCACGTGCCCCTGGCTGCCCTGGGTTTGGCAGAGTTGTGTTCCTGCCTTTCCTGGGTGTATCTGAGCTACACTCAGATCTGCTCTTCTCACTTGGGCTCAATGTTTCTTCTGTGTCTTGCTTTTCAGGTTTGCAGGTACCATTTTCAGAACTAGGTACTGCTACAAACTTACAGTTTTTTCTTTAAATCAAAAAGCTAGTCATGGTGTTACAGGCTCTAATCCTCGTGCTTGGGAGGTGGAAACAGGAGGATCAGAAATTCAGTAACGTTTGTTGACATCGTGAGTTCAAAGCCTATATAGACTGGACTATATGATACCCCGTCTTTAGAAAAAGTGTTGCCAGATGTGGTGGCTCACTCCTTTAATCCTAGCATTCAGGAGGCAGAGACAAGCAGATCTCTGAGTTTGAAGCCAGCCTGGTCTACACTGTAAGTTGCAGGACAGTCAGAAGTACACATTCAAAAAACAAACAAGCAAGCAAACAAAAACAAAAAAAAAAAATCAAACAAATGTCAAACATCCTTTTGTTGGTTTGTTAGTTTTCTGAGACAGGGTTTCTCTGCATACTCCTGGCTGTCCTAGAACTTGCTATGTAGACCAAACTGGCCTTGAATTCACAGAGCTCCATCTGCCTCTGCCTCCCAAGGGCTGAGATCCCAGCTTCCAATATCTTCTTAAAGTGGAGATCTATATGTCAAATCCAGATGCCATATTTGGTACTTAGAGACGATTAGCCTTTTACTGATTTGCTGCAGATAATTCCTGTTAGACCTGCGATTCTAGTGGAACTTGGTGTCTGTAAGCATATGCTGGCAGGAGTACATGCGCCTTTACTTGCTCATGTGCACTCTCTGTTAGGGTCTCCTAGTAGTCCTGGCTCCTACTGCCACTTTCCTGGGGACCTCTTGGGTGTTTATCTTGCAATAGCAAAACATTAAGTGAGGCAGGAAAGAATTAGGGAGCTGAGTTAAGCTGCTCGTGATGTTTACAGGAATGATCATGAGAAGAAAGCTCATTGTCCAAGAATCTGAGCAGGCCAAGGGAGGACCGGCATGGTGGGTAGAGACCACTTATCATGGTTTCTGGAAGGGCAGTGAGGAAGTCACCGCAAGAACAAGCAGGACCAGAAGATAAGGGTGTCCTAGAACTGTCCTGGCTGTGCTTTCTGTGTGCCTCCCTCCTCTCCCACTGCTGGGAGCTGGAGAGACCACTTTTTTTGATGAGAATGTGTCTTTTGTACAAACTGTTATCAGGAAGGTTAAAGTGTACAGCCAAGCTCTGCTTTGTTCCCTGCCTGTTTAAGACCAGCAAGGACGCTTCCTGGACTTTACTTCTCCCCACCTGGCCAGCAGCAGCTTAACGGAGCGTGTCTGGGAGCAGGTTAAACTTTCTCTGAGGTGGTAATGTGCCGTCAGGTGGGTGGGCACATGGTTTTGCAGGAACACCAGCACAGCTAACAAACAGGAAGGTGACAGTCAGTGAAGAGAAGCCAGCGACTTGGTGAGCTGGGACACATGATGAGGAGGTCATCAACAACAACACACCCTTCCCAGAGCCTGGGCTCCGAGACAGGCCTGTGAAGATGCTTGGCCATCATCTGAGGGTAAGGAAAGACCTGAGAGTGCACTGTGCCTGAATTGTGCCCGAATTCTATTTCTATGGAGAGAAAGGCTTGTGAAGGGTGGAACCATAGCCTGGACTATGGGAGCGCTGCCAGGCATTGTTAGCCATACCTGATAGACTGAACTAAAGATCTCATCTGTCGGTTGGTGCCTTAGATGATTGGTTACCTAGTGATTGTAATGACACATTTGGAAGCTTTTTAAGGCACTTTGATTTTAAAGTGAGTTCATCTTTACTTTGTTATTAGGTAAAAATTTTAGAAGTTGGTAATATAAAGTTGTTGCCTTTTGGGCAAAGCTAGGTCGTAAGTGGCTGGTAGATGTGGCCCAGTGGGTGAGGCTGTGTGCTCTGCTTGCTGTGTGTGTTGTGAGCTGTGTAGTAGGTGCTCACCTGTGCTCGCAGGTGAGGGGTTTTGTACCTGTTTTGAAGGGCCTTGAGAAAATAAATTTGCTGTTTAGCTCTTTGGCACCTGTGCAGGGCCCTTGCACAGTAGTGGCTGGCAGAAGAACCAAGTCTCAGGCGCTGTCAGGGGCAGGGTCTCAGCTGGGCATCTATCCTCCCATTGCCTCAGAGTCTGTGTCTTCCTCCTTTGTGGCTGACTTGCATCCTACCATTAGCAATCTGGGGCTTCATGTTTGTGTCCCACATCCCACAGAGGATCCTGAGTGCTTTTTGCAGTGCTTAGGGATGGGACTCTTGACCTTGTTAGTTTGCACATGCAGCTGTGTCCCCCTCTGTGACTGGAGCTCTGCAGTTACTCCACAGTGCTCCTTTAGAAATGAGACTGTGTCGGACAGCCTCCCTCCAGGATCTGTGGTCCAGATGAGGACAGTGACATGTACCGCTTTGCCCTAGTGTTGGTAGAGTTGATTCGGTCTCATACTCTGCCTAAACTCCATGGATGGTGCCATCCTCGGCCTGTGCTCCCGGGGACACCACCCTCAGCTTCATGAGAACTCTGTGTAATGAGTAGAGTCCAGCTTTTGTACTCTTTCCACCCCAGGAGGAGATGTGCTAACTCCACTGAGAACTTGTCACCCTTATTCCAAGTGGCCAGGGTGGAGCAGTGAGCACCTGGCATATGTACACATGGGCTGGTTTTAAAAAATAAATCATTACATTAGTCATGGGGCAGGGGTCGCCCGTTCTACAGCGCAGGTATGGAGCTCACTATTTGGGTCCTGGGGATCAGACTCCAGTCATCAGGCTTGATGGCAAGTCATCTGGTTTTTGTTTTGTTTTGACACAAGGTCTCACACTACAGACCAGACTGGCTTTGAACTCAGAGATCCACCTGCCCCTGCCTCCCAAGTGCTGAGATTAAAGGAGTGTGCCACCAAGGCCTGGAGATACTTTTATTTTTTAATTAAAAATTCATACAGTATATTTCAATCATGGTTCCCCTCCCCCATTTCCTCTAATATCCTCCCTATCTCCCTACCCATTCCAACTCCAGGCCTTCTTTCTGTTTCCTTCTTTAGAAAGCAACAAAAAGAAAAAAGAAAAATGAAAAAGTGCAGAAACACACACCCTGAGACACACATACAGACAAAAACAGAACTCATAAAAACACAAATCAGAAACCATAATAAACAAGCAAAAGGCCACTAAGATAAAAAAAAAATGTACAAACAAAGCAACAGGAGAAAAAAAAAAAAGATCTGCCTCAAGCTGGCGAGATGGCTCAGCAGTTAGGAGGACTGGTAGCCCTTGCATCAGGGCTGAGTTCAGTTCTCAGCAATCATTTGGTGGCTTAGAACCATTCACAACCCCAGTTCCAGGAGAACCAACAATCATACATGTTGTGCACATGCATGCATAAAGGTAAACCATTCATACACATAAAACAAAAATATGTCTAAAGATTTTAAAGTTACCTCGAGATCACCTTTTACATAAGCAACAACGTGTTATGAGGTCTTGGGAAGGTCCTGCCAGGTTAGTGTTGGGGTCTTGTCCAGCTCCTGAATTTGCCTGCTTCCTTTGTCTAAGATCCACAACTTGGTGCTCAGCATGGTCTCTTGTGGGGCCATATTTATGCACCAGGGCCAACATTCTTTTAGAAGTTTTTGCTTACTACTAATGAACTGTGTCTAGTCTTTGTTTTTATTCTCCTCGGAAATCTACAGGGTTTTCTTAGTGCCTGGGTAAGCGGCTATCAGCCTCCCCTCATGGACCATCAGGAGTCTGCACACAGGATGGTGTCCTGTTTGTCCACCATCTCCTGTAGGCCAGGCCTTGGACAGTTGCCTGTGCCTGCCTGCTGTGCTAGCCTCTCTGAACTGGCTTCTGCAGGATGGAGTCCTGGCCTGCCTCATTCAGGAGAGAGCTGCTTAGGTGCATGGGTGAAACAGAACTGGACTGTAAAGGTCACTTTCTTGTTTGGGTTTTTTTTTGTTTTGTTTTTTGTTTTTAAAGACAGGGTCTCACTATATTGCCTTGGCTGGAGCTATGTAGACCATGCTGTCCTTGAACTCATAAAGAACTACCTGTTTTTGTCTCCCAAGTGCTGAAATTAAATGTGTGTACTACTGTGTCTGGCTTTGATTTTAGGTTTTTGACTTGACTGCTTTCTAAAAATTACTTAGCATTGATGAATTTTGTACCATTTGGAGGCATAAGAACTCTGCAGTCTTGTTCCCTTCCTTGCTCCAAGAAGTGCCATGTCACCCACTGGAACCCTAAGACAAGTCCATAGCTCCCTCTGTGGCTAAAGCTCCAGCATTGATTCGTGTATCAGGTCACAGGCTGTTAGAGTGAAGCTGACTTCTCATCACCCAGAGGCTCAGCTGGACGCCATGGCTGTTGTCCTCACACTCCTTGGAACACCAGACCTCAGGGACAAAGGGCATCTTTTTCCTGCTAGAACTGCAAGTTTTCTGAAATCCTATTTGCAAATTGTTAACCTTAGAATCTTCTGAATATGAAATGTCAGAGACTATCCTAACTTGCAGCGTTGTTGCAATTAAAATTGATCTTTTAAGTAGAAATACCCTCTTTTATCCCTTAGTTTTAAGTTTGTTGGTATTATTTAAATTAGACTGCCATAAATTGGGCCCTGTGCCATGTTCTGTCCATAGGGGAAAACAAGTTCAGTTGAGGAAACAGACATTGAACGATAACAGTTGGCTAGATAGTTGACTGATTCCAGCACTGGTGGAGGAGAGGCAGGCGGATCTCTGAGTTTGAGACCAGCCTGGTCTACAGAGCTAGTTCCAGGACAGCCAGGGCTACACAGAGAAACCCTGTCTTGAAAAATCAAAACCAAAGAAGGAAAAAAAAAATCAGCAGTAGCCTAAACATACAAAATAGTTGTTGACGATGATATCTTAATTTGATCTTTATTACATTTTTACTGTTACTAATTTTATATGTGTTTATGAAGGGGACATCCACATTATGTGTGTGGAGGTCAAGGGACACTTTTGGGGAGCCTTGTGCGTCTTGAACTCATTAGGCCTGGTGGCTAGTGCCTTTGCTCACAGAGCCATCTGGCCAGCCGTTGATGTCTTCATTCTAAAAGGCATACTTACACTCGTGTTAACTCCTTTACTGTAAGTAATATTCATGCTGAAGGCCACAAAACAAGCGGTTCTGTTGGGAATATTTGTGATTCTAGGATGCTTTGTATCTTTTAGATGTATTATTATTCAACTGATTTTAAAATGATTTCAATTTTTTTGATTTTCTTTTATGAGACAAAAATTTTTCTGTTGGGCTGGAGAGATGGCTCAGCGGTTAAGAACACTGACTGCTCTTCCAGAGGACCCGGGTTCAATTCCCAGCACCCACATGGCAGCTCACAGCTGTCTGAAAATGCAGTTCCACGAGATCTGACACCTTCACACCAATGAACATAAAGTTAAATAAATCATTAAAAAAAATTTAAAAAATTTTCTGTTAACTCAGGCTGACCTTCAACTCATGGTCTTCCTGCCTTGCCTTCTGTGCGCCAGGAAAACAGGTGGGTTCCACCATGCCCACCTTTATGCATAATTTTGTCTTTTCTTTTCTTTTTTTTTTTTTTTTTTTTTTTTTTTTGGTTTTTCGAGACAGGGTTTCCCTGTAGTTTCTAGAGCCTGTCCTGGAACTAGCTCTTGTAGACCAGGCTGGCCTCGAACTCAGAGATCCGCCTGCCTCTGCCTCCCGAGTGCTGGGATTAAAGGCGTGCGCCACCGCCGCCCGGCTTGTCTTTTCTTTTTCATTTTAAAAATAAGGGACTGAGGGTGCAGCTGAATGGCAGAACACATAGGGCACCTCAGATGCCCTATGTTTAGCCTGCAACAAATGTGTGTGTGTGCTCGCATGCATACACACATACTGAGTCCTAATTTATAAGCTAACATTGATGTTTAGGGATATGGTTGTTATTTTTACTGGTGCCATGTCCTCTATGCAGTGTGGCCTCCATAGCTGCTCAGGCTAACTGTTGGTTTTCTCTCCTAGGCCAATGAGGTGACAGACAGCGCATATATGGGGTCTGAGAGTACCTACAGTGAGTGTGAGACCTTCACAGATGAGGACACCAGCACCTTGGTGCACCCTGAGCTTCACCCTGAAGGGGACGCTGATAGTGCTGGTGGCTCAGCTGTGCCCTCAGAGTGCCTAGACACGATGGAGGAGCCTGACCATGGTGCATTGCTGTTGCTCCCAGGCAGGTCTGTACCCATGCTGTGTGTGTATGTGTGTGTTCCTGTGTATCTGTGTACCTGTATGTCTTGTGGATTCTCTAAACTGTGCTGTTTGCAGTGGTAGAAACGGTCTGGGCTGTACGTAGCTTCCTACTGTCTTCTGTGGAGCTGCACCTGTCTGGTTTCTAGCCAGCTGACATCCCTTTATGCTTCTTTCTAGGACACTCCTGGATTTAATGCCCTATGGGGTCTGGCTGTAGAGACAGAGAAATTATAAGAGATAAACCTTAATTCAGTCCTTTGAGATTTTTTTTGTTTGTTTTTCGAGACAGGGTTTCTCTGTGTAACAGCCCTAGCTGTCCTAGAACTAGCTCTGTAGACCAGGCTGACCTCAAACTACTCCACCTGCTTCTACCTCTCAATTGCTGGGATTAAAGGCATGCGCTGCCACTACTACCTGGCCACAAAATCATTTTTTTTAAAAACAGGGTCTCACTCTATGACTCTTGTCATGAAGCTCACTATGCAGATCAGGTTGGCTTTGGACTCAAAGATCTCCTGCTTCTGCCTCCAAAATGCTGGGACTAAAGGCAAGTGCCACCACTAGCACAATATCTTGACACCAGGGCTAGAGGACATAGTATTCACATAGCTTTGTGATCCCCTGCATTCACTGCATATGGCCATAATAAAAAATAAATAAATATATTGCTAAAAACTTAAAGTTGGCCGGGCGGTGGTGGCGCACGCCTTTAATCCCAGCACTCAGGAGGCAGAGGCATGCAGATATCTGAGTTCGAGGCCAGGCTGGTCTAGAAGAGCTAGTTCCAAGACAGGTACCATAGCTACAGAGAACCTTGTCTCAACAAACAAACAAAAACAAAACAAAACTTAAAGTTGACAGGTGTGGCAGCACACACCTTTGATCACAGCACTCAAGATGCAGAGACAGGTAGATCTGTGAGTTTGAGGCCAGCCTGGTCTACTAGTGAGTTACAGACAACCAAGAGCTACATAGTGAGACTCAAAATAAAACAACACAACAAAATGACAAGAAAACGCTTAAAAATTATAGTACACAGTTGTAAGTTATTTATTTAAAACCGTTGGGTTGTGGAGTGGCTTCAGGATTGTCTGCCTAATATGCGTAAGTCCTAGGTTCTAGCCCAACACCTCCAAAAGAAGTTTTTGAAAACTCATAAATTGTTTATCTGTGATAGTTTCATATGTGTGTGTGTGTGTGTGTGTGTGTGTGTGTGTGTGTATATATATATATTTTTTTCTTTTTTTAAATTAAGACATAGTTTCTTTATATAGCTCTGGCTGTCCTGGAACTAGCTCTGTAGACCTTGAACTCAGCAATCCTCCTGCCTCTGCTTCCTGAGTGGTTGGATTAAAGGTGTGTGCCACCACCACCGGGCTCATCCTGTAGTGTTTCTGATGTGTTCTTCATCTGTTAACACTGGCCACGTATGTGAGTTTCATGAGTGTCAGAGTAAAAGCTGCAACCCTGTTGGAGCACTGCAGTCAGCCCTGCCGACCCTGCTGACCCTGCCGACCGCCTGCTCATGGTCTGTCGCTTTACTGTCTTCTTTTCCCCGGAAGAATAGCCTCTTTGAAATGATGCAATTTCATATCTGTTAGTAAAGACTGACGTAGTACAGTTACTAAAAATCGGTTTCACCTGTTTCTGGTTTGTTCCGTTCTGTTTTAGCAGTGTGGCTCCTCTGGTGATGGGACTCAGGCTGTGGCTTATCGAACAGTGTGCGTCCCATCAGGTGCCTGTGGCTGTGACTCAGAATTGCTTCTATCTTTTGTAGAACCCGCCCCCACAACCAGGCTGTCGTCATGGTGATTGGCAGTGAGGAACACTTTGAAGATTACGGTGAGGGCAGCGAAGCAGAGCTGTCCCCGGAGACCCTCTGTAATGGGGAGCTAGACTGCGGAGACCCTGCTTTTCTCACTCCCAGGTGACACCCTGCACTGTGCATAGTCCACTCGCCCTCCATGCCTAGTTATGGGGAAAGATTTCTATGGGGTCCTGTGCTGGGCAGAGGAATCTTGCTTTATCTGCCCCTGTGTAGTGAGACACCATGCGGACGAGTGTGGAGTCTGTCCCAGACTGAAGGCTCGCTGCAGCTCCTCTTGTCTGTTCATTGCAGTGTACTGCAGACCTTGAAGAACCTGCTGAGCCACTGCAGCCCTAAGCTGCAGCTCCCTGATCACCTCATGGCCGGTGGCTTGCTTTGAGGGACACTTCAGAGTCATAAGGCAGGCTCTACCATGTCTTGATGTCCCCCCAAATTTTCTGAAAAGTTCTAGATTTGAGGGACCCAAACTATGGCATCTTGGAGACAAGACATTTGCCTTTCCTAAGCTGTGCTTCAGGAGACTGACTTGTGTGCACACCTGGCTAGTTTTGACTGAAGACCTGAGTATCCCCCTCTTGAGGATTCAGTTTGAGGAAGCCACTGTCTCTCCGTGGGGCCCAGGCCTGGCTGGACAACTCTTCCACACTGACCACATCTCCCTTTTGCTTTCTGGTTCCTGATTTTGTCCACTTCAGCCTGGTTATCACAGCACCACAGGCCTGTTGAGCCAATACTGGAAGGGCTTTCTGTAAGCTAAGCCTTTACCCCTCCCACTCATATGCCACCTCAAAACAGCCTTGACTGTGAAGTGGGCTCTCTGAGTGCCCCCAGGTGACGTCCTCCTGGGGAGAATCCTGGGGACTTTGGTTGGAGGTAGTGGGCTTGTTCCAGGATTTGGCATTTCAGCATCCATGTCTGTTGGGCTATGGCAGTCTCTCCTGTTTGTCCAGTTTGCCCCATTCCCAGCTGGTGTTTCCAATCTAAAGTGTCATTTTCACACTATATTTTATGGATTCCTTTCTACCCTTCTTTAAGTTGAACTTTCAGGTTAATTTTCCAAGCCTGTGGGTCTTTCCCCCAGGATGAGGCTGGTTCCCTGACCTCAGTGCCCAGAACAGATGTGTCATGATCCACTAGTGTGCTAATAGCTTGTTGAGTTAGAATCACAGTTCAGGAGCTGAAGAGATGGCTCAGTGGTTAAGAGCACTGACTCCGCTTCCAGAGGTCCTGAGTTCAATTCCCAGAAACCACATGGTAACTCACAACCGTCTATCATGAGATATGGCGTCCTCTTCTGGCCTGCAGGGATAAGTGCAGACAATATTGTGTACATAATAACTTTTTAAAAAGTCACAGTACAGTGAGCATCCCTAGAAGGCTAGGCAGAATCCTGAGTCTTTAACACAGATCTCAGAAGTACAAATGTGCCAATGTACCCTTTTATTTTAAAGTTTTTGAGAGAGCAAGACTGTCTCAAAATAACAACAAAAACCTAGCAAATTAACTTCCTCTGGAGATACACTTTGCTGTCACGTTCATGTCATTTCCAGGGGGAGAAAGACGTGTCTACACTTACCTTCCTGTTAAAGGGAGTTTGTGTTATAGCCCTCGCTGCCTGGTCTTTTGGACTGCCCGGCAGGGCAGGTGGCAGCCCTGTCTGCTCCCGGTGATGGGTGCCCCAAGCTCCTCAGGGATGTGAGGAAGGGCTCATGGTAGTCCCCAGAGCACAACCAGCACCCGGACCGCTCATTCTCTTCCTCTGCTTCTGTCCAGCGCCTTTCCCTCTCTCCTCCTCCTCATGCCTGGCAGAGACAACCTAACGGGGCCTCCTCTCTCCTGACTGGCCCTCTGTCTTTCTAGCTCCAACCCTCTTCCCTCAAAGCTGCGCACCGTCCTCACTGATGAGGTCTTTGAGTTTTACTGTAGCCAGTGCCACAAACAGATCAACCGCCTCGAAGATCTTTCTGCCCGCCTGACTGACCTTGAGATGAATAGGTAACATGGAGGACCTGGTCTTGCTCTATGCTCCCAGGGAGACTCCCACTGCAGTGTGCTCCCCATCACTGGGTGCTCCTGCTCTGGTCACCTAGTCTAGCAAAGCACTCAGACAATGGGACTCTTCCTGCGGACCCTATCCCTGCATGCCTTGCTCTAGCTTGCTGTTATGTCCCGTCTCCTTTATGCATGTGGCAGCCTTGTCGGCTGCTGTCCCTGTAGGGAAACAGCCTACCATATGAAAGAGGACACTCCAACATTTTGTCAAAAAATTGTCTTCAGCTGAGTCATGGAAGCCGAGCTGGAGAATTTAAAGATGGGTTTCTGAAAACAAATTTGTAAGTAGTTTTCTGGGATGCTAGGTTAGTCTTGCTCACCTGTGCCCTGGGCCTTCAGTTCTGTAGCCTGCTCTCATTCACATGCAGAGGCTTGGCATTGCTTCTTTGCCCTTCCATGCGCGCCTGCTGCTCCTTTGCCCACGCTCCTGTTTCTCCCTCACTTGTGCATTGCTCATCTCTGCCCTTTGCCCCCTGCGTCTCTGTGAGCAGTCCCAGCAGAACCAGTGTTCTAGCGGCTCCAGCATTCTAGTGAGTTCCCTTTGCTACCTCCGGAAGTACAGCCTCACAAACTCATAGGAAACATCTTTGGATTCTTTGTTCATATCAGCGTGCCCAACTTCCCACTGGCTCAGTGTGTAGAGGGATGAGCTGGGGCCTTGAAGAAGGGTCTGGAGAAGAGATGGGTTGTCTGTGAAGCTATGGATGGCATCCCTGCTAAGCAGAGGCAGCAGACGACCACACAGGCTCTAGTGGGCAGAAGTGTTGTAAGACCATCCTAATAGTGCAGCATGCTTGCAGGCCTGTTAGAGGCCATGCCATGTCTGCCTCCCCATTGCAGGGCTTTAGCCAGGTGAGATCTACATCTCTGTCCCGTTCCAGCTCCAGTCCTGGGACCCTTACATGTTATCTTGTTTTCTTGTGTTCAGTGCAGCATCACAAAGCTAGAGGCCTTCATCCAACACCCAGTGAGGTAGGATCTTGGCCAGTTAGGAAAGATCAGAGGGAACCTGGTGGGGTCCTGATCACAATGCTAAAAGTATTCTTTTGAGGGCATGTCTCTACAAGACTTGGGGTGGGGGTGGGGGGAATCCAGTCTTTGGTGATTCCAGAAGCCCCACCCACTGGCTACCATTGTAGAGGACACATGCTTTCATCTACCCAGTGTTCAGTGCTGGGGAAGGTGCCAGCTGCATTCTTCCTGCTGGTGAACAGGTGTGGGTTACAGGCATGTTAAAGAAGACATGTATGTTGTCTCAATCACCAAAGATTTTTTTTTCTCTGCAAAAACCCTGCCTCTAAGATGCAGTGATCATAGCACTTAGGCCTTGTGGGGCAGAGGGCAGAGGTGAGACTAGTTTGAGGCTCAGCATGAGTGGGGTGGGACCTCTCACCCTACAAGGCTCTGCTTTCGTCAGGACACAGTCGTCAAGTACTAGCACCCCAATACTAGTGAGAGAGCTGAATTGTGCCTCCTGGCCTGCATGGATGCCCGCAGGATACACTTCGTGAACTCCCTGTGTGACAAAGGGGTTTACATGATGTTGCAGGTGTTTACCCAGTAGGTCACAGCATTCCTGTAGGTACCTCGGAGTATCTATAAAAGTGATGCATTTTATAGAAACCGAGCTGTCTGATTTACGCAGAGATCTATCTTCAGAATTGTAAACTGTTGCAGGATTTGCTGGTGCCAAGGCTGATAGGTAGACAGAGCAGTCTGTTCTTACTGTGAAAGGAGTGTCCATGATCCCAAGATACAAGCAGATTTGTACTAAAATGTATAGTGTTAGTCGGGAGTCCAGCCAGGAGAGGGAGCCATCCAGTAGGCAGAGGGACCCAGCTGTGGCGGGGCATGACAAGAGCTCTGAGGAGTCACAAAGAGCAAACACCACCCAAGGGATCTGAATCCCACTATCCACCCAGGAGAAGATCTGAGCCCTTCAGCAGCCGGCAACCCAGTGGAAATGGTGCCACGTTTCTCTTTAGGTGCTATGCTGTTAGCACCATCTCTCCAGTGCCCTCTATTGGCAGAATGTAGCATCACAAATGAAAATGAATCCCAGCCGTGTACTCCCCACAGCTACCACACAGGGTGATTTTGAGTCCAACTGAAGTGATAAAGGAATGACTCTCCAAGTAGATGGCCGGCCGGCCGGCCTGCCTGCCTGCCCTTGGAAGAGGGAAAGAAGGCTAGCGAGTCCACTGTGAGCTAAGACAGGTGGTTCTTGTTCCTGGACAGAGTTGTATTTTCCTTGGGCCCACAGATTCAGAAGGAAGGCCATGCTCTGATTGGCCCCAGAGCTGGAAGAGGCATGTTGGGCCGGCTCTTGCTGCTGGAGCTGGTCTGTGTTATTGCTCTGGGGTGGCTCCAGGAAGGGTGTCTAAATCCTCACCCTACAGATATTTGGAGTTTGAAGTGTCAGGACCCAAGCAAAAATGATTACAGGCTCTGCTATCATATAGGAGGGCCTGTGTGATCGCCAGTCAGCTGGGGTAATGGCTTCAGAAGTGTTTGGGGACATGGCAGTAGCCAGTGATGTGGACCCAGGTGCTGTCAGCTGGTGGGTTTAGGTATCCGGCTTGGTTGGGTACTGCAGCCTGCTTGGTTTCTTCTGAGGTCATAGGAATGGAATGATGAGACCTGGTGAAGACCTTTACAAAGGGTGTCGTGCATGCAGAGTGGGCATTCTGTGCATGCAGCTTGTCTGGGGTAAGGGGCTGCATGCCGGTGCCCTGCTATCTCCCCAACCCAAGCTTCCTGTTTCCTCTTGTCCTTCGGTCTGCTCCCTGACACTGTTTTCCTGTTTGTTTGGTTTTTGCACAGCCCAGCCAAGCGGCTCTCCAGCAGGAAGGTGGCAAGGTAGGCAGAGCCTCGATCACTTGTGAAAATTATGAAATGTTCTGATAGTCATAGTTTCTGATTTTTTTTAATTCAAACTTTCAAGTTACAGTTCATGGTTTGAGGGGAGAGGTTGTGGAAGGGTTTCTAGGGCCGTGGGTTTAGACCTGGACCTGGGGCTGGTAGTAGCTTCTGATGTTCCCTCTGCCCTCTCATACTCCCTGTAAGGGCTGGAATGGACCGCAGTCTCTGTGTGTCTGTCTGCTCTAGGAGCCGGTCTCTTAGACTTGGTGGCTGCCTGCCCAGTGACTCACATGGAGAGAAGAGGGTGGGAAAAGATTTCGCTAAAGTCATTAGGTTTTTTTTTTTGCTTTAGGTTTTTGTTTTTTGTTTTGTTTTATTTTGCTTTTCAAGACAGGGTTTCTCTGTGTATCCCTGTCTGTCCTGGAATTCACTCTGTAGACCAGGCTGGCCTTAAACTCAGAGATCCGCCTGCCTCTGCCTCCCGAGTGCTGGGGTTAAAGACGTGCGCCGCCACCGCCACCTAGAGTTTTAAAGGCCAGCTTCTGGTTTTTGGAGTTTGGCTGCTGTTGACTTCTTGGTATAAAAGGTGAGTTATGCTTCTGCCCTCCAGTTGGCTCCTGGAGGCTTCACGAAGTGAGGGTTCAGGTCTAAGATACTGACAGCCTACGTTGAGGTGGTTTCCTCCCTACGACAAGCTGTTGCTGCTCTGAGTCGGTGACCATCGTTATGCTCTTTGCTATCTTCCGAATCTCAGCCTGTCCTCACTGCCCAGCCCTCTCTTGTGGCCATGGGGGAGCATCCCTGCTGTTTTGTACAGGGTGTCACCTGGCTTTACAACTAGGGTCCTTGCATGTCCCCCCTCCCCCCACACACACCCTGTATATTCTGTTTCAGAGATTGGGTCAGCCAGCTACCTGCCCCAGCCTTCTCTTGTCTTACCTTTTTTTGTTTTGCATATCTTTCTGTGACCTTCCTGAGAAGGGAAGGAACGGGGTAAAATTTGAGACCTTGGGTGGGAGTGTCCTTTGGTTGGTTGGGTCAAGGTTGTGAATTTTCCTTAGATTTTTCTGTAGTTATTGGTCACAGTCTTTGGTACTAGAGTTGCTGCTAAATCTAACTTCTTTGTTTCTTCATGGCTTTTCTCTCTGTGGAAGCTTTGAAGATGTTTTCTTTGCTTCTAAAGAGACTTTTACTTCGTTCTGGTGCTACAGGCCTGTATTCACAATTATTTGGGAAGCTGAGGCAGGAGATTCAACTTAGCTTGTATCTCAAATATTTTTAAGAAGATCTAGGTATGTAGAGTATGTGCCTAGCATGTATGGGCCTTGGATTCAATTCCAAAAGCCATGTAAAAAATAAAAAGATAAGCCGGGCGGTGGTGGCGCACGCCTTTAATCCCAGCACTAGGGAGGCAGAGGCAGGCGGATCTCTGTGAGTTCGAGACCAGCCTGGTCTACAAGAGCTAGTTCCAGGACAGGCTCCAAAGCTACAGAGAAACCCTGTCTCGAAAAATCAAAAAAAAAAAAAAAAGATAAATTTCACGAGTCTTGTTGTTGCAAGCCCTCTTTCTCACTAGTTATGAGGAGCAAAGTAAAGGTAAGCCCCTTACCTAGAGGCTAGCTACTAGCACCTCCAGGAGAATTGTCTTTCTGTGCCTTTGTATCCCCTCATTCTGGAGCAGTGTCTTCTTGACAGTTTGGGGCCTGCGGGAAACAGACTGTATCTGCACTTCAAGAGGACACTGAGCCCATAGAAACGCCATAGCCACCCAACTATACTTAGCTACAGTTCCACAGGAATGACTTGGCCATCCTGCTCACATTCTTCCGAACAAGCAGTGGCCAGAGGAACTATCAGAGAGCTCAGCCTCCCTGGCTAAAATCTTGACATTTTCTCTGTGTCTAGAGAAAATCTCTCCAAAGGGTCAGAGGCATCTCATGGCCTGAGAAGGCTGACAAGTATAGTTTGATCCTTTGAAATAGTCTCTGAGAATTTGTTTTTCTTGTCAGGTGTATTTTTTTTTTTTGCATCGAAACTCAGCCTTCATGTTCATAGTTAATTTATGAATCAAAAGTACATCCTGTAATGTACCTGAAGAATGTCAAAGCATTCGTGCAGATTTTAATCCGCTGCCATCGTGCCCTTAATTCTGTTCCTAGAATTCTCAGGAAACACAGGACGGCTGTCCCATAATTCATGTTGCAGAATGTCTGGGCCTTTATGCATTGTCACTAAGATTTTGCAGTGTCCAGCTGTGACTCTGTGACCTGGCCGTCTATGGCCCTCTCCCTGAGGTACTTGGACAGAGCTGGCCCAGTGGAATTCACAGCAGGGACGTTATTTCTACCCCTTGGGCAAAATATGGTTCTGGGGAGTCCCAGAGCCACATGTTCCTCTTGTTACCTGCAGTACCTCCTCCTGGGGATTCTTGAGTGGAGTTGAAGGAAGAACCCCTCTTCTTGGTGGGGATTAAATAAGCTACACTCCCCAAACTAGACAACCTCAGCTTTACCAAGAGGCCACATCCTGGGTGCTTAGGGACATCATGTTCCCTTATCCTGAACTAGGCCCAGGCCTTGGCCGCTGCACAGGGTGGCCTCTAGGGTCTAGGGTGGACAGTTTCCTTTCCAGGGAGTGGCATGAATTTGAGGTCAAGTTCCTGTTTAAAAGCAGTGACTGGTCAGCAAGCAGCCTTTTGAGAATCCGAGGAAACATAGAACAGGCTCTAGAAGTAAATGGCTCTCCCAGTGTTCACAGGCTTATGTTCCCAGGGTAGAGGAGTTTGCTTCCTTTTCCCCCTAAAATATTCATGAGGGGAAAAAAGAAAAAAGGAAAAGGAAATGTACAAACTCAGCTAGTGAGAAAGGAAACAGCTTCATTCACTGATAAAGAGAAATGCCACAGCTGAATCCTCAGTCTGTGGAATCCTAACCAAAGCTGCCTATAAAATACTCTTGTTAAAAACTCACTGAAACCCCTTACTTGCCTACAGATTGTTTCCCCATTTTATAAGAGAAGCCTCAGTGAGCTTGAATGTTTTCTTAAGGTCACAAAGGTCTGTTTCGAACCTGACCCCAAGTGTGGGACAGATTGAACACACAGCTTTGCTGCCACTTCTATCCAGTGCCCTCAACGGCAGGCATATAAACTGCTGCTAAATTAGACTTAGCACTGCTAAGCAAGTTTGTCTGAACCAATCTGCAGCTGAGGGGTGGCCCCTGCCAAGAGCAAAATAACAAATCCTTGTAGTTCCTTGAGACTGCAGGGTTAGTGTTGGGCCCAGCCAGTCAGCAGCTTTGACCGCTGGCACTGGTGCCCCAGAGGACTGCACCTGGGTTCTTCTTCCCTACTTCATCCTGTACTGAGCTCCACCTGTGACTCAAGGTTTGACCTGAGTGACTTGTGAGGTTCACAATGCTCCCAGGACCCCTGACTTTCAGTACCACAGAGAACACACTGGAAACTAAGTGTTAGGAATATAGGTAGAAGGGGCTGGAGAGATGACTCAGCAGTTAAGAACACTGCCTGCTCTTCCAAAGGTCTTGAGTTCAATTCCCAGCAAACATATGGTGGCTCACAACCATCTGTAATGAGATCTGGTGCCCTCTGCTGGCCAACAGGCATACACGCAGGCAGAACACTGTATATATAATAGATAAATAAATCTTTACAAAAAGATGTAGGTAGAAGCTGGTTATGGTGGTGCACACCTTTAATCCAGCAGAGGCAAGTGGATCTCAGAATTTGAGGCCATCCTGGCCTACATGGCAATTCCAGACTAACCAACAAACATAGCAAGATGTGTCTCAGAACAAAAATAAAATGTATGTAGAACTGGGTACAGTATCCCACAGGAATCAGCCTGCTAAAGCAGGAAGATTTCACGGTTGAGGCCAGTCTGTGTTACATATATATCAAGGACGACCTCATCTCGGCTGGGCGGTAGTGGCAGGCAGACTCTGTGAATTTGGGGCCAGCCTAGTCTACAAAATGAGTTCCAGGATAGTTAGGGCAGTTACATAGAGAAACCCTGTCTTGAGAAAAAAAAAATCTCATATCAAAAGAAAAAAGATCAGGCACATGTAGGTATACTATACAGGAGTCAAGATCCTAAATTAATATTTGATGAACCTCTAGTGGATTTGAGATTATTTCATATCATGCTGAGGAATGATGTGTTTTATTGCACCTTGGTCCAAAGTACCCTGCTGTCCCCTCTGCTGGCAGGGGGAAAGGTTGAGCTGACAGGTTCCAAAGAGTGCAGGGAGGACTCAAGCTACGGAGCACAATCTGCTTGTTCCCGGCCCCTTGGTAATGCTGATTGGCCCAGGGACGCCCCTTCTTGGTGCAGCGATAAGAACAGTGCCCCCAGGAGCTGGGGATGGCATGTGCTCCATGAGGCTGATGCCTGCCTTTCAGAGGAACTTGGAAGTACTCTTGTTTGAAGAGTTTATCTTTTGGGTTTTTCCATTCTTCCCTCTGCTATTGGTTCTTTTCTGTAGGTATCTGCACCAGTCGGGTACTCTGACCATGGATGCCCTGGAGGACCCTCCCCCCGAGCCTGTGGAGTGCCCAGAGGAGGATATTGCTGACAAGGTAGGTGCTGTGTGCTGAGAGTTAAGAAGAGGTGATAGGCAGTATCATAGGGATGCTACAGGAGCTGAGGCCTGTCCTGGTGCTATGTGAGGTGGTGGGTGGTGCTTGGGAACACATGGTCTCTTCTTGGCACTTGAGAACCATTGTTGGTACAGCTTAGTGAAAATGGCAATGGTGTCACCTGGTTATTTAAATCCTTTTTTCAGCCTTGGTTCCCTCAAATGCCTATGTCATATAAGAGAGGCATTTCATAGCATTTAGGCAGAGCAAGCCACAAGGAGTAGAACCAAACAAGAGCCATATTTTTTTTTGTTTTATATTTATATTTATTTATTGTTGTATATGTGTGTTGTTACACTAATACCACACACATATGTGTCAGTTTTAGGTGGTCCTCTCCTTCAACCATATGGGTTCCAGGGACAGAACTCAAGTTGTGAGGTTTGGTAGCAAGGGCCCAGTGAACTATCTCAACAGATTGCCATTAGTTGCTGTGTGAGATTGCCCCAGGTTCCTTTATGTGAGTCATTTCAGGGGAGTACCAAGCCAGAGATAATTTACCTGGAACTCAGATGACTGGGAACATGGCAGCAGGCAGGCTGGCGTGATACTGGAGCAGAAACTAAGAACTCACATTTTGAGACACAACCATGAGGCAGAGTGAGCTAACTGGAAGTGGGTGGGCCTTTGGAAACTCAGCATCTGCCTCAGGGATACACCTCCTTCAACAAGACCACACCCCCATCCTTCCCAAACAGTTCCTTCAGCTGGGGACCAGCTATTCAAATATACAAGCCTATGGGGGCCATTCTCATTCAAACCACATTTCACCCCTTGGACCCATACTTTTGTAGTCATACCATAATGCAGAATGCATTTAGTCCGTCTTCAACATCCCATCATCTTTAACAGTCTTAACCCAAATTCAAAGTTCAGAAACTCTCTGAGCCTCACTCTCTCCCTTCCTCTCTCCCTCTGTCTTCTCTCTCTCCTCTCTCCCTCTTTCTCTCCCTCTCTCCCTCTCCCTCTCTCCCTCTTTCTCTCCCTCTCTCCCTCTTTCTCTCCCTCTCTCCCTCTCCCTCTCTCCCTGTCTCCCTCTTTCTCTCCCTCTCTCCCTCTCTCTCCCTCTCCCTCTCTCCCTCTCTCCCTCTTTCTCTCCCTCTCTCCCTCTCTCCCTCCCTATCTCCCCCTCCCTCCCTCCCTCCCTCCCTCCCTCCCTCCCTCTCTCTCTCTCTATCTCTATCTCTATTTTCCACACAGGGTTTCTCTGTGTAGCCCTGGCTGTCCTGGAACTTGATATGTAGACCAGGCTGGCCTCAAATTCACAAACATCTGTCTGCCTCTGTGTCCTGAGTGTTAGGATTAAAGGCAGACACCACCACCGCCCATCTGTAATCTCTTAATAATAACCCGTATAAACACAAAAAGGAAATCACATATTTCTAGCATGCAATAGCATAGAATATATTACCATTCCAGAATAGAGCAATAGGGGCACAATGGGGAATACTAAACCAAAGCAAGACCAAAACCTAGCAGGGCAAGCTCCAAATCCTGTAGCTCCATGTCCACTGTCCAAGGGCTGAGATGACGCCACCCTTCCAACCTTCCTGACTGCAGCACACTTCTCTCTCTCGGGCTGGCTCTGCCCCCTGGATGCAGCTCTCACAGGCAGACATCTCATGGCTTTGGCATCTCCAACATCCCAGAGTTTCCAAGGCTTCACTTTCAGTTTCCCTGCCACATGCCTGACCTCAGCTGCGGTCTTTAACCTTGGAGCAAGAGTCCCTAATCCTTCACTCATGTACTCTTCATGACTAAAGCCAGAACCACATGGAGTTGGGATGGAACCTGGTCCCCTCCAGTACGGCACATTTCTTGTTGCTTTGTAGCAGAAAAGTCTTCAGGCATTTCATTTTTGTCAATTGGAAGCACAGCTGGGGGGTGGGGGTCTTGCCCTGAGGCACCCCTCCTTTATTCCATTTCTCATCGGCCTCTCTATCTCTTTCAGCACAAACCCTGGCTCTAACGTTGTTTCCTGGTTTTCTTTTCTTCTTCATACTGTACATTTTTTATTTCTTTTTGCCCCACTATAGACCTGCATAAAGGTAATAGCTAACAACCACACAGTGGAGTCAGTATTAAGCCATCTTGAAATCTCCTCTGCCAAAATAATTAATTAGTTTTCAGTTTAGTTTCAGGCAGATTCTTAGGATATGGGTTAAAGGCGGCCACATTCTTTGTTAAAATACCATAAGAATGGTCTCTAGCCCACTTACTAATATTCTTTCCCTCTTTCTGTGCCTCCATAGTCCACATTGCTCTCAGCATTGCTGTCTTCCCAGCTCCTCCTAGGATGGGTGATTAAACTCCGTCTGTAGCATTCAACCCTTTCTGAGTCCCAATGTCTGACAGTCTTCCTAAAGCAGCATGGTCAGGCCTGTGACAGAAGTAGCCCACACCCTGGTACCAGCTTCCACCTTAGTTATTTTTCTATTGGAATGAAATAAGGATCTGACTGCTCCGATGGTTGAGGAGAAGGTTTTTATTGTAGATATGAGGGGGGAAGCATAGCCAGAGGCCTTTGGAAGACTCCAGAGCAGGAGAGAAAGTAGTGAACATGACCAGCAGACTAAAGTGGGCCATTTCAGGAGGGGGAGAGAAAAGAGAGGGGGCCTGGAGAAAGCCAAGAGGGCAAGAGAGCTCATGACCAAAATGAGTTACATAGGAATAAAAAGCTGGGGGAAGGGAAAGCTGGAGAATTTTAGAGTAGAGCATGGCAGGGGTGGAGAGCTGAGAGGAGCCACAGGTACTGAGGGAGCCTAGAGGCTCACAGATACTTTGCTATGCTAGTAGGAACCACAGTTAGCCATTTGTCCTGAGTTTCTTTTAGACCTGACACTATTACTGTAATAAGATACCATGACCAAAGCAACTTCCAGAAGAAAGAGTTGATTTGGAGTTACAGTTCCAGAGGGATAGGAGCCCATCACCATCGTGGCAGGAGGCATCGTAACAGGCAGGCAGGTATGGCGCTGGAGCAGCAGCTGAGAACTCACATTGTAAAACAGCCATGAGGGTTCTACAAGGAAACAGAATTTAGGATTCTCTCCCTCTCGTTAGAACAGTTTAGTCTGTGGTCCAGCTAGTCCAGCAAGCCATCTACCAAAGGAAGGGCAAAAAATCCAGTAGTTAGTTCAGTCCACAAGGCTGGATCTTAGAATAAGCCAGAATCCTTATTAGGATTATTATTATTATTAGAATAAACCCACGAAAAAGTGGGCTCTGATGCCAGTGAAGGGATGGACTGAAAGATTGGGAATGAGCAGGCAAAGAACAAGCTTTCTTCTTCCATGTCCTTATAGCGGCTGCCAGCAGAAGGTGTGACCCAGATTAAATTTGAGTCTTCCCACTTCAAATGCTTTAATTAAGAAAAAAAATCCCCAGCTGGGGGCAGTAGTGGTACCTTTAATCCCAGCACTTGGAAGGCAGAGACAGGCAGATCTCTGGGAGTTTGAGACCAGACAGGCCTAGAACTCATAGAGATTCACCTGCCTCTGCCTCCTAAGTGCTAGGATTAAAGGCGTGCGCCATCACCTCCTAGTTGATGTTATATTTCATGGTAAAGAAACAGAAATTGAGGAAGGAAAACATAAATATCTGAATAACATCGTTCTTAACAAAATAGGATAGAAATACTAATGTTAACTATAATTCTTGTTTCTGCAACTGGACATGTGCCCTGAGCTAGTATTTATAACTACCTTCCTTGGCTACCCATTCTGTATTTCTTCCATCCTCAGTAAGCAACTTTAGTAGATCTTGGCTCTTTTCCTGGAGGAGTGGCCCACACCTTCATTCCTAAAGGGTCTGTGTCCTTTGTTATCCTGTCTGGATTAGGCTGTTACAGTTTCACATTGATTTTATTCCTAGGACATGGTAGCACCAAGAGACAGATGCCCTAAAGAATCACCCACACTCCACACATAATCTTTTTTACCTCCATTGTGGAGAAGCAATCCAGTTTCCCCTTGGTAATCTGGATCAATCATCCCTCCTAACGACTTCTTTTTTTAGCCTGTTGGCTTAAGGGTTTCAGGCTCTGCTGGATCATATAATAACCACAGGATCAGCCTAGGACCTGGACCTTCTGTGAGTCAGACTATAGAAAAATTCCATTAAAATCACCTGACCTCCATAAGCCCTTTCTCTAACCGGAGGCCCAGAAATGTTTCTTGGGGTCTTCTGGAATCAGCATCAACTCAAAACCAATGTCCAACGGACCCCAGAAAATCTGATTGTTACCTTTCCCCCAGTGTACAGTTCCTCTTGGAAAAGGCCGCAGGACCCTCTGGGGGAAGGACTGGAGAAAGGCTAACAGTAAAACTCTTATGTATTTTATCAAGGTCCTTCCTCAGGGGACCTGGACATCCCTTCATTCAAGGGGTTCTGGATCTGCAAACTGGCAATTGGTTCACAGGCCTAGATTCCCCTTTGCCATGATCCAATATAGCCTTTCTTTCCTTTGAGAATTTTTCTACTTATACAGATCAAACAAAAGCGCAGTAGGCTTCTTATCTGTTTCATGCCTGGGAACATTTTGACTGATTAGCCTGTACTAAAGGTTCATATGTGATTCATGCTACCATAAAAGTTCCTTTGTGCTGACCATTACAATAACTAGATCACCCTGCCTTTGGCAGTTCAGTGCTGCCACCTGGCCCTAAACCCCTTGTATTTCATTCTTCCAAGCTAAGGTCTGGCACAAGGAGAAGGGCGACAACAAAGCTCTTCAAATGTGCTGGTGCCCCTCACCATTCTTCATCGTATACAGCTAGTGAAGGCCGTGTCTTCGGGGCCTTCCCATTGTGAAGGCTTAGGTTTACACAGTGTGTCCACTCTAGCATCGCCATTTCCCTGAGCCTAAAAGTCCCTTCGTCAACACTAAGCCAAGGGTATCAGCATCTCCAACTCCTTGTCAGTGGACCATCTTTTGACAAATGTTTCAGCCAACCATTCAAAAAAACTTTTGACACCTTTTTTAACTGTGGGAGCTTCTATATTAAACCGAGAATCTCCATCAGTGGGCCCATGTCAGTAACCTCAGCCTGATCTAGTTTCATGTTCCTTCCACCATTATCCCATACTCTTAAAACCCATTTCCTTGCCAGGTGATAGTGGCTCACACCATAAACCCAGCACTCAGGAGGCAGAGCTATGCAGATCTCTGTGAGTTTGAGGCCAGCCTGCTCTATAGAGCTAGTTTTAGGACAGTCATGGTTATACAGAGAAACCTGTCCTGAAAATACAAAAATAAATTCCCACACATATTCTCCAGACTTCTGCTTGAATGAACTAGTAAACTCATTAAGCTCTTTGGTAGTATGGTGCACCTCCTCGTGGATTACACTTTCCACCTCCCCTCTAGAGCCCGCTTAGCTTTAAGTCTAGTTACGGGTCTAGAGGTAGCTATTGGTCAGCCATGAGGAACGTAAGTGTTGTGTTGCCTGGCATCTCTTTGAGACAAAAATCACTGCTGGTTTAGCAGGCAGTGAAGGATTAATTTCTTCAGTCAAAGGCATAATCAGCAGTATTTCAGAGTGTTGGGGTGGGAGTACATCTTCTGCTGAGGTGGAAAGAATGACTTCCTCAGGTGAGAAGTCCTTGAGAACCTGAGGGTCCCAAGTCCTCAGCTCCAATAGGCTCCTTCCACACGTCCCCATCCCAAGTTTAACTGCTGACTGCCTCCTAGGCTGGGACTCCCAGGTGTGCTCAGCTGCTTGGGTTGTAGTTCATTTCAGATATAGTCAGGCTGGCATACAAGAATGCCCATCACACCAGCTATTCCAGTACTTGAGCCCTTAGTGCATTCTCATCTCAAACTCCACCATGAGCTTGCCTTTTGTATATTGCCACAGCCTGACCTGGAGCCTCACTGTGGCCTTGCTCCTTTGCCAAGGGCCAGTCTGAGTCTAGTAAGGGCGGCGGCGGCCCTACGTGGTTCTTCCTGTACCTGCCAGGCATCTGTGCCTGGCTTTGCCTTCCCTTGTGCCTTATCTCACCCATCTTCCAGCTCCCCTTACTTCCTCTGTACCGTACCTCACTTGCCTGTACACCTGCCTTTCCTCACACTGCACTCACGATTTCCACTTAGGTTTTCCCAGCCATCTGACCTCCTCTGTGCTCTGCCTTCAGTCACCTGTGCCCCTTTGTCTTGACACCCTACCTGCCCACCCCCCCCTTGAACCTGCCTTGGCTGCTCCTGTTTCTACCAGGCCTCTTCTCTGCCATGCTTCACCTCTCACTGCTCCCAGCCTCACCTTTGCTGTCCCCTTCTCCTCAGCATCTTCAGGGTCTTATATTGTATTCTGAGGCTAAAGGAGGAGAAGACTGAGACATGGCCCTTTCTGTCCCTACTGTCCCCAGACATCTGGGCCGCCTCTGTGTGTTTTATCTGTCAGTTGATTCTGACATGTAATGTGTGTCTGGGTGAGCCTCATGGTCCCATGCACAAACCAGAAGGTACTCTTGGTACCCTTTGGCTCGAATTTCTCAATGACATTTGTCTTGTTCTGTTTAGTTGACTGTGACCCTGTCACAGTGCAGGGAGCTGCACTGTTGTAGGTTTCTGAGATAGTCTGTAAGGATGTGCTTGACTCCTACTCAGCAGGTGGGCATGGGAATTCCCACGCTGGCTCCCAGATGCTCCCTTGGGGCCACAGCTTCTGCCTCTTTCTGCTTGTTCCTCAAGCATTTATCTCTTTGCCTAGGTTGTCTTCCTGGAGAGGCGTGTGTCAGAGCTGGAGAAAGATAGTGCAGCTGCCGGGGAGCAGCATGGCAGGCTGAGGCAAGAGAACCTACAGCTGGTACACAGGTGAGTGCGGCCGTGGCACAGGTGAGTGCGGCCGCGGCACAGGTGAGTGCGGCCGTGGCCTGGCACCATCACAGCTTCACTCTCGCCCTGTGTGCTTCTCCTCAGCAAGCAGATCCTGCAGAGAACTAGCTTAGTGCTCTCCATCCACTCAGGTGCTCCGTGAGTGCCAGGCGTGGCCCGAGGACTGCGGCAGGTTGATCTGAAGCTCTGACCTGAGTAGTCTACCTTGGCAGATACTGCCACATCATTATAGATGGTAGGGCCCCAGAAAAGGGAGCGAGGGCACTACATGCCTGCGTGCTAGCAAGACAGTTCTAATCCACCAGAAGCAGTAAACTATAAAACAGAGAACTGGCCATTGTGATGCATATGCACAATCCAAATACTTGGGAAGTACAGGAGTATTGTGAGTTCAAGGTTATTCTTGACTGTATAGTGTGTCCACGACCAACCTAAGCTGTATGCAATAGTACTAGGGGGATAGCTCAGTCAGTCAAGTGCTTGCCTTGGCAAACATGGGGACCTGGATTATGTCCGCAATCCATGTGAATGCTAGGCATGAGGGCGTACACTTTTTTAAAGATTTATTTATTATGTATACAGTGTACTGTACAGAAGAGAGCACCAGATCTTATCACAGGTGTTTTTGAGGTACCATGTGGTTGCTGGGAATTGAATTCAGTACCTCTGAAAGAGCAACTATTGTTCTTAACCTCTGAGCCATCTCTTGAGGAGGTAGAAAGAGGAGGATCCTTGGGGCTTGCTGGCAGCCAGTACAAATTAATCAGTGAGCGCCACAAGAAGTGGACGGGATGACAACTGAAGTGTTCTTCTCCTTCCATACGCACACACAAAACATGTATGCACATGTTTGCACACACAGAGAATTTAAAATTTTTAAACAAGGTGTTGGAGAGATGGCTCAGCAGCTGAGGGGATCCAGGTTTGATTACCAGAACTTGCATTGCAGCCCGTAACTGTCTGTTAATCCAGTTTCAGAGGATCCAATACTTCTCTTGGCCTCCACAGACACTGTACACATGTGGTCCACAAATATTCATGCAGTCAAAACACCCACATAAAATAAAAATAAAATAAATCTTTCAAATGATAAGCAGTAAATAAATCCATGTGGAGAGTGGCTCAGCAGTGGAGCATGTGCTGTATGCGTCTCTGAGTCAAGACAGATCCACAGAGTGGGGGACATTGCTGCACCCAGAGCCTTCATACATCCGTGTCCTGGCTTTCCTTGGTTTTGCTTTGGTTTGGTTCTTTGAGACAGGGTTTCTCTGTGTATCCTTGGCTGTCCTGAAACTCACTTTGTAGACCAGGCTGGCCTCGAAGTCATAGAGATCCACCTGCCTCTGCCTCCCAAGTGCTAGGTTTAAGGCTGTAGGTCAGTTTCTTCAGCACCTGGTCCATCTGCAGCCAGTTCATAGTACGGGAGCCTCTGATGACTCTGAGAGCCTGCCCTGAGGGAAACACTCCAGCCTTGGCATTGGTCCTGTCTCGAGGTTCTCGAGACTCTTGCTCCCCTCGTTTATCCTTCAGTAACTGGGAGGCAGACGAGGAAACGGAGTCAGTGCCTTACATGGTTGTCCAGGGTCAGAGGACAGCAGTAGGGGCCATGCAGCTGAGGGCAGAGTGATGTCCTAGAGAAACAGGTAAGGGGTCCTGTGCAGGGCTTGACCTCTGCAGACCTCAACCTTTTCAAGTGGCACAAAGTAAACTGAACAGGAAGACCAGTAGTGTGGTCTCCTCACATGGGCGAGGAGAAATGAGGCACCATTGCTGTCTGTGTAGAGCAGAAGAGAAGAGGCAGGAAGATGGTAAGTCGAAACCAGCCTGAGCTAAAGAGTGACACCCTGTTTCAAAAAACAAGGAGAGGAAGGGAGAAGAAATTAAAAGAAACCAAGGGGTTGGAGACGCTGCACTTGCTCCTTTTGCAGAGGACTTGAGTTCAGTTCCCAGCACCTGCACAGCGCTCACAGCTGTCTATAACTTGAGCTCCTGCATGTCTTACCTTGTGGGCACAAGGCACACGTGCACACTTGCATACATGCAAGCAGAACACACATGCACATAAACTAAAAATAAGTATTTAAAAAAGAAAGGAAAAGGAGCCAAGTCTGGGGTTGTTGGCCTGTAATCCCAGCACTTAGGAGGTGGAGCCCTGGAGACGTGCTCTGAATGTGGCCGAGCTTCCTAGATGGAGTCCTTGCTGCTGATCTTCACATTCCCTGCATGTCTCCAAGTGACCAAAAGGTTTCTGTGCTGAGCATTGATTGTCAGTTGTTAACTCTGAGGAGTGTGTGTGTGTGTGTGTGTGTGTGTGTGTGTGTGTGTGTGTATGTGTGTATGTGTGTGTAGACTGAGGCAGTTGGTCCTTTCTTTCCACCCTGTTGTTTCTGGGACTCAAGTTCAGGTAGTTAGGCTTGATGGCAAGCACCTTTACCTGCCAGGCCCTCTTGCCAGCCCTTCAGGGGAATCCTAAAGCTCTGTCTAAAGTCTCTTCTTTTCTCATCAGCCTTAATAACTTCCTTTAGTCACAGTAGATACCCTCAAATTTTAATCTTCTTCATTTTCCTAATCTCTAAGTGTATCTCTCTGCCCCTTGCTGGAGTCAGCCCAGGGTCTGTGTATACTGAGCAGGCACTCTACTTCTGAGTCGCACCCCCTGACATTTCTAAGAGTTGGGGTTTTGTTGTTGTTGTTTTGAGACAGGGTTTCTCTGTGTATCCCTGCTGTCCTGGAACTTGTTCTATAGACCAGGCTGGCCTTGAACTCAAGGATCTGCCTGTCTCTGTGGGTATTAGAGGTGTGCACCCCACACCGGCTTTGAGAGTTGTTTTTCAGTCTTTTCGCCCCTTAGCAAGCCATTCTTATTTCCTCAGACACCAAAAAGGAGCTAAGGTGTGCACACTGGGGCTTTTTGACAGTTGCGGGAGGGGCTGGCAGTACTTCCCTCAGAGATTGATTACCCATAGCCATCTCTGTCTTCTGCAGGAAGCTGGGAAAGAGGCCAGAGCCTCAAGCCTAAGCAGGGCTCTTCTCTAAGTGATCCTGGAGGGGACTAGGTGCAGAGCGACCCCTTCTCTAGGCACAACTCAATCACAGCCTTTAGGGTCCACGTGTACCAAGTGTCACCACACTAACTGTGCCGCCACCGAAGTCTGCATTTGCCTCAGCAGTACGGACTTGCTGTCACACTTGCTTTCTACAGGATGCTCTGGCCCTCAGACCCCAGCACTTTCTGGCTCTTTCTTTCAGGCCTCGCTTGTCTGAGTTTGTAGTGGCCTCCCTGGGACAGCTGCTACCTGGTCAGTACACAATGGCTCAGAACAAACTTGGTATACCTCACAGATATGCATATCTCCTCCCCTTTGCCCTTAGAGCCAATGCCCTGGAAGAGCAGCTGAAGGAGCAGGAACTCAGAGCCCAGGAGAGGGTCCTGGAAGAAACCAGGAAGCAGAAGGAGCTCCTGTGTAAGATGGAACGCGAGAAGAGCATTGAGATCGAGAACCTGCAGGCCAGGTGAGCAAAGCTCCGAAGCAGACAGCAGAAATCCAGTCTACCTGGGAGGCAGAGGAGAAGCTTAGTAACAGAAAAAGGGCTACTCATATGGAAAGATGCTGAAAACTTCCTTTTTAATTTAAAATTACATTAATTTATTATGTGTTTGTGTATGCATGTACAAGTGGGAAAGTGAAGAGGACAACTTGTAGGAACTGGTTGTCGCCTACCATGTGGGTTCTGGGTATTAAACTCAGGTTCAGTTGAACATAAGGCCAGCCTAGGAAAGACACCTCATCCCCCACTCCCAAAACATCAGCTTTTATTTTAAGAGAATTTGGTAGAATGACTTTCATGTTCACTTGGAACTGACACCATGGGTGTTTGGTAACATTAACAGTCACACTCCAGGAGAAACTGATAACCGAAATACCCATATATACTTACACACTGGAATTGTGCCATAGGGATACTGGAGCCAACTGAAAGATCTTCCAGTGACCAGAGCTGCAAATGGCTATGGTAACAATCCCGTGGGAAGATAGCCATGTTGTAAATGAGATGGGCAGGAGTCCCCAGCCACACAGTCAGTCTGTAGATAGAAGACAAGAGTCTTGCTTCCAGCTTCCAGAGAAATACCAAATAGTGTCTGCATACACCCCTCTAGGAGCTTGTATAGGGTCCTTCTCTTGGGGTGTAAACTAAGGGACCAGCAGAGATATAGACCTAGCAGACACAGCTTAATCAAGTGACCCATGATAGTACTGGGTGTCAGGGGAGTGTGACAAGGGCCTCACTATAGAAGAATTTTTCCTAAGCACATCCCCCCAATTCTAAATACCAAAAACTAGTTTGAGGCACATCCTGCAAAATATATGTCCAAGACTGCCACAATATGATAATCTGGGTGAAACACAGACCATGGGATAGGAATATAAAAGACATAAGGATGTGTGAAGTCCTAGGGTTTAGTGGAATGTGTGCATTAATTTGATTATCTGTGTATGGGTATGGGTTGTGATGCCCTACCAAGAAAAAACAGAGGCTCTACGGTGTCCACAGCCTTGCTTTTCTTCCTTCCTTTCTTTTTTTTTTTTTTTTTTGTTGTTTATTTGTATGTTTTTCGAGACAGGGTTTCTCTGCAATTTTGGAACCTATCCTAGAATTTGCTCTGTAGACCAGGCTGGCCTTGAGCTCACAGATAGCTGCCTGCTTCCCGAGTGGTGGGATTAAAGGTGTGCACCACCTCCACCCGGCATCTACAGCTTTTTTATAAACCTAAATTTCCTAAACCCAAAGTGCCTTTAAAACCATCGTGGTCAGTGCAAGGTAACACACACCTGTGCTCCCAGCATTTAAGAGATAGAAGCCAGAGGATCAGTAATTCAGGGTCATCCATGTCTACACAGGAAGGTTGAGGCCAAACTGGGCCTCATAATATTCTATGTCAAAAGACAAAAACAGACAACAAAAAAGCTGGGTGGTGAAGTAAGAACTGGCCATGGCATTTGGGATTATTATGGTTCACAAAACAGCTCCCAGTGAGTGAGTATTTCTCTAGAGCTAGGCTTCCCTTGTCCTGTGGAGGCACAAGTTAGGGGGAACGGATCCTAACCTGTTCTTGTGTCCCAGGTTGCAGCAGCTGGATGAGGAGAACAGCGAGCTGCGGTCCTGCACACCTTGTCTGAAGGCCAACATCGAGCGCCTGGAGGAGGTAAGCTGTTGGCTTGGCACTTGTGGGGAAGGTCCTGCCTAGAATAAATGCTGTCCGCTACCCTCTGCCTGACACATCAACACAGTATGGAGCCAGGACATGTGGCCATGGCCTTCCAAAAGGGAGGCAGGGGCAGGTTGGCAACACTTGGCCCTGCTGTGCTCAAATATGAAGGAGCTGCTGTTAGACATTTGGCCCCGCCCAGCCTTTCTGCTCTCCCACAGACCTAGGATCTGCAGGCCCAGAACCCACACTGTCTACTCATGTCTGAGTTGGCGGGAAGACAGTCTTGCACACCAACAGGCAGAGGCAGTACTGCTAATTTCTTTTCTAGTTTTAACTGAGAGGCTACCCTCCAGGCACCCTCATAGAGTACCTATGGGAAGGTCTGAAACCAGAATATTTCCATCCTACCTAGGCTCTGACTCCTCTAAAACAGAGGAGGAACAGATAGAAGTGCCCCATGGATACTGGGCTAGATCATGGTCATATAAAGGTCCTCTGACCCGAAGGCAGGGCAGCTTTGACAGAATGACCGTAAGTCCAGACAGTCCTACCGTGTCACTGGATGGTCTGGAGCATAGGCCACTGAGTTAGGCTGTGCACACCAGTACAGTGGCGCCGCTACCCGTCCACGCTGGTGTCTGCTGTTACAGGAGAAGCAGAAGATGTTGGATGAGATTGAAGAGTTGACACAGCGGCTCAGTGAAGAACAGGAGAATAAAAGGAAGATGGGGGACAAGTTGAGCCATGAGCGGCACCAGTTCCAGAGAGACAAAGAAGCAACTCAGGAGGTGAGCAGGGCCATTTGTCCCTTCCCGTGTTCCCATATTGTCTGATGTTGCCTGCTCCCTGGTGGAGGCCAGGAACCCCTTTTGTTTACTAACACTGTGGGCACTAGTATGCAGCAGCCTCTTGAGCACAGGTCAGCACCCTCCCAGGAGAGGGTGGTCAGACCAGCCAGTGGTTGTGGTTGCCTCATAGCTGATCGAGGACCTCCGCAAGCAGCTAGAACATCTGCAGCTCCTTAGACTTGAGGTGGAGCAACGACGGGGCCGCAGCAGCAGCCTGGGCCTGCAGGAATATAACAGCCGTGCACGGGAGAGTGAGCTCGAGCAGGAGGTCCGCAGGCTCAAGCAGGTGTGCTCTGCCTTTCCACCTACCCTCAGAGGCTTCTGTGGGGCTGGCATGAGAGGGGAAACCAAGCTGGGGTCCTTCCTAGCAGGTCCTTGTCCCAGCAAGGGGTGTAGCCCAGTGTGACACTGCCATGTCCCCTAGGACAACCGCAACCTGAAGGAGCAAAATGATGAGCTAAATGGGCAGATCATCACCCTCAGCATCCAGGGTGCCAAGAGCCTCTTCTCCACATCCTTCTCTGAGTCATTGGCTGCAGAGATCAGCTCTGTCTCCCGAGATGAGGTGACTTGTCCTGCCTTTGTATACCCCTAGGCCTGTTTTTCTGCACACATCTCTTGGTCTCCCTTTACTGACTCTTTGCTTTTCTGCAGCTCATGGAAGCAATCCAGAAGCAAGAGGAGATCAATTTCCGCCTGCAGGACTACATTGACAGGATTATTGTGGCCATCCTGGAGACCAACCCATCCATCCTAGAGGTCAAGTAGGACATCTTAGCCCGGTTTGGGCTGAGGATAGACTCCACAGCACCTGAGAGTGGCCAAGCCGACCAGCAGGTCCTACAGCTTACCAAGCCTAGAGAGTGTACCAGGGAGCCCTCGCGCAGCAGGACTGGGAGAGTAAAGATAAGGGCTGCAGAGGGCAGTACTGAGGAAGAAAGGGAAGTCCACAGCAGGTGAGGAATGAGGCTGGGCTCCCACCACAAGCTCACCTAGCCAGCAACACCCGTGTCTGCTCAGCAGAATACAAATATGTGGGGATAGTCTCTCAGGCAGGGATGGGCCCCTCAGTGGCTTTGGCACACCCCTCTTCTTGCTATGCAGCCTGTTAGGAAGAGGTAGAAAATGAACCCTCACCTCAGTTGCTGCCTCTCACTCATGTTGACATGGTGCCACCCAAGCCTGGCCATTCCCACATGGCATGCAAGCTGAGGAGCCACAAGTTGGACATAGATGTGGTAGTTCTGGAAAGACAGGCAAAGATGGCACTGGTCTGGTCCGGAGCCACAGGCCACCTATTCTCCTTGTGCTGCTCAGGCCTTCTCCTACCAGATGGGCTTCCATTCACCTTTGGACCCAGGGCCTCCAAGCCACACAGCCATTCTCTGGCCAGACCCTCGCTACAGTCACTCATCAGCTCTGGTCCTCGTGGGGCTGGGACAGCTAGTTCCTGCTGACTGTGGAACTTACTTCCTGGACTGGTGAACACCCCAGGTGCAGGTGCTGCTTCTCCTCAGGTGTGGCCTACCCTGGCTCCTGGACCCACACCTCCTCAGGCTGACCGACTGCCTTGGGATAAGTTGACATTTCCCAGACAGTAGTCTAGGCCTCTGGAACAAAGTTTCCTTCTCTGCGTTTGACTTAAAATCCTTGGGTGTCCCCCAGGAGTCATTGTGCTGGTGGGTAGGTGGACGAGGTTCCACACAGGCCCAGAGGCAGAGGAAGGCTTGCTGCTTGCCCTTGCACCACTCCAAGTGCAGCTCAGGCCTGAACCTGAGCACTAGCCAGGAGTCTGGGCACATCGTGTGAGACCACACCATAGGCTGTGTGAGTGTGTGTGTGCGTGTGCGCATGCATGAGTGTGCACACAAGTGTGAATGTATGTACGCTTGTGCCCACACATGCTGCCCTGCGTCCCTTCACTGCCTACCCCTCCCCCACACCGACCTTCTACACTACGGTTTAAGATATTGCCTCGTATTGTACATTTTGGGGAAAGCCTTGTGTGTAAATCAGTGTAAACTTGGAGGAGAGATTTTTCTATCATGTAGAGTAGGTATTTTTTATAGACTGAAGGTTGATCAATTTTTTAATACTTTCCAGAGAGAAAACTATCTGTGTATACATATGAAATATATATATATATATATATATATATGTATAATATATCAATACTGGAGCCCTGCCTTTCTGTGCCCAGGTCCAAGTCCTGTGTAAGGGCTTGTGGCCTTCTCTGCTGTCTGCCCTGCAGTTCTCACTGTAAACACGGTCTCCAGGAGACACTGGGAAACACACCAATTACCAACTTGCTCACAGCTTCTGCTTCAGCTCCCTGAGAAGTAGCTCTTTCTCCAGGGCATGGAAGGATGGGAGACCAGCAGGATCCTGTCCCATGTGTCAGCCATGACAGATTAAAGCTGTTACCGCACACAGAGGCTGGCTCCTTTCTCCACAGGGGTGGCAGGGTGGGTGGTTATGGGCCTGGCCTTTGTTTCCCTAAGGTTTCTAGGGAGGTGACATTGGTCATTTAAGTACAGACCATGGGAGACCTTGGTTTTCTACCTTGATCAGGTTGTGCCATCCTGAGGCCCCAGGATCGCTCCTCTAGGATGGGCTACTTCCTGGGCAAAGTCTGCATCCTGAAGTAGGCAGCTCTGCTGAGATTCATTTCTAAAGGCAAGGTCCCAGTGACCTCCAACAACCCCTTACTGGCAGGACTTGTGCCCTGAATACAGCCCAAGAGGGCCACAGTAATCCTCAGGTGAGGTTGGCAAATGGGCAGAGTGGGAAGTATTAGTGCAGATATCACAAATCTCCGGCACAGTGCTCTTACCACTGGGCTACACATCCTATGTCTGAGAGGAGCCGCTGTGTAGTGTGTCAAGGATGAAATATTCAGAGCCTTAGAGAGTGGGAGGAGGAACAGCCCCAGGAGAAGCACAGAACACCAAAGCAGGGAAGAGAATAGGCAAAAGCCAGAGGGCAAGTGTGTCTCTTGAAAGTCAGTCTGAAGGACTGAAGAATTTCTGCAGACTTGGGGTGGCTCCAGAAGTACTGACGGTATCACCAGAGCAGCAGACCATGGGCATTTGATTGATACCAGCAAGGCCCTAGAAGAAGCTGGAAATGAGGACATCACCACAGCCTTGCAGCTCCACACCTTGGTTTCCAATTAAGCATGGTCTAGTCAACCCCCAGTGGAAGATTCTGAATCCCAGAAAGACAGTTCCCCATTTGGGATATAGTGGAAAGGGATCATACAGTTAAATGAGTTGTTATTAGAAACATTCCACTCTGGATGGTGGTGGCTCACGCCTTTAATTCCAGCATGAGTTCGAGGTCAGCCTGGCCTACAAAGTGAGTTCTAGAACCCTGTCTCAGGAGAGAGAGAGAGAGAGAGGGAGAGGTAGAGAGGAAGAGAGGGAGAGAGGGAGAGAGGGAGAGAGCTGTCCAGGAATTTCTTGTAAAGAACCTAATGCCTAGAGGATAATTCCCGAAGTTGGTAACCCCTAGCAGGCTCCTCACTATACCTCTAATAGTAGGGGGTATAGAGGGAGTGGCCATTGGGGATTGCCAACTCTTGGTCCTGCAGCAACCAGAACTCTATTCCCAAGGCAGATCCTTTCTCCAGCTGGCTCCTGAATTTGCTCTTATCTTCCAGTGTTGGTCAATTATCATCTACTAAAAACAGCATAAACAGGGTGGCTGGAAAGATGGCTTAGAGATTAAGAGCACTGGCTGCTCTTCCAGAGGTCCTGAGTTCAATTCCCAGCAACCACATGGTGGCTCACAACTATCTGTATCGAAATCTGGTGCCCTCTTCTGGCCTACAGGCATACATGCAGACAGAACACTACATGCATAATAAAATTTTAGAAACAAACACCTTGGAGGCAAAGGCAAGCAGATCTGTGTGAGTTGTGACCAGCCTGGTCTACAAAGTGAGTTCTAGGACAGCTAGGGCTATTACACAGAGAAACTGTGTCTCAAACAAAACAAAGCGGGGAGGTACTGTTGCACTTCTGAGGCAGAGGCAGGTGGATATCTGTGAGTTCAAGGCCAGCCTGTTGAGCTAGTTCCAGGACACAGAGAAACCCTGTCTCAAAAAAACAAAACAAAATAAAATATCAGCATAAATGGAGCGTGACTTCTGCAAATTTAAATTGACATTGGCCTCTCTGACCACCCCAGGGCACACCCACTATTGGTGAACCCAGGAAGGAGCTTTACAACCTGGTTAGAACCCAGGGCAGCTGCCTAGACATATCTGCCCTGAACTTGCTAGCATTTTGGAACCTAGTAGAAACCCAGAACACAGTAGGACTTTTAGCCAGGAACCTCCATTTGTGTTTACTGTGAGGTTAGTGTTCTGATTTATGTCATATGTCACTCATGGAAGTCAGAGAAACTTAAGTTTTCGACCAGACTGGCTGAGCTGCCAGTCAGGCCTAAGCACATGAAGATTCCTGGGGACTCATCCATTGGGGATTTTTGACTCTAATAGCTTCTGAGTCTCTCACTAGGCTTAGGGTTTCATACGTGCTAAGCAAGCACTCTCACTGAATTATATCTGCAGCGTGCACCTTTATATTACACCTTTTTGTTTTTTATGGAGACAGGGTCTTTGTGTGATTTGGGTTGTCCTCAAACCACTGTGTAACTAAGGATGGCCCTGATCTTCCTATCTTTACCTCCCAAGTGTTGGCAATCATAGGTATGTCCCACCCCACCCCACCCCACCCCCACACACAGAATCTCACTGTTTACTCCTGGCTGCCTTCAAACTTGGAGATCTGCCTGCTTCTGCCTCAGTGCAAGTGATGTGGTTACAGGCACTAATCATCATGTCTCACCCCTCTACTTTCTGAGACAAAGCCTATTGACCATTCTGGCCTTGAACTTATTTCCTAGCCCAGGCCAACTTTGTATTTGTGACCCTCCTTTCTCCACTTTCCAAGGAAGACTAGGCACCTATACCCAAACTAGGTCCTTTTTACTTTACTGCTATGTCCCTACTCGGGTTGATCTGTGGTTTCTGTCCCTGCAGAAGTGTCCCTGCCCTTCTTGACTCTGGCAAGATGTGCCTATCTGTCTGTTGTCTAACCACTCACCAGGGTTCTATCTTCTGGCCCATACTACACTAGCATAGATCAGGGCTCAGCCAACAACCTGGGATGACCCAAAGTCTCCTGGTGTGTGATCTGCAGGGTGCCTCATGCATTAAGGATGATCCTGGATCCATCTTGGCCATTCCTCTGACTCAACCATGAGGCTCACCTACTGATGTCAGTCTAGTCAGGCTTCTGGATGAATTATCCATCTTGCCCCTTGTCATCTTGTCTTCATAATGCCGGGCTCACCGAGGAGGCCATAGAGTGACTGCTCATTGCTGAGTTAGCAGTAACTTCAACCACCCTGTCAGTGGGTTCAACCCACTGCTTCTCTTGGAGTGCTCAGATGCCAGATTCTGCTCCAGTGTTGCCAGAATGTGGTGTCTCCCACATTTGGACAGGTGTCCCCACACAGCATCTTGAGTTTAATGGCCTCTCTTTAGCTTGCTGACTTCTAGAGCATGAAAGATTTCCCAGAAACATGACTAAGTTGAGCCCTACATGACTGTAGGCCCTACTGAGCTAGGCTCAGGCTTTCTGGGTCCTGGGGCAAATGTCACCCAATCTCTCATACAATATCCAGAGTGCAGAACATCCCAGGGACTTCTTTTTGGTTTCCCTTTGCTCTATGTACGTTCTCCTCTGCAGCCTGATTCTTAGCGCATCTTTGGGTTACAAAGGACAAGTAGCTAGGAGTAATTCAGTTACTTCTGGTAGCCAAAGGGCCCTAAAGAGAAATACCTTGGGGCTTCTTGTGAGCATCACTCCTAGGACCTGGGAAGATGTCTCAATTAGATGCCAATGTTTCTCTAGGGAAAGAGATGTGCCTATCTGGCAAACGTGAGTAGGTCCAGCACGATTACTGCTTCAGACCACTGGGACAGAAGCCAGAAGTCACTGAATGAGTTAGGAGAGGTGGAGAGCACTTCATGCAGCCAGGCTGTGCTGTATCACCTTCTGACCTAGCGCCGCAGATAACCGCCTTGGACCTTGTACACCGTGACCGAGACTATCAACATTGCCCCCTGGCGCAGTGAGTCTCAGGCGGTGAAGACGGCCACCCGAGCTTTGCCCAGAAGTCCCTCGCAGAGCATCCTGGGAGCTGTAGTCCATTATCTCCCCGGATCCAACGCGCCTCATTAAACTGGCATGGGGCTACACGGAGCGACACCTACCGCGTGGGGAGGACGAGAGCTCAGGGAAAGAGAGCAGGGAATATAGCCGTCCGTGAACTACAACTCCCGGCGTGCCTTGAGCGGCGTCGCTCTGCCCTGTGGGAGCCGTAGTTCCGGCGCGATTCCAGTGCCGCGTGCGCCCCCGACGCGCCGTAGCCGCGGGCCCCGGCTGGGCGCCACGCTACGGAGGAGGCGTAAGGCGTACCGGGTGGGCCGGGCGGGACGGCGGGCGCTACGGAGGCGGCGTAAGATTGCCGGGCCGAGACTAGAGCTTCGGGGCCGAAAAGCGCTAAGCCGGCGGAGCATCGCGGCTGGCGCGAAGGGGGCCTTAGTGCCCTCCGGTTGAAGTTGTGGGTCAACCGATTGAGGGCCGGCACCAGGGCCGCGCCCGCCTAGCCCGACCGCGAGCGCTGAGAAGGCGCCGCCGGCTCGCTAAGGTGAGTTCCACGGTAGGCGGCGGGCCAGCCGGCCTAGGGACTCATAGAGCTCGGCCTCGGGGCATCAGCCCGGATACTCCGTGTTTGCTTTGGGAGCAATAGCCTGGTTTGTGGCAAGCTCGTGGGTGAGAGGGAAGGGCTGGTCGTGTGGGTCACTCGAGGCCAGCCCAGGAACCTCAGACGCAGGGGACCCTCAGTGCCTGCCTGTCCTTGAGTGCCCTCTTGTCTGGGACTAAGCAGCGTTGGCCCACTCTGTACGAATGTGTATGTAGTGGGGGCTCTGCCTGAAGAAATCTGCAGCTACCTGGGGCGGCAGAGAGTAGCGCGTAGGGCGTCCTGTGTGCCCTCCCATCCCACACTTCCTTCTGTTTTTGTGGGCCTGTCAGTAGGCTGGGAAAGTTACAGAGTGGCCCCTTGACAGCTGCGGGATTTTCTTTTTGTTGTCTGGAAAGGGGGCCCTTCTAGGTCTGATCTGGGAACCCATTTGTGTGGCTCGATGGCCCTTGCTGCGCTGGCTCTCAGGGTCCCTGTAGTTTGTTACTAGACACCGGTAACAGGACCGTGAAACACCTAGACTCTAAAACAGGATATCTTCCCGAGCTTCAGGACTCTTAAACACCCAGGCTGAGAACCTGAGAACCTTCTTGGGCATTTGGGGCTGGCCCTTCAGGTCATCAATACCCGCATCAGGAAGAGCCTCTCCTCAGCAAGGAACTTGAGTTCTGCCCCTCCAGGGGCAGTTCCCTTGTCTCAGTCTGGAGCTTGCCTCCGAGTTTCTCCCTGCTTCCAGAGTCTGACTGTCAGGGATGTCCTCAGGACCACAGTTCTGTAGAATAGGATAATTGTGTCTTATTGAACATCAACCTTGTTTCCATGAGGTAGTAGATCCTACTTCCTTTGTGGTCTCCTGCTCCAGAGTGATGCGCCTATTTCTTTCCCAACATCTGAGAATCCTAGGAACTGTTTGAATGGCAAACAGGTCAGTGACCTCAAGGAAGGCAGATTTAAACCTTGCTGGGTCCATGGCTCCAGATACTGTTCAGCTTTATGGGGACTTACCCATCAGAACCTCTGCTGGCCATGGTATCTGAGAGCAGGAGGAGCCAGGCCCTGACCCCACATCTGGGTAGAAGCCTCAGCTTGGCCTCCTGAAGAAATGGGTTCTTTGCTCTCCATCCTTGGATCCAGGCTTTGCCCTGGTTCTGACTGTCAGGCTTTGTCTACTCCCAAGCCTTCCTGGCCCCTATTGTACATTATCTGGGCCTTGGGGCCAAATAGGTAAGCCATTTTTACAGTTGAGGAAACTGAAGGACAGCAGTTGTCAAGGTAGGGGTAGGTGGAGTTCTCTCTGAACCCCTTTCTCCTTCCACATTCTCACTGGTAGTACTTGAGAGAAGAGCCTTTTTTGGTGCTCTAAGAGTCCTCCGTGTGTGTGCTGTTGATGAGGTGATCAGTTCAGAGCCTGAGGAAGGTAGAGCAGTCCTTTGTCCAGCTCTGTGCTCTCTAAGGTCAGCGCTGCCTCTTCATCCCCTAGACAATGGCTGGGGCTGAGAGCAAAATTTAAAAAAAAAAAATAGAAAAAAAGCAGTAGATGAAAAAATGTTGAACTCTTTGGAAAACAAACACCGAAAGCCAAGATCACCAGTAACTTGTCACATTGGTTTATCCTGGTGTCCTCACTGCCTGGCCTGGGAGGCTGAATGTGAAAAACACAGCTATGGTCTTAAGGCTCTGGGCCCAAGCCTGGAAAAAGGACACTTCCTGTCTCTTCCCCCTCTCCCAGGGGTGTGGATTGTTCTTTTTCCTGGCTGTGCATCTCTTGCCTGGTCTCCACTTCATACTGGCTATGTCACCTGATAAGAGCGTCCTGAAATGCATGTGGTCCTGGTTCCAGATGTTCCTAGTCTCCTAACCCCTCAGGCTGGATGCTCTCCGCCATTTGACCTTTCCACATTCCCGGTATGTCTGTCTGGAGCCATTTGACCCTTATATGTCTGATACCATTCTGGTTTATCCTGAGGGGCCTACCGGGGGCACCCCAGCTTCCTGAGTCTCCTGTTCTCACGTCATGTATGTTATTTCTTAGAAGGTCCTGGTACCCAACTCAGTCCAGCCCCACCCTGAGCAGGTAGCCAATAAACATCCTCAGTTGGCTGCTGACCATTGGTAGCCTTGGGTCAATTGACTTCTATTTTTTTTATAAATATATATAATTTATTTAATTTTAAGCACATTGGTGTGATGGTGTTAGATTCCTGATCCAAACTGAGTTATAGACAGTTGTGAGCTGCCATGTGGGTGCTGGGAGTGTTTGAACCCAGGTCCTCTGGAAAGGCAGCCAGTGCTGTTAACTACTGAGCCATCTCTCCAGCCCCCGTTCAATTGATGTGGGTAGCATGTGGTCTCTGTGGAAACAGGGACCTGGCCTCATCTTGTTTCTCAGTCTGAGAAGGAACTTAGCAGCCTATGACCCCTGTGTAAGTGTCACTTACAGAGGAGGCTGAGGGTTGAGGCTGTGGTTGAAAACCTGCTTAGCCACACGATTGCCACTTTGTGAGTCATGGCATAACCAAGTGGAACCTTGCGACCAGTGGACCAAAGAGCATCTTGATGTGGGCAACATGTTGCTTCCTAGGCTGGTCCTACTAGGCAGTTTTCCAAGATGGAATTAGAGGAGGACAGGGATTCTCTACCACAGTGTGGAGATACAGGAATGATAGTGGGGGCCCTAAGGGGCTGACCGGTCTCATCACTGCTCTTTGTACTCTTCTGCACAAGCTGCCGCATGGGAAACCAGTGATGTAGCTGTCTCTCTCTAAGGATTCCCCAGGCACCAGCACAGGCTTGCTCAAGTCTTCGTGTTAGGAAACCAACGGGAATAATGTGCATTGGCCTCAACTCTCTTTTATTGCCAAATGCATAGTCATGGCCTCCTGCTTCCCTGATACTGCTTTCCCCACTTCCCTGGTGGCTAAGCTGGAGGATGGGCTTGGGCAGAGCTTTGGGATAGTGGAAGAAATACATGTCGATAGTTGCTGTCTGAAAATGTCAAGGTGCAGCCGTGCCGCTGCTAATAGGATGGGAAAGCTGTGGAGTGCTCCTTGCTGCAGAAGTTGTTCCCATGCCCTCCTCCAGGGTTCTTAAAAAGTTGCCCTTTAGACTTAAAGAACTTCCAGACTTTCTGTCCCTTTCTTGAGCTTGCTGACCGCACACCATTTGATGGGAAAATCAATGAGTTGTAGAGCTTTCTGGAGCACCTGCTTTTATGCAGATGTGGAAGGGCCAGAGCCTTTGGGAGAGGAAGCAGTGAGCTTGAGTGTCCCTATGATTCTTGTTCTGTGGATGGCAAGGCCACCAGGCTACCTTCTACCTTCTCTTTTAAAATTGTATTCCACAGCAAACAACACTGAACTTGTGAACTAAAAACTGAAATCCTTTCTTTTCCTGGCAACATTTTGAAAAACATAATTTCCCTTTTCAGAGTGTATAACGAAGGTGGTGCACAACTCCAGAAACACAGAAGGGTGTTCAGGGACCGTTTTCCTGTCTAGGAGGCAGCAGGGCCAGCTTGTAGATGTCTCCGACTAGCTTTGCTCCAGCCTCAAGAACTGCTGTAGTTCACCTCAGCAGGATCGGTGTGTCTCATTTGTTCTGAACAGGCCTGTAGCTGGAGGCCCCACTGCTGTTCTGAGGTCCAGCATCCTCGTGTGTGTGTGTGTGTGTGTGTGTGTGTGTGTGTGTGTCACTCTGTGTAGCCCTGGCTCTTCAGGACTCACTCTGTAGACCAGGCTGGCCTTGAACTCAGAGTCCCCTGCTCTGGAGTGTTGGTGTGCACAGCTACGCCCAACTCCACTGTCCGTTGCTTACTGCTGCTTAGGAGCTGGAGACCAGGAAGTACTTGGCAAAAATGGAAAAAAAAAAAATCTCGAACTCAAGGTTAAAAACTACTTTGTGATGCGTTCTGGCTTCATCTCCCATTCAGGAGAGTGAGAGACTTTAAGACAGCACCCTTCTACCTAAGTCTTTATCGTACTTACTCTTGGCCCTTGGGTGGGTTTTTCATTTTCAGTAGAATCTCTGGTTCACTTTCTGAGTTCAGCTCTCTCCCTTTCTGTTGTGTGCAGGTGGAGGGTGATGACCACTGTCTCCAGTATTATTCATATGAGAAGGCAGTGGCTAAGAGAGTAGAGGAGGTTGCAGTGGCCCAGAAAGGAAGTGCAGGATGAGGACACATGAGTATCCTGCCTGGCGTGGCAGCATCTGCCATAGTGAGCAGGTGCCGAGAAGAGCAGAGCTTTGCAGCTTGAAACAGTGGTTACCCATTGGCAGTTGGAGTGACTGAACAGTGCCAGGACCTGAGTCCAGGGAATCCTGGTGACACTCTGCTGTTCCCCTGAGCCCTGCCCCAACCTGGGCACAGTTCCCTGGCAGTACCTAGACAGCCTAGGCTTCCTTGCCAGCTACTACTGATCTGTGGCCCTGACAATGAACTCTACCCAAGGGCAGAGCCAAGTTGAGGAACATCAGGACAGGATCTTGAATAACCCCCTCTGTTGTCCTACCAATGCCACATCCTGTTTGCCATGGACAGGTTGGTTCCTGTGGCAATAGCAGTAAAGAGCCAGCAAACCGTGTTGTCTCCTGTGGTCTCTGGCTAGGGAGCAGACACAACTTTATAAAGGGAAGGAGTGCCTAGGCAGCATATGCTTAGGTGGGGCAGTAAATAAAGGCTCTGGCCATAGCAGTGTGAAGAGGGCAGGGCCTGAACCGCATAGCCAATCAAGACTCATTAGCAGGACTTTGCTCATGCAGGTAATCCCAAAGGCTGCATTTGGCATTCTTGGGCCAGAGTGCAAACCCTGATAGGAGGAGAGTGCTGTCTTGGTGAGCGCTGCAGTGCAGCCTGTTGAAAAGTTGGACACACTGACATTTTGTCATCTGCGTGGCCTCAGGTGAGCTAGTTTATCAGGCACCGTGGCTTGTTTGATGGAGCCGCAGAGGTGAAGAGCCCCTTTCTCCGGGCCAGTGCTCTCTGGTGACCAGCCCTCTGCCCTGCCAGCCGGGTTCTCTGGCTTTACAGAAACTGTTTTGGGGGAAGCTGTGCTAGTGGGGTTTGGTTCTGTCTCTTGGGCCTCATACCTTCTTGGATGTACCACCTGAGATGTCTGCCTATGACCTGCCAGTGACTCCCACCTGGAATTCTTGTGCTGTGGTATCTTGGCCAAAAAGAGGCTCAAAGAGCGGAGGGTGGTCCATTTCTGTGGGGGCACTCTGCCTATTTTCAGGAAATGCTGTTCAGCCAGTTCTCACAGGGTTGAGTCCTCCCAGCCTAGTTTCTTGAGGAGGATTCACTTCCTGTCCCCAGGCCATTTCCTCTGGAGCTGGCCTTGATGTCAGCTGTGTTGACTGAGTTGTGTCCCAGCGGTGGTTTCACAGCTGGACTGACTGCCTCCTGCCCTGGTAGGTACAACGCTAAGGTATGGTAGATAGCTATTGGTGCCAGGAGCGGCTAGCATTCATGTTCTGTCTTGCCATCCACTGTCTCAAGAGATGAATGATATTGGGGTTACTGCAATTAGAATGGGAGAAGATGGCCCTTCCTAAAATTACCAAGAGGAGGAGCTTGTGTGGTAGGTTTTCTACTCAGTTGGTTTGAGAACCCCATTCTATTCTTATTTTACTGAGGTTGAGTACTGTGCTCAGGGCACTCCTAAATGGGGGACAGGGAGACACTGTACTTCCTATACCAAGAACCCTAGCCTTGACTTAGTGATATCCCCAGATTTCCCTTCCGAGAATGAGGTATCCCACAAGTCCTTGGGAGCGCTGGATAGGAAATACTGACTTGGCTGTTTTAATGTGAGGCAAAAAAACAGACTTTACTAAGGGACCCTCACGGTGGGTTTGCAGCCCTTAGGTCTCATGGCTTATGAAAGCCACGATGGTCCCCACCCAACCTCCAGCCCTGATCACCAGTGAGGAAGAACTGTGGGCCTGGCCTACCTGGGATGTACTAATACCTCACCTCCAGATGTACTGTCATGGCCAACACCTTCTCTCAGAGGACCCTCGGAGCTGAAGGTGGAGCTGGGGACAACAGGAAGAAGCTGTTGATGTTATCGCTAGGACTCCTGACAGAGGGTGTACGTGGCTCTATGCAGAGTCCATGGCGGCGTCATCCTGTCTTCTCATGCTTGTCCTGGGTGGACATTCTCCAGCTGCCCTCAGCATGTGCGGAGAACACCTCACACCAGTCTGGGGACATGCTGATCCACCTTGATAATTAACACTTTGGCTTTCAGAACAGTGGCGGCCCCACTTCCTTGCTTCCTTGAGGCCTGATCTAGGCCACTGTCCCATTTAAAAGTAGAACAGTTCCCAAATGCAAATAAGGGAGGAACTGACTGATTTGTGGAGTGGGAAAGGCATAAGCCCTAGGGCTGATAAGATGGGTGACCCTATCTCTCAACTCTTGTGATCCTTAGTCCACCCTGCCCTTCTGGCTCTTGTTGGAGACTGATGTGCTTACACTTAAGTCATGTAGCAGCAAGACAGCGTCTGGGGTAGGATCTCTGAAAATCACTGTTTGCTGTGTCCAGCCTCCTAAGACAGCCTGACCTGCAGCAGAGGTCAAAGGGTGTTTGCTAAGCACACAAACTGGAATAAAAGGAGGTGCAAGTGAAGTGCTTTCAGGAGGAGGGGGGGCTTTGTCCACCAGCAAACCCTGTCAGAGAAGACAGCCCTTGGGGTGGCTCAGGCCTGCCTCCCAGAGTGGGGGCCATACTCTCTTCTTCCTGTTCTCTTTGGAGTACAGCCTAGGCAATCAGAATGTGAACAAAAACTGGATCCACCTGTGTTGGCATTCTTCCGTGTCCCTGCCTGTCACCACATGCTAATTATATTGGTGTGCTCTGGCCTAGATGGGAGAGACCTCGGAGGGGCCAGCCTCCTTCACTCAAAGGGGAAGTCCCAGTGTCCCTGGCAAAGTGGCCTGGGTGTGATAATTGCTTTTATAGATGGTTGGCCAAGCCAGAGAAACAGCCAACATGCTCTAGCTAGCGCTGCTACTGAATTCCCCTTCTACCCTTTCAGAGGTCCCTGAGTGCAGTTGTCAGAACACAGAAGGAAGGCATGTAGAACCTTCTATACAGCTGTCTACCATACATGTGGAGTTAACAACCACCAGGTCTACAGAAGGTGCTGGGGACTATAGTCGTGCCAAAAAGGCCTGCAGAAGGAAGGTGGGTTTCAAGAAGCACACATGTACAGTTGGGTGTGGTGACACATGCTTATAATCCTTTACTTGGGAGGCAGTGACAGGAGGATCCGGAGTGGAAGAACATCCTTGGCTACATAGTGTTTTAGGCTAGCTTGGGATACATGAGAAATACTGGTGTCAGCCTCTTGAGGTTAAGAGGGCCCCCTAGGCCAACAAAGAACTAATAGCCAACTGCTCTCTGGTGTGTGTGTGTTGGGGGATAAGGGAGTACTATGACTGCTAGTGTCTTTTAGGTGGCCTTTAGTCAAGACAGAGGCTCCTCAGCACACCAAGGGACTCTCCATCCTAACAGTGGATATTGTTGGGACATTGTAGCATGGAGAACTGAGAGCATTGCTCTTCCTGCCTACCTTTCTTCTTTGTTCTGTACACTTAGCAAAAAAAGAATGTGCTGTCCCTACCCTTTCAAGAGATCCTATGCTTAAGGCATCCCCGGTGAGCAAACACAAAGGCAGGAGGAGGATAGTCCCTGGACAGGATGATGAGAGGGATAGGTGGGGATTATAGGAGCTATGGGGCAAGCAGCACTCAAGCCCATGCAGAACTCTAATAGCTTCTGGAGAAACCGGTACTCCCCCTGAGGCAGATAGGTAGCCCATGAATATAGTGTGTGCTTTCACAGTGAATGTGGCAAGGCCCAGTGTTGGCAGTAGATCACCTCAGGACCCTATTGTAAGCAGTTTCTGCCCCATGGGCATCTCCTCTGAGCCCAGCTCCCAACACTCTTCCCTCCCTCTTACCTGCTCAGGGTTTGAATATGAGAGAGGAGCATCAGAAATGCTGGGGTGCATTTCTCACAGGAGTCTCCTGTATTGCCAGGGCTTGTCAGTTTGGGGGATTGTTCCGGCGCTGACAACCACCAGAGAGGCAGGTGCACTGGGTGACCATTGTAATGTGGGACTGGTGGACAGAGCATGTGTTGCTGGGCACCTGAACATAATCCTGTCACCAACACCAACAGTTCACTAATATTCATACAAAGCAACCAGCATATGTGGCTACTGAGTCCCATGAAGTGACATGTCTTTGTTAAGATAGAAAACAGTCTAAAGATCTTGATCAGGGCCAAGTGCCATAATTGTAGTACTCAGGAAGCTGAGGCAGGAGAATTGGGAGTTTGCTCCCAGTTTAGGCTACATCATAAGACCCTATGTGAAAACAATCAAAGTCAGTAAGAGTGCAAGATTAGCTAAGGTTACTTAGTAATACCCTGAGTGGGCTAGGGAGTCAGGAGAGGCACCGTGACCAAAAAAGGGATACTTAGTAACTCAGTAATGTCATTTGTGATAATTTCATACTGAAAGGACATCATTCTAGATATGTTGTTACACAAAGTGTGCTGAAATCTTTTTACCTGATCTTTGTTTTTGTTGTTTTGTGGGTTTTTTTAAAGACTTATTTTATATATATATATGAATATATTTTATACATTTTCTGTACATGTATGTATGTGAATCACATGTGTGCCTGGTACCCATGGATGTCAGAACAGCATGTCAGATCCCCTAGAACTGGAATTATAGATGGTTGTGAACCATCTGGGAATCCAACTCAGGTCCCATGCAATAGCAACAAAGTACTCTTAACCATTGAACCATCTCTCAAGCTCCCTGTTTTGTTCATTTTTGAGACTGAGTTTCACCATGCACCCCAGACTGTCCTAGAAATCTTGATTTCTTCTTCAGCTTCCCTAGTACTGAATTACAGCTCTAAACATACCCAGTTCCACCTGTTATTTTTTGAGCTTTTTATATTATTATTAATATTATTATTATTATTATTAGGGCAGGGAACATGTGCACACATGTGGAAGTCAGAAGATGATTTTGGGAATTTTTCCACTGTGACTTCTGGCCAGATCTCCAGCCCTCTCTTCGTTTTTTTTTTTTTTTTTTTTTTTTTTTATTTATTTACTTATTATGTATACAATATTCTATCTGTGTGTATGCCTGCAGGCCAGAAGAGGGCACCAGACCCCATTAGAGATGGTTGTGAGCCACCATGTGGTTGCTGGGAATTGAACTCAGGACCTTTGGAAGAGCAGGCAATGCTCTTAACCTCTGAGCCATCTCTCCAGCCCCCTCTCTTCGTTTTTATGACTCTGTGTGGCTTGCAGGAATCACGAACCTGTACTATACCGTCTAATCTGGGCCGGCCAGCCCTCGGTAAAGGAACACTTGGGAGCATTTGCGGTGTCTTGTGCTGTGTAATCTCTGAGAGAAGCCACAGACATCATGTAAATAAATGAGCACAGCCTTGTCTAGCCAGACCATTTGTAGACACTGAAATGTGAATTTCAAGCCTGACATGGTAGCTTACACTTGTAGTCACAGTACTTGGGAGGCAGAGGCAGGAGGACCTTGAGTTGAAATGCAATCTGTGCTGCATAATGAGACCCTGTCTTCAGAAAAAGGGTGACATTTTAGCTCACATAAGTTTCATTTCTCATACTCTTTCATTCTTTTTTTTTGAGGGGGGGGTTGCGGGTATTAAAACAACTCTGTAAGCCAGGCTAGCTTTGAACTCAGAGAAATCCACCTGCCTCTTTCTCCCAAGTGTTGGAATTAAAAGCGTGCACCACAACTACCTGGCTTGTTTTGTTTTCTAGCCATTCCAAAGTATGAATTAAAAGCTCTCAAATATGACAGGGTCACCAAGCTAATAGGGCCAGTCCCTTGGCAAAAGCAGTCCCTTACATGCTAACTCAGAAGGTAGCTGGGAACACTACTTCATGGGAGAAACACCTGGTTCTAACTGCAACCTCATGGTGAGAGGTTGCAGGACTACCTGGCCCCATGCCTGGGTGTGTTAGAGAGAGTTTGAGCTTGATGCTGGTGATCCTCTCAGGTGTCAAGTGCTGATTCTCAGAAGTACTACACAGGCTGTTACCTGTCATGTGGGCCTGTCCCTTGATGCCATAGTACTTTAGGTGTGTCTCTTGGCTCCTTATATCAGCCTCCCCTAATCTATACCCTAATCCAGAGTCAGTGTTATAGAGGCATACTCAGAAGCCAGAGAAAGTGCTATCAGTGGGTTGTAAGGGAGCCAGGGGTAGGAACTGCTGAAACCAGGGCAAGTGTGTTGTCTACCTATCCGGACATCTTAACCTAGTGCCCAAAGAGGGGACACACACACACATAGACCCAGTTACCCTGTGTGTGTTGGTCTCCCCAACTGCCAACAGGTATAAACTGACTCTCCCTGCAGCACAAAAATCTACCCTCTTCCTCCCAGTCATGGACAGTTTCTCGGGTTCCCTGGCATTCTCCAGGTCTAGGGTTTGCCTGGTAAGTGTGTTTACACAGTCAGCAGCTGCCCTTCTAAAGGCACAGTTTGGCCCTGACCTCTTAGCTCTTCAAGGGCCATCCTGCTGTGCCCTCTGCTCCTTCGTTGTTTTCCCTTTCCTGTGGGCTAAATGTCCCCTTGATAGTCTCTTCTGTGTTAAGGCAAACTGTTCTGATGGAAGACTAGAGACTAGTTTGAGAGGCGGTGGGTTTTTCAGGTTAGGGTGATAACCTGAAACCCTAATATGCCTCAAGTCAGGGAGCTGCAGCTCCATTTGGTGCTGACCTTTGGTTTCTGGCCTATATTCCCTTGTGGGGCTTGTATATGGGATGTGCCCTACAGTGCTGAATACTTTTAAAGTCATGCCCAGGTCCCTGAACCTCACTTTCCCCTTGTATACCCCAGGCCGCTTGGCATACTGGGAAACTCTCCCAGGGCCTAGAGTTCATCTGTGTGAATCACACTGTTTCTTCTCTCTTTTTATTCTGTTTATTTCTGTTGTTGTGTCACTGACCAGCCGGCTGCCCTTTCTCCGCTGTGGGCATTCTCCTCTCTCCATGCTTCCGTTCGCGTGCCACCGGCCAGAGGTGACCAGGCCCGGCTCTCTACGTGGCCACTGTCAGGGGGGCCATGGGGAGCTCCGCCTCCTCCTTGGCTGCCGAGACGGAGTCAGACCACGGCTTCCCTGGGGGGCCACCCTACCCAGGGCCCCCGGCAGCAGCTGGCTGGTGTAGGAGCGGACCTGGGGAGACTGTCTGGGGAAGTGCTCTGGTCACCAGACAGCACCCACGTCCCCGGGCCCGAAGGTAAGAAGGTGGGGAGGGGCAACCCTGAGGGGTCTTAAACAGGAGACCTCTTTTTCAGTGTGTCCCTCCTTGGCACAGATGCTTGCTCAGAACAAGGGTCTCTGTTTATCAGTGCTCTCTGTCAACTCATTTCCCCTATCTGATGCAGGAGCTATCTGATCTGGGGTTATTGCTGCTCTTGGCTGGCGAGTCTGAGACTTTCCGTTGACTGAGGTTCTGCTATGGTCCACTGTTGAGCAGTACCTGCCTGCTGTCTTCTGAATTCCTATGAAGGCTGTCTGGAGACCCCCTGCCTTGGAGGCTGATAACTTCAGCCCTTGTAGTTAGCATGTATTAAGATGCTGGCTTGTTTCACACAGTCATCAGAATTGAACACTGCTCCCCTTTCCCAGCCTGTGGTACCTATGCTCCAGTATGGCTGTCTCTAGGGATGCCAGTCCGGCTCTGGGGAACCACAGCCTTTACCTGCAAGTCTTTTCTAAGACATGCATGTCATTTTTAAAGGAAGGATATCTGGCACCCCCTAAATATCCAGGGTTCCACCTCAGAGAGGTTGCAGACCTGCTCTGTTCTAGAGAACCCAGGTAACACTCTGATCTTTTCTTTACTCAGAGAAGTGCATGGCTGTGACTTCCACAAGCAGCTCACTCACCCATCTGTCAGTTAGGTGGGCATAGAGCGCAGACAGGAGACTGCCTTCTGAGCTGGCAGACAAGTGACCTTTAGGAGATGCTGGAAGGAGGCACGGAGACCAAATGAGTCTGTAGATCTGAGTCACTCTAGTGGTTGGGAGAGTCAACCACTGGAAATTCAAGGTCCAGAGAGACAGGACAAGCGGCACTATAGCAGGAATCTTCAAGCAAGTGGAGATGGTGCAGTTTCTCATGGGTGTGAAGGCACCACAGTGCCTCCGTGCCCTTAGTACTCAGGATGCTCCAGGCAGTATCTCTAATACAAGTTTTAACTCTGTTAAACAGTTTTATTAGAATATAACTTATACACTGTCTTAGTTTTTCTTTTGCCATGATAAAACACCATTGACCAAAATCAACTAGGGGAGGGAAGAATTTATTTTAGCTTACAGTTCCACAGCACTGTCTGTCATTAAGGGAACTTAGGGTGGAAACCTGGAGGCAGGAGCTGATGCAAAAGCCATAGAGAAGTGCTCTTGCTGGGTTGCTCCTTGTGGCTTGCTCAGCTTGCCTTATAGCAACCTGGACCACCAGTCCAAGGGTGGCACTGCCCACAGTGAGCTGGGCCCTCCTACAACTATCATCAGTCATGAAAATGCACCACAGAATTGCCCACAGGCCAGATAGCAGGGTATTTTCTAATTGAGGAACCCTCTTCCAGAATGACTCCAGCTTGTATCAAGTTGACATAAAGCTCCACACACCATCAAGTTCACCTGTTCTCAATGTCTGTACAGATCATTTTCAACCAGTTCATAGCTTTGTACAAACCCTTATGAGTTAGTTTGCACCTGAACGAGATTCTGTTTGTAGTCATTCTGTCCCTGCTGTGGCCCCAGGTAGCCACTAACCTGCTTCCTGTTTGTAGGTTTACCTTTTCTAGAGATTTCACATGTGACCACATGTCTGACTGGCTGCTTTCACTCAGCATACTGTCACTAAGGTTCATCCCCATTGTAGCACGGACTTCCATCTTTGCATGCTTCCGTCGTCTTCTGTTGTAGGAATAAGCTACGTTTGGCTTGTCTGCTCACTTAGCTCTTATGATGATGCCGTTTATAAACTTTCACGCTGAAGGTTTTATGTGGGCATGTGTTTAATTGTTTTGGGTGTATCCCTGATCCGGAGCTGCTGCTGTGTTTGTAGTGAGTTTACACAACATTCTGAGAAACACTGCTGTCTCGGGGGTTGGCCCACTTACATTCCACTAGCAGAGTTGGCAGTGTCCTCCGACTTTGATAATGCTTGCTATCATCTGTCTTTGACTCTAACCATCCTGCAGGGTGTGCAGTGGAGCTTTACTTGATTTAATTTGTATTTCTCTGATGACTATTGGTGTTGAACAGCTCATGTTCTCATATGTGTGTATATGTATGTGTGTGTCTCCTGAGGAAAAACTGTGAAGAGTCGAATGTCTAGGCCCACTGTGGCTTTATGTGCTGAGGCTATTTGCTGCACTTGTTTTCTCCGTCTTGTGTCAGTAAGCAGCGCTCAAGCAGAGAATGTCACCACATACATATCACATGGGTGGGTGGCTCTCCTGCTTTTATATCTTACTAAATTTATGTGTGTAGATGAAAGTTCAAGGTTTAAATTTTAAGTGAGTTTGGGGGTGATGGGTTGCTCAGCATTGTGTATCACACCCTATTGCTGCAGATTTTGGCAAGTTGCGGCAAGAGGCAAAAGAACATTGCTGAGAGTTTGGTGCAGCCTGGGCCACGTAATGAGTTCCAGGCTAAGCAGACTGCTGAGTGAGACTCTGTCTCATAAAGCAAAAGTAAAAGCACAAGATTTGGGAGGTTATAAAGGTGGCACAGTGGCTAAGAGCACTCACCACTCTTCCAGGAGTTCACATTGTGGCTCCTAACCACCTGAAACTCTGTTCCTGGGGATCCAATGGCTCTTCTGACCTGTAAGGGCTCCAGCATGTGCATGGTACATATCCATACATATATTGCTTAATATATGTGTATATTTAAAACACAAGATTTTTTTGTTTTGTTTTTGAGACAGGATTTCTATGTAGCTTTGGAGCCTATCCAGGAACTCATTTTGTAGACCAGGCTGGTTTCAAACTCACATAGATAGATCCGCCTGCCTCTGCCTCCCAAGTGCTGGGATTAAAGGCATGTGCCACCACTGCCCAACTAAAGCACAAGAATTTTGAGGCAGGTGAATCTCTGAATTTGAGGCCAGCCTGGTCTACATAATGAGTTCCGGGACAGCTGGGACTACAAAGAGAGACCCTGGCTCAAAATAAATAAATAAATCACAAGATTTTAAAATCCAGAACTATGGCCAGGCATGAAAGTGTGTGCCTGTAATTCCAACACTCTAGAGGCAGAAGCAGGAGGATCAGCAGTTCAAATACAACTTGAGCTATGTGAAGAAAGGAAAAATTTAAAGACATACAGAACTGAGCTAAGCAAAGAGGTGGGATTAAGAGGAGAGAGAGACCCAAGACTTGAGGATGTCTTTACTTCCTATTACTCCAGCCTCTTGCCAGGCCCTTCCCCTCAATTGGCATCCCCAGTATGTACTAGTTCTCACTAGGCCTAGGACTTAAGTAGGCAGCAGGCATCTGAGTTGAATCAGAAATAAACAGTGTTAATGATCTGGAAGAATTCATAAATATCCAAACTAGAGAGGGGATGGACATCGGAGGGTTACTGGACTAGTGACACTACTCTGTGGACACCCTTCAGGACTCCTTCCCCACATATGTGTGTATACTCACACACAGAAGTAACACAGCACAAGCATAGGAAACAGAGCCTTTCCCCCAGTGTTTGTAGGACATTGGGTGGGCTGGGAGAAGCATAGGGCAGAAAGCAGCAGTTCCTCATCATATCTCTCAGGACTGCCGCCCCCAGCTAGCTGGTACTCTCCTTTTGGGTAGCACCCATTGTATGGGTAAAAAGGCAACTCATCACCTGAGCCCAGGAGATCAAGGTACAGTGGATTTCCCTCCTCCACCAGTGAGAGCCCAGTATAGGAACCCTGCTTATATCCAGCCTCACCTGGCTGGTTAATCAGTAGACAGTTGATTCAGGCATTGGCTGCCTAGGGACAGAGGTAAGGAAGACACATCCATTCAGAAAAACTGAGCAGGCCATCCTGTAGTCAGCTAAGGAAAACAGTTTGGTACATCTCCCTGGAAAAGGGAGACACTACCCTCACCCTTATATAGGTCCTCAGGACAGGGTAAGAAACTGGCAAGGGTATGGCGTGGAGCTGCTCTGTGGAGCAAGGGCATCCCATCTTTTAGTGGCCTAATTAGCTAACCAGTCCTTCCTAAGAGGGGAGAGACTTCTTGCCAAGACCACAGCAGGATGCAGCAACCTCCTCTGGGTGCTCATTTCCTGGTTACTCAGGTAGACTCTGTAGCTTCGGAGCCTGTCACCTCCCTTTGCATGAAATTTGAGTGTTGCTCTGCCCAGGGAGCTGAGAACAAAGCCTGTGTCCTGAAGAGTTGGAACTACTTCTGTGAGCTCATGTGCTGTGATTTAGGAGTATTTGTGTTGATAATTCTAGAAAATCAAGTGCAAAAACCCTTTTTAATTTCTTTTTACTTCTGGATCTAGGAGTCGAGCCCAGTATCTCATTCATGCTAGTCAAGCACTCTGCCACTTAGCAACACTCTCGCTGTTGTGTTGAGAGCTTCTCAGAGGTTTTGCCAGAGTCTGTATACAGATTTTATTGGGTCTTCAGCTCTACACAGACTTTTGTGGTGGTTTGGCCTTGCCTGTGGACTTCAGGTCTTGAGCCCTGGGTCCCTTCCCAGGCCTTGCAGTAAAGGACTGGTCACGGACTATGGGCATTAGCAGGTGAACCAAGGAGGGTAAAGGGTAGAGGTCCTGGGAGGTTCATAGCACACGGCTGACCAGAACTACCCTAAGAGTCCTTGGTCTTGAGAGGTTTTCTGGTTACAGAAGACCCACAGCTTGGCCTCTGGAACAAGTTTGATCTTTAGGCACTGTTTTCTTTGGAGCTGTCCTGTACTACAGCTAGAGTCTTCCTGATTTCCTGTGTGGTTCCTCTTTCTCCTCTCATCCCAGTCAATGGCTGTGCTTTAGGTTCAACTGGGCCAAAGCCAGACCCTGGCCATCCCGGCTGTTTCCTGAGATGAATGAGCACCTGAACTTAGTCATTTTTCTTCTTGCTATAACAAAGTACCTGACGAGGATTTTTTTAAAAAAATATTTATTTATTATGCATACAATATTCTGTCTGTGTGTATGTCTGCAGGCCAGAAGAGGACAGCAGACCTCATTTACAGATGGTTGTGAGCCACCATGTGGTTGCCGGGAATTGAACTCAGGACCTTTGGAAGAGCAGGCGATGCTCTTAACCACTGAGCCATGTCTCCAGACCCCAGGAACAAGGATTTATTTTAGCTTACAGTTTTTGTGGGTACCTATTCCGTCAAAAAGAGGGGCTTGCTGGTGGGACTCAGTATATCTCAGAGGGACGAGAGTGGTCGCCTGCCTCTGCCTCCTGAGTGCTGGAATTATAGCCACCACACCTAGCTTATGTCAACAGTCAAGTCAGTCTCTTAACGATGAAGTTTATATAATTCCAGTACACAATGGCATAGAGTAAGCATACCCCCTTCCAAAAGAGAGGAAATGGGGCATTGCAAAGTAAAATAGGGCCAAGGAATACCAAACCCATACCCAGAAGCTCAATGTCCTGTACCTGTGGCTTATTGTGACATTCTCTAGACTCTAACAGCCTTGAATAACCCCATTCTCCACTTGTGCTGTCTCCAGCACACATAGCCGCTCTCCTAAGCCAGTTCCACTCCACTCCAGCAGCTTTCCTCAGCAGACATTCTATGGTCGTGACATTTCCAGCATCATGGGGTGTTCGTTGCATCTTGGAGTTTACCTTCACAGCATTGTGCCCTCTCAAGACCTTGCAGAAAATCTGACTAAGTATTCAAATATGTAAGCCTATTGGGTCATTTTTATTTAAACCATCACAAAGGGTACACAGTCTATTATTCAAGGAGAGCATTGCCATGGGCGCATGAGACAGCTGCAGTTAAGAAGCAAAGAAGCTCATGCTTTCTCCTTTTTTACATATTAATGTATGTTGTGTGTATACATCCATGCATGCCGTGGCTCACCTGTGGAGGCCAGAGGACACTTTCCATCCACCATGTGGGTCCCCAGATGTCAAACTCGGGTCACAGATTTAATGGCCCTCCTTTCCCCCTTTTTATTTAACCTGGAATCCCAGTCTATGGGATGGTGCTGTTCATATTCAGAGTGGGTATTCTGGGCTCAGCGTGGCGGGACATGCTGTTAATCCCAGTACTCAGAAGAGATAGAAGAGTCTTTATAAGTCTGAGGCCTGCCTGGACTACAGAGTGGATCTTCCCTCTTCAGTTAAACCTCTCTGGAAGCACCCTCAAAGATGCTACCAAGGTGTGTCTTCTGTGTGATTCCAAATCGAGCCGAGTAGACAGGAAGCATTAATTAGCCATCACAGCCTTCCTCAGTCTGTACGGTCAGTGGCCTAGAGCTGAATCAGAGGATGCCCTGAGAGCCCCTAGGAACATTTCATGAAGATTGACTTACCTCAGGAGGGGGAGGTAGCCTGTCAAACTCACTGTGGCCCACCAATGCCCTCTGGGATGCCCATCTTGTGCTATGAAGTAGATGTGCAGGTGGAGACAGTAGTGCTCTCGTATGGGAGAGGTGTCAGGGGACATCCTCTCTGCTGACACACTGTGTTCTGTCCTTAACCATGAGCCCTCTCCAAGGAAAGGAGTGGAGGAGAGAGGTCTGGTGATCTCCAGACTCTGACCTGAGCCTGGTACACCTGCACACTTGCTGCTCCAGGGCTCTCAGAGTCCCTTCTGTCCACTTGGGCCTTGCCCACTGTGGGCAAGGCCTTGGGCAGCTCAGCAGCTTCTGCACAGGAGCCTAAGCACCTCTACCTGTCTCTCCTGGGCTACCCAACCTATACAGGTAGAATGAGAATAAACCCTGGGCCCTTAGGCAAGTCTTCTTTTGGAGGGAAGAATTAGTTTTTGTTTGGTTTGTTTGTATGTTTTTCTTCTTCCTGAACCAAAGGTTAGAAGCATAACTTCGTGCTTCGTTGTAAAAAGCAATTGATTTTCCTAGAGGCAGAGCAGCTATGGTCAGTTCTACAGATAGGTATTGTGGAAGTGTGTTTGCAGCTCATCCTTGTTGTAGAGCCCAGCACCCTTTTCATCTGCCTGAGGGACCGGTCCCATCCTGGGAGCAGGCAGTCAGGCCAGGAGCCCAGGAAACCGGCCTCCACCCAAGCCCAGAGACTGCAGTCCATGTATTCTATGTGTTTGTTCAAAGCCCAGAAGCATGTCAAATTCTTTGAATAATGCAAGGTGCAAGCCTCATAACCTCACCTCCATCCAGGCTCACGCTGTGTCTGCTTTGTCTCCTCACTGTGTTTGGGTAGCCTTTCCAAGAAGAATACACACAGCCTTCCAGTACTCACTGCTACCCTGCTACAAGCCTAGTGGTGTGGCGTGTGCTAAGCCCATAGGAAAAGGCCAGAATGCCCAGGTTTAGCTCTGATTCCAACCTGACCTGAGGCTCAAGGAGTCTCCCTTGGCACCTATGGATGAGGGGGCTACAAAGCTGAGGATACACACTGGGCAAAGGCTCAGGCTGTTTTTGACTGAAGACTGCCCCCACCATTATCCCTAAGAACATTGCTGACCGCAAGGTGACCACACTTTCCATATTGCTGGCTCTACATCCAGTCAGGCATCTACCTCAGTCCCAGTCACCCTCCATGGAAAAGAGGTGTCCTTCTCCCCATGGAACATTGTGACTTTAGGCCTCAAAGAAGCCACACTAATCAGGTTCTTCCCTTGCAGCCACACGCATTCTCCTGGGTCTATGGCCACAGTTGGGGAGTGGTCCTGTGCGCGCTGCACCTTCTTGAACCCTGCCGGCCAACGCCAGTGCTCCATCTGTGAGGCCCCCAGGCACAAGCCAGATCTTGACCAGATCCTGCGGCTCAGCGTGGAGGAGCAGAAATGGCCCTGTGCGCGTTGTACATTCCGGAACTTTTTAGGCAAAGAGGCTTGCGAAGTATGTGGCTTTACCCCAGAGCCTGTTCCTGGAGCCCCTCTGCTGCCCATTATCAATGGGGTCCTGCCCAAGCCACCCACCATACTGGTGGAACCAAAGGGCAACTGCAGGGAGGAAGCAGGCCCTGTGCGGACAGCAGGGCTAGCGGCCATGGAGCCAGCCAGAGGGCACTCTGAGGAAGAAGAAGAAAAGGAGCAGGAGGACAAAGGGGAAGGGGCAGAACCTGGCAGTGGCTGGGCATGCCAGCGCTGTACACTGCATAACACACCAGTGGCCAGCTCTTGTTCTGCCTGTGGGGGACCCCGGAAACTGTCATTACCTCGCATACCCCCAGAGGCCCTGGTGGTTCCCGAGGTTGTGGCCCCTACTGGCTTCCATGTTCCTGCTCCATCCCAGCCTATCCTCCCTGGGGAAAGTGCTGATGCTGATTCTCCTTCAACCAGCCAGGGTCCCATCTCCACTGACCAGGAGCCCCCTAGGGTACCACCCTTCAGCCCCTTCTCGCCCACCCTACAGAACAACCCTGTGCCCAGAAGCCGCCGGGAGGTCCCCCCTCAGCTTCAGCCACCTGTGCCTGAGGCTGCTCAGTCCTCGACCTCCACAAGCTCCAAAGGGCCCCCACAGGGCCCTGGAAGAGCTGCAGCTGGGACCTCCCGCCTAGCTGAGCTGCTATCAGGCAAGGAGTTGCTACCAGGCAAGCGACTGAGTGTATTGGAGGAAGAGGCCCCAGAGAGCAGCCCTGCCCGCTGTGAGTCGTGCAGTGATGTCATTGACCTGGCTGGAGACACTGTGCGCTACACACCTGCCAGCCCCTCTAGCCCTGACTTCACTACCTGGTCATGTGCCAGGTGCACGCTTAGGAATCCCACAACAGTCCCCAGGTGTTCAGCGTGTGGCGGCTCCAAGCTGCATGGTTTCCAGGAGCACAGTGAGCCCCCTACCCACTGCCCCGACTGTGGTGCCGACAAACCTGGCCCCTGTGTCGGCTGCTGTGGACGAGCTCCCTCAGCACACAAGGCTGCCCGCCTCTTGCCTGATCGCCTGGGCCAGTGGGCCTGCCCTGCCTGCACCCTGATCAACACACCTCGGGCCAAGCACTGTGCAGCCTGCCATACACCACAGCTTCTAGTGACCCAGTGCCGGGGGGCTACACCCCTGAGGCGCAGGGAGAGCATGCACGTGGAGAAGCGGAGGCAGACAGACGAGGGCGAGGCCAAGGCACTCTGGGAGAACATAGTGGCTTTCTGCAGAGAGGTAAGGAGCTTCTCTTCTGAGACTGAGAGGCAGCTTGGCCCAAAGTAACTAACATTTGCCTCCACTATTCATGTCACAGTCCCTCAGCTCCCAGGCCTCCCATGTCTAAGCCCACAGAGAGATGAAGATACAGTGAGGCTGTCCAACACAGGGCAGCATGCCCCATTAAAGCTCAAGGCTGGGATACCTGGTGCTCCATTTGAGCTGCAGAGCCTGAACCCTGGGTGGCTTCATCCTTGGGTCAGCTGAAGGAGCAGCTGGAGCTGTGCCATCTCCCAGGCTAACATGCTCACTGTGGCCTGGTTGCCACTGGCCTACAGTGTCATGGGCAGGAAGGCCATGTGTCCCCATGCCCACTCAGGATCATCCTGATGGTGAGCCCTTCAAACCATTCAGTTGCCTAGCACTAAGGTCGGTATAATATACAAGAACCCCACCCCAGCCTTCTAAAGCTCTCTTGGGAGGGTGGGGTCTTTCCCCTAAAAGGTAGAGTGGAATCATTCTGGGCCTGAGGCTGCCCTGCCCAGCCTGAGTGTCCGGCCATGGTCCCTGCAGAACAGTGTGAACTTTGTGGATGACAGCTTCCCCCCCGGGCCTGCATCTGTCGGCTTCCCAGTGGGTGACAGCGTCCAGCAGCGAGTGAAGCAGTGGTTGCGGCCCCATGAAATCAACTGCTCTGTCTTCAGGGACCACGGCACTCCGTGGTCAGTCTTCCACACCCTGAGGCCCTCTGACATCCTACAGGGCCTGCTGGGGAACTGCTGGTGAGGCTCCAGGTTCCTGCCAGGAACGAACAGGCTCGGGAGGATGGAGGCTACTGGTCCAGTTGTGGGCATGTTGTGAAGTTGTCTGGCTCCATCCAGGTTCCTGAGTGCGTTGGCAGTCCTGGCTGAGCGTCCCGACCTCGTGGAGAGGGTGATGGTTACACGTAGCCTGTGTGCAGAGGGCGCCTACCAGGTGCGGCTGTGCAAGGACGGCACGTGGACAACGGTGCTGGTGGACGACATGCTGCCCTGCGATGAGGCCGGCTTCCTGCTCTTCTCACAGGTGGGGCAGCAGGTGGGAGGCTGGGGCGGAAAGCCAGGCAAGCTGTGACTCTGATCCCTCCCCCAGGCACAACGGAAGCAGCTGTGGGTGGCCCTCATTGAGAAGGCGCTGGCCAAGCTGCACGGCTCCTACTTTGCACTCCAGGCAGGGCGTGCCATTGAAGGCCTGGCCACACTCACCGGTGCCCCTTGTGAGAGCCTGGCGCTGCAGGTCAGCTCCACTAACCCCCGAGAAGAACCTGTTGATACTGACCTCATCTGGGCCAAAATGCTGAGTTCTAAGGAGGCTGGGTAAGAGGTGGTCGCTGCCATGGTCTGTGGCATTGGGCGGAGAGAAGAGTGGAGTGGTGGGAGAAGTGGGGCCAGCGCCCTCTGACTGCCCGCATCTAGCTAGGTGCTTAGCAAGCCGTAGCTAAGAAGTATAGCCATTCTAGGTAGCCACTCTAGAAAGAGCCCAGGTCTCATTACCTCCCACTTAGGAAAAGACAAACAAGAGTTCACAGAGGGACCCTGAGGAGTAGGAGGAGGTGTTCTGAGACATGCCACACCCTGGTCGGTGTTGTGAACCTTGGTCTAGAAGAGTCTAGACCCAAAGACTTACAGAAGTTCTAGTCCTGGGAGAGAATGCCAAAATCCCTGCCTCCCGCTGAACCTGGGCAGTGCTACTGCCCACATTTCAGGCCTAAGCCTTCAGAAACCAGCTTGTTCTAGCCCAGGCACGCTGAGCTCATCCAGAAAGCATGTGTCACATGGGTCCCAGACTATACCCCCATATTCAACAAGGGTCATCTCCCCTTTGTCCATCCATTCCATCAGCCAGTGTCACTCTGCCCAAACAGGTTTCTCATGGGTGCCTCCTGTGGGGGAGGTAACATGAAGGTAGATGATGCTGCTTACGAGAGCCTGGGTCTGCGCCCCCGCCATGCTTACTCCATCTTGGATGTTCGTGATGTTCAGGGCTCCAGGTAAGGGCCCAGCTGGCTGAGGGTGGACAAGTGCGTGGGCACACGGCACATAGTCTTGGTTCTCAGTCCTGTGATCTACAGGCTCCTGCGACTCCGGAACCCATGGGGCCGTTTCTCCTGGAATGGCAGCTGGTCGGATGAGTGGCCACACTGGCCAGGGCACCTGCGAGCTGAGCTCATGCCACATGGCAGCAGCGAGGGTGTTTTCTGGATGGAGTATAGTGACTTTATCAGGTACCTGGATGCCCCCACCTTTCCTGTGACCAGATCAGATCCTCAGGGATCTGGTCTAGGTAAGCAGCTTGTCTGTGTCCCAGCTCCTGCGGGCCCCTGAAAAGCAACTCTTGGTCTGGCCAAGGAATTTAGGTTTATATGAAGCAGGACTTGTGTGTGTCATTCTGCACCCCGTGGTATTCAGGAACCGTATCAGTTTGCTGTCACTGTGGCAGATGCTGGAGGAGAACAGTTTAAAAGCAGGAGTGAATAGGTATGCTAGCACACACATCTGTAATCCCAACACTCCAGCAACTGAGGGAGGAGGGTCCCAAGTTCCTGAAGTACATAATGAGTTTCAGGCCAGCCTGGGCAATATGAGACCCCATCTCAGAAACAAAGCTTACTTTGTTCATGGCTTCAAAGATTTCAGTACATGATCAGCTGACCATTGCTATAGATCTGGTAAGGCAGAAGGGCATGGTAGAGCAAAGTGCTCACCTTGTTGCCGTCAAGAAACAGAGACAGACAGGTAGAGGCCACACATATCCTTCAAAGACCAGGCCTCAACCTGGAAGTGTCCTTCCTCCAACCAGGCACCACCTCTTGATAGCCTGTTCATTCAGCTGTGAACTCATCAATGGCTTCACCCACTGATGAGGTCCGTTCCCTCCTGACTGCAGTAGCATCACCAGCCGGGGACCAGATACTTCACGTGCAAACCACAGCAGGGCTACAGCTTAGAGAAGTGCTTCCTGCTTAAGGGGCACCCAGGGCCAGGGAAGAGTGGTGAGAGATAGCTAAAAGGGAATGGTGAAGCAGGGAGACTGCCGTGAGTGCTGAAGGCTGAGAGCAGAGGCTGTAGTGTGAGCGCCGCATCCCAGAGCTGGGGCATTGGGCTGCACTCTGCTCAGTTGCCCCTTTCCCTCACTGTCTAGGTACTTTGACTCTGTGGACATCTGCAAGGTACACTCAGATTGGCAGGAGGCACGGGTTCAGGGATGTTTCCCAAGCACTGCCAGTGGACCAGTGGGTGTGACCGCGCTGACAGTGCTGGAGCGCGCCTCCCTGGAGTTTGCCCTTTTCCAGGAGGGCAGCAGGTAGGCAACAGGTTGAGCGCTGTACGGAGCTAGAAGCTCATGGCTATGGCCACGTGAGCAGCAGCCCGTTATCTCTGGCCCTCAGGCGCTCGGATTCAGTAGACAGCCACCTCCTGGATCTGTGCATCCTGGTGTTCCGGGCCACTTTTGGCACTGGTGGCCGCCTGAGCCTGGGCCGCCTCTTGGCCCACAGCAAACGTGCTGTTAAGAAGTTTGTGAACTGTGATGTCATGCTGGAACCTGGCGAGTATGCTGTGGTGTGCTGTGCCTTCAACCACTGGAACCCTGCTCCACCAGGGCCCCCTGCCCAGGGTAAGGGCCCCAGCCAGATGAGGCCCATACCCACCTTCCCACCCTCTGAGCCCCAAAGCCCACCCACGGGAAAGCTGCTGGCTCCGTTATCCACACCCCTCACAGCCTCCAGCCCCTCAACAGGGGTCCCCCGAGGTGCCCCCGAGCCACCCGGCCACGTACTCGCAGTGTACAGCTCCAGGCTGGTCATGGTGGAGCCGGTGGAGGCGCAGCCAACCACACTGGCCGATGCCATCATCCTGCTCACTGAGAGCCGGGGCGAGCGGCATGAGGTGGGTGGGGTCCTGATGGGGGAGGGCAGCGGGTGGGCAACCACCAGCCCTGGCCCACCCACCCTGTGCCTGTGCCCAGGGCCGAGAGGGCATGACCTGCTACTACCTGACTCATGGCTGGGCGGGGCTCATCGTGGTAGTGGAGAACCGGCACCCCAAGTCCTACCTGCATGTGCAATGTGATTGCACCGACAGCTTCAATGTGGTATCCACACGTGGCAGCCTGCGCACCCAGGACAGTGTACCACCCCTGCACAGGTGGGTACCTGCTGTTTTTTCCCCTAGCCTAGGCCCTGGTCTCCCACTGATCCTCATCAGCCCTCTTCTGCAGGCAGGTCCTGGTGATCTTGTCCCAGCTGGAAGGCAATGCTGGATTCTCTATCACCCACCGCCTGGCACATCGCAAGGCAGCCCAGGCCTTCCTCAGCGACTGGACGGCCTCTAGGGGTACCCACAGCCCTCCGCTCACACCTGATGTGGCTGGTCTCCATGGACCCCGGCCACTATGACTACACTTCCCTAGGGCAGGGCCTATGTGCAGATCCACCCACCTGCCCTCCCCTACATGCACTTTATGAGGGAGACCCCCAATGGAGGATGCTTGAACCAGAATCTCAGGACCCTGCCCAGGGAGCCGCCGGCTACAGGGTGCAGCCTCCCCTGGGCCTCCCTCCCTTCCTCCCACACTCCAGATACCCTCAGTCCCCCACCAGGCCTCCCAGCTGCCATGCTGAATACCTCGAGCCGGGTGGGCTTCATTCCAGTACTTCTGTCCTGAGCCCTGGGGACAGCTTCAGGTGGCCAAGGCCCTGTGAATATGCGGTCACTTGCTATAAAGAGGCAGTCCAGATATACGTTTAGAGAACCAGATCTGGGGGTTCAGAGGCCATGATCCTGCCTTGAGAGCCTGGGCAACCCTTTGTGGAGGCTCCGATCTGCTGCTCCCCCCCCCCCTTTGGTTTGTTCCCAAGCCCAGTTCCCTGCCTAGTGAGCAGGGTCCTGATAGCCCTGGCACATGAACGGCGCACTGCAGGAAGCAGATGCCTGGTGGCCATCAGCCAGGGCTTGGGGACAGCTGCCCCCTCCTGCAACACTATGCAATTCCTGGAGCACCTGCCAGGATCGAAGCCATGATGGGGTGGCAGGTTGGGAGCCAGACTCTGCCCGGCTGTATGGAGAAGCACTTCGTCCTTAGCTTCCCTGGCCACAATCAGCACTGTCCCTTGGCCTCAGTCTGTCCACAAAGAAGGACACTCCCCAACCCAGTCCCATCACAGGCACATGTAAGGTGTGACTGACTACTTCCTCTCCTAGATGAGGGAGCCAAGCTGCCCACCTGCCCAGCATTCCCCTAGCTGCTTGTCAAGATCAGAGCCCTTATCTGTCACATGGACGCCTGAGTCATTTCCTGGGCCCCCCCACCTGGCCGCCACTGTCCTGCAGCCCCCTAGGTAGTGGGCAGCTCACACACCCACTGTCCTTGCCTCCATGGGACTTGCGAGGATTTTTATACCTAGAGAAACATTCCCTTCCCCTCTGGGCCTCCTTTTACTCTGAGCTGTGAATATTTTTAACCCTGTAAATAGGACCAGCTCTTCGAACACAGAGACTATTTTATCAGCTATCAGTCCCTTCCTTGTTCGATGACTCCATAGGCCATTTCCACTCAGGCTCCAAGGACCAAATAAAAGCGTTTTGTTTTGTAAGGGAGCTTTCAGTCTTTTGTCACCCTCTCTGTCCCTACACACACAGAAACAGGCTGTTCCAGAGGCCAGCGCGGGGATAGAACTGTGCAGAAGAGTACCAGGGTTTGTGGGGTGGCAGTTCTTGCTTCTGCCTAAGGTCAGATGAGCTATGAAGCCAGCCAGACGAAGTAGTGAGTATCCAGGTGAGACAGAGGCTGGAGCCAACCCTAGGGTTTTAGCCCTACAGCCAGGTAGGACCAACATGGTGGGCAGGACAACATGTGTGCAAGTATTTTTTTTTTTCCTTCCTGCACTGGGGGGGATGAAGGCTGTCTGAATCCATCAGTCACCAGGAAGGAGCAGATGGAGCCAGAGGGTGAGTGGGACTGTAGCTGCTGCTCTCCTCTTAGCTGTGTCCCCTCCCAGCTTGGTGCAGGCTGGGCCCATCTCTGGCCAGCAGCCCAGGCCCCTTCAGGAGCTAGAGGATGCCCCTGGGCAAGCGGGGGCTGGGGGTTCACGGCCAGAGTGCACCGCGTAAGAGGCCTGTCACAGGCCAGCCCCATCGAATGTGAAAGCAATTAAAGCCACCAGCAGTGTTCGCTCCAGGCGGGCCTCGGGCAGCGGGGCAGCTGCCACAACACATCTCACCTCGCCGCCCACAGCGCCTTCCCTGCCCCAATGCGGCTGCGCACCAGGCTGGACCATCTCTTACAGTGGAGGGGCAAGACCTGCACCTATGCATACTTACAGCAGGAGCCAGCTCTGGGCACCTTTGGCAGCTAAAGATCAGTTAGTTCCTCTTTCTTCTGCCCTATTCCACCTGGCACCACTATACTTGGCCCCTGCAGCTCCAGCCCCAGAACAACTCAAGAAAAGGCAGGACTCTAGTGTTGGGGCAAGATGGAGGTCCAACTGCTAATGCTCACCCACTCTGATTGGTCCCAGCAAACACTTTCCCCTTCCCTTTCCCCATGGACCCCAGTATATGGGGGAAGGGAAACAAAGGGGCATTCAGAAAGAAGTTGTACAAGATAAGCAAAACTCTGGCCAGTATTGGGAGGGGGCTAGGGCTCCTCAAAAGGCTGCTGAGTGCTTGGTTCTGGATAGGGTGGGAGGACTGGAGGAGGGAGGTGGGCAGACGAGTCAAAGCAGTAGACTTCACACCATGGCAACAACGCGCTAGGCTAATCTGGGGTGGGTTACCATGAGCAGGAGGTCTGAAGCCCAAGATCAACAGGACTAGTCACTGAAACAGTTCTGGGCATGAGAGTGGTCAGGGGCTCTGCCCCTTATCTCTGCTTCATCCTCACTTTCCATGTTTCCTCCTCAGACCTACCTTTCCAATAGCCCGTCAGCATGGCTTCCCTCAAATTCCTGGTCCCTATTGGCCCTGGGTCCCCATGGCTCTTTCTCCTGGGCCCACTGTCTTCATCACTAGCCGTTATGGCCTTCCCAGGGCAGGCAGCGGCATGTTCTCACTTGTGAGGCATCCCTGTCAGAAGCACTTAGTGTACAAATTAGCCATGACCTCCCTGCCTCCCTGTGCACAGCTCTGGGCGCTGGGCTGACAGGGCTGTGGCTCCCGGCCCTCTTCCACCTGCCCGGGGCACACAGCAAGCTGGTGTGGACCCCTGGCCACCACCCACAACCAGGCAAGAGGTCCCTCCCTGGTGACCAGCCAGGAATCTTCTCCTGAACCCCAACTTTGAGCTATAAGGGGTGCCCACCACAGGGTTTACTTAGTGAAATTCTGGGGGCTTCAAAGCTGAGGCTCAGCCCTTGGAATACTCCAAGAGTGGCAGTCCCTGGTGTTGAGGCAGTGAAGGGCCTGGACATAGGGTCAGCACCCAGGCGCCCACTGCCCCACCCGCCATCCTGCCTGCCATTCAGGCAGGGAAAATCATCTGTGACAGGCCCAGGAAGGCTGGCCCCGGGGGCCGCAGAGCAACGCACACAGCTCCACTTCCCAACATATGGCTGCTGTCGGCCCCAGGCACTGTTCAACCAGTGCCAACCAGGCTCGGAGACCGGGTGGGGGCTTGGGCAGTGTGAACTTGTCCCACCCACCTGGACAGGCCGGCTGCTCCCTCTAAAGGAAGAGGCCCCTGTCCAGCTGGGACGTTCCCATGAAAGGGGGTTTACAAACACCACCGCCATTTACATACCACACCTGGCTCAGATCCTCCGGTAATCACTGGCATCTCACCCATCCAGTTGCCCAGCAAATAGTGGCAGCCCTTTCCTCCCATGGACATGGTGGGTAACCCAGCATGTCCTGGAATGAAGCACTCAGATCTCAGAAGGAAGATTCATCAGACTGCTGTACACCCCCCAGTATGGGCTCCACCCATGTCCTAACTTCCTGAGCCTAGGCTTTCCCTCTGCAGTCATCAAGTCCCAACGCCTCCCTTCCTATACTATGTATCCACTGGGGCTCTCTGGGGCTATCAAGACCTGCAGAGCTTCAGGCACGATCCTATCTTCCCAGCAGCCAAGCCCTCTGTCTGCTCTCCCACCAGCCTGCAGTCCCCAAGGACACTTTGTGCAACAAAGGTGAAACTACAAGGGTCTCTTCCTCTCTGGACCAGGGATGTCACAAGGACTATGGATGCTGCCATGTGTCCTGTACTCAGAAGGTGCAAAGTGAGCCACTGCCAAGGACACTGTGCGGGACTACAGAATTGCTGCCGCTCCATGGAGTCCCTTTGTGCGTGGGTTTTAGACCCTGTTGGCTCTAGCCTCGGTCCCTCCGCCCACTGTGGAGTACCAGCCAGCCCCATACCTGTCTTGGGGAGGGCTGCAACACTGAGGGAATGAGACAGTGCAGAATCCAGAAATTTTAGCCAGCTCACAAGCCTCCAGCACTCACAGGGCCAATGCTAATGGAGGTGGCAGGCAGGCAGCCATGGGCAGGTCAAGAAGAGAAGGTTAAATGGCTGAAATAAGCCTCCAGCTGAGGGTAAAGGAGAGACCCACACCAGGAGAGACCACCAGGCCCTTGTCCTAGTCAAGGAAGCTAAGACTAGGTGCTCTCTCTACTCCAGAGGGGAGAGCTACTGCTTCGGGAATGTGGGCAGAATCTCAGGCTCAGGGTGTCAAGTCCAAACACCAAGCTGTGGCATCTCAGCCACTCAGGAGGTAGAGTTGTCTCCTAGAACTCATGGTCCCCCACTCCTAGAGGGATGGGTGGAAGGCCCCAGCAGAGGAATGGTCCGAGGTAAGAGAGGAAGAGGAAATCAGGAGGGGCTGGATGTGCCCGAGAGCCCCTTGGGCAGAAGGGAGGGGCTGCCAGGCTCACCAAGCTCTTCAGACCTCCCTGAGCAAGCCCAGGGCTCAGGAGTTTCTTTCCCCTCTAGGAAATCCAGGAATATGTTCAGGTGATAGAAACCCTTAGGGTCATTTCTGGATGTGGCCTCTCCCTTCCATCTCACATGAATTTCTGCAAAGGCCCAAAGAGGCGGTACTGCTGGGCATACGGACTGCTCCAGTTCCCTCCTGCTCTTCCCATTCTGGACATGTTCTTCCCATCTCCCTTCTCTGGGCCTCCACAGAGCTGGCTTCGGCAGTGATCCTTACGGCTATTAACCTCGTACCTGAGATGCTACATGGCATATCTCTGGGTTTGTCCTGCAGACCACAGGTTCACCTGAGCTGTACCAGGCTTTGTTCCCTGCGTGCTGAAGCCAGGCCTTCCCTGGACAGTGGCAGCAACCTCCAGCCTGCCCCTGGGGTCGTCAGCCAGAGGCTGTTCCACAGTTCCCAGAGAGGACAGAGCTGTCCTTGCGAATAAGATGCCCGTGCCTAGTGTTCCCACTCTCCTTGTCTCAGAGTGACATGAGTTTGCCATCATCTCTAGTTAGTGCCCATGAGGAGCTGGACTCCTGGTCCCAGGACAACTGGCACATTGGCCGCTCAAGCTGTCTCCCAGCCCCGGGCCACCTGCATGGTCAGCTGGTCAGCTGGGCCAGGCAGGCAGAAAGGAGCATGCTGTACAATCCACAGCACCGCTTACAGCTCTGGATGGCCCTCAGTTGGGGGTGGGCTGCTTTCGAGGAAGGTGGCATGGAGACAGGAGAAAGCTAGACTGAAGAGGCCCTATTCCTTGACCTCAACCCTTGGACTTTGGCCAACAGCTGGACACTGGCCATTATCTGCCACACAGACATGGGAACCAAGTCCAGGTTCATGGGACTTGAAGTACTGAACCCTCGGTGCCCTCCACCCTATGACTGTCCCCAAGTAGTGACCCAAAGACACTACAGAGATTTCCCTTCTTCCACAGATCTGAACTGGAGAGATCCCAAGAGCCAGTCCTGGGTTCCCAAGAGTCTCTTGACCTCTATGCCTCAGCAGTGCAGGCCAGGGGTAGCAATTGCCCTTCCATGCTTGAAATGCTAAACAGCACACCTCCAGGCTAAGGTTTTTTTCCCTACACACAGGCAGACTCCAGAGACAGAGACAGAGACAGAGAGAGAGAGAGAGAGAGAGAGAGAGAGAGAGAGAGAGAGAGAGAGAGAGAGAGAGAGAGAGAGATTATCTGTCTCTGTCCAGGCAATGGCCACTGCCCACATGCACCTCTGGAACCCACCAGTTAGGCAAATTCCCCTGGAATCTGGCTAAGAAGTCTGACCCAGGAACAGTTCTGGCCACAAAGACATTGGAGAAGGCAGTTCCAGCATTTATAGTTGCTGGGCATTCCAAACCCTCCTGGGTCATTTGTCCCCTCACAGTCCTTCTAGGAAAAGCCACCAGCGAGGATGAGGCACTTCAGACAGTGAGCAAAGACGCTGGATCTGTCCTGAAGTGGAGAGGAACCTCCTAGGAAGTCGAGAGTGAGGCCTGGGAGTGGCGTGGTGAATCCAGGGGTGGGGATGCTAAAGCATTGTGTCCATTAGCCAACAGAGCAAGGGGAGTGGGGGACGACGCCTCCTGTTTGGAGTAAAGGAACCACACAGGCGATCTGGCTTACCCAGGAGAAGCTGGCAAGGACACATAGGTTCCACCGCCTGAGCTCTGGGCTTGGCCCCACCTGCTCTGTTCTGGAGCCCCCCTATCCTAGGGTTCAGCCCCCAAGCCCTGGTTTGGGTGGACAGGAGGCTGTCAGGGGCCAGAACCCTGACGGATGTGTGCTGACGCCCCCTCTTGCTGCTGCGGCGACCCGGGAGACTTGGCAGCCTCTGCGCACCCCCGCGGCAGCCTGCAGGCGTCAGGGGCGGGGACGGTGCCAGGAGCCCCTCACTTGGCCCGCACCTGCGCGCCACTCCAGGCTTTTGCAACACCGTGGCGGGTCCGACCTCACTCCCTCCCGGAGCCGTCCCAGCGCGTCCACTGAGTGTGCGGGGCGGCGTGCAAGGAGATGTGAGCCGTCTGCGACTGAGGCTGTCCCGCCTCCCTTGCCCAGCCTGGTCGGAGGTCGCTGCGTTTGGGAGCTCGCGCAGTGGCGCACGCGCTTCGCTGCCAACTTTGGTGGGCGCCTGAGAGTCGGCGTCGGGGGACACGGAAGGCGGCTGCGGCGGCATCACGGCATCGCTACCCCTTCCAGCTCTGGACCTTAGTTACCCCGCGGTGTCCGCAAGTGGGAAGTTTGCTCCTCCACGGGCTTGGTTCGGCAGACGCGGTAAGGCAGACAAGCGGCACTTCCAGTGAAGTTGGGGCTCAGGCTCCGGATAGAATGGAATGCGTAGAAAGGGCTGCTTGTGATCCCCGCACCTTGAGGGATCATCAGGGCGGTGCCCTCAGCGGGGAGGCAAAAGGAAGGTTTTAGGGTCCCAGCTGTCCACCTCAGCTCCTGTGCCCATCCCTGTAGGGTACTGAATCCCAAGAGGGTTAACGTATGTGTAGGCTGGCCCCTCCAGCTTTAGTTCTGACCAGGCACTAAGCCAGATTGTATGGGAGCACATGCCAGGTCATAAGTTGGGGCTGGGACTGGGTGGCGGCAGGACGAGTGTGCCTTTGTGTATGTGTGGTGCAGGGACGTGCACTGTGGTGGACCAGTGCCCAGCATCCTCTCGGTCTTGGAGAGGTCAGCACCTCGGGTGCCCGGTCTGGAGAGAAACACAAGAGCCTCACCCCCTTGGGTCCAAGGCCCCAGGAGGACCCCTCCAGTCCGGGCTGGGAGGTAGGTTGAGCAGTAGCACCAATCAGCACAGCTGTGTGGCTCCCAGGGCTGGGTGATAGATGGTCCCCGCACAGCCGCCTCTGTTGCCTGAGCACAAATCCCTATCTGTCATCACATCTTGCGGGGCGTGGGGCGGGAGAGGGGCTGGAATGCAGGCAGGCAGAAGAGACTTTCTCTGTACATGCCAAATCCAGGCTGGGTCTGCAACCCCTCAGGGAGGCCCCGACCCTTTCCTGAGCCAGCATCCACCTCCCAACCTAGGAGTCTCGCTTAGCCTGTGTTTGTCCCATCTCCAGAGCCCAGCCTGGCCATGTAGACTCCTCTGTATGGTACCATGCCTTTTGGCATGCATTGCTTCTCACTCTTCTAGCTATCCACCAAAGGGGTGACAACCTGATCTTTGGTGAGAATAAAGGTGAATATCTGCCATGGGCAAAATGCAATGGCCAGCATGTAAGAAAGCAGAGTTCAGCAACTGTCTTCCACTCCCAACCCCTCTGCTCATGTATGTCTGCATCTATGAAAAGTCTATGAGCAAGTCTGAATCCCAGCCATGTCTGCATGTGTCTTTGGGCATAGTCTGTAATGTGGGTTTACCCTTGTGAACAGCCATATCCATTCTGAGTGGGAAGTGGTATGGATGTGTGTGCCCTTGGTGGCACACCCTGTGCCTGGTTAGCTCAGCCATGCAGTTGCTCCTCCAGGCGGAGAGCAAGGATTCCTTGGGAATCTTGCACGCTTGTATGCACACACCCAAAGCTTATGTGCACATGCACCATGCATGGGCGCAAGCGCTGGGATAGTGGACGGCCCAGGTGGTGGCCCAGATGGAGTGAAGAGGAGCTTCTGAGCCAGTGTGCAGGACATGAGAAGAGGGTCTTGGCTGAGCGTGGTCACTGCAGGCTCAGTCACTGACCTGCCTGAAGCCACCCAGATGGAGCTGGGTTGAGCAGGTGGCTGTGCCATGGGGCCATACTGTGACATCCACTCCCCCCAGCCTGGGTTGGGGGACCTCATGTGTGGCTGACCCCCTGAGAGACCTCCAGTGTCCACTTGACACTCTATTAGCTTGTTCCGGTATACATACACACAACATGCGTGCACACATACATTTGCAGGGTTTCTGGTGGCTTCCAATCTCGGTGCTTCGCTTCTGTTTCTGGCGGGGGCAGGTGGCTCAACAAGAAAGTGTCTCTAGAGGGCCATCAGACTGGTGGCTCTGGTCACACACGGCTGCTCTCATTCTCTTACCAAATGTTCAGTGGGGACCTGCCTGGCGCAAAGAGCAGAGATAAATGGGGACCAGTTACCCCAGAAACTGGCCTACACGACCAGTTTGGCCCCGGCAGTGGTGATTTGTACAGGATCACTTGCTAAATAAAATACAAGACACCCATTTAAGCTTAATTTCAGGAAAAAAAAAACTATTTTCTTCACAATTTCTAGGTCCTCCTTAGACCATCCTTACATTACAAACTTACTTATGTGTACCTGGGCCAGACATCTAGGTGCCTTTATTTTCCCTTTCCTTTTTCCTCTCTCTCCTCTCTCTCTCTTTCTCTCTCTCAGACAGAATCTCACTCTGTAGCTCAGGATATCCTGGAACTCACAGAACCCCCCCACCTCAGCTTCCCAAATTATGGAATTACAGGCAAATGCCACCACATCTCCTCCCGAAAGGATGAAGGGTCTGCAGTACGAAGGCCAGAGCATAGAGACGAAGCAAATAGCTTCTCGAGTTCTGACGAAGGGACCCCAGTGAAGAGGAACAGAGAGTGAGAAGACCTGGTGTTAACTGAGTCCTTGTCTCTCCTACCTGCAGGTGGTCATGGTGCCCAGGCTTGCCTGCTAGCAGGCTGCCATGTCTCGTGAGGCAGGTTCATGTCGAGTGGGCACTGGGACAAGGGCACGGTCAAGAAAGCCCAAGAAACCACACTACATCCCACGACCCTGGGGCAAACCCTATAACTATAAGTGCTTCCAGTGTCCCTTCACCTGCCTGGAGAAGTCCCATCTCTACAACCACATGAAGTACAGCCTCTGCAAGGACTCTCTCTCTCTGCTGTTAGACTCTCCCGACTGGGCATGCCGCCGTGCGCCCCCCCTCGCCCAGGCCTCGGGTGCCCACCCCCAGCTGCTCCATAGACTTCTCAGACCCGGGTAGCCAGCCTGCTGTGCCAGATGTTGTCACTGACAGCCTTTCCCAGCGTCGTTGTGGCAGGGGCCCCAAACCTGGACCAGAGGAGTCCCCAGGGTCACTGCCCCCTCTGACTAGAGCCATCCGGAAGGGTCCAGGTCCCAGTAACCTCTTGACAGAGTCGTGGAAGACAGGACTGAGCGGTGGTCTGATGAGTGGGGCTCTAGGGGCTGTAGCCTCAGCGGGTTCTGAGAATAGTGTCCCCTGCTACCCACCGCCTGCCCAGGGAGAGTTCCCTGAAGCCCAGAGCCTCCACCTGTCATTGCTGGGTGTCAACTACCCTCTCGGCCCAGGCCTCTTCTCCTATCTGGGGCCCTCACTGGCGGCTGCTGCAGCCCACATGCCCTTCCTGGCCTCAGCAAGCCCCTTGCTGCCCCCTGCAGCCTTCCCAACCCCACAGGCACCCGAGCGCCCAGGCCTGGCCCCCCGCCTGTACTACCCGCTGCTACTGGAGCACACCCTAGGACAGTCAGCAAGCAGGACTGCCCCTACCAAGTCCTCTGTGTCCCTCAAGGGGCCTCCTGGGGCTCTGGCTGCTCCTGGGCTGCTGAAGGTGTCTGTGCCAGGGCTGGGGGCACCCTGGCCCCATGGCACTTCCAGAGACCCAGGGCATGAAGGAGAGCTGGAACGAGTGGCTCAGAGCAACCAGCAGAAGAGGCTGCCCCCGGGCAATATGCCTGAGCTCCCAAAGGCCCCCTTGAAACTGGCAAAATTTGGCTGTCAGAGCAGGTGGGTATCAGGATCTTTGGGTCTTGGGGTGGGGGTGTCAGGGTGGGCTGGGTGGGAGACTAGGCCATCTTTAGCTTACTTACCAGGAGCAGAGACTCCAGCCCATAGAGGAATCTGATACCAAAGAGCCCTTTTCTCTTTTCTTTTGAATGTGCCATTCTAGACTAGGACCTCTTCTTTTCCCTGGGGGTGTGGGTGACACTGAGCAGAAGACATAGGCGGGACTAGGGGGGGGCTTTACAGGGCAGGATAGCCTTTTGACTGGCTTCTACTTCTCAGCCTGCCAACAGGGTCCTCCCTGACATTCTGGCCTGAGGACAAGGAGCCAGGTAATCCTGAGGCCCCAGGCCCTGAGGTCCACCTTCTGGAACAGCCACAAGGTCAAGTGCTAGGAAGTCCGGGCCAAGTGGGAGAGGACCTGACCCAGGCCTTTGGCGACTACGCCAGGGTGGAGCAGTGCTTGGGGCAGCTGGTACCGACTGGGGACCTCGCACCCAGACCTCTACGGGAGCAGCTTGGCAAGATTCGCCGCGAGCTGTTCACCATCCATCAGGCGCTGGCCCGGGCAGCTCGGCCGCTGGACACACCCCTGGACCTCTCAGTGAAGCGGGTGCCTACCAAGGGGACTAAGGCACCTGCAGAGTCCTGGGGGCTGCCCGAGCCAAGCCCTATGCTGGCAAGGGGAGCCTCTGAGCCCTCCAGGATACTAGGTCCTGGACTCGAGCCTTTCTCTAGCCGCACCACCAAGTGCGAGGCTGACTCCAGTGTCCCGCCTCCTGCCCTCCCGCTTCAGGCCCCTGAGGACCATGGAATTCCTGGAAGTGGCTGGGGCAATCGTCTTGGGGCTGGCAGCTCCCAGACCCCTAAGGATACCCCAAGCTTGAAGATCCTCCCAGGTACTGAGGTCTGTCCACAGCCACCTTAATGCATGGGTTCCTCTCCCTGGCCTGGTCCCCATTGTCTGGGCCTGTCCAGTGTCAGTGTGCATGCGTTCTGGACAGATGCTCCCCATTCCCCCACACTAGCCCATGGTAGAGGTTTATCTCTGGGGTCACATGGACATAGGAAGGTCATGATTTATTTATTGGACAGAGTTGCGGTCATTAAAATAGAAACCACCTTCAAACACCCTACTTGGGTTTCTTTCCTTTTCTGTCCCTGCGTAAGCACCTGGGCACCCTCAAGGAAATGTCCCTGGCCTGAGCATCCCTGGGAGCAGTGTCTAGGACACCATGCTGGGGTTCACCTTTGGCCTCAAAGTCCTTATTTTTGGGCTTGGTTCTTCCAAAGAGTCTGGGGTCAAGGGATGGGCTGGGTACACACAATTAGGAGACTCAGGGAAGAGTGGCAGAGAGGCAGACATGTCAGGATGACCTGGTCTGTTTCAGCTCACAGGGGATGGGCAAGGACCCTGCTCGTCCTTGGGCCTGAATCCATCCAAGCAGCCCAATGCCAGCTTTGCCTGTGGTGGTCAAAGCCTCCTGCCTTCTATGGCTCCAGGCTGCTCACCCCGTGTGGCCTTCCTGGGCCCCCCGCCAGTCCCTGCAGCCATGATAGGCATCAGTGGCCTTCACAGCTCACTGCTTCCCTCCCAGTACAGCCCTGCTTGGCTTTCCACAGGCCAGGGTGGGAGACAGCCAGGGAGGGTTGCTGGGGCCCCCCAGCCATAGCAAATTACTTTTCTCCCTGGGGAGCTGAGCTATACTCTCCATGCCCACCCAGGAATGCCCTGAAGTACAAGCTGCCCTCGGAGGAGGCACTGTTCTCACTGGGGCTGGACTGGCCAGGCTGGGGCCAGTCCAAACAGGACCTTCAGCTGCTCCATTAACCATCCACCTGGTGATAGCATCAGGTAGCCACCCCACCGTGAGGCTTTGCGGGTGTTATTGGGGCGAGAGTTCTGACTGGCTGGACCCGGGGAGCTGTGCTGCTGCAGGCCAAGGCTGACAAACGCTAGCTGGACACTATTGACCTGAAGGCTTCCTGGGGGAACTGCTGGGGGCAGAGCCAGGCATCCAAGGAACCTCAAGTCCTAAATCTGAGGCAACTTCCTCTCTGTACCCCCATGTGCCTACTGCATCCTGGTTTCTGATCCTGGGAGGCAACATTGCCAGCTTGACCTCCTGGTGGAGGTGGCAAGAGGGTGACCAAGGTTTGTTCCTCACACAAAGGTCCTGCCTGGAGGGGCGGCCTATTGTTGTAGAGGACTCTGGGTCCCTTCTGGAGAGGGAAGGCTTGTCTGAGACTTTCAGCTATGAAGGGACAGTAGGAAGTGTCCAGGGTAAGGGTAAGGCCCATGGGAAAACCCAAGCAGGAGGGTGCAGGCCTGGAGGCCAGGAACTCAACCCAAACAGCCCCTCCCTGCCTCCTTGCTCAACTTGTCCCTGCAGGGGACTTGTCTGGTGACTCCTCCCCTATTCCCCCTTATCCCCCCCCACACCTCGCCGCCACACAGACACACACCCAGCCTGTCTCTAACAACAGAGGCGTGAGTTAAAGTCCAGAGCTGGAGCCTGGTCCTAGGTAAGGGATATCCTGGTCTCTGTGGAAGGGGCAAGTGGAGAGCCCTGGGAGGCTGGGGTTTGGCTCACTCTCTGGTCAAAGCAGAGGGGCTATGTGTGGTGGTGGTGGTGGAACACTAACAGGAGCTTAGGCCAACCCTGTGGGAGAATACCAGGGCTGATGAGTTTGAAAAAAGCTGCTTATCTGTCTCCCCTCACCCTCCCTCCTAAGCTGGGACACAGCTATGCCTGCGATTTGGGCTTCAGAGCAAAACCTTTGACCTTCTTTGAGTGGGTGTTGTCTCTTAGACCACTGTTGCAGACACCTTGCCACCTGTGTGGCTGCTGGGCTTGGGGACCAGGTGAACACAGCTCAGTCTTACCCCCATCTCGGTTCAGTAGGAGGGCGCCAGCACCCACCAGTCACCATCGGCACCCATGGGTGCCCCAACTCTTTTGCAGCTGCGGGGAAGCCGAGACCGACTGACTTACTGCCCTTGGCCTCCCATCTGTCCTGACTCCTTGAGCTCCTGGACCACCCCTACTTCTAGCCATCTACACCTAAGGGCCTGATCTCAGGCTGGACCAGCTTAGAGACGCCGGTCGCTCCTGGCAGCCCCGGCTGCTGGGGCAAATCCTGGTACCAGCAGGGGCTGCCGGGGCTCCCCGAGGCCTGCACTGCTCTCCAGATGGCCTGCTCTTCTTGACGGCTGGTGCTGCATCCTGTGTCCATGTGCTGGATCTTGAGGGACGTTCCATTTGTCAACTACCCTGCCGCATGCCTAAAACTGGAGCCTTTGTTCCAGAGGATGTGGCTGTGACAGCTTCCGGGCTTGTGGTGGTCAGTGATCTCATCCATGGGGCCGTGTATGCTCTTCAGTACACTTCCCGGGAACCCCAGGGCCGCTGGGTGACTGTAGGCACATTCTTGTCCCCCCGAGGGCTGACTGTGGACGCCTTTGGCCACTTCCTGGTGACAGACTACTTGCCTGGAACTGTGCACAGCTTCATGTTGGGACCAACTTGGGAGGCCCTGGCTCCAACCTCCATGCTAGGTCTAGAGGGCCCCTGTTGGGTAGGTCCAGGGCCTGATGGGGGCCTTGCTGTGAGTGAAGAATTTGGGGATGTGCAGCTGTTTGGCAGTGCCCACCAGCCTCTAGGCTCCCTGGAAACCCTGACTGGGCATTGCTTCGGCCAGCCTGCAGGTGTGTGCTCTGATTCAGAGGGTAGCATTATTGTGGCTGATGAGCAGAAGCACCAGGTAACCCTGTTTCCCCGGGTTGGGCCACCCATCTGCTTGCAGTTGGAGGGACTAGAGAGGCCCTTGGGTATAGCCTGTGCTCCCCAGGGCCAACTGGTGGTGGCAGATGCAGGGGATAACTGCATCAAGGTGTACCAGTATCTTGGAGAGATGGCCTGAGGAAAATAGCCCCTTGCTATGACTGGCCAGCCCTGAGTCCTTTACACCATCATGGGAGATTGATGGGTTCCTTGGGGGCTGCTGAGCCTGCTTTGACACCTGGCCTTAGCAGGCCTTCTGATTTCCTCTTGGCATGTGTTCCCGTCCACGAAGCAGCCATGAATCACCGCCTCCCCAGAAGGCTCTAAACTGAGCCAGCTCCATGTCCCTGTTCAGTGTTCCCCTGGCCTTTCATGCCCCAAACCCCAAGGGTCACCCAGTCTCTAGATCTGCTAGCTTGAGTCTCAGGAGGCCTGAGCTTTGAGGTGACACTTGAAGCTACAGATCCTGGGTGCGGAGGTCATCTGCCAGTGCATAGCCAGGCAAGATCTCCTGTCAGGTGCCCCAACCCCTATATCTTAATCAGAGGCAGGCAGGCAGGCAGGGAGGGTGTGGCTAGGTTGGGCTGGGCAGCTTGGGGCAAGGGTGTGGTATCTTAGTGCCCCCACACCCTCAGAGACACCCCCATTCTTGAGCCTCCAGTGACAACTTTGGACCCAACAGAGGTAAGGGGCAAATTAGAGGGGCAAGTCCTGGAAGGAGCACACGGCAAGGGTTGGGTCTCAAGGTACTCTCCTGGACATGTCCCTTTTGGAAGATGCCTTCAGTTTCTCCTGCAATCCGGGTCCAAACCACTCTTGAGCTCTTGGGTGGGGTACTGGGAAGGTTCTGGATGGCCTTTCCATTCAAGACAAGGAAAACAGTGGCCTTTCCTCCCATATTACAAATGAGATCTGGAAGGGGAGGGGGAGAGAGAGGGGAGGGGGGGTGGGGGGTGGGGGGTGCTTACTCAGTAAGAATCCGGGTTTCAGTCCTGATCTTCATGTGGGAAGGAGCAAGAAAAAAGTATTTGCTTTCGCCCCTTCAGGGTATGGGGTGGCACACCCAGTGTCATCTGGACATTGAGATCCGTGGTTATACCACCACACCTGTCGCCCCTCCAGGTTATCCCAACATGCCCTGATCATTATGTTGTGGGGAATTAATGGACAAAGTATGATCTTTGCGTGTAAGTGGATGCTCAATAAACATTAGTTGCTGCGTTTTTCTCGGACTAGGCGGCCCAAGTATGTCTGCGTGCACCCTACCTGCAATGTAGAAAGACAGATAGGAACGCCTGGGACTTAGGAGCCCAGGTAGGGCATGAAAGTGAGAATAAAGCGATCTGGGTCCCTAAAGTCTGGTTTCACCCAGTCTTTCAGGATAGTTAAAGCAGGCGTGGGTTTGATGGCTGGAGCCGCGCACGCGGAACTCTCGGGCTCAGTTGGTGAACAGCCCGGGCACGATTGGAGACTGGACCGTCGCGAGGCAACGCGCGGAGCCGGCGGAAATGGGGCTGATGTCCCGCGGCGGGCCTGGGGGCCTCGAGCACCTTCATCCTCCCGGGCCCGCCAGACGTGGTGCCCAACCCAGTCCCTTCCCTACCACTCGGGGTCGCGGCCCAGGGAAGCAGCCGGTGAGCACTAGTGGGCGGCGGGGCCGGGAGAGGAGGAGGAAATCCCGAGGCAGCGCAGGCCTCTTGGTCCTCAGTGCCTGTCTTCAAATACTCTGAAATGGGAGATCAGGAGTGGAGGGAGCGGCGGCCACTCCGCAGCTGACCTCCTGGTTCGGCGGCACCCGTTGTGGGTCTGGCCTGCAGTCCCGAGCTTGAGGGCGCCGAGCGGCCCCTCCTCCCCTCCAGGCGGGGACTAGCTGGAAGATTCCTGGCGCACCGCGGCGAGGCTCACGCTTGTCCTTGGCCCCAGTATAGATCGGAAACAGATTTACCACCTCCTTTTGAAATGAAAAAGGAAAGATTCACACAGCAAGAAAGTGTTTCTGGACAGGTTCTTTTGTAGCTCAGATTGACCTCAAAGTCCCAGAATAGCAATGGATGACCTTGAATTGTTTTTCTTCCTGCCTCCACTTCCCTATGACAGACGTGCACTGCTATTACCGGGTTTGTGAGGTTTGGGGGACTGAGTACAGGATCTCCAGGAAGCTAGGCAAGCACCCTACTACCTGAATTACACCCCCAGCCAGAAAAGTAGTTTTTATTTTGTTTTTTGGTTGTTTTGAACTTGGAGCCAGTGTGAACCTTCCTTGCAAAGATTCACAAAGGAGAGTTTCAGTTATGATGTGTCCCTGGCCTCTCTTAACTGGGCTATCCCTCAAGCCTGTCCATGCAGGGGAGGTAAGCAGTAGTTCTGCTTCTATTGAAGTCTGACTGGGAGTTTGACGAAGAGACTTCCTGAGGCCTCTTTTTATTAAACCCATCCGGGAATGGGCTGTTGTAGAACTGGCTCTTTCCTAGCATGGGCAGATTATCCAGGTGTGGGCTGTTCTTTTAATCTTTAAAGATGTTTGCACTGCCCAGGTTTCTGCCTTCTTTCTCTCTCCAGCTTCTCACCTTCTCTTGTATCGATTGCCTGCTCTTTCATCTTTTGCTACTGCTGGGATCCCAGCAGCCCAGTGGAAGCACACTTCAGTGGTTCTAGAGGCCGAGCTGGGAGTGGGAGTGGCAATTTGCCCCATAACTACTTTGAGTTCTCCCAGTACCCCACAGATCAGAACACCAACCTCTGTATCTGCCTTTTTCCTTTGACCTGAGATGCTTTTTGTTTTGTTTTGCTTTTTTTAAGGTAAACTTTAAGTGAAGCATTCTCTACAGAAAGGATGTGCACAAATTATGTATACAGCTCATTGAATTCACTCACAGTGAGCAGATTCAAAACTAGCCCCTCCCCAACATCTGTTTATAATCAGACTAAGGGCATTTCTCTCCCCCACACTGTTGGAGCATTTTCCCTTGGTTCCTGTGAAGTGTTCCCCAGGAGAGTCAGATGGTATTTCACTGAGCTGGTGTATCAGTGCAGGTTTGTTCCAGAAATGCTTGGGCTGTGCTGAATTGACCGTTCCCTTTAGAGCTCTCGGCTTTGGGCTGGACTCAGAGCTCATATGAGACCCTAGTTTAACCCTCAGTTTTAGAAAAACAAAACCCTTTTCTAAGTTGTTCATGCAAGGTCTCTGGGCCGGCTTACCTGCAGGGAGGGGAGCAGCTGCACAAGCTGCACAAGCCTTGGGCGTTTGTGTATGGGATGAGTACCCATCATGTCCAAGGGTTTTGCATGAACCCTGGACCAGGAACCTTGGGTTCATCACAAGGTCTGTGTTTCCTCACGAAAGGATCCAAAACTGGTGGGGAGGGGTCTTTGCTCAGGATTGCTGTGTCTTTCACACTGGCAAGATGGGGTAGTGTCTAAGAAAAAGCAATTGTACCCCAACCCTGCTAACCACCCAGCAGTTCGGTTTAGCAGGAATGCCTATGAGGAATCCTACAACACCCAAATAGCTACTCTCCTGGCTGCATCCACCAGCAGTACTGCCTGGCTACAAGGATGGAGAGACCACAGCCAGTGCTGGAGGCCTGGCTGACATCTTTGACACAGTGACTCACAGAGAGGTGCTCTTCCAATATGACCACTTGGATGAGGGCCCGGTCCACCTGAGCCACTGGCAGTCAGAGGGCATGGAGGGAAAGGTGCAGGGGCCACAGAATAAAGGATTTGTAGCTGCTGTGGTGGTTCTTGATGTTCATCAAGATCCTGAGCAGTGCTGAGTGGTAGTGCCGTATGCCTTTAATTCCAGCACTTGGGAGGCAGAGGCAGGCACATCTCTGTGAGTTCCAGGAGAGCTAGGGCTGTTACAGAAAAACCCTGTCTCAAAAAACAAAAACAAAACAAAGCAAACAAATAAAAAAGATCTTGCGAGGCCAAGAAGGCTGGTGTTTCCTTCAGAGAAAATGTGTTGGCATTCTCCATGGAGAGTCCCATCTTGGGTTGTCTGACGGATTCCAGAGGAAGATGAATACTACCGAAAAGTACCTCAGGGGGCAGAAGAGAGAGCAGAGGCAGCTCTGCCACTGAACTACCTCTGCAGGCCCCTTTCTTTTGTCTTTGTGGTTTTTTGAGACAAGAGTTTCTCTGAAGCTTTGGAGCCTGTCCTGAAACTTGCTCTGTAGATCAGGCTGGCCTCAAATTCACAGAGATCCACCTGCTTCTGCTTCCCAAGTGCTGGGTGGGATTAAAGGCGTGCACCACCACTGCCTGACTTGCCTTTTTTCCTTTTTAAGACAGAATTCTCACTACATTGACTCGGTTAGCCTTAATCTGACTCTATAGACCAGGCAGGACTTGAATTTACACTCTTCCTGCCTGATCTGTTCTCTGACCCCAGGGGCAGGAGGACATGCTCTCTGCTACAGAAGGAGAGGTTTCCTCTGAGTTCTAGGCCCTAGACCCAGTTCTAGGACCAATGCCATATGTGTGCATCTGATTTTCCTGAGCCCCAAACTAGTTTGTTTCATTTTGTTTTTTTATTATTATTATTATTATTATTATTATTATTATTATTATTATTATTAGTGTTATTGAAGATCAAACTCAGAATGCTGTCCATGCTAGGCAAGCACTCTACCTTTGAAAATCATCCTGAGCTGGAGAGATGGCTCAGCAGTTAAGAGCATTGGCTGCTTTTCCAGAGGACCTGCGTTTAATTCCGAGCACCCACATGGCAGCTCACAACTGTCTCTAACTCCAGGGTTTCTGATACTCTCATACAGATATACATGCAGACAAAACACCAATAAACATAAAATAAAAGATAAATTATATAGAAAGAAAGAAAACCATTCCTCACCCTCCAAAACAGATTTATTATTTTTTTTAGATTTATTTACTTTATGTGTATGAGGTTTTGCGTGCATGTATGTATATGCATCACATGTGTGCCTGGTGCCTATGGATCTGCTAGAACTGGAGTTATGGATGGTTGTGAACCCCCATATGGGTGTTGGGAATCAAACTAGGTCCTCTGCAAAAGCAACAAGTACTCCTAACCCCTGAGCTAGCTCTTCAGCCCCAGATTTTAAACTTTTAATTCTTGCTTAAGTAAATCTTGTTTGTTGCTCTTTGAGATGACGCCTTATTTTGTATTCCCACGGGTAGACCAGGCTGGCCTTGAACTCACAGTGATATTCCTGCTTTAGCCCTCCGTCCGAATACAGAAACTATAGCTAAGAGCCATCCTTTTTTTTTTTTCTGTTTCCTCCTCCTCTCTTTTTTTTTTGTTTGTTTGTTTTTTTTTTTTTTTTTTTTTTTCGAGACAGGGTTTCTCTGTGGCTTTGGAGCCTGTCCTGGAACTAGCTCTTGTAGACCAGGCTAGTCTCGAACTCACAGAGATCCCGGCTTCCTCTCTCTTTTTAAAGACTGGCCTTGAACTCCTGGTACACCTGCCTCCACCTCTCCACTGCTGGAATTACAGGTGTGCCTAACAGTTGGCTTCTGGTTTGTTATTAGGATTTGTGTACATGCTCATACTGTGTGTGTTTACATATGAAACACATAAGGAATCCTTTCTCATTAGGTCCTGAAAGACCTCAGGCTCAGTACCCTCCTGTTATCAGTGGCATCTGTCTGGGAACCTTACTTTGCCCTGCTTCAGGCTGCTTGTTTCAGAACAGAAGGAGGCAGTAGCTTACCATCGCACACACAATGCTTCTTCCTGGGTCAGTGCTTGGAAGAGTTGATTCCCTGTGAGATGCAGAGCCATAACCCAGTCTCTGCCACCAAATTCACAACTGTGCTTTCCCAGCCTGTGGCCAGATGAATAAGCCTGGCACAGCATCTAGCAGCCACAGAGTGGCAGTAGCTCTAAACCAACACTCTTCTCTTCCAGGGACCCCGGCATGGTGCTCAAGGCCTTCTTCCCCACGTGCTGTGCCTCGGCAGACAGTGGCCTGCTAGTGGGACGATGGGTCCCGGAGCAGAATAGTGCCGTGATCCTGGCTGTGGTGCACTTTCCCTTCATCCCCATCCAAGTCAAGAAGCTCCTGGCTCAGGTGCAGAAGGCCAGCCAAGTACAAGTGGCTGTGCTAGGCACCTGGTGCCACCGTCAGCAGGAACCCGAGGAGAACCTGGGGCATTTCCTAGAAGGCCTAGGTGCCATCTTCTCCCATGATCCCTGGTTGCAGCTATGCCGGGAGAGGGGTACCAGGTTCTGGAGCTGCAAGGCCACTTACCATCAGATGTCCACCACTCTGGGCACACCCACTGAAGACCAGGTCATGCTCATCTTCTACGATCAGCGCAAGCTGCTGCTCTCCTGGCTGCATCCACCAGCAGTACTGCCTGGCTGCCAGGATGGAGAGACCACAGCCAGCGCTGGAGGCCTGGCTGACATCTTTGACACAGTGGCGCGCAGTGAGGTGCTCTTCCAAAATGACCAGTTTGATGAGGGCCCGGTCCGCCTGAGCCACTGGCAGTCAGACGGCATGGAGGCGAGCATACTCGTGGAGTTGGCGAAGCAGGCTTCGGGGCCTGTCTGCCTGTTGCTGGCTTCCCTGTTGTCCCTGCTCTCCGCAGCTAGTGCTAGCTGGTAGGTACAGCAGACTGGACAGGTAGAGCAACAAGTTGATCCCCTGAGAATCGTGGTCTCTCCCTTCCGTGTGTAGTGACATTGACAGCCAGAGAGTCCATCCTGAGGCGCTTGTTCTGGGAGCCGGTTCTCATCTTACCTTTCCTCCCCTTACATCTCAGAGGATGTCCTAGTAGAGGCTGTTGTTCCTTTGTCACTTCCTGGTCCAGCATTTTCCCCTGGGAGCCTGTGATTGTGTGAGGCCCATCAGTTCAGGAATAGAACAAACCACAGATACTTCAGGTGCCTAAAAAAGAAACCTGATGAACACAAAACTGGGTTATTGTAGCTTTTAAACAAATTTATATGTATGAATATTTGCCTGCATTTATATATGTATATTGTGTGTGTCCCTAGTCAGAAGAGAGGGTCAGATCCTCTGGAACTGGAGTTCCAGATTGTTCTGAGCCACCATGTGAGTGCTGGTATAATTAAGCCTGCATTTTCTCTATGAGCTCCCCGAGTAAGTGCTCCCGAACACTTCTCTCTTTAACTTGTCTTGGTTTTGTTTATTTGTTTGGTTTTTTTAATATTTATTTATTATGTATACAATACTCTGTCTGTGTATATATCTGCAGGCCAGAAGAGGGCACCAGACCTCATTACAGATGGTTGTGAGCCACCATGTGGTTGCCGGGAATTGAACTCAGGACCTTTGGAAGAGCAGGCAATGCTCTTAACCACTGAGCCATCTCTCCAGCCCCTTGTTTGTTCGTTTTAAGACAGCATCCCAGCTATGTGGCCTTGGCTGGCCAAGAACTCACTAAGTAGACCAGGCTGGCCTCAAACTCTGCTTCTCTTTCTTCTGGGAGTGCTGGGATTAAAGGTGCGAATCACCACTGTGCTGGGCAAGCAGTCTGGCAGCTTAGCTATCTATTGAGCCTAAGAGGATGTTTTTCTCGGTGCTGCTGCCCGTAAGGACCAGCTGGAGTTCTCCCCTCCCTTTAGATCTACAATCTGGTGTCTGGCCTGGGGTCCAGCTGACCTTTCCACTTTCCAGGGGCTCTGGGGACCTTGGGAGACTTTCTCAGAAAGGGAGCCCTGGGTAACCTGTGAGGATACATTTTAGGTTGGAGGAGCTGCTCAGGCTATCTTGATGTATGGTGGAGACTTTGTGGCAACCTTGGAATTAATAAAGTGGAGGGTTTTTCTGGGCCCAGGTACCATTGCATCAGAGAAGGTCCTAGTTTTCTTTATCCTCTCAGGGGACTCAATAAAACTGAAGAGATACTTGTTTATTAATTACAGACAGCAGCCTACCCATCAAGCAAGAGTCAGTGGTTGCTGGGCAGTGGTGGCACACGCCTTTAATCTTTGCACTCAGGAGGCAGAGACACACAGATCTGGCCAGTCTGGTCTACAGAGCAAGTTCCAGGATAGTCTCTAAAAGCTACAGAGAAACCCTGTCTCAAAATTATGTTATGATGCTGGTGTACTGGCAAGGCTGTCACTACAGAGTCAAGCTCCTCTACCCTTCATGACTTTGTACCCTTTTCAACCAGCCCCAACGGTGTCGTGAGCCTGGGCCATGAAGGACTGACTTGGACTCTGGGAGTTTCACATGGCCAGTGAAAGGTCACTGTGGTTGGCTATTTGAAAGGGAAGTCTCTGTTGAGGCTGTTCTGTAGAAGAGGGGCCTTTATTTTATTTTTGCATTTTTTTATTGATATTCATTGAGCTCTACATTTTTCTCTGTTCCCTTCCCTCAAAGTCCCCATGCTCCCAATTTACTCAGGAGATCTTGTCTTTTTCTACTTTCTACTTCCCATGTAGATTAGATCTATGTAAGTCTCTCTTAGTGTCTGCATTGTTGTCTAAGTTCTCTAGGATTGTGGTTTATAGGCTGGCTTTCTTTGCTTTATGTTTAAAAACCACCTATGAGTGAGTACATGTGATAATTGTCTTTCTGTGTCTGGGTTACCTCACTCAAAATAATGTTTTCTAGCTCCATCCATTTTCCTGAAAAATTTAAAATGTTATTTTTTTTCTGCTGTGTAGTACTCCATTGTGTAAATGTACCACAATTTTCTTATCTATTCTTCGGTCGAGGGGCATTTAGGTTGTTTCCAAGTTCTGGCTATGACAAACAGTGCTGCTATGAACTTAGTTGAGCACATGTCCTTGTGGCACAATTGAGCATCCTTTGGATATATACCCAAAAGTGGTATTATTGGGTCTTTAGGTAGGTTGTTTCCTAATTTTCTGAGAAATCGCCACACTGACATCCAAAGGGGTTGTACCAGCTTGCATTCCCACCAGCAATGCAGAAGTGTGTGGATTGATATCCAGGTCTTCTATTCGGTTCCATTGGTCCTCCTGTCTGTTCTTATGCCAATACCAGGCTGTTTTCAGTACTGTAGCTCTGTAGTAGAGTTTGAAGTCAGGGATTGTGATGCCTCCAGAAGTTCTTTTATTGTACGGGATTGTTTTGGCTGTCCTGGGTGTTTTGCTTTTCCATATGAAGTTGAGTACCGTTCTTTCGAGGTGTTTGAAGAATTTTGCTGGGATTTTGATGGGCATTGTGTTGAATCTGTAGATTGCTTTTGTTACGATTGCCATTTTTACTATGTTAATTCTGCCTACCCAAGAGCATGGGAGATCTTTCCACTTTCTGGTGTCTTCTTCAATTTCTTTCTTCAAGGATTTAAAGTTCTTGTCATACAAGTCTTCCACTTGTTTGGCTAGAGTTACTCCAAGATATTTTATACTATTTGTGGCTAGTGTGAAGGGTGTTGATTCTCTGATTTCTTCCCCAGCCCTTTTATCATCTGTGTACAGGAGGGCTACTGATTTTTTTGAGTTAATCTTGTATCCTGCTTCATTGTGGAAAGTGTTTATGAGTTGTAGAAGTTCCTTGGTAGGATTTTTGGGATCACTTATATAAACTATCATATCATAAACAGTGAGAGTTTGACAACTTCTTTTCCAATTTGTATCTGCTTGATCTCCCTTTGGTGTCTTATTGCTTTAGTTAGGACCTTAAGAACTATACGGAGTAGATATGGAGAGAGTGGACAACCTTGTCTTGTTCCTGATTTCAGTGGAATCGCTGGGAGTTTCGAAAGAGGGGTCTTTAAATCTTCCAAGGTCAAGTCCTGCTCTCCGCACCAAGGTTACACACAGTTCTGCACATCCCAGGAGTCCTTAGGTCCTTCCCACCTCCAGCAGGGCTCTATGTGGGAATATGGCTCCTGTTGCTACCCTTTGTGCTCCTCCATGCATGTCCTGGCTCACATGGGTGCAGCCCAGGTGCTGTCAAGCACTTCCTCCGTGGCTCAGAGACATCTTTCACTGTGTGAGCATCTGTGGAAACATTTCCATGCCTCCTTTGTAAGGAATTCAATCTTGCTAGAAAGCCCAGCAGAACCTTGCTGAGCTGAGTTATAATCTAGTAGGCAGGGCAAGTTCTAGGTGGGTGGGAGGTGACCTAATCCCCATTTTTGGGCCTTTTTTTTTTTTTTGACAGGGTTTCTCTGTGTAGCCTTGGCTGTCCTGAAACTTGTTCTATGGACCAGGATGTCTTTGAACTCATAGAGATCCACCTGTTCCTATCTTCCAACTGCTGGAATTAAAGGCTGGGTAGCTAACAGTAGTTAGGGTTCAGGTCAGAAGCTTCAGCGTAGCTAAAGGAATTTAGGGCATTTCTAATCCGAGGGTTGCAGAGTAACTCCCACATGTGCTGTTTGAGTCATGTTCTTTATTCTGCTGGCTCAGTTCTACCTCTGCAGCTTCTAGCTCTCCTTTGTTTCAATTCTGTTCCAATTCTCCTTGCTTCTTTTTTCATCTAGCCTAAAAAATACTTTTTACAGGAGGTTTAAGGGAATAAAAAAAAAGTTACAAGGGTCACATCTCACTGGTCATAGCATATTCCTTGGATTAGTGACGAGGGCAGAGCCGTTTACCATAGCAACACAGAAGCCAGGGACACAGTGCCCAGTGAGACAAGCTGCAAGACATAGTTTTTTTTTTTTTTAAGATTTTTATTTGTTATGTATACAGAGTTCTTCCTGCATGTATCCTGCAGGCCAGAAAAGGACACCAGCTCTTATTTGATCTTATTACAGATGGTTGTGAACCACCATGTGGTTGTTAGGAATTGAACTCAGGACCTCTGGAAGAGCAGCCAGTGCTCTTTACCTCTGAGTCATCTCTCCAGCCCTAAGACATAGTTCTTTTATCAGCTAGACTTGGCAAGCAAAGAATTGGCATGATGTTTTAGGCTTCTTTGTGTTAATAACCTTGGTTAGACACCTGTGATTCTGACCTTGTGCATAAGTGTAAAGCTTTTAACTTAAGATTCATATACAAAAACCTTTAGTCGGGCTGGAGAGATGGCTCAGTGGTTAAGAGCACTGACTGCTCTTCCAGAGGTCCTGAGTTCAATTCCCAGCAACCACATGGTGGCTCACAGCCATCTATAATGAGACCTGGCGCCCCCTTCTGGCATCTGGAAGGAATGATGTACACATAATAAATAAATCTTTAAAAAAAAAAAACAAAAACCTTTAGTCTAATTTGAATTTGCTCTGAGGTAAAATGAGCTAATTGTGTGTAGTTTGGCTGAACTGAGGAGAAATTGTTGTTTTCTGATATGAGTCTGAGTAAAAAGAACAAAGCAGGCTTTTAAGTGTCTTACAGGTCTCATGGGACAATAGATCTAGTTATGAAGCATATCCTAGTATGTTTTCTATACATCTAAAACATACAACTTAATAGGAAGTCATCTTCTTGTCCATCCACAGATATACGTGCCCATAAGATGAAGATGCAATCATAAACTGGGTGGTGGTGGCGCACACCTTTAATCCCAGCACTCGGGAGGCAGAGGCAGGTGGATTTTAGTGAGTTCGAGGCCAGCCTGGTCTACAAAGCAAGTTCCAGGACAGCCAGGGCTACACAGAGAAACCCTGTCTTGAAAAACAAACAAACAAACAAAAAGATTGAGATGCAATCATGAGATTATACGTACATATCGTGTAAGATTACACACTGCAGTGTAGTATCAGGGATACACCACAGCTGCTTTAGCAAGTGTGAAATTATATATAGTCAGGAGCAACAGTTTCCAGAGTTGGTGGTCCTGCAGGCCCTGCCTGGACGGGATTCTCCATTAGAGAATCACTCCTCTGGTGGATTGACATCTGAACACTAGTTATCATCTTCTGTGTGCTTGTATACTTCCATGGCCTTCGATAGGTAGTCCTGACCAAGCCAGTCTCAAACTCGGAGATCTGTCTCCTGAGCTGGAATTAAAGGCATGTGCCACCACTCCTGACTCACTTTTAGCCATTTTGAGACTTACTATTTTTGTTTTGTTTTTTGTTTTGTTTTGTTTTTTTCGAGACAGGGTCTCTTTGTGTAACAGCCCTGGCTGGCCTTGAACTCAGAGATCTGCCTGCCTCTGCCTCCCCAGTGCTGGGATTAAAGGTGTGCACCACCAACTCCCAGTCTGAGACTCATCTTTGTATTGGCTGGTAGGCTGTACATTTCACACCTACCAGCATTTCATGTTGACTTTCATACTTGCCTCGGCCTTGCTGAGCTTTGGAGTGGAACCAAAGAGCTTAGGCTGAGTGGATCTGGCCCTTTCTCTCTAGAGTGAGGGACCTTGGCTGGAAAACCAAGGAACTGAAGGCTGGAACTATCAGTCTCAACCCTTATATTCTCCCCAGGCTGTGGAAGCTGTGGCCCCTTTCTTTCATCAGAAGCAAGCTCTCCACTTGTGAACAGCTCCGGCAACGACTGAAGCACCTCTCACTCATCTTTAGCACAGAGAAAGCCCAGAGTCCCATGCAGCTAATGAGGTATGGTTTCCTTTCCAAGGAAGGGTAGTATGGCCCAGCCTCTTCTCCACCTCTGCTCTGCATTGTGCCTCCAGCCAGGCCTCTCTTGGGTCACAGGCTGTGTCTAGCTGTCTCTCAGCTGCTTTCCCCCATTTTGCTTCCAGGAAGGCCAATATGCTGGTTTCTGTGCTGCTGGATGTGGCCCTTGGCCTGCTGCTGCTCTCTTGGCTCCACAGCAATAACCGAATTGGACAGCTGGCCAACGCCCTGGTCCCCGTGGCTGATGTGAGTAGATTTGGGTGATACCCAGCATCCTGAGGGTGGGGAATCCTCCTAGGCAGTGCTTCAGCTGCAGGAGAAGCTATTCCCTTTCCTCACCCCAGATACATTCCCTAGATGCTCTTTTTGAAGGTGGCAGTGTCGGGGGGGGGCACTTGTGGTTGAGGCTTTCATGGAACCCTTTTCTGTATTCAGCTGATCTTCCAGATGAAAGGCAGCCTTGGGACACCTCACTGCTCTGGGTTGTTGTTGGACTGGCCAGACTGCTGGCCTGCCACTACTTCCAGATTGCTCTTTCCCTGGAAACAAGAGGCCCAGGCCTGTCCTCTGTGCTCGCAGCGTTCCCATGCATGACATGTGCAGCACATCCATGCTGGTCCCTCCTGCTCTCCTCAACCTCTTCATTTCCACCGAGCCTCAGAACTTTTCAGTTCTCCATCTCATCTTCAGTAGAGCCAAAACCCTGTCTATCTCTCCTGTGGAAGCCTTCAGGGTCTGCCCATGGGCTCACTCTCTGCTCCATCAGTGCAGCTGTATGTCAGGTCTGTTTGTTGCCAGGCCTGGAATCTGAAGGCAGCTGTGGCCTCCTCTCAGTCCTGAATTATGAGATATATGGAGGTCTTCCCAATAGGAAAGAGAAGCTGGGGTTGGGGCGGAAGGGGTTAGGCTGTTTCTACATTCTGTTTCTTGGCCAGCTTTGTCTGGATCCTTCTTTTTGCAAAATTGATATATATATATATATATATATATATATATATGCCATAAATATTTAATTAAAAAGTGGATTCTCTTTCCGCTGCCAGGCTTTTATCCTTTAAATATTAAATAAGTCCTATTTATAAAGAAGGTTTTGCTCTTCCCTAGTGCTCCTAAGACTCTTACACAGGGTTGCAAAAGGATTTGGGAAGAACATATAAAATACAGGAGCTACTCCTGTGGCCTCACCTTGGTGACCAAGTAGAGCATCCCTTAGCTTCCTTACTTCCCCCACTATGGCCAGTGACTGGCACTCCATCCTGGCAGCCAGGACCAGTTTTCCTGCTTACTGTTGAAGTCCCTCTGCTGTTTATTGAACTCGATTTGTTTTTTCTCTGAGTGCCCTGCTTTCCAGTGCTCACACTTGATTCCCTAGACCCTGATAGGCTCACCCAAGGGACTAGCCATTGCTCGGTGGCCTCAACTTCTGGTAGCAAGTGACAAGAAGAGGTCTTTGACTGAGAGCTTCAGTATTCTCAGGCTCCCCTGCATGGTTTGAATTGAGCCAGGGTCAGTCCAGTCTCAGCCATACCCAGTTATCACGGGCTTAGGGCCCTATGGTTCCCGGGCTAAAGGAGCAAGATAGTGAGCATAAAGGAAGTTATCAGGATGAGGTAGATGTCCCTGGGGACACATGCCCAAGGAATTCCTTTATGTACTCCAGCCTGTTGGGAGATGCCTCAGACCAGGATCTTAGAAATTGTCTGTGGCCAGGGCCAGGGTCCAGTGGCACTGCTCCTATGTAATGTTAGAAGATATGATTTGCCAGGTGTGGTGGCGCACGCCTTTAATCCCAGCACTCGGGAGGTGGAGGCAGGCGGATCTCTGTGAGTAGCCATCCTGGTCTACATACTGAGTTCCAGTACAGCCAGGGCTAGATAGTAAGACCTTACCCCTCCACCCCCACACACCCACACAAAAAGACGATTCTGAACCTTGGAAGTAAGGAAGTTCAGGCTGCCTTTGCCCTGCCCCAGATAGACTGGCTATGGTGGGAGCCCATTGGTCAATCCTCAACCCACCCACCCTCTTACCTCAGTGTGACCATGTCATCCCTTCCCTGCCCCATGTCTCTGTAGCGCGTGGCTGAGGAGCTCCAGCATCTGCTGCAGTGGCTGATGGGTGCTCCTGCTGGGCTCAAGATGAATCGGGCACTGGATCAGGTGCTAGGCCGCTTTTTCCTGTACCACATCCATCTGTGGATCAGTGAGTGCCCGATGGGCAGGGTTGGGCAGCCCAGCAGGGCACCCTAGCCAGGCCCCATCCCCTCTGCTTCCATTTTCTGGCCTCCCATTTGTATGAAGCCAACTGTGTTGGGCCAGCTGCTCAAGTCAAATTCTGGGGCCAGTGGCTGGGTCTGTGCTCACTTGTGTCCTGAAGTGTTAGGTGTCCATTCTCAGGCGCTGGGGCTCCCTGTGCCTTGCTGGGCACTTCTCATGGCTGACCTCCATCCTGCAGGCTATATCCACCTAATGTCCCCCTTTATTGAGCACATCCTGTGGCATGTGGGCCTCTCAGCCTGCCTAGGACTGACTGTTGCCCTGTCCATCCTTTCGGACATCATCGCCCTCCTTACCTTCCACATCTACTGCTTCTATGTCTACGGTGCCAGGTATGTATATGTTCACATGTAGTTTTCTAAGCCGTGGGCACGCAACAGGGTCTGAGCAGATGGGTGAGGTGTGGCACAGGCCCCCAGCTGGCCCTCATGAGCCTGTGTCCTACAGGCTGTACTGCCTGAAGATCTATGGCCTCTCCTCTCTCTGGCGTCTGTTCCGGGGGAAGAAGTGGAATGTTCTGCGCCAGCGGGTGGATTCCTGTTCCTATGACCTTGACCAGGTACCTACAGCTTTGAGCCTGCTGACCTGGTCAGGGCAGCTACTTGGACACTATCAGTGACCAGCCTACTGCTATCCTGCAGCTGTCTTCCAGCAGCTGGCCTAGGGGGAGGCACCAGCAGACTTTCCCCAGGTGGACATAGGGCCTGCTTTGGCTTATTCCATTTGCTTACCTAGACCTGCTATACCCATTTTCCTAACCTCCTATTTGCCTGTGTCCCCTGCTGGCTGTTTCCCCACAAGCCACCAGGTCCACAGGATATGTGGACACATCCCTCATGGTAAAGGGAACATCTCCTGACCTTGCTGACTCAGGAGGCAAAAAAAATCCCAACTGCAGTTTAAGGATGGGTGTGTGTGTGGCCAGTAATGGAGTGGCCTCCCCTGGTCTGGGTCTTGTGATACTAAGTGTGCCGGTCCTTGTTCCCCACAGCTTTTCATTGGGACCTTGCTCTTCACCATCCTGATCTTCTTGCTGCCTACCACTGCTCTGTACTACCTGGTATTCACCCTGGTGAGCCCAGTTTCTCCAACCCTGGGGCCTACAGAACTTAGTCTAGTCAGTGCCGGAGCCACTCACCTAGGGCACTGTTCTGAATTCTATGTACTGGTCTTAAAGCAGTTGAGGGGGGTCCTGCCTTGGGGATGGCTGGCTACAGGGGAGGTCAGGACCCATAGTGGGTAGATGAGATCATAGAAGAGCCCTCCTTTAGTGCTGAGCACTAGGGTGGACAGTATGAGATAAGCGACACCCAGGTGCCTCAGGCCCTCTAGGTTTCTGTGTTAGGAATGTGGATGCACAGTCTCTACTAGGAAGGGGTGCCAGCTGTCCCGCTGCCAGCCCTTTAGTCTCCTTAGGGTGGAGTCTATGATTTCCCAGGGTTCCTGACCCTCTGGTCACCCTTAGTGTGAGTGTAGCTCAAGAGCCTATCGGGCTACTCTCCTCCTAGGCCTGTCTAATGTGTGGCTTCAGCCCCAGTTAGTGGCCCTGAATGTCACTTTTGCTGCAGCTCCGGCTCCTAGTGATCACCGTGCAGGGCCTAATCCATCTCCTTGTGGACCTCATCAACTCCCTGCCTCTATACTCCCTTGGTCTTCGACTCTGCCGACCCTACAGGCTGGCTGGTAAGTTGGGTGCTGGGTGCCTGGCTTCTGACAGATGGTACAACATACATACCCACAGGCCTTCCACCTGTGCCATGTGTCTCTGGCCTGAATGAATTGGTTATGTGGTGTGGGTGAGCAGAGCAGTGAAGATAAACTTGGCCCTGGGAACATGCGGTCTGCTCTCTCTCCCTAAGAGTAAAGTTCAGAGACACAAAGACCCAAGGCCTCATCCTTCCTGTGGTTTGGAAGGCTTGTTGCAGGGTCTGTGCTCAGAGAGTCTGTCTCCATGTGGTTATAGGCTATGCGTCTGCTCTTTGATGTCCCTCGCCCTTGGAAGCAGGCCAGGATGAGGGCTGCTGCACTGTGAGAGGATCACCCTGCACTGCCTGTAATCATCACCTAGTACCCAAGCTGTCCCCTGAATCTATGCGTTCTGATTCCAGAATCCTTGAGGGAAATCTGGCTCTTTTAGGCATGAGGTTTAGGCATGATAACCCATTTATCTCTGGGACTTTGGACACAGCAGGGACCTTGGGATTACCTGGTATAGCCAATGTTCAGCACTAATTGAGGTGATTTCTAAGGTGACCAGTATGCTCATTTGACTCTTTCAGACAGCTCAGAACCATCTATAGGGACGTGCAGGTTCCTTGGCTTTGAACTGATATCTAGGTCTGCCTGCAAGCATCTTCATGCTGCTGAATGCCTGTAAAACATTTTGAGAACATCCTTCTAGCTAATTTCTCAGTTAACATCAGGAGGCCCAGGCGAGAGACTTATTTGCAATGTTGTATACATGCCCTATGCATCTACTTCTTTACCTCAGACACAAACACAGGTGGGCCATAATAGACCCAGACCCAGCCTGAAATTCAGGGCCTTCTCCCTGAGCCAATAGCTTGGGCAGGGTAGTTAACTTTGCTTACCAGGCCATGGTTTTGTCCCTTCTCACATCACTGGCTTCAAGGAAGCTTCATTTCCTGCTTTTGTGTTTTCTAGACAGGATTTCTCTGTGTAGCCCTGGCTGTCCTGGAACTCACTCTGTAGTAGACCCTGCTGTCCTTGAATTGAACTCAGAGCTCTGTCTGTTTTTGCCTCCTGAGTGCTGGGATTAAAGGAGTGCGCTACTATTGCCTGGCTATTTCCTGCTCTTTTTTAAGAACTTTCTTCCTGGGGCTAGAGAGATGGCTTAGAGGTTAACAGCACAGACTGCTCTTCCAGAGGTCCTGAGTTCAATTCCTAGCAACCACATGGTGGCTCACAACCATCTGTAATGAAATCTGGTGCCCTCTTCTGACCTGCAGTATGCAGGCAGGACACTGTCTATATAATAAATAAATAATAAAAAAACCCAAAACAAAAAACGTAATGAAATTTAAAAAAAACAAACTTTTTTCCTGGGCATTTCCTAGACAGGGAGACTAAAATCCAGGGGTGCTGTGGGTCCCCAAATCAGCCAGACCTAGAAGCTAGAAGTCAGTAAGATGCTGAACCATTAATAGGGCATCTGCTACCCAGCAAAGAGGCAGATGGGAAAGGTGGAGAAGACAACCATGTGTGCTTAGACAGACCTGCTGCCACCTGGGTGGGCTCAGAGGGGCTTTGATTGTAGAAATTGCCATCTCAGTAGCCTCTGCTAACTCACAGTGGGACCAGTGAGGCTAACTGGGGGGGACATTTGCCACCTTCTTTCCTAAGTACCTTGCTTTCCTTATAGCTGGTGTGAAATTCAGAGTTCTGGAACAGGAGGCAGGCAGGCCCCTGCGCCTCCTGATGCAGGTAAGAACTCCTGCCCTTCACTGCTGCTCAGACCTGGGACCCCCCCCCCAATGTTCTGCCTGTGTTCTGGGACAGCTGGGGTCAGCTGGTATGATGCTTTGGTGGTATGTCAGCCAGAGGTCAGAGACAGTTAGAAGGGCCCAGTGGGGATAAGGGGTAGGCATCTGAGTATCATAACTCACTGTGTCTAGACCTTCCCCCTCAGGGTTGTGGGACACATATTGTGGTCTACATAGTTGACATTGATACCTAGTTTGGCCTGTGAGTGGGGTCCCATCGTGCTCAAGTCGTGATGAAGCAGAAATGGCTTAGCAAAGGCCTCAGGACAAGCAGTCACTTCCTGTTGGACTTGAACCCCTGGCTCTTTCATTGTTTAAGTCTTGGGTCTTGGTCCCAGTGGGAGGGAACAGAATAAGTTTTGGAGTGGCCAACCAGGTGCTGAGTTGTATCTTGGTCCTAGTCCAAGTGTCGTGTCTTTCAGATGCTGAAGCATCTGCAAGGTCATCCTCCCCGGCCCCCAGACGGAGTAGATCCTAGGATAGTGCATTACCAACCCAAAGGGACATAGAGCCCCCCATCACCATCCCTTTCTCAGGGAACCAGTGCTTCTCTGCTGGTCAGCTTAGCTATCTCACAGGCAGAGGTTTGTCAGGGCCCCGCGGCCTTGCTCTATAATTGCCTAGCCAAAGATTCCCCAGAGGACCAGTCAGGCCCAGGATGCCAACCGTCAAGACCTTCCTCTATAGACACAGCTGAAGCACCCATGACCACCCACCCTACTAATAATTACCCTTTCCTTCCAGATAAACCCTTTGCCCTATAGCCATGTGGTGCACACCTACCGCCTGCCTAGCTCTGGCTGCCATCCCAAGCACTCCTGGGGTTCCCTGTGCCGAAAGCTGTTCTTCGGAGAGCTCATCTACCCCTGGAGGCAGAGAGAGGACAAACAGGACTGAGAATCTGGACACAGCCTACCCATAGCGACTGCACAACCATCGCACTTCCTCTCTGCCAGGATAGCACTGACCATGGGTGGTTTATCTCAGGTCCTACATGGTCCAACCAGACACCGTGTACTGAATGTAGGCAGGCCTCGTCTTTGAGTTACTACTCTAGGTCTCAGGCCCTGTCAGCTCCATTCCTGCACACCATCTCTCTAGCACAGTGGTTCTCAACCTTCCTAATGCTGCAACACTTTAGTACAGTTCTTCGTGTTATGATGACACCCAGACTTACATTTTCATTACTACTTCATAATTGTAATCTTGCTACTGTTATGAATTGTAATGTAAATATCTGTGTTTTCCTATGGTCTTAGGGAACCCCTATGAAAGGGTCATTCAACCCCCAAAGGAGTTGCAACCCACAGGCTGAGAACCACTGCACTAGCATCACCTATGTGGGAATCCCCCTGGTTTGTTATGGTCATTGCAGTCATTGCACTGAGCCTGCTTCCTAGGATATGCTGGCAGGTTTCCTTGACTGCTTTAGTGGGTGGGACCACTCCTGGGGTACCTGGTGCACTCCAGAAGCCTCAGCAGAATATTCCCATCTGGGGAACTGAGGCAGCTCCTGATCCCCTGCCCCAGCAAACTAACCCCTCGCTCTGTGCTTCACTGGGTTTGCTTGTTGCTGCTCCCTGGAGATCGCTTTGTGAAGGTGCTGCTAATTGGCCACTGGGTGCCCTTTGCTTGAAGTCAGACCATGTGGGGTAATTGGGTACCTGCCCACCTGTCTTCTCTGCTCTTGCTGAGTGCCCCATGTGGGGATAGACCCTTTGGCAAAATATTTTTTTTCTCTCATTGACTCCTTACAGGACCAGACAGCTCCCATCTGGACAGGCACTTTTGTGGTTCAGTGTGTGAATGACCTTGGGGAGGTGGAATGGCCAGGGTTTCCTGCCACTTAGTAGGATCCCATGTGAACTAGTCCTGTGGGCAGGAAGGTGCAGCCAGCCCTTCCCTTCTCTCAGGGGCATTCAGGACTATCTACATTGGTTCGTCTGTGCCTGCTTCCCTTTGCTCTAGGCCACAGCAACCCTTAAGTACCCAATGGAGTGTTGGTGAAGATGGATCCTGACCCTGTGGCGACAATAAAAACCTCTCATGAATTTGGAGTATCAGCTCAGGTGTGATTCAAGTCTGGCCAGGCTCTAGATGTGTGGGCTGAATGGAGCATTGTCTCCATGACATCATTTCCTGCCCGAGATTTCTCCAATGACTGCTGAGTGTCTGTGCAGCCCTAAGCCCTTGAAGACATCTTAGATAGATGAACAAACCTAGGGCCTCAGGGCTTCTGGCTATAGCCTCACCCTGGTTCCAGGGGCAGGCATACAGTCCAGTGGAAAAGGGGTATGGGGGGATGCAGGGTGTCTACTTTGAGCTCTGAGTATGTGAATTCCATACATGGCAGAGTACTGACCTGGACTGACAAAGTTTCTCTATGTAGCACTGGTTGTCCCAGAACTCGCTGTGTAGACCAGGCTGACCTCAAACTAAAACATTTGCCTGCCTCTGCCTCCTGAGTGCTGGGATTAAAGGCGTGCACCACCAACACCCAATATAAACTAATATTACCATCTGCATGCAGTCTTTAGATGACTCCAGGCCTGGTTATGCAGAGGAAGCCTCTACTTCCTAGCCTGGAGCTCCACAAAGGAGCAGTAGAGGCCAGCTGGGAAGTGTCAAAGGGCCCTGTGTAGTTATGCGCCCATCCAGAGCTCACTGAAAGTGGTGTCTGTCATCTGCAATACTGAAGGTCACACTTTAGGTAGGCCCCACAGCTGTCTTGCCTTGGACCTGGGCTGCTTTGTAACCCTTTGGAGTCCATCTGCACACAGGTGGCCGTTTCCTGTGTATGCATCCTTTCCCCACTGCCTGGCCACCCTGACACATCCTTTAGCTGCCTGTGTTCACCCCTTCACCCCTGGACTCCTTTAGGAGAAGGTGCTGAGCTCAGCCCAGCTGGCCCTTGTGCAGCCCTGTCATGAGATTTGCCTGGCAGCTGTCATTCTGTGCAGCAGAATACTGGACTGTCTGCCCTTCTGGGGACCAGTCAGGACCTGGCACCAGAGCTGGCTGAAAGAACACTGGCATTGGAGCCACAAGAGTTGCTTTTTGCAGAGAGCTGTGTCTGTGGAGGTTTTCTGATTATTCTCAGATATAGCTCATGCATTTGTAACAACAAGCACTGTTGTCTCTGTGGGCATCTCCTTGGTAGACAGGTGCCTCATGCTGTCAAACTGGCGGCTGTTCCCAGGAACTGCCAGGGTTCCTATCACAAGCTGCCTTCTTCCTTTGTAACTAAAAGCTTTGAAATCAGCTCTCCTAGAAGATGCAGATTTTTGATTGTGTGAATGGGTACTATTGAAATTTCATCCACTAACTAACTCTACCTAGACCTGGAGCTTGATGTGTAGATCAAATTAGCCTCATGAATTTGTCTGTCTTCCAAATACTGGGATTAAGGTTTGTGTCACCATGCCTGACTTTACCCGGTGTAACTAAAAGCTTGTCTACAGATATGTGGGACATAAAAATGGCCTGCCCTCCTCATTCTTTCTCTACTAACTGCATTGTCCATCCAGGTGTCTGGATCTGTCTACTATGAGAGGCTTGTGGGGCCGCTCCTTGCTGCCAAGCTAAGGCCAGGACTTCTGAGTAATTGAAACTTCTATTTTGAAACAGGGTCTCATGTATCTCAGGCTGGTCTCAAGCTGGCTATGTAGCCGAGGATGACCTTGGCTGCTGATCTGCCTGCCTCCACTTCTTGGGATTACAGTTTTGCAGCACACAGTTTATGCAGTGCTAAGGAGCAAACCCAGAGTATAACACGCGCTAGACAAACTATCAGCTGAGTTCTGTTTCCAGCCCAACCGAATTGTTTGTGGGTACTTCTGAGCTTCCTGGACATGGGTTGCAGGACCCAGGGTCTGTCTCTGTATGATTCCCAGAGCTCTCTGAGGACTTAGGGTCCCACCCCAGGGTGGGGAAGTTTGTCTTAGTCTGTTCTAATTATAACAAAATGCAGGAGACCAGTTTCTTTATGGATAGAGGTTTATTTGGCTTGTCCGGAGTCTGAATCCAATCACACAGTCAGTAGCATCTGGTTGTGGGCCTTTTTTGTCAAAATAGTGTGGTACCAGTCATCACATGTTGAGAACAAAGCATGTTAGCCGGGCGGTGGTGGCGCACGCCTTTAATCCCAGCACTCGGGAGGCAGAGGCAGGCGGATCTCTGTGAGTTCGAGGCCAGCCTGGTCTACAAGAGCTAGTTCCAGGACAGGCTCTAAAAAAGCTGCAGAGAAACCCTGTCTCGAAAAACCAAAAAAAAAAAAAAAAAAGCATGTGTGCTAGCTCAGCTCTCCTCCTAAAGCCACTAATGCCACCATGGGAGCCACCCTCATGACTTCATCTAAGTCTTACTACTACATATGAGTCCTGCCTCACAAATTGTGAAAAAGGTGATCTGCCTGCCTCAGTCCACTCGGACTCAAAGGTCCATCTCTGTTTATGGAAATATTCTCAAGGAAAGCCTCAAAATAAAGTATAACCAGTTCTCTCAGTGTTATAATATAGTCAAGTCAATACCTGAATTCACCTGCCATGGGCTGTCTGTGATGTACAGTCTCTGGAAAGGGGGACTGGGCTTCTCCCCACCATCCCTTCCAGAGAGTCAGCATCCATGGATGAGCATCACTGTTTCAAGGCTTACATCTCTGAAGAAAGGTTCTCACAGACATTACTGCCAGTTCAGGGAGGTGAGAGCCATCAGAGCATAGGCTGGCCTCAAGTCTGGGCACAGTGGACTCTCCAGGGGAGGATCTCCCTGAGAAGCAGGTTCTGGTTCTTTAGGGACTCAGTCCTCAACTCTTCATCAGCCAAAGGTCAGGACTTTCTGGGTTCCTGTTGACCTGTGCATGGGTGTGATGTTCTTAGTAATCTGTGACCCAGAGTCCAGCCAATGGCCACCCCTGGGCAAAAAAATATAGCCTGAAGAAAAGGTGCAGGTAAGAACTTCTGGGATCCTTTGAGATTAAGTGTGAGTTGAGAGCCAGGCAGTGGTGGCGCACACCTTTAATTCCAGCACTCGGAAGCAGAGGCAGGTGAATCTCTGTGAGTTTGAGGCCAGCCTGGTCCTACAGAACTAGTTACAGGACAGTTTGAGTTGTTACACAGAGAAACCCTGTCTCAGGGAGAAAACAAAACAAAACAAAGTGAGCTGAGAAGTCCTGCTGGAAGGCCTCAGTGTGGTTCTGCAGTCCTGGGCCCAGGAGCCTCCACCCAACATACCCTGACCAAGAGAATAGCAGGAAACCCTGTCCCTGAAGGCAGGTGAGGAGAGCTCTCTTACTATTTCCCTGCCACTGGCCTCTCACAGAAGCTTTTCTGAATAATGTATCAAACCATGTACCCTGTCCCTGAAGGCAGGTGAGGAGAGCTCTCTTACTATTTCCCTGCCACTGGCCTCTCACAGAAGCTTTTCTGAATAATGTATCAAACCATGTGGCAGGGCTGGAGAGATGGCTCAGAGGTTAAGAGCACTGACTGCTCTTCCAGAGGTCCTGAGTTCAATTCCCAGCAACCACATGGTGGCTCACAACCATCTGTAATGAGATCTGGCGCCCTCTTCTGGCATACAGGCATACATGGAGGCAGAATGTTGTATACATAATAAATAAATCTTAAAACAAACAAACAAACAAAAAAAAAAAACATGTGGCAGTGTCCACAGGTCAAGATGCTCATAAAGGCCATGTCTTCAACTTTGGAGGGAGATGGTCACTGTGTGGCTGCCTTGAAGGGTACCTGCTGCTGGAGGCAAGGCCTAGGTTTAGCAATTCCTTGGGGGAAAAGAAGAAAGACCCCTCTTTATGTCTGTCTGTAGAAGGAGCAGCAGGCTGTGTTCCTGCCGCCTGGATCCTGGCCTCCTGGCTAGCTTATGCCCCGAAATAACAACACACAAATTGTATTCTTTTAAACACTGCTTGGCCCATTAGCTCTAGCCTCTTATTGGCTAGCTCTCACATCTTGATTAACCCATTTCTAATAATCTGTGTAGCACCATGAGGTGGTAGCTTACCGGGAAAGATCCTAACCTGCGTCTGTCTCGGGTCGGAGAATCATGGCGACTGCCTCACTTCCCTCCTTTCCAGCATTCTGTTCTGTTTACTCTGCCTACCTAATTTTCTGTCCTATCAAAGGGCCAAGGCAGTTTATTAACCAATGAAAGTAACACACAGACAGATAAACCTCCTCCATCATCTGTCTGTCTGTCTATGTTTGAGCAGCGTTTCTCTAGGCCAGGCCTTGAACTTGAGACATTCCTCCTGCTTTAGCCTCCCAAGTGTACTGGGATTAGAAGTGTGAGCCACCATGCCTAGTTGGTGTGTGTGTGTGTGTGTGTGTGTGTGTGTGTCTTACTATTCTCTTGAAGGATTGTCTACTGACCTCCATTCTGTGCAATGTGGGAACACCAATCAGCGAAGTTGTCACACAGCTAAGGAAACAGTTTTAGTGTGGGAGTCTGGTAGCTGTCCTGGCTTTTCCACATGCTTGTCCCACTATGGCTCAGCATCTGCTGTAAACTGTACCTGCTGTTCTGTGGCCGCCGGACATGGCAACTCAGCTTTGCCCAGCTTGGCCATTGTTGGCATGAGGATCTAAAAAGGTTTATTTATAATTCCAGAAATAATGTGTGTCTGTGTGATTGTATGTGTATGTGAATGTGGGTACCCAAGATGGGCAGAAGTGGGCATTGGATCCCCTGACAATGGAGGTGTAGGTGTTGTGAGCTGTGGGATGTGGTACTAGGAACCAAACTCCAGCCCCACACAAGTGCAGCAACCATTCTTAACAGTTCAGCCATCTCTCCAGCACCATCCTTTAAATCCAAGGTTTTGTTTTTGTGGCCCAAGCTGGTCTTGAACTCATGGCAATCCTTCTGCATCATCCTTCTGAGTACTAGGACTATAGAGGCAATCAGTCTGTTGGGGAGGAAGTTCTTGCCTGGTCCTGTTCCTTACCTTCCCAGCAGTCAGGGAAGATGTCAGCTCTGGACATGCTCAGTACTCCACGGGCTCCTGATCACTGTGGTAGCACCCTGGCTTTTCCTGTAGACTTGTATTTCAGAAAGTGTTGACTGTTCAGTCATCATATGAAGAAGAAGCACCCAAGTTTCAAGGGCTGCATCTGAGTCAACTTTGCTGGAAACATCTCTTTTGGTCTCCTTTCCCAAGCAGCCGGGATTATAAATTTGTGCCATCACACACAGCTTATTATTTTATTTTCTCTTTTCTTTTTTGAGACAGGATTTCTCTGTGTAACAACTCTGGATGTCTTGAAACTTGCTTTGTAGACCAGGCTGGTCTCGAACTCACAGAGATCTGCCTGCCTCTGCCTATGGAGTGCTAGGATTAAAGGTGTGCGCCACTACTGCCCAGCTCTTAAGACACGGTTTCCTTGTCTGACCCGGAACTCTGTAGACTAGGCTGGTCTCATACTCACAGAGATTCAGCTGCCTCTGACTCATGAATTCCAGCATCAAATGGCTTGGCTATCACCTCTGGTCAAGATTCATTCCTTTTTTAAAAAAGGATTTATTAGCCAGGCAGTGGTGGCACAGGCCTTTAATCCCAGCACATAGGAGGCAGAGGCTTTGAGTTAGAAGCCAACCTGTTGGTCTACAAATCAAGTTCCAGGACAGCCAAAAACCTAAATAAATAAATAAATAAATAAATAAATAGATAAATAAATAAAAATCAAAAAGTATTTTATGTGAAGGGTGTGTGGAATATTATTTTAAGTAGGCAAAGATGTGCTACATTTGTTTATGCTGGAGAGTATTACTTTAACTATGCAAAGGTGTGTTACATTTTTTGTATATGTTTTGTTTGTTTAATTATGTAAAGATGTGTTGCATTTGTTTCACCTTGTCTGCCTGAGGAACCTGGTTGGTCTAATAAAGAACTGAAAGGCCAATAAATAGCTAGGCAGGAGAAAGGACAGGCAGGGCTGCAAGGCAAAGAGGATAAGTAGGAGAAACCTAGGCTGAAAATAAGAATGAGGAGAAGGAGGGTGACATCTAGAGCAAGAAGCCAGGCAGATGCCAGCCACAGAGAAGCAGTGAAGGTAAGATATACAGAAGAAAGGTAATAAGCCCTGTGGCAAAAGGCAGATAAAGAGATTAAATAAAAAGAGCTAGCGAGAAACGTGCCTAAACAAGGTAGAGCATTCAAAACTAATAATATGTCTGTCATGGTTTGGGAGCTGGTTGATGGCCCAAAAGAAAAAGCCTGTTGTGTATGTCTGTGATCAGGCGTGTGCCTGCTGCCTGTGGAGGTCAGAAGGTGTAAAATACCCTGAAACCAGAGTTACAGACAGCTTTAAGTCTTCACATCTGTGCTGTGTTGGGAACTTGAACCAGCATCAAATGCTCTGACGAGCTGAGTCAACTCTCTGTCTAGCCTCTGTTAACCGTATGTTCAGGAAGAGTGCACAGACAAGCATGTGTGGAGGTCAGAGGACACCTTTCAGAAGTCAGTTCAGGCTTTCCACCTTGCTAAAACAGGGTTTCTGGGCTGGAGAGATGGCTCAGAGGTTAAGAGCATTGCCTGCTCTTCCAAAGGTCCTGAGTTCAATTCCCAGCAACCACATGATGGCTCACAACCATCTGTAATGGGGTCTGGTGCCCTCTTCTGGCCTGCAGGCAGACACACAGACAGAATACTGTATACATAATAAATAAATATTAAAAAAAAAACAGGGTTTCTCCTGATCCATCGCTTGCTGCTTATTCAAGGCTAGCTAGCCCCCGAACTTCTGGACAAATTCTGACTTCCTTTCTTACAATAAGAGCCGGGGTGAGGGGTGGGGTAAATTACAGATGAAAAGCCACAGGAGAGAAAGCGAACTCCTATCTATCTTCAGGCTTACATCGCAAGCGCGTTGGCCCTAATCTGTGTTTACTTTCTGAGTTTCTTGCAATTGATGACAAGGCTTGAGAATGCACTCATGAAGAACGCTGTCCGTGGCCCTCCAGTCTTAGAACTGGCCGACGAAGTGCACCTGCGGCGGGTTGCCCACCCTGGGAGCCAGCAGGGCCAACGCGGCTCAGAAGAGGACTTCAGCAGTCCGGCGACGGCCTAAACACTCGGCGGCGGCTCCGCCCACTCCCCCAGCCAGGAGGAAGTCCCACCTCCTAGAACAGCCCACTGGGAGAGAGCCTCGCCCCCGCCCTGCCCCCGGGGAAAGCGAGCCCGAGGTTGTACATCCAGGTCGCGCTTCTTTCCTTTTGGGGTCTGTGAGAGCAGCCACCGCCGTTTGATAGATAGCCTGGCCCTTCCGCGTCAGCCATGTCGCCTTAGGCAGCAGCTATCGCTATCCTGCGGCTTGTCCACGAAGGGGGAAGGGTAGACTTGTGCAATGTTTGACTCTTGATTGGCGAGAATGAAGAAAGGGGTGGACCTAGAAGGTTATGATCGATAGGAGACTGCACAAATGCCTTAGCAGCAGTAGCCAATAGTGATGGCGAGGGGGCGGGAGGCCAGGGTGTTGCAGGTCCGTGAACCCGGCCGCGACGGCTCTGAGGTAGTCTGCAGGAAGCAGTAGGGCAGACGGACGTGCAAGGCGACCAATGATTCAGGAAAGTCAGGAGGAAGTGACCAATGGTCACAGTGAGGAGGCGGGGAATAGCCAGCCACCGCAACACTGTGTACCAAGCGGCGGGGAGGGGACTACGTTGACGGACAAGGGTATAGACCAACAGTGGTGGGAAAGAGGGTGGCAGGAGACCAATAGTAGTGGCTAATGGGTAGGGCGGGGCGACCGGGTGCTCAGAGGCACTGTGTGTGTGTGTGTGTGTGTGTGTGTGTGTGTGTGGGAGACGTGGGGGCGGGGCGACCGTGACGGTCAGGCTGTCAGGCCAATGGTCCGGGGAGGGCCGGCGGAGGGTGGCCAATGGCGGCTGCGCATCCGGGGGCGGGGCTGCGGGGCTGCGCGGGGCTGTGCGGGAAGCGGCGGGCGGCGGCGGCTGGGAGGCTTAGGTGAAGCTGGCGGCACTGGGGCGGGTGCACTGGGGGCGGTGGCCAGTGGGCGGGAGCATTAGCGTGGAGACCGCAAGGCCGCTCACCAGCCTTCGCCCGCAGGTCTGGCGGCGGCGCCGTGGGCCGCGGTGCGGCGGGCGGGAGGATGGGCACCCAGGGCAGCCCAGTGAAGAGCTACGATTACCTGCTCAAGTTCCTGCTGGTGGGCGACAGCGACGTGGGCAAGGGCGAGATCCTGGAGAGTCTCCAGGACGGCGCAGCCGAGTCCCCATACGCCTACAGTAACGGTAGGCCCGGTTTGACGGTGGGCGCGCGGGGCGGGAGCGGCCTGGCGCGGGCGGCCTCTGCGCGTGTCCCTGCGGTCCCCTCCGGTCCTGTCCCGGAGATGTGTCGGAGAGTGGGCGCGGGCCGGGGTGACGGCGGCTGGCAGGTAAGAGGTCTCAGCGGCAAATCTTTGGAGTCTCCTGGGGCCTGGAATGGGCCGTGCAGCAGATACCGCTCGATGGGCCCGGTCCTCACCGCACTGCCCCTTAGCAAACGCTCAGAGACACCGCACCCTGTGCGGGGAGAAAATACATCGGCGCGATGTGATTCTTGTTAACTTCCGGGTGCATGACAAAAAATACACAAGGTAGATTGCATCATTGGCACTTGCCTGAGCTTGTCTCTTAATTTGGGTATTTAAGGTAAAATTGTAGTTAACAGTGGGTGGGACTGGATCACAGGCTACTGGGGCTGCTGACTCCGGAGGAATTAGTGTCCAATGGGCCTTCCGTTCTTATATCACTGGGTGCGTTTTACCTTCCTGATCTCTTCCTGGGTCCCTTTTCTCTGCCTCCTTACCTCGTTCTCTGGGGTCTTGTTAGTTCTCCAAGCCCTGGCTGTTTGGTAAATAACAGTTGAGCGTGTGAGCAAGGCATCTCCCACTCTTTGGACTTAGGACTTGTCCAGGGTGATGAGCATCAGGACTTCAGTGGAGGACCCTTCCTTCTGAGTAGCAGTGTTGAATCTGCTCTGTACCTCCTCCCCATGCTCCTGCTGTCGTCCTCCATCTACAGCAGACAGACATCGAGGGCAGGAAAGGAAGAGCCATGGTTTTATTTTCTGGCGCATGCCAATGGACCTCTGCACCAGCCAGGCCACCTTGACTGGCATTCAACTGGATGTCTCAGGGTGATAGTCCTGCTCAGAGCGGCTTTAGGGCTGCCTTTCCAGCAGGGAAGTGTGGAAAGGGATGGGCTTGCCTTCAGAAGCGCTTTGGGGCAGGGGGCCACAGCTGACTCTCCATTTCTGTCTAGCACCACCAGTTTCAACTGTACGTACACACAAACTCCAGTTGGACCCTCTTTCCCCATCTCCTCTGTGTATTGCCCTATTTCCTGTGACAGTGCTAACTGAAGTGGGGCGAGTACCACATAAAGAGTATAGAGATGTGAGACTGAGGGCTGCCATTCACCAAATGCCTTTACGCTGTACAAGCTATGAGGCCAGGGCCCATTAGCAGGTCCTAGTGTGACTCCTGCAGTGTGCAGCAGAGAGGGAAGGGTGCTCAGCTGTAGCAGCATGTTTCTTGTGTCGGGTTGAAATGCAGATAGCACAGATACCAGCTCTTTGTGCTGGGAGCCTTGGGTCCCTGACCCAGGGAACATTCTTCACTGAGTGAAGTTGGTGGATCTGGGAACCTTTGGGCCTCTTCACAGAAGAGTCGTTTGGAAGCAATAAAGTAGTTGGTTCTGGAGATTGAGCACAGTGTGTTTGCTGTTGAAAGAGCTGGACTTCTGCTTCTCTTAGAGGATAGATGAATGTTTCATTTTCCTCCTCATTATTAAGTCTTCAGGCTGTGCAGTGGTGGTGCACACCTTTAATCCCAGCACTTGTCGGGCAGAGGCAGGCGGATCTCTGTGAGTTTGAGGTTGGCCTGGTCTACAGAGTGAGTTCTAGGATAATCAGGGCTACACAGAGAAACGCTGTCTCAAAAAATAAAACAAAACAAAAATCTTCAGGCCAGGCAGTGGTAGCGCATGCCTTTAATCCCAGCACTTGTGGGGCAGATGCAGGTGGATCTTTGTGAGTTCAAGGCCAGCCTGGTCTACAAAGTGAGTTCCAGGAAAGCCAGGACTGTTACACAGAAGAATCCTGTCTCGAAAAAACAAAAACAGTAACAACAACAAAATCTTTAGTATGGGGGCTGGAGAGGTGACTCAGTGATTGAGAGAACAGGCTGCTCTTTCAGAGGACTTGGGTTCAATTCCTAGCACCCACACTGTCTGTAACTCCAACATCTGACACCCTTTCATAGACATACATACAGGAAAGACACCAGTGCATATAAAATATAAATAAGTACAAAATAATTTTAAAAAAATCCTCAGGTTGGGGCTGGAGAGATGGCTCAGAGGTTAAGAGCATTGCCTGCTCTTCCAAAGGTCCTGAGTTCAATTCCCAGCAACCATATGGTGGCTCACAACCATCTGTAATGGGGTCTGGTGCCCTCTTCTGGCCTGCAGACATACATGGAAGAAATGCTGTATACATAATAAATAAATATTAAAAAAAAAAATCCTCAGGTTGTATATTCTAGCCTTTTTTCCCCCAAGGTACAGGGCTTTTTTGATTAGAGGTAGGGTGGGCCCTATCTGGGAAGGGGACTGCTGCTCGATATTGGCCACTGAACTTCATCTTGATCACAGTCTTAACATCTCGTCTAGCTTGTTCCTCAGGTGTGAACATTGCTCTCTCTCTGACTTCACAAACATGTGAGTCATCAAAACAGCTTTTTTTTTTAATTAGCACTGGCACCTGAAACTGACATTATGATACTGTGAGCACATGCCTAGCATCTGCAGGAGCCTCCAGGTCTGGTGATACCGATATTTATGGAGTTGGAAACACTGGGGCTTTGAAGGTGCAGCAGTGACTCTAGAACAGTCTCTTCTCTTCTAGATGGAACAGGACGGATGTTTTTCAGAGAGCATCCCCTGGGCATCCATAGCAAAGGCATTGTGGATTCTCAGTTATGGGAGAAGACATGAAGGGGAGGCCATGTGTTCTGTGAGCTGTTTCTGCTGTTCTCATGTATGGCCCTGGAATGATAGGTCCGTGTTGGCCTCAAGTCAGCCAACTGGGTATTTACCCTTGAGCAGCCCAGGAAACATTATTGCTACAGCATACAAGATTGTCCTTGTTTGTGTTACGAGCTTGAACATCCTCAGTTAAGACAACTACATTTTGCCCTAGCTCCTACAAAGATTCCTGAGTGTTAGGTCCTTCAGGAAAATCCCCTGTGGTTTACATATTCGTGGCCTGAAAGATCCACATCTGTTAATGAGGCCATGGATGTTATTTCATTTCTCTGTTCCTTTGGGAGTTAGTGTTTGTAGAAGAAAGCCAGAGTGATGCCATTGTCCTCTGAGCCCAGGAGTCGGGAGGGAAGCAAGTTATAGGACAGACCAGCATTGGGTTTTGCCGTGAATGTTGGAATTTGATGGTTGTGGAGATGTCTGTGTAATCACGATGCATGTACCCCAAGTGAGGATAATGTGTGTCTATGTCACACCATGCTGGGAGGTCCCTGCTAGACTCACATCAGTCACCCAGAGACCTGCAACATTTTTGCTAATCCTGGCTCCATGTTTCTTCTCATTTGGGTTGAAGTCCATTTTTTCTCTTAAGTGACAGGTTCAACGGTTTTGTTTTATTTATTTATGTTTTGTTTGTTTGTTTGGTTTTTGGTTTTCTGAGTCAAGGTTTCTTTGTGTAGCTTTGAAGCCTTCCTGGAACTCGCGCTGTAGACCAGGCTGGCCTCAAACTCACAGAAATCCACCTGTCTCTGCCTCCCAAGTACTGGGATTAAAGGTGTGCGCTACCACGACCCAACTTCAAGGGAAATTTTAAATGTTTTATTATTATTATTATTAGTGTGTGTATGTTTGTGTACTGAACTGTACATGCTATGATACTCATGTGGAGGTCAAAATAAAGCTTTTGGCCAGACATGGTGATACATACCTTTAATCTCAGCACTTAGGAGGCAGAGGCAGGCAGATCTCTGTGAGTTCAAGGCCAGCCTAGTTTACGTAATGAATTCAGGACAGCCAGAGCTATATAATGTCTCAAAGATACCAAAATAAAATAAGAAGAAAAAAAAGACAGCTTTTGGGAGTTGTTTCTCTCTCCCACCTTTATGTGGGTTTTGGGGATTGAACTCAGGTCAGGCTTAAGCAGCAGGCACCACATGAATGTTTTGCCTACATGTATGTCTGTGTGTCATGTGTATGCCTATTGCCTATGAAGCCAAAAGAGGACATGGAGGTCTTGGGACTGTTGTTATAGATAGTTGTGAGCCACCACATGGGTGCTGGGAATTAAATCCAGGTTCTTCTTAAGAGCAACGGGTACTGCTGAGACAACCTTCCAGCCCTGCTCAAGGGGAAACTTAAAACACTCATATACTCCATGTGTCACCCATTTGCTTCATCTCTAGCTCTTGCATGAAGCTTGCATAGACCTCTTTTTCTTTTTTAGTTGTCTGTTTTTGAGACAGGGTCTTGCTAAATACCTCAAGCTGGCTTTGTACTTGCTGTCCTCCTGCCTCTGCCTCCCTTGTGCTAGAATTACAAATCCACTGTGCCTGACCTAAATGTGTATTTCCTAGCGAATGAACAGCCTGTGTACAGCTTCCTTATGCTGACTGTTTCTTGGTGCTGGTTCACGTTGTTACTACAGTAACCTCTCACAGACCTTTCTCTTCTCTGTGCAAGACCAGACACTTTGTTCTAGATTTTACTGTAGATTCTTTGGGGTAACTTACTGGAGTGGGGGTTGTCTGCCTTCCCTATGTTAGATGCCAGATTTTCTGGCAGACTGTTGTCCCAGGAGGAATAGGAACAGTCACTGGTATAACAGCTAATGCCTCCAGTGTGTGGTTTGTGTCAGGCATGCTGCTGAGGGTGGCTCTGTTCATCATTTGATCTTCAGGACCATGATTCCCATTTTATAGATGAGGCTTTCAGGAGCACAGACTGTTTCCTGGGTGGTATCGTCCCTGGGTTCCTGGTTGGCTCTTTCCTAGTCTTCATTGACAGGGAGCTGGGCAGACCTCAAACAGTGAGGCAGTGCACTTTCTGGTTTTCTTCTCTTTCCCTTCATTGTGCCTGGGTTGCCAGACAGCCACTGCTTCTGCACACTTTGAGATCCACGCCTTGGAAGGCCTGTCCCAGATCCTACCTGACCCAGCTATTGTCTGGGAAGCCACATCATCCTTACTGAGAGTTGTCACTTCTTGACAGGCCATTATAATTTGTCACAGGCCTGCAAGTGGTGACTTGCTTGCTCCATTCCCAGAGAAGCATACTGTCATCCACCATGAGAATAGTCTAGACCTTCTCATTGTGCTTGTGTACACCATCACTGCGCCTGGCAAATTCTGCCCTGAGCATGTAGGTCACCTCATGGCGGGTTGGTGGCCTTTTGTTTGCTGTAACTAGGTCCCTTTTTCTTACAGCGCATGCACCTCCACCTCAAGCTCGTCATTTCATTCATTTGTTCAGCCATAAATTTGTGGATATCTTACAATGCATCCGGCTGTAGGCTGGGAATTCAGGGAGCAAGGCAGAGCAGATTAGAGACAGTTGGCTTTTATTGAATTTTTTTTGTTTCTGAAACAGGGTCTCACTATGTAGCCCAGGCTGGCCTTGAACTTGAAGTGATCCTCCTGTCTCTCCTGAGTGCTAAGATGATCACATCTTACTAGAATATTTGTTTTTTGTTGCTCCTTAGCATTGTCATAAGCAGGACCAAATGAATGCACAAATAGCAAGTACACAGCAAGACCCATCCGCTTTCTGGTAGTATTGTGTGGTCACACTTGAGATTGTTATGTTGCAGATATAATGTCATCTTTTCCATCAGTGTGATTGTTTGTGGCTTGGAGGTGATCTAAATTTAACAGCGTTTCAGGAAGGAAACAGTTTCAGTGAGTTAAGTGGGCGGAAAGGACACGAAGGGAAGGAACTAGCCTTGGCAGGTCCTTTTGCCTCCTGTTCTTTTTGAAGATTGAAGCTGGAAAGGTATAAAATTGCTTGATCCCTGCAAAGCTGCCCTCACTCAGCCCAAAACTAGGACATATTGAATGGGAAGCTGTGGAGCTGTACATTGGCCAGAGTTTCATCATCTTTGCTGTCTAGGAGTGCAGGAAATATCTTCAGCATTTAGCATGCTGGCTGAGAGAAAGTTGAAGACAAGAAGGAAGGCCACCAGCCTGTAAAGCAGGTGTTGGGGATCAGCAGTGAGAAGGTGATGGGAAGCAGAGCATCCACAGAGAGAGGGGCTGGCTGGCCCAAGACCTGCAGCTAGGGGACCGTGCTATGGCAGGAGATAGATGGAAAACCAGACTCTCTGAGTCCTTGTATCAGTGATGGTAAATGAATAAGGTAGGCTCAGATTTTGAACTTAAGGGGTAGAGGAGGTGTCCTAGTCATCAGCGGATCTGGTAAGGACAGGTGACTCTCACATCCACCAGTGTGTGACTCTTTTGCTATGGTCAGAATATCAAATGCAGAGTTTATCTGTGGACGCTTGTCCTTCAGAAAGTAGAGAGGATGGGAATAGTGGAGAAGGGAGGGTCTGAACAGGAAGACAGTGGGTTACACTAGACGATTTGTAGCAAAATACCGCCTGCCTGTCTAGATGCCAGACATTTAAAAATGGGGGGGGGGGGTGCACACTGGAGAGATGGCTTAGCAGTTACGAACAGAACACTTGTTCTTGCAGAGAATCTTGGTTTGATTCCCAGCTCCCACATGGTGGTTCAGGCATCTGTAACTCCAGTCCCAGGGGATCTGACCTGAGGGCACTAAGTGTGCAGGTGGTGCACATACATACATGCAGGCAAAACATTCATACACATAAAATAAATAAAATAAAAAGAAGTGTTAGGTGAGAAGTGATATGGCCAAGCCCCCAGACGGCAGTGAGGGAGGAGAGATGGACTTATAACCAATGTATGCCATCGCTGCTGTGCCAGGAGGATGTGAGCTGCAGAAAGGGCTGTGCTTCACCAGAGTTGATCCTGTGTCTCCAGTGGAGGTTGTCCTGAAGCCAAACTGTACAAACTTAGATCTTTGCATGATGACACATGCCTGTAACTAACCTTGATGAAGGACATCTCTGTCCTGAAAGGGATATTCATCCCAGCAACTGAAAAAGAGCAGAGGCTCGAACTGAGTACTGGAATGGGACAGGTGACCGCATAGTTTATGAACTATTTCAAAGAGTTGACAGCCAAGTGCTGGGCTGGTAAGTTTAATGTCAGCTTTGGAGGAAGAACTAAGCCATATGATTGATAACCATGTGTTTGTGTGCATAGAGGCCAGGCTGCTGCTTCTGCTCAGGAGTGGGGTGTGTGGGGGCGGGTTAGGTTGGATGCTATTACTGAAGTGGACCTGCTTCCTTCCAGATGTTCACACTGTTGTACGTTACTTGGTACTTGTAGACAGACATCTTTCCATTGTCCTTAGACAAAAGTGTTGTCTCTTAACCTTTTAGGTAGTTAATAGGGTAAATGCCTCAGGATTCAAGACACTTGAAACCTGTGTGAAGCTGAGCAGTGGTGGCGCACACCTTTAATCCCATCATTTGGGAGGCAGAGGCAGGTGGATCTCTGTGAGTTTGAGGCTGGCCTGGTCTACAGAGCGAGTTCCAGGACAGCCAGGGCTATACAGTGAAAAACCCTGTCTCGAAAAACAAAATAAATAAACCCACGTGAACAAGTTGCAGGTGCAGTGACATCTTTCAGGGTGGCCCAGACTCTCTTCTTTAGATTCAGAAAGTCACTGCTTAAGGAGTGGAGTGTGACCAAGGAAGCTAGGTCACTGCCCAGGCTGCCTGCTCTGTCCTGCCCCATGCCACTACTTTGCTCGAGGAGTGTGAGTCAGCAGACTTGCCTATGCTGTGAGTCCTTATGTCCCTGTAGCATCTTTAGGTTGAGATCTGCTGTACCACTTGTCAGGGCCATAAGCTCTGGGAACAGATGGAATAGGACCCTGACAGTTGGAAGATGTCTCCTGTACCCACTGATTTCCCACCCTGTAGGAACTGTTGTATCAGTGGGTGCCAACCATGTTCCTTTACCTTCTCAGTGGTGAAGTGGTGGCCTTCTGTTGCTGCCCCATCTCCTCCCTCACTACTGTCTTCCTGGTGATGTTCACATGGCGCCCTGCTTGTTGCGCGTCTTTGAGCAGTTCTGGACTGTGTCCTGAGTGCCTGAGCATCCCCTGCTTTTGGTGCAGTTGATACTTTAAGTACATGCTGGCTCTTTTTTCATGGGGATAAGCATTATGCCTTTTACAGGGTTTCTTGTAACCCAGGCTGCTGGCCTCAAGTCTCCACATTTAAGAATGGCCTTGAGGGGCTGGAGAGATGGCTCAGGGGTTAAGAGCATTGCCTGCTCTTCCAAAGGTCCTGAGTTCAATTCCCAGCAACCACATGGTGGCTCACAGCCATCTGTAATGGGGTCTGGTGCCCTCTTCTGGCCTGCAGACATACACACAGACAGAAAATTGTATACATAATAAATAAATACTTGGAAAAAAAACACCCTCATTTAAAAAAAAAAAAAAGAATGGCCTTGAACTCTTTTTTGTTTTTGTTGTTTTTCAAGACAGAGTTTGTCTGTGTGACAGCCCTGGCTGTCTTGGAACTAGCTTTGTGGATCAGACTGGCCTCAAACTCAGAGATCCACCTGCTTCTGCCTCTCAAGTGCTGGCATTAAAGGCCTGTGCCACCACTACCCAGGTTGGCCTTGAACTCTTTTTTTTTTTTTTTTTAGACATAAAGCTTTATTAAAGGAGAGAGGGAGAGAGAGGGAGAGAGGAGGGCACGTGTGCACACGCAAAAGGGGGGGCAGTGAGAAGAGCTGGCCTTGAACTCTTGATCCTGTTTCCACATCACAAGTGCTGGAGTTATGGACATGTTCAACTACAGCTCGCTTATTTATGCTACTTTCTTAGATGAATCTTATTACGTAGGGAATCTTTACAAAATACTACTATCATAACAGCAAATGTGGCGTACAAAGCGTAGGTGAGCTCTGTCTATCTCGAGTTTAAGAAGTTGTTCCATTGGACCTTTTGGAAGGACTTTGGTGCCTAAGTTTATTGCACAGGTAGTCAACTCAGTTCATCAGGAGCAAGTGAGTAATACCCAGGGCGTTGTCTGTGTGAGCACAAGGCTGTGACTCCAGTGAAAAGTTTGCATCATTTCTCGACCTTGAGGCTTTGTGGGAAGGGCCCTCGGGGAGCACCCAGCTCACGGTCTGCTCTCCTCCACTTAGCTCTCTCCCTGCTGTTGGAGTTGAAACTTTTGCCTTTCTTTAAAATTCTCATGGTTTAATGAATATTTGCTTACTGCTCACATGAGAGACAGAGATAGCAGCTCCCACGTGTGTTTGGCTTTGAAACTCACAGAACCTTGAGACGGAGAGCTGGCTCAGGAATTAGGCCTTTTCTTCTGCTCCTAGCACCCACTTCAGGCAGCTCTCAAGTGCACGTTACTCCAGCTCCAGAGCATCCAGTGCTTCTGACTTTGTGTGGCCGTACCCACACGCATAATACAAACAACAAAACTCAACTCATGTCATTGAAAACTTTGTTGTTTTACAGGCATGATCTTGTTATGTAGGCCAGGCTGGCCTTAGAGTTACAGTGTAGCCTAGGTTGACCTTGAAATCACAGTAGTCCTGCCTCAATCTCCCTAGTACTGCGGTTACAAGTGTGTATCACTAGGCTTAACACAAAATTTGACTTTTCTTTCCATATTCATATGTTACCTAATGATATGTGTACATAGGTGGCATGTGTTTTTTGTGGATTTTTTTTGTTTTTTTTTTTTTCTAAAGACAGGTCTCACTATTTAGCTCTGGATGTTCTGGAACTTATTAAGTAGACCAGGTTGGCCTTAAACTCACCAAGACCTGCCTGCCTATGCCTCCCTAGTACTAGGATTAAAGGCCTACACCACTATTCTCGGCGATGCATGCCTTTAAAAGAAAATATTTTTAAACTTTACTTTTATTTCATGTGTATGGGTGTTTCATATGAATGTATGTCTGTGCACCACATTTATGCAGTGAAGGCCAGAAGAGGGTGTTGGATCCCCTAGAACTGGAGTTACAGATGGTTATGAACTGTCTTTTATGGGTGTTGGAAATCAAAACCAGCCATTTGGAACCTTGGAAATCACTACAGTTGTGTTTGAAATTTTGTTGATGTTGTTTGCTTTGCTTTGTTCTATTTTGAGACAGTGTCTCACTGTGTGTCAGAACTAACCTGGAACTGAGATTCACCTGCTTCTGCCCTCCAAGTGCTGAGATTAAAGATGTGTACTGTCACAGTTCGCGGCACATGCCTTTAATTCCAGCACTCAGCGGGCAGAGTCTCTGGTCTTTATAGTGAGTATTGGGCTAGTCAAGGTCACAAAATGAGACCTTTTCTCAAAAAAAAAAAGGAAGGAAGGAAGGAAAACTGTGCTAGAAAACAGCCCACTTTGAAGTTATCTTTTATGATTTAACATGAAAACATTGTGTAGGCTTCTTATTAAAGTCATCAAATTAGCTGCAATAGGGGAAAGTAAGTCTGCTCATTAGCTAAAGTGTTTTAACTCGGTTGTAGAACCACCTTGTAGCCAGTGAGGCTAAATCTCAAGAATCAAAAGATATATTCCAAAGACCTGCATATGAACCAGGGAACTCTAGACTTTTAAGAGTAGTGCAAACAAAACATTTCTCATTTTTCTTATCAAAACAAGCAAAACATGAGGTGACATGTACAGTTAACTTAAGCAAAGACAGGTACAGTGAGGGGTGCAGCTGTGTTATGTCTTATCCTCTTTGGTCATGTGAAAAGAGCCAAGGATAGTCCTCCCAGGCCTTTGCGTTTCCCACAGAGATAATGTGGGTACGCCAAGGCATTCCCTTACCATAGTTTATGCCATGCTTCCTGGAAGTCCATCTTGTAGGAAGAGCATTTTGCATTCTGCCCCATCTGTAGTTTACAATAAATTCCCAGCTTTATTACACAGGCTCCCCCACACAGTGAAAAGGTCCTGGAACTCTTAGGAGCCCATATCAGAGTTCATGTACACTCAGGTATGTCTCAGACCTGTGCTGGCCCCCACAGCAGCTTCCTCTGCTAGGGCAGCCTGGTCCTTGAAGTTCCAGGGCAGCTGTCCAGGGCCACATGTACAGTGTGCAGAGAGGAGACGCTAATGGAAAAGGGTAGACGGAGGTTGAGCCCTGAACTCAGCAGAAGGGTGTGCTTACCCATAAAGCTCTCCAGAGACTGCAGCTGGTGACTCACAGAGCTCGAGGTGTGTGGGTGTACTCCTTCTAAAGGAGTGTGTCAGCAGCCTCCCAGAAATCCTTCTCTCTGGCCAAGTAATTAGGACTCTGTTCTACGAAAATGCTAGTTACAATAGAGGGAACCAAGACTGTTTTTATAAATAAAAGTGAAAGACAAATTGCCTGAATGTCTCAATGGAAACTTGATGTGCTTATGTTCATTGGGTGAACTATACAACCTTTGAATGTTCTTTGTTTGTTTATTTGTTTTTGAGACAGTTTCTCTGTGTAACATTCTAGAACTCTTTGTAGACCAGGCTGGCCTCGAACTCACAGAAATCCACCTGCTTTTGCCTCTCCAGTTCTGGGATTGTAGGTGTGCACCTCCACCACCTGGCAAATGTTCTTATTTAAAGGAACATTTAATGAATTTTATTGAAACAGGGATATTAGCCGGGCGGTGGTGGTGCACGCTTTTAATCCCAGCACTCGGGAGGCAGAGGTAGCCTGGTCTATAAGAGCTAGTTCCAGGACAAGCTCCAAAGCCACAAAGAAACCCTGTCTCGAAAAACCAAAAAAAAAAGAAAAGAAAAAAGAAACAGGGATATCCCCAATATCTTGTTAAGTGAGGGGAAATGCAATCATCTGTGGGTGTCCTTAGATCTCTTATATCCAGATTCATAGATACCCAAGTCCTTTATGTATACTGGTACCCAGCCAGGAGTACTGGCCCATGAATCCCATCTCTCAGGAGGCAGAAGCAGGTAGAGCTCTGAGTTTTAGGCCAGATTTTATATAGAAAGTTCCAGGATAGCTGGGGATACATAAGAGACACTTTGTCTCAAAAACAAAAAAGAAGCCAGACATGGTGGCACACACCAGCACTTGGGAGGCAGAGGCAGGCAGATCTCAGAGTTCAAGGCCAGCCTAGTCTACAAAAATGAGTTCCAGGAAAGTTAAGGCTACATACAGAAACCCTGCCTCAAAATACAAAACAGAAAGCTAGAAAGAAAAAAGGTACAGCACTTGTGTTTAGCACTGCACACCCTCCTTTAAATGAGTTGTGGAGGACTTAAAAACCGAGGACAAAGTAAATGATCGATATTGTTGAAGGAATACTGATATTAAAAATGTCATGGACTGGCAAGAGGACTCAGCAGGTAGTGGTGCTTGTTGTGCAAGTCTATGTCCTGAGTTCAGTCCTAGAGTCCTTGTGAAAGTGGAAAGAGACAGCTGACTGTTCCTCAGAGCTGCTCTCTGACCTCCAGAAACGTGTGGCGTGCCTCCCCGCCCCCCACATAGTCATATACATACTCTCACACAATAGTAATGTGTCTGAACATGAGGGCTGGGGAGATGGCTCTGCAGTTAACAGCACCTGTTGCTCTTGCAGAGGGTCCACATGGTGACTCACAACTATCTGTAACTATAGCTTCAGAAAACCCAACACTCTTCTGACCTCCACAGGACTGCACAAACCTAGTACACAGACAGACCTACATGCGAAACACTTACAGTGATGAACCTTAAAAAGCCTGAGCCAGCTACACTCAGGAGAGGCAGGCGGATCTCTGTGAGTTTGAGGCCAGACTGGTCTCCATATCAAGACCAGGCCAGCCAGAACTACACAGTGAGATCCTGTCTTTAAAAAGCAAACAAACAAAAAAAAAAACAAAAAACAGCTTCTCAAAAAAAATCTGCATGTGTTCAGTAAAATACATTTCCTTAAGCCGGGCGGTGGTGGCGCACGCCTTTAATCCCAGCACTTGGGAGGCAGAGGCAGACGGATCTCTGTGAGTTCGAGACCAGCCTGGTCTACAAGAGCTAGTTCCAGGACAGGCTCTAAAGCTGCAGAGAAACCCTATCTTGAAAAACCAAAAAAAAAAAAAAAAAAAAAAAACCATTTCCTTTTCTTTTTTCTTATCTATCTATCTATCTATCTATCCATCCATCTATCCATCTATCTATCTATCATGTATACAGTATTTTGTCTACATGTATTCCTGCAGGCCAGAAGAGGGCACCAGACCTCATTACAGATGGTTGTGAGCCACCATGTGGTTGCTGGGAATTGAACTCAGGACTTTTGGAAGAGCAGGCAATGCTCTTAACCGCTGAGCCATCTCTCCAGTCCCCTCTTTTTTTTCTTTTTCTTTTCTTCTTTTTTTTTTAAAACAGGGTTTCTCTGTGTAACCCTGGCTATCCTGGAACTCACACAGTAGACCATGCTGGCCTTGAAGTCAGAGATTTGCCTGCCTCTGCTGGGACAACAGGCGTGAGCCACCACTACCTCCCTGTAAATTTTCTTTTAAGACTTTGTTTGCAGTTGTTAAAGCCATGGATGTAGAACTCATAGATATAGTGGGCTGATTGTGACTTACATTTTATAGATATCAGATGAAGTGTAATGAAACACATGAAAAGTTAATGATGACTCCGGATTTTTTTTTTTTTTGGTTTTTCGAGACAGGGTTTCCCTGTGGTTTCTAGAGCCTGTCCTGGAACTAGCTCTTGTAGACCAGGATGACCTCGAACTCAGAGATCCGCCTGCCTCTGCCTCCCAAGTGCTGGGATTAAAGGCGTGCGCCACCACCGCCCGGCCACTCCAGATTTTTTTTTTTAATTTTTTTGAAAGTTTTTTTTTTTTATTATGTATACAGAGTTTTGTCAGCATGTATGCCTGCAGGCCAGAAGAAGGCACCAAATCTTATTACAGATGGTCGTGCGCCACCATGTGGTTGCTGGGAATTGAACTTAGGATCTCTGGAAGAGCAGCCAGTGCTCTCAACCCCTAAGCCATCTCTCCAGGCTGACTCCGAGTTTTGGTGCTACAGTGGTCATGGTTTTTGACTGTTCTGTATTTCACTGAGATTTCCATGCTGAGAGTGCTTGCTTTTAGTAGACAGAAGAGATCTGGTTTGATGTGGGTTCTGGGACAGTAAGTAAACACTTGGACACTGCAAGATCCCTGTGTACAACTCCCCTGGCATTCCTTCCTCTGTTTGGCATTGGCATATCAGTATAGAAGGCACTACTGTGCCTATTAACATCTTCCTCAAGCATTGGTTTGCCATGACAGCAGATGCGAATGTCACTGTTTCTAGGGATATCTGTTAGGTGCATCATGAGCAGAGTGGCACATTTCCATAGTATGCCAGGTTCCTCCATCGATAGCTAAACTTTGCCAGCAGATCAGATCCCAAGTTCTCCCTCTGTTTCTGCTCTGCATTCTGGCCCATCTTGTAGGCAATTCAGTCTTCTCATTTGAAAGGAGACTACTAATCAAAAGGCAGATCAATATCCTGCATGGGTTTATTTTATTATTATTATCAGTATCATCATCATCATCATTATTATTATTATTTTGGTTTTTTGAGACAAGGTTTTTCTGTGTGACAGCCCTGGCTGTCCTGTAACCTGCTTTGTAGAACAGGCTGATTTTGAACTCAGAGATCTGCCTGCCTCTGCCTCCTAAGTCTGGATTAAAAGCGTCCAACTCCACGTCTGGCTATGGTTTTAAAATATTTTGATATGGCCGGGCAGTGGTGGTGCACACCTTTAATCCCAGCACTCGGGAGACAGAGGCAGGTGCATCTCTGAGTTTGAGGCCAACCTGGTCTACAAGAGCTAGTTCCAGGACAGGCTCCAAAGTTACAGAGAAACCCTGTCTCCAAAAACAAAACCAAAAAAATTTGGAATTTGGTTTTTCTTTCTCCTCCCTGCTTTTCCTCTTTTCCTTCCCCCAACCCCCTTCTCTCTTTTTTTATTTTTGAGTTTTCAAGACAGGGTTTCTCTGTGTAGCTTTTGGAGCCTATTCTGGAACTGGCTCTGTAGACCAGGCTGGCCTAGCACTCACAAAAATCCGCCTGCTTCTGCCTCCCACGTGCTGGGATTAAAGGCGTGCAGGCGTCACTAGCACCTGCCCTCTTTTTTCTTTTTGTTTGTTGAGATAGAGTCTCATTGTGTAGCCCTGGCTGGCCTGGAACTCACTATGTTGGTATTCAAACTCAAGAGTTCCATTGACCTCTGTTTCTGAGTACTGAGATTAAAGGCATGCCCACCAGATCCAGCTCTTAATTTGATTTTATTGATATAGTTAGTTTATATATAATAAAATGTACTCATCTTGGGAGTCTGGCTCTAGGGCAACCTATGGGTTGTGACCTCTAACAAATCTGTCTCAAAATATTTGTATTATGATTTATAACAGTAGCAAAATTAGGTATTGAAGTAGCAACAAAAATTTTGTTGTTGGGGGTCATGAGAACATGAGGAATTGTATTAAAGGTTTGCACAGTAGGAAGGTTGAGAACCACTTCTGAGAAAGCTATTACAGATGTAGATATCTGGGTAGCCATTCCCCTTATCAAGATACAGTGTTTGTACCCCAGAAAGTTCTCTGTTGCCCATGTGAGGTTAGTTACTGCTCCATTCTTGCTGGTCACTACAGGCTTTTTTCTTGCTCCAGAATGCCACAAATGGCATTAACATCCCCTCCCCCAATAAAGAAAGAAAATCACAGGATTTTATTATGTAGGTAGGTTGGCCCCACTTACAGCCCTCCTGCCTCAGACTCCCCAGTGTTTGATCATTTACTTTCTGATCCTATCGTGGCACAGCGCAGGAGCTCCTGTCCCTAGTAGTAGTGTTTATGTGAGAGAATCAACTCGTTTATCTGTTTTTCTGCTCTAGACATCTGGGTTATTTTTCGTTCTGAATTAAGAGGTATTAAACACAGCCACAATACACAAGCCCTTTTGTGGGTCTGTTTGGTTCTCTCGGGTAAATACAGTGTGTATTGTTTGGGGTTGCAGGTGGGCCATTTTAAAGACACCAGTGACTCTTTGCAGTCTGGCACAAGATGTTCTCAATAGTGGTGCGTGTAAGCCCTGCTCCAGCATCTGACACTGTCAGTCTCTTTATCTCCTACTCAGCTTCATTGAGGCAAATTTACATACATAAAAATTGGGATTTCTTTGAATGTTGACAGACCAGAACCGTGTGCAGCCGCATGTTGACCAACCCCAGCCTCTAACCCTAGCAACTGCTGGTCAGTCTTGACCTTACTGTAGACTAGTTTTTGTTTTCTAGATTTAAACAAAAATATATAAATGAGTCACATTGTATATTCTTTGTGTCTGTCCCTTTTCCATCTCATTAAGATTCTCCCATGTTACTACTGTATGTGGTATCCTTTTTTCTACTGCGTGGCATTCTGTGTGAATACTGGAGCAAGACTGTCTCTTCTGTAGACAATGAGGGTTTGGATAGTTCCCACATTTGAATTCTTCTAAGGAGTTCTCCTTTACAATTTTTTATAAATGGACTGGAGAGATAATTTACCTGTTAGGGGTGTGTACCGCTCTTCCAGGGAATTCTTAAGTGACTCACAACCTCCTATAACTCCAGGTCCAGGGGAGCCAATGCCTCTGGCTGCTGAGTGCACTAACACTTGTGTGCACATTACCACATACAAACAATCTTAAAAAGTAAAAGTAGAATTCACATATGAGCTTGGTGAACATGGGTGTGGGTTTCTGTCAGAGAAGTACAGGATTACAGGTCATTCATGTGTTTATCAGCAAATAGTTTCCCAATGTACTTGTCCTGCTTAAGGGATAATTCCTCTTCCTGCTTCATTTCAGCCTTGCTCATGGGTGGATGCCTGTTTCTGTGCAACAGCCAGAGAACAGTTTCTATCCTATGGAGACAGTTTATATTATTTAACCATTCCCTGAGTCTGTAGGGTTTTAGTTTGTATCCAGTTTGAGTATAAAGCACAGTGCTGAGGTGGATGGTCTGTAACTTTCACGCAGCCCTAGCTCTCTCACTGCTGTAGCACTACCTTACAGAGCTGGAGGTCATACTAGGGCTATTCCCTGAGCTGACGTCAGTGTGCGGACAGGGAACTGAGTGTGCCTTGGTGGGGAAATAGTTATTGAACATGTGGGAGACCCAGGATTTAATCCCTAGCATTACTACCAAAAAAAAAAAAAAAACAGAAAACAAAACACAATAAATGGATGGTGGTGCACACCTTTAACCCCAGCACTCTGGAGGCAGAGGCAGGCAGACTTCAAAACAAAAAACAAAACTAACCAACAAACCAAAAAACAGGGTGTTGGCAGCTAGCATTGTTGGCTAAGCTCTGGAAAAGGTTTCATTTCCTTGCTCAATGGGTTATTAGCAGAATTGGGTTCTTATGGTTGTGGGACTAAAGTTTCTCTTTTTTTGTTTTGCTTTGTGGAACTTGCTTTGTGGACCAGGGTGGCCTTGAACTCACTGAGATCTTGTCTCTGCCTCCTGAGTGCTGGGATTACAGGCTACACTACTCTGCCCAACTAGTGACTTGTTTTTATCATCACTTCCTCTCTACTGCTCTTGCCCAAATTCATATATGAAGTAACCCTTTGAGGAACTACTGAGTAAGCAACCAGGTAATTTTGACGTTCTATTTGGCTGGCCTCCTGAAACTGCTTTCATATCTCCAAGCCTAGAGCTGACATGTGCTTGCCCCTCCCTGCTTCCATTTATCCTCAGTCATCCTGAAAGGCTAGACATAGACCAGCAGTGGAAGGATGGGATTTGGGAGTCTCAGGACCTCAGCTTCAGGCTAAGACCTACAGACATGGCCCTCAGTTCCACCAGGCCCAGAGCTGCTCCCAGACAGTACTTTGTAGAAACTCATTTATTGTGTTGAAAAAGAAACAAAATTCAAGTGATACATTGTGCACTGACTTTAAATGTGCCTAGATACATATCTGCAAAACAGTTCCTAAAGAGCCAGGTGTAATGTAACACATTTTTAATTCCAGCATTTGGGAGGCAGAGGAAGGAGGATCCCTAAGTTTTAGACTAGCCTTGTCTACAGAGTGAGTTTCAGGACAGCCAGGGCTACACAGAGAAACCCTGTCTCAAAAACCAAAACAAACAAAACAAAATAGTTCACAAAGAAAAAAGGGTGATTGGTGATGAAATCAGTTATCAGATTGTAGTGCACAGGTGGTCGTGTTGGCTAGAGTAGGGCTTGAGCCTGTCATTGGGGTAGGAGAAGGGAGCGTTCAAGGCCAGCCTGGGCTACATAGTAAGACCCTGTGTGGAGATGAGATAGGCAGCCTAGCCAGGCATTTGACTGATTGTGGACATCAGCATATCCCTCATGCTTCAGAATAGTCCTGAATATAGTAGTGGTGTCTTTCCCCCAGTGACAAAATGTCCCCCAGGACTGAGGAGACGACTCTGTCGGTAAAGTGCCTGCTACACAGTCATGAGGCCTGAATTTGGATCCTGAAAACTCACATAAAAAGCCAGTTATGGCAGCATGTGCCTGTAATTCCAGAATTGGGGTGTGGGGTAGGGTGGCAAAGATAGGTTCCTGAAGCTCCTGGCTGGCCAACCTAGCCAAATTGCTGGACCACATCCCCTCAAGGGAATGTTTAGAATCTATGAGGGCAGTTTGTTTGTTTGTATTAGTAATATGTGTGTATGTGTGAATTCTGGGTTGCTCTTCACATTAATTACTTATTCATTCTCCTACCTTTTTATTTGTTTTCTTTGAAGCAGGGTCTCAGTTAAGTAGCTCTGACTGGCCTGGAACTCAGAGAGATCTGCCAGCCTCTGCCTGTAAGTGTTGGGGATTAAAGGTGTGTTTAATTTAAAAACAATTCAACTTTGTTATTTTGTGAGTATGGGTACACATACCATGGCACATTTGTGGAGGTCCGAGGTCAGCTTTGTGGAGCTGGTCCTCCCTTTCCACCTTTTAAAAGGTTCTGGGTCTAACTCAGGCTGCCACCCACTGAACCCACCTCCCTGCCTCCAGTCCCCACTTGAGTACACGAACCTCTGACAGCAGTTGGGTGATGACTTAAGCCTCTGTGGCACCTAAAAACAGTGCCTGGAGTGGGGTAGGAATGTACAGAACTCTACTGTTAAGTGAACTGCCACTTCCTTGGGAGTTGCTCACTGAGTAATAGTAAAGTGTCTTGAAAAAGGCACAAATCTGGGACCAGCCAGATGGCTCAGTTACTGAGGTACCACAAAACCTGACAGCCTGAACTTGATCTTTAGAATCCATGTGCTAAGCTGGGCAATGGTGGTGCACGCCTTTAATCCCATCACTCGGGAGGCAGAGACAGATGGATCTCTGTAAGTCCGAGGCCAGCCTGGCTTATAGATCGAGTTCCAGAACAGCCAAGGCTGTGCAGAGAGACCCCCATCTTGAAAACAAAACAAAATAAAAAACAAAAACAAAACAAAAAAGAACCTACGTGGTAGAAGGAGAGAACTGACTCCCCCAAGTTGTCCTCTGATCTCCATATGTGTGCTATGGTATGCTCATGTTCTCACCACCATACACACAAGATTAATAAATAAAAAAATTTAAACATAAATTTGTAAGATACAAAGCTGTTGGTTTAGCAGGCAGGATATGCAGCCATAGCTGAGTGAGGGGGGTGGTCACAAGAATTCTGCTGAACTCAGAGCAGGTGCCAAGAGGCTGGCATGTCAAAGTCCCACTCTACCAGGAGACACAGGAGGCTTATTCTCTTAGAGAATAGAGCCATGGACACCAGACACCACCGGGTGCATGAGGGTGGAGAGAAGCAAGGAGCTAATAACAGAGTCCTCTTAGGCCAATTTCATTCTAAATGGGGGAACTTGGCACCCCTTGGCTCCAGCACTGGCAGACAGGGTCTCAAAGCAAGCGTCTGGTCTTCACTGCACAATTGTCAGTTCAAGAGAGGTTCCAGAGACACCCACAGACCAGCAGCAGCTCCACAAACACTGGTTTCCAAGCCAGAGTCACAGAGCCTTCTGCGACTTCTGCAGCTTTTCAGGGGCTTTTGTAGGGAGCAAAGGGACAAACAAGCTCATTAGCATGTATAGTAAAGGACCCAGGGAACACCAGAGAGCTCCAGACATCTCATCACACCTCTGAGAACAAAGACCAGGTTCCTGCCCTGTTGGGATATCCAGACCCCAAAGAGCTGCCAGAAATAACAAATCAGTGGATATTGAAAAAAAAAAAAAAAAAAAAAAGGCTGGAAATTAAATTAAGATAATCTCCCAGTAAATAGAATATAAAGGCAAGACTGGGGGAAGATGAGAAACTTGGACAATTATCTTAACAGTCACTCTAGCCAGAATGGGTCAGGTATCAGCTGTAGCCATGTTTATTGCTACAACTCTATGGTGTTTCAAAGTCCCTGCCACCAAAGAAGCTGCAGCAGTCTGCTCACAAACCGCACTCAAATGCTCTGTAGCCGGACCTCCTGCCTGAAAGAGTCAGAGTTTGCATTAGCAGGACGGCCCAGAAAGCCAGCATTTTAAAGTGGTGCAACTTTTTTCCTGCTTTGGCTAAAAACCAAAAAGCATGCGGTCAGCTTTTCATCAACACCATTTAAGTGTTTCGTAGCAGGACCTCTTAAAAGAGCTGCAAGGTTTTGCAGCTAAAGCTGAGTCAGGAAGCCTCTCTTAAATGAGACGCATTTGCCTCTAGCAAACAGAGCCCACCTGAGAAAATGCTGCTATCAATAGCCATGCTTTATTCTTTTCTGTCTGTAATTACTTCCCAAGCTCTCTCATGCTTTATGTGGATGCAGTTGTCCACGTGGGTGCCATTTGTTGACTTGAGTTTTCTGTCCTGCCCTGTTCCCACAATCATTAAGTTCCAAAGAAATTACACAGAGGTCTATATTAGTTATAAACTGATTGGCCCATTAGCTCAGGCTTCTTATTAACTCTTATAACTTATATTAGCCCATTATTCTTGTCTATGCTAGCCACATGGCTTGGTATCTTATTCAGTGAAGCAGTCACATCTTGCTTCTTCTGTAGCTGGGCCAGGACTCCAGCATGGGTCAGGAAGGACAGGATCTGAGCATGTAGAACAAGGCAAACAGAAGGAAGGGCAGCATCCAGCACCAAGGCTGAAGGCCGCACTGATCCCCAAGCAGAGAAAACATTCTGATAGAAGTTAGAGGAAAAGGTTGGGAGTTGCAGGGCACTTGGCACAGTTCAAGGGTAGCTTTGTGAGATTTGGTTTCATATAAACTTAAACAAAAGGCCCTGAATATATGGTAGACAGAGCCAGGACCCTGGCTAGTCATTTTATTCTCATAAGTGGAGCAAGTATTATAACCTCCTTGCCTCAGTTTCCTTGTTTGATATGTATCTCATAAGGTTAAAAATTGTATTCAGGGGGCTGGAAAGATGGCTCAGGGTTTAAGAGCACTGGCTGCTCTTCCAGCAGTTCTGAGTTCAATTCTCAGCCTCCACATGGCAGCTCTCAACTGTCTGTAATTCCAGTTCTAGGGGCTCTAACACCCTTATACAAATATACATGCAGGCAAAACAGCAATGCACATTTAAAAAACAATGTGTTCAAGTCTGCCAAGGGGCAGCATTTTGCTGGGTTTAAATGACCAAGAGGGCTACAAGGACAGAGCCAAACTGTTAGGTGAGGCTTTCAGATCTAGTGCATAGTGGCTGGGTCTGCGGCCCTTCTGCTTAGAGAAGCCTTAGCCCAGATGATCTTGGGCCTGAGGGGCAGCTGGTCCTCTGGGGGCTTGTGCATCTTGAATTAAGCTATGTTGTCTTAGCTGGTGAAAAAGAAGAATACTTTTAAACAGAAGGGGAAAGTGAGTAGTGCTGACAGTGTTCACGTAGAAAGGCCTGTACTGACACCCACCAATCCCCTTACAGCCATGTTCAGACTTGAGCTTGCCCGTGACTCTGCCAGCCTTTGCCCCACATGCCTGCTGTCTGTCTTGTGCCTGGCTCAGGCCCTGTTCCAGGTCACTGCTCTGTGTCTTCCACCACACTCCACCTCTGTGCCCCCTCCTTCTCAGGGCCTACTTACCCTCAAGCCTTGGATAATTGCTCCTTTTAGAACCCTTCCAAGCCAAGGGCTCCTTCCCTGGTAATCTTGGCATAACACTTTAATGTGAACTGTCATTAGACCCCCAAGCATGCTCTTCTACTGAACTATGCTCTCTTTAGTTGCTTAGTGTAGCACCCCTTCAGAGCTGTATAATGAGCAATGGGAGTAGTGAGGTCCTGCTCACTGAACTGGGAGCCAAGAGATTAAAATCACCCAACTCTGCTGAGAATGGCCCAGAATCTGGAGGAATCTCGGGGGATGCTGACTAGCCTTGGGCTGTAGCTCAGCCAGTCTAGAAGACTAGAAGTCAGGGAAGATGCTTTCCAGGTGAGGACAGCAGTTTTCACTTTCCTGACTTTGCCCCAAAAAAGGACCTGCTAGAGGGCACTGATGCAAAGCCGCCTGTCACCAACCCCTGTGACCTCCTTAAGCCACAGGTCTACCAGGCAACACCTGCACTTCCTGGCAGGAGAGCTGAAAAGTCTAGCTCAGTGGGCTCCTGTGGTGGGCATTCACTGGTACTTATGCAGTGCCACAAAGCTAGATTGCTCCTTTTATTTTTCTTTCTTTCTTTCTTTCTTTCTTCCTTTCTTTCTTTCTTCCTTCCTTCCTTCCTTCCTCCCTTCCTTCCTTCCTTCCTTCCTCCTTTCTTTTTTTCTTCTTTTTTTTTTTTTTTTTTTTTTTAAGGCAGAATTTCTTTGTGTAGCCTTGGCTGGCCTAGAACTCACTCTGTAGACCAGGCTGGCCTTAAACTCAGAGATCTGCCTACTTCTGCCTCCCAAATGCTGGGATTAAAGGCGTGCATGTACACTACCACCGCCTGGCTATTTATTTATTTTTATTTTGTTTTTGGAGGCAGGGTCTGTCTGTTTGGTTCTGGGTGTTCTGGAACTATATAGACTAGACTGGCCATGTACTCAAGAGTTCTGCCTGCTTCTACCTCCAAAGTACTGGGATTAAAGCTGTGTGCCAGCATGCCTGGCACATTGAATGATTTACTTTGTCTAAAATTCCCTCCCTTTTATTTTGGGTGCTGGCAGTTGAACCCAGGACCTTGTGTATGTAGCAAATCACGTTTTACTATTGTGCTCTACTCCAGGCTCCGTCGTTTAAAAAGCTGCTGAATGTTTAAAGCCTGATGGGGGAGAGGTTGGTTCACTGGCCATCGGATGACTGTGTCCATGTGTCCTGGGTGAGCACAGAATACCTAGGTGTATATGGAGAACAGGCCCTTGGTCCTCCCCCCAACCCTCCACCCCGGGTAAGCTCCTCTCTTGAGATGCTTGACCTGGTTCCCAGAGTTGCAAACTATCTCCATGTTGAAGTGTTCCAGGCCCTCCTGGTGCTGGAGCTGCTAGAATGTTTGATTCTGAAAGGCAGTTGTGCTGGCTGGGGGAGCCTTTCAGTGTCGCGGTCAGCAGGGACCACTTCAAAGCCAGCTGAGGACAGTGACAGGCCCATTAGCATAGCTCTTTATGTGGCTGACAGGTCTGTTTGTTGGTGACTTCATGGTCTCTTTGTAGGCTCTTCCTAGTTGTAGCTGCTGCACTCTTGGCAGGCCTGTGGCCACAGCGCCATCTAGGGGTAGTTTAGTAGTCAGATAGTTGCTTTCCTCGGGGATAGGATTGGAGAGTCCAGATCACAGTCAAGGCTATGTGTGCTGTAGTTCTTGTTGATGGCTCTCAAAGAGGCCAGACAAAAATCAGTACAAAGTGTGGTGATACATGCCTTTAATCCCAGTACTCAGGAAGCAGAGGCAGAGAGATCTCTATGAAAGATCTCTTGAGTTCAAGGACAGCCCAGTCTACATAGTGAGTTCGAAGACAGCCAGAGCTATAGAAGTGAGATCCTGCCTCAAAACAAACAAACAAATAAAAGCACACCGGGCAGTAGTGGCACTTGCCTTGGCAGAGGCAGGAGGATCTCTTTAAGTTCAAGGCCAGCCTGATCTACAGAGTGAGTTCCATGACAGCCAGGACTACACAGGGAAACCCTGTCTTGGGGAAGGAAAAAAAAAACAGCGTTATTAATTAATTAAAAATCACCACAATAGTGTCCCCACAAGCTTCTCTTGGAAGCTGCAGTTGCCAGCATTGAACTTCTACCATAGAAACTCGGGAAAGTAGGGAAAAGGTACGGGAGCACTATGACCTGGTCCAGCGGTCAATCCTGTGGTGTGTATGCAATACCCCTACCTTATGTCATGGAAGTAGAGGAGTCAGAGGCAGGAGAATTGCTGCAAATTCAAGCCAGCTGTATAACAAGTTCCAGGCCAGGTAGACTACATAGAGAACCCTGTCTCAAAAATCCATGTCTTAACTACACTTTTCACACTTGTCAAGTTCACAGCTCAGGAGCACCACTTGTTTGTACATTTGTACAATCATATTGTATTAGCATTCCCAGCTGTTTCTCTATATCTCACTATCTGTTTTGTGTCTAGCCATGTAATCCAGTATGCAGTGGTTAGCATAGGGTTCTGATTTCATTTTCTGATGGCTGCCAATAATGCTACAAATTTTTTTTGTGCTTGTTGACCATTGCTATCTATGTCTTTTGTAGGGATATGTCTTTGTCTATTTTTTAATTGAGTTGTTTTATTGTTGAGTTGAAGGAGTTCTTTATAGAACTCTCGGTCTTTTTTGTTTGTTTGTTTGTTTTTTCAAAACAGGGTTTCTCTGTAGCTTTGGTGCCTGTCCTGGAACCCTGGAACTAGCTCTTGTAGACCAGGCTGGCCTCGAACTCACAAAGATCCGCCTGCCTCTGCCTCCCGAGTGCTGGGATTAAAGGTGTGCACCACCGCCGCCTGGCTAACTCTCGGTCTTAATAAGATTTATAATTTGCAAATATTTTCTTCTGTATGTTGCAATTTTTCACTCTGTTATAGTGTCCTTTAATGCATGAGAACCAAGTTTGAATGCAGTTACTAGTTGACCAGGCAGAAGATGGCTCAGAAGAAGCTACTGATGCCGGAAGAGGATGTTGTACTGTAATGTAGACATAGAGATACACAGGGGTATAGGCGCACAGACAACAATGTACACTCAATGCACACAGGTTGTGCACTGGGTGTGCAGATGTGCATATGCGCATGTACACCACATTCTGTGAGAGTGGTACCTGTGCATTTTAAATGTCCATCTCCAAGTCCTCTTGGAACACAGTTAACTTGTTAGGTTTTAGACATGATTTTCTGTAGATTAGGCAGCCTTGAACTTACTGTGCAGAGAAAAGTGACCTTGAGTTCTAGATCTGCATCTGCCTCCCAAGTGGTAGAATTATAGTTGTGTATCGCTACACCTGGCTTGCAAGTATTATGTGAAAAATAAGAAACTGATGTCTTTAAGGTTTAAACTGGAGTTGAGAGAGGGAGTTACTGTTCAGGAACCTTTGCTGCGTAGTAAGCTCCATTGTGTCATCGTTGTTCATCATTGCTGGTGTCCTCCCCCCCCCCCCCCCCGTTTAAAAAACAAATGGGCACCACTGGTGGATCTGATAAGGCTCCAGTGTTTATATAAATTAAATATCCAGTGCAGCCTGCTTCCACCAACATCTGTTTTTTTTTTTTTCTTCATAAAAATGTGAAAACATAAAGCAAACCCTCAAGGTAGAGTAAGCATAAAGTTCTTTGGAGAGCTTTGTGGGGAGCAGAATTTTTAAAAGATTACTTTGGTCCTGTGTGGTGGTCTCATCTGTAATCCTCGGGTGCTCAGGCAGGAGACTGCATGAGCTTAAGGCCAGCCTGGGCTACATCTGAAGACCCTTGGCAGTGGTGGCACACACCTACTCAAGAGGTAGAGGTAGGCGAATCTCTGATTTGGAGGCCAGCCTGGTCTATAGAGCAAGTTCAGGATGGCCAGGGCTACCCTGTCTCAAAAAAACAAACAAAACCTAAGTAATAAGGAAATACCTTCATCTTGGTGATGCATCAGTATCTAAGAACTGTGATAAATCCAAGAATTAGGAAGTACTTTGTTTTTTGAGAGTTCAACTGTAGAATCTATAGGAAAAACATGTCACAGTGGGAGTGAACCATTTCCCTCCAGGCATTCTGGGTTCAAAGCCGTTAGAGAGACTGGTGTGACCTGAGTATATCTAATGTCCCATTCTGATCTGGGCTTCTACCTTGCCCATGGTTGCCCTACAATGTGAGCTAGTCAGGTGCCCTGAGAAAGCCATAGCTGAGGGCAATGAGCACCTTCCTCCTGCTCCTGCTTCCCTGGGGGTCATTGTGGGATTTGAGGAAGTATATTTTTCTGTTTAAAACACAGACTTGGGCAGGAGGACCTCACAGTGAAGCCCATTACTAATGGACGCTCTCACCATCTGCTTCCTCACAGGAATTGACTATAAGACTACCACCATCCTACTGGACGGACGGCGTGTCAAGCTGGAACTCTGGTGAGTTGGTAATCTGATGAGGACATGGAAGCCAAGTGAGGAAGCATCTTTTTAAAAATATTTTATTTACTTTTATGTGTGTTGATATTTTACTTGCATGTATGTCTATGTGAGAGTGTCAGATCTTGGAGTTATAGATAGTTGTGAGCTGCCGTGTGGGGCTGGGAATTGGACCCAGGTCCTCTGGGAGAATAGCCAATGCTCTTAACTGCTGAGCCATCTCTCCAGCCCCATGAGAAAGCATCTTATTTGCAGTAACCTTTTAAATAGACTCTGTTCAAACTGGATTTTTCTCCATGATGAGCAAAACAAAAAACCCAGGATATTTTATTTTAAAGCCTCCTCCAATTTTGTTTGTTTGTTTGTTTTTGTTTTTTGAGACAGGGCTTCTCTCTGATACAGTCTTTGCTGTCTTGGAACTCACTCTGTAGATTAGGCTAGCCTCGAACCCACAGAGATCCTCTTACCTCTGCCTCTGCTGGGATTAAAGGCATGCACCACCACTGCCTGGCACCTCCTCCAATTTTACCCATAAAAACTTGTTTCCCTGGGCTGGAGAGATGGCTCAGTGGTTAAGAGCATTGCCTGCTCTTCCAAAGGTCCCAAGTTCAATTCCCAGCAACCACATGGTGGCTAACAACCATCTGTAATGAAGTCTGGTGCCCTCTTCTGGCCTGCAGGCATACACACAGAGAGAATACTGTATACATAATGAATAAATATTTTTTTTAAAAAAAAGAAGAGGACTGCTGCTCTTTGAGAGGACCCAGATTTGGGTCCCAACACCCATGCTACAGCTCACAGCAGTGTATAATTTTCAGTTCCAGTGGGTCTAACACCCACTTCAGGCCTCTCATGGGCATTAGGCATGCATGTGTTGTTCATACATGTAAAATAAAAATTAAGGCTGGGCATGGTGTAATCCCAACACTCAGGGCAGATCTCTGTGAGTTCAAGGCCAGCTTGATATAAAAAGTGACTTCTGGGACAGCTAGTGCTGTTACACAGAGAAACCTGTCTCAAAAAACCAAAACAAACACAAATTAAGAAGGAGCTGTGTGTACACTTGCCTTTAATCCCAGTCAGTACTCCAGAGGCAGAGGCAGGCAGAGACTTTTGTGAATTCGAGGCTAGCCTATTCTATGTAGCCCATCCTAGTCAAAATTACACAGTGAGACTGTCTAAAAAAAAACAAGAAGAAGAAAGACAGGACTGAGCCTCTCATACTGGGAATACTCGTGCATGCTGTTGACCCTCCTGTGTGTTTCAGGGACACTTCGGGCCAGGGCAGGTTCTGCACCATCTTCAGGTCCTACTCGAGGGGCGCACAGGTAAGACCAGCACCATTATGTTGTCTGGTAGGTCTCCTGATTCTTTCTGAACCTGTATCACTATCCTGCCAGTTCCCTAAGAACTTTACTCCTTTTGATCAAGTGTTTTGTTTTCTTCCAGCGCTGAGGATTGAGCTCTGGGCCCTTATTGTACATGATAGGTGGGGTTCCACTACTGAGCTGCTTCCTCAGCCCTTTTTTTCCCAAGGATTTTGATGTCCAGACATCAAGTCTCCAAAAGCCCATCTGTGTAGGAAGGATTCTTAGCCTTGTAGCCTCATTTTGAGGCTGCCTATCTGGGAGGCAACTGAGTCTCTATTGTACCTGCCTCTAGTATCCCTGTATGAACCCTTGCTGTTTTCATGGTGCCTCAAGATGTGCCCTGAACTTAGCACAGCCACTGCAGTGGCCTTTCCAAGCTGTTGAGGTGTAGATTATCCATTTGTTTCACCAGAAGCCAAAGGTGTTCCCCCATACTTTCCTCGCACACAGAATTGTGTATCTCCTAAGGGTGTGACTGAATGTGAAGGTGACTTGGGCTGTATCAAAGTTAGAACTCTGCAGATTGGAAATGTTAACGATGGGCTGCAGCCAATTCTCTGGGCAGGAAATAGGCTATAGGGGATCTTGTCTTGGTGGTAAGAGAGCACCATGCATGGTGTTCCCTGGAGTCCCCTAAAGCTTTCAGATATTTTTTTCATCATTCTGAAACCAGAGGGGAAGTAGTTGAGACCTGTGTAAATAGAACTGCTTTAGATTCTGTGTTGCTCTGCATGAGGGATGTGAATGGAAGTTCAGTTCTGTTTGGTGCACCTCAAACTTCTGCAAGAGCCGGAGAACCCCCAGACCCAGACCCTACCTCTAGACAACCAGGAGTGAGGAATACAAATGGTTCTGAGCCGCTATGTGGGTTCTAGGACTCAAATCTGGGTCCTTTGTAAGAGCAGTCAGTACTCTTAGGCACTGAACCATCTCCACAACTCTCCCTGATTTTTGAGATAGGATCTTATACTTCGTAGCCCAAGTAGACCTCAAACTCTGCAGGGAGCCTCCTTCTCTAGCCTTTCAACTGCTAGAAATAAATATATGAGCCACCACTCTCCGCCCATTATTCTTTTATAAGAGAACGATGAATATGTCTTACATTTAAAAAGATTTTGAATTGTTATTGTTGTTGTTGTTTTGAGAGGAAAAGAACACACAAAAGCACAAGCACCAGGCTATCCTGGAACTCACTCTGCACACCAGTCTGGCTTTGAATTCAGAGAGTGCTGGGATTAAAGGCATGTTTTCTGCTCTCCTACCCTTTGTCAACCCTTTGTCTCCTGGGTCCCTCAAGGTCTGAGTCTTACACATCGCACAAGCAAAGGCTACTGGCTTCTCCTTTGCTTTTTGTCACTTGTCACATGTAGCACTGTTTTGTGGCTGCTGCTGAATCCCTTTCATCCTCACCAGTGGCCAAGCTTGTTTTTATGGTTGAGTCCTGAAGCAGCCTCTTAATTCCTATAGTCCTGTGCTGCCTCCTGGGAGAGAGAGGGTGCCCCTGGGTTGGTATATGGAGGTCCTAAGACAGGCTTGACAATATCTACTCACTGTGGGGCCACACCAGTACCAGCAGGAGGTGCTGTCCAGCTGCGCTTGCGTTTACTTCCATTAGTACAGGTGTATGTTGTCCTTTAAGGGCAGAGTGGATTTGTTTATAGGAAAGGGTTTCTATGAGAAGTGGTAGAGGATACACTAGTAGGTCATTGCTGAGGAGGATATCCGCATGCCTCTTGGCCCCTGGCAGTTGCGTGTGTGTGTGTGTGTGTGTGTGTGTGTGTGCGCGCGCGCGCGCGCGCATGTGTGCGTGTGTGTAGAAGAGAATGTTTTAACACAACCAGGGTGTGTGAGGTGGGAAGACAGGAGGATTTCACTCTGGCTCTTTGTACTTGGGGAGTTTGAACCACACAGATACATTGTATTACTAAGTGCCTATCTATTTACATGTATTACTTATTTGAGGGGAGTGTGTATAAGTGGAGGTCAGAGGGCAAGTTTTGGGAGTTAGTCCTCTTCTTCCTCAATGTGGATTGCTGAGATCAAACTCAGGTTGTCAGGCTTAGCAGCAGGAGCCATCTCTGAGGTTAGTCCTGAGCTGGTCTTTCTGCCTCTACCTTCTAGGTGATAGGGTAATAGGTATATAGAATCATGACAGTTCTCTCTCCCTCCCTCCCTCTCCCTCTCCCTCTCCCTCTCCCTCTCCCTCTCCCTCTCCCTCTCCCTCTCCCTCTCTCTCTCGGTCTTACTATGTAACATCAGCTGGCCTTGATCCCACAGCAGTTCTCCTAACCCAGCCTCCCAAGTACTGCATTTAGAAGCATGTACCACCAGACCCAGCTTAATTTGTAGGGTTTGGTTTTCATTTGTTTGTTATTTTCAGTAAGATAAAGGCTTGCTATGTAGCCCTGGATGGCCTGAAACTTGATAGATGGGACTGGCCTCAAACTCACAGATATCTGCCTGCCTCTACCTCCTGAGTGCTGAGAGTAAATGTTCAATTTTTAATTTTTTAAATTATTTTTTCTTAGTTTATTTGCATTAGTGTTTTAGAAGATCAGCCAGTGCTCTTAACCTCTGAGCCATCTCTCCAGCTCCCCTCAATTTTTATTTTTAAAAGGTACTTTAGGGCTGGAGAGATGGCTCAGAGGTTAAGAGCACTGGCTGCTCTTGCAGAGGTCCTGAGTTCAATTCCCAGCAACCACATGGTGGCTCACAGCCGTCTATAATGAGATCTGATGCTCTCTTCTGGTGTGCAGGCAGATCACTGTCTCCATAATAAACAAATAAATCTTTTTTTAAAAATGAGTTTTTACCCATATATTTTTATTTATTTATTTATTTATTTATTTATTTATTTATTTATTTATTTTTTTTTTTTGGTTTTTCGAGACAGGGTTTCTCTGTGGCTTTGGAGCCTGTCCTGGAACTAGCTCTTGTAGACCAGGCTGGTCTCGAACTCACAGAGATCCGCCTGCCTCTGCCTCCCGAGTGCTAAGGTACTTTAGAGTGCTACAACGATGGTTCAATCAGTGAAGTGTTACCATACAAGCATGAAGACCCAAGTTTGGATCCCCAGCACCCATATTAAAAAGCCAAGTGAAATGGCATGTACCTGTAATCCAAGTACTGGGGAGGCAGAAACAGCAAGAGCCCTGAAATTTAATGGCCAGCCATTCTAGCCAAATTGACAAGCTCCAGGTTCAGTAAGAGACCTTATCTCTCTCTTTCTCTCTCCCTCCCTCCCTCCCTCCCTCCCTCTCTCTCTCTCTCTCTCTCTCTCTCTCTCTCTCTCTCTCTCTCTCTCTCTCTCTCTCTCTCTCTCTCACACACACACACACACACACACTCGGTGGAAAGTGATTGAGGACGACATCTGACATCAGCTCTGTCCCCTCCACCCGCCCCCACAGGGCCTCTACATTTTGACATGATGATTACATGGGTATATTTCTTTGTCAAAAACTTATCAATGTCCTTGTCTCAACTTACATGTTTTCTGGTGTATAAATTAAAGGGTAGGGAGATGGCTCAGTAAGTAGTGCTTGCCATACAGGCATAAGACCTGAGATCAGTTTCTAGTACCTGTGTACAAAGATGGACACTGCAGCAAACACCTGTAATCCCAGGAATGGGGCTGCATAGACGGGATCTCTGAGTTTGAGACTAATCTGGTCTCCATAGTGAGTTCCAGGACAGCCAAGGCTACATAGTATTGAAAAACAATAATAGTTGTAACAGTAAGGAACCTACTCTTAGGCTTAGTTCCCCTTCTCAAAATGTATCTTATGTATTAAACTGAACAAAACAGTGTATATGGCCAGGTGGTAGTGATGCACACCTTCAATCCCAGCACTCAGGAGACAGGCAGGTGGATCTCTCTAAATTCTAGGCCAGCCTGGTCTACAAAGCGAGTTCCAGAACAGCCTGGACTATTACACAGAAACTCTGTCTCAAGAAACAAACAAAACAGCAGCAGCAGCAGCAACAACAACAAAACAGTGTGTATGTTCAGAGGCACGTCAAATGTTTGCCACAAGAAGGTCATCTAGGGGGCTGGAGAGATGGCTCAGTGGTTAAGAGCATTGCCTGCTCTTCCAAAGGTTCTGAGTTCAATTCCCGGCAACCACATGGTGGCTCACAACCATCTGTAATGAGGTCTGGTGCCCTCTTCTGGCCTGCAGACATAAACACAGACAGAATATTGTATACATAATAAATAAATAAATAAATATTAAAAAAGGAAGGTAACCTACTAGAGAGATGGCTCAGAGGTTAAGAGCACTTGCTGCTCTTTCAGAGGTCCTGAGATCAATTCCCAGCAACCACATGGTGGCTCACAACCATCTATAATGAGATCTTGTATTCTCTTCTGGTGTGCAGGTGTACATGCAGGTAGAACACTGTATACATAATTAGTAAGTAAATCTTTTTTGAAAAAAAAATAAGAAGGTAGCCAGAAACTAGTTAATAGGCTTGGTGTAGTGTGCTACTTGCTCTTCAGGAAGGGCTGAGCACTTAAATGTTGGGGAATGGTGGCTGACCCGTTGAAGGGCACTTTCCAGAGTCATTTGTGAATGGAGCAGGCCACTGGAAAGTGGAGCCTATGTCTATATTTTGAGTTATGAATGGTCTAAAAATCAGCATTATCTGACTAGCATTAAGAAGACAGTATGGGGGGGGCTGGAGAGATGGCTCAATGGTTAAGAGCATTGCCTGCTCGTCCAAAGGTCCTGAGTTCAATTCCCGGCAACCACATGGTGGCTCACAACCATCTGTAATAAGGTCTGGTGCCCTCTTCTGGCCTGTAGACATACACACAGACAGAATATTGTATGCAGAATAACAAGAAAGAAAGAAAGAAAAAGAAAGAAAGAAAGAAAGAAAGAAAGAAAGAAAGAAAGAAAGAAAGAAAAAGAAAGAAAGAAAGATTTTTGAAAAAAGAAGACAGTATGGGCTGGAGAGATGGCTCAGAGATTTTAGGAGCACAAATTGACTGCTCATGGAGAGACCCTGAGTTCACTTCCCAGCATCCACATGGTGGCTTACAACCATCTGTAACTCCAGTTCCAGAGGATCCAATACCTCTTCTGACCTCTGTGGGTGCCTCCACATATGTACATACACTTGGGCACACACATATACACATAAAATAAATAAATATTTTTTTTAAAAATTAGTCCCAGCACTGGGATGGGGAGTGGGGCACAGGTGGGTCTCTGAGTTCAAGGTCAGCCTGGTCTACAAGTTCCAGAACAGTCAGAATTGTTATAGAGAAACCTTGTCTCAGAAAAAAAGAAAGGCAGGGGAGGAAGAATACAGAATGTGCAGGAGAGTCTTTTTGTATTTTGTACTTTCTCTTTGAGACACAGTTGGTGGTTTGGGGGCTGGTTCTAGTAAGAAAGAACTTACTTCGGTTCTCAGCTGTCTTGTCTGCAGTTCACCACTGATGGTTTTCTCTAGGAAATCCGTGGCCACTTTGGTTTCTCTACTCCAACCTTCACTCATAGAATGTTCTCCCAGTAAGGCCTGACAGTAAAGCTGGGAATGCTTTTACTAGGAGGGGTAGCCAGGGTGAGGGGCAGCCAGGTCAAGGGCTTGTCTTCCAGGAGGTGGGCCTTCTGCTCATTTGTTTTAAATATAACACAGATTCTTGTTATGGCAAAAAGTAAGGGTCTACATAAACAGGAAATGAAAAGCCATCCAGCCTCATACCACCTGTGACGTGTTTGTGTCAACTTCTTATACACGGTGCCCTTTGTGCTTTCGTGCTTTCAAGTGTCAGCGTACACAGCTATGGGAATCTGCTTCCCACTCCACAGTGTACTATGCACACTTACTGTGATTATCAACCATACTTACTTAGAACTTTTTGCTTTTGTTGCTTTTGCTATGCTCTGTGTAGAATCCAGAGCTTTGCACATTGTATGCTGTGCCACTTAGCCGTACCCCCAGCCACTGGACATTTTCTCCCTCTCCCTTCCTCCCTCCTACTTTTGTGCCAGGGTTAGAATCCAGGGCCTCATGTATTCTAAGCTACGACTCTACCACCGAACTACATTCTAGCTGCCCTTTCCCACCCTCCCCCCAAAAGAAAGCCTTCATTGTTAAAACCTGCTGAGATGAGTCTCCCGAGGGTGGGCTTTGGCACACCTTTGATAATCCTCAGGAGCCAGATTGCTACATGCCGTGATGCTGTAGGTGGCATTGTCACCTGCAAAGTCTGGCCTCTCTCCCTTGGCAACAGATGACAGCTTGCTTCCCTATGCTCAAGCAACAGGTACATTCTAGATATGTGCTTGTTTGTTGATTTGGAAAGAGAGTAGAGACTTTGCTATTAATTGTTAGTTGGTCTTGTCTTAGTTAGGTAGTTACTGTAGAGACACCAGTGACCAAGCAAGGCAACTTCCTTTTTTTCCCCCAAGGCAACGTCCTTTTTTTTTTTTTTTGAGACAGGGTTTCTCTGTAGCTTTGAGCCTGTCCTGGAACTAGCCCTTGTAGTCCAGGCTGGCCTCGAACTCACAGAGATCCACCCCATGCAACTTCTAAAAAATGAACAACGGGACATAAATAAATATTGTGCTGGGATTAAAGGTGTGCGCCATCACCTCCTGGCTAAAAGAACACACTTTATGGGAGGCATGTGTACAGTTTCAGAGGGTTAGTTTATTATTATGTCAAGAGCATGGTGATATGCAGGCAGGCATGGTGCTACAGAAGTATCTGGAAGCTTTATATCCTGATCTGCAAACACGCAGAGACAGACAGAGACACTGGGCCTAGGTGAACCTTTGAAACCTCAGAACCCATCCCTAGCAACTCACCTCCTCCAACAAAGACATACCTCCTGATCCTTCCTAATTAGTTCATCAACTGGGGACTGAACATGCAAATATATGAGCATATGGGGGCCATTCTCATTTAACTGTCAGTTTTTTAGTCGGGGTCTTGCTATATAGTCTGGCTGGCCTGGACCTAGCTATCTAGACTAGTAACCAGAGTGGCTTCCAGTTTGCAGCCCATCCCCCTGCCTCAGTCTCCTGAGTGATGGGATTATAAATGTGGCCCTCCATCTCTGCCATGTTTAGTTATTATAAATATATTTTTCACTCACTGACCTGACTCCTTGAGGTCAGGCAGTTTCAGTTTGGCTCCTCTCAGTGGTACCTGACCTCAAGGTAAGGTATGGGATCCCTCCAGGATAGAGAGGTTCCTCCCCAGCTGCTGCCCTACTTGAGCCAGGCCTGTTACCTACCTCTGGGTAAGGCTATCTTTATCTCAGTAGGACTTGGGACTAGCATGAGTTTTCAGAAATGGCAATTCTGTTTCCCTCTTCCTACTCCCATCTTTGCCCGTTTTTGTCCCCCTTCTCTGTCATCCATGTATGAGCACCTGTGGGAAGAGGAATTCAGTGGGTGGATTCTGATTGCTGACCTCTCAAAATCAACTCATAGGATGAGAGGCAGATTTGCAGTGTGTTAACCCTTTGTGATGAGCAGTGTGCTCGCTCAGTACCACCCCTGCTGGAGAGTCCACAGTGGTGGTCCCGCTGGGTATTTGAGGCAGATGGAGACAGCCCAGAGCTGATCTCCCAGTAATTGGTCTCTGAGGGATGTGGCAGGAAAGGCCCCGTAGCAAATCCTGCTTAGCCTGACTGGGGCAGCCCTCACTGACTACTGCTCCGAGTGACTGACATTCTGCTGTATAAGTTTGGAGCTGAAAAACTCAGAGCTGCCTCCATTCAGCCCCAGGTGCCCCTAGAGCAGAGTTTGCTGATAGACTGACTTCCAGAATGCTTGGTCCTCCAGTGAGTTCTGTGGCTCTTCACACTCCTCCCCAAACCAAAGCTTAGACCTTTGTTGGGGAGTGGGGGGTGCTTATAGCCTGTGTGGCTTTTGAATGATTTCAGAGTAATGCCTGTGACTGGCCTGGATTTAAAAAATTGTTAAAAAGCCAATTCTGCTCCAGCAGTGTTCTCAGGGGGTGGACAGGATGGCATGTGTGGGCTGGGCCAATTTAACTCAAAGAAGGTCCCTTCCCTGCTGCTCTCCTGGGTGGCAGATGCATTTCTGGTCCGTAGGTTGTGGCCATGCTAATTATCTGTAGTCTTCTGGGCCATATTCCTATCCCTGCCTAGAAATTGTGACTACTCCTATCCAGCAAGTTTCTCCTGGGAATGGGCCCAAACATGCCTGTGGATAATCGCCATTCATCTAACTTGCAGGGAATCCTCCTGGTGTATGACATCACCAACCGTTGGTCCTTTGATGGCATTGACCGGTGGATCAAGGAGATCGATGAGGTAGGGTATGGGTTTATGCCTCTCCAGGAGAGACTATAGGACCAAGTTGTGACTGGGGTATGCCTTCATGGGAGTGCTGCCCAATGTAGTCCTCCCCTACCCTGGGACTGTTGTTCAGCAATGAAAAGCTGAACTCTGCTGTCTACCTGGCTCCATCCAGACATTTCTGGACTTGCTTCATTGCAGAATGCAGACATTAGGAGCCCTGCCTATGGCCAAGGGGTGGGGGTGGCTTGTGATGTGCCTCTGCTGAGTTCTGAACCCCTCCTAAGCATGCACCTGGTGTTCCCCGGATCCTGGTTGGGAACCGGCTGCATCTGGCCTTCAAGCGGCAAGTCCCAACGGAGCAGGCTCGAGCCTACGCAGAGAAGAACTGCATGACCTTCTTTGAAGTCAGCCCCCTGTGCAACTTCAACGTCATTGAGTCCTTCACTGAGCTCTCTCGTATCGTTCTTATGCGGCATGGCATGGAGAAGATCTGGAGGCCCAATCGAGGTGGGACTGAGGCTTAGTTCAGCTAGGATGCTAGGTAGTGGAGTCATGAGGGCTGATGAGCTGCAGGCATTGATGGTGCATTTAGAGTATGAGTAGTCTCTTAAGAGCTGCAGTCACCTTCACTGGTAATGGTCACAGAAGCAGTGTGTAGCTCAGCAGTATCTATCATTGTCCATGTACTTGACCAGAAGCCCTAAGGATGGCCTTACTCACAGGGTCCCTTACAGTAGGGCTCACTGCTAGGCACAGAGATGGTTACAATGTCACCCTAAGATGAAGCCACTGAGGAGAACAGAGTAACTAAATCTTCTCTTGAGCCAAAAGACTACTGCCAGCTATAGCAAGGGCTGTGTTCCAAAGTTAGCCTGCCTCCTCACCCACTCCCAGTCTTACAGAGCATCAGGACAGACTGGCCTCTCTTAAGAACACTTTGTAGTGTTTTTTGCTCTAAGAAGGCAGGAGATAGGAGCCACCCAGTGTACAGATAGTGGGGCATCCAGGATCTCTGAGCTGGTGAAGCCACAGGAGTTTTGAGACTCAGCCAGGCTTTACAGGTAATGTGAAAACCATGTACCTCTCAACAGCTCCCCTCATAAAATCTCATTACCTATCTGTTCCCTCCTCCATCTTACCCTCCTCTCACAGTTTTCAGCCTGCAGGACCTCTGCTGCCGTGCCATTGTCTCCTGTACCCCCGTGCACCTCATCGACAAGCTCCCACTACCTGTCACCATCAAGAGCCACCTCAAGTCCTTTTCCATGGCCAACGGCATGAACGCTGTCATGATGCATGGCCGCTCCTACTCCCTGGCAAGTGGGGCCGGGGGCAGTGGCAGCAAGGGCAACAGCCTTAAGAGGTCCAAGTCCATCCGTCCCCCCCAGAGTCCACCTCAGAACTGCTCTCGGAGCAACTGCAAGATCTCCTAGCGGAACCTGTGGGTTCTGCCTGTTCAGACTCGGGGCTAATGCTGGAGCACTCCTGGCCAGGCACTAGGCCCTGCTGCGTGCAGGAAGACTTGGCTACACAACCATGCCTGGGTCTTCCCAGGCTTTCCTCCACATCTGAGCTAGTGGAGGGAAGGGGCGTGCAGGGAGAGACATGCTCCACAGACCAGGCAGCAGGGCTGCTGGTGCTACGGGGACCAGGTCTGAACCAATCCTGGACTCCAGGCTGGGAGTGAGCCTGGCTCCCCTTTATTTATATGGAGAACATTTTACCTGTTTTGTACATTTTTAAAGGGCTGTCAGGAAGCCTGGATGCCCCTCATAGCCACATCAGCCATTGGGGAAGCTCAGGATGTCAGGGAAGGAGGGGTGAAGCAGTGATGGAGAGCATTGAAGCCAGATGACCTTTGGGTTTATAAACACCCTTTCTGGGTGTTGTTGCTCCAAGGCCAGTGGGAAACAGATGAGGCCAGGGTGTGATCCAGATGCTCTGGCCACAGTCTTAGCTCCAGCTTCCATTTCTGACAAAGGTGGTCAGTATGCTGGACATAGGCAAGGCTTCTGCTCCTGAGATCTAGGAGAGAAGCTGGTTGCACCTGGGAGCCCCACTTGTATCCCTCTCCACTGTGCCCTGGCACTTTGAGTGATGTTTACTATACACTCAGTATCTCCAGGTTGAGGCAGAGCTTAAGTGCTTGATGGTCTTCAGTGGTATGAGCTTTGGGCACAATGCCTGGGAGCCCAGGGTCTAGCAGCTTGTACTCGTCAGCCTTGACTGCGTTTCCTAGCTGCTTCTGGCCTATTGTGGCCCTTCTACCTGTAAGTTTATGTCACTGGAATCTTAGTGACATTCTGTGGAACAACAGCCTCAGCCATAGGGACCCACTAGGTGGAGCAACTTCTGAAGCCATGGACTATTCCTCCACAGTGCTCCTCATACCCCAATCTGCCCTAGTCAGCCTTCTTCCCCATGGGGTTGTCCCCAGTGGATGTCCTATGTGACTGCTTTCCTGTCCTTGCCTGGTGACACAGTCCTCAGGCACGCTGGTGCTTAACTCTACCTCCTGCCCTCAGGGCCCTGGCCATAGCAGGAGCCATGACCCCTTACTGGGGACTTTTCTTAGTGCACATTTCCTAAGACCATCTTGCCATGGATGCTACTAGGGCACTGGTAGATACAGCGCCAGCCTGCTGTTCTGGGAGGTTGGGTTAATGCCTGTAGGGACAGGGCTATTGTTGTGGGAACTGCCTGATAAGCAGCAGCCCCTGGGACCTGGCCCAGAGGCTGGATACAATCAAGCATCACCTTTCCCCACCAGTCCTGTTGCTGTTGATAAGAGACCTTTTCTCTGGAATCGGAATAGAGTGGTATAGACTTTGAGGACCTGGATTGGCCTGCGTGTACGCCATCAACACTACCCTTGCTGCTGTGGACTCCACCATTCCTGGGTTCTTCGTTCTTACTTCTTTGTACAGTAAATGTACTTCAGCAGTGAGCTCATGTCTTTCTTTGTGAACATTGGTTTGGCATCGTGGGCCTGTAGCTTGTTGGGGGTGGTGAGGGGTGTCTGACAGTGTGCTCTGCCACAGGATCCAACAGTGCTTTGTGCCTGCCAAAATGATCCCAGGCTTTGTTAACTGTCCCCTGCAGCTGACCTTGGTGACCTACAGCCATCCATCCACTGGGTTTACATTCCCAGCCACAAAGTAGCCAGGCCTGGTTACAAGCACACTGGTTCCTGGGGTCTAATCTTGGCCAGGCCAGCATCAGGCAGCCTCAACTATTCACAAGAGCCTTCGTTCGTAGCCTACAGCAGACTGTTTCACATAGTTTACCACTGCTTCAAGAACATATTTGCAAGTGGAACCTGGAGCTGGTACCTTTCACAGGAAAGCATCTAGCAGGTTATGGGGCTTTGCAGGGCCCTGCTCAGCTAGAGTTATGTCTGATATACTGGAAGGCAAATCTGAATGGGACAGTACAGTTCACTCTAAACATGGCCTCTGGCTCAGGTGCCACCTGCGCTCTTCCATAGGCATGTCCCTGCCCCCTCATCACCAGGAGTCGGCTCACCCACAGCTCTTTTGTAAGGCAGTAGACACTGGCGCCTGGTAGCCATCTCTTGATCTCCTGGCCAGACCAGGCTCTTATTACCCTGCCTCCTGGGTCAGGGGGTCAGACAAAGGGTCACACAGACTTCTTCCTTCCTGTCTCTGAGAAAACCACTCCCTGGGGACCTCTGGAGTCACAGAAAGGGTTTGGAAAGGCAGATTCCAAGCAGGCCCTTTGTCTTGCCATCAGCTTTGATCTCCCTGCCCTCCCCCACAGTGATAGAGCCTGTAGTCCAGTTAAAGAATGGATGCTGGCCCTCATGGTGGGTTTGTGGGGCAAGGCCTGAATGTACTTAGATCCCTGAGCAACATCTAGGACGCTTGCTCTTTGAAGGATGAGCTGGCCATCCTTTGAGAAGTTTGGTGACTTCTCTGGACCCTTGTTTGCACTATGAACTACAGTCAGTGTCAGGAGACTGTCTTTGACTAGTGCACATAACTTTTTGCACATGTCTTTTTTTCACCCAGACAAAACAGCCATTTGGTTTTGTGTCTGCCTTGCCCATTTGAAGGAGCTGAGTGACACAGCACCCTGGCTATGGAGCCAGGATCCCTGTTTTAGAGAAACAGGTGTATCCAGGAGGGTGAATCCTGCTGAAGTCTGCTCTCAGCTGGTGAGATGGCCAAAGCACTGCTGTCACCTCCTCAGTGCTGAGATTACATATGTGCACCACCATGCCAGGCACCCTAGCAGTTTTTTTACTCTATGCCAAGACCTGGCAGATGTGACACTTGAAGGGTCCTGGAGAACAGAACCTCTACCACTTGCCAGCTGAAGATGTTCCTTACTTGTACTTGTGACAGGTGCCATCTTTGGCAGCCTTTGGAGAAAACCTAGGCTAGTAGTCAGTTAGGGCTGGAGACTGGCTGAGGATAAAAGCTGAAATCTACCAGCCCTGCCCCTCCTCCCTGAGTAGAGGGTAGGAGGGTCTTTAAGGAGACTTTGATCCCTGCTGGGCTTCAGCTTGTAGAGGGAGGGGCTCGGATTACAGCATCCCCCTCCCTGGTTTAGCTGGCCCTTCTCCGCCCCTTGGTGACCCTAGTGGTCAGTTGCTCTGAGCTTCAGGGCCTCTGGCCCCTCCCCAGCCCTTCCTCTTCTTCTGTTCCCAGTCCTATGCTGACCAGAGCCTGAGAGCCACCCACAGTGGTTGGAAGAGGGCCAGCCAGTATTTTGTGGACGGGTTTTGTGGACGGGTTCTGAAAGATCCCAGGATACCTATTCACACTGCCAGAAAGGAGCATCAGCTGTGGGCTCCAGCCTTTGGGGGGCAGGGGCCCAAGGAGTCACAGAAGAGGGTCCATTTGAGGCAGGGATAGCAATCCTAGGCCCAGGACCCTCTAAGGTGGATGCCTATAGGAAGTCCTGGCTCCACGAGTGGCTGGTGGCCACACACTCCCACCCCCTGGCCCTGTGGCCCCCATGCCTACCCCACAGCCACTCCTGCCTCTGCTCTTTGTCTTCGGGCTCATCCATCTGACCTCGGAGACCAACCCGCTGCCAGAGCCTGGAAGCCACCCTGGCATGTGCCCCAACCAGCTCAGCCCCCACCTGTGGGTGGACGCCCAGAGCACCTGTGAGCGTGAGTGCACCAGGGACCAGGTGAGCACTGGCATCTCATGGGATCCTGGGCCCCACCCCAGCTCTTTCCTCCGTGGGGGGAACAGACCCCAACCCTAGGAGTCCGCTTTCTCCAGGGTGTCTCCATACTCATTTCCCTGGATTTGGGGCCATGACCTGTCCACAGGGCTCAAGGGATGCCCCCACCTTTCTACCCTCATCTGTCTGAAGAGTAAGAACATCTCCCATCCCTGAACTGGCTGGTCTTCAACAATCCTGTCACTAACCTGCCTGAGCACCACTTCTTTAAGTGATGTGGATCCAGGCCTCTGACCTACTCCTGCAAATAGCACCGCCCTGCCCTGCCCTGCCCTGCCCTGCCCTGCCTGTGGTCCTTTCCTCATTTCCCAGACTGGGAAGGGGACAAAAGAGTTCCCTAAGTGGTGTGCCCTCTGGTGGCAGAGCAGCTGCTTGCACATTGCTCCATCTGCACAGCAGGGGTGCTAATGAGGCCTGCTGCGGGTGCCGAGGATTCAGTGGGAATAAGGTGACACATATGGCCTTGCTGCTCATGCTGTTCAGAAAGCACTGCCACCATCTTCCATAGGGAAGCAGGCTTTGAGAGAGGCAGCCACATCTCCCAGGGGAGTGCATGGGCAACGCTGGGAAGGGGTCAGGGTTCCACTAAACTGTCCCTGTCCCTCAGGACTGTGCGGCCTCTGAGAAGTGCTGCACCAATGTGTGTGGGCTGCAGAGCTGCGTGGCGGCCCGCTTCCCCAGTGGTGGCCCAGCTGTACCTGAGCCAGCAGCCTCCTGTGAAGGCTTCCAATGCACACAACAGGGTTCTGACTGTGACATCTGGGATGGGCAGCCAGTTTGCCGCTGCCGTGACCGCTGTGAGAAAGAACCCAGCTTCACTTGCGCTTCCGATGGCCTCACCTATTACAACCGCTGCTATATGGATGCAGAGGCCTGCCTGCGGGGTCTCCACCTGCATGTGGTACCCTGCAAACACATTCTCAGCTGGCCACCCAGTAGCCCAGGACCACCTGAGACCACTGCTCGACCAACCCCTGGGGCTGCTCCCATGCCACCTGCCCTGTATAACAGCCCCTCACCACAGGCAGTACATGTAGGGGGAACAGCCAGCCTCCACTGTGATGTTAGTGGCCGTCCACCGCCTGCTGTGACCTGGGAGAAACAAAGCCATCAGCGGGAGAACCTGATCATGCGCCCTGACCAGATGTATGGCAATGTGGTTGTCACCAGTATTGGGCAGCTAGTGCTGTACAATGCCCAGCTGGAGGATGCAGGCCTATATACATGCACTGCACGCAATGCTGCTGGCCTGCTGCGGGCTGACTTCCCCCTCTCTGTTTTGCAGCGGGTAAATACTCAGGACAAGGACACAGGTGTCCTGGCCCTGGCTGAGTGCCAGCCTGACACACAGGACTGTGTTGGGCCTGCCACTCCTCACCATGTCCTCTGGCGCTTTGACCCACAGCGAGGCAGCTGCATGACCTTCCCAGCCCTCAAATGTGATGGAGCTGCCCGGGGCTTTGAGACCTATGAGGCATGCCAACAGGCCTGTGTCCGTGGCCCTGGGGATGCCTGTGCACTACCTGCGGTTCAGGGCCCCTGCCAGGGCTGGGAGCCACGCTGGGCCTACAGCCCACTGCTACAGCAGTGCCACCCCTTTGTATACAGTGGCTGTGAAGGCAATAGCAATAACTTTGAGAGCCGGGAGAGCTGTGAAGATGCTTGCCCCGTGCCACGCACACCACCCTGTCGTGCCTGCCGCCTCAAGAGCAAGCTGGCTCTGAGCTTGTGCCGTAGTGATTTTGCCATTGTGGGTCGACTCACAGAGGTACTGGAGGAGCCAGAGGCTGCAGGTGGCATTGCTCGTGTGGCCTTAGATGATGTGCTCAAAGATGACAAGATGGGCCTCAAGTTCTTGGGCACCAATACCTGGAGGTGACACTGAGTGGCATGGACTGGGCCTGCCCATGCCCCAATGTGACAGCTGGTGATGGGCCACTGGTCATCATGGGTGAGGTTCGTGAAGGTGTGGCCATATTGGATGCTAACAGCTATGTCCGTGCGGCCAGCGAGAAGCGAGTCAAGAAGATTGCAGAGCTGCTTGAGAAAAAGGCTTGTGAGCTGCTCAACCGCTTCCAAGACTAGCTTTGTCTGTAACCCCCATTCCCACCCTCCTTCCTGCTGAATAAAAGGCTGTGCCTGTGGGATTCACAGCCTCTGGTTCCCTTCTAGCTGCAGCCGCTCCATCACCACTGTGTTCAGTTGGAGTCCTGCGAGTAAAGGGAGCTCCAGTTTCTACTCAAGGGTTACCAAGTAGCACCACTCTAGGGGACAAGAGGAAGCCAGCTCAATGCTGCTTCAGCCATCCTCCAAGCTCTAATCTTCCCTTAGACCAAACCCCCTTTGCCTTCTCACAGCTATTCCCAGCAAACAGTGTGGTAGAGATGCCCTGTAGTGAAATGGAGTGGTTTTATTTCATGGCCCATTGGGCCCAGGTTCTCTGTAGCACTATGGCCACCAGATTAGGAGGGACTAATTTATCCCAAGGAGTGACTCGGGGAGGGGCTGAGGTCTAGCTTGTACCGTGACAGAACCTTTGACAAAGATGCAGGCACATGGGAGGTAGGAAATAGGCTATTCTTTCCGGAAAATCAGGCACTTGTTGTTGGCTGGCATGTCACCTGGAAAAATGCTTTGCTGGAGTGGCCCTTATTCCCAGGGAGATTCTCTACCCCCCACCATTGCCCTGCCTACCATCCTCTCCAGGACTAAGCCGCTGGCCTGGCCTAGTTCCTCCAGGAGGGCTGTGTCACGAAGCCCCCACTCTGGGTTCCTACAGTTAGGGAGGGAGGGAGATGTCACTTGCAGAACTGAAGGTTTTATCCAGCCCACCTGCCCTCTGAGCCAAGCCCCTCCCCACCTAGGTCTGACCTGCATCTGAGGGTCAGGTCAAAGTCCACGTTGCTCTGGGGAGAGATCTTTCCATTGACTGCAAAGGGCTGTGGGAACAAGGTGACACAGTCTGTGGGCCCAAGGTCAGTCGTTCCCATAGGACTCATTTTTTAGGCTGGGATCAAGAGAGCAACCCCTTTCTGCTCCCAAGAAGGAAAAGGGCAAGGATCCAGCTTCAGGGCAAGAGACTGAGAAACACCTGGACTGCTAGGGGCCTCTTAAGGTAGGGTCACTCACCCCATAGGTGATCAGCACAGCCTTGGTTTTAAGCAGCTGTCCTGCTGCTTTGAAAAGTCCCTGAAGAGAGGGAGACAGGGTAAGCTGGGCGCTTGAGACTCAGGCCTGATTCAGCACAGCTGCCTGTCACCATCTAGCTAGCCAGGGTCAGTCAATCTGACCTCAGAACTTGTCTGCTGAATCAGGGCAACCTTGTTTGTTTTGCTTTTTGTTTTCTCTACGTTTGTTTGTTTGGGGGCGGGTTGTAAATTTGTAGAATTAAATCATTTTTCCTTCTGGAAAGGAAAAGAGAGAGAGAGACTTAGGCCTCCTTTCTTGCAACATGAAAGCTGGGTTCCACAGTGTCCATACCTCAGTGCAGTTCAGGGGACTGATGTGGGTCATATTGATGCAGAGCAAAAGGTCCAGCGACCGCGGCTGGATTCCGCCCCATTGCTCCCACTCCCAGGTCACGTCCAGGTACAGCGGGGCCTTCACATTGGACAACCCTTGGGCTTGGGTGGTGGCGGCAATGCTGTAGTGGACAGCGCGTGGGAAAGGGTCAGCTAGCGCCCCCCCCACCACTACCACCAGTGGGTCAGGGGCAAAGTCCTGAGGAGCGGCCACTTCCTCAGTCCAGCACCCAGACCTGGTCCCGCCCTCTCTTCCCATCGCCAGCCCCCCCCCCCCCCCCCCCCCCCCCCCCCCCCCCGCTCAACCCAAGCCCCGGCAAGTGAAAGACGACGAGCCGCCACACCTGTCCAGGCAGCGCTGGTCCACGTCTGACGGCTGCCACTCAGCGTGCGGGAAAGCCTGTGCAAAGTGCGCGGCGTGCTGGCCGGAGCCCGAGGCCACCTCGAGCACGCGAACGCCGCGCTGGGCAGGATCCACATACTGGCGGAGCACGCACAGGATGGGCTCCTTGTTCCTCTCAGCAGCCGCAGCCACCATCATCTCGCAGCGGTGCTGCCAACCCGGCTAGGAATGCTCGCGGGGCACGACGGGAGCTGTGGTCCAGCTCCTGCGCAGGGCACTACGGGAGTTGTAGTTGTACCTACCAGCTTGCCTGATACAGGGTGACTGTCAAGAGGCCGCTCGATTCCTTAAGGGGTCGGCGCTGGGCTGGGCTCTGGGTATCCAGGTGTGGTTTACTCTAACAGCCAGCACCTTGTCTGAGCGAATGTGTTCAGCGTATTTGTCACATTGAAAGTTTGTTTGTTGCGTCTGTGCCACACCTTCTTATGAAGGGTGTTCAGATTACAAAACAAAAAAGTTAACTGCGCCGCCCGGGAATCGAACCCGGGTCGCAAGAATGGGAATCTTGCATGATACCACTACACCAGCGGCGCTGTTGAGCGACTCAGCAGTCCATAGAGTATACGAAGTGTGACGTACGCTGGCCAATGCAACAGCATTGCGCATGCGTCTTTCCTATTGCGCGCCACTTTTCAGTTGACAAGAATTTGTTGGACACGCTAGTCCACCGGATCCCAAAGTGTTGCTGGTGATCGAAAGGAGAAAAGGTGGGGACGCCAGGTTTATAGACAGCCATGATTGAGTTCTGCACCGTGGAAACCATAGCAGCCGCGAGCTCTTGGAAGTTGAAGCGGTCAGGTCCTGACGTTCGATTGGCCAGGCTTTGAGGGCGTGTTCGTAGTGGGTAGCAACAGAGTGGAACTTCCGGACCGTAGATGCAGGACTCCTCAAGTCTGGGACCATTGGGGTTCAGATGAGCTTTGTGTGACCTTGAGACGGCTGGCCCCAGCTCGAGGTCCACGGATAGACATCAGGAGGCAGGCAATGACCAGTGAAGTGAAGTTGGAGACGACGAGTGTGCAGACAAGAGTACTTTGCCCTGAAGCACGCCCAGGTTGTGGGGGCGTCCATGTCTAAGAGGGGCTGGATTTTAGAAAGAGCCCCAACTTCCTTGGCCGGTTGTCAGTCAAGGCTTACGTGGGCTACTCTTGCCCCTATACTACAGCATGGCTCCTGCTTAGGGTTGCTGTTGAGGTGTCTGTCCAAAGTGTGTTTGGTCAGCTGGGGTGGCCAGCGTGTGAGTGTAGACAAGGCTGAAGAATCTGAAAAGAGGTCTGAGCCATTTACTAAAATTATACAAGGCCCAAAAGAAGCCTTCACTGATTTTTTTGCAAAGATTGACCTCAGTTGTAAATAGAATGATATCAGATCCAGAAGTCAGATTAATATAAATAGAAGTTTTGGCTTTTGAAAATGCTAATTCAGAATGCAAAAAAGGCAAGATCGGCACCAATAGATAAATGGATTAGAAATACAGCTGATATTGGAATCTCATAGTTATATACAACTTTAATAGGAGAAGTAATCTCTAAAGTTTTAATCTAAAGTTTTAAGAAAAATCAAACTGTCAAATGTCTTGGCTTGTAGCAAGCAAGGTTATTTCAAAAGGGATTGTATGCAAGGTGTTCCTAGAAACAATGTTCCTAGAAACAATGTATTTTCTAGAGACAAGTACAAAGAGAAGGCCTGCAGCCTTCTGGAGTACGCAGAAGGTGTGGCAAAGGCTAGCATTGGACCAATGAACACAGTTCAACAAGGCACAAACAAGCCCTAGGGGCTTCCCAAAAGGCATTGGATATCAAATTCAAGTCTGCCTTGGCAGGTTAGCATTTGCAATACACCTTTATTAGAAGTTACGCCACTGGGCGGGGTGGTGGCCCACACCTTTATCCCAGCACTCAGAAGGCAGAGGCCGGCGGTGTCTCTAAATTCCAAGGCTAGCCTAGTATGCTAGAGTGCAGTAACAGGACAGGTTCCAAAGCTTACACAGAAAAACCCTGAGAGCACTAAATCTCACCAGGGCTGGTTGTGAGCCACCATATGGTTACTAGGAATTGGACTCAGGTCCTCTGGAAGAGTAGACAGTGCCCTTAACGGCTGAACCATCTCTCCAGCTCCCCAGTTGCACTTTAAAAGAAATGTTTAATAAACAGAAAGGGGCAACAAATCTAGTCCTCAGAGATAGATTGCATAATGCTTTTTTTTTCTTCTTTGAGACAGGGTGTGCTCTGTGAAACAGTCATCAGATGGTCAGCCTCACAGACTACTCCCAGCCCGGACTTCAGGATAAACTCTTCCACTTTTCTCATCCCATATGGTCTGGACTCTGTGAGGAGGTGGCCATCTCCTTTGGGTAGCCATCAAGAGCAGAAAATTGTGAGGCTGGATCCTGACAAGAAGTGCCGGCCTGCTGGAGCTTGGTTTTGGCTTTTCCAAATGAGCTTGTTTTTATTACCAAATTATCAGGGCCCTTGAAAGTATCACGTACTGGATTTTGTGTTGTGTTAGGAACATAAAACACTCTGGTTCTCCCATACTCCCCTGTCCTCGGCCTTTGTCCTGGCTCCCCTCTCTGGGCCTATTCTTCTACCTGTTCCTTTTTGTCTTGGGGTATGGCGTACAGGCAGGACTTGGGCAACACTTGATGTGTGAATGTCCAATTCCACTAAGCTTCTCCCCTACCAGTGACTTGTCTCACCACACCCTGAACTGAGCAGGGCTCAACTTCTTTGGCCCAGTGCCATGTGTTTGTTGTTACTATCTTTAACCCAAAGAGAGTCCACTGTCATTGAGTTTTCTCCCCAAGTCCTTGCTGTTGCCCTTCTCCATGCCTTGCTGTATCTCCTGTGGTTACTGTAAGAAATTGGCCCGTGTGGGTGTTTCCCTGGAACTGGAGAGGGAAATGCTTCAGCCCCGGGAATGAGCCGGTAGAAAACAACCAGGTGATGCTGATGCTGTGGCATCTTATGTAGAAGATAAAGTCTACAGGTCCCATCACTGTGGCAGAGTACCTCAAGGGGGTTTTGACCAACCCAGCCAAGGGATATCGTGTGCATCATGATATTCTAGGAGAAAAGGGAGACTTCACAACTTCACCCAAAATGAGTCCAGTCTTTAGGGAGCTGCTAGGGATATGGTTCCTTAGTGAATGGATGACCTCTGGAAAAGTACAGCTTTCCTGCTGGTGGAAACTGGGTCTGTGCTAATAAACTGTGACATTTCAATCCACCTAGTAGAGTGAGCCAAAAATTAAATGAGACCCAAGCATCGACACTGACCGGGAAGAAGCTCCCTTTGGAGAGAGAGGTTGAATCCCTGGTGTGCATGGAAGGTTTCAGCCAAGTCCGGGGTTCCAGTCTCCTGGTACCGAGAGCTGAAGGATGTTCCCAAAGGATGTGGCTTTTTCTCTCGCACATGAGTTTTAGATGTTCTTCCCGTGCATAAATTTCCAGAAAACACCACAAGGATGGAGGGAAGTGCTTGTTGATATCGACCCCACCCATTTCTGATAAACTGAGGTTTGGTGTGGGAATCCTTCTGTGTACGTGTTGCCTCCACTGGGTTGAGTGATTGAGAGCAGCATGTTCAAGGCCAACCAGATTTGGGCTACAGTGGCCTTGGGAGGAACTGGCTGTTTGGTGCTAGTGGGGGGTGGATCAGGCACTGTGGAAGTGGGAATGAACCAATTTGGCCAGAAGTGGCCCTTTCTTTCCATATACGCCCAGGTCTTGGTTCCCTGGGCAGGGCTTGGGGGGCAATGGGGGGGGGGTGCGCGGATAAGGCAACCTCTTCCTAATTTTTTTTTGCAGCCACAGCGCCTGGTGTATAGTTATTCCTGGGGATTGAAACATTCCCTCCTGGATGGAGGAGGGAAGCCCTTAAGGCTCAAGAAGCTAAGGCAATATGAATCTGCGAAGCTCAGGAAAGCCTCACATGCACCCTCCCCAAAGGCCCATCATCTAATCAGGAGCCTACTGCTGGGGAGAGGAGGCTTGAGACAGTCCAGTGACTCAGCTTTCATGAGTTGTCCACCTGTACTGTGGTGGGCTTTTCAGTGATAACTTCAAAGAGGTCGTGCTCTTACATGCTCCAACAAGTGACCCCAATAAACCCATGGGGTCACCAACTCCAGCTTGACTTCAGTTGGCATTCTTGGGTCTATCGGTGGGTGTCCTATCTCAGCTGAGCGGACATTTCTCATGCCTCCCTAGTTACGTGTCACACAATTCAAGCGAATCTTCACAGAGCTGGAGAAGGGGAGGCCTTTGCTCTCCAGCCTCCTCTAGATAACGCAGGACCAGAGTGCTCTGGGCTGGAAGAAGCATGGCCACTTGGCCCTTTTGGGTAGCCGTCCCCTGGAGTTCCATTGGCAAGCCACACAGGTGTTTGGGGGTACTCTGGGGTTGAGGTAGATCAGCTACCCACCCTCATCCCTTCCTCAATGTGTTTCCTGCTTGAGTGGCCCAAGCCTTGGCAGAAAGACCTGCCTTCCTCTGTCCCTGATTCCACAGACTGACCATTTCAAGAGACAGCAATAGGGACCTTCAGGTTGGGTGGGCAGGGGGCACAAGTCCTGGGAGATACATTTCAGGGCCCTCGCAGCTCTCAGCTCAGAGTTCATTTTATATGGGTCGTTAAGGACTACAGGAGGGGTCAGGCAGCTTCCACCCATGCTGGGGTTCTTCATTCTATCAGGGTATGCTGGGAAACCCTATGGCTCTCCCCACAGACCTGATGGAGATCTAGTTTCCAGCTTCACTAATCGTTGGGAAAGGGGCACCTCCAGGAGGGCTCAGGATGTAACCTGGAGGAGAGGTTAGTACACTAGGTTGGGATATCCCCTGAGTTCTATACCCTCCTGGTCTTCCCCCTGGGTCCTGGGCAGGGCAGCCTTGATGTCCTTCTTATCCGCTGGAAGAAAGTCACAGAACTTCAAACACCCTCTTTCGTTTAGACCATTCAGTCTAAGCAGAGCCAAGACAACGGTGACCCCATCAGTCCAGGCTTAGTTAAGCACTTGGCTGAGGGGCCTCAAATATACTCTTGATTTCAGGGTTTGTACAGGGTCTCTAGCTCAAAGAACTACCCCAGCACACAGAAGCCCCTCCCCTACTCGAAGAACATTCCTCCCCAGAAATCTCAGACACAGACACAGACACAGACACACACACACACACACACACACACACACACACACACACACACACACACACACACACACACAGTGCGCGCGCGGGCTCCAGTGCTCCAATCTGGAGATGGCTTACAGTCTGGCGTACTCGGTGAGTGCACTCCGCCCCTGGCTGAAATCTAGTGACTTGGCCAATTTTCTAAAGGGCTGAAAAGGCTACCCAGTGGGCGCGGTTCCTTTAAGGGCCGGGGGCGTGTGTGAGTCGCTCCGCCCCTCCCCGGCTGTCCTCCGTCCTTAAAGGGACCGTGCCCCAGGGGCCGCAGAGTGACGCTGGTGGAGGGTGCTTCCCTGATCTAGCCGCTGCCAGGGGCAGGCGGTACGGCGCACCATGTACACCATCACCAAGGGGCCCAGCAAGCTGGTCGCGCAGCGCCGCACAGGTGCGCAGGGCGGGCGGGCAGGCGGGACGTCCTGACCGCTGAGCCGCGGCGGCTGACGCGCCCTCCGCCCGGCCCGCAGGTCCCACGCAGCAGCAGGTAGAGAGCAGGCTCGGCGAGCTCCTGAAATGCCGGCAGCCCGTGCCGCCGACCGCGCTACACACGCGCGAGCAGCCGTCGGTGCAGCCTCAGGGACCCTGGCCCCTGGCAAGGTGAGCGGGGCCGCCCGGCACGAGGGTGACCTTGGAGAAGGTTGCTGGGGACCACGCGTCCTGGCGGGCAGGGGGCGGGGCGCAAGCGGCTCGCGCGCTTCGACTCACTTGCTACTCGTGGGCCCGGCTGGCCTGCGTGGACCCTGGTGGCCACGTGGGGCCTTGCCGGCTTCCAGCCTGTCAAGGACCGCAGGTACCTAAGACCGAGGGACCTGGCGAACTTGGGCCGCTAACTTGGACCCCTTGGGGAAGCGGGTCGAGGTCAAAGTTGTGGAAAGTTGCCCAAGGCTCTGGCCCTCAAGGTCTTCAGGCCCTGTCCTTGCAGAAAAGTGCACGTGTTCTCAGCTGGCCTTATCAGAGTCCCTGCCCTTCACTGAAAACCCTGGGAGCACAGAACCCTGGGAGCACTGGAACCCTCCTCCCCAGCAGGTGCCAGGACTGTCAGACCCAAGCTGACTTCCCAGCAGTGTGCCCAGCTTCCTAGGGAAGCTCAGCCCTGGCTACTTTGGATTTCAGCTACTGTGACCTGGAAGTGATCCCACTCCTTTATACTTCTTTGGCTCAATTTACTGTTTCCTGTGCCGGTAGACTTTGCTCCTGATCGCTGCAGGCATGTAGGCTTTTGGGCTCAAGATTCTGGTATAGGTAGCATGTGACCAACTGAGGACCCTAGGCTCTCACAGGGAACCCACGTTGAGGATAGTCTGTAAGGAGGTCAAGAGTTAGACTAGCCTTGGCCGGAGAGTCCCTGTGATTGGATCTTCTGCTCTTTTTTATTTGTTTTGTTTTGTTTTTTGTTTTTCGAGACAGGGTTTCTCTGTCGCTTTGGAGCCTGTCCTGGAACTAGCTCTTGTAGACCTGGCTGGCCTCGAACTCACAGAGATCCGCCTGCCTCTGCCTCCCGAGTGCTGGGATTAAAGGCGTGTGCCACCGCCGCCCTGGGGCTACTGCTCTTCTCTCTAAGCTCCTGGGCTTCAGATACCATAGGTGGGAGACGCCTGTGTGGACTGTGCTGTTCTGGTAGAGGTGAGGGCTTCCTGCTAGAGAGGCATGGTGGTGACTCTGCTCTACAGTGAATGTTAACTTCTCACCCAGAGATCTGTCCTGGGGACGGGATGAGCAGGGCCTGGGGGCTTCCTGATCACAATTTATGTCCTCCTTGCCCTAGTCTCTGGGAGGACTCTGTGGTGGTGCAGGGGTGTGACCACAAAGTGGTCACCCAAGCAGGGATCAGGAAGCTGGAGTAGCCTTGGTGACCAGCTCATCTCTTATCTGGGAAACCACCTTTTAAGTCCTTGTTGTTGAGGGACAGAGAGGACAGGATTGCGGCAATGTTGGTGTGGAGTCCAGGAGTAGGACAAGGTAGTGACTCCACAACTCGAAGTTGCAAGGGACACCACACTGGCTAATTGCTCTAAGCAGGAAGCTAAACTGGTGTGGAGGCCTGGAGGCACCCATCAGCTGCCAGCTAGAGCCCCTGGAGCCTGAGGGACATTGACTCCAAGAACTTCTGGGCTCCGGGAGCTGAGGAGACAGGGCAAGGTGTCCTTCCTATTTCCTCTAAGGTTGTTGAGTAATTGCCCCTTCCTGTTCCCTGATATTGTCCAGCTCCTATAGGGCTTCCACAGGTAAATCCACATCTAACCCTGTATCTTTTTAAGGCCATCAAAATTGCCTTCGTCCACCATCTTCCCTGTCTTGTGTTCTGGGGAGCCTCAGCTACCATCTCTCTCTGGCCAGCTGTAGGAGGAAAGAACACGGGAGGCCCTGGTCATCTTGCTGCTGGCATGTGACAAAATCTCAAATCTTTCAGCCCACTCAGTGGTTGGGTATGCATGCTGCCCATGATGATGGCCAGGAGGTGGGGGCCTCTGACATAGTCTTTCTCCTGGCAAGAGATAGATGGGGGAGGCTCCAGATGAGATCATGTGATTGACCACCTGCCCCCCCAGAAGCAGGTGGAAGAATGTTTGGGGAGAACTAGGCAGAAGAGAATTGGGGCTGAGGCAAAGTTATAAGCACGGGGGACAGATACTGCTAAGTCTTGAAATTGATCCTCTTCATTATGTGACACAGGCAGGAAGTTTCTTTTCCGAGACTGAAAAATGGGTGACCAGCCGGTCACCTTGAGGGGATAGAAGAGTACACCAGAAGTCTGCAGGGCACTCCGGGCTGGCACTGCAGTCAGTGTCCCCAGGAGTGGTTACAGGTGCACTCTGGGACTGGTGCCCTTTCCCCTACAGAGCCTTGTCTTACATAACTCTGGCCTCCAAGTAGGGGCAGGGAAGGGCTTAGCTTTGGGTTTGTAGTCCTTGCCCTCTGGGGCCCCATTGTAGGTCCAGGGCCACCAGCCTGACCCATTACTATTTACAGACTCTGGCTGGGATTTCCTCCTTTTAAGAATCCGTGTAAGCCACAGCTAGGCATGGTAGTCCACACCTACCTGCACCCTAGCCTCAGGGAGGCGTGGTAGTCCACACCTTCCTGTATCCTGATACTTAGGGCGATTTCTGTAAGTCTAGACCCTGCTGCAACAAAACGAAAACATACATACAAAAAGTACACGTGGGGGGCTGGAGAGATGGCTCAGTGGTTAAGAGCATTGCCTGCTCTTCCAAAGGTCATGAGTTCAATTCCCGGCAACCACATGGTGGCTCACAACCATCTGTAATGAGGTCTGCTGCCCTCTTCTGGTCTGCAGACACACACAGACAGAATATTGTATACATAATAAATAAATAAATAAATTAAAAAAAAAAAAAAGTACACGTGTCCAGCCCTCATGCGTTCAAGTGTGAACCCTTTTGGGGTGTAGGTGGTTGCAGGCAACGGGGGGGAATTCCATTAAGAATGCCTTTATGCCCTCTGGTTCACCAAACGCTCAGGTACCCTATGGGTCTGGGAGGAGTCCTGCCTCCCTGTGGTCCCACCTGCACATCTAAGATTTTCTGTAGCCGCCAGACCCTGCCAGCCCTGGGGCTGGCAGGACCCTGTGCCCCTCAAGAACCTCCTCTTTATTTTAGTGCCCCTCTCACCTGAGGAGGAACCCAGAGCGGCGTGGGCCACCTGAGCCCAGGAAGGCGAGCAGGCCCACCGGGACCGCGAGTGCCTGGCGGAGTGGCAGGTGCAGCCCAGGACTCCGGCTCCCACCTCCTACTGTAGGTGCGGCCCCATTCCCCCCATGGCCCCATCCCAGGCTTCATGAGCACAGGGCTTGGCCAGTTGCCAAGCCAACTGAGATGGCACGTTCCTGCCCTAACCTGGGCCTGCATGGCTGGGCTGGCCTCAGCTGCCCCTCCTCCCTGAATGTAGAATGCAGCACAGGGCTTTGGGGGAGGGGGGACAGCTCACTCAAGTTGCCCTTTTTTTTCTAGCCTTGAGGAGTGGGCCAGGCTTAAGGTCATGTTGTTCCCACTCAGAGACCGCCCTCCCCAGCATTCTGTGCTCACCTCCCTGGGGCCTGGGGGCAGCCAGGGAGAGGGAAGGGCAATTGCTGACCCCTACTTGTTCCGTTTGTTTTCCGACAGTGGGGGTGTCATTGCAGTGACTGAGTCTGTGGGGCATCTCTAGGAGGAGGGGGTGTCTGTGCCAAGTGGGTGGGGATGGGCTAGAGTTCTGATTAGGTAGAGGTTGGAGCCACGCTCCTGGAAGCCTGCCTGGCTGGGAGTTTGGGAATGTGGAGGAGTACTCTGTGGGACCCTGCCAGAGGTCTGGATAGAGAGCTGAGGAGCTTTCTGACTTACAGTCACTCAGCCTCCCCTGGGCACAGCGTGGCAGGTGTGAGCTGAGCTGGAGAAAGCTCAGTCTGCAGCGAAGGGCAGCTACTCTGTGGTTAAGGAAGGGTCTAGTTTGGGTCTGTGCCTGTGCAGGTGCAGTGGGTATGTGCTGAAGCTGCTCTTGAACTCTTCAGGGTCGCTTCTGGAGCTGGATGTGCCAACTGTATCTCTCTCTTACCCTCCCACAGTCCAGGGCCGAGGCTTGTGTTCAATCGAGTGAATGGCCGGCGGCCCCTCACCTCATCTCCATCCCTCGAGGGAGCCCAAGAGACCTACACACTGGCCCACGAGGAGAACGTCCGATTTGTGTCCGAAGGTAGTAAGGGACCCGGGGGTATGGCTCAGGCCAGAGAATCCCAGTAGTGTGGCCCTGGCTCTGCCCTGTCCTTCCCCACTATAGCCTGCCTCTTAGCAGCCCAAGGGCCGGACTTTTCTTTGGCTTTCTACCCGGTCATGTCCGTTCCTCGAGCTGGGCTGGCGTCCAGGGTGGCCACCAGGCTCTGGGGTGGTAAGGATACCAGGAGTCTGGTTCATTCTCACTGTCCTTCCCCCGCAGCCTGGCAGCAGGTGGAGCGACAGCTGGATGGTGGCCCTGCCAATGAGAGCGGCCCACGGCCTGTGCAGTATGTAGAGAGCACTCCTGATCCCCGGCTGCAGAGTGAGCCTTCCCCCATGCCCTGTATCCCCACAAATACCCTGACCTCGACCTCCACACCAGGTTCTAGCCCTAGCGGGTTGGGGAGGGAAGACTTGGGCCAGACTCCCCCATTTTCCTTCAAGTGCTATGCATGGAATCCAGGGTAGATGCTGTGGTCGGCTAGAGGGGAGAGGTACCGGCCGACTTAGAAAACTGCACCACTGCCCAGCCTTTCTTCTACCCGCAGACTTTGTACCTATTGACCTTGATGAGTGGTGGGCACAGCAGTTCCTGGCTAGGATCACCAACTGTTCCTAACACCTGTCCAGGAAGGAATGCTGCCATAGTGGACCCTTTGCCCAAAGAGGACCATGGTGCGCTGGTCCACCTTGTGGCCTGGCTGGGTACCGGCCACACCTGAAGTGCCAACATTTGGACTTTTGCACCTGTCGTTCCTTTGGCTTGGCTGTCTCAAGCTGCCAGAGCCAGAGGCCAAACCTGTCTAACCTCAGTCCTGCTCACTGTGCCCAGGGACCAGCCCCTGGGGCTGGCAGGGAGGAGCCCAGGCTAATAAAATTGAAAAACTGCCCTTGAGAGTGTTGGTGCCTTGGGGAACCCAGGGGGATGTGTGTTGGGTCCTGTGTCTGCTTCTATTGTTCTCAGCCTCAGACTCTGTGATGCTCAGAATTGGACTCAGGCTTTATCATGCAAAGTCTGTGTTCTACCAGTGACCTATATCCCCAGCCTTCTGCTTCTTACCACTACTTCTTCCTCTTCCTTTTTTTTTTTTTTTTGGTTTTGTTTTGTTTTTTGATTGTTTTGTTTTTCAAGACAGGGTTTCTCTGTAGCTTCGGAGCCTGTCCTGGAGCTCACTCTGTAGACCAGGCTGGCCTCGAACTCAGGGAGATCCACCGCCTTGGCCTCCCGAGCGCTGGGGTTAAAGTGCGCCACCACTGCCAGGTTTTTTTGCTTTTTGTTTGTTCTTCTTCCTCCTCCTCCTTTTTTTTAAAGGAAAAATCCCTCAGAATGATCTTTCAATTCTTTTTTTTAAAGATTTATTTATTTATTATATATACAGCATTCTGCCTCCATGTATGTGTGCAGGCCAGAAGAGGGCACCAGATCTCATTACAGATGGTTGTGAGCCACCATGTGGCTGCTGGGAATTGAACTCAGGACCTCTGGAAGAGAAGCCAGTGCTCTTTAACCTCTGAGCCATCTCTCCAGCCCCCCCCTCCTCCTTCTTTTTGAAACGGTCTTGATATGTAATCTAAAGACATGTGGCACCCGTCTAGAACTTTTGATCCTCCAGCCTCCCCAGTAGCTGGGATTATAGACTGGGTGTCAGCATCCCCTTGTGATCCCATCTCTTTACTCTTGGGGGTAAGTAGCAGGAGTTACAGCTTTGTCCAGCTCTCCTTTGTTTTGTTTTGTTTGTTTTTATTCTTGATATAGACGGCTGGCCTGGAACTCACAACTCCTGGGATTAAAGGCATGCCCCATCATGCTGGGCTTAACCAGGGTGATGGGGCCCTTGACCAGCTCACTTTGGAAGTATGTAGACCCAAGCTATCCCATCTGACTCTACTACCTCTTTTTGGCAATTGACAGACACCAAAATCAGATCCTAAGAGTCAGGTGATGCTGGCTATAGGTACAGGGTTGTGTTTTTGTTTTTTTCCTGCCAAGTAAAGAATTAAATAGCAGGAAAGGAGTGTTACCAGAAATCTTGGTGATACCTAGTCTCCTCTTGGGGTTCTTAGTTTCATTAATATTAGAATCTAAGAGGTCAGGCAGGCCAGGCAGTGGTGACACGCACCTTTAATCCCAGGAGGCAGAGGCAGGTGGACTTCTGTAAATTCAAGGCCAGCCTGGTCTACAATAGGCTCCAAAGCTACAGAGAAACCCCATCTCAAAAAACAAAACAAAACAAACAAAAAAGAGGTCAGGCAGGAGGATCTCTGTGAATTTGAAGCCAGTCTGGTTCCGCAAAGTGAGCTCCAGGACAGCCAGGACTACATAGAGAAACCTTGTCTTAAAAAAATAACGGCCACCAACAGAAGCTCAAGAACAAAGAAGGGTTTGAGAATGTTTAGCCTTTAGAAGAAAACCCCCAGGGCAAGCAAGCTGTAAATAAATCTCTGAACTGCAGGGAAGGTAGGAGGAGAAGGAAGAACAAAAGCTTTGCTGTTGCAGATAAGGCAGAGAAGGTCAGCCACTGGCATCTGCAGACCACAGTGGGGTGGCCCAGGCCTTTAATATCTGAATTCCAGGGGCTGACACTGAGTTCAAAGCTAGCCTGGTCTACATAGCAAGTTCTAGGACAGCCAATGCTGTATAGATTCTGTCTCAAAAAGTTGAAAAAGAACAAGGAACCCAACACGTTAGTTGAGTTTTAGAAACATGGTCTCTGGCTAGCGCCTGAAAGAAAAAGCTCCCCTGACTGAGGCCTCAGGAAGGCTGGGTCAAGCCTCACACTGGCTGGGCCGGTACAGACTGCACTAAGGGACAGGAATTCTAAAAAGGAAGAAATAGCACTTTATTGTAAGGTGAATCCTAGGGGTGGTTCCCTGGCCAGGTTCCTGACACAGGATTAATTAACCCGTAAGCGGGGAGACTAGGGCATGTCTCCACTTAGAGGTAGAGTTCATTCATTTTTTTTAAAAGATTTATTTATTTATTATGTATATAACATTCTGCTTCCATGTATGCCCGGACGCCAGAAGAGGGTGCCAGATCTCATTATAGATGGTTGTGAGCCACCATGTGGTTGCTGGGAATTCAACTCAGGACCTCTGGAAGAGCAGCCAGTGCTCTTAACCACTGAGCCATCTCTCCAGCCCCTCATTCATTTTTTTAAAATACTTTTTTTTTTATGTGCATTTCTATGAAGGTACCAAATCCCCTGGGACTGGAGTTAGACAGTTGTAAGCTGCCGTGTGGGTGCTGGGGATTGAACCCCTCTCCTGTGGAAGAGCAGCCAGTGCTCTTAGCTGGCTGAGCCATTCCTCCAGTCCTATAGTCCATTTTACACAGGGACTGAACTGGACCGGGACCCTAGCCCTAGACTGCAGGTCCTGCTTCCTCCTCTCTCAAATCTGGTTGTGGGATATTGTGAAAGATGTCTCAAGGGTCTTTGTGTATATGCTGAACCTGTGCTGACTGTAGTTGTTTGGCATCCTAGCCCCAGTGGGCACTGGTAACTTGCTTTCCTGAAGTAAGGAGACCCAGAGTAACTGGGTGCTGATCAGATGCCTCCAGAGGGTTGGAAGGCAGAGATGAGGCCCCGCCTGGATGGACCGGGGGTATGAACAGGCCTCCGCATAACCTCTTCTGCTCACACACAGGAGAAAGGGTTCAGCCCCTCAAACATGGGAGGCCTCAGAGAGGGTTGGCGACCACCCATACTTAGCACAGCTGCGGGTGACCTGGGTGGCTGGGCGTGGCCACAGGCCCAAGCAGGAAGCGACAGCAGTGGGAGTGGCCAGGGATAGCCCAGAGAAGCCTGGGAACACTCTAGAGGGCGGGGTGTTGGGGGGGCTGCTAGGCAACCGGGTGCCACGCAACCACGGGAGTTTCTGTGCGTCGCCTTGGCGGAAGTGACGCGACGTTGCCACGTTGCCAGGCGGCTGTTGCTAGGCGCCGTGATGCGTGTCTTGCGTAGGACAACGTCAGCTGAGGCGGGAAGCGCGAGCTGTAGCGCCATGGCTGGCGGTAGCGGTGCCTCGGCGCGCTGTCGTCTGGTCTCGCGTCCCGGGAGTCCCGGGTCCGAGGTTCCCCCTGCGTCACTGACTATTCGTCGCGCGGAAGCCCGTCCCGCGGGCGGAGGCGAAGGGGCGCGGCGCGCTGCCCAAGACCGGTGCTCAGGCGGCCTTCCTTCTGCAGCCTGGCAGCACCCATTTCTCAACGTATTCAGACACTTCAGGGTGGATGAGTGGAAACGGTCCAGCAAAGAGGGAGATGTGGCCATGGTGACGGTACGGGCCGGAGGCCTTCCTGCTCCTGAGAAATCTTCCGGTGGGCACTCTTAAGTATCCCCCAGCTTTGCGCTGTTCACAGCTCCTCTCTCTTTGCAGGACAAGATCCTGAAGAGCGCCGTGTATCGCATCCGTGGATCGGTCTCTGCCAGCAACTACATCCAGCTCCCTAGAACCAGCACCCAGTCTCTGGGGCTGACTGGGCGGTACTTGTATGTGCTTTTCCGGCCCCTGCCTACCAAGCACTTTGTCATTCACCTGGATGTGTCCACCGAGGTGCTCAGCCTGGAAGGAGGGCTGTGTGTTGCTGCCTGTTCCCTCGAAACCTCCATCTAATGACCTCACTCTGCCTCACAGGACGGCCAGGTCATCCGTGTGTCTTTCTCCAACCTCTTTAAGGAGTTCAAGTCCTCTGCCACATGGCTTCAGTTCCCCTTTGTCTTCGAGACTAAGACGCCCAGAAGAGGTGGAGACACCTGGTTCAGGAGGGACAGCTTGAAGGCCTAGGACGGGATGGTACAGGCCCGGTTGGGCTTGTGTGTGGCCCTGAGGACGGCTGGGGTCTGGGGCTGAGAGGGTGCAACTATGGAAATGGGGAAACAAAACGATAGGTGTTGAGCTTGCACCTGTCATTCAGACCTGGCAGGGGTAGCGCCTCCTAATGCCCGCTGGACCTGCCTGCAGCTGGACCTGCGTGACATTCTGATGGTCTACCTGAGCCGACACTATGGCCACCTTAAGAGCATCAGGCTGTGTGCCAGCCTACTAGTCAGAAATCTCTACACCAGTGATGTGTGCTTTGACCCCGGTAAGGCCCACACTTCATGCCCAGTCCTAATCAGAAGGCTGGAACCCTTCCCTGGCAGATCAGAGCCACACACCAACGCCCCCAGTTCTAGAAAAAACATTGGGGTGGGCTGGTGGCCCAACATTATACTAGCAGATGCCTGGGTTTGCAACTTGTCTGGGATGGGAAGGGATAGGACAAACTCCCCTTGATCTAGAACAGCCCTGACCATTGTAGCTGTCACCGTCACTGAGGCCCGGCGTGCAAAGTTGCCTGTCAACCCTGTGCCTCGAGAAATGGCCTTCCCAGTGCCCAAAGGAGAGAGTTGGCATGACCATTACATCCACATTCGGTGAGCAGTTCTGAACCTCTGGTGGTGAGGCGCCAGGTGACCTTCAGCCCCCATATACTGATTTTGCCTCTGCCTGTGTTTGCCACCCATGAGGTTTCCAAGCGATGGCTCAAAAGCGCCTTATAAGCAGGTTGAGAAGAGCCGTTCCCCTCCACAGGCAGGTAAGCTTGTGACACTACACAGTGCATACATTGGTGGGAACAGGATCGGGGATCCTGAGAAGGGTTCAGTAGTGTGGAGACTATAGCTGGTGTGTGCCTGGGGCAGCCTGGAGGTAAGCACAGAGAAGGGCCTAGCCAGTGGTCATCTGAGCTTCTAGAACCACTTTTAAAGTCTGAGCAAGTGGTATCTGATTCCCAGGCTTTCCATTTGGGAGGGGAGCTGCAGGGTCTTGGGTAGAGTGATGGCAGCATTTGTGGTGTGGCATCTATAGAATGGGTGAGGGAAGCCACCTCTTCTGCCCTGTACCTTTTCTGACCTCTGGCTACTCCCCTCGGACTCTTTACTCTGTTGTGGTCTTCCTAGGGCGTGTGTCACGGTGCCTGCCTCATCCAAAGGTCTTTGGCAAACCTTTACAGAGCAGTAGGTCCCCTGTGGTCCAGATATCTAGTCCCATCTTGGTGAGTGCACTCGGGAAAGGGCTAGGGAGTGGTGGCCCTAGGGTGCTGATGGCACACGTTCTGCTACAGCCCTGCAAGGTCCCCTCAGTACCCAGACTCCTTCCAGATGTCAGCCTGACCTACAAACATCCAGAGGTCTCCAGTGTCACTGCCTCCAGCGTCCCTGGCCAACATCCTTCCGCCTGGGACGAGACCACCGATGCCCACGCGGTGGGCGGTGGCAAACATTGTGCTGGCCAACAAATCATCTGGGGTGCCCATGGCCCTTGAGGACCTTGGCTCCTGTAAGGTGAGTGCCCAGCTGAAGGCTTTTGGGCATTAGTGAGATGAGGTGCTGGCCAGCCTGAGGCCCTGAGCTGTATTCACAGTGGACGGGCCTCTAATCCTTCCTGCATTGAGCAAGAGACCTTGTAGATGAATACAGAAGGGTTTGTTTTTGTTGCCAGCTCTAAGGGTCACCCCCAGATAGTCACATGACATTTATGGAGGCTTTACCACTACAGCCAGAAGACGACTGCTAACAGGAGCCCCCCTACCCTCACCCCGTACCCAAGCTTTTCTATTAGAGGTAGCACAGGTGGGGGCATTTGCAGGGGCTGGAGTGTCTTCCTCAGATCTCATTTTTCATTTTCCTATTGCAGCTCTTCCTCCCAGACCCAGTCCTGAGGCTCAAGGGAGTCATCGGTTTTGGGGGTCACAGCACCCAATGGGTGAGGCTTTGAGGCAGTTTCCAGGCCATTTCTCAGTGGGTGGCAGGAGTGAGTTGTTGGAAAGAACAGATTCCTAGTCCTGTCTTGGGCACTTTCTTCCCTGTGGCCCTTAAGAAGCCCTGCCCTGCTCACATCTGCCCATTCCTGTGTGGGCAAATGTGAGTCAGGTCATGGGTGCCCCTATTAACTTGGCAAGGTCTGACAGGCAGTGGCTGGGTCAAAGGGCTCCCAAGGACTCAGTAGCTCTGGGTTACATCTTTTTTTTTTTTTACCTTTTTAAAGATTATTTTATGTATGAATGTTTGGCCTGCATGTATATATGTGTCCCATGAATGTGCTGGGTACTGGGGAAGTCAGAAGAGAGTATTAGATACCCAAGAACTGGAGTTATCTATAGTTGTGAGCTATCATGTGGGTGCTGGGAACTGAACCCTGGCTCTCTATAAAAGCAACAAGTGGCCGGGCGATGGTGGCGCACGCCTTTAATCCCAGCACTCGGGGGGGCAGAGGCAGGCGGATCTCTGTGAGTTCAAGACCAGCCTGGTCTACAGAGCTAGTTCCAGGACAGGCTCCAAAGCCACAGAGAAACCCTGTCTCGAAAAACAAAAAAAAAAAAAAAAAAAAGCAACAAGTGCTTTACACTGCTGCCCCATAGTCTCCAGCCTCATAAATATTTGTTTATTTTATGTGTGTGTGCCTGAACATATGTACGGTTACTGCATGTGTGCAGAAGCCCACAGAGATCAGAAAAGGATATCAGATCTCCTGAACAAGAGTGACAGGCAGTTGTGAGTCATCATGTGGGTGCTTGGAGTGAGTAGAACTTGAGTCCTCTGCAAGAGTAGTAAGCCCTCTTTGCTACTGAGCCATCTCTCCAGCCTGCTGAGTCTTTAGACTTTCTTGAGTATGGGTCTCTCTGATCCAGACTGGAACTGTTGGAATTGGGTGTGGTATGGAATACTGACTCCAGTACGTGCAATGGGCTTCTAGGCAAAGCCTCGGTTAGAAAGGAGTAGTATTTCTCTCCTTCCTGCCCACCAAGGACCCTGGGCACTCAGCAGTCCTTTCTGGGCATGTTCTCTGAGTCTTTGGTCTTTTGCTACCAAGATCACCAGTCTCTTATGTTGAAGGGCCTTTAGTTGTCTCGACAAATGCATGTAATAGGGGGACAGATGTGTCTGTGGGTGGCCAGCTGCCTCATGTGTGTGTCAGCCTCCCCTTCTAGTGATTTGTATGCTAGCCTTCCCTTATACGTGTGAAGTATGTGTGTGTCTTTGCGTGTGCGCGTGTGCCTCCCCTTCTAAACAGTCAAGAGGAACTTGACTGGGTTTCTGTGTAACTTTGATTCTGTCCCTTATGTGGTAGGCCCTGTGGACCAAAGATGGCATGGCTGTTGTCTACCCCTGTCATGCAGTCATCATCGTCCTACAGGTTGATACTAGACAGCAGAGATTTTTCCTTGGCCACACAGACAAGGTACATGCCTCTTGGGCCTGGGTGGGGAGAGGTGAACTGCAGGCCATGTACACTTCCTCTTTATTATCCTCCAGGTCTCTGCCCTGGCCCTTGATGGGAATGATGCACTGCTAGCCTCAGCCCAAGTGCAGCCTCCCAGCATGGTGCGTCTCTGGGACTTCCAGACTGGAGGATGCCTGTCCCTCTTCCGCAGCCCGCTGCACACCATCTGTTCCCTCAGGTGCAGTGGCCTTGGGGCAGGGCAGCAATGGGAGTAGGGGGTGCCCAGAAACTGCTGACATCATCTTCCACATCTACAGCTTCTCTGGCAGTGGGGCGCTCCTCTGCGGTGTGGGCAAAGACAGACATGGAAGGACGGTAATGTGTCAATACACCTGGCACAGGAGGTAGGGCCTGTCACTTGGACAGTGAGCTCCAGCCAGCATCTGGTTCCAAAACTCTTGTCTTTGTTTCTGTTTATTAAAGTAGAATTTATGCCTTGCTTTGAGGTGGGGCTAGAGAGATTACTCAACAGTTAAGAGCACTGGCTGTTTTTCCAGAGCCCCTGGGTTCACTTCCAAATACCCACATGGAGGCTCACAACTGTGTGGATCCCCAGTCCCAGAGGGATCGGATGCCCTCTTCTGGATTCTGTGGGCACTGCACATACATTGGTGCACAGACATACATTTAGACAAACACTGATATACACAAAATAAAAATAAAATATTTTTTTTTAAAAAAGAGAATCGTGACGGGCTGGGTGTGGTGACACATTCCTTTTGTCATCCCCCCACCCCCCAGACAGGGTTTCTCTGTAACAACAGCTCTGGCTGTCCTGGAACTTGAGCTGTAGACCTGACTGGCCTTGCACCCACAGAGGTCTTCCTACCTTTGCCTCTTAGTACTGGGTTTAAAGCCCTATCACTGGGGAGGCAGAGACAGGTGGGCATGTGTCTAGGCCAGTCTGGTCTACATAGTGAGCTCCAGGCCAGCCAAGGCGACACACTCCAAATCTGTATTTAAATGCTCAGTGCTGTCAGAGTTGCAGGCATTTAGCGCTCTGAAGTGACCCAGTGTTTCAGTGTGAGCTACCTCTGGCTTTTTTCCCTTGAATGGTAGGAATTTAATCCAGGGCCTCACCTGTTAGACAGTAGCCTTGCCGCTGAGATCTATACCTGGCCTCAATCAGGTTTTGTGTATATTTTCAGGCAGCTACAGCTGCACACTGCAGACTTGACATTTAGGGACAGATTTCTAAGTCCGGGGAAAGCCTCCGGCTGTTGAGGGGCTATGGCCTCAGCTAGTCCTTTCAGTTCAGGGCAGGGCCAGGCAAAAATCTCACAGGGCTTGATGTCTACACCTGGAGTTCATTGTGGGTTTGTTGCAGGTGGTAGTGGCCTGGGGCACAGACCAGGTGGGCCTTGGTGGTGAGGTAGCAGTCCTTGCGAAGGTGCATACTGACTTTGATATTCAGACCTTCCGGATTGCCTCTTTCGATGAAACCAGGTGACGTGACCAGGCAGTATGGTACCGGGGCAGGGTGTGTGGGGCCTTGACGCCCCCTGCTCCACATTGCTTACTCCTCTGTGCCTACAGGATGGCCTCATGTGGTCGGGGCAGTGTACGGCTGTGGCGACTGCGGGGTGGTGCTCTCCGTTCCTGTGCTGTGGACCTAGGAGAGTATTGTGCACTGGAACTCACTGACCTCGCCTTTGCACATGCCCTGGATGGCCCCTGGGCGCCCTCGGACAGCATACTGTGAGTCCCCGCTGTCGTCGTTACCCTGCCCACTCCGTACCTTGAGTTCTCTGCCTCACTTCTTACCTTCCTTGGGCAGCTTTGTGTGTAGCCATAGCGGCCACATCCTGGAGATTGACCATCAGCGCATGGCTGTGCAGCACATCCGCCGCTTGCTGCCCACACAGTCCCCTGGGGTTCCGCTCACTGAGAAGCAGAACTTCAGCTTGGGTAGGTGGGCACCCCGTCCCTGGGGGAAGTGGCATCACATTGAGGTGCTGATGCCTGCCCTTTCCAGGGTCCGGCATTGCCATCAGCAGCCTCAGTGTCTCTCCTGCCACATGTGCTGTGGGCTCAGAGGATGGCTACCTGCGACTCTGGCCCCTGGACTTTTCCTCAGTGCTCCTAGAGGCTGGTGAGACCGCAGATATCTACTTATCCTGGCTTGGGGAGGGCTCCCTGCCACAGGGGAGGGTGGGGTTCTCTGGCTCTGGTTTTGGTAACACTATTTCTGGTCTGGACAGTGAGTTGAGAGGTCAGGGCACTGTCCTGAGCCTGACACCTATCAATACAGGGGTGGCTGCAGGCTGGTTTCTCAGGGGCTTTGGGGGCAGTGGCTAGTGGGCAGGATACTCTGGTGACCTTGGCAGCCGTAGAACAAGTGGTTGGTGTCTTGGGGACCTCAGTGTGGTGTGATATTTCCTGGAGTTAGTTCTGAAGCTTGCTGTGCCCCAGTCCTGCTGACCCACCCTTCCCACAGAACATGACGGCCCTGTGAGTTCAGTCTCCTTTAGTCCCGATGGCCTGCGGGTGCTGTCCACCACTACTTCAGGACACCTGGGCTTCCTTGATGTCCCCTCCCGGGAGTATACTGTGCTGGCACGCTCCCACATGGCACCAGTGCTGGCGCTTTCTACAGAACAGAACCGGAGACAGTTGGCCACTGTGTCCTTTGACCACACTGTCCGTATTTGGGACCTGACTACCCTCCAACAGGTGGGAAAACAGCAAAAGACAGGTAGGGATAGGTCCAGATGCCACACAAAAGGGCTGTGGGTAGGGGGGCCCACAGGGATTTGGTCCTTCCAGCCCAATGTCTGGAACTTAGTATTAAAGTCACCTAGGGTACTCTTTTCTCCCCCCCTTCATGGTGGCCTCTTCCCTCCAGCTGTATGACTTCTCGTCCTCTGAGGAAACCCCTTGTGCTGTTGCTTTCCACCCCACACTGCCAAACTTCTTCTGTGGCTTCATCAGTGGGGCTGTGCGCTCCTTCAGCTTGGAGAACTCTGGAGTCCTAGTAGAACACACGTGAGTGCCCCTCGGGGAGCAGGGCTCACAGACATTAGCAGTGAATGTAGAAGCTGAGGAGATCTGCGGGATTCCAAGTGGGGAAGACCCTTTGCAGGAAAGCCAGTGCCACCATGAACCCCATCTTAGCTCCCAGGACCAAGGTCAGTGAGTGTCCCATGTGTGGTGCAGGCGTCACCGAGGGGCCATCACCAGCCTGGTCATCACCCCTGACGGCAGATTCCTGTTCAGCTCCTGCTCTCAGGGCTCCCTGGTCCAGTACAACTGTGCTGTCTCCCGATGCTGCGTCCTACGTGTGGCAGGTCAGGCTCCTAGCCACTCACTGGTTCCAAGGCACTGCAGAAACCTGTCTTAGTTTGCTTTCTATTGCTGTGATAAAGACCATGACCAAAAGCAGCTTGGGGAAGAGAGGGTTTATTTCATCTTACAGCTTACAATCCATCAGGACAGTTTAAGGTAGGAACTGAAGCAAACGCCATGAAGGAGAGCTGCTACTGGCTTGATCCCCATGGTTTGCTCGTCCTGCTTTCTTACACAGCCCAGGACCACCTGCCCAAAAGTGCTACTGCCAAAATGGGCTCTCCCTTGATTAATCAGTCATTAATCAAGAAAATGTAGTGCACACCTATAATACCCACACTCAGGAGGCAGAGGCAGGTGGATTGCTTTGAGTTTGAGGTTAGCCTAGTCTACAAAGCAAGTTCCAGGACAGCCAGGGCTGCTACACAGAGAAACTCTGTCTTGAAAAATTACCAAAAAAAAAAAGGGGGGTTGGAGAGATGGCTCAGAGGTTAAGAGCACTAGCTGCTCTTCCAGAGGTCCTATCCTGAGTTCAATTCCCAGCAACCACATGGTGTCTCACAACCATCTGTAATGAGATCTGATGTCCTCTTCTGGTGTGTAGGCATACATGCAGGCAGAACACTGTGTACATAATAAATAAATCTTTAAAAAAAAATCAATCACTATGATGTATCACATAAAAAGAAAAAACGTCCCCACAGAATTGCTTACAGGCAAATCTAATAGAGGCATTTTCTCAATTTCCTCTGCCCAGAAGACCCTTGCTGTGTCAGGTTTCCAGGAATATCTAACCAGAGCAGGGCCATTGCCTCCACTCTTAGGGCATATGTTATGCCATGTGCTTCCTCACAAGCCAAGGGTCAGTAAGGGTCTGTGCCTACTCCGCTGTAGAAGGTGGGCAGCCTGGGCACCAGGAAAATGACTGGAAGAGACCTGTTAAAAGGGCATCTATGCCTCTGGTGAGCCATGTGATCATGGCCTATGAGGACTGGCAAACTGAAGTGCGTGCTCTGTGGAAGCTATAGAGGGCCAGTGCATGCTGCAGGGGAGACGGGATTAACTGTCTCCTGTCACACCTGCTGACCCACCGCCCTGTGCTGCTACAGCCAACATGGTATGTCAGGATGGCGGCCACAACCCCAATATCCTGGCAGTCAGTGGAGACAGCTGCCGGCTGGCCTTTGTGGGCCCCTCTAAGTGCATGGTGACAGTCATGGAGTCAGTCTCCTTGGACGAGGTGAGTGTGGGAGCTCCTGGGTCACGGGTTCTACTTGGCTAGAAAGATATAAAGTGGTCCAGGAGTAGGGAAGAGGCTGCAGCTCCTCAGGCCCAGGCCCAGGACTACCTACTATGTTAAGGGGGTTCTGGGCTCACCATGCTCTCAGAAAGGTCAGCTTCCTATGTAGGGGTTATGTCTGGGTGCCCAGGTGGGTGCTCCTGAAGCCACTTTCCTCCCAAGTTCTGGGTGATGCCACTAAACCTGCAGTTGGAAGCTAGTGGTCACTTGCCCCCCAGCTACTACATGTTGATATCAGCACCCTCAACCTGGCCAGCAACCACCTGGACTGGGCTGTGGCCGTCTGCTTCAGCCCTGGGGACTCAGACCATCTGCTGGTGTCTACATCCTCTAACAAGGTTGTGGTACTGGATGCTGTGTCGGGACACACTATCCGGAAGGTGAGTCATGGGACTACGGGCAGCTGGCCTGCTGATCCTTCCCTGTTCCTGCAGCCTTGCCCCCAGTGCCCACTGTGCCACCGCAAAGGGGCGTCTTTGAGAATGCCTCCTCTAGTTTTCCAGTGTCCGCTCCAGAGCCTGCTCCTCCCTGGCTCTTAGTGAGGATGCTCGTTTGCTGCTGGCAGCCACTGGCCGGACCATTACAGTGTGGGATTATCCAACACAGGCGAACCCCAGCTGCCAGGTATGTGCTGAGGGCAGCAAGAAGCCATGGCTCCCCATAGGTGGCTGAGGAGACTCCTGGAGGACCAAGTGAGGGAAGGCAGGAGCTAGAAGGAGGGAGGCCAAATGCTTTACCAGGATACCTAGATACTGGGAGTTCAGAATCCTAGACATGCTCTGGGTCCCTGTGTGTGATGCTTGCTGTCCCTAGGTTTACATTGGCCACTCAGAGCCTGTGCGTGTTGTAGCCTTCACCCCTGATCAGCAGCAGGTCCTCAGCGCGGGGGATGCCATCTTCCTCTGGGACGTCCTGGCCACCCCTGAGAGGCAAGTGTCTGCCCTTCAACATGTCTGTGTGTGTTGGTGGGGTTGTTTTTTACTCTTTGGTCTTCTCAGGGGTCCTGCCACCAGTTCCCAAATAAATCACAAACAGAGGTGTATTCTTAATTATTAGAAATGCCAGGCCTTAGCTTGGCTTGTTTCTAGCCAACTTTTCTTAACTTAAATTATTCTATTTTTTGCCTCTGGGCCTTTTCTTACTTCTGTACATCTTGCTTTCACTCCATGGCTGACTGGCTGCCTGGGTGGCTCCTGGTGTCCTCCTCTCCTTCTCTTGCTCCTTCTTCCTTTTTTGTTTTGTTTTTTCGAGACAGTTTCTCTGTAGCTTTGGAGTCTATCTGAAACTTGCTCTGTAGACCAAGCTGGCCTGTTTCTGCCTCCTGAGTGTTGGAATTAAAGGCGTGCATCTCCACTGCCCAGCCCTTCTTTCTTTTTCTCACTTCTCCTTCTGTTTATTCTCTCTGCATACCAGCCCCACCTATCCTTTCTCCTGTCTCGCTATTGGCCGTTCAATTCTTTATTAGACCACCAGGTGTTTTAGACAGGCAAAGTATCACAGAGTTAAAGAAATGTAACATAAAAGAATGCAACACACCTTTGCATCATTAAACAAATGTTCCACAGCATAAACAAATGTAACACATCTTAAAATAATATTCCACAATGTGCATGGGCCTTTTGCTGGCTGCCTCCTGACACCTTTTCTTGTTCTCAGTGACCAAAGTGAACCTGGGGCACCTGCAGTCCATGAGGCTGGTGAGTGACCCAGGCTTAGCTGGCAGAGGAGGGTATAGCACTGTTAGTTGGGTGGAGCTGACACTGGGTTGGGCAGATGGCACCATCTCCTCTCCCATGCCTGATATGTCTATCATCACCACAGAGACTGTCTCCCTAATAGACAGATCTAATATGCCCAACCCTGATATGGTCTTTCTATCTCTAGGCTCCAGTGTAGGACAGCTGGAGGACCTGGCATCTGGGGCCAGTGGACTCCCTCGGCAGCAAGTGCCCATACCATCTCAGGCATCACCACCCCCACTGAGTATCCATGACAGACCCCTCGAAGGCAGTGCTGGTAAGGGCTGGAGTCCTGGGCAGGTCTGGACTCAGTGTGTGCTTTGATGCTGATTCTGGGGTGGTGTCAGGCCAGGTAGCTGTTTCCCTCGTCTTCTTTCTTTCAAGACAGGATCTTACCATATAGCTCTGTAGACCAGGCTGGTCTTGAACTCACCGAGATCTGCTTGTCGGGATTAAAGGCATGCACCACCATATCTGGCTCTGTTTCCCTCTTTTTGTTGGTCCTAACCCTAGGCACCTTTTCCTTTTCCACATCGGATGAGGAAGGGCTCTGTGAGGAGAACCATGATGTTTCTGAGGCATTCCTCCAAGCCCAGGCACCGACCCCACCTGTGCTTGGAGAGGGAGAAGCCAGTGGAGCTGGGGATGGTCCTCGGGAGACTGAAAAGGGTTCTTGGGCACCAGCTGTAGTTCATCATAGCCAGACAAGTAAGCAGGGGGCCACAAGCAAGGATTGAGGCCTCAGTCAGGACAGTTTGGGGGTTTGTAGTAATCTTACCTGAAAGATGAGTTGAGGTCACCTCCAGGACCCTGGGAATCCTGGTATACCTGCAGTGGGTGGAAAACAGCTCTCAGCCTAGCAGGGTTGGGGGGTTTGTGTCTGGGGAGGGGTCTCAGCTGGTAGTAGTTTAGTGCCCTTTGGTCTCCTTCTCCTCCTGTCAGGTGAATGGAGCCTTCGGAGAGTAAAGACTGGGCTCCCAACCCGTCCAGATTCCTACAAACACTTCACAGCTCGATATAAGGCCTCTACACGGGTCAAGGTCAGCGGCACACCATGCTGCCACTCTCGGGGTTTCTGAGTATTCCTCTCTGGTGACCCTGGGCCCTCTCAGTCTTCCCCGGGGTCTCTTTTAGGTCTTGTTCCCAGAGGATAGCTTTCATGCCATCCTGCACCCACATACCCACCATTCTGTGGCACATATGTATATACTCAGCCTGCTGGCGCTCTGCTGAGCCCACCTCTGTTTCTTCAGTGCTGCCCCTCCGGGGCCGCTCCACACCCCAGGATCGAGTCCTAGTTCTTATGGCTTCCACGTGTCCCACCTATCTCTGTATCGATACCCTGGGTCCCTTACCTGACCACTCTGTGTGTCTCCAGTCAGCTTGCCCATGTAGTTTTGGGGCCAGCTGTGCTGATTATCAGCTTTCTGGGTCTGCTTCCTTGTAGAGTGTCTCCTACCCTCCTGTTGGCAGGGAGCAGCTGCGACTGAAGACTGTTGTGGGCTACAATGGAAACGGGCGGGCCAACATGGTCTGGAGGCCCAATACAGGTAAGGCTAGAGTGCCCAGTCTCATCCTCTAGGGCGGGTCCTCATAGCAAATGGACGTGAGATATCAGTTGAATCTTCTAGAGTGCAGCGCACTGGCACATGCCCTTGTGATGCCAAGGCCCCGTGAGGTCTGACTATCAGCGGTGACAGGAACCTTGACATTTTCCCTGCCTACAGGCTTCTTTGCCTACACATGTGGTCGACTGGTGGTGGTGGAGGACCTGCATTCTGGCACCCAGCGACACTGGCTTGGCCACCCCCAAGAGATCTCTACTCTGGCGCTCAACCAGGATGGCCAGGTGCGTGTCCATGGGCACAGTGTACAGCGGACTTAGTTCTAGCTCAGCATGAAGGGCACTGTCCTAGCTTCTCCTCCACTTAGCAAGGGCTGGCGTACGTAACGACTTCCTCCCTGACCACCTACCCTCCTGCTTGCAGGTCCTGGCCTCTGCCTCCTGCTGTGGCGGCACAGCTGCCCTCTGCCAGATCCGCATTTGGGATGTCCCTAAGGGCGTCTGTCAGCACCTCCTTTCCCACCATGACACAGCTGTGCAGGCTCTGACCTTCTCCCCCGATGATGAGTTCCTTTTGACCCTGGGTAGGTGGGTTTGGGGAGGCGGAGAAAGGGCAGCCTTCTGAGGATCTCTGGTGGCCGGACTGTGCCTGACGTCCCTGTTTTGTGTCCCCAGGGGACTATGCTGACCTCACCCTTGCCCTGTGGAGTATGGCTACCTATGAACTCCTGTCATCCACTCGCCTCCCAGAGCCTGTGCATGGGGTAGCCTTCAACCCCTGGGATGCCAATGAACTCATCTGTGTGGGCACAAGTGCCATTACCTTCTGGCTCCTACAGCACCATGGGACAGATACCAGCTTCCAGGTACCAGACTGCTGGCTGAGGTGTTTTCTTTTCTTTGCTTTTTTATTCTAATTTTATTTCATGTGCATTGGTGTTTCACCTGCATGCGTGTCTGTGTGAGGGTGTCGGATCCCCTGGAACTGGAGTTACAGGCATTTGTAAGCTGCCATGTGTTTGCTGGAAATTGAACCTGGGGCCTCTGGAAGAGGAACAGCTAGTGCTGTTAACTGCTGAGCCATCTCTTCAGCCCTGAGGTGTTTAATGGGCAACTTCAGAGAATGGAGTCTGGTTGCCTTAGGGCATCACTGACCCATAGCCATACTTGTGCTCTGTCAGGTACATCGGGAACCAGTCCCTGAGGAATTGGGGGCTTCTGAGTTGACCTCACTCTGCTACGGGGCCAGCCCCCTGCTCTACTGTGGCTCCAGCTCTGGCCAGGTCTGTGTCTGGGACACTGGCACTGGCCGCTGCTTCCTGGCCTGGGAGGCTGATGAAGGCGAGATTGGTGGGTGCCCAACAACCTCTATGACCCCCTCTATGTCACAGCCTGGGGGGTGGGTATCTCATGCCCGCCCTGTCTCCTAGGAGTGCTGCTGTGCTCGGGTTCAAGACTGGTCAGTGGCAGTAACACAAGAAGGCTGCGTCTTTGGGCTGTGGGCATTGTGCCAGAGCTGAGGCGCAAGGGTTCAAGTGCCAGGTGAGCTGCCATGGGCCTCTCGCCTGCACTATTCCCTTGCAAAATTTCAAGTCCTTGTTGGCTCCTGCAAGCCACACCCCTTCTGTAACACAGCTCTCACATGAAGGCTGCCCTACATACCTGTCATCAGCTGGGTCCCTCCTTGGGAATACACTCAGGCATAGCATGGGCCTTGCAGGCTGCATACCAAGGAGGGATGGGCTTGAAGCACCTGCGCTTTATAGGGTCCTGGTTCCTTTACCCATGAGAACACAGCACCAGATGACTGCTGGTTTCTCCACCTGGTATACTCGGCTGGCTCGTGTCTCCAGCCTCAAGACTCCTTTCCCCTATCCTTTTAGATCCAGTTCTGTGTTCATGGAGCGTGAGCTGACCCTGGATGGGGCTGTTGTGAGTGCCAGCTTTGACAGTAGCATGGATATGGGTGTAGTGGGCACCACAGCTGGCACACTCTGGTACATCAGCTGGACAGAGGGCACTAGCACCCGCCTCATCAGTGGCCACAGGAGCAAGGTGAGCCTGCTGGGCTGTTAAGGAAGACACCACCCCAGGCAGGGCAGGCTAGGGCAGCAAGCCCATTTACTATCCTCCTCCTACACCCTAATATCTTGTCTTCAGCTGCTAGTGTTCTTAGGGAGACTCAAGTGAACCCTCTTAAATCCAGGCATTGTTTATATCTGTTATGGGCCTGATTGACTCTGCAGTGTTCTAGATCCTTGCTAGTGTTTATATTTTACTTTTCTTTCTTGTAACTTGTTGAAGAGCCCACATCACCTGCTTAGCACTTCCCAGAGGCTGCCTCTGCTAACATCATCAGAGTCCTACTGTGGAGTCCAGGTGGCAGGAGGCCCCAGAAAGTTCCGGTTGAATCTGCTCAGATCCAGTTGGAACTGGTCTGGGTGTTTCAGGTGTGGCCAGGCCAGTCAATTGATGGGAATATCTGGATTTATTCATGCCTGACAGTCATGTGATAGATAGATCCTGCATGTGGCCTATATCAGGCTTCCTCCACTGTCTATCAGATTTCCAGGTAGACAGTGTATCAGTGCGATCATCCTTCCTATGGCCAGTCTCCTCTTGTTCAAATAGCCAACATTCTCTCCCTCCCTCAGAAGTTTGGATCATAGCCCTTGAGCTGTGCTGGCAGTCCTAACTGCTTTCCAGCACTAAGGGTTGATAGGAATTCTAGACCCACAGGCCATGATATGAGCCTCACGAGCCTCACTGTTGGATCAGCTGAATGGAGCTGGAGATGGGGCTCAGGACCCCTGAGCAACCCCTAACCTTGAATTTTCTCCAGATGTGATGCATCAGTTTACACCGAATTCCATTGGTTCGTGGTGTCTGTGCCACCTTCCTCCAAAACCCCTGATTCTTGGTGCCCACAAAATACACACCTGTTTTCTCATCAAGACAGTCAACAGCCTGATGGGGAAAAAAGCCACAAAGCCATGCATGTCACAAGCACTGGAAACAGCCAAGTGTTTTGTGCTTTTGCTTTTAGTTTGTAGCCTGCTGGAGACACGTGGTCACATTATATATTTTAGGTTCTGACAATGTTTCCCATGGATTTCCAAGTCCCACCTACTGATGGGGTCATCCCCAAGTCTAGGGAAGTAGCATGTACGTTCACATGGAGATGGTTGGGCTAAGTAGGCTTGGGCAGAAGACAGATGTTCCTGTGTGGCAGCCTGGTCCTGGAGACCAGGGTAGGAAAGGCCCAGCTAGGCATCCCCTCAGCCATACTGGGCTCCGACAGGTGAATGAGGTGGTCTTCAGCCCCAGCGAGTCTCACTGTGCCACCTGTGGCGAGGATGGGAGCGTGAGGGTGTGGTCTTTGGCCAGCATGGAGTTGGTGATCCAGTTCCAAGTGCTGAACCAGGTAGGTTGGGAGTTCTGAGCGGGGATGGGATTTAGTGTATTCACAAAGTAGAGCCCAGGTCGTATGCTACACTCCCATGGGCTGAAGCCGTTGCTGTCACCTCCCTGGGACACCAGAGCTGCCTCTGCCTTGCGTGGACCCCCCCATCCTGTGGACACCGAGAGCAGCAGCAGGTGGTGGCAGGCTACAGTGATGGCACACTTCGAGTCTTCAGCATCTCTCGCACTGCAATGGAGCTCAAGATGCACCCCCACCGGACTGCTCTGACAGCCATTGCCTTCTCCACTGATGGTGAGGAGATGGGGCCACAGAGTGATGTGTCAACCTCATCCTGCCCACATCACACTTCAGGGCATGGGCTAGGCTCACAGGGTGGCAACCTAATCTCCATCTGGCACAGGTCAGACCATCCTATCTGGAGACAAGGATGGACTTGTGGCTATAAGCCGCCCCTGCACAGGAATGACCTTCCGTGTACTCAGTGACCACCAGGGTGCTCCAATCTCTGCTATCCAGAGCACAAGCAAAGAGGTAAGGCAACCTCAGGTGATGGCGGGAAGAGGTTTGGGGTGCTTTGGGCAGGTTCTCATATCCCTCATTTCTCCCAGTATGGAGACCTAGGGGTAGAGGGTGCTGACCTATGGCTGGCTGCGAGCGGGGACCAGCGGGTCAGCATCTGGGCCTCTGACTGGCTGCAGGACCGCTGTGAACTCTTGGAGTGGTTGAGTTTTCCTGCACCTGCCACCTCAGAGGTAAGAGCTCCCGGGGCATATGGGTGGGGATTGCGACCTGCACAGTTCAACACAACACACTATTTCTCACAGACTTTAGGCCTCCTGCCCCCCTCTCTTGCTGCCTTCTGCCCTTGGGATAGGGCGATATTGGTGTGCGTGGGCCTTGGTGCACATGAAGAGGTGGTCTTTTACAGCCTCCGCCAAAAGCAGGTTTGTGAGTTATGATAGAATTGCTGCCTTGGAGATGATGCACAGTCATAGAGTCTGGGCTGTGTCCCTAGCAGGAGTCCCCAGTGTCATGCTGTCTGCTGTCTTCCTACAGGTAGTGCAGAAGACACCGCTGCCCTTCTTTGCCATGTCGTTGAGCCTGTCCCCAGGGGCCCAGCTCATGGTGGTTGGATTTGCTGGTGAGTGCTGGTAGATACACTTGTGCTGTTTTGGGGAATGGCAAACTGGCTCACCTGCTCTTCACCTCTGTGCCTTGGGGCTCCCTCTCTATGAAGAGTGTGGAGACATAACCCCAAAGAGGGCCTAAGCTCAAGGCAAGGTGCAAGTTACCAACTGCAGCACCTGCGCGGAGGCCAATAGGACAGCTTTGATGGCCTTCGGCCATAGCAGGTTTGGTGATACAGAGATTGACCATGGTCGTGATTCCACTCAGCAAGATCCCCTGGTGCAGGCGGGGGCACAAGAAGATTGGGCATCCCTCTGGATGCTGCCTGGCCCTCTCATCCTGTCATCTGTCCACAGAATGCATGCTGAGGCTCCTAGACTGTGTGTCAGGGACTGCCCAGGACTTTGAAGGCCATGATGACTCAGTACACCTGTGTAGGTTCACCCCATCTGGCAGACTGCTCTTCACAGCTGCACACAATGAGATCCTGGTGTGGGAAGTCACCAGCCCTGAACTCTTGCTAGGAACATAGGCTGCGGATTGCTGCATGCTGAACCAGGATGGCTGGGACAGACTTCAGAACTACACTGTTTTGAATGTGTGAGGACATGGATTTGATCCCCAGAGCCATTCCAGAACACACAAAAGACAGCATACTGGGAAGGTTTTTCACACAAAGGTTGTTTTATTGTTTTTATTTTGTACAGTTTAAATAAATAAAAGCTGGCATTTGTTATATCGATACATTGTTTTATTATTGCCCCATAAATTGCATCTCTGCATCACTTCTGTCCTGAACTCAGTCTTGCCCCTACGCCCAGCTCTGACCTTTGTCCAGCCTTGCTAGCCACTGGCCTGTCCACCTGAGAAGCTTATTGGGTTCAAGGCAACTGGCTACACCACCTGCAGTGTTACGAGCACCCATGAGGCGGCGCCGACGCGTAGCTCAGCCACTGGCTGGTACTGTGCGGGCGGGACCGGAAGCTTGTGTGAGGGCGGGATTAAAGACAGGAAGTGTGGGGGCTTGAGCGGGGTGAAGGAGAGGGTTGGGATTGGGGTTAGGTCTAGTTGGTCAGTTTTGGGCTGGGAGGGGTGGGTTTGGGGTGCTGCTGCGGGCGGCAGCCATGCGGCGCGACGTGCGCATCCTGTTGCTGGGCGAAGGTAGGCGCTGGGGCCGCGGGTAGACGGGCAGGGTCGGCGTGACCTCGACAGCGCTCCTGACTACTGTTCCCCTTACCGCGCGCAGCCCAGGTGGGGAAGACTTCTTTGATCCTGTCGCTGGTCGGCGAAGAGTTTCCCGAAGAGGTGCGTCGGCTGGAATGGACACTCGGGGAGGATGCGAGGCTCTGGGCGTCCGGACTCCCCAGTCAATCCCAAACCACCTGTTGCAGGTCCCTGCCCGCGCGGAGGAGATAACCATCCCCGCCGACGTCACCCCGGAGAAAGTGCCCACCCACATCGTGGATTACTCAGGTATCCCCAAGCGCTGTCCCCTCAACCGGTATGTATTGGGCCTTCAGCCGGTTTGCACCGAACGCACCAGCCTCTCTACATCGGGTTCTCTTTCCCTCTAGAAGCGGAGCAGACAGAGGAGGAACTTCAGGAGGAGATCCACAAGGTGCGGTGCATCTTGAGGGGCCTTGGGTACTGAGCCCAATTCATTGGTCCCAGCTCACTGCCACCTAGTCTTAATCGGCTTCCTTTTCTGCGGAGCTGGATTAGGTGACAGGCTGTGCTTGACCCTGATAATTCTGCTTTGACCTTCAGCACTGGATGTTGTTGGCTTTCCTAGATCACAGCTTTCTGGGAACCAGGATCGGTCCAGTGCCTCCATTAGTGTTCAGGGAGAGAAGGGAGCCCCTTCCTTTGCTCCTTCCCAGGGTCTAAGGGGAGCAGATACGTATCCTCCACTGCTTCTCCTTGGACAATATGCTCCCTTTCCCCAGTGCCATGACTCTGTGCTGTAGTTTACTGCTCTGCTTCCCCAGGCTGTGGTGGGTGCCATCTTTTTTTTTTTTTTTTTTTTCGAGACAGGGTTTCTCTGCAGCTTTTTTTTTAGAGCCTGTCCTGGAACTAGCTCTTGTAGACCAGGCTGGCCTCGAACTCACAGAGATCCGCCTGCCTCTGCCTCCTGAATGCTGGGATTAAAGGTGTGCGCCACCACCGCCGGCGGTGGGTGCCATCTTAATTAGGAGTTAGCCGTTGCCCGAGCTGCCGTGTTTCTAAATGCAGCCCTTCAGCCCCTTTGTCCTATGGGTGCAGGCAGTGTCTCCTTGCTTTTGTCCACAGCATCCTTGCGTGTGGAGGGTCTGTCATAAGCACTTAGGGCAAAACTGTGCTGACTGGAGCCAGGGTGCTAGTGTCTGGGGTCTCTTGGAGAGTGCAGCAGGGAGAGGCTTGTTTGGTAAAGGTGGGCTTCCCAGTCTTCAGAGCCCCTGCACCCAGGACCTGCTAGAGTGGCAGCCTCTGATCACCCTGTGTCTTGCTTTTCCTTAGGCAAATGTAGTGTGTGTGGTGTACGATGTGTCCGAGGAAGCCACCATTGAGAAGGTGAGCCAGAGGGGAGCTCCTGTCTATTCTCAGCCCCTGCTGCTAGTGCCTGGCTTCGCTGACAGTTGACCTGGGCAGTACACAGTGGCTCTTGATCCCCAGTCCTCATTCCCAGCCTCATCTCTGCTGAGCTTTTCAGGGAGTCTCATACCTCTGAGCTAGGGACCCCAGCCTGCTTGGGGAGATTGCAGCTGTTGGGATCAGACAAGTCCCTCTCTGTCACTCACAGTCTCCCACCAGCTTCGCACAGGACCACAGCTGGCTTCCAGCTCTCCTCCAGTCCTAAAGCTTGGTTAGCCCCAGGTGGGGGAGCGTGGGCTGGTGAGCGTGTGCATTCTTTCCTCAAGCTTGCGCTTTGCTTTTCAGATCCGAACCAAGTGGATCCCCCTGGTGAACGGCAGGACTGCGACAGGGCCCAGGTGACCCGCAGGGCCTCAGCTAGGGGGACTAGGCCCACCTGCTCCCCATCCCCTGGTGATCATGGCCTCTCTCCAGGTTGCCCATCATCCTGGTAGGCAATAAGTCAGAACTGCGACCAGGAGTTACCATGGAGGCTGTGCTACCCATCATGAGCCAGTTTCCTGAGATAGAGACCTGCGTCGAGGTGAGCGGGGAGTCTGGGAAGACCCATGCTAAGACCCTGCAGCAGCTCTTCTGTATCCGTCTTAGATCCCTCCTTGATTCTGCCCCTACCCTTGTCCAGTGTTCCGCCAAGCACTTGAGGAATATCTCAGAACTGTTCTACTATGCCCAGAAGGCTGTTCTGCACCCCACAGCCCCCCTCTATGACCCCGAGGCCAAACAGGTGAGCAGTGGGTGAGGGCCACACATTTCCCCGAGACTCATCCTAAGGGCTATGTGTTCTGTAAGGAGAGCAAATGAACGGGAGCACCGGCGGGGTGAACAGGGAGAGGGCCACTTGGCGTTGTGTCCCTGCAGCTAAGACCTGCGTGCGCCAAGGCTCTCACGCGGATCTTCAGACTCTCGGATCAGGATCTAGACCATGCGCTCAGTGATGGGGAGCTCAATGCCTTCCAGGTGTGGTCCTGCCCCAAGACCCTAGCTGCCCACGTAAGAGAGGAATCAGGGGCAGCTGACTGACCTGAAGCCCTTTCTTACCGGAGGCAGAAGTCCTGCTTCGGCCACCCCCTGGCCCCACAGGCCCTGGATGATGTGAAGAGGGTAGTAAGCAAGAACGTGGCAGGTGGCGTGCAGGACAACCGGCTGACCCTGGAAGGTGAGGTGGACATCATCGTATGCCTCTGTGTGTGGGAGTGACCGGTCTGAGTGCGAGCCCTCCACCCTTTCACAGGCTTCCTCTTCCTGAACACACTCTTCATCCAACGTGGCCGTCACGAGACCACATGGACCATCCTGCGGCGCTTTGGGTACAGTGACTCACTGGAGCTGACACCTGACTACCTCTCTCCACCGTGAGTTGCAGGCGGGTGGGCAGCGGGGCTTATACTCTTGGGCCTCTCTGGGATTGGGAGGCCCTCAGCACTGGCTTCCTGATGGATCTACCTTGATCCTGCAACCTGGGACCTCTAGCTCATAGCCACCCCTTGCCTAACCCCAACCATGTGACCAGAGGGTTCAGTTGGGAATGCCTGACTACCCAGGCAGGTCCTGCATTGTGGCAGTCTGAAGTACACTACCCTGCCTCTGCCATCCCCACAGGCTGCATGTACCCTCTGGCTGCAGCACAGAGCTCAACCACCGCGGCTACCAGTTTGTGCAGCGGGTGTTTGAGAAGCATGATCAGGTGAGCACCGCTCCCCTTGCTCCTCGACACACCCCAAGCACGTGTCACCATAGCTCCTCTGTCTGCAGGACCATGATGGCGCCCTCTCACCCACGGAGCTGCAGGATCTCTTCCAGTGTGTTCTCAGTGGCCACCCTGGGGCCCCGAACTCTCACACACCAGTCCCCACTCAGGCTGGCCGGCTGCCCTTGCATGGGTATCTCTGCCAGTGGACGTAAGTACAGTGTGTGCCTGCCTGTCTAGTCCTCCCCACCCTTGCCTTACTCTTTTGAGCACCGTGCCTCCCTTCACCCCCAGCCTGGTGACCTACCTAGACGTCCGGCAGTGCCTTGCACACCTTGGCTACCTGGGCTACCCCACCCTCTGTGAGCAGGACTCCCAAGCACAGGCCATCACAGGTGGGTAACCACTTGTTCGGTCCTTGGGCCCCGACTCCCCAATGGTCATGCCCCTCACGTGAGTTCTTTACAGTTACCCGGGAGAAGAGGCTAGACCAGGAGAAAGGACAGACACAGCGCAGTGTGCTTATGTGCAAGGTGTTGGGAGCCCGAGGAGTGGGCAAGTCGGCCTTCTTACAGGCCTTCCTTGGCCACAGCCTGAGGGTGAGAACTGTGGTGGCCCCAGCCCTCTACCTGAGAACTCAAGGGGCAGGAAAGGTACCACAGGGAGCTCTGGAGCCAGCAAATCAAGACTTCTTTGCTACTGTCCACACAGGAAGCCAGGGAGCTCCCTGAGGAAGCCCCCATGTACACCATCAATACAGTGCGGGTCAGCGGACAAGAGAAGTACCTGATTGTGAGTGAGGGACCATGCACCCTGTCTTGGAGGGTAGACCTGCGACAGACACCCCATGTTCCCTCTTCCTTCTCCTAATGGAGCTGTCCCAGGGCGGCTGTCGGGGAACTGAGCCTTGGGGAAGCCCCTAAGGCTATTGTTTGTCCCAGCTATGTGAAGTGAGTGCTGATAGCCTGCTGGACACCTCTCTGGACACTACCTGTGATGTCGCCTGCTTAATGTTTGATAGCAGTGACCCCCAAGACCTTTGTGCACTGTGCTACCATATACAAGGCAAGTCCTGGCCTAGGGTCCTGTAAGGGCATCCCAGCTGCCACAGGCTAGCTAGAAAGGCCAGCAAGCTCAGCTCTCACTTGTTTCTTTCCTGGCAGCGCCATTACATGGACGGGCAGATCCCCTGCCTCTTCATCTCCTCCAAAGCTGATCTCCCTGAAGGTGTCGCCTCACCAGGCCTGTCACCAGCTGAATTCTGCCGTAGACATCGGCTGCCTGCCCCCGCCTCATTCTCCTGCTTAGGACCAGCACAGCCCGACACAGCTGTCTTTACCCAACTTGCTACCATGGCTACCTTCCCGTGGGTATACCTTATACAGCCTTAGTGTGGGGTCGCTATCCTGGGGCTTAGTCTGTCATCTGGGTACGAAGGTGTCAAGAGCTGCAGGGTAGGGCCTGTGATCCAGAGAGCTATGCTGGGTGGCCTCCTTTGGCCTGGCCTCTTGGCTGCTCGGGACACGGGTTTTCAGCAGTGAGCTTTTAGCACACACATGGCACATTCATGTCTCCACAGGCACCTGGTACACACAGAGCTGCACCCCTCCTCCTTTTGGCTCCGAGGAATGCTGGTGGCTGTTGGGACTGCGGTGGCTGCCGTCCTTAGCTTCTCACTGTACAGGGTCCTAGTGAAGAGCCGATGACAAAGGACCCATGAGCCTCTCCTGACCAAGGCACAGCACACTGTGGTGCCTTGTGGAGGCCTATGCGGCAGAGGAGTATGGGCTTTCAGCTTGGTGGTGTAATGGCTGTGTGGCTACAGGGTCCCCAGGACTGATGTGGGGTACCTGCTCAGGGACTTTGTGTCTAAACTTTGATTTCCGAAATCTCTTGCCCCCAACAGGACTGTGTTTTGCCCTGTCCTGCTGAGCCTAAGGGTGCAGGTTGGAGGGGATATTGTGTGGTAGGGGCTGGGCTGTGGGTAAGGAAGCCAGGGACCAAGACCAGAGGCACTCAGGGTACTTCCTGGTTCTGCATGGCCAGTAGGCATGTGGGGGACAAGAGGTGGTGGTCAGATTGGGAAGGGACCTGATAGTCACCGAGTTCCCACCTTTCTTTACGGTGTGGAGCTTTACACTACCAGCTGCAGAGCAAGTGGAATTGGGTTCCCTGATTAAACCTTACCTGTCTTTTCCAGCTCTTGGGTACTGGTGTCTCAAGGCAGCTTTCTTTCTTTCTTTCTTTCTTTCTTTCTTTCTTTCTTTCTTTCTTTCTTTCTTTCTTTCTTTCTTTCAAAAATGTGGCTGGGCTGTGGTGGTGCACACCTTTAATCCCAGCACTTAGGAGGCTGAGGTAGGTGGATCTCTTTGAGTTCGAGGCCAGCCCGGTCTACAGAATGAGTTCCAGGACAACCAAGGCTATACAAAGAAACCATGTCTCGGGGGAAAAAGAAAAAAGAAAAAGAAAGAAAACAAAACAAAAAGTTTATTTCTATGTTTGTTTTGCCTGCATGTATGTAAATGCACTGTGTGTGCCTGGTGCCCACAGAGACCAGACAAGTGTGTCAGATCCCCCAGAACTGGAGATAACTGATGACTGTAAACCACCATTTGGATGCTGGGAACAAATCTAGGTCCTCTTCAGGAGCAGCAAGTAGTCCCAACCACCAAGCCATCTCTCCAGCCCCATAAAGATCGCTTTTCTTCAGCCAGTCTAAATGTGACTTGTCTGTGTGTATTGGAAATGTCACCTGACTGTCCTGTCTCCCTCTGTTCCTGGGTCCCTATTCTGAGGTCTGATTAGTTGTGTGATAAATGGATGTGGAAGATACAGTTGTAGTCTGTTGTCCAGTAACGTCAGCATCCACCAGTGGGGTGGGTGTGTGCGAGACGCTTCTTCCCTGTGCTTCTGTGCTGGGGGTTCCTTAGTACCCCACCTCCAAACTTCAGCCCAGTCAGCCAGCCTAGGCTTTCTGTGTAGCCTGACAGAGGAGTCCAGGAGCTGAGGGGAGAATAGATTGGGGCTCAGAGTTGATCCTGCAACATAGCCTAGCACCAAGGACACCGATACAGGAATTCACACATCTAGGTAACCAGTGTGTCATTTGACTTGGGGCAGGAGGTACTCCCTGCCCCAGAATGTCTGCCTGGTGGGGAGGCTACTCCCCTCTGCCAGTGTCCCAGCCTAGTGGCCTGTCCCACTAGGACAGGATGCTTTTTGTAGGCAGCTGTATTCTCTATAGAGGAATTGCCATCACATCTATCTCTAGCCAGGTTCTGTTCTAAGTGTTACTTGGGGGGATTGCCATGGTTACACATCCCATTGATCTGTCACCTTCACTGTCCTCGGGAACAAATCCCCTCATCCAAGCTGCGGTCCTACCTTACTTCAGAAGTCTATGGGTCTTCCTGTCTATCCCCCGTGTCTGACTGGTGTTTCTGCACTGGAGGCCCTGCTGTTTCAAATCCAGTGCAGGGGTATTTGGTTGGTTAGAGCATCCAGCCTTAGCCATGAGCACTGGGGAAGGGTGAGTCTAGGTCTGAGCAGTGGCCTAGGGATACCCCTACCACCTGGTGTCTGCTTGCTTTGCCAGACCTAGGGCTTCCTTGCTGCAATACTGCAAATAAGGACGGGGTGTGTCTGCTGCAAGCAGCTCCCAGCTCTGAAGAAGGTCTGAGTGTGGTGGGGTGCAAATGGACCTTGGCTTTCTGGGGATGGGTCACAGGCCTATTTTTTGGTCATGTAAGCTTCCTAGAGAAGGTGCTAAGCATACCGAGTACAAGTACCGAAACCAGAAAGACTGCGGAAGAGGGATATGGGTGCCGCAGCTTCCCAGCTACCGCCTCCTGGGAAAAGCTTTAGCATGAAGAGCAAGACCAGTGCGCAGGCGGTGGTTCTGGGTCGAGCTGTTCGGTGGGGGACGGATCTACCCAGGATGTGCGTCGAGTCGGGCGGCGCGTGCGCGTGCAGGGTACGCGCGTGCTCTACCCGTGTGCGCGCAGGGCTGCTGGCATCTCGGTGACGCTGAGCTTGGTGCACGCAGAGCAGAGCAGGCGGAGCGGGCCGGCCGGGGCGGAGCGGAGCGGTCCGCAGAGCAGCCCCTCCCGGCCTCGGCCGACCCCAGCCCTCGGCCCGGCTCTATGGACAGGAGCTCGCTGCTGCAGCTCATCCAGGAGCAGGTGCGTGGTGGGTGGGAGCTGGCACTGCCTTGGCGTCCTTCCAGCCGGTGAGGGGCTCGGGGGAGGGACCATGCTCGCCATGCTCGCAGAAGGCCCTACCAGGCAGCCACCTCTGAAGCCTCCCCTCCCTGCACGACCTTGGCCTCTGAGACTCACTATCCCAGGAAGGGTCTGGCTTCACGGGGTTTCTACGGAAAGCTGGGTAGGGAGGGTGGTGGTCCTTGGTTCTAGATCCTCCCCCTTAGGCCCTCCCCCTTCTTGGACTGATAGGGTGAATATGAGGTGGTAGAGCAGCCACACCAGGCACCTTGCCCTGCCAGGGCCTGGAAACAAGCTGGTTCTAGCAAACAGGCACTGACTAGCACAAAAGTCCAGCCTTCCTAGCCAGCCTGGCTCAGCCCTGTGGCTGGGGGTTGGCCCACCCTCTACTCCCCCACCACAGCAGCTGGATCCTGAGAATACGGGCTTCATCGGTGCGGAAACCTTCGCTGGTCTGGTACACAGCCATGAGCTGCCCCTGGACCCCACCAAGTTGGACATGTTGGTGGCTCTGGCTCAGAGCAACGAACGGGGCCAGGTCTGCTACCAGGAGCTGGTGGACCTGGTCAGTGCCATAGTGTGTGGGCAGCAGGGGAGGGCCCCAGACCTGGCCAAGCACAGCACTCTGGCCAAAGCTGGGTGGGCAGACAGTTTACTGGGCAGGGCTTATGGACCTGGGCAGTGTGGAATAGGGCCTCAGATTAACAGCGACCTAGCCAATTAGGGCAGGGTTCCACAAGGACAGTACTGTCACCCGCACTAAGACCCCTTCTCTTCAGATCAGCAGCAAGCGTTCCAGCAGCTTCAAGAGGGCCATTGCTAATGGACAACGGGCGCTGCCTCGGGACGGACTGCTAGATGAGCCAGGCCTGGGTGTCTACAAGCGGTTTGTGCGCTATGTGGCCTACGAGATCCTGCCCTGTGAGGTGGATCGCCGCTGGTACTTCTACCGGCACCGCAGCTGCCCACCCCCTGTGTTCATGGCCTCTGTCACCCTTGCCCAGGTGGGCCTGCCCACATGCTGCCCCGGGGCCTCCTGAGTCCCTAGTCTTGACCAGCCCTAACACTAGTGTCCTCAGATCATCGTGTTCCTGTGCTACGGGGCACGCCTCAACAAGTGGGTGCTCCAGACCTACCACCCTGAATACATGAAGAGCCCTCTGGTGTATCACCCGGGACACCGCGCTCGCGCCTGGCGCTTCCTCACCTACATGTTCATGCATGTTGGGTAAGTGAGCCTCGGGCATCCAGTAGTCCTGTTCCCTTACCTCCCCGAGGGGGCCTGCAATGACCAGAGGTAGTCGGAGGGTAGGCACACACCTGGTCACCCCTCCCCAATGCTCCTTTGTGGTCAGGCTGGAGCAGCTAGGGTTCAATGCCCTCCTGCAGCTGATGATCGGGGTGCCCCTGGAGATGGTACACGGTGTACTTCGCATCAGCCTGCTCTACCTGGCAGGTGTGCTGGCAGGTGAGACGGGCACACTGGCGAGGGTCCCCTGCCTACCTCACCTAGTTAACTGAGGGCCAGCTGTGCCTTCACCGCTCCCTTTGCCCACAGGTTCCCTGACGGTCTCTATCACAGACATGCATGCCCCTGTGGTAGGGGGCTCTGGAGGGGTCTATGCGCTGTGCTCAGCACACCTGGCCAATGTTGTCATGGTAATGGGGCTGCCCTTCTGGGGAGGTGGGAAGGGGCCCACTGGACGTTTCACAACCTGTCTGCCTGCCCCCATCAGAACTGGGCTGGGATGCGGTGTCCATACAAGCTGCTGAGGATGGTGCTGGCTCTGGTGTGCAGTGAGTAGCGGGGCAGGTGGGGCGCTGGGAGGCCCTCTACCTGCAGACAGGGCCCCTCCCACCTGTTGCTCCCTCTGCAGTGAGTTCCGAAGTGGGCCGGGCTGTGTGGCTGCGCTTCTCCCCACCACTGCCTGCCTCAGGCCCACAGCCCAGCTTTATGGCACACCTGGCTGGTGCAGTGGTAGGTGTAAGCATGGGCCTTACCATCCTTCGGAGCTATGAGGAGCGCCTGAGGGACCAGTGCGGCTGGTGGGTGGTGCTACTTGCCTATGGCACCTTTCTGCTTTTCGCCATCTTCTGGAACGTCTTTGCCTATGACCTGCTGGGTGCCGATATCCCCCCGCCACCTTGACCTGCTCCTTAGGGCCACATGGCTAGAGCCGGGCCTGCCGTGGGTCCGCCACCAGGTGGGCCTGCATGTCTGCCCTTTATGAATGGACCTCTCGGGGCTGCTTTTCCCTACGGGGCAGGCGGGCCCTGTGGTCCACCAGGTTGAGGCCAAGTCTTACTGCAGCCCTTGCTACCCCTCCCAGGCCTTTCTGGGGGAGGGTGCTACTAGGCCAGGGCTGGGTGGAGGTCCTTGGATGTGGCCCCAGAGGAGATTCCCTCCCTCCCCACCGATCCCCAGGACTTGCAGTCTGAGCCTTTTTGGAGAGTGAATAAATATTTTACACATCACTAGGCAGCTGTCCTGGGGCTCTGCAGGCTTGTCTGCCCCTCACCCAGACCACATGGGACACCTCCCCTCCAGGATGGTCTGTGCTCCCTGTCCCCTTGAAGCTCTGCACCTGGCATGAGGTGGTGGCTTTACTCTTCCCGGCCAGGACTGGCCAGATTCCACATAGGGGGCAGGGCCCGTGATAAGAGACTGTCAACTTCCAGGTCAGGCCAAGTTCAGCAATCATTTATTGTGCTCCAAGGGCTTCCAGTCTCCAGTTTATTCAGTCTCCCTTCCAAAGACAAGCCCACAGCAGGGCCTGGGTCCTGTAATTCTTGGCAGGCTTACAATCCTTGTGGGAGGCCCAGTTAGGGTTAAGTTCAGGCAGCAGGTCAGGGTATAGCTTCTGCCCCATAGCCCTAGGGGGTAATGCTGTCTTATAAAAGGAAGAGTCTACAGCCCAAAGGCACTCGCTAGTGAGGACCACAAGGGTCCTGGGGTACAGAGTTACTGGCCACCTGAATTCCGATGGGGTCCTGCATGACCTTCCAGGCCCTAGCAGCTGGCTCACCTTGGAATGCAGTGCACTCCTACACCTGGGCCTGAAACAGCAAGTGTGCCAGAAACACGCAAGCAGTCTTGACTGTGTATTGCAGGGCTAGCAAGCTAGGCACTGTAGTCACTGCCTCTTTGTATGTGAAAGCTGCCACCTCAAAAGCCAGGACCACTGCAAAGAGGGACAAGGAGGTTTTGGAGATAACTTCTTGGAACTAAACCTCCTAGAGTCCCCGCCCAACTTGGGCAAAGATGCTCCCTACTCACTCCGAGGCAATGACAAGGGACCACGCAGAGGAGTATGACTGCGGCGCACAAGTCAGCAGAAAGCCGAGTTCTGGTTCTCCAATTCCGGGGGGTGGGGTGGGGGAGTCAGCAGACAGCAGCTGCGGCAGCTCGGAATGGCTCTTCTACAGACCTTGAGGTCAAAGGGTCCTAGGTGCGGGCGCTCTCCAAGGAAACCTGCTGGCCCCCGCCCTTGAAGAAGCTCCTCCCCATGACCGCAAGAAAGGGAGAGCAGTCCAGCCGCGCACCAGCAGCTTCCTCTATAGCAGCCACTGAAGGTCTTTTCGTGTCAAGGTGTCACGTGCTTGCTTCTCAGCCATTAATGGCCGCAGGCAGCTCCTCCCGATTCCCAGGGTAGACCCGCGAGGACGGTCTGACCAGCCGACCTCCCTCCCTCTCCTTCCCTCTATTCCGCGGTCCTACCAGGGGTCCAGACATTCCCAGGCTCCCGCGCGCGCTAGCACGGCGGGCTAGGACGGCGATCCAGTGACCGGTCCTCAGAGCGCCACCTCTCAAGAGCCGCTGCCACGTTCCCGTTGAGTGGGCCGGAGGGCGGGGCTTAAACGCCGAGGGGGCGGAGCCTTGGTCCGAATAGTGAGGATAGGTCCTGGTTACTGTGGGGCGGGGCCCGTAGATTCGTGAACTGGCTCAGCAGCCGCGAGGCTCCGCCTCTGCTCACGTGTCCTCATGTCAGCCCCGCCTCACGCCGGAAGTTCCGGTGGCGGATCGCCGACCGGGCGGAGCTGATCGCTGCGCGGGCTGCGAGAGCTAGGTGGCTGGGCGCGGAGCCCAAGCCGTGCCGCGCGGCGCCATGAAGGGCAAGGAGGAAAAGGAGGGCGGCGCGCGGCTGGGCACTGGCGGTGGCAGCCCTGATAAGAGTCCGAGTGCGCAGGAGCTCAAGGAGCAGGGGAACCGGCTCTTCGTGGGCCGCAAGTACCAGGAGGCGGCGGCCTGCTACGGCCGCGCCATCGTGAGTGCGGGGGGCGGGGGCGGGGGCGGGGCCCGATGTGCCTCCCAGTTCTGTGATTCCGGGACGATTTTCTGGCAGCCAGGACTCGATGGCTAGCTTGTTCCCCTGGCTCCCGGATTACTGTTCCCGAGCCCAGGGATGGTTGATTGAGGCAGGCTCAGGATAACACCAGGAACCCTTGCCCCAAAGATGGGAGAGAGGTTCTGGGTAATTTTCACAAAAGCAGTTCAGTTGAAGTTAAGAGACCACAGCCAGAATCCAGAGCTCTGGAAACCTTCAGTTTCTCGATCCCAGTCATGGAATCCAAACCTGGAGCATTACCAGTACCATTGGTGGCAGTCAGCACCCTGAGATAGATGGGTCCAGATGAGCCCACACTCTTTATGATGCTTGGCTTTGGTCCCCAGACCCGGAACCCACTTGTGGCAGTGTACTACACCAACCGGGCCCTGTGCTATCTGAAGATGCAGCAGCCTGAACAGGCACTCGCCGACTGCCGGAGAGCCCTGGAGCTGGATGGGCAGTCTGTGAAGGCGCACTTCTTCCTGGGGCAGTGCCAGCTAGAGATGGAGAGTTACGATGAGGCCATTGCCAATCTGCAGCGAGGTGGGCTGATACGATGCCTGGTTGTGGGTGCCTTGGGGCCGGGATTGTTGATGAGTAACTTAAAGTGTCCACACCCCCAGCCTATAGTTTGGCCAAGGAGCAGCGACTCAACTTTGGGGATGACATCCCTAGTGCCCTTCGCATTGCTAAGAAGAAGCGCTGGAACAGTATCGAGGAACGGCGCATTCACCAGGAGAGTGAGCTGCACTCTTATCTTACCAGGCTCATTGCTGCTGAGCGAGAGAGGTGGGTCCCCCCCCCCCCCCCACTGAGCTACTTCATCCGGTTGACACTGAGTCACCAACACAAGTGTTTATTGAAAGACAACACTGGCACATGGGAAGTCCAGGAGGAAAGGGGCCTGAAACGGGGAGGGCTCTGGCCTTTTCTGGTTAGGACCATCACTGACTAGCTTATGGTTAACCCTCAGGGAACTGGAAGAGTGTCAGCGGAACCATGAGGGTGATGAGGATGATGGCCACGTCCGGGCCCAGCAGGCCTGCATTGAGGCCAAGCACGTGAGGGTGCCCCTAGTCCACATGTGGGTCGTTGTGTGTGTGTTTTTGTGTGTGGCATGAAAAGTGCCCCAGCCTATGGTGGATCTGTTGGCCCATGCATGACATGAGTGCCCTGGTGGACATAAGGTGTGTGTGTCTGTATGGAGGAGATAGGAGTTGCCCACACATGGCACTCAACTCTACAGGATAAATACATGGCAGACATGGATGAGCTCTTCTCTCAGGTGGACGAGAAGAGAAAGGTGAGTATTCTCGAGGCCCGTGGGTAGGTGCTAGTGTGATGACTCTTCCAGTTCCAGACATTTTCCCCATTGTGCCATAGAAGCGAGATATCCCTGACTACTTGTGTGGCAAGATCAGCTTTGAGCTGATGCGGGAGCCCTGCATCACACCCAGTGGTATCACTTACGACCGCAAGGACATTGAGGAGCACCTGCAGGTAAGGGGCCTTGGCCTTGGGACTAGGATCAAACGTAAACTCAAGACGGTTGACCACCTTGACTCTGTTGTTGCAGCGTGTGGGCCACTTTGACCCTGTGACCCGGAGCCCTCTGACCCAGGAACAACTCATCCCCAACTTGGCCATGAAGGAAGTCATTGATGCGTTCATCTCTGAAAACGGCTGGGTAGAGGACTACTAAAGCCATGTCCTGCCTGGCACCCTAGCCCAGGAGGGTCTGGAGACAGAAGCTCCAGTTCCTGTATATAGCTTGTGTCCCTGGGCCTGCCCCCATCAGTCCTGCTGATGGGTTCTGAACTGCTCCCTTTCTCGGCATACCCCTTGCTGGGCCATGAGCCTCCCCTGTCCCCCTTCTGGGCTGGAAAGCGGGTGAGGGTGGGCTTAGGTTGCTGCTGCTGCCACTGTCCTGTAATAAAGTCTGTGAGCACTACATTGGCATGTGCTGGTACAGTGGGCTTGCCAGGTGCCTGTTTGGCTAGCCAAGGAAGGTAGAAATAAAGACACTGGTGTCCAGATTGAGTGTGGCATGCCACCAGCGGTCAGGGAAGTACAGCACCTGGGAGAAAAGAGCACAAAGATTGGTTGGGGCTTTTTGGGTTGGCCCAGTCCCCCACTGACCAGCCACTGACTTCACCAGCCTGAATGGTACATTCCAGGGGCCTAGCTGATGGGGCTAAGGATGGGTATATTTCCTGAAGCCAGGCCAGTGTGGTCTTGTTGGGGTGAAACTCTGGTGTCTTCTCAGGAGGGTAGAGGAACCAGCGCTGGAGGAAGGAATGGAATATAAGATCACTTTTGTGTTTTACGGACTACAGACCCCAAACTTCAGCTCCTTCCTACCCTTGTTCCCTTGTACTGACCTTCCGACCATAAATCACCTCTGAGAAACCAGGTCCATGCCAGTGGAAGGGTACCCCAGATCCAGCTCCTGTGAGGTTGTTTGTGGATAGCTGATAAACAATATATATATATGGGCTAACCCCAAATCTGTTTTGAAGAAGTACCCACCTGCGATCCCAAAGCTGTAAGCAGGGGTTGTTCCCAGTAGACGAAACGGAGGCGGAGAATAGTGCTGGAATAGTGGTGCCCACTCGGTAAAGTTGTTGTCTCCAAAAAAGTACAGGGTGTCTGCCAGCAGAGAAGATGAGAGGCAGGAATACTGACCAGCAGCAATGGACTCCTAAGTGTCCCGTTCCCAATGCTGCCTAAGTCTGGCTCACCATTGCCTAGGGATGTGGGATCCTGGGGATGCAGCAGCTGCTCCACATATTCCTGAAAGGGCAGGTCCACTACGAGAAAGGGGCCAATCGGGACAGGTCAGTCCCGCCTTTGGGGTGCTGGCAAACAGGCATGCCTTGAAGGGTGTGATAAGCTCACCTTTCCGGTAGGAGTAGGTGTTGGCTGTACTCAGGCGAACAACGTTGTCCCCAAACGAGGCCAGCAGGTTTTCCCGAGAGCACAGGGCCCTAAACCGCTGGGGTTGGAGGGTAAAATAACTGAGCAACTGGTCAATCTGGACTAGCTGCCCACATGGGTACAAATACTCACCGAGTTGTCCGTGAGTCCCTGTAATATGACCGGCTTGACGAAGGCATAACTGGGAGAGAAAGAACCTCGTGTTCATACCTTCACTCCATCAGGCAGTGAAGGCATGACCTCCGCAGCCAAAAGGCCATGCTTGGGGTATGCCTAAAAACTAGGGGCAGGGACACATACTGCTGCATGAATTCGGAGTATGTGAGGTGTGCTTGGCGCTCCACAGTGCAACGCTCCTCCGGCACTGCTGCTGCATTCCCCAGCCCGCTCTGCTGCCTGCGGGGACAACAGGTTAGCGCAACCTGCCAGGGCTCTGAGCTCAGGCTCCCTTCCGCCGCTCATTCCCAGCCGCTCACCATCCCCCTTCGCCAGAGCCAGGCAGAACCACAGTCACCATCGTCCATAGTAAAAAGAGCAAAAGTGGCCCAAGCCGGCTTGTCGCCGCCATGAATGTACGGGCGCAGGCGCGCAGCACACTGGGAATTCCGTCGACACTTGCGTAACCACGAACCATTGGCCTACCGCCCCCACTGCTGTAGCTATCGGCAAGCAGCAGCCAGCCTGGCCCTGGGAGCCTTCTTTTTCATACACACGCACACACATACGCACACATACACACGCACACACAATCCTCCCTCCCACCCTCAATCATTTCCTCTAGGCGGAGTGTTTAGCAGCCATTGGCTATTGCGGGTAACCATGGCTACAGCGCCCCTACCGGAAGTTCCCTCCTGTATGGAAGTTCCCGCCTGCGGCGCAATCAAAGTGACAAGTGGATAAGCAGTTCCTGTTTTTATTGTGTTAACAGGTTGCAGCCACCTTCCATCCCGGTACATGGGATGGGTAATAGGCTGGTGGCCTAGACAGGTGGACTTCAGGGTTGAGCTGAGGAAGCTGTCTCAGTCTCAGGGAAGGCCAGGTCAGGAGTATTCGCAGAGATGGCCGCAGCCTGCAGGGCACTGGGAGCTGCCTTCCAGCCATTTCATGATGTGCTGAAGATGCCCGCCGTGACTACAGCCCTGACACCACACGAACAGACCTTTAACCACATGATGGCAGACGGCACACATGCTGGCACAGCGGTGGCACCTGGGAATGGGAGGGCCATTCAGTTGGGGGGTTCTGGGTCTCCTCCCTTCTACCCACCCCCAAATTCTGCCTGTCATTGCACCTGTCGCAGACCCAGCCACGGCTGCTCATGGGCCGCTTGCAGTGACTACAGTTGACGTGCAGAGTGGTGGAGGCTTGGTTTAGGCAGCTAACTGCCCGGCTGGTGCTCAGCTTCACCACCTCGTTGGAAACATTCCAGAGGCAGAAGCGCTGCAGCAGGTCAATGTAGGATGTGTACCAGTGCTCCTAGGGGAAGGAGACGGTTCACGTTAGTGTTTCCAGGCTAAAAGGGGCAGGGTACAGCAGAAAAGAAGCAGGCTCAGATGAGGGGACAGTGGCTAGACCCATCACACACCTGGGTCTGCTCGTCGATGTCCTTACGCACTCTCTCACCCAGCACAATGAGAACAGACACGGCCATCTGCACATCGCCCTGCTCGGCATAGAAGTGCAACATGTCCCGCACCAACACACTGAAGAAGTCAGGTGGCAGGCGGCTGTCATACAGGGCATGTGAGACGGAAAGGAGGGAGGAGGAGGAGTCTACTGGTGCCAAAGAGGCTGTGTCTGCCTCGTTGCCGCTGACATGCGGAGAGTCAGCTTTGTCCTGCAGATGTTCAGGCCCGGATGGTGTGTCCACTATCTCATGGCGCAGTGGGAAGGCCTCCTGCGGCAGCACATATTCAGGCTCCTCCGCTGAGGGGCAGGAGTGAGGAAAGATGGACCTGAGCCTAGGCTTCCCACTCCCTTCAGCTCCTGCTCAGAGCCATGCTCCAGGTCTGAGCCCTCTACAGCAACTCTACCGCGCCCAGCCCCACTCACAGTGCACATGCTCCGTGTCCAGTGGGTACAGCTCGTCCTCCTCTCCCTCTGCATCGCCCAGCAGGTAGTCAGCAGGCACGTCACTCCCCTCAGTCTCCTCATTATCTGCTCAGCAGGGAAAGAAGGTCATTCAGGGAGTGGCTCCCCAGCCCTCTTCCCATCAACATCTCTGCCTACCCTCATTGGTGATGAGTGTAGCTGAAGAATCAAGCAGAGCTGTGTCACTCCGTGTGTCCCCTTTGCTGCGATCTAGCCGTGTCTCACTGGCCAGCCCTGGGCCCATATCCTTCAGATTGAAGCTAGAGGTAGGGAAGGCTTGTGGGTGGCCAGGCCCCAGCAATCCGCAGGGGAGGGGAGGGCAGGAAGTGGCCAAGGATCTACCTGTTCATGAGTGGTAGGCCACAGGAGCTGCCTTTGCCGACGCTGTGGTTGAGATTGGTAGAGGACACCAGGCCAGGGCTACAGTAGATAATCCGTAGCATGGTCCATGTCTGTGCCACCTAGGGGTAGGCACCAACCATTCATGGGTCCTGGGCACCCAGCACCCAGGTTAGCCCCCATCTCCTGGGCAGAATCATATATACCAATTCGTGGGAAAATTGTGGCACATGGAGAAAGCACTGTCTCCACCCTTTGGAAACAAAACTGTGAGGCACCAGGTGCTAGGGTTAGCAAGGGGAGAAGAGAGATGGCATGCAGAAGGCAGCTCCAGCACCAAAAGTGAGGCAGAAGAGGGTGCTGAGGGGCACTTGACTCCCTAGGCCTCCAGCCCTGAGGCTGACCCCAGGGTCTGGGCTACTATGGCTCACATGACCTTTAACATTGTCATATACTTTGGCAAAGGCTGGCATTGTGACCAACCAGAGCAATGTGCTAAGCTCAAGGCGGTTGTGGGTATGGTGCCCTACCCCAGTAGCAGTCTCTGGCCCAAATCATGGCCCCTGGGCCCCCAGCCCACATACCTGGTTGCGGCCAAGCTCCCGAGCCACTTTTGCGTTGTGATCACAGAGCTCAGCCAGTGGCCGACCAGCCAGAGCATAGCGCTCAGCTGTATCCACGAACCAGCTCATGCTGCCACCACCGGACTCTGTCTCAAAGACACTGAGCGCACTGGACGCCAGGCCAGAAAAAGGTTCAGCAGGATCTAACTTGCGCTTGAAGAAGATGGGGTGGCGCCGGTCACCAGCATAGGGTTTGCGCCCAGATTCAGCAGCCACCAGGCTCTCCTTAGCAGCAAAGGCCAGGTCCCCAAAGAGGCCATAACACAGGCCCTCAGGGTTGGCACGCTCAACAGGCTGGCTGGCATCACGAAACAGGTGCTGGCACAATGTGCTGTCCTTGGAGCCAGAGAGTAGGAAAGAGGGGTCATGTGGGTGGCGCCAGGCAATGCCTGTTGTGACATCACGGTGCTCTTCAAACATAGCAGCAGGCACGAAGGGCCGGCGTACATCCCATACGTAAATGTTATGGTCCACCATCATGGAGCACGTGGCCAGGTGGTGGCGGCACTCAGGCCGCCACTTAACTCGGGCCACTGAGGCGATGGTCTGCACACAGTGCATCTCCTTGGCACGATGTGTTGTCATGTCCCAGACCTTCACCATCTTGTCTCGTCCACCTGTGGCTAGCCAGCCCCTGTGGAGATTATCCCATTCAAACTCTCAGTGACCTCTCCTGCAGGAAGGGAGACCCTGCCACACCCCACTGTCCTGTAGCCTCCAGCCTTAATGTCTCCCCAACCCCCACACACCTGTCCTCTGGGTGCCAGTCACAGCAGAAGACAGGCCCGTTGTGGGCTGTGAACATCCTTTCGCAGCGGTCAGGTCGGCGGATGTCCCAGAGCTGGACGTTGCCATTCTCGAAGGTGGAGGCGAAGGTAAAGTAGTCGCGGATACTGAACTGCACGTCCCGCACACTCTCAGACTGGCCTGTGGGTACACATCGGGATAGACATCAGGGAGATCAGGCTCTCGGGGGATTGGGGAGCCCTTGAAGGTGCTGGAATGGTGTCGTTCATCAGTCTGCAACCAAACTAGGGAGCATAGAGGGCTGAGGAAAGCACCAGAATCTGCCAGGAGTGGGTCTCCGAAGCCTAGGCCAGAGAGCATGCCAGGCAGTTTCTGCACACACCCCCAGGCCTCAATTCCCTGGATTCTGTGAGCACTGAGGGTGTAAGAGCCCAAGCCAGTTGGCTGTCTACACTGCCCTGGGGCCAAGGCTTGTGACAGACCACATTAAGGGAAGAGGAGGTTGCCTCATTTTCTGCTCAATAACTAGCTGCCCAGTTAGCCCCGAAGGACTGAAGAGTTCAGAGACCACATCCACCTTAGAAGGCTCCACTATCAGGAGCCTGCATGGGCAGTATCCGGTCTTCCCCATCAGACAGTTCAAGATCCGTCTTAGCCCACAAGTTCTCCAGGGACCTAAGGCTCTGCTTCTGCTTCATTTGGTTTCATAAGAGCCAGGGAGAAGAAGCTCGGGGCTGAATAAAGCCAGCCAGGCCTGCCATGAAAGGAGCCCTGCGTTCTTCCCACCTCACTCCACATCCCTGGAAAGAGAGGCCTGATGACATCAGTAGATTCGCTGCAGCGAAACAAGGAGAGGGGAAGGGAGACCCAGCAACCCATTAGGCTGTGTCTGCAGGCTCCACCTTCCTCATCAGCTACACCCAATCTGTACCAAATCTGACCTCCTGCCTCGCCCCCCCCACCAGGGCTTGGGCTCATACTCGCTGGGGCCAACCTACTCCCTCTCCACCCACTCTTCCTCCCAGTGTTATTCAGCCTCCAAGAGGGCAACGAAGGCTCTCTGAGGAAGCACATTTCAACCTGCTTGTAAGACTGAACTCCCACAGAAACACGCATCTGCCCTAGCCTGTCTCTGTGGGCCTCACCAGAGAAGGTGCTGACAGAGTCCTTCCGGCGGAGGTCAAAGCACTTCATGAAGCCATCCTGAGAGCCACTGAGCAGCACATGGGCCTCAGTGGGGTGGAAACAGACTTTGTTCACTGTGCGCTTGTGCTCTGTGAACAGCTGATCCTGCTTGTTTCGGGATGGCCGTCCCAGGTTCCACGTAACCACCACACCATTGGTGGCTGCGGTGGCCAGCAGATTCTCGTCCATCTGGTGCCAGACCACATCAGCACAGCTCAGGTTGAGCGAGGGCTTCCGGCCCACTCGCAGATTCAGCTTCTCTACAAACTGCTCCTCCTCGATGGCATAAATCTTGAAGATGCTCCGGCCTGCCACAACAACCTGAGCTGCATCACGGCACACACTGATGGCATTAGCTGGTGCATCCAGGTGGCAGTGCATGGTACGGCCCGTCAGGGCGCTGCCGCTCAGGGCTGTGGTAACTCGGGACATCTTTTCCATGGCCGCACAGGGATCAGGGGCTAGAGGTCAGTGAAATGAGCTGGCCCGGTCAGCCATGATGTCCTAACAGTTCTGTTTGTCCTCCTGAACCTTCGGCCTGCGATGGTCCATCAGCCAAGTTCTCCCGAAGGCTTCATAGCTAGCCTGAGGCTCATCAGCACAGTATCTGCCTTTCCCAGAGTCTATGTGGTTAATCCTCCATCAGTGAGAGCCTGGATGCTACTAGACCCTTGATAGGTCGATCCAGGGTAGAGATAAGTGGCTTCTGCCTTCACACCTAGCCCCGTGCCTCCGAGGATTGCGGGGCTCCCAAAAGGAACGAACAAACGAGAGGAAAGGGTAGAGGAGCTGGAGGGGTCCGGAGGACTGACTTTAAAGACCTGGGAGGCAGAGGAGAGGCCACAGCACTAAGTATAGGTATCTGGTTGCACCTGGCAGCGGAAACCGCGGGACCAGAACCAGGTGCTGGGAAAGCTTCTGCCTCAGTCGCACGCCAGACATTTACCGAAAGCAGTGTTCCTCAGCTACGGTACAGGAAAAGACTCACCTATTTCCCGCCCATTACCGGAAGTAGTCCGTTCTTATTTTTGCCTCGCCGGAAATGGACACAAACTCTTATACCATAAAGGTTCCGGGTTTGCGCGCGGTGTTTTGGCCAAGCGAATGGACCAGAATTGGGTTCATCAGGCTCCCAGGTTCTACTTTGGCGATATGTCTGCGTTTATGTGGTTAGTTTTTGTTTTTGTGATGTCAGAGATCGAGCCCGGGCAGATCTTAATGCAAACAAGACAAGTTATCTGTCAACTAGGCTATTTTACCGGTCCCTGTATTATTTTAATCTCAACATCTTAATACCAGAATTTAAGTGAGCCATTTTCTAAGCAGATCGATCACGAGTTCCTCCACTCTCCCCCAGTGCCGTATCCTACCCCCCCCCCCCCCACACACACACACTTTGCTGACTGAACTCAGGTGCTGCTTCTTGACGGGTCCTGGGTTCACCATTTTCTGCTCTGACACCCGCGCAAGCAGCCTGGTATCTTTTCCACTCAAGGTTTTACTGCACTATGAATAAATCCCAGTCGCCTGGCCCTGGCCTTCCTGGTGCTTCTGCAGCTGTGCAGCTGTGAGTTTCTTGGCTCCCCTTTCCTCAGCAGGGTTCCATTCCATCTTTCTTCCCATTGAGCACGTTCCTTCCTCGTCCAGTTTCTCAAGCTGTGTGCGCCTTTTACCTACTATGTCTTCTACCCCTGCAGAATGTTCCCTTTTCAGCTCTCAGCATTTAGCTCAAGTGCCTACCATCTTCGACCGTCCCTCCTACCCCAGTCTAATGTGGCCTGCTTTGTCTATTGTGGATTTTTGTTTTGTTCTGGTGTTTTTTTTCGAGACAGTATTTTTCTGTGTAACAGCCTGGAACTCAATCTTACAGACCAGGCTGACCTCAAATTCACAGAGCTCTGCCTATCTCTGCCTCCTGAGTGCTGGGATTAAAGGCATGAGCCACCACTGTCCGGCTCTGTCTATCGTGGATTTTATATCTATTTTATGTGGTTACACCAGTTTTGGTACTTTCAGGGCCTGACAGCCTGTTCTGTTAGTGGCTAGGTTTAGTCTCAGTTGCCCCTTTCTCTTGGGGTAGGCAAAGTAATCACAGTCTTCTGGCACACAGTGATCTTTTATTTCTTTAATTTTTTTCCTTTAGTGTGTGTGTGTGTGTGTGTGTGTGCTTGTGAGTAAGGTGTTTCAAGACAGGGTTTCCTTGTGTAACAGCCCTGGCTGTCCTAAAACTCACTTTGTAGAACAGGCTGGCCTTGAACTCACAGAAGTCTTCCTGCCTCTGCCTCCTGAGTACTGGCTGAGGTTGGTTGTTTGTTTTTTTTTTTTTTTTTTTTTTGAGACAGGGTTTCTCTGTAGTTTTGGAGCCTGTCCTGGAACTATCTCTTGTAGACCAAGCTGGCCTCGAACTCACAGAGATCTGCCCGCCTCTGAATCCCAAGTGCTGGGATTAAAGGCGTGCGCCACCACTGCCTGGCCCTGTGTGAATTTTTATGTGCACCATTGTGCATTCCAGATCCATAGGAAGCCAGCAGGCATCAGATCCCCCAGAGCTAGTGTTACAGGCAGCTTAAAGCCATCCGCTGTGTGTAGCATGATTAATAAAAACCCAGAAACATAAATTGGTGTTTGACTTGAAGGTCAGAAAAGCAAAACAGCTAGCCACTGGCTCTTACCTTTGCCTCAGTCTAAAATGGCGATCCTGCCTCCAGGAATCTCAGAGTGAGAGCTGTCTCCTCTCATTTTATATTCCTCTCTAGTGCTGGGATTAAAGATGTACACCACTTTCACCCTGCTTCTATGGCAAACTAGTGTGGCTACTGAGATTAAAGGTGTGTGTCACCACTGTCCGGTCTGTAAGGCTGATCAGTGCGGCTGTTTTACTTTCTGAACTTCAAACAAGCTTTATTTATTAAAATACAAACTAAATATCACTATAGATGTGGGTGCTGGGAACTGAACCTAAGTCTTCTGTAAGAACAGTAAGTGTGGGCTGGAGAAATGGCTCAGCGGTTAAGAGCCTGCTCTTCCAGAGGTCCTGAGTTCAATTCCCGGGAACCACATGGTGACTCACAACCATCTGTAATGGGGTCTGGAGCGCTCTTCTGGCCTGCAGGCACACACACAGACAGAATATTGTGTACATAATAAAATAAATAAATATTAAAAAAAGAAAAAGAACAGTAAGTGCTCTTAACCACTGAGCCATCTCCCCAGTGCCACTGTAATCCTTTAGAACATTGCGGTCCCTCATTTCGTGACCCTGTGCTCTTCTTGAAGGAGGGTAGGCTAGACCCTAGATCCTTTTGAAGAAATACACACATTGACATCAGCCTCATTGCTCCCTTTTGTACATTCAGGGCATGAGAAGACGTCCATTGATCAGTTGCTAAGGTTCCAGTCCAGCCCTGGGCCTTCAACCTATATATGTTTATGGAAGAAATGAGTCACTTTGGGGAATTGAGAGAGGCAGGAGAACCCAGAGATCTGGGCCATCCAGAGTAGATTTAACCCTTACAGCTTGGCCTAGTGACCAAAAAACAACCCAGACTCGTGTTTTTACAACTTTTTTAATATATATTTTTATAAACAGGTCACGTGATAAAATAGCACAAGAAACACTTACCAAATATAAGGTTATATCTTCCGCATATACAGGAGAATGAGGTCGTTATGTACAATAAGAAAATGATTTTAGGGGTTGGTTGGTTTTGTTTGTGTTCCTCTCTCCCCTTAAGTTTTCCTCCTACAGTCATTGGAAATCTCACAGCTTCAGTTGTGGGAATACTTTGGGCAAATGGACAGCTTCCCCCTCCCTATTGGGGGACTGTGGGAAGAAGGGCTGAAGAACCTGGCTCCTGACTACTTCAGCCTGGAGCCTCCCTGGCCAACACTTCAGGGGCAGGGAACTCTTTGGGCTGTTGAACTCTTCCTTTTTGTCAACAGCATCTCTCTCTCTCTCTCTCTCTCTCTCTCTCTCTCTCTCTCTCTCTCTCTCTCTCTCTCCCTCTCTCCCTCTGGCTCTCTGGGAATTAGTTACTCTTTTCCAACCAGATAGGGATGTCCCAAGATTGGTTGTAGGTGCTGCGTCTCCTGGGGCTCAAGGTTGGGAGGGAAGGGGTTCCCAGCCCCTTCCTCAGCACTGCCACACATATGCCAGGATCCCCGAGGACTTCCAAACGTCTTGGGATCTGACAAAACATGGTTGCAGCCCATTTGGACAGGCAAAGGTTTTGGAAGCTGGGAGAGGTAAAGGAGGACTAGAAAGGAGCCCTCCTTCCTTGGGTGTGATGGGTGTGCTGGCCACTGGAAGATCAGAATCACTGGTCGGTGCTGACCCTGACCCTAGGCCAGGCGCTCTGCAGATTCCACCTGAGGAGACCTATCCAGGGTGAAGCACAGTGCTGAGAGGCCTGAGCTCAGCGGGGGGTAGAGGCTGGAGTGGGTGGGCTGCTCCCAAAGCCTGACAGCCTGGTGAGCGGCTCCAGATTGGGGTCTGTCAGGTGCCTGTTCCACCCTTGCACTTGGGTGGATGGGCACCAGTTAGGCTAATGTTGATTATTCCAAGGTCTGCATCCTCCTAAAGCTGTCCCAGCCTGGCCAGGGCCCAAGTATCTGTAGGCCAGGGGGAAAGAAGGGGATAAGAGGGCACAGAGGACAAGAACTGACCCACATGGCAACAAGGAAGAAGGGAAGCCACTGGGTCAGGTGGGCATGGGAGAGTTGGGCTCCTCAGGGGGCCATGGCTTTGGCAGTGGCCTGTGACGCCTTATACCCCTTGGAGGGCTCCAGGCGCGGTGCAGTGGAAGATGTGGGAGGCCCTTGGGGGCTCTTCCAGGCCCCTGAGTCCTGGGGGACCAATCCCTCCATCCCCTTGGGCCCTGCCCGGGATGGGGGACAGCGGGGAAGGCAGAGAGCAGAATGAAATGGGGAAGGCAGTGAGGGCATCTGCACTCAAAGCATCCTCCAAAGGACCTAGCCCCCTCGAGAAGGCGGGCGAGAGATGGCGGCGGCTGTGGCATGGTGGAGGGCGGGCGTGCAGTGCGGGCACGAGGGGCATGCACAAAGTCCCCGAGTGTGCGTGCTTGAGTGGGGCTGGCCCCTCTGTCTCTTGCCCCAGGCGGGGATGGAGCAGAGGAGCAAAGGAGGCACGGGGCGGGATTTCCCTCTGCTTGCCCCGCCTCCAGCGCAGGGCCGAGAAGTGGTGCTCTGGCAGGGATGGAAGAGGGGCTACTGCCCAGGGCGTGGCCGGTTCCCGCGGCCTTTGGGGAAGCCTGCGCTATTCAATGACGAGGCAGCGCGGCAGGTGCTGCGAGAAGTACTTGAAGAGCTCGGGCGTGGCTCCAGGGCAGTTGGTCAGCTCCAGCTCCTCCAGCTCTTGCAGCTGCACGAGGCCGGATAGCCCCGTGGTGGTCAGGAGCGGGCATCCTGCAAGAGCAAGGCAACGGAACAGCTGTTCAGCATCTCAGCTTCACCGGGCAGGAGGGCAAGACCGGAGAGGGCGGTGGCCTGCTGGGAGTGGGTCCTACAATAAGTTTAATGAGACGGGACCTGTACTGGGAGTGGAAGGGTGAGAACAGGATGAGCGGGACCTGCACCAGGGCGTGTGCGACGGGATGGGACTGCTAGAGTTTGCCCTTCCTCCCACCCGCTACCTGGGACTTGATTAGCCAGAAGCCTGAAGTGACTCTGTCTGCCTAAGGGACCTCAGGAAGGTCAGACTGCGTAGGCGAGTAGACGACACTGCCCACGAGGCACGCAGGAGGTCTCACCTGCTAGAGATAAGAGTCGCAAACTCCTCATGGCTAAGAGGTGCTTCAACCCGAAGTCCTGCACCTGGGCGGAAGTGAGGAGGTCGTTTTTTAACTATTTCCACTTGCCTGCTCCCAGGCTAGAAGGGCAGGAAGTGGGGGTTCAAAATGGAGATGGAAGCAGAGCTTGGAAGCACCCATAAGAGCCTTAGAGAATCCTAAGATTCTGCTTCATTTGAATGCTGGGCGTAAAGGGATCCCAACGGGGCCCAGTGCAGTTCAAGAATTGTTTGGATTGAAGCTATTTCCCCCACCCCACGCCACCCACCGCATTTTAATTTCCAGCTCCCTGGGGGCATGGAGGTACCTGGCAGCACCATCGCAGGTAGAGGCTGCGGAGGGACGACATGGTGGACAAATAGCTGAGGCCAGTGTCCGTGATGCGTACACACCTGTGGTTGTACCAGAGGGGGGGGACTGCCCACCTTTAAATCGCTTCACCCCACTCCCACTTAAGTCCCTCCCTCCTTTCCAGAAGTGGTCCTACAACAAGCCCCTGCCCCACCCATCACTGCCCTATCCTGGTCCCACCCCTACACTTGCCCTCCCTGTGACTTCCCCTTTTGGAACATAGCTTTTCCTCCAGGCTGTACTAAAGTTACTCTGACTTTGGGCATTCTCTGTGGCCTTCCCCATCCCAGGAGCCCTTGGAATGGCACCACCCACTCTAGGCTTCCAGTTCCTGGAGATCCCACCAGTACCAGCCTGGAGTGTAGGGATGTGTGCACCTGTCCAGCACGAGCTCCTCCAGGCGGTGCAAGTCGCAGGCCACATATTCTAGTGCCATGTCGGTGATCCGAGGGCACCAGGAGAGGTCAAGGCTACGCAACTTTCGCAGGTTCTCAGCTACAAGCTCCACTCCATCATCAGTGACCTTAGAGCAGCCTGAGAGGCTGAGTGAGGTGAGGTTGGGCAGACTGTGCACCACATTGACCACCCCATGGTTGGTTATCTCCCAGCAAGAGAGCAGGCGCAGCGTGTGGGTGCTGTGGCCCTGGCGTGCTGTGAAGTAGGCCAGTGCAGTGTCAGTCACATGGTAGGCCTGAAGGCTTAGCTCTGCCAGGTTGGGTAGAAGTTGCGAGATGGCAGCAATGGCATCATCCGCCACATTGATGCAGTCACTGACGCTCAGTGAGGTGATTCGTGCGCTGAGGCTGGACCACAGGCCGGCCTCAGTGAAATCGTTACAGCCTGACAGCTCCAGGCGCACCACTCCCTGCATCTGCTCCAACATCACCTACAGGCAGGTACAGATCAGAGGCTAAGACAGCTCCCCCATGCACTCCTGGTTGCCCATCCTGCCAGGGGTAATGAGAGTTGCCTATGGTGAGCAGAAGAAGCTTCTGGGAACCCGGAAGCAGTGGCCTCTCGGGTGTGGACTTGTGTAAGCATGCATCAAGCTGAATTCCAAGGAATGCACTTAAACTGCTTGTTATACTTTGCCAATATTCCAAAAGAGAGGCAGGGCACAGGAGGCCCATGAGCCAGGGAAGGCCAATGTGGGTGTTTGGAACAGATGATTTGAATATTAAAATTACAATTCAGGTCCTGGGGGAAAAAGGGCAGAGTGCCCAGATGCTCCTTCAACCGTTGCTCCTAGGAGACTCTCAGTTGTCCCCTCTCTCCCCTCCCTCTGGCATCCCACTCTCCAAGGCCAGCTTCACTAGCGAGCATGAGCCCACATGGAATTGACCACTATTCTGCCCCAACCTTGAAATCTTATTCTTTTAAACAACAAGCCCGGACAATACCATCCTTGTTACTTTTTGTCCTGTGTACACCTGAGCATCCTCTTGGCCCCTCCACCTCCCATGTCTGTAGGACTGCTGCTGCCTGTGCCTGCCCCTCCGACCCTGTCCACTCCTAGCCAATTTTGGGACGCACCTCTAGGCCAGCGTCAGTGATGGTGGAGCGCTTGAGACTCATGGCCTTGACTCCCTTCTTAGAGAGCGCGTAGTTGTCGATGAATTCACAGATGTCTAAGTCAGAGACACCAACTAGGCAGAAACCCTCAAAGCCTCTAGCGGCGAAGCCCTGCAGGTTCACAAACTCCTTCTCGCCTCCAGGCAGCACGTTGTACAGCTCCTTAGCATGCAGAACAGGCGTGAGGCCTGCCCAGAACTTGGGCTGGTAGAGCACACGCCGCCAAGCCTTGCACACCTGGGCTAGTATGCACTTCTCACATGCTGAGAAATACCAGAAGAGCCCATTAAGGATCTTCTCATCTGTAGCCAGTGGTGGCCGCTCCACTGGGGGTCCAGGCATTGGGCCTGAGGCTGGTCCACTGGCTGGGGGGCATGGCCCCCCGGCCAGAGCAACCCGGGACAGTGGTGTAGCCAGGCTGGGAGGTGGAAGGGTGGGTGGGGGTGGTGGCTGGCAAGGGCGGTTCTTGGCAGCAGGTGTGCCCTTGGTGATGCTGGCTGCGCCTAGACCGTTGGGCTGGCCAGGCAGCTTCACCAGACCATTTCGAGGCAAGCATGGAGGCTTGGGGTCACCATTGATACCTGGGCTCGACATTTTCCTTGCGCGTTCTGTGGATGAGACGGGAGGAACAAATGAGTGTGCCAGTCTCTGGAGTAGCTGGAGAGCTAGCCCTCTGAGCATCCTCTCCTGCAGCACTTCCAGAACCACTCAGCAGAAAGGATCCTAGCACAGCCTTTCTCTGACTGCACTAGAAACAGGCTGACCTTATTCATACTAGCCCAAACATCCACAGCCTGTCATATTCACTGGCTCAGCCTGCACTGCTCATAGGGGCTTTCTGATGTTTTGATTCCCATTCAAGGTTAGGGAGAGATAGAGTCCTTAATTGCTCCCTCCACCTCTGCCCTTTTGATGCCCACTATTGGGGCTTATCCTGCTGAGCAGGATCAGGAAAACTAATGAAAAATGTTTGAGCAGTCTCTGACTCCCTCTTTCACAGGGTGCCAGCAGTCCTCAGAGTCACAGACCAGCTCTCAAGAATCTGTGCACCAGGGCTGGAGAGATGGCTCGGTGGTGAAGAGCACTGGTCATTCTCCTAGAGGACCCAGATTCAATTGCCAGCACCTACATAGCACCTCACAACTGTCTGTAACTCTAGTTCCAGGGAAATCTGACATCTTCACACCAAATGCACATAAAATAAATTGCCTGGTGGTGGTGGCACACGCCTTTAACCCCAGCACTCGGGAGGCAGAGGCAGTTGGATCTCTGCGAGTTTGATGCCAGGCTGGTCTACATGAGCTAGTTCCAGGACAGCTAGGACTGCTACACAGAGAAACCCTGTCTCAAAAAACCAATATATATAAAAGAATCTGAGCACCTATAGTAAACTCTGGAATGCAGGCATCTTCCCATAGTTGATTGCAGTAGCAGTAGAGTGATACCTATACACATGCTTTTTTATATTTAAAAAAATGAAAAATTTCTGTGTATAAGTGTTTTGTTTGCATGTATGTATATGTATCAATGGATGCCTGGCATCTGTGGAAGCCAGAAGAGGGCATCAGATCTCCTGGAACTAGAGTTACAGGCCCCCAGGTCCTCTGTGAAAGTGGCAGGTACTCCTAACCGCTGAGTCACCTCTTTAGCCCTGCTGGACACGTGCTCTTTAATCCTCCACCCGACCCAGAGGATGGTACTGTGCTATCTGTTGTACAAACAAGGAAGTGGAGGCCAAGGCCAAGGCCAAGTGAACTGCTTGTTTGAGGTCAGGGCCAGTAGTTAAGTAATTCAGCTAAAGTTTGGGCCAGAGCTGGAGGAGGAAAGTCATGTGGCAGGCCAGGGTCACCTGCCCATAAAGCAGGTCCGAGTCACTACTCATCTCAGCTCCCCTCAGATTCCCAGGGCTGCAACCGGGTGGCAGAGGGCATCGTGAATGGACAGCATGGAGGGAGGGACAAAGAGAACCTCACAATGCCATATGCATTTGCCCTGCATTCCAGATAGAAATATGACCACCACTACCCAACATCCATAAAAGATGTGCTTTTTCCATGGGTTTCACTTACAGATTCAAATTTGGACACTCTGGAGTTCAAATGGCCACTACTTTTTTTGTTTGTTTGTTTTTGAGACAGGGTTTCTATGTGCAACAGCCTTAGCTGTTCTGGAACTCACTCTGTGGACCAGGCTGGCCTCAAACTCACCTGCCTCTGCCTCCAGGGTGCTGAGATTAAAGGTGTGTGCCACCACTGCCCAACCCCTACTTTGAATGTGTGTTCTTGGCTAGCCACTGGTGACTCTATTTCCTCAACATGAAATCTGGGAGGTGACACCACAGACTCTCTCCTGTGAGAGGGTTTTACAATGTATAATAGGGTAAGGGGCTTGGATGTTTTTTCTGAGTTCCAGAGCTGACCCAAGGGCAAGTCATAATCTCCTTTCTTGTATGTATGTGTGTTTCTAGAACTGAACTGGATCCACATGTGAGTTGTTAACTTCCTGCCCTACAATCTCAGAGGAGTCAGCAAAAGTTTCCTCAGGTCCTCTGTTATACCTGGTCCTATGTTATACATTATACCTTCATACATGATTTCAGTGGGTCATAGCCTCACCAGGGAATCTTGCACAATACCAAGGGATGCACAAGGAGGCTACCTAAGGGGTGGGCACTGGAATATGCACACCCTCAGAAGAGAAGGACTCATGTTAGGCTGAGACCCTTTTCTGGAGCTGCAGAGCCAAGCTGGCCACTCATGTTTACAATCTGGCTTGACACAAAAGAGAGTTGATGAGAACCACCAGGATGGATTCCTCCCTCTGCTTTATAGCACTATCTCATTGACTTTCTATACTGCAAGGTGATCTGTGCCAGTGTCGCACCTCTGGGGAGGGGGAAAGCCCTGGACTGGAGTTTCCCCAGAGCATGGTCCTCATGATCCATCACCTAGCTCTGTGTCTAAGGATGGCCATTGGCAATCCACCCCAGGCCCTTAGTGCTATTTCCCTATTACTCCCCTCCTCAGTGTCTATGGGACCTGGGTAGTGGGCCAGTTTTTCCCTGAGGGAGGTTTTCAACCTTTGGCTGCTCTTCTGTGCTCAAGAACAGGCAGTAGCAGCTACACAAAAGCTAGTAGGACAGTAGCTATTTCTCCCCAAATGCACCCTGGAACGACCGCATACTTTAGTTTCACAGAAAACACCTTTGTATAGCCACTATTGTTACTCAGTCTTTATACAACGAGCCTGAGGCTCTGAGGAGTTACAGTTGTGTGCCATGGCAAGGGGAGTCCAAAGTGTGGTCACTCCCGTTCCCTTAGAGCAATACAGGGAAGGGTCCTGTTGCAGGACAGCAGCATTTATGATGGGAAAAGATGAGGTTCTTTCTTGACTGCTTCAGTTCTTGTTCAGCACCACCCACATTCTTGGGAACTGTGCTGAAGATGGAGAGACAGCACCAGCCAGAATACCCACCACATCCCTGATTCACAGTCTATGCCTAGACCGCCGCCCATCTAACCTCAGCCACTAGGCGCAGAACCAGCGCTCTCGGAGCCCCGAGAACAGCACCATGGACAGCTCCCGCGCTCATTGGGGTCAGCTGGGCGTACTGCACCACAGACAGTGAAGCGGAGGAGGGGTGATCGGTGGCCCTGGCAAACCCAGATCCACAGGAAGAGGCAGGGGGAGAAGCCGCCCGCTTGGCTAGGATCTGGAGGAGGCTGCGGAGGCGGTGCCAGGGGAGAAATAATCCAAGAGCTGTGCCGATTTAGGCTGAAAATGCTCCCAGCCGCGGGTGTGCACGTGGAGTGCCTGAGTTGCTGGGGGTGTGTGGGGGGAGATGCACGTGGATGCCCCGGGCATTTGCAGGGCTCCTTCCTGTCCCTTGCTGCAGCTCTAGAACTCACGTTTGCAGAAGCACACGATCCCTTCCTACCTTCCAGACTTACATCAAGTAAGTGAAACCAGGCCAGACTCTGTCTAAATCCCCCATCCAGGTCCCTGCCCTTGGTTGGAAGTTACAGAGGCAATCCTGCTGCTCCCCAGCTTTAGGATTAGGGGGTTCTCACTGCTTCTTCCACTTGTGGCAAGAACCAAGCCCAAGCACCCCCTGTTCTGTGGTTCAAAACTGGGAGAAGTTACACCTGGGCCCAAGGAAGGGCTGAGGCTTTCAGAGAAAGCTGTGCACATAGGGAAACAAGAGGTTACTGATGGGCTCCAGCAAGGATCCCTCTACCCAGCCCTGTTCTCTAGCCAGAGGGTGACATAGGGCCTGCTCCCAGGTATTAGAGAGACAGGATTTCATCATGTAGCCAAGGCTGGCCTTGTATTTGCACCACTCCTGCGACCTGACATGCTGGGATCACAGATATGTACAGTTAGAGCCCCTTTTTCATTCTGCAACTCATCTCTCCACCCAGGGTGGCTCCCGTTGCCTGTCTGGAGTTGCCTGCTAGAAGGAGGATGGATCAGTGGCCAGGTCACCCAGCCTGCCTCTCCCTCCCAGGCGAGCATCTTAGGTGCTAATACTGGGGAGAGGTCTTCTGGAATGATGACTGAACTGCACTCAGCTGCAGGCCCAGTGTGTCCAGTGCTCGGTTTAGAGTGAGATTCTGGGTCAGCTCTAGGCTGCATTGGAGCTTGGGGTCCCTGAGTCTATCCTAGGCTAGGAGGAGACAGAGATGACTTCCTCAGCTGCCATGTCCTCATCATCCCAAGCCTCATGGAGGTACTCCAGCTGACTGTGGCTTTTTGTCTCCCTAGAGGACTCACTGTGAGCATAAGGAATACAGTGGGCACAACAGGGCTCCTGGGAAGGTTCCAGTACTTGGAGATTTCCGGATTAACAAGGTGCTGAGCCACAAGGACTTGCCTCTTCTGTGTATCCAACTATTGGACCCCAGGACCCGAGTAACCCCACAGCCTTACCTCCAGTCCCGACTTCTTGCCCAGCCAGGCCTTTGTCCTCCATTCCTTTCCTCCTATTCCCCATCACCTGACCAAATGGTGACCCCTGCTTGTTCCACAGACTTTCTCAGCTGCTGCTCCCACAGCTAGCATCCTAGTATTCAGAGTGTCACCCATCACAGGGATTGTCCTCACTATCTCTGTCTTTTCCCTTAGCCTGGTAACTCCTTGAGGACAAATGGTACCATGCCTGTGTGGTTTCTGGGTCCTGCTGAAGGAAGGAACAAGAACCAGTCACCCAAACTGCTAGGGGTGCAGCTGCCAGAACTTCAGAGTCTTGGCTAGTCTGTGGGGCAGGAGTAGCTCGAGAACTTAACGTACAACTGGTCAGTATTTCTAGGGAAGGAACTAGATTGTGTCAGCACCTGGCTCCCCAGTTCCTGTGAGCTTGAGGTGAAGATACTGGGGAAGAGGAGTTCTTGCAGCTCTTTTTTTTGGCTAAGTCCCCCTCTGAAGTTTCATGGCTAAAGAATACGGCTGCCTGTCCCCCTAAATCTGGCCTGACCCTGGAAGAGACAGGAACCACCGAGATGATGGGAAGAAGGCAGCCCTGTCCTCCTAGCAGCCCCTGCCTCATTACTGTCTGGAGCACCATTGCGGAAAACAAGGCTCAGAGATGAATCTTTCGGAAGCTGCATAAATGCGCAACTTGTCTCAAGACCCCAGCGTTTTCTGATTCCCAAACCCTCAGACCAGGAACACGTCCATTGCATTTTGCCTCTCTTTTTTTCTGCCTCACTGGGTCCTGTGTCTTCCTGTGATCTGGCTAGTGGTCTCTGCACATAGTTCTCATCCAGTGGGGTCTCTAACCCTGAAGTCCTAAAGATTGCAAAGTACACACCCACCAATATCCCACCCCTCACAGCTATCAGTCTAGGGGCTCGCCCCCCCATCTCCGACACAGTCATCTCTGTGAGCACCAGGCCAGGATAGAGGCCACCTTGGATGCTGGTGCCTGCCCTCATAGAACCTGCCCTGATCAGTTCCTCATGCTTGGGAAAAACAACCCAAGTACTCATAGCCAGCTCAGTCTGTGGCGGTAGCCCCAGGGACTGGGGTGACAAGCAGGGTAGCTGGGATTGGGGGCACAGTGCAGGCAACATGACCAGTGACATGGCTGTGACTCAGGGACATTCACAGACCTGCCACTTTGCACGTGTCAACAGCAGCATCTCCTTCCACCCCCCTGCTGAAGCAGCCTCCAGGGGATGTGCCAGGGATTTGGGGATGGGGAGACCCCTGGCCCAGGAAGTACATAGGCCTTGAGAAGAACCCACATTGATTCTCCAGCACACTGAGGCTCTGCGACCAAGCTAAGGGCAAATGGCCACGAGGCACTGAGGTTTTAGCTTATTAGGTCTCTCCTGTTCTGCAGAATATGAGACCTCCAAGAGGTAGGCCCGAGGATCCTTTAGACACCTGCCAACGCAGCCCAGCTGCATTCTTTGCAACTCGTTTGGCCATTGAACCACTAGCAGGGAAGGTTTAGGGCCACTCACTGGCCTACCAGACCTTGCTTTGTTGCCACCACCACCCTTCCTTGTGCCAGTCCTGGAAGGTACATCAGTGACTCCCACAGGTGAGGACAGTTGAACGGTGCCAGCCAGAAGCCCCTTCCCCTGTTTCTGCGATCCACCTGGCTCAACCTCTCAGGGCTTCCTGGGTCTAGATCCCTTGCTTTAACCTCAACAATGGGAGGAGACAGGACCCATTCAGGTGTCAGAAAGTGAGAATTTGGGTGAAGGGGTGAGTGTATATGTATCCAGGACTCAAGGGAACGGGGGGGGGGGGCTGGGGAGTCAAGAAGTGAGGGTTGCAGGAAATGGGGCAGCCGGATTCTGGGGTATCTCAGTACCACCCATGTTTTCAACCTTGAATCTCCCTCTCTCTCATCATAATGGCTCCCAGTCCAGCTCTCAGACCACTTCTAGGCAGGACAGCCAGGCTCCAGGCCCCAGCAGGTTTGTGACCTCATCTAGGCAGCCCCCAATCTTTCAGGCTCTCTTCCCAACCCCCACCTTCTGCTCTTAGGCTCCTGTCCAGCACCTCATCAAAGTGATGGTCTGGAAGAGAGGGTCCTGTGTCCAAAGGGACACCAGAGAGGCCTGAACAGACCCTGGTCAGTGGGCCATGGTACAAGATGGCAGGAGGGAGCAGGTGAAGTGGCATCTGCCATCTGCTCCTGGGAGGTCAGCTGCTGGCTCAGGCTGGGAGGGGCTAGCAGGAGGGCTGGTAGGCCAGATCCAGGCCTCTACAGTGCAGCCTTCTCTCCTGGGATAAAGGGCGGGGAAGATCCCCCATTGACCTAACATCCCAGAAGGACATGGAAGCCCTGCTCAGCAATCTCAGGGTACCCAGTTCCCATTTTGAAGCTTTCCAACCTTGGCCAAGGCCCATTTCCTTCTCCAGAACCAAAGACATGCCAGCCCACTCCTTCTGCCTCCCTGTGGGCGGCAGTTCTATACCAGCTCATGTCCAGAAGGTGTCCAAGGCCCCTAGGCCACATATCCACATGGCTCCTCCCGTTTAATTGTATCAACACCTGTCACGTCCTCTAGTCCGCCCAAGGCTCACAGAGCTGGAGTGGGGAGAGCCTAGAGCCAAGCCAGAAGGAGTGGGGGCTGACTGCCTGCAATTCCGCGTCCTCGCAGTCACCGTGCTTCCTCTCAAGCAGTTCCGTGGTACCTGACTGCCTTGCGGGTGGAGAACGGGGTGCGATCAGGCCGGCTGCTGGGGTTAGGGGCTGTGGAACGACCGGTTGGCCTAGCGGCCGGAGGATGAGGTGGGGAAGGGGCTGCGATTACGTAAGCCCTGCTCAGGCGGCGGCGGCCGCGGCGCAGTCCCAAGTCCCCACCCCGCCCCCTCCTCATTGTAGCCTCCGCGGAGGCAGTGGCTCGACCTGGACCCTCCCCTCCCCGCAGCCTGGCCGCGCGCGCACACACCTTACCTCGGCCAGGGCTTCTGGCTCATGCCACGCTGTCCGCCGGGCGACCTCGCGTCATGGGGAGCCCAGCACCAGAGCCGCCAAACGCGGAGGCGGCCGAGGTGCTGGACTGGCTAGCAGGGCCCGACTGCGCCCCGCGCCCGGCGCTCCGCGCCAGGGCCCTCTCGGCAGAGCCCAGAGCGAAGCTCCCCGGTGGGAGAGGATCTGCCGCCCTGAGCCTCCCACCGGGGAGGCTGAGGCTGTGCCCAGATAAATAAGGCCGCTTTGCAGGGAGCCCGGCGGGCGCCTCCTCCCTCCCCTTGCCCTCCTCCCCGCGCTCCTCCTCCGCGCTCCTCCCCGCGCTCCTCCGCGGCCGCCGCCGGCGCCGCGCGTGCCCCCCGCCCGGCCCTAAGAGCCGCGCCCTCGCGCGCTCCCGGCGTCCGGACCAATCCCGGCTCTCGAGCCGGGCTGAGGTGTCGAGAATCCTGAGCCCCGCCCCGCTTCGCGCAGCGCGCTCCCGGTGCGGTACCGACGGGCACGCGCCAAGTACCAGCGCCCGCTCGGAGACCGGTGCTGGCACAATAACAAACCCCGCAGGCCGCGCGTCCGGGAGGACTTTCGATGGGAAACAGGGCGCGCTGCCGAAGAGCAGCTTAGAGTGACCCTTCTGCACCAAGCGGTGGCAACCCAGAATCCCGCCCGCTGAAGAGAACTGGGGTCCTTGGCGCGAGCGTTTGGCAGTAGGGTTCCGGATTCTACGCAGATGCAGACGGCCCTATGTGTTCTTGCTTGGACTGCCACCTGCGAGGGCGAGGAAAGGGAGGCCCTGTGGAGACACCAGCACGGTCGCACCCCTACACACACACACACACACACACACACACACACACACATACACACATACACACACACACACACACATACACACACACACACACACACACACACACACACACACACACACACACCTTCCGCATGGCGCAGGGCAAGCCTCTGGGATCTCATTTCCTTTCTGTTCCTGCTGCTGAAGAATCTCCCTTGGTGGTGACATAGTCACACACCTGGAGAAACCTGCAAGCAGATGACGAAAACGAGCGTCAATGAAAACACATGACAGTGTAGAGATAGTGGGAAGGGGTTACTTCTAAGAATGCAACAAACGATCTGAGACGCCCTCCTCCCCAGGGCAGGAAACAGAAATGGTTCAAGAAGGGGTGTGCAAAGATCCTAAGGCCTTGAGTTCCGCAGGTTCCCTCTGGAATGAAGTGGAGGTTGGGTGGTAGAAGCCCGAATGGCCCCAGACAAGTGGTTCGTATGGAGGACCCTGTAAAGGTTGCTGGCTGGATAGCCGGCCTCCCTGTTAATGGGATTCTAATCTGGGGTCTCTGGGGAGCAGGGATAACAGATGTGGGGACAATAGAGTAGCGTCTTGAAAGGAGGGGCTACAGGGTGAAGTGTTCTCAAATGAGACCAACTGGTGTTGGGAAACATGGCCTCGTGGGACTGTGAGAAAGGGAAGTAAAGTGGATCCCGGCTGGTGTGCACATGTGTGTGCATGTGTGTGTGTGCATTTATGTGTGCATATAATGTGTGGGCAGGTGCCTATAGAGATCAGAAAACAACCTAAGTTGTTCCTTAGGTGCGCTCTCTCTCTCTCTCTCTCTCTCTCTCTCTCTCTCTCTCTCTCTCTCTCTGTGTGTGTGTGTGTGTGTGTATGGGTGTGTGTGTGTGTGTGCGTGCATGCATGGAGATCCGCCTGTGCCTCCCAAGTGCTGGGATTAAAGTGTGAGCTGCCATTGCCCAGCTTTTAGGCCAGAAGAGGGCACCAGATCTCATTATAGGTGGTTGTGAGAGCCACCATGTGGTTGCTAGGAATTGAACTCAGGACCTCTGGAAGAGTAGTCAGTGCTCTTAACCGCTGAGCCATCCATCTCTCCAGCCCATTACCCTGTTTTTTGAAACAGGGTCTCTCATTGAACTTGAGGCTCACCATTTATGTTAGACCGACTGATCTGCAGGTCTTCAGGATCCCCATCTGCCCTTCAGTGCTGGGGTTATCAGCAGGTACTTTCCCCTAGCCCATCATCATCTCCCCCCCCCCTCTCTCTCTCTGTGTGTGTGTGTGTGTGGTCACTGGCTTGGAGCTGACCAAGTAAGCTAGGCTGGCTCGTCACTGAACTCCAAGGATAAGCCTGTGTTTTCCTTTCCAGTACTGAGCATACAGTCAGTCACATGTCACAAAGTTCAGTTTTTTATTTTTTTATTTTATTTTTTTTGGTTTTTCGAGACAGGGTTTCTCTGTAGCTTTGGAGCCTGTCCTGGAACTAGCTCTTGTAGACCAGGCTGGTCTCGAACTCACAGAGATCCGCCTGCCTCTGCCTCCCGAGTGCTGGAATTAAAGGCGTGCGCCACCACCGCCCGGCAGTTCAGTTTTTAAAAAAGATTTATTTATTTATTATGTATACAACATTCTGCCACCATGTATGCCTGCACGCCAGAAGAGGGTGACAGATCTCATTACAGAGGGTTGTGAGCCACCATGTGGTTGATGGGAATTGAACTCAGGACCTTTGGAAGAGCAGCCAGCGCTCTTAACCACTGAGCCATCTCTCCAGCCCCCCAGTTTTTTGTTTTTAAATTTTTAAAATTTGGATCCAGAGATCAAACTCAGGACCTTGTGCTCACAAGACAAACACTTTATTAACTGACTTCTCTCCAAGGCCCTGGCTGGTTTTTGAACATGGTGGATCACTGTTCTTCTAGTGGGGCCTTGAGTCCAGCTTGCCATAGCCAGGACAGGGCAGGCAACTGTATGGCTGGGACTGGAGTGTCACCATCTTGCCTGGATATGGATCAAAGAAGGCGTATTGGCATGGGACAGAGGCGAGTGTAGACACTGAGCCATCAGAGGGTGTCCTTCCCACTCATCTAGTCATTGTCCTTGGACAGGTAGCCAGCGGGTGGCAGGAGGGGACCTTGGGCAGAGGATGTTGTGCCTTGGCTTGGGCTTTATGACGAACACATGAAGGGTTTGAGGGAGGCCTAGGCACACAGTGGCCCTGGAGCGGGTCCCATAAAGTGGCCCTGTTTTTGAGAAAACAACAATGAGGACACTTAGGAGATTACTGAATCCTGGTCTGATGGGGCCTCTCCTGCCCCCCCCCCCCATCAAGGGACCCACCTGTTTCCCTCTACCTCTGCCATCCTCCCCAGGTCAGGCACCTGTTTTTCTCCTTCATGGCATCAGCAGCTTCCTCCTTACTGGTTTCTCTCGCCCCCTGCCCTGTTTCCCCCAGGGTTCCCAGGGGTCAGTTGGCATGCAGTAAGAGTCCATCTCTCCTAGGCTGCTCTCTTCTCTACTGTAGCCTGGAAGACCCTGGCTCCTAGGGCTCTGTACCGGCCAGGAGTGTACAACCCTCATCTGCAGCTCCTCTCTCACCTGGCACCTCACCTGGAGCAGCCTCTTGTCACCTGCCCCTGAATGAATTTATTTGACTTTCAGACTTGGCAGTCCTTCCTAGGAACTTCCATTTCTACATCTGCCCACAACATCAAAATCCTCCTCGTCTCAGCCTGGGCCTACTGACTCTCTGATGGTACAGTTACAGTGGGCTGGTGGCTCGCAGAACCCCTAAAGGGCCAAGGTGGGGTTCCCTGGGCACTCAGCAGAGCACAGGGGAGGTGCACACATACACATGTGGTCAGGGAGGATAGGGAAACTGGCTTTTGAAGCATCCTCCATCAAAGATTCCTGCTCGCTTTTGGAGAGCAGCTTGTGTCCTGAGAGAAGTATAGCAGACAAGGTCCAACTGGCTGTATGTGTGACTTTTCATCTCTTTGAAGAATATGAGGTAGTCTGTGGGACCAGTTTAACCACGATGCTCTCTTCCTGGGTTAGTCTTAAGGGACCGATATGGGAGCATCTATGAACTTGGCTCCTAAGGACACATGGAGTGTCTCTCAGTGGAGCACCCCTCAAGTGAAACACCCTCACCTGGAGGACCCCTCACTTGAAACACTCTCAATTGGATCATCTTTTAATTGAAATATAATTAACTGGAGCGGCCCTCATGAGGAGTGTTCACATCTGGAGCATTCTCAAGTTAAGCGTCCTCACCTGGAGGACCCCTCATTTGGAATACCCTCCACCGGAACACCTTTAAACCAAAACACATTTAACTGGAGAACCTCTCACCTGCAGCACTCTCCGTGGGAGCACTCACCACCTGGAACACTTCTGGCTTGGAGCACCCCTCTTTGGAGACATCCCTCATCTAAAACCACCTCCACCATCATTACCCTTACCTGGATGTCAGAGCACAGAGGATTGTCTCCTGTCTAGACTGCTGGGGTCCAGCTCTACAGTGATGGGGGACTCTGTGGGCCCAGGACTGCTGGCACATTTGGCTCAGAGACAGAGGGCTGAGGGAGCACCAGGGGACCACTCCCTGGGCCTAGAATGATGGCTCTATGCCTGCTCTAAGTCTCGTCACAAGAGCTCCTCAGGCATGTCCTTACGAGGCTCTCGTGCTCCAGAGACACATGGCTTGGTCACATCCTCCTCAGGCCGTTCCCTTCACTGAACACCTTCTGGGAAATGTGACTGGGTTCTAAGGAGGAATGCCTTGAATATTTTAGCACAGTACCGGTGGTGAGCAACCCCCTCAAGGACAAAGTGAGTCATCCTGGGGCTAGATAGGAACTTGGTGCCTCTGATCTTCTGTGCCCTCTTTTCCTACCTCTCCCTCCTTCACTTACCCCGTGCCCTTTTTCATTCTTCTTCCTTTCCCAACCTGTACCCCTGGGCCCTCCTTTTCCTCCACCCTGTCCCTGCCCAGAGTCAGAGACTCAAGAGCACCGGAGAGAAGCAGGTGGGACAGCTGTCGTCCGACTGCCCAGATGACAGGGTGAGGGCACCAAGGTTCTCTGGTGGCCTCTGCTCTGGCCTGGCCCGCCCCCTGTCAAGGCTGAGGATGACTCAGGGCTCAGCTGTCACCTCAGCAGCACGCGTTGCGTCGCCTAGTGATGGCTGTCTCCCAGCAACGGTCGTCTCCTAGCAATGGGATATTTTCCCCTGGCCCTGGCTGGAGCCAGTGGCTATTTTTAGCTCAGCTTCAAATCAATCAGCAGCTGCATTTTGGGCTCCTCAGGAGATGCAAGGTGTTGCAAGGTGGTCTTCTCAGCAAATAAAAAAAAAAAAAACACAGAGATAGAAATCGTAAAGCTTGCCCCCTTGAAGTGCTAAGCTGAAGGTGGATGCAGTCAGATCTCATGGGAATGGGTGGGCACTCGAGACTGCTTGGAAGCTGGCAGCTATGATTACGTCCTGGATGATGACTGAATCACCCTGAAGCTGCCAAGGTCCAGCTGGGTACAGTAACCAAAGGCAGTGCTCACAGTAGGAGCCGCTGGTACTCTTTCCTGGGTCCCCGATATCCCCTGCTCATCGGTTGTAGGAACTATCTTCTTTATTCACACCCAGCAGCCCCATCCATGCTCAATTCTAGTTGTAAGGGTCTTGGTGCCGCCACAGGTTTAGCTAGTGACAAAGAAAGCGTCTCTGGCCAGCTACATCTAGTCCCCACATGGCTTCAAGTGAAATTTGAGATCTGTGAAGAAAGGAAGTCTTGAGCAGGCGGGAAACTTATCGTCCTTTCTAGTTTTTCTCACAAGATCAGGAAGAAACCTAATTTCATCCACTCCCAGTAGTAGACCTACTGGGAGCTGATCCTGCCATTTTTTTTTTCAATTTATTTATTCTATATACAGTGCTTTGCCTGCATGTATCCCTGCAGGCCAGAAGATGGCACCAGATCTCATTACAGGTGGTTGTGAGCCACCATGTGGTTGCTGGGAATTGAACTCAGGACCTCTAGGAGAGCAGTCAGTGCTTTTTACTACCGAGTCATCTTTCCAGCCTGAACATGCTATCATTCCCACTTAAATTTTGTGGTTGTGTTTGTTTAAAGCCCTATGGTCCTGGGGCCATAGTCTCTCTAACCTGTCAGTTCTCCTCACTTGAATCTCTTTCCCAAATTGCCTCATTAGATGGCCCACTCACTGTGAGTCAACTGCATGTCTGCCATCAGCTCTCCTGTTGGATGTTGGTGCTGCCTGTCCTCTGCTCTGCTCAGCGTCCAGCACACTGTGGATATACCATCAATGTTCTCAACCTGCAAAGGCCCGTGTTACAGGGACAGCCGTGGCTGGAGGTGGGCAGGCTGAGCGGTGACAGCTGAGGCCTCTGCTGCTACCCACTGCATCCCATGAGGTGCAGTACAAGGCCCTGGGGAAGCCAGGACAGGAAAAAGCTCTCAGGATGGTTTCCAGCTTGGACAACCCTTGTGATGGCTACTCTTGGTTGTCAACACGCTTGGGAAGAGAGAACCTCAACTGAGAAATTTCCTCCATCAGATTGGCTTGTAGGCGTGTCTTTGAGGCATTTCCCTATTTTCTGAGCATCTCTCTCTCTCTCTCTCTCTCTCTCTCTCTCTTTCTCTCTCTCTGTGTGTGTAACAATAATAATAAAAAGAGGCTTTTTTGTTGTTGTTTGAGACAGGGTTTTTCTGTGTAGCCTTGGCTATCCTGGAACTCACTCTGTAGACCAGGCTGGCCCTGAACTCAGAGATCCATCTGAAAAGGCATTTTCTTAATTGCTAATTGATATAGGAGGACCCAGCTCACTGTGGGAGGTGCCAGTGTTGGGTGGGTGGGCAAGCCAGGAAGAGTAGGCAATAGGTAGCATTAGGATGATCTCTACCTCAATGACTGCCTCCAGCTCCCTGTGTTCAGTTCCTGCCCTGGCTTCCTTCATTAGTAGACTGTGACAAGGACGTATAAGTCAATTAAACTTTTTACGTCCCGAGTTTGTTTTGGTCAGTGTTTTACCAGAGCAACATAAAGTAATTAGAAAACCACCTTTGGGTCAAAGGTTTTGAGATGCTGCATACTGTTGTCTAAAGCCAGGCAAACTAGCAGCATGGAGCAATTCCTTGTAGGGTCTCTGCAGTCTTCTGCATGAGGCCACAAGTTTCCATGCACCATTTCCCAACTTTTTGAAGTACATCTTTGTTTGACTTGAGTTCCTTCTGTGGATTTTGTTCTGGCTTTGTTCTTAAGGTAAGAGCACTAAACTTTAAGACACTCAAGGAAACCCCCAAGCTGAGCATATGTCAGAGTTATCTGAGATTTGAGATGTCCTTATTTCTCTGTTTGCTCATTTACTCTGGGTATCTATCTACATGCACCTGTACTAGGTATGTTGGATTATGAGGCTAGTCATTGCTTTCTGGGATCTATGTCCATGGGCATCAGCGTTCTGGTAGCTAATGATGCTCAGTGTCATTTTCCTTGACAGTTGTGAGAAGCCACGCCTGTCCTGCTCTTCTCCCCTAGTGATAGAATCATTGGTATGTTGTTTAGAGATAAAGATGGGGAAGGATAAGTCTAATGCAGAGGTTCAGGTCAGATGAGAACTTCTTTCAGACCAGGTTACGCCTTTGGAATCCCTCTTATCGCTAGGACTCTAGCTGTTTCTCTATTTTTTTTTTTTTCTTTTTTTCCTCATGGTTTATTTTTTTTTATATTTAAAAATTTCCATCTCCTTCCCTCCTCCTCCCCCCTCCCTCCCCTCCTTCTCCCCTTTCTCTCCCCTCCTTCTCCCCCTTCCCTCCCCTCCCCTCCACCCATTCCTCCCCTCCCTCCCTCTCAAGGCCAAGGAGCCATCAGGGTTCCCCACTCTATGCTAAGACCAAGGTCCTCCCAACTCCCCCCAGGTCCAGTGGTTTGGACCGTTACTCTTTGTGGACCATGAAAGCGCATGGGGCGCTAAGCTCATCTTTCCTTGTATCCAGCAGTGACCATGCTGGCGACAGATGGGGAAGGTGACTGAGCCCCACATTGGAGCACTGGACTGAGCTCCCAAGGTCCCGATGAGGAGCAGAAGGAGCGAGAACATGAGGGAGAAAGTCAGGAACGAGAGGGGTGCGTTCACTCATGGAGACGGTGGGACAGAACTAATGGGAGATCACCAACTCCAGTTGGAATGGGACTGATGGATCATGCGACCAAACCCGTCTCTCTGAGTGTGGCCAACAGCGGGGGCTGACTGAGAAGCAAAGGACAATGGCTCTGGGCTCTGATTCTTCTTCATGGACGGGCTCTGTGGGAGCCTTCTCAGCTTGGTCGATCACCTAGCTGTTTCTCTAGAAGAAGTTTAGGGTAGGAAGCCAAGTCCCTGAAACTGGCTTGCTCATGCTCCATATCACCATTAGAGGGCGCCTGCAGACTGCTATCTGCCTCAGAGGCTTGTGCTGAGGAGACCGCCAAAGAAGGACCAAAGTGCTTAGGCCTGGACATCCACGGTTGACCCAGGTGTCCTGTGTCTTTCTGTAAATGTCTTGGCATCTGCTATACTTTCATCAGGCTGAGTGATTTTTTTAATTGAAATTTTATTATGATTTATTTTTTACTCTGGTGTATGTATGTGTGTGTGGCCATAATGCACATGCATGCAAGTGCTGTGCCTGTGGAGACAAGAGTCATCTAATCCCCTGAAGCTGGAGTTACATGCTGTTGTGATCCTCTTCATATGGATGCTGGGAACACAACTCAGGTCTTCTGCAATTGAAGTAATGTGTTTTTAATTACTGAGCCATTTCTCCAGTCCATTTTATTTTAGTATTGTTTGTTTTGAGACAGTGTTTCTCTGTTGCTTTGGAGCCTGTTATGGAACTTGTTCTGTAGGTCAGACTGGCCTTGAACTCACAGAGACGCCTCTGCCTCCCAAGTGCTGGGATTAAAGGTGTGCACCACCACCGCTAGCTATTTAATGTTTCTTACAGGACACACACACACACACACACACACACACACACATCAAGAAGGCTCTGGTCACTTTCACCTTTGACTATTATAATACTTTCTTTTGACCCCCCCCCCCTTGCCTGGAGCAAGAAGTCAGCTGCACCACTTATTAGTCTGAGAGGGCCTTGGAGTCAAGGACAGTGTTTCCAAGCCCTTCCAGAAGATGATCCCAACATGAGACCACTGGGTCTCATCTGTCCCTGAGTCCAGGTCCTGGCCAACTGGAGGGTTTCAAAAGGAACCAGGAGGACAGCGGATACAGAGGTAGAGTCCTGGAGTTGGAAAAGAGACCCTCAAGGACTTCCAAGGCTTCCCTCTGACTTCAGTCCCCTCAGCCCTTCCAAAGAAGCGCTTCTCTTTGGTGGGGGGGGGGGGGTTCAGATTGTGTTTGTTTTTGTTTTTTGCTTTTCCTTCTAGGAGGGTCCCAGGTAGCCCAGACAGACATTCAACGCACTACACAGGCACTATGTTCAAGGATGACCTTGAACATCTGCTCTCCAGCTCTCCTCCCTCTACTTCCTGAGTGCTGCGATTACAGGCACCACCCACTACAATCAGTTTAACATTATTATGAAGATCAAACCTAGGGTTTCATGCCTCAGTGGCAGGCACTGTACAACCTTGCTCTATCCCCAGGCCTCCTGACTGTCTTTGAGACTCTGTTTCGGTTCCTCTGTGGCAAGGGCAAGTAATTCCAGGCTTTGCTTCCAGTCTGTGGATCCCCAGGCAGGTCTCCAGAGTGACAGAGTTTTTCATGGTATTTATTTAATGTGCAGGTGGGTCTGAAAAAGTATAGTACAGAAGGCGGCCCTCCCTGCCACGCTGTTCCATCCATAGCTAGCCGGTGCTCTTCCTCTTCCCCAAATTCAAGGCTTGGCTTAGTTCCATCACGCAGGCCCTAGGCTAATCAGGACCCTCTGTACCTTCCCTTATGGGATGTAGGGACACTGGGGTTCTAATTCCTCTTCCCCTGAGTACCAGCAGCAGGGTACTAGTGTTCAGATGTTGGCTGCAGAGTCCACTCGCTCTCTCAGGAAGGGACAATCCTACTGATGTCCAGTGAAGGCCAAATGAACTGAGCAGCCTTCCAGGTTCTAGTCGACAGCCACTCCCACCCACTCGCCAAAGGTTCCAGGGTACTAGGGATTGCCCAAAGGGGAGAGAAGAACGCTACTTACTCCATCCCAGCCCTGGACCGCGCTCCCGCCTTCAGTCCGCCCCGCCCCTACAAGGGCACTGCAATTGGCGGAAAGTTCTGGGGTTTGTGGCGATTGGCCCGAGAGCAAAGGCCCCGCCCCCATAGTCCGGGTTGCTCAAAGGGGTTTGCGCAGAGGGGTCGCCGGTTGTGGGGACGCGCCGGGCCTGGCGGCCGCACCGCGAGCTACTCGCGCTGCTGCCCCGACCCTCCCGGGGCAGCAGTCCGAGGTCCCGGCGCGTCCCCGAACCATGCCGGTAGCCGTGCTTCTCTGCGCGCTATGCTGCGGCCTCCTGGCCGTCTCTGCTCGTGCCGGTTACTCCGAGGACCGCTGCAGCTGGAGGGGCAGGTATGGTCCCCAGGAGGGATTGTGGGGAGGGTTTTTTTTCATCTTGTATTGGGGGCCTCCCTCCCACTGGGAACTGAAGTGGCACAGACCTCAACGTCCTGTTCCACAGAGTGGACGCAGGTGTTGGTAGCTGCGGGAAAGGGGGTGAGCCGCCTAGGGGAACAAGGGCCACCCGCCTGAGAACCACCGTCCTGTCCTCAGCGGCTTGACCCAGGAGCCCGGCAGCGTGGGGCAGCTGACCCTGGATTGTACTAAGGGCGCTGTCGAGTGGCTGTACCCAGCCGGGGCGCTGCGCTTGACCCTGGACAGCCCCGATCCGGGCACGCGGCCCAGCATCGTCTGTCTGCGCCCGACGCGGCCCTTCGCTGGTGCCCAGGTCTTCGCTGAACGGATGGGCGGCAACCTAGAGTTGCTACTGGCCGAGGGCCCAGACCTGGCTGGCGGCCGCTGCATGCGATGGGGTCCCCGCGAGCGCCGGGCCCTTTTCCTGCAGGCCACACCACACCGCGACATCAGCCGCAGAGTTGCTGCCTTTCGTTTCGAGCTGCATGAGGACCAGCGTGCAGAAATGCCTCCCCAGGCCCAAGGTCCTGGTGTAGATGGTGAGTGACCAGACTGACTGAGAAGGTTGGTGTCTGGAAGTGGCGTTCTAACCAGTCCTTGACACCCCACTGCACAGAGGGTTCTTCCCTAACTTGACAGAGACCACTCTGTTGGAGAGTGGCTTCCAGGTCATAGGGAGGAGGATTGGGAGTGCTTCCTCCTTTTTCTCCTCCTCAGGGTTCATTTTAGGGAAAGAGCAGGAGGGAGCAAATGCAGGAGAGGCCAGCCTTGGGTCTCTGGTGTCTGGAGGGTTGGGGGAAGGAGTGTACTGGGGCAGAATCAAAGCCTATGGCCAGAGCTGTCCAGGGCTCCCTGGCCTGGTGGTGACCTCCCTCCCCTCCCCCAGCCCAGCCAACAAAAGTCCAGTGTGCCTCTTTGTCACCATGGAGACGCCTGCCCTGCCTCCCTGCAGGGCACCAGGCCCAGTGCTTTGCTCTTCTGAATCTTGCAGCCTGACCCTGCAGGGGATGGCTCTCTAACTGTTCTGTCCTAGCTGGGGAACCCCAGAACCAGAGTCCACCAGACTGTCCTGCCACCCTAGCTGGGCCTGGGAGGCAGCTCTGAGAGGTCATAGAATGTTCTTTGGCATTGGTATGAGTTTACGAGATGGATGTGCAAGAGTGTGTGTGAGGCACGGAGGTGTCCGTCAGTAGGCATGTGCCTACAGGGTGCGCCGTGACTCCTGGTGTCTTCAGGCTGTACGGTTGCTGGGAGAAAGGTTTAACCACCAGCTCTGGAGTCTTTTCCTGCTGGGAGGAGCTGTGGGCTTGTGCTGAGAGAGCACAGGCCTGGCTGATGACCTGCCTTGCATGCTAGGTGCCTGCAGGCCCTGCAGTGATGCCGAGCTCCTTCTGGCTGCGTGCACCAGTGACTTCGGTGAGTATTCCTATTGTGGGAGAGCTTAGAGTCTGCCCCACATTCCCACATGCCCGCCACTAGCCCCCGTGTCTCTTCACAGTGATCCATGGAACCATCCATGGGGTCACCCATGACATGGAGCTGCAAGAATCAGTCATCACTGTGGTGGCCACCCGTGTCATCCGCCAGACACTGCCCCTGTTCAAGGAAGAGGGCTCCGAGGGCCTGGGCCAGACCTCCATTCATACCCCGTTGCGCTGCGGTGTGCGTCCTGGCCCAGGCTCCTTCCTTTTCATGGGCTGGAGCCGATTTGGCGAAGCCTGGCTGGGCTGTGCTCCCCGCTTCCAAGAATTCAGCCGTGTCTATACAGCTGCCCTTAAAGCCCACCTCAACCCATGTGAGGTGGCACTGGACTGAGAGACCTGGGAGCAAGTCCCCGCCAGACCTTCCGCTGGGAATGGGGTGGTAGGAAGGGTGTGGCTCAGATGGCATCCTGGTACCTGCAGTGAGTTGATAGAATACTAAATAACTGGATGACACCAGCCACTGTAGACTTGGTTTTCTGTGACACACCCAACTCTGCTCCGGCCTCCCTTTACCTCTCTCCCCTCTGTTGCCCTCCTAACCCTTCTTCGCCTGCCCGCCCTGTTGACCCGGCTGACCAATGAGTCTGTTTTCCTCTAATCCAGGGTGCTTCTGGGGTGAGTGCAGAAGTGCTGAAAATCTCAAGACTTGGGCTACTTGGGGTTCTTTAGGTGGCCTGGGGGGCAAGCAGACAGACATCACTTCCCGCTCTGCATGAGGTCCGTTAGGGAGGAGTGCTGTAGTCTGGCCGTGTGCCATTCCCTTCCATGGTCGTTGTGAGCCATACAGTCATCCTTGGCCTGGTCCCGCCCTTGGGGAAGAATGAGCCCCTCTGTCCGGAGGCCCCTGCGACGTGCTGAGCATCCAGACATGGCAAAGCGCCTGCAGGGTGTGGGGTCTCCATTGCAGGATCCCGCTTGTTCGTTTCCGGCGGGATAAGTGCACAATGGGGTCTCTAAGGACTGCTTCCCGCCGCTGGCCCTATTGTTGCCGTCCCTGCCTTCCTCCTGGGCCTCTTTATTTTGTAAAGGGCTAGTGAGACCCTGGACAGACAAAGCCTGTGGCCTGAAAGCCCTTAAGTGAGGTGTGCACTAGGTTTCTCAGGCCCCAACCAAGCACATTCCTGCCACCTCTCTCTCATGGCTCTGAGAAACTGCTTCAGCTCCAGTGCTGAGTGGAGTGGAGTGAGGGTCCAGAAATGGCTTTCTGTCCTTGCATGCCCTCCCTTTAAGGCTTTCATCCATCATCAGTCCCAGTGGGCTGTTCATTCTTTGTTAGGAAACAGGCTGGGAGAGGGGCAAGGCTGGGCAGGGACCAGACATATGGTTCCTTGCTCAAGACTTTGCCAGTTGAAGGTACCTGGTGGTGGCACACCCTATATAGGCCCTGGAATGGCTACCTTGGAATGCTTATAGGCAGATAGCTTAAATCACACCTGCGTATTCTGGGGGTGGGCAGAGAGCATGCTGCCAGTACTTAGCCTGCCTGCTTATGGAGTGGGAGGGGTGATGAGGGCAAGAGATTGCTCCTGGAGAGCAGGTGATGCCATTTTCTTCCACCATCTGCCTCTGAACTGGCTTCCTGCTACTTGCTCTCATTTCCCCAAACTCCATGAAGTGCTAAGGGCTTACCCTGGCACCTTTCCTTCTGGGTGTAGGGGAAGACTGGCCAGTGGCCTCATGTTTGCTCCAGGGATCAAGTGATGAAGGCCCCCAAAGTGGAAGCAGGGACGGGGGAGTGGCATGTGGGAGCAGGTGGACTAAAATCACAGGAGCTAGCCTGGGAAAACCTGTGTGGACCAGAGGATGGGGGTGGTGGGGTGGCTCTGTGTGGGTGCCTGTGTCAGGTAGAGTTGCCAGCGCTTTTCTGGGCGCTTTAGGCAGGAGCAGCAGACAAGAATAGCTGTGCTCAAGCAACCCTGTCTAGAATTCAGTGTGTGGGAGGGGGAACGCCACGCTCCAGTTCTCCCAGTGGCCAGATTCTTAGCTGGGTAGAGCAGAGCCTCTCTCCACAGACTACGCATGCTCCTGCTGCCTTGGGACACCCGTCCTCCAGATTGTTTTGGAGGAAAACACTGCACCTGGGGGACAGGGTGGTGGTCTCCGGCACGCTCAGTTTGGAAGTCATCACGGTCTCTACTAGAGATAGTTGAGGAGAATCAGGCCAGGACTGTGCATAGACAAGGAGGAACTGACATTCACGGCCATTTGGCTTTAATGTGGGTGGTTGGGGTCCGACAGATTGACTCAAGGCTCTATCTGTTTCCATGCAGGGCCTTACTAGGAATTACTCAACCCTTTATTTTTGAAGGAAGGAGATCTTCCGGGCTCCTGGGCTGTCTTTCACCCCAGGCTGGGCCAGCTGCCAGCACCCAGCCTCTCACATCCGGCCCCCTCCCTCCACACTCACTAGAGAGCCTACATCTGTCTGTATCTACTCGCCCCTCTCCTTCACCCCAGAACACCCTCTATTTTCTTCCTAATTGTCGTCACTGTCGGAGGAACTGGAAGGATGTCCTCCGTGGGTTGTTTATGGGTGTTTGGTAGGCTTTCAGAAAGTCTTGGTCCACAGAATCCACAAGAGAATGACTTCCAGTTACAGTGGCCCTGGTTTTAACGCGGGGCTGCGCGGAAGGAACGGCATGGCCTCGGGGATCCAGACCAGACATTCCATATAGTTGTCTGCAGGGTAGACCCAGAGGCTAGCCGCTGTAGATCCTGGACCGTAGACCCACGCCTGGGTCATTGGGACTCGATTACCATCACCCGGAACCCACGGGAGGGGCCACGCCCGGTTGGGCGGGGAAGAATGAGTGACGGACGGGCCGGACGGTCCCCCTCCACTTCCGGCGTTTGATACCGGCTTCTACTTAGACTTAAGGTAATCGTTGCAGCGACTGGGTTAGGCGCCGAGCAGAGAGACTACGGATCAGGCCGGCGGTAACCGGCAGGGCAGCCGCCCCCAGCTCCCGGCTGGGGGCCTTGGGAGGGACGGCTCTGAATTGCGTGTCTCTCAACCATGGATCACGACGACCCGGCCGAGGCGTTGACTGCGGTGCGCGAGAGGCGGCCGAGTTTGCTGGAGCTATTGCAAGTGGCGACAGGCTCCGGATTGGTTGCCTACACCGTGTGGGCGCTGCTTCTGCAGCCGGGCTTCCGCCGCGTGCCTCTAAAGCTGCAGGTGCGACGCGGGGGGTTTTAGGAGGAACAGGACCAAAACTAATGTGAGATCAATGGGCGGGATTAAGGCTACAGTAGGTGGCTCGTAAAGATGGGCGGGACCAATTACGGTGAGGGACCGAATGGATATACGGAGAGGTGGAACTAATATTATGTTGCAGGGCCTGGGCCTGTCGTCATGACCAAGGGTATATAAATGAAGCTAGGTATATAAATGAAGCTAGGGTTGAATTACTGACGGTTACGGGCAGTGGTGTGCCAGGAGAGTGGGTGGGGCAGCACTGGCTGTGGCAGATAGCCAAGGAAGGAAAGCTAGTAGGCACGCAAAGGTCTTCGACCTGGTGCTTCGGTCTGTGCGACTGTAGTAACCTCAGACCCACCAAATTCCTTTTTCAGGTTCCCTACATTGGTGCGAGTGCCCGGCAGGTTGAGCACGTGCTGTCGCTGTTACGAGGCCGCCCTGGAAAAATGGTGGATCTAGGCTCTGGTGATGGCAGGATCGTAAGGCCTGTGTGTCTGTTCGTCGTCCCTCCTGTGGTGGCCCCTTCCTTACATCCAGGTCCCACACTCTTGGCTTTCATAGGTGCTGGCGGCCCACCAATGTGGTCTCCGTCCAGCTGTGGGTTATGAGCTGAACCCGTGGCTTGTGAGACTTGCACGGCTGCATGCCTGGAGGGCTGGTTGTTCTGGGAGTGTCTGCTACCATCGGAAGGATCTCTGGAAGGTAACCTGTCAAACTTCATTTTCTTTTCTTTTCTTTTCTTTTTATTTATTCCTTTATTTTATTTTATTTTTTTCTGAAACACAGTCTCTAGTTCAGGCTTATCTCAAACTCACTATGTAGCCTAGGATAACATTGAACTCCTGCCTCTACCTCTTGAGTGCTAGAATTACAGGCCTGCACCATCAGACCTAGTTTATCCAGGGCTTTGTATATGCTAGACAAGCACTTTACTGACTAAGTCACATTTCTAGCTCCGATACCTTTATCTCCCAGGTTTCATGCTCTGAGTGCTACCATACTGATACCTGGGTGGGCTGGAGGCCAGAACTCAGTGACCCCATGCCTTCCAGCTTCTATCTTTGTTTCCCACAGGTGAGCCTCAGAGACTGTCACAATGTGTCTGTGTTCCTGGCCCCCAGTGTGGTAGGTCTTGGGTCTGCTGCCCTGCTGGGAGGTCAGGGCTAAGCTCTTGGCTCTTGGCTCCTCTGATGCCTGGAATAGGTTCTGGGCCTACATGGATGGGGCAGCTTTTTCTTACCCACTCCTGTACCCTCCTCCCTCCTGTTCTTTCTTACAGCTCCCACTGTTGGAGGGTAAGCTGCAAAAAGAGCTACCTGCAGGGGCCCGTGTGGTATCTGGACGTTTCCCCCTTCCCACCTGGCAGCCTGTAGCTGTGGTGGGTGAGGGCGTGGACAGAGTCTGGGCCTATGATGTCCATGGTGCTGGGCCAGCTGTGTCTTCTTGTGGGGTGCCCAGCAAGGCCATCCCAGAGTCCAGTTCTACCTCCCTCCCTAGGACTTCAGTTTGACAGGCTGGTTGACTGGATACAATAAAGACTGTGGGTTCAATCCTGACTTATCACTCCATGGGATAGGGTGTGCAGCAGATTCCATGCTGACTGTGAAGAGGTTTGATTTGTGCTGCCTCTGGGAGACTAGCTAGCTAGTGACTCCGGGTCCTTGGGCACCGGGGCCTAGAGGAAGGCATAGCTTCTACTCCCTGGGGATCTCCTGTCTTCACCAGCTTCCTTAGTCTCTGGATTTCCTGCTTGTACCTGATTGGGATGACCAGACAAATCACCTGTGTGGCCATGGGTTCTTTCCCTTCCGCCTAGATCAGGGCCCTGGGGTCACATCCAGCTTACCTGCCCAGGTGCTGGTCCACATACTCCTGTAGCTCAGAAAGCTGCTGTTCTGCCATGGTGGCCCGGACCATCAGCTTTGCCCGCTCTCGTTCTAGCTCTACCTGGTGGAGGAATGAGCCATGAGCCAGGGCAGGGTGTAGGGAGGGGATCCCTATCTTTCCTTGCCTACTACCTGGGTGTCCTGGGAGAAGTCCTGCAACTTCTGCTGGATTTGGGACCAGGATGTAGTATTGTGGGCCCTGTGAAGGGAGGAGGGCAGGAGGAGCAGTTTCCAAGGTAGGCATAATACCTGCTGTGTGGTGTTAGGACATTATAGCACTACTTGGGGCCCTGGAGCATCTGTACCAGCAGAACGCTCTGGCCAGCGCAGTGACTCCAGTCTACTAGGTGCCTTCCCCAGTCTCTGGGAGATGATATCTCAAGAGCCTATAGAGCTGGTATAGAAGCCCAAAGCCAGGGCTGGCCATGTCATCAGACTTCGCTTCCACCAAACCCAAGTTTCACCTATCAGATGCTTAACAAAGTAGCCATGCAATTTTCCTATGATTACCAGTGTCCCCCGTACAAACAGAGTCGGGGGATAGGAGAATCCCAGCCAGCAGCAAGGGTTGGCAGAATCAGTGAAGGATGTGCAGCTTCTGGCTCTTTCTGCCTGCCTCCTAGACCTCCCATATACCAACAGTAGGGCACTCACAGTGGCTGTGACCTGCCTTCCTTGGTAGTTGCACCAGGTTCTTTCTCGGGGCACAGTAGCAGTGTCCCATATCGGCCATACTGTAAAAGCACATGGTGGCGTCCCTTGATTGACTGAACAAAGCCAACTGCTCCAAAGGCTCTGAGTTTGGGATGAGGCCTGGGGGGAGTGCAGGGGCTCTGGACTTCAGGGTAGTTTCAGGCAGCAGGGACGGGGCACCTGAGCCCCAGCCTTACCTCATCCTCCCTTTGGTGGCTGAGTTCAGTGGCCCAATGCATGGATGATGGCTCCAGGTCGATGGCTGTTGCAAAAGTAGCCCTGGGAGTACCATGTGCCCTGTTGGGATCTATGTGTGCCTGGGACTGCTTCTGTAGCACGCTGAGCCACAGTGCAGGTCATATGGGGCCACCTCACCCCGGGTGCCTAGGACAGGGTGGAGCCCACCTGCAAGTGGATAGCAGCAGCTCCTGCCTCCGGCTCAGATCCACCAGGCGCTTGCGGTAGGTCCGGGCTGCTTGGGCCAGCTGTTGTTCTCGGCTCCGGTGTGCGGCCCGAATGTCCTGCAGAGTGGCCTCCAGGAACGTCTGAAGGGCTGCCTGACCTGTACTGTTGGCGGTCTCCTGGAGGAGATTGGATAGGACGGCGCTAGGGTTGGGGCTGGCTTTGGATTAGGTTAGACAGTCAAACTGTAGGAGCTGGGCTTGAGTTGGGCAGGCTGGCACTTGACTGGGCCCAACCTCACCCCCTACCCCAGCTGACTGTGCAGGGACCTGGCACCACAAAGTTCCCCATATCTACCTGTCCAGCACGCCCAGGCCAGGCTCACATTCCTCAAGACTCAGAGGCCATTCCAACTGCCACAGAACCTGACAAAGTGCTCACCACTGTCTCTTTGGCGTAGCGCTGCAGCCGGACAGCATACTCTTCATTCAACTTCTTCAGCTGCAACTGCAGCCGAGCATTGTCGGCTTCTGTCTGCCGGAGCTGATCCTGACAGGTCGACAGCACCTGGGACATACAAAGGGCTCTGGTTCTGTTCGTAGGACGCCCTCCTGCTAGATCTTGAGGCTCATAGGGTGGGCAAACCCTCACCATTGCTTGGGCAGCCAGCCGCTGACCAGCTGCCCTGGCTTCCTCTTGGGCTCTCTGCAACTGCCTGCCTAGGACTGCCCTGTGGACACAGTACAGGTGCAGCTAGGCCAGGGCTTGTGACCTTGTAGGCCACTGGGCTCTGCTCGTTCTAGGCGAGGTGAAACTCACACTCGTGTCTCCAGTGCCTGCTGTCTGACTCTGTGATGCTCCAGGACCCAGTTCAACTCTTCCTGCAGCTTCTGCTGGTGAACAAAAGCTGGCTGTGTGAGAGACAGCAAACTCTGGAACCCCCACTCCTCCACCCCCGCCCCCCCCCATCCTGTGCTAGGTGGCTGTGTACTCACGTTACTCAGGGTCTCAGGCTCAGAGAGTCTGTCTTGCTTGAGCTGCACCTTTATGGTTAGAAGGGAAGGAAGAGGGGGAGAGGAGGGGAAGGAAGGAGGCAGCAGATACTTGTTTCACTGCCCCGTGGAGGTGCCCAGCCCAGCTCTCTACGTGCGCATGGCAACCTGGAGTCTGTGGTAGGTGACACATTCAGGCCCGGGCTTCTCCACTGACCTCTTGTGGTGGTACCTTGTGTAGCCCCGGACTGGCTGCTGATTGGACTCCATGTCCCCCGCAGTCACCATTTCCATGCAGTTCTAGCTCCAGCACCCGACTTTCTAGTCTAAGAACCTGCGGACATGAAGGGTGAGCAGGGCTACTTGCTGGACCACTGCAACAAGTGGGTATTCATGCAGGAGCGTGTACATAGGGCCAGGTAAAAGCCCACAAAGTACATGCTTATTCCCAGGCGCCTGAACCCCTTAGTGCCGCTTGTCCTGGGTGCGCACTCTGTTCCTGGATGCACCCAGGCTGACACACATAACTTGCTTGGCTACTCACTTCCCTCTTCAGCTCGAAGACTTCAGCTTCATGCTGTTCACGAAGGTGATGGGTTGCAATCTGAAGGTCAACTAGCTCCTTGGAAATCTGTGGGTAACCAGGGTGAGGGATGCTGCCAGTGGCTTTGTGGGATCTCTGTTCCTACAGAACCCTACAGCCCCACATTCACCTGCAACCGCTGCTTCTCACTCGGCTCTGGATCTGTCTGATACGCTCCCTCCAGGCCGGTAGCCCAGGTGGGCTGTCCAGAAACTCTTGGCAGCCAATCCTCAGTTCCTGGAACAACCTGGGAAGGCACCCCCCCCACACACACACATTTAGGTGGGTCTCCAGCCCTGGCTGTGAACCCCACTCTTATAGAGGCATTACGTTCCTCTTGAACAAGGTCAGCTCCTTCCCTGGGCAAGAACAGACTCAAGATCCAGGGGCTTCTTCCCTTCTGGTCTGTGAAGGAAAGGAAGGACCCCAAGGCAACATCCATGTCCTGGAAAGACTCACGTTCTCTGTGACTTGAAGTGGGGCACCTGACCTGGGGCCTGGGGCTGCCACATATTCCATAGTGGAGAGGAATCCTGGCCCAGGATCTGTCTGATCGTGTCCTGCTTCCCAGCTGTTGCTGTGAGTGTTGCCAAGGCCTCTGTTGATCTTAGAGACTACCCATCCTGCCTACAAGGAAGGGCAAGGCCGTTCAGTGCTCATGAAGAGGGGAGTGCTCAACTCCTTGCACATCCCACTCCTTCATGGGCCCCATGCCATCTGGGAAATATAGAAAGGCAACCAGTTTATTTCAGGCCAGTTGGATCCAGAAGTGCAAGACGACGCCAAACATGTACTGCAATTGTGGGCACTATTTGTCTTTATGTGGGATGTTCTGGCCTCCTGCAGGGATTTGTAACTCTAGACTCTTGCCTATCTTCCTGTGTCAGCCAAACTCACACCAGCATGTGAACAAACTGAACACACCCTTCTGTCAGAGAGAAGCGGGCATAATCAGGGGCAGTGGACCGCACGAACTAGCTCAACCTGGGTACCAGGAAGGAGAAGTTGGAAGATGTGCCCTTTCTTGATGCTGGGTTGGAGCACGCTCACCATCCCACACTGTGCTCTATCGGTGCATGCGGTCCCTTTTGCGCATGCGCAATTCCTGCAGTCGTTTGTCAGGTCTCGGCAGCACTCAGGGTCGCGCTCGGAGAGAGGGGGAGTGTGGTGGGCAGCGGCCACGATCTGTCAGGGACGCTAGACTGGCGGCTTATGTGTGGGTGAGAAGGGAATGAGGTCGACCCAGACCTTGGGGTCTCACTGTAACTGAGAGAGGCGGGGCCTGTGAAGGAAGGTAGAACCAGGGGGCGGAGCTAAACTAAGCCGCATTGCTGTGTAACTTTTGGGGGAAGGTGAAGTTGGTACAAGGGGCGCCGGCCCCTGAGTTTTGGATCTGAAGTGGGTCCTCTGAGAAGATCTTGGGCAGCGGAGCAACTCTTTCTTTGTACCCCCAGTGTGTGTGTGTCTGACCCACCTCGTACAGCTCAGGAGAGGGGATTCACTAGGCTGGGTTGCCTCTTCTGGAGAAGGTGTGGACTGGCTGAGGTCTGCGACCATGAAAGTCAAAGTCATCCCGGTACTTGAAGACAACTACATGTACCTGATCATTGAGGAGCACACACGGGAGGCAGTGGCTGTGGATGTGGCTGTGCCCAAGAGGGTGAGGACCAACAAAGGATGCCATCAAGGGATTCCCTACCACTCTGGTTGGAGCAGACCTGACCGGACCCCTATAGCTTTATGTCATTTGATGTATTATCTTTGGGCTCCCCTGAAGTTACAGCTACCTTTGATGTTCTTGGTGCTCCAGTTCTTGTAATTGTCTGCCCGATATTTCCCTTAACCCTTGCTGCTCTGAGTCCTGGACCTGCCTGTAGAACTAAGCCCTGAAACTAGTGTCCCAGTATGGGATGGGTGGCCCATGGCTCTACACCTCCATCCTTTCCAGCTGCTGGAGATTGCAGGCCGCGAGGGGGTGTCTCTGACCACGGTGCTGACCACCCATCACCACTGGTGAGTAGAGGGTATGTGCACAGGCCTGAGGCATGTTCCTTCCCTAGCACCCCGACTTGACCAGGCCCCTGCACTTTCACAGGGACCACACACGTGGAAATGCAGAGCTGGTGCACCTGCAGCCAGGACTGGCGGTCATGGGAGCAGATGAGCGTATCTGTGCACTAACCCGCAGGCTGGCACATGGGGAGGAGCTTCAGGTAAGTATGCACCCAGAAGGGGTGGGGAGGGTCCTGGCCTGGGCCTGCCCACCAGTCCTCACAGGTCCAATGCCTCACCATCGCAGTTTGGGGCCATCCACGTGCGATGCCTCTTGACGCCAGGCCACACCTCTGGCCACATGTGCTACTTCCTGTGGGAGGATGAATGCCCGGACCCACCAGCCCTCTTCTCTGGTACCATGCAGCCTGGACTCACCCACTTATGCAATTCCGCTGTGCCCTCCCTTCCCTTTCTGACCCTCTTTCCTCCCTAGGGGATGCTCTGTCAGTGGCAGGCTGTGGCTGGCATCTGGAGGACACTGCCCAACAGATGTACCAGAGCTTGGCCAAGACCCTGGGCACCCTACCACCCCAGACGGTGAGAGAGCCTTCTGTGGGGTTCACATGCTTGGTACTGGAGTTCTCCCTGGTACAACCTATGCTTCTGTGCCTGTCCTGCTTTGGTAAAGTTGGTGTGGACCCGGGTGGGTTGGATGCTAAGTTAGGGATGTGTGCCTGTCCCTCCCTTGGTTTGGAGCTATCTGTGTTCACTGAGCTCCCTCTTCTTACACAGAAGGTGTTCTGTGGTCATGAGCATACACTGAGCAATCTTGAATTTGCGCAGAAGGTGGAGCCCTGCAACAACCATGTGCAAGCTAAGCTGTCCTGGGCCCAGGTGCATCCATTTCTTGCTCTGAAACAGGGGTGGGAGCAGTAGTCTTCCTGAAGTTTGAGGGAAGTCATGGAGAGTCAGAATGACACCTCTGCTGGTTCCAGCTGGCTGGAGACCCTCTGTCACCTACCCTAGTCTCCCTGTGGCTGTCGGCCTAGCTGTGACCTGGGGCCTGTGCTCTTTGCAGAAGAGGGACGATGATGACATACCTACTGTGCCTTCGACACTGGGCGAGGAGCTCTTGTACAACCCTTTCCTGAGGGTGACGTAAGTATGGCTGTGTCCTGGGCTTTTCTGTGGTGGGGCCTGAGCCATACCAGTGGGTGGGGCAGCCTCAAGAGGCTGTGCACACTGCCAGCTGGAGTCTCCCCATGGAGTCGTCTCAGGACTAGCCTGGCATCCTTGGGGCCTCTTTGGCAGTCATTTGGGTAGTTAGTAGTATCTAGAGACTATTTATTGAGCTGAATGTCCCTGGCACCAGGGAAGGGCATTTGTTAAGGGCCCTCTTCCTTCCATCCACTGCCCTGCTGGGCCCCACCCCTATGGGCAGCTGGCCAGCCCCACAATTCCCCAGCATACTCTTCCCTGCAGAGAGGATCCAGTTCGTGAGTTCACAGGCCAGGTGGCACCAGCCCAGGTCCTGGAGGTGCTCTGCAGGGAGCGAGCACGCTTCCAGCTCGCTCTGGAGCCACCACAGCCCCAGGTTCGGGCACTCCTGGCCTTGCAGTGGGGACTTCTGAGTACACCCCAGGAAAACTGAGCCCTGGGAGGAGCCTGCTTGTCTCCATACCCCTTCCCCTGACCTCAGGCTGACTGGAACCCTGGCCTCCAGAACATTCCTCTGAGGCCCTGCCACCCTGCTCTGAAGAACCAACAAATGGTGCTTTCCTTCTCTCTACTGCTCATGGGGCCACACAAGCAGGATCTCTGAAAGGGCTGCTGTGGGCCTAAGACATACATGCCCTGGGGACCGAGAAGGGTGAATAAAACTTGGCAAGGCCCAGAGTGGTGCCAGACACACAGCAGATGCTTCCAGAGTCGCAGACCTGTTTATTAGTGGTGAGGCTGGGTGAGAGCCAAGCTCAGTGAGACTCAACTACGGTTCTCACGGCCATACAGGCTTGGTGCTGACAGACTGTCCAGACAGCAAGGCCCTAGCGAACAGTCAGGTGCCCCACTAGGTTCCGGTTTGACACCTGCCCTATACACTGTAGCTTCAGGGGTTAGCCACAGAAAGGAAACCTCTCGTACGCAGGTTACTATAGCCAGAGGGCAGGGCAGGGAATATGCCCATGGCCCCGGGCCAGAAGAAGAGATTCTGGAACCTCATTGAACCTTTAGTCTCCTCCTGCCTGCACTCCCACTCTGCAGAGCTCAGTGTGGAACCAGAAGTGCACAGGCATAGGCAACATTACCAACCAGAGGCACACAGGTCATGTGCTCAAGGACCCATGTGCAGCCAGTGTCCCACTTTAGCACAGAATCCAATACATCCTTGTAGCTCTCCTCGAGTTCTGAAGCTCTCTGGTGTCTTCTCTGTTGCTGATACCCACATGGCCCCTGGGGCTCACAGACTCGAGGCCTCCTACCACCTGATGCTGAAGCCTGAGTTGGTCTTCTCCACGGCATGGTACTGCGTGTGCAGCAAGCGGCTGGCCTGCTCAGAGCCCTCACCTTGCAGCCAATGCTGGTACAGCTCCTGGACCCCAGGGGCGTCTTCGGGGACCTCATTCCTCACCATGCTGTACAGTCTTTCCACTTGCTCGAGGAGCTCCCTGCCTTGCATATCTGGAGCCTTGAGCTGGCCCCCTCCATTCAAGCAGCCTGTGGCAGAGTAGAGGGCATGGTGGTGGAAAGTCAGGGTGAGCTCCCTGACCCCCAGGTGTGGAGACGGGACAGGCCCCCCTCCTGTCCAACCCTTCCACCTCCCACTGGTGACAGGCTGCTGTGCTATGCTATGAGGAACTACCTGAAGGGCAGGCCATGACTTCCACATAATGGTAGGGACAGCGGCCTCGTTTCAGTTTCTGCACAAGGTTCTGGATGTTGCGGAAGCCATAGGCCACAGCAAAGCGCAACAGCACCTGGCCTTCCCTCTTCAGCGTCACCTCCTGGAAGTCCTTGTTCCTGAAAGTGTAGGAGCGGGCGTGGGAACCCTCACATTGCCATGCAAACCCGTCCCTGTCTAGGTGCAGACGTCTTCTGGGGTTCAGCACACTGCCAATGGCTCGGTCCTCTTCTGTTTGCAGGCAGGGAAGGGATGATGGACAAGGGGATACAGCGTGCATCCCTGGGCCCACCAGGTAACCTCACCCCAACCTTGATCTCCCTAACTAGCACAGGGCAGCCATGAAGCCCAGCAAGGAATGACAGCCCAGCCCCAGGGGCTGTCCCCACACCAGGCCCCTGCTGGTCCTTGCATGTATCTCCCAGGCTCAGGACCCCTCTGAGGAGACTGAGGCGAGCGCTCACGCCTCACGCTCATAAGAGGAGGCCCACTTGTGCAAAGGGATCTAGGGGGGTCTTTTCCCCCAGGCTCACTTCAGTGCCTGCCCTGCTAACCTCATGGGTTGGTAGGTAACTTCTGTCACATGGATTCCAAAGAGCTCTTGGGCTGCGTGCCGGAACACATGCTCCAGGTAGCCTCCTGAGCCGCCACCCCGATGGCTGGTGGGCTCCTCAGCAGACACACTACTGGTTCTGGGAGAGGGGCGGGTCAGTGCAGGAGGCTGGGGCTCAATACAGCTGAAGTCCCTTGTAGTCAGACCTTAAGAACTGTTCTTATGGTGGCCCTGGGAAGCTCAGATGGCTTCTAGAGCAGGCTCTGCTTTGACACTGTAACTCAGCCACTCTTGGGCCCCAGCCAGGCTGTGGGGAGGTCTGGAGTCGACCAGAAGGCAGCCTGGGTAGAAAGGAGGGGACAAGACACTGCCCCACCCCACAGGCAGCATCTGATCCCAAATAAAGGTTCTCAGTCCCCACCACCAACTCACAAGCCATCCAGGGGCACAGGCTCCAGCTCCACGAGTGAGACTCCTTCCTCCTCCAGCAGCCTGAAGACTTCTCCTGCAGAGGACACAGCACATGCTCTGGTTGGTCTTAGAATGCCAAGTGTCTGTGTCCCCAGAGGGACACTCATGCCAGCTTGTGGTGGGATGGCGAGTCCAGCCAGCCTCTTCAGACCCATTGGAAGGCATTCCTGCCTGGAGCATTGCAAAGGGAGCCAGGGAGATCTTGCCTGCCCTCAAGACTCATTTCTGAACTAGCAAGGACACGATACTGGGGTTCCATTGGTCATAGGACCCCCTGGGTGGCACTGCAGGAAGCCCTTGCTGTCTACTGGACTCCAGGGCTTGGCTTGAGGGGAGCCCTGAGACCACAGAGGCAGAGAGCTGCAGGGTGGCTGCACCTGTTGTAAGGACACAGTCCACGTCACGGGTCTGGTAGTCCTGGTTGAAGAAGTCAGGTCTGGACGCTTCTAGCTTTTTGTCATAGCAGGGCATCACTGTCACATGGTAGATCTTGTCTGGAGTCAGATGCTACAGAGAGAGCACCGAAAGCTTCAGTCCCATCTGAACCAAGTTCGGAAGTGGCCTCACCGAAACGTGAGCCGCCACTCAGGCCCACTGGCCACCCTGTGACCAGGTCATACATTTTCTTCTGCTTCTGTCCACTGCCACCCTGTGACCAGGTCATACATTATCTCCTGCTTCTGTCCACTGCCACCCTGTGACCAGGTCATACATTACCTCTCTGCTTCTGTCCCTAACAGCCAGTGGCAGCAGAGGAGATAGGCTCTCACTGCCTTTGAAAGAACAGACAGGTCACAGTGGAAACAACAGACTCGAGGGAAGTGTGGCTGTGCACATGCAGAGGGGACGCATGGGATTGATGTTAGTGCTCGTGGTTTCGGGCACAATGGAAGCCACCTCCTTTCCTCATCCTCCATCAGTGGGTCTCTTGAGGCTGGGTCCAGTGACTCACTGGAAACGACCTCAGGTGAGATCTGATTTGCTCACCCAGCAGCCTGTGGACTGTGCTTCTAGCCCTTGGTCCCCTGCTCCCTAAACGGGGAGTCACATGAGAAGTGGACCCTGGTGCCCGAAAAGCTGGCAAGACCGATACAGAGGCCAAGCTTACTCCACTGGCAGCTCCCACTAGGCTTCAGTCACCTAGACACGGCCAGAGGTGCCATGGTCAGGCAAAGGATCACTGGCCAGCCAGCAGTCCATCTCTCACTCTGTGTCACAGCTGGCTGCTACTCATTATGTTGCCTGTAGATGCCCAGTCCTCTTACCTGTTGCTGGGCAAAGAAGTCCTTGACCAAGGAGCCCATCACCTGCTGTGGGGACCGGGCTGTGCTGATGTAGGGGAGGATAAAGTTGCCATGTGTCTTCTCAGCATAGCAGATCCAGCCTGAGGCGAAAGGAACAAATAGGTCTGGGGTGTGCATGGGGCAGGCCTGGGGGTGGTTCACAAACAGCTCTTCTCCTCTTGGCAGTGACATGACATTCTGGGGGTGGACCGATTCATACAAGAAATGACTGTGGCATTAAAACATTCCTCCCGTCATCACTGTCACGAGGAAGGCTGGCATCTAGGTGATCACCAATGGGAACTGGTGACTGCCGGTGATGTCCTGGGCCTTAGGTACCTCCTAGGTACTGACATTTCCACCCTTCTTCAGATAACCCCTCCCCATCACTCCCATTTTCCTTGACAAGTTGTCAGTCTATCAAGTCCTAACTTGGTGATCTGGACATACCTGGGCAAGCGGAAGCTAGCATGGGCAGGGCCTCTTTGGAGTTCTCTTGCCCTCGGAACCGCCGCACAAACTCTCTCTGGCTCTCCAAGAGGCTGAAGTTCCTTGCAAAGGTGGTATCGAAAACGAAGTGTACCCCTGGAAGGCGATGGAAGGTGAGCATGCGCCTTAGCCTTAACCACGGTGAAAACTAGCACCTGACACCTCTGTCCGAAGTGGAGCAGCACTGCAGACCACAGGCCAAGAGCAGGGCTCTGCCCCAGTGGTACCATAGCATGTCATCTCTATGGGGACACTAGGAAGCACTGTTTTACCAGGCACAGCACCTGCCGTTTAAACTGTTCCCTATATTGAGTTCCTAAAGAACGTACTCTCCTTGGCACCATCCTGAATGTGTTTAAGTCTTTCATACCAGTAGGGTTTGACCCCTGGATGCTTTTGCCTCCTCTGGTCTAACTTACGGTACATACAGACATCTTTGCCTTATCCACTGGCCTCCTTCTGACGACCACATCCCTCAGGGCTGGGGCCACCTGCATGGCCATACTCTGCACCCCTGCATGGACTGCGCAGATGTGTCTCAACAGCCTCTCCGTCACTGTGAGATGTGTAGACTTCTGCCTGCCTGCCTGCCCTAAGCCAGAAGCCGAAGCTCCCAGAGGACCCCAGTGGAAGACTGTGCTCCTGGCTCTTCAGTCCTCCCTACGACTGGGAACTGTCCTGGGTGATGCGGGACTGAACGCTCTTCTCTTCTCAGAACCACCTACCCCCATACTGGCTTTTCTTAGGACCCTGAGGACCACAGCAAGGGTCAGGCCTCATCATACACGTGTGTCACACAAGAGCATGGGATGCCCGCCTATCCATAGGTGTCCCCTGAGAGACTCCTAGTCATGGTGGACAAGTTGTTCCTAACAGATGGGAGCAGCATTCTGGAGAGATGGCACCATGAATGTCCATGCCCAGTCCCTCCACTTCCCCAGGATGGCCTGCTGGTCACTCTGGTACTCGGACCCCGATTTAGCAGGGGGCTTTCTAAACATGCATGTCTTCTTCCACCCCAACTCCAGAGGTCAGCTAAAGCTGACCCAAGGCAGAACACACAGCTGTGACAACATTGAGAACTAGTAACCAAAGCCAGTGAGATGTCTCAGTAAGGGAAGGTCCTGCTGTCAAACCTGACGACTGAGTTTGATGCCTGCCACCCATATGGTGGAAAGAGAGAACCAAGTCCTGAAAATGGTCCTGTGACCCACACATACACACACCTAAATATGTAAATATATAACTGAAGCCAGGTACAGCAGTGCATATCTGTAATCCAAGTTCTAGGGAAGCTGAGGCAGGAGGACTGTACGTTTGAGGCCAGCCTGCACCACACAGGCAAGCCAGGGTTACAAAACCAAACAACAACAACAACAACAAAAACCAAAATCCAAAGGCGGCATGTGCATGTAATTCCAGCACTTGCTGGGTGAAGGTAGGGGAATCAGCTCCAGACCAATCTCATCTGAGACCTAGTCTCCCAAACCCAAACACTAACAACAAAACCCAAAAGAATCAAGTAACTATAAAACACCCAGGGAACCAAGGTACAAAGTCGGAACTCAGGTGGCTTCTCCCCTAAGGTCCTGATCTCAACCACCAGAGTGAAACTTCACACTGAACTCAAACTAGGGAGAGTTGCCCTGACGTTCAGTTCAGGGTGAGTGACATGTGCCTTGGGGGCGGGAGACACCAGCCACCCTCGCTCTCTGCTCTCCGAAGGTTCTGCACCTACCTATTTTTTTGAAGAATGCAGTTAATTTCCTGGCAGTGTCTGAGGGATCCAGCTGAAACCTGGCAGCCAGCGATGCTCTGGACTGGGGTGAGATGGAAACGACCACCAGCCGCTGCTCACCGGGTGCTGCCACCTGTAATGCCAAAGTTTCTGGCTGTGCAGGCTTCGTACAGAGAGCCAGAGGCCAGCCTCTGTGGTCAGATGCCATCAGTGGCACCACAGTCAGCCATGTTGACGCTGAGAACCCAAAGCCCCAGGTCTAACACTCTAGTGTCAGAGAACAGTGACGCAGGAGCCAAAAAACCTAAAGATGCAGGAGTCATGGGAAGCCAGATGGGCACACCAGGTGAGATTCCCCTGATGAGGTACGCCGTGGGCTGCTGGGGCTGATCCCACTGCTCACCTTATTAGCATCCAGAACCTTCTGCAGCTCCTCATGACTCTGCTGGGTGATGAGTACTGTCTCTGCTGAGGTGACACAGCCACTGCATGCCAGGCAGTCATTCAGGGACACCTTGGCCTTCTCCAGCTTCTGGGTTCTTCCATCCTGCAGGTGAGCAGAATGTGGAGCAAGGGGCTTATGGGAGATGAGCAGGGCAGTCAGTCCAAGGGTTTCTCTGTAGCTTTTCAGCCTGTCTTGGAACTAGCTCTTGTAGACCAGGCTGGCCTCAAACTCACAGAGTTCTGCCTGCCTCTGCCTCCCAAGTGCTGGGATTAAAGGTGTGTGCCACCACCGCCCAGCTCCAAGTAGCCTTTCGACTTCCATTCACATCAACTACAGGCAGCATGAGAGACGACTGGGGATTTGTTTGCTACCCACTCTTCATTTTTATTGACTTTCCTCTTTTCAGGACAGTAGATTCAACTCAGCCTGAGCCCGTCAACCCTCCCACAGATGCAGGAATGGTCTGAGATAGGTCGGGTGAGCTATAAGGGTCCAAACTGACTGGAGGAGTAAGGCTGGAGGGTTAGAAGTCCCTCGAACTGTTTTCTGAGCCTGTGCTTTGCACCAACGCCCCAACCTGAGGTTAACCCACAACAAGAAACCCAAGGCCTGGCTGCAGCAGCGCCATGAAGATGAGGCCCCTTGTCCTTAAAGCCCAGCACAATGGTGATGGGCTCCTTCCTCTGTCTCTCCATCCATGGGACCCCTTGTTGAGAACCAAGGCCTCCTGGTGCACCGGGGTCTAGCTGGTACTATCGTGCCACAAGGTCACTGTTGTGGACAAATAGCTGGCCTTCTCTGCCACAGCTGGATCCTGCTCTCCATTGTTCACAGGGCTCTGCACACTCATTCCCCAAACCCATGCTAGGCCCCGCCCCGATTCAGGGTTCCATGGCTGGGCATCACCTCTCAGTGCAGTGGGGTATGGGATTCCAAAGCGATTCCTTAGAGTACATAGAGCTAGTCAGGGTTAGTTTCCATTTAAAGGGGGCTTAAGGGGCCCAAACCAGAAGTCTTATGCTACTAGAGGTAGGGGGCAAGGGGAGGTGGAAAAAATCCACCATCTCCACAAAAGCGCTCCCTGCCCAGTGCAGAACAGGACAGGCTGGCCGACCTGGGCATCCCTACTCACCCTCCCAGCTCCCCATGGTGACTGTGACCAGTGAGAGGGCTGGTGAGGTGCAGGGAGTTTCAGGGTGGCCAGATCTGTGACTGGATGAGGTGTGTTTCAGATCTGCCTCCCAGGGCATACACCCAGCCACCACTGCCCCCATCAGGGAGGCGGTGAGACCTCTGGCTCCTTACTGAGTTCACTTGGAGGTAACTTCCATCATCTTCGATGTGGATCTTGGCTATGCCACTTCCCGGCTTCTTATCCACCTTCACGGGCTTGATGCAGTTCTACACCAGGAAGAGACCCCAAAACAGGCTCTATTAGGGGAAGGTAACCCTGGAGGATGCTGGGCCTCAGGGCTGGCTGGCTGCTGCCTAGAGTGAGGCTCACCACCAAGGCCAGTTCCACCACCTTCGTGCCACTGAAGCCACGCTGAGCTCTGGTTGCCCACCCTTTTCTGTACAAGGTGAAGACAGCATCAAGGTCCAGATCAGCAGGATATGGTGCTGACTCTGTATGCAAGCTAATGTCTACAGAAACCCTCGACAAGCCTGTCCTTCCCAGGTCAGACAGTAGCACCACCAGAGACGGTGTCAAGAGGCCATGGCCAGGCAGGAATGCTTTTCTCGGAAACATCTGGAAATCACCTCCAATCACTGCCACTGATGAAATTCATGTCTCTCTGGCTCCCCTTAACATCTCCAGACCCTTGGTGGCCTTCTAGGAGATGGCCTTCCAGATGTCCAGTCCCAGGCCAGATGCCCCGGTTCATCCTGCCTGTGCGGCAGCTGACCTCTCTTCATGGGACTTGGCTACAGACTGCTAGCTCTGGGGACAAAGGAACACCCAGGCAAGCGCACCAGCTCTTGTTTTCAGGTGTGGCTGTCTGGACTCCCTTGTATCTTCCTCAAGGAAAGGCCAAGAACATTAGTTATGGTTGTGGCTCCCGTCAACATCTCACCCGTCCCTTCAGCATGGTTCCTTCCACTGAGATGAACAAACTGGCTCTGAGCGAGGGTTGGGAAGAGAAGTCTAACAGGTACGGAGGCTGTCCAGCCCCAATCGTGTCTCTGCATCACAAGTTGGGTGACACTATTGGAACACCCTTTTATGTGACATTAAGCCTCCTGTCACCCCTAGATACTCCCATAGCTTCTGGAAATCCCTCCTGGACAACTTGGGGTCCAATAGCTAGCTGCCCAGCCCTCCCTGGCCTGAGCTGTCTGTGTTGGTAAGAAGGGAACCAGACTGACTGAGACCCTGAGCCCTGTGTCGGGTCTCGTGCTCAGGAAACGAGACAGGTGGGAGAGGTTTCCCGCTGCGCACGGCGAGGCCCGGCCCCTCCTCCTGCGCGACTTGCCCATGGCCGGCCCACCTGAGACGGCCCGATGAAGTCATCCAGGTCGGTCAGCTGTAGTACCCCACTGAAGGGCGACGCCATGACAGCCTCACTGCCGCTGAGCGTCGCACGCGGGTGTCGCAAAATGACACAAATGATAGGACTCTTCCGCCACTTTGCCGGAAAACGCAAGTTCCGGCGCATGCTCATTTTTTCCCATGGGCAAGCTTTGGAAAGGGTGCGCGCCCTCTGCTGGCGGCCTTGAGCTCTCGCCCACGGGACGCAAAACACTAAGCTCCTCAGAGTTCAGTTTTCCCGTCCCTCCCTGGGATTGTGGTGGTGTACAGGGGTAGTGTAGCCAAAGAATGCAAAGAATGAAACCCCAGAATCTCTCCCGCAGCTCGTAGCGGTGGGTCCGGGTTTCCTTCAAGCAAGGATCCAGATACATCAGGAAAACACATTATTTGCAGGAGAGCACAAAATTATCTTTGGTTCACTGGAATGCTTTGGAATGGGTTTACCCAAAATGAAATCGACAAGTGCTGTTAAGATTTTAAGACAGAGCCGGGCGGTGGTGGCGCACGCCTTTAATCCCAACACTCTGGAGGCAGAGGCAGGTGGATATCTGTGAGTTCGAGGCCAGCCTGGTCTACAGAGCAAATTACAGAAAGTTCCAAAGCTACATAGCGAAACCCTGCCCGCTCCCCCCAAAAAAAAAAAAAGAAGAGAGAGAGAGAGAGAGAGAGAGAGAGAGAGAGAGAGAGAGAGAGAGAGAGAGAGAGAGAGAGAGAGACTTTAAGACAGGAGTGTGGGAGAGCATTAACAGAAGCAGGTTCTTGGGCAGGACCAGGCCCGAGAGCAGTTTCTGTTTGGTGTGTGCGCGCCTGTGTATTCTAATGTCGGAAGGAGATTGATGCAATCTCCCCTTGCCCCCAAACCTTTAAGAACAAGCAGAGTGGATTCCTGACAGAATGAAAGGATTATCCAAGGCTCACAGCAGATAACAACAGCCTGGTACAGCAGGAAGAGCAGAGTCCTGACGGTCATCTAAACACTGGTGACCCTGAAGACACTACAGGAAGTGGATGTGAATGAAGCCAGTTACAAGAGACCACATGTGTGACATCATTTCAGCAAAATGCCCAGAACAGGCAAACCCATAGACCAAAAGTTGGTCTCGGGTGTTGGGGAGAAAGTTTCTGATCAGGGTGGTAATAGTCTTCAGAAATTGATGCTGCACATTGTGATGTCTTTTTGTTTGTTTATTTTTCTGAGGCAGGGTTTCTCTATGTAACACCCCTGGTTGTCCTGGAACTCACTCTGTAGATCAGGCTGGTCTCGAACTCACAGAGATTCACCACCTTCTGCCTTCCCTGTGCTGGGATTAAAGGCATGTGATGCCACGCCTGGCCTTGTGATATCATTAATGTCACCAAAATGTCCATTAGAATGTTTACAATCAGGCTGAGGAGATGACCGTTGATAAAGTGTTGCCGTGCAAACAAGAGGAATTGCGTTTGACCCCAGCACTAATGTAAAAACTGGGCACAGTGGCATGTGCCTGCAATACCAGCACTGGGAAGGTAGAGTCGGGGATTCCTGTGGCTTACAGGCCAGCCAGTAAGTAAAGGCACTGCTTAGCAAGCCTGATAACACGAGTTCAATTCCTAGGAGCCATACGGTGGAAACAGAGAACCAACCCTGACCATCACAGGTACAGCATAGCACCAATGCACCCATACATGTATATGTACACACACAAATAAACGCAATTTCACAAAAGAAAACAAAAACCAATGTACTAAAATCCACTAAATCCTATACTTTTTTTTCTTTCCTTTCCTAAACAGAGACAGTCACTCAGTAGCCCAGTCTGACTTCAAACTCTTGATCTCCTATTTAGCTTTCTGAACACTGGGGTTACAAGAGAACACCACCATTCATAGTGAATTGTACCCTTTAAATGGGGCAATTGTATCTTTGTGAGTTTGTATCTTAATAAAACTATTAAAGGCAGGGTGGTAGCCGGGCAGTGGTGGCACATGCCTTTAACCTCAGCACTCGGGATGCAGAGGCAGGAGGATCTCTGTGAGTTCGAGGCCAGCCTGGTCTACAAGAGCTAGTTCCAGGGCAGGCAACAAAGTAACATAGAGAAACCCTGTCTTGAAAATAAAATAAAATAAAATATAAAGACAGGATGGAGATATAGCCTATAATGATTTATACCCATAATACTGTCATTTAGGAAGTTGAGACAGGATGATCCATTTTTAAAAAATTATTTATGAGCTAGGAGATGGTGGCACACGCCTTTAATCCCAGTACTTGGAAGGTAGAGGGAGGTGGTTCTCTGAGTCCAAGGACAGCCTAGTCTACAGATTGAGTTCCAAGACAGCCAGAACTACACAAAGAAACCCTGTCTCAAAAAACAAACAAAAAATAATTATGTGTGAGGCAGGAGAGATGGGTGAACTGTTAGGAGTACTGGCTGCTCTTGCAGAGGACCTCAGCTGGTTTCCTATCACCCTCACGGCAACTCACAACTATCTGTAACTCCAGTTCTTGGGGAGCCCATGGTTTCTTCTGACCTCTGTGGATACATAAAGGCAAAATACTCATGTACATAAAATAAAAATAAATGAATCTTAGAATAAATGTATCTTGTGTGTGCAAACATGTATGTGTCAAGCCAGGCATTTGCCAGTATGAAAAGTGTGAGCACACGGGAGTCAGAGAGAGCAACTTTGTAGCGTTGCTTCTCCTCTTCCCATTCTATGCAGCTTCCAGGAATTGAACTCTGGTTGTCAAGCTGGCAACCTGCTGAGCCATTTTGCCAAACCAATTGCTTCAAGGTTGAGGCCAGCTTGTATTATGTAGTGAGCACAAGCTAGCTAGGACTACCCTGTAAGACTCCTACAAACAAGCAAACAACAAAAGGGTGGAGATTGAAAACTCAGTGACCTCAGCTTCTGGAGTGGCCTTGAATCCAGGACATTCAGTCTCAATCTTACGCCTATCTGTCACTTACAAGAGACCAACAGAGTTAAGTTGAAGAGTTTTGTTTTATTTCAATACCTGAGGATGAATTCGGGTTCCTGCATGCTGGGCAAGTGATCTCATCAGCTCTGGGGCTGGTTTCTCGTTCATAAAATAGGATCACAGTTTCTATTTCTCTTTCTCTCTGTCTTAAACACACACACACACACACACACACACACACGAGGTTAATCTTCTGCTGGGGGCTCGCCACCCCCTCAGACATCTTTCATTAACTCATTTCCCTGTGGCACTAGCACTGTGTAGATGTCAGGCCTCTGGGTCCCCAAGCTCCTATTTTGCAAATTGTTTCATCATCATCATTAGTTGGTATTTGCCATGTGCTTCCCCTGTGCAGGTCCCTAAGGCAGACTCTGTGAGCTGTAGGGTTTACAGACGTCAGGGAAGGGAAAAGAGGACATGGGGACAACCAGGGACACTGGGAGAAACCAGCTGGGCCTCAGCTGCTGGGACACTGTGCCACAGGGTGGCATTCCTTTCCTTGGACATCCCTGGCTACCCTGGGTACTCAAGAGTCTCATTTGTGCACAGGTACCAACTTGCCACCCAATTGGGGGAAGCAGCCACGTCCTTGCTGGCCATTTGGTGCACACTGAGGCTCGCCCATAGCCTAGTCTCTTCCCTGAACTGTGCCAGTTTCACCACCTGTAAAGACGTGCCGTGTGCCAGTACCCCGAGGCTGCTGCGACAAATGGCCACGACAGGGTGCTTAGAGCAATGGAAATTTATTTTCACAGCTCTGGACATGAAAAGTCTGACATCCTGGGCTCTGCAGTGCATCCCACCCTTCCCAGTCTGTGAGGCAGAGGTTTTCCTGCCCCGTCCATCTTTCAGGGGTCCCAGGTGGCCAGAGCTTTTGAACACACAGCTCCAGCCCTTGTTTCCGCATGATCACCTCTACGTGTTTCTGAGCTTCTCCGGCCAAACTCCCGTCACTAGACTTGGGGTCCAGCTTAGCCAAAGATCACCTTGAGACCTTTGATGTCACCGTACCTTGTGGGAACAGATGGAAAACTGGTTTCCCTCAACCTGACAGAAACCAGAGTTACCTGAGAAGAGGGCTCCCCACTGAAGGGTTGCCTCCATCAGACAGGCCTGCGCGTTATTTTCTTTATTAATGATTGGTGTGGGAGGGCCCAGGCAGCTGTGGGCAGTTTCCACTCCTGGCCAGTTAGTCCTGGGTTGTATAAGAAAATGGGCTGAACAAGCCTTGGAAAGAGAGCCAGTCAGTAGCATTCTTCCACCGTCTCTGCTTCAGTGTCTGTCCCCAGGCCTCTGCCCTGAGCTCTGGCTCCCCCGGGTGATGGACTTTAACCTGTAAAGTGCAATAACCCCTTTTCTCCTGAGTTGCTTTTGGTCATGGTGTCTTAACACAGCTATAGAAAAGCAAGCTAGTATGGATGGGAACAGGAGAGAGCCTAGAGCCGGCCCAGAGTCAATGTGACTGGCTCTGTAATGTGAGTATAAAAGGACCCTGGGGTGGGAGGCAGGGCTGAGTGGTAATCTTAGCACTCTGGTGGCCAAGAAGAAGGGATTGTGAGGTCAGCTTGAGCTACTTAGTCTCAAAAATAAAAATGGGTTAGATAATAGTTCAAGTTGACAGCGCTTCCCAACTGGTACAAAACCTGGGTTTCAATCCCTAGTGCTGCCTAAACCAGACATCTATCAACTACCATCTTAGCGCTTGGGAGGTGGAGGCAGGGAGGTCAGAAGTTCAAGGCCATGCTCAGCTACTTAGCAAGAGTGAGGTCAGACAGAGCTATAATACATGAGACCCTGCCTCAAAGTGAGTGAGTAAGGAAGTAAATGAAGGGGCTGTAGGGAGAGCGCTGCCAGGAGGAGATTTCAGCCCTGTGTCCTCCAACAGTCCTTCCCATGCTGGCTTTAAAGATACTGCACTACAAAATTCTGAAAGGAGAAGTGGGGTTCCACCTCCTTCAAGCTGCACTTGCCTGTGCTCCCCCAGGCTCAGAGGATACACGGGTGTTTACTGCCACTCTGAGGCCCTGGAGGGATGGGAGGGTGCCTATGCCCACGGAGCCTCCTCAGACAGGTTCTCATTCCCATCTGTCAGGGGCATCATCGGCTAATGAGTCCAGGTCCCCAGAGCTGCTAGGCAAATAGGTGGGAGGGGTGGAGGACGCCACATCCCACTAGGGCCTAATGCTGGGCTGGAGGTTTCCCTGCACCTGGGTCAGACCAGTCCAAGTTCAGGGTAGGTGTGTGGCCCTGGACAGCCTTGTGCCCTTGTGCCTCTCACCTGCTCTATGAGCTGGCACTCACTGCTTTGGTGTGTGTGTGTGTGTGTGTGTGTGTGTGTGTGTGATGTGGTTTGGGTCTTAAATGTGCCTTTAGGTCCATGTGTAAAGACCTGGCTCCATGGAGCTAAGAGAGGCCCCTTCAGGGAATGCTGTCCAGTCGGCAGAGGTAGGGTGTGTGGGGGAGTTGGTTTCTCTGGAGGGCCTCTCCCTCGCTCTGCTTCCCAGATGCTATGCGGGGCATACCATGTGATCACACACACACACACGCACGCACGCACACACACACACACACACCACGCACACACACACACAGTAGGCCTGAAAGTGACAGGGCCAAGTGATGGTGAACTGAAACCTTCAATACTCAACTTCTTCCCTCCCTTCCTTTCTCCTTCCCTCCCTTCCTCCCTCTCTTCCTCCCTTCTTCCCTCTCTCTCTCCCTTCCTTCCTTCCTTCCTTCCTTCCTTCCTTCCTTCCTTCCTTCCTTCCTTCCATTTTCTCTTTAAGACAAGATTTCATTCAGCTCAAACTAGCCTCAAACTTGCTGTAGCTGAGGCTAGCCTTGAACTTGCGACACTACTGCCTTTACCTCTGCGTGCTGAGGTTACAGACAAGCACCATCACCCCAGTTTATACAGCCCTCAGATGGAACACAGGGTTCCATGCTTCCAACAATGCAGCTGTATCCCCAGCCTTTTTTCTCTACCGCTTAAATGTGCGTGTGCGTCCTTGGAAGATGGAGTCTGATCCTCTGGAGCTGGAGTACAGGCAGTTGTGAACAGCCCGATGTGGGTGCTGGGAACTGAGCTCTGGGCCTCTGAGAGAGCGGCAAGCTCCTTTAACCACTGAGCCATCTCTTCAGCCCCTCTTTTTTCCTTTTCTTCTTTGTCTTCTTCTCCTTCTCCCTCTTCCTCTTTTTAGATTATTATTATTATTATTATTATTATTATTATTATTATTATTATTATTATTATATCAGGATTTTGTCACAGTGCCAAAGCTGATTGTGACAGTGACCAGCTGAGATCTCCTCACATTCACTAAGTTATGGGTGAATCAGCCTAGGTCCCTGACAGGTATGGGGTCACACTCGTGTGTAGATGGACATAAGGCCAGTGTGTTTCATCCTGTCCCTGATGAATTGTAGGAACTTCCCCATGGGAAAGGCCCCATTGGGGCGCTGGGCTCCTTGCAAGGGGTGGGCTCCCCACCACAAGTGTGTGCTGCATTGTGGGCTCAGGTGGCATCTCTCTCAATATAGAGATAAAGTGGCCTTTTGTAGAACGACTTTTCAACGGTGCTGGTGGCACTGAGGCCGGACTGCCGTAGCCTTGTGCTCATCCTACGGAAACCCCACCTACTTCATTAAAGCCCATTGTGAAGTAAGACTCAGTGACAGAGGCTGAGCCGATGAGATTTATTTGTGGAAGGCAACAACTGTTGGGCAATGAGCGCATCATTAGGGCATAATCAACTCATGGTTTTGTCCTTCTGGGGCCACTACATCTTGTCAACAGGTGGGATCCCAGCAACGGACCCGGGGGAGCCCGCACAGGCAGCAATTAGTAGCTAATGAGAGGCCTGAGTGGCTGTTTAACCGGAGCAGTGGTCTGAATGGGACATGAGCTGGGTGGGCAGTCACTGTGGCTGTGGACCCTGAACTCAAGTCTCTTTCCAGCTGGAGTGTCTGATTAGGGACAATGGTGACTGGGCCTGTGTGTTATTCATTCTTAAGGTTCTTTGGTTGTTATTTTTACATTTATTTATTTCTATTTAAAATGTCTGTTGACTCATTTTCCTATTTATTCATTTGTCTTTATCCACAAAGACATGGAGGTCAGAAGATGATTTTTGAGATTGGTTCTTGCTCCACCATGTGAGTTCCAAGGATCAAATATATTCAGATTATGGTTTTCCCTCCTTCTTCCCTCCCTGCTCCTTCCCCATATGGATCCAAACCCTTTCTGTCTCTTCTTAGAAAACAGTCATCTAGCCAGGTGGTGGTGGAACACGCCTTTAACCTCAGCACTTAGGAGGCAGAGACTCTGTGAGTTTGAAATCAGTCTGATCTATAAAGCGAGTTTCAGGACAGCCAGGATTACACAAAGGAACACTGTCTTGAGAAACAAAAACAAAGACCAAACAAATACACCAGCATCACAACCCTCCAAAAAAAGATAAAACAAAAACAAACATCAGAATAGGACAAAATGACAAACAAGAAAAAGAGCCAAAGAAAAAGCACAAGAAACACTCCCCCTGTCCCTGAAGAGGTGTGGCCTAATACCTGGGCACTGCTGAGAGTATATAGCAGTAACCTCTGAGGGCACCAGCAGGTCATAGGAGGGCTCTATATTGTCCCCCCAGTTGTTTCTCTGCATCTGGACACTCTGTTACAGGATAGCCTGAACTCTTCATTCACCCCTTAACCTCTCAAGGTTCTTTTTGCTGGGACTCAGGGTCTCAACCATGTGAGCCTCAGTGTTATCAGGGCAGGATGAGAAAGTGGAGGAAGAGGGTAAGGGGAGCCCCATTCTTCTTGTTAATCAAGACAGCCCACCTTGGTCCACATGTCTGTTCTTGGACCCTGAGAGTACAGAAGAGATCAGACAATGGAGGTCATATTCAGTATGCAATAACCATATGGGAAGCACTCCCTGTGACCCCAAAAGTCAACTCAGCAGCTCATCCTTGAAGGAAGGTGCTGAAATGTTCCAGGAACTCCTCAGTAGGCAGGAAGACTCCAGGGGCCACCTGAGGACCACTGCAGGCCGGTAGGACATTCCTGCCACTGTTTTTATTAATCAATTAATTTTACATACTAACCATAGTTCCCCCCTCTCCTCTTCCTCCTTCCTTCTTCCTCCCTCCTACCCCTCCTCCCAATCCACTCCTCCATCTCCATTCAGAAGGGTCAGGCCTCCCATGGGAGTCCACAAAGCATAGCATTATCAAGCCGAGGCAGGACCAAGCTCCTCCATCCTCCATCAAGTCAACCTACCAAAGGGAATAGGCTCCAAAGAGCCAACTCAAGCATCAGGAACAGGTCCTGATCTCACTGCCAGGGGCCCCGCAAAAGAACCAAGCCACCCAGCCGTCACCCAGATACAGAGGGCCTGGGTTGGTCCCATGATGGCTCCCAGCTGTCGGTCCAGAGTCCATGAACTCTTACAAGCTCAGGTCAGCTGTCTCTATGGGTTTCTTCATTGTGGTCTTGACCCCCCTTACTCATATGATCCCACCTCCTTCTCTTTAACTGGACTCCTAGAGCTTGGCCCAGTGCTTGGCTGTGGATCTCTGCATCTGCCTCCATCAGTTACTGGATGAAGGCTCCACAATGACTATTAGGGTAGTCATTAATCTGATTACAGGGGAAGGCCAGTTCAGGCGCCCTCTCCACTTAGCTGGAGTCATCCTTGTGGGTTCCTGGGAGTTTCCCTGACACCAGGTTTCTCCCTGACCCCATAATGACCTCCTCTATCAAGATCTTTTAATTATTCTCCCCCTCCATCCCACCCCCAACTCGACCATCTTGATCCCTCATGTTCCCATCCTCCATCTCTTCCCCTTTATCCCTCCCCTTGCCCCCAGTTTACCCAGGCATCTCATCTATTTCCCCTTCCCAGGGAGATCCATGTGTCCCTCTTAGGGTCCTCCTTGTTACCCAGCTTCCCCGGGGCTGAGGTTTGTGGGCTGGGTATCCACTTATGAGTGAGTATATACCATGTTTCTCTTTCTGGGTCTGGGTTACCTCACTTAGGATGTTCTTTTTTTCTAGTTTCATTCATTTGCCTACAAATTTCATGATGTCATTTTTTTTCTCAATGAGTAATACTCCATTGTGTAGATGTATCACATTTCCTTTATCCATTCTTTGGTTGAGGGGCATCTAGGTTGTTTCCAGGTTTTGGCTATTACAAATAATGCTTCTATGAACATAGCTGGACAAGTGTCCTTGTTGGGGAATTCTCCAACTGCTGGTGGGAGCGCAAACTTGTACAGTCACTTTGGAAATCAGTATGGTAGTTTCTCAGATTATTGGGAATCAGTCTACCTCAAGACCCAGTGATAGCACTCTTGGGCATAAACATGAAAGATGCTCAATCATACCACAGGGCACTTGCTCAGCTACGTTCATAGCAGCATTATTCATCGTATCCTGTCACTTTTGGAGGGCAGTATTGAGAGACCAAGGTGGAAATCAGTATCCAAGCCCAGAATGTGTTCTGCCGCTGCGTGCCTGCTGCTGTGCCCTTGAGTCTCCATGAAATCCTCAGATTTAGCGCGGATGCACCCAAACCAGCCAAGCAGAAGCATCAGCTTGTCTACATCCTCAGATGGCTAGAGATCACCTGCTGAGGAAGAGGTGAAAAACCATGTAACAAACCAGTGAGCAAAATAAATGATCTCCAAGCCATCTTATGTCATCAGATAGAGAAGGGCACTTGTGCCCAGGCTGGCAGTTCTCATGCTTTGCAGGGAACCTTCATCCTGTGGGCAGAGCTCATGGATCCCCAACCAGAGGGAAAGAGAGTCAACAGTACCCCACTGTGGGCAGGAGCTGGGAACTGCACTGTGTGCCCCTTCTACATGTCAAAACATTCCACATTCTTTGCACTTGGATATACAAATTATTTGTTATTGATTTTCTTGTTTTGTGTGTGTGTGTGTGTGTGTGTGTGTGTGTTGAGACAGGGTTTCTCTGTGTAGCCCTAGCTGTCTTGGAACTCACCCTATAGATCAAGCTGGCCTTGAACTCATGGAGATTTTCCTGCCTCTGCCTCCCAAGTGGAACTATGCTTGGCCACAATGTTCATTTACACATTTACCATTGAATTATTTGTTTGTTTGTTTGTTTGGTCTTTTTTTTTTTATTGAGATAGGGTTTCTCTGTAGCTTTGGAGCCTGTCCTGGAACTCACTCTATAGACCAGTCTGGCCTTGAACTCACAGAGATCTGCCTGCCTCTGTCTCCCTAGTGCTGGGATTTAAAATGTGCGCCACCACCATTTGGCTAATATTTTTATTTTTATTTATTTGTTTGTTTTTGTTTTTTGATACAGAGCCTCTTAGTGTAGCCTTGGCTGTCTTGGAACTGTCTTTGTAGACCAGACTGGCCTCAAACTCAGAGATTCACCTGTTTCTGCTTCCTGAGTGCTGGAATTAAAGGTGTGAGTGGTCACATCTGGCTTGAGTAATATTTTTAAAGGTTTATTTAAAATTATGTGTATATGCATGTAATGCCTGTGGAGGCCAGAGATGTTGGTTCTCCCTGGGGCTGGAGCTGCAGGTGATGGTGAACCGCTCGGCATGGGTGCCGAGACCTGAAGCAGTCTGTGCTCCTAACCACTGAATAAATTGTTTTTTTTTTAAATGTATCTATTGGGCTGGAGAGATGGCTCAGAGGTTAAGAGCACTGCCTGCTCTTCCAAAGGTTCTGAGTTCAATTCCCAGCAACCACATGGTGGCTCACAACCATCTGTAATGAGATCTGGTGCCCTCCTCTGGCGTGCAGGCATACATGGAGGCAGAATGTTGTATACATAATAAATAAATAAATCTTTAAAAAATGTATCTATTTATTGATTTCATATGTATGAGTGTTTTGCCCACATGTGTACCGTGTACATGCCAGGTGCACACAGAGGTCAGAAAAGGGTGTTGAATCCCCTGGAACTGGAGTTACAGATGATGGTGAGCCATTATGTGGGTGCTGGGAATTGAACCCAGAACTTCTGCAAGAGCAACCAGTTCTCTAAACTGCTAGGCCATCTCCTCAGCCCTCATAAATATTTTTAACATATATATTTTTTAATGGGTTTCTGGCTGACTGGGGTGATGGCTCAATGGGTAGAGCACTTGGTGTGTAAGCATGAAGGCCTGAGTACACGGGAAAGCCGGATGCAGTAATGTGACCGTGTGATCCCGGTTCTCCTATATCGGGGTTGGAGGTGGGAACAGGAGGAAGTTTATGTGCCATCTGGTCTGGCATGGAAACTGTGAACAACAAAGAGACTCTGTTTCAAGCAAGGGGGAAGGCAGGGACCAATCCATGAGGTTGTTGTTTGCTGTTCACACCTGTGAACACACGTCAGACACTGCTGTTCACACCTATAAACACATGTCAGACACTGTTGTTCACACCTGGGAACACACGTCAGACACTGCTGTTCACACCTGTGAACACACATCAGCCACAGGCTGAACTAATAGATGCATAGTGAGCACAGGTCAGTGTAGCATTCCAGTCCCAGTCCAGTGTCCGTGGGCCAGCTCAGAGTCTCGCCTGTCACCTCAGACACCGATCATTCTTTGCGCTGAGAACAGTTACAGGCTTCTCTGGCTCTTTTGAAATCTATAGTTAACTGCTGTCAATCACAGTTACTGTGCAGGGTGCTACAGATCCACCCTTCCAAGTCATCCCCCCGCCCCATCCTCTTCCTCTACACCCCCTCCCCTGTTCCTGGTCGTACAGCTTTAGCTATAGAAAACAACTCGCAGTTGTGTGATGCAATCTAATCCCCCCCCCCCGTTCCTGCCTCCTCCTCCCCGACCCAGTACCCACGCGAATAAGCACACGGTATCAACTTCCATCAAACAACTTAAAATTTTTTATTTTTAATTATGTGTATGTGTCTCAGTGTGGTATTTACACATGAGTTCAGGTTCTTGCTGAGGCCAAAGACCCCAGATAATCCCCTGTAGTTGGAGTTATAGGTGGTTGTGAGCCTTTTTTGTTGTTGTTGTTGTTGTTTATTGGTTTTTTTTTTTTGAGATAGCATTTCTCTGTAGCTTTGGAGCCTGTCCTAGAACTAGCTCTTGTAGACCAGGCTGGCCTCGAACTCACAGAGATCTGCCTGCCTCTGCCTCCCGAGTGATGGGATTAAAGGCGTGTGCCACCACCACCCAGCTCCCAGTCTTCTTCTTTTTTTAATGTTTTATTTATTTTAATTACTTATTTTTTTAAAAGATTTATTTATTTATTTATTTATTTATTTATTTATTTATTTATTTATTTCGAGACAGGGTTTCTCTATGGCTTTGGAGCCTGTCCTGGAACTAGCTCTTGTAGACCAGGCTGGCCTCGAACTCAGAGATCCGCCTGCCTCTGCCTCCCGAGTGCTGGGATTAAAGGCGTGCGCCACCACCGCCCGGCTACTTATTTATTTTTTAAGATTTATTTATTATTATGTACATAGAATTCAGCCTCCATGTATGCCCGCATGCCAGAAAAGGGCACCAGATCTCATTACAGATGGTTGTGAGCCACCATGTGGTTGCTGGGAATTGAACTCAGGACCTTTGGAAGAATAGGCAATGCTCTTAACCCCTGAGCCATCTCTCCAGCCCCTCAAGGCCATTCTTATACGTGGAGACTTGAGGCCAGCAGCCTGGGTTACAAGAAACCCTGTAAAAGGCATAATGCTTATCCCCATGAAAAAAGAGCCAGCATGTACTTAAAGTATCAACTGCACCAAAATCAGGGGATGCTCAGGCACTCAGGACACAGTCCAGAACTGCTCTTAACCTCTGAGCCATCGCTCCAGCCTCTCCCAGTCTTCTTTTACCTTTCAGCCTCTCTCCTCATATTTAAACTCTGTCTCTTACTGACACTGCATAGTTAAGCCTCAACCTTCATATTTCCTGCCAGTTAATGTGTGAGTTAAAATTTTTTCTTTTGGCCGGGCGGTGGTGGCACATGCCTTTAATCCCAGCACTCGGGAGGCAGAGGCAGGCAGATCTCTGAGTTCGAGGCCAGCCTGGTCTACAAGAGCTAGTTCCAGGACAGGCTCTAGAAACTACAGGGAAACCCTGTCTCAAAAAACCAAAAAAAAAAAAAAAATTTTTTTTCTTTTGATATCTTTTGAGACAGTATCTTTTTATGTGGTCCAGGCTGGCCGCCAATGTGCAATCTTTCTTCTTCACCTTCCTGACTGATATATCAATTTTGGTTTTTAGTTTTTGGTGGTGAGGACCCAACCCATGTACCTGAGCATGCTAAACACACCCTTTACCGCTGAACTCCATCCTCAGCCCCAAAGTGTGCTAGTGTTTTGCCTATAGGTACATTCGATGCACATTGTGTATGCCTGTGTGTAAGCAGGGTGCAGAAAAGTATGTTGGATTCTCTAGACCTGGGGCTATGGACAGCTGTAAGCTGCCACAGTCATGCTCAGATTGGAACCCAAGAAGCGCTGCTAACCACTGTGCTATCTCTTAAGTTCCCTCACCCTGCCCTGTGCGTCTACATTTTTAAAAAGCTAAAAAACTGCTGGGCGGTGGTGGCGGCGCATGCCTTTAATCCAGCACTCGGGATGCAGAGGCAGGCGGATCTCTGTGAGTTTGAGGCTGGCCTGGTCTGGTCTACAAGAGAGAGTTCCAGGACAGGCTCTAAAAAAACTACAGCAAAACCCTGTCTCGAAAAACAAACAAACAAAAAACAACAAAACAAAACAACAACAACAAAAGTTAAAAAACCAAAGAGTATAATATTGGTGTTCATGAAAACTGTCCCTGAATGTAGTTTAATTGGCACACAGTTGTGTCTCTAGTAAGGTTTTATGACTCTGCTTCTGCAACCACGGGTTGGAGCCAAAGGGATGGGCTCCCTGATGCCTGCTGCGGATCACAGCAGCTGCAGAAACACAGCATGCTGAGGCCACATGTTCTCCATTGTGACATCTATGTCCTTTCATTGCTGGGACTCATCGTGTGTGAAGGGGAACCTGGCTTTTTGGTGGGCTGGACTGGCAGCGTTGGTCAGAAGTGAGCCTTTGCCCAGCAGGCCCCAGGGTTCCATCCGCAGTGACACAAAACAAGCAAAAATCAGATGGCAAAGCGTTGCGTGTAGGGTGTAATGATACCACAGCTGCTGTCATCAGAGGAAATGTTCCCGCTCCACCGGAAAGCTCGTCAGAAAAATTAGAAAATTTAAAAATAGGACATATTACCATAGCAGAATATCTTCACAGAAATAAAAATGAAAAAAGAAAGAAAGAAAATGAGGCTACAACCCAATGACATTCATTTGTAAGTCAAGCAAGAAAAGTTAGATTGCAACATTTGAGGAGGTAAATTCAGAAGAAATAGTCTTGTTTACGAATATTTATATAAGAGCGGCTGTTCTGAGAGAGAAGGATGCTGGGATCGACTTCAATAGTTCATTATAAGAAGCTGGGGAGCCGACTTGGAGAAGGTTTTTACAAGTGTGGGGCCCTGAGTTTGAATCCCAGAATCCATATGATCCCAGCACCGGGGAGGCAGAGACAACCAGCTGAAAAGTGGGTTCCAAGTCAGTGAGAAAACTTGTTCAAAAACAACAACGAAACTAAAAAGGTGGGGTCAACAAGATGGCTCAGCTGGCTAAGGAGTGCATTGAAGACCCGAATGCAATCCCTGGGAGCTCATGGCTGGAGGAGAAAGCCATACAAGCTGTCCTCTCTCACACATGTACTGCAGACCACACACACACATGCACACGCGCACACACAGTTATAAAATAAGCAAGTCCACATCCATGATCCCAGAACTCAGAAGGCTGACTTAGGAGGGCCACAAGTTCAAGGCCAGGATGAGGGCTACATAATCAGATACTATTTCCAGAAACAAAAAGAAACAGACACAAAGTAAACTCAGCATGAGTTTTAAAGTGACTTTTCTTGGCCCATTGGAATCCACAGACACCATGAGACGGCTCAGCCTGTTTACTGGAAGAGTCATTCGTTGTCTCCAGGCTGATCTGTGAGGTGAGTGGGAAAGAGCCTCTTTGTGGAGTCTGATGAGTGAGGCCACAGGCAAGAACCTCCCCAGAGTGGGGTCTTCTGAGCTGTGTGGGAGGAGAAAAGACTGAGGGAGACCAAGCTGGGAGTGGGAGGTGACAGGGTGCCCCCTTTGTTTCTCAGTGCCATTGTTCAGCAGGTTCCTTATGGGAAGTGTTTGAGGGCCCCTGAGTTGTGGAAGTCAACTGTGCACTTCACCTCCACCAGTTCTGAGACCTTTTGTCCTCAGTAGATACCGAATAATACCCGGACTCGCCCTCCCAGGGAGCAGCTTCACAAAGGGCCAGGTGTGCTAGGTTCTGCCACTGAGAGCAGGGGAATCTCCAAACAGAAAGGGCCTTCTCAGCTGTGTTAATCTAATACTGAACTGTCTTGTGTGTTGACAACTTCAAACTCAGCTTACTGTGTAGTTAGGGCTGTCACTAAACTCACAGCAGTTCTGCCTCCTGCTTCCTGGTGCTGGGGTATCAAATGGGAGCCACCACACCCAGCTTACGGTGTTCCTTAATGAATTTAGCGTAAAATTACAAGGGAACGCTGTACTTCCACAAGAAGCAGGTACTAATTGTGTGGATTCCTTCTCTAGGGAGAGGTAAACATACTTACTCCTTCCTGATAAGGCCTGAAGGGACTCTGGCTGGCCTGGGCGTGGAGAATGTGGCTCTGGCAGGCCTTGTCTTTCTCCCTATTCCCTCTGACTTGCTAAAGCCCTTAGATTACATTCCTAAAGCTAGCTGCCAACTGGCCTGTTCCCTTATTTGGCCACTTCCTCCTCCTGAGGCCCTACCAAGGTCCAGCTATCGAAGTATGGAAGCACAGCCATCAAAAGCCCTCCTTAGCTCACCTAACAAATATGCCCAATTAAAATAAACACCTCATGCTAACAGAGGGTTTCCCCTTTTACCTTTATAAACTGCCATTTCCCTATGGGGCCATGTCTGTGTCCTCTCTATCCACAGGCAGTCCTTGGTCCCACTCCGGGGTAAAACCCTTCACACTCTCCCTTGTTCCTTTCCCTTCTCCCTTGTCCTCTATCTCCTGTCTTTGTCTACTATTCCCTGCCTTCTGTCCCTCTGCAGTAAATAAATCTCCTTCGTGCTGAGAACCTGGTTTTGGGGGTACTGAACCGAGTCCCTTACAAGCTCCCAACCACAAACCAAGTACCACTCTACTGTAGAATACATTTTTTTTCCTGAGTCAGGGTTTCTCTGTGTAGCCCTGACTGGCCTGGGACTCACTCTGTAGATCAGGCTGACCTCAAACTCAGAAATCCGCCTGCCTCTGCCTCCCGAGGGCTGGGACAGCTTTATTAGGCTTTCTTAGAGTACGGAGGAGAGGTTAGGGCAGAAGTTTGGGTGGTCCTAGAGCAGCAACACCCAGCCAGGCTATAGTGATGGAGTTGGTGTGTTGTTTCCCCCCTCCCTGCCACGGTTACTCCATATTACTCTGAGGCCACATGCAGCTGGAGCAGAACTGCATATAAGGGGAGGAGCAGCCAGATACTCATGTGAGGCTCCAATGTCACTTCTCACACTCTCCTTCTATGAGTGAATGTCAAATTGTGATTTCTGTTTGCATGCAGGCACTGCTAATCTGATGACAGCGGCAGATGCTTTATTACTTAGAGGTGTTCTATAACACGGAAACACGTACCGTGGGAGTGTGCACAGAGGAAGTGTGTGGTCTGGGAGCAAGCTCCTTGGAAACATGTACCGTGGAAAGCATATAATATGGTTGCCATCAGTTTAGCAGCCAACAGTGTTGGAATTACAAAGAACATGTTTTATGTCCATCCTGGGTGGTCAAGGTTAAAACAAGCAGCGACTTCCATTCCCATGCACACTGCAGCAGGCCTTTCGTTTAGGTTCAAGCGAGTTCCTCAAGGCAGCCGCCAAAGGGCGTCTTCACCACCAACATGAACCTGGGAGAGGCGCGTCCCAGTGATGTGAACTCCCATCACAGATCAGCAAGAGCAAATGGGACATTTATAACACATTTGATGACAAGAAACAATAATTTATGTATTAGTATTATACTTATCTATTTACTGTGTATATATGTGCCAACATGTGCATGCAACCTTCTGGAACCAGGGTCTATTTTTTTCAGGGTCATTAGGTTTGGTGACAGAAGTCCTTACCCAAGGAACCATCTCTTTGACCTAAGTAACAACGACTTTGATATAGGGAACACTTGTAAATCCCAGCATTCAGGAGTTGGAGGCAGGAGAATCAGAGGCTCAAGGTCATCTTTGGCTATTCACCACACAAACTCGAGGCCTGGCTGTGTTACTTGAGGTTCTGTCTCAAAAAATAAAAATAAGGGGCTGGAGAGATGGCTCAGAGGTTAAGAGCATTGCCTGCTCTTCCAAAGGTCCTGAGTTCAATTCCCAGCAACCACATGGTGGCTCACAACCATCTGTAATGGGGCCTGGTGCCCTCTTCTGGCCTGCAGGCATATACACAGACAGAATACTGTATACATAATAAATAAATTTAAAGAAACAAAAACAAAAAGCTAGGTGTGATTGAGTAAAACCCTTAACCTCAGAACTTGGGAGGCAGAGGCAGGTGAATTTCTGTGCGTATGAGGCTAGCCTGGTCTACACAGTGCACGTCAGGCCAGTCAGGGCTATGTCAGACCCTGTCTGAATAACAGTGTCAGCAAGGTGACTTAGCAGGTAAAGGTCTGATGCCCAAGCTGAGTTTGATCCTAGGCCCGCACGGTAGAAGGAGAGAACTGACTCTCCAATATGACTGTGATTTTAGAAAAATCAAAACAAAATAATAAAACAGCCAACATAATTCTTCCTATATTTTGAATTTTACCAGTAAACAATATGGACATTGTTTCCCACCTTGTGACACAAGTCCACTCTGGCATTTTTTCAGTTGTTACATCTCTGTTGATTCTGTAAGCTGATTCTTCTTCCTGGCAGCCTTGCTGAATTCTGGGCAGATTAGGGTTGGATCCAAGTGCACAGAGTAGAAACCCACTCCTGGAAAAAGGTCAGAGGTGGAGCTGTGTAAACTCAGCTCTGCAAACAGAAGGTTTTCTGTAGGAAGGTTTTTGTGTGTGTGTATGTGTGTGTGTGTGCGTGTGTGCTGGGGAATCCAGGACCTCCTGTGAGCATGCAGCACCAGCGGGCCACAGTCTAGCTCTCTGTGTCCATATTAAAAGCAGGATAGACTCCATGCTGGGAATTGGCCTGTTGCTAATTATTGGAAGGGTTGGAGGGGAAGTGAAGTCTTTTAGTTTCAAGGTCACTCCCCCCCAAGTGGGGACTGAAGACTGAGAAGGACACGGTGGCATGCACAGTGGCTCTGCCTCTGGATGCCTACCAGGTGGGTTGAGTTCAGTCGTCACAGCTCCATGGACCTAGTGCTGCATTGGGTCTGTGTTTCAAAACTTCTCATCTGCCCCCTGCTTGGCTACCGTGATGTCCACAGCGTGGCTTGAATCTGGAAGCGCAGCTGAAAGGAGCTATGTCCTGGTGTATTCCACTCCCTAGTCCTAGAGATGAGTACGGTGTTCTTCTGGGAGGTTATACTCTGTCTTGTCCTGAAGCTCCAACATGCGCTTCTCAGTGTTGCCCCTCCTACCCCGAAAATGGGACAGTAAGAAGAAAGCCCCAATCTGGCTCTTGCCCAAAGGTGAAGGCTGAGAACGCTCCTCTTTTCCCCGTGAAACCCAGGCCCAACCCGAGGCTGTCTGGAGCTCTGTACAGGATCCGCACCCACACATTCCCAGGGCATGAGAAGCCTCACTCCTAGATGCCTGTGCCAGGACTCATTTGTTCCCTGCACAGCCAGAGAGGCTGCACGATCTGTCTACCCCCACTTCCTAGATGAGGAAACTGAGTCAGAGGAGACCAGCTCAGTACTGTTATCATGGGTAGGGTCGGTGACTGAGGACCTTAGGGGCCTGGGGGCTGTGATGGGTGCTGGAACTCTGAGCTCAGGCAAACCGAGCTGTAGGCAAAGAAAAGGGCTCAGCCATCCCCCTCTTGGTCAGCTGCCTTTCCCTCCCTGCCAGGAATGTAGACTGGCCCACACCCTGCTGCCCCAGTATGCCATACCACACTCTGGTTGACTCCATTCCAGCCTTTGGAGACCCGGATGAGGGACCGCTCTCCCTACTTTCCCTTCCCCCGGGACCTATAAATCTTGAGCCTACAATGGTGTTATATTGACTGTACAGTCGTGGCAAGAACCAAAACTTCTTCCAGCCAGATTTTTCCTAGGGTGCCAGGGGTAAGGTACTCAATGAATTCCAGATTGAGGGTCAGGCTGCACATGGGTCACACAAGGGTCATGGGGATGCCTACAGTATGAACGAGTCTCCTGTGAGTGACTCCCGGATCATTTCCCATTAGGCAACCTGTTGCTGGTTACCTGGGATGGGCACTCCAGTTCAGCTGGGGCCTCTCATAACAGTGTTTTGGGACTTTCAACCCCAGGGTCCAGACCCTTAAGGGGCTCATGATGGTCTTAAGGTGGTCACATAGGGGGGAGCCTATGCTAACTCAGGGGTCAGGAGTTACACATAGCCAAAGTGCATTGTGGGTAGGGTGAACATTCAGCTGCATCAATGCCACTTGGCACCTCTGGCCCAGCTGGTCAAGGGTCGGGACAGGAATGTCCCAGGTTCTAGGAACTCTCAGGAAAGGGGCCAGACAGTCTCAACCCTCATGGTGTCCTTCTCTGCTGCCCAAGGGAGGGTGGCAAGGACCCACTTTCCCTCCTACCCTCTAGGTTTATTTCTGCCTTATGTCCCTGGCGTGCTGTGTTACACTTACTGGCCTCAGGACATCTCTGTGCTTTAAACAGAGCCAGGCGGCCCTATGGTGAATGAAGACCCATCCCTGGTTTTGGTCCCACCCACCCTCACCCAAGTTTGACCTTTGCAAGGAATGTGATCTGACTTCATTTCCTATCATTCAGGGCTGGACCTGGACTGGGCTGGAGGGAGGCCATGCAGGATGCTGTGGTGCTAGCTGCGCAGGTTGTTCTGAGACTCCTCACCTGCCCCATCCTTGTGTAGCTTGGGTGAGCCCTGACAAGAAACAAGTCTCAGTGTCTCCCCTCAACCCAGGAGACTACACACCTTACAGCCTAGCCCTATGTGAGTCAGGACCTACCTATCATCCATCCCGAGCAGGGGCTCCTTAAGAGTCTAGCCTCTGCAGGCAGCTGTGGGCCCAAGCTACACATGGAGGGAGCATGGGCATTGCTTTGCTGTAGCCTCAACCGCCTCTCCTCATACACCATTTGGAGAAGCTTGTGGTCTGCTCAGAGCCACCTGGGGAATAAAGGGAAATGTTTCCTGGCAATGAGGGAAAGCCAGGGGCTATTTTTTTCTAGGGCTAGGTCCCATCTTAGAGTCCTGGATGGAGCCTGAGTGAGGCCTGGCAGACAGCTGATGCTCAGCAGCAGGTGTGTGTGTGGGTAAATGAACAATGGATGCTGATTGATGCCGATCATGGATGGTGAGGGGTGGGACGCATCTCAACAACCTTCCTGTGTTCCCCCGTCCCTGGACTCCCTAACACAATGCCATTGAAACTATTGTGGGTTTTTCTGTGTCACAGTGAGATGTGTCTTTGGCCTGGCTGAATGGGCACCACCTATGCAGAAACTTGGATCCTTTGTGACTGTAGGACAATGGTCCCCATCTGCCCTTCTTAGGGTGTGTGTGTGAAAGATGCAGATCCCAGGGCCCACAGCTGCCTGCAGAGGCTAGACTCTTAAGGAGCCCCTGCTCGGGATGGATGATAGGCAGGTCCTGACTCATATAGGGCTAGGCTGTAAGTTGCGTAGTCTCCTGGGTTGAGGGGAGACACTGAGACTTGTTTCTTGTCAGGAGGGATCACCAAAGCTACACATCATCTTCTGGACAACAGCCTGTTCTACCTGCTCTGGGACTTCTCAGCTATGGGGCCTCCTGACCTGTCGGGCTGGGGCTCCCCAGACATTCCCTACTGCTGGGCTGGCCAAGCAGCTTAAACATGGGAGCACAAGGCAAATTCAGCTAGAATACAACCTCACACATGTCCAGAAAGACACTTCTCCAAGGAACAGCTCCCACCCTCCCTGTTCATAGGGCCCCTGAACCCCATCCCAGAGGAGACACTTGCATCCGCTGCCCACTTATGCACCTGCTGTCCTAACCATATCAGCTTGAAAAGTGTTCATAGACGCCACAAGACCCTAAGGGACTGATACAGAAGAGGCGTTGCCTTCCCACACAGCACTGTCTACCTGATGGGACCCTGTGTTTGTGCAGAGCACAGATACCTTCAGCCTCACGCCCCACGGAAAAGGGTGGTTCAACATAACCCCCAGCCTGAGCCACTCAGTCTCCCAGTACAAATGGGGGTACCAGTGACAACCTGAGCAGGAGACACCCCTGCCTCCTGATACTATCCTTACAGTTCTTCCCTGCTCTGTGGGGACCGAGGTGGGCTCAGCTGTCCACTGGGCCTCATAGCCGGGGTGCCTGGCTGACTCAGACCCAGGGCCCCTCCCTGGAGGAGGGCTGATTTTCCTAGGGGCGGGCCTGGCAAGCGGTCAGTGTGGAGAGTCTGCCTGGTAGACACTACTGCAGGTGCCTACAGAGGTTGGACAGGTGCTTTCCCAGGCCCAAAGGCTTCTCATTGTTCCCAAACAGTGGTGTGGGCTGAAGGCTGGCACAGTTGGGAACCTCAAAGCTGTTGTTATCTACAGACCATGATGTTGCCAAGAGCTCGACCCCTGCTGGGGTCCTGTGGGAGCCCCATCTGCCGTGGAAGCCTTCTATTGCTTCTCCTTAGTCTTGGTGAGTATGGAGTTTGCTGCTCACCAGAGAGAGGTAAGGGAGCCCAGGCTTTTATGGGTAGGGATCTTGGGAGAGGCTCTACCTTCCCTGTGTTTTCTTTCTCCTTGGGCCATTGCTGGTGGCCTGAGTTCCAGGAGGGTTAGGGACTGAGATCAATGAAAGGCCTGGAAGGTGGTGTCACACTCCTGGCAGGGAACACCCCTGGGTCTGGGGAGTACAGGAATATGACATAATGGGGTGCAGGGGCCTTAGCTCTCTCTTTCTACACCCACTGGGGTATATAGAGGGCTGGGACCAGGGAACGGCCTGGTTTTGCCCTGCCTCTCCTCTAGACTTGTGCCCTCTGCCCACAGGGTGGATGCCACTTTTGCAGGTCCAGACTACAAAGACGGGCCAGGTGAGGTCCTCTGGAGGGCACAGGGGGATTTTCTAGTCTTGGGGCTGTGGATGTTGTTTTCTTCACACATGAATACATACATCTCTGAGTATTCAAAGACGGCTGTTGATCATTGTTGACCCAGAGAGCAGCAGCATTTTGGCTGTAGCTGGGCCCCAAAAGGAGCGGAGTTGGGAAGCAGTGAGGCCCTTGGGAGTTAAGTCACAGGCCCCAGAGGTAGCCAGACTCAGTCAGTACCTGGACCTTGAAAGAGTTGAGACCAAACCGAGAGGCAAGGAAGCGCCTATGTGCTTGGGGAAATGTCAGCCTGACCTTGTCTCCTAGGAGGCTGCACCCCACTGTGCTGAACTGACCGGCACCCCTGACTTTGCCAGGTGGGTTCAGCTGCTTTTGGGGGCCTCGGGAGGCCTTCTTGACTGAATAAGCACATGCCAGGAGCCCAAAAGTTCACCCTTTAATGTCCTCTGTGTCTCTACCCACCTCCATCCCCACCTGGCTGGCTCAGGGCTGGGGGAGGAACTGTGCTCCGGGGCACAAGCACTGTGCCCTCCAGGCTGTTACTAGTCCTAGGGAGGGTCATGAGAACCCTAGGGTCCTGAAGGGAGGGGACTCCGGGCAGGGAAGCACTTCGAGAGGGGCAGTGTCAGGTGCAGACTCCTGCCCGGCCCCGTCCACAGTCTTCCCTCAGGCGTCTTTCTTGGCCTCACATGTCGTGAAGTATCTGGCCTGAGCATGGAGCACGCCCAGGGGCTGGCTATGGCTGTGAGGAAGAAGAATGTCACATTGCGAGTGAATCAGGTCGGTCCCCTCTAGGGTCCTCGGGTGAGGTGCGGGAGACCAGACACTGGCTGGAAAGTTGGTGGTTAGTTTCTTTGGCACCACTGCCCCCTTTCATCCCCACCCAGGATCTCATCCTGGTTGGTGGCTTCCCTCAGGGCTCTTCTTGCCACCTAAGTTGATCACTAGGTGTGTGTGTCTCTCTACTGGTGGGGTTCGGCTCTCTGGGTGTCTGAAGGCCTCCCCCCAACCCTGTCTGGGCCTGCTACCCTTTCTCAAGTCTGAGATGACCTTGCTGTTCCTCTCCTGGAGGCCTTGCCTCCTCTTTCAAGGCTCTGTCCTCAAAACATGGCCAATGGTGTCACGACTCAGGCGGGGAAGAGGGAGGCCAGCCTGACTATGGATTCCAGACAAGGCAAGCCTGTCCCTGACTCTCGACACAGTGGGGTGTTCATGCCACAGTCTGCGTGAACAGGGTCAGGGTACAGTGTGTGGCCTGTAGGATGGAATAGAACTGGGGTGCCCCAGGCCATCCTTGAGGGCTGTGGCCCAGAACATTCTGAGCTGCATGCCTTGGTCTCCTGGCAGTTGCGCTGTCTGGCACGTCGCCTTCCTAAGCACCTCACCAATGAGGAACTGGATGCCCTCCCCTTGGACCTGCTGTTCTTCCTCAAGTAGGTCTCAAACTGGGGACTTGGTCTCATCTTCTACCCCCTCAACCCCTGCCTTGCCCTGGGCAACAGTGTTCAGTGATTGGGTGGCTTTGCCAGGGAGGCATGCAATGAAGTGTGTGTGTGTGCGCACACACACACATACACAGTAATTCACAAACCCCTCTCCACAGTCCAGCCATGTTTCCAGGGCAACAGGCCTGTGCCCACTTCTTCTCCCTCATCTCTAAAGCCAATGTAGATATGCTTCCACAGAGATCTCTGGAGCGTCAGAGGCTGCTGCCCGCAGCTCTGAAATGCCGGGTATGGAACGGTACCATCTACTGGAGGTAGAGACAAAACACGGAGTGGGCTCGGTGGTCCCCCTAAGGTACTGAAGCTGGCTGTGTGTGCAGGGCATGTATAGCTTTCAAGTGAGCGAGGCAGATGCGCAGGCTCTCGGAGGCCTGGTCTGTGATCTGCCTGGGAAATTTGTGGTCAAGTCTTCGGAAGTCCTTCTCCCCTTGCTGGCAGGCTGCCGAGGACCCCTGAACGTGGGCCAGGAAGAGGCAGTCAGGGAGGCTCTGAGGAGTGGAAGACTCCCGTATGGGTGAGTGGGAATGGCTTTGTATATGGGCAGATATGTGTGAGAATATCCATAGCCAGAATGGGTTGCTTAGGGCCGCATATCCCCTACTGTATGCTGTCAGGTCTCGTTCCCTAGGAGGCTGCACTCCTTGATTTCTCAGCAGAGGCATTGTCTGGTCCAGTTTTTGTCTCCTGATCTCTGTCTGGGGACACATTCTGGGTCCCTGAGCTGGGCCTCTGTTTCTGGACAGCCCCCCATCGATGTGGTCAGTCTCCACTCTGGAAGCTCTGCAGGGCCTGCTGGCAGTGTTGGATGAGTCCATCACCCGTAGCATCCCCAAGGTAAGGTCCTGCTTCCTGAGCTGTCATAGAAACTGCTGGGCTTTTCGGTTCAACCTACTCTGCTTCATCTTCAGGATGTCATCGCTGAATGGCTGCAACACATCTCCCGGGACCCCTCCTGCCTGGAGTCTAAGCTGACTGCCACGCTCCCAAGATTCAGGCGTGACACAGAAAGTGAGTCCAGAGCCAAGTCTGTTGGGTAGCAGCCTGAGATACGACACTAGGGATACGGGGTCTAGAGTGGTAGAGTTTCATTTGCTCCTACCAGTGACCCTTCCAGGCTCCTCAGCTTGGTCAGTCACAGCTTCCCAGGGTGAATAGAATTGCACCATTTTGTCAGTGGGTAAACTGAGGCCAATGTGTCATGGTAGGTGTGGGAGGAGGGAGAGTTGAGAGGAACATACAGCCTCTGACTCTTGCCCGCCCCTCCAGAGAAAGCCTGCCCTCCAGGGCGGGAGCCCCACGAGGTGGATGAAAACCTCATCTTCTACCAGAATTGGGAGCTAGAGGCCTGTGTTGATGGCGCCATGCTGGCCACCCAGATGGACCTTGTGAATGAGATTCCCTTCACCTATGAGCAGCTCAACATCTTCAAGCGCAAACTGGACAAGGTAACTCCTAACGGGCTTCTATCTGTCCGCTGTGCCAAGGATTGCCTTCCCAAGGGCCCCAGGAGCTGTTCTGGCCCTCACGATTCTGTTTCCATAGACCTACCCACAAGGCTATCCTGAGTCCCTGATCCAGCAGCTGGGTCACTTCTTCCGGTACATCAGCCCCGAGGACATCCACCAGTGGAATGTGACCTCATCAGAGACAGTGAAAACGCTGCTCAAAGTCACCAAAGGACAAAAGATGGATGATCAGGTACCCCAGAAGACATGTAGTTGGACGAGGGGACGCAGCTTTCCTTGCCCCAAGGAGTCTCAGTGACTTCTTCCCACAGGTGATCGCCCTGGTTGCCTGCTATCTTCGCGGAGGAGGCAGACTAGACGAGGACATAGTAAAGGTCCTGAATGGCATCCCCTTAGCCTACTTATGTGACTTCCACCCCCAGGACCTGCACTCTGTACCCTCCAGTGTTATGTGGTGAGTTCCCGTGTGTTCTGTAGGGCAATGGATACCTGAGCCTCCTAATCACTGCTATGTCCCACAATGTTCTCCAGGATGGTTGAGCCCCAAAGTCTGGACAAGTGCAGCCAGAGGCATCTGAGTATCCTCTATGAAAAGGCCTCCTTGGCCTTCCAGAACGTGAGCGGGCAGGAATACTTTGAGAAGATCAGGACATTCCTGGGTGAGTCGAGGCACACGTGGTGGGTACGATAGGACCTGCAGACCCCACAGTGATATGCCAAGTCCTACCCTCTCCCTGCCCCACCCAGGGCTTCCTAGGTATACCAGGGATCTGACACTGATGACTTTGGTTCTCCCGTCCATTCTAACCCCAGTGCTCCAGATGGTTGTTGAGCACAGAAGGGCCTGGGCATCAGAAGACAATCATAGAAACTGAGTATGGCTTAGTCAAGGGTGGGACTGTATTGGGATGAACCTGTGAGTTTTCTTCTTTCTTTCTTTTTTTTCTTTTCTTCTCTTTTTTTTTTTTTTTTTTTTTGAGACAGGGTTTCTCTGTGTTACAGTCCTAGCTGTCCTGGAACTAGCTCTTGTAGATCAGGCTGGCCTCTAACTCAGAGATCTGTCTGCCTATGCCTCCCGAGTGCTGGGATTAAAGGCATGCACCACCACCACCCAGCTGTTTTTGTTTTTTTTTTTGTTTTTTTTTTTGAGACAGGGTTTTTCTGTGTAACAGTCCTGACTGTCCTGGAACTCACTTTGTAGACCAGGCTGGCCCCGAACTCACTGAGATCCGCCTGTCTCTGCCTCCTAAATGCTGGGATTAAAAGTATGCACCACCACCCTCCTGCTCTACTGTGAGTTTTCAAACTGGGGCCCTGATACCTGCAGGTGGGGCCTCTGTGGAGGACCTGAGGACCCTCAGCCAGCAGAATGTGAGCATGGACTTAGCCACTTTCAAGACGCTGCAGGTGGATACCCTGGTGGTAAGCGGAGAGGGGAACTCATGAGGGAGGGGCTCAAGAGAGGCACTACAGAAAATGGCCAGGTCTCCTGAGAAGAGCTTGTGGGCAGGTGGTGGTCCTTTGTTGGGTAGAGCCTCATGAGGGCCTAGTGTTAAAGCAGGAGTATAGGAGAGACGAGAAACAGGACTTCCTGAGAAGGAATTGGGCCTTATGAAGGAAGAGTTGACAGGCTCAGCTGGAAGAGGCGTGGCCTCACAAGGGGCCCCTTGTGTATAAGGGTTGAGGTATTATGGGCTGCAGTTTTCTCACAGTTGACCCTCCAACCTTCTGGGGACCTAGAGACCCTGATGGCCACCCCATACTCTGACAGGGGCTGACTGTGGATGAGGTACAGAAACTTCTAGGGCCACACATTGAGGGCCTGAAGACCGAGGAAAATAAAAGCCCTGTCCGGGACTGGCTCTCCCGGCAGCAGCAGGAAGACCTAGACAGGTTGGGTTTGGGACTTCAGGGTGGCATCCCCAATGGCTACCTGGTCCTGGACCTCAAATTCCAAGGTGAGCTGGGCTGCCCAGGGGCAGAACTGGGGGGTGGAGTCAGGAGTCTGAGTGGCCTCTCTTTTTTGCAGAGGCCTTCTCCAGTGGAGCCCCGCTCCTCGGACCAGGACTTGTGTTTGCATGGATCCTAGCTCTGCTCCCAGCTTTACTACTGAGCTGAGACTATCACCCCCTAAAGTTCCTGGCCTCAACACTACTGTGGAGTCCCACCTTGACCAGGAGCAGGTCCCCAGGGTTACTGCCAAAATTTGAGGACTCTTGAACTCAATAAACAGTGGCATGCACCCCCTTGAGATGCTCTGTGGTGTCCCCAGGACTAGTCCAGAGAATGACTCTGAAGTTCCTTGTGATCGCAGAATCACACAAATACAGCTCCCTGTGTTCATCCCTCCCACTCTCTTAGAAAGAAGAATGGGGGCTGGGTGGCTTAGCAGTTAAGAGCACTGGCTGTTCTTTCAGAGGACCCAATTCTCAGCACCCACATGGCAGCTCACAACTGTAACTCCAGTTCTAGGGATCTGATGCCGTCACACAGACATACATGCAGGTAAAACACCAATGCACATAAAATAAATATTTAAAAAATTTAAAAAAAGAAAAAAACCCGGAAGGATGAAAAATGGGACAACCCCCCCTCCAGGCAGGAGATAGCTATTCAAGGCCTTCCTAGTGGGATTGCTGCCATCTCCAAGGTAGTGGAACCCCCAAGACCCCAGCTGAGGGGTGTGGGAGGCCACCACAGTTTGGGCCCTGCCAAGAGGGTTCTGTCCTCAACAAGGTCCTAGCAGAGATATGGGCTGTACGGTAGCCGTGTGTTTTATTCAGATCCCCAGTGAGGGCAATGACATTGAAGTGGCACCAAGTTCCACTTGTCTTGGAATAGGCCAGAAGATCTGGACCCTCATCTCCTCCTATCAACCTGCTCTTGTGGGTGGGCAGGTTCTAGCTCCTTTTGGGCCCAGGTCCTGGGAGCTGAGGTGTGTGCCAGAGCTGGTCTCCTAGGGGAACAGAGCTGGTCCCCTGAGACCTGGGACATATACTTCAGCCTAGGTGGGTGTCTTGTTCCATCTGGTAGCTCCGCTGCTTCTGTATCTGATGTTCAGGAGTCTGACCACTCTGGGTCAGCACCAGTGGCAGTGTCCAGGGTCCTAGTGTCCTGGGAGCAGTGCCTATTGGTCCCAAAGGTGCCTGGCACAGCAGCAGCCACAAGAGGCTGGAAGGCAGAGCCACAGTGAGTGACAGGTACCCCAGGTGAACTGGAGGGCATCCTGCAGGTGGAACAAAGAAAGGACTTATTAGTCCTGATTAGAAGATACCCCAGAGTCCCTTCTGTCAGCCTTCCCTTTGTAGTGATGATAGCTGTGTGGGCCAGTGAGGACCCCATCCACAGCTGCTCTTCATTCTGGTCCCTTTTACTGGTTTGTTTTTGGGGCAGCATTTGTTTTGTTTCTGTGGTGTTGGGGGTTAAACCCGGGTCCTTTTGCTTGGCTAGGCAAGTTCTTTCCATTGAGCTATATCCCCAGCTCTCCTCACGCCCATGTGTGTGTGTATATATCTATATCTATATATACATACATATATACATTTATACATACATACATACACGTGCATGCACGTACACACACATACACACATACACATACATACACACACACACACACACACACACACACACACACACACACACACAAGTTTTCCATTCCAGGCTAGTCTTAAACTTTCTCTGCAGCTCAGGCAGGTCTTGTATTCCTCCTCCTGAGTAGCTAGGATTACAACCCTGGGCCATTGGGCTTGGTTCTTGTTTAATGGGTTTGGGAGGAGGCAATTGTATCACTATAGATGGTTCAACAGGCAATGACCTGTGACACATGGCAGACCCCCTAGGAGGCAAAGGAAAGGCAGGGACAGCCAGGGGTCTGCTAAGGATGGGAACAGGGGTGTGGACCATACCTGAGGTGGGGGCAACACCATCATTCCCTGGCCGATTCAAGGTATGGATCAAATCAGATGGTGGGTAGGCAGTGTTGGTGAGGGGCCTGCTGGTCCCGTAGGCCAGGGTGGGGCTGGTGTCCAGGCCCATCTCAGACAGATCTGACATGTTGTGGCTTTGCATCCACAGGATGACGTTTGGATGGCTGCGGGCCTTCTGCAGGTCCCCCACATTCTGGCCCAGCAGGTTTCTCACATTGTCCACACTCAGGTTCTGCAAACGAAGTCAGGGTTCTTGGGGGAAGGTGTAAAGATCCATGGGGCTGCCTTCCCCAGTCAAGGACCCAACAAGGGGAGTGCGGCTCCCAGGACTGAGCAGGAGGACTGTGAGGCACAGAGGTCACACAACATCTGCATTCCTTAGGCTTTGGAACATAGGGGTCTGAAACCTGGGGTTCCCAGCTTGACCAACCCCACCCTGTCTGCCAACTACAGAAACAGACTTCGAGCTAGGCATTGTGGTATATATCAGTAACCCCAGCACTCAAGACACTGAGGCAGGAGAATTATGAGTGGCAGGCCAGCCTAGGAGATACAAAGTAAGACAAAAGAGAGGTAGCCCCTGGGCCCACCTTCAACATAAAGGGATTGAGGTTGGTGAACGTATCAATGTCCATGGAGATGTTGGCCTGGGCCAGGTACTGAAGTTCCTTCAAGGGGGCACCACCTAGAGAGAGCAGAGATGAGGAACAGAAAGGTAGAGGACTTGTGTTGGGGAGTGACACACAGGGCAGAGAGAGGGGCGTATTAAGGAGAGGCAGAGGACTTAGGGGAGAGGAGACATGGTTCAGGGCTCACCGAGGTAGGGGCGTATTAAGTAGTAGTATTCTCCCACAGTGCTGGCGTTCTTAAAGACCTCGTGAGCCTTAGCGAAGAGCACATCCTTCCGACTCTGAGGGCAGGGAGAGATGTCTGGAGCCCCAGCCAGCCTGGGGGTAGGATGAGGCAAATGAGTAGGCTCAAAGCCTTTGCCCTGGACCGCTGAGGAGAGCCTCTGCCCCTTGAAACACAGTTTTCTTCTTGCCCCTTGTACTGGGTGAGAGTATAAAGCCTCAAATTTAAATCCATCTGGTACCTCAGAAAGTGCCTTTATTTGGAAACAAGAAACTCTTGGCAGATGAAATCAGAGCAGAAGAAGAAGTTCCACTGGGCTAGGTGAGCCTAACTTCTTGATGCCCTTATGACAAGCAAGGGCTCCTTGTATACAGACACACAGGTAAGCACAAGAAAGGCCTTCCCTGCGAGGTTCCAAGGGGCCTGGCCCTGCAGACATTCTGACTTTGCACTTCTGGCCTAGAGAAGATATTTCTCATTTTAAGTCATTCAGTTTGTGGTTCTTCCTTTTCTTCCTTTTATATTTTTATCATTTTTCAATATTATTTATGTGTGCGTGCACATGTGTGTGAGCACCACAGTGTATGTGTGGAGGTCAAAGGACAGCTTGAAGAAGTCAGTACTTGCCTTCACCCGGTGGGACCAGGGATCTAACTCGGGTTGTGATACTTGGTGGCAAGCACTTTACCCTCTGAACCATCTTGTTAACTCTCTTGTGCATGTGCATGTTCATGGGTGTGTGTTCGCACACGTGGGTGCATGTGTGCAAGCTGGAGGTTGGCTTCAGGTATCTTTCTCAGCAGCAATTATTTTTGGGGACATTGGTTTGGTTCATCATTTCCAGTAGACCGGCCAGCAAACCCCAGAGATCCTCCTGTCTCTGTTTCTCCATGCTGACATCCCAGGTATGGCTGTCAGCTCCAGCTTTTTATTCTGTGTGCTGGAGACTGGAATTTGGGTCTGATCGCTTGTACTGCTAGCACTTTCCTAGCTGTCCCTCTTGCCATTGGTGACATTTTCTTATAGCGGTCCAGCATGCCTCTGATAGCCTGGCTTGAACCGTTTCACCACCCCTCCGTAGCCTCGGTTTCCCCTATGCATCTTGCTGTGAAGGTGGTTGACAGGGAGGCTCACCGAAACTCTGAGGGCTGGATGATCTGGATTTGCTTGAGGCTCATCCAGCAGAGACGGGAGCCCCCGATGGCCACCAGAAGAGCGCCAGTAAGCTTGCCGTTATGGTCCAAGAACTTCTGTAGAACTGCCTAGAGGCAGGGCCAAGGTCAATGGGTCTGGGCAAACCAGACCAGCCAGCTTCGGCCCCATTGCCAGCCTCCGCCACCCTCACCTCTGTCTGGTTCTCCAGAGCTGCATCCGAGGCCAGCAGGACCATCACCGTGTCTCCAGATGTGATGTTCCACTGGCCTATCTCAGCCAGGGAGTAGAGGTAGACCAGCGAGGCGATGAGGTGCAGCTGGTCCTCCGGGATGCCGTGTGGGTAGATCTGAAGCAGGCGGGCAGTTTAAGATGCAGCTGAGCCCTCCATCCCCCACCCCGCTAGGAACCATCCACACACCTGAGCGAGCTTGGCTTTGACAACACGCTGGCACTCTGCAGGCAGCGGGTGTTGCAGTAAGGGGTCCAGGTTGGCCCTGAGCACACGTGTGCCCAGGCAGGACTCCAGCTGGGTGCAGTCGTAGTGCACCAGGAAGAGGTCATCATGCAGGGTGGCTGCTGTGATGTTGCCACGGATGCAGGAGCTCCCTGCACGGTGTGCTGATGAGCTGAGCAGGCTAGCAGGCCAAGGCCTGAAGCTGACAGCTTGCTGGCTTTGGGATCCATCTTTAATCCTAGCCTTCACTTTCTTCTTGTTTGTTTGCTTTTGAGGGAGAGGGTCTTGCTATGTATCTCGAGTTGGCCTCAAACTTAAGATCCTCCTGCCTCAGCCCCTTTAGGTGCCACCATGCTCACGCCCTTTACTTCTAATTGTAACCAGACCTTGACTTGCTCCTCATCCTTGGTCTCCAGCCAAGAGCTTGGCCCAGACTAGGCCAAAATGAGGAGTCCAGACTGAGGGAGGCATAGTGTCCCCTAATACACCTGATCACACTGACCTGTGCGCCGCTTGAGCCTTGAGGACATCGAGTTGGCCTTGGACTCCAGGAAGTTGGTGACAAAGCGCCTGGCATCATGCCTGCTCAGCTGGCCTTCCCGGTAAGCAGCCACCACACTGCGGAAGAAGTCCAAGCCTACAGCCTGGCAGGGGCAAGTACGTCCATTCCCAATCATAGGAAGGGCTGCCCTAGTCCCTCCCTCTGTCCCGTGGGCCATGTGCTGTGATGGGAGAACCCACGGCCACCACTCAAGGTTCAGGATGGCTGTGTGGCGTTCATGGTCCTGGATGTACTGGTGGTGCCCACAGCCAGCCCCACCCCGGGTACCTTCCTACCTCCTGCACCTTCTCCCACAGCTGGGGGCTGATGTAGGTGGCCAGAGGTCCCAGGGCCTGCAGCCCCTCCAGGTTCCAGGATCCAGGAGGCCTGGTGCATGGGAAAGGGTGCTGAGTCGGAGTCTAACATGCTGCCTCATCCCCTAAGCTGGCAGGAAGAGTGTTCATAGGCTCTTAATTCCCAGCCAATGCCTACGGTCTTGGGGATTGGTATTGCTGTGAACCCCAGATGGCGGAACGCACTGTTAACCCTGTGCCTCCATGCCACAACCTGCAATGTCAGAGTCGGGCAGGACCTTGGGTCAGAATTCAAATAACAAGACTGTAGGAAGTCATCGCTGCCATCTGGCTTCAAACCTCAAGCTCCCGCTCATCTTGAGGAAGGAACCCATCCAGCTCCCCTGGTCCCCACTCACCCTGATCCCTGGAACCACCCACCCAATTTGTGTCTTCCCACTGGCCAGTAGGGCGTTGAGGGCTGCAGTCTGCATGACGGTTAGCCTTGGGCATCGAAGCAGGTTCTTCAGCACACAGGGGTCTGCAGTCATGATTTGGGGTGCCTCCATGTCGCATACCAGGACTCCGAGAAGCCCCAGGTTTGAGGCGCTGAGCTGCAGGTGGGGTCTCCCCTGCAGGGATGGTAGATCAGTGTTAAACAGAGGGCCTGGCTTCACTGCCCAATCCTGTCCTCGCCTGAGGCACCTACCAGACAGGCCAAGGCTGTGCGCTGTAGGGCAGCTCTCTGGTTGGGCAAGTTGGCTAGTAGTTCTGTGTCCCCTTGGGCAGCATGATGAATGAAGGCCCGGCAGTTGGCTTCCCTCACCTGGCTCAGACTAAGGACAAGTGGAGGGATGTCAGGGAGGTAGGACTGGGCCTCCCACCAGCCTTCCCAGTGTCTCCAGGGTAGCCAAGACCAGGGAAAATAGCCCCACCACAATGGGAAGGCACTTAAGCGATATGGAGGCCAGAGCAGGGGCACTCACTTGTAGAATAGTAGGAGGTTGGGTGGGTGGAACGCGAAGTCGTTCTGGAGGTCTTGCCGGGCAGCGAGGTTGGCCAAGCAGCTGAGCTGAGCAGGGGCAGAAGTTAGACAACAGGTTACTGTTACCGTCTGTCCAGTGTGGACCGGCCCTGGTGGGACACCGCTCAGCCCCTCCTCCCTCAGAAGAAGGCACACTTTAAGAAGATATTGGAGATTCATGTGAGGAAAAACCCTGCAGTAGCACAGAGATAGGAAGGCAGATGAAAAAACAAGGCCGAGACAGTCTGTAGAGAGGCGAATGGCTAGACTGCAGTTAAAAGCCAGAGACGAAAAAAAAAAAAAAAAAAAAAAAGACAACGTCTCCATGCAAGTGAATACCTAGAATTACAGCACAATTAGGATTATCATATATGATTTCCTTGCTTAAGTTAATAAATCATGAAGAATTTTCTCCATCAAAAAAAAAAAAAAAAAAAAAAAAAAAGCCAGAGACGAGCTGGGTGTGGTGGCGCATGCTTTTAACCCCAGCACTCTGATGCAGAGATGCAGGTGGAGCTGGAAGCCAGCCTAGTCTACAGAGTGAGTTCCAGGACAACCAGGACTATGTAGAGACCCTGACTCAAAAAAAAAAAATTGGAAATGTTCAAATTAGATCTGCAGTCACTCAACTGTGTGCAAGTTACAATGCTCATATAAGATGATGGCCCCACAGACATTAAACATAGGTTAGTTTTGCCTAGAGAGTGATGATTCTCTCCTTCCTTCCATCCTTCTGTCCTTCTCTCCTTCATAAGGGTTTCACCATGTAGGCTGTGTGATTGTGAACTCAAGACTGTCTTGCATACTGAGATGACAGGCATACAGCATCATGCCTGTTCTGAATACTTGTTTCTATGGCCCCATGTGGGCGTTGACAGATTCCGCCTTTCAGGGACTTGGTTCATTTCATCTAGGTTGTCACACCTGTGTGCACAAACAGACATTTCTTTACAATCCCTTTATTTCAAGGGGCATGTAACAAACGGCCCTTGCTTGTTTCCACTATGAGTAATTTGTGTCTGTCTCCTCTCTGTTAGCCAGGCTAGGGGCTCTTCACATTTTCTCAAGGGCAGCTTGTGGCACTGATGGCTTCCTTTAATCCTTTTTGCTCCAGCTTTCATCTTTCCGTCTCTTCTTTTAAATTTCTCTTTTTTTTCTTTCTTAATTGTTTTTGCGTTTTTCGAGACAGGGTTTCTCTGTGTAGCTTTGGAGCCAGTCCTGGAACTTGGTCTGCAGACCAGGCTGGCCTTGAATCACAGAGATAGCCTGCTTCTGTCTCCTGAGCGCTGGGATTAAAGGCATGCACCACCGCCGCCTGGCTTCTTTTAGATTTCTATTTCTCTTCCTCCCCTGGCTTCCTGATAGGAAACTCCATCATTGAGTTCAGATATTTTCTTTTAACTTTTACATTATTTACTGACTGATTGTGGTGGGGTTGCAAGCACGCCGTGGTGTGCATGTGGAGGGCAGAGGACAACTTGCGGGAGACGGTTCTCTCTTTCCATCATCTGGGTCCTGGGATCAAACGCGGGATCAGCGGCAAATCCGTTTGCCACCTAAGCTATCTTGCGGGACCCACATCCTTCTCCTTTCTAACATACATATTCAAAGCTGTAGTCAGCCATGGTTCTCACTGTACCCCACAGGTTCTGATACGTTTTCTTCTTTCTAGACAGGGCCTCATTCTGTAGCTCAGGTTCAAATTCACAATCCTCTTGCATCAGCCCCCAGGAACGCTGGGGTCACGGCATATGCCAGCACAGCAGGCTCTATCTTTATTTTCATTTAGCTGAAAACGTTTTTTACAGTTGTCTTGATGCCAGACATGGTAGCACACTCCTGTAATCCAAGCACTTGGAAGGTGGAGGCAGGAAGATCGAGAGAGGGCCGGGGAGGTGAGAAAGTGGTCAGGAGGACTTGCTGCTCCTGCAGAGCCTGAGCTTGGTTCCCAGCACTCACAGGATGGCCTACAACAGTCTGTCACTCTAGTTCCCGGAGATCCGACATCCTCTTCTGGCCCCCTCGGGCACTGCACACACACATGGTACAGAGAGATATATGTGCAGGTAAAGGGCCCAAATATATTTCACTTTAAAAGAAAAAGAGTTAAGATCATTAACTCATCATACACGGTGAGTTAAAAACCAGGCTGGGATACATGCGAGAGACTCCCACCACCAGAAAAAATCTCAAGAGTTCTTTTGATCAGGTGTTATTTAAAAGTGTATTGTTCATGGACTGAAGAAATGATTTCATTTTTTTTTTTTTTTTGGTTTTTCGAGACAGGGTTTCCCTGTAGTTTCTAGAACCTGTCCTGGAACTAGCTCTTGTAGACCAGGCTGGCCTCAAACTCAGAGATCCGCCTGCCTCTGCCTTCCGAGTGCTGGGATTAAAGGCGTGCGCCATCACCGCCCGGCGGTATGATTTCACATTTAAGACCACTGGCTGCTCTTCCAGAGGTCCTGAGTTCAATTCCCAGCACCCACATGATGGCTCACAACCATCCATAACTTCAGTTCTAGGGCATCTGACAGACTCTTCTGATCTCTTCAGGTACCAGGCATACATGTGGTGTATGTACATACATGGCAGCAAAACAGCCATACGCATAAATCTTTTTTAAAAAGAGCGTGTGGTTCAATTTCCAAGTATTTGAGAGTTTTCCATCTACCTTTCTGCCACTGATTTCCTGTTCAAGTTCATTGTGCTGAGGGCAGACACTGGATGCAGTCTACATTGTAAGGTGGGGGAAGGTGGATCTCAGTCAGCGATGTGTCGGTCTTGGTAAGAAGCATGTCTTCTGTTGCCCTCCGCACATACCGTCTCCACGTACTGACTAAGATGCTGAACGAACTCCCGCACCTGTCCTGTCCTGACAGGCAGTGGCCATCGCTGGCTGTCACAGCAGATTCACCTGTTTCTCTTCCCATTCTACCATCTGTGTCATGTGCGTCTGGACACTTTGGGGTTAGGTGCACACATGCTAAGGGTTATATTAAAAAAAATAGAAGAGCGTTCTACACAGTTCAGACTAATCCAACTTAGTGGCCCTGCCAAAGCCCCTCAAACGCTGAGGTTAAAGGCCTGTGCCATAGTGTCCAGCTCTTTCCTTCTGTTAACACGGACAGGTGACATTGGTCAGTCAGGAGGCCAATGGGCTGCAAGATCCTCCCTCATGACCCCTGGACTGGACCACCCCAAGGAGCCTAGGGAAGGGCCCGAGGCAGTGGACAAGCTTGCGGTCATTTCAAGTCAAGGCAAAAGCACCCTTTAGACAGATTTGCTGGAACATGCTAGAACTTCCTGACATTGGTGCTCATGTAGATCACCCTATAAGGAAAAGATCATCTTAAAAGGGCCAGATTTCTTGTCACAGTGTAGCCACCAAAAAGTCACATTTTAGGGTCTGGAGAAATGGCCCAGCGGTTTAGAGCACTGGTTGCTCTTTCAGAGGACCCGGTTCAATTTTCAGCACCCACACGGCAGCTCACAACTGCCTGTAACTCCAGTTCCAGGGGATCTGACAATCTCACACCAATGCACATAAAATAAATTTTAATAAATTATTAAAAAACAGCAACAAAAAGTCATATTCTAGGTGGTTTTAAGGTTGGCAGGATGATGACTTGGAGACAGTCCTCTGCTTCAGGGAGGCTGTGTGCCAACCCCAAGTCCTTGAAAAGCTGCCCCCTCCACCTGTATATGCTCTAGCATCCTGGGTAGCCTGCAACACCCATGCTCTCTCTGCCCTGGAAGCACTTACCTGCCAGGCTTTGAGTGGGACCCTCTGCAAAGCCAGGCTTCTGATTAGAGTGGAGAGCTCTTCTCGGGGCAGCTCACTGGCTGGCAAGCACCAAAAGTTCTGCAGAAGGGAGGTGTTGTCCCTGTATAGATGGAGGGACATGCTGGGTCCAAAGAGGGAAGACCCAGGAAGGAAGGCTTTGGCTACTGCAAGGGGGACTTGATCACTCAGTTGTCTCCACCGCTGAGGGAGTAAGAGGCAGGCAGTGCCTGTTACAGGTAAGGTTCTCCTTCCTTCCTTCCTTCCTTCCTTCCTTCCTTCCTTCCTTCCTTCCTTCTTTTCCTTCCTTCCTTCCTTCCTTCCTTTCTTCTTTTCCTTACTTTCTTCTCTTCCTTCCTTCCTCATTTTCCTTCCTTCCTTTCCTTCCCTTCCTTCCTTCCTTCCTTCTTTTCCTTTCTTCTCTTCCTTCTTTCATTTTCCTTCCTTCCTTTCCTTCCCTTCCTTCCTTTCTTCCTTCCTTCCTCCCTCCTTTCCTCCTTCCTCTCTCCTTCCCTCCTTCCTTCTATCCTAGAGGACCTTGCTAGGACCAGACTCTCAGCTGGATGGGGCTTTAACCTAGGTCCTGCCATCCCTTCTGGGGCTCAGACTTGGACTAGTCCTGATAGCTGCTGATGGATATGGGGTCACATGCTGGGTGACCATGGGCAAGGCCATCGTCTGGACCTTTCTCAGGGTGTGGCATAAAATCCACCTATTGGGTGGGAGGACATCTCTGGTACTAACCCAGGCTTGATTAGATCCACTTGGGATCCTGGCTGTGTTTGACCAATCATTCATCATATTAACCGACTGGTCCATTGGCGATCATCACTGATGATCAAGAAATGGGAATAACCTTGCCGGGCGGTGGTGGCGCACGCCTTTAATCCCAGCACTCGGGAGGCAGAGGCAGGCGGATCTCTGTGAGTTTGAGTTCAGCCTGGTCTACAAGAGCTAGCTCCAGGACAGGCTCCAAAGCTACAGAGAAACCCTGTCTTGAAAAACAAACAAACAAAAAAACAACAACAAAAAAACCTCAAAACAAAAAAAAGGGAATAACCAAGCCCAGGCCTGAGAGCTTGGGACAGAAGGAAATGACAAAGCTAAAATGATTTGGAGACAGCAATGACCTTGAAGTCTCTGGACCTGGGACAAGCAGTAAGGGGTGACGGCCTAGAGTTCTAAAGGGGAAGCCTGGGGGATACTGGCTGAGGTTGCAAGTCTCTGATGGTTGAGGCTTCTTGTGAGCATGCCCACACATTTGGCTGGCCAGAGACTTGCTGGCATATAATTGGCACTGAACGCCTAGGTCAGAGCTGGCAAACAGTAGCCTGTCTGGGCCTTATGTGCAGACTCTGGACACGGTCCCTCCCCTGGGCCCAACAGAGGACTCAGGACCTGTCCTCTCCATGTCCTATCACAGAAAACAATTGGCTGGACTTGGGTTTTGCTCACCTGACCCATGTGTTGGCTTCACTTGTATTCAGCCCTCCCTTGGGGAAGCCCTTAGTCTGCAGACCAGAGCAGTGGGCAGTGAGGGACAGGAGGAGGGCGAGACCCGGACTCGCCAGGGCACCTGCAACAGAGCGGCAGTGAGAGCGTGAGCCGGGGCTCCCTGTGACTTCCTCAAACACAGCACCCCCACCCAAAACAGAGGCCCTAGAGGTGGTTTGCAGAACCAGACCAGTTTCTGTGCTGGCAGTCTGGATCTGCACGTGGCGTGTGTCTTCTGGTACACACAGTGTCCACAAGTGTACATACATTTTCTGGCATGGGCATGTGTGTGAGTGTTTCCCTGTTGTTACTCTGTGTACTCATAATCTGAGCACCGAGACCCCAAAACTCAGAGACGGGATTGGTTCCACAGTCTTCCAAGCCCTTTGTTTCTGTAGTGGGACATGAAAGGGTCTCCCAGCCCAGTAGGAGGGGTTTGTTGCTAGGGACATTCTCTCAATACTCAGAACAGACGCTTAGCAAAATCTCTTCTGCAGTAGCAACAGGGCCTATGGAAGATGGCTATACTCTGATGTCCTTTGTGGACCAGTCTCCTCCCTGCGTCCTTGAGCCTGGCCTGGTTTACTCTGGGACTACCAAGGGGGACTTGGGCTATGTCCTGCTGCCTATACCAGTGGTGGCTCCTTCTGGTCACAGCCCTATCTTGTCCCTATTAGAACCCCCAGGCCTATGTTGGTGGGACTGTGCTTCCACACTAGCTGGCTCTGTGTACAGGGGACTTCACTCTCCTCCCTTCCTCCCCTTGCAGCAGGTCCCCAAGTTTGAGTTCATGTAGACGGGGTGGCTAGAGCATGAAGAATCCCTACCTCTGCAGCAATGTGATCCACAGCCACCCAAGGGGCCTAGGGCATCCCCTTCTGTGTAGAAATGTTTTCTCACCCACTCTGGAGCCCAAGGCTGACTGCCGGAGGGTTCCGATCATCCTGGCTGGAGCGTCTCAGGGCAGGGAAGCCCGAAGGCTGTGGGTTGTAGGTCCAGGTCTAGCTGGAGATGAGGCAGGGAGTGACGCAGGTTAGCTTCACAGAAGATGGAAAGAGAGAGAGAAAGAGAGAGCCAGCATCAACGTCTTGAGGGTGCCTGACCCTGTCTGGGGAGGAAAACAACCCCACAAACAAGTGTCTCAACGACAGGGAGTGGCAGGGGAGGGGAGCTAGTGAATCTGGCCTTTCTTATCACAGGCAGGCCCCCGGGGAACCCACAGGCGCATTGTCTCCAATTAGCAGATCTCACAAACAGCAAATCTTCCAGGCAGTGGGGGAGAGGTACCCCAACACCTTATGGCCTAAACCTCAGACATCAGCTGTCTCTGAGATCCCCATTCTAGAAGAGGGGGACCAGCCAGAGCTGTTGGACTGCCCTGTGCCACTGACCGCCCCCTACCCTGCATGTACACCTTTATGACTTTGGGGTCCCTTTGAATTTCTGACTCTGTGTGCCAAGAGGCACACAGAAAGGTTACTGCCCTGTGTAGGGGCTTAAACAGGCTCAGATGCCGAGCAGCCTGAACACTAAGGTCTAGCTGGTGTCTTCTGACCTCACAGGTCTTACCTGAGCAGGAATGTGGTCTCTGGTAGTGGAGCTGATGTTCAGGGGCCAGGGAGGAGGCTGCTCCTGACACGGCCACAGGATAGGGTAGATCAGTGTTCCAGATGCCAGCGAACCAGGCTTAGGTTCTGTCAATCCTTGCAGCTGAGCCCCTGGACACTGGGCTGATGTGGGTAGAGCTCCCACAGTTTCTGCTCATCTGCAAGCCTGGCCCAGTAGACAGCTCAGGACTGCCCTGCCTAGTCAATCCACTCTGGCAGTGATACCTGCTAGGCAGGCCTATGGGGAGGGGACGAGACTGTGCCAGGTGATGCTTGTATCAACCCCTCGGGCCCTAGGCATAGCAAGCACCTGCTCTTCAGCCCCAGGAGTAACTCAGGCTGAGCCTGGGCTGAGCTCAGGGTTGGCAGGCACCCAGTATACACCCTCCCCTTGAGGCCCAGCCTTGCTCAGGGTGTGAAGGGGGGCAGCCTGAAGTCATGTGTGTCTCTGTGCACATAGGTTATCTCATTCTGCACATTTTGTGCATCCACCTAGCTTCCACGTGCAAGCTGTCCCCACACAGGACATTAGGCACACACGGACAAGTGTGGTGGCTGGGTGATGGCCATTCAATGGGTGCTAATGCACAGTGCCATGCAGACATGTGGGCTGTGGGCAGAGTGAACGTGCAGAGAGGATATATTGGACACCTAGTCCAGCCTCTGGATCTAGTCAGGGCTTGAAAACTGCTGAAACCTCAGGGACACAATCATCAGCACCAGGCCACGATGATAGCTTTACCAGGTAAGTCTCAGAACTGGCCAGGTAAGAGGACAGTCTGCAAGGGGGATTTCCCAGCCGACTCGCTGGGAAAGCCGCCTCTGGGCTGAAGTGTAGGTCCTAACTGTCCCAGGCTGATCCCTGGCTCCTGGCCCTGACCATGACCCTGCCTGAAGCTCTGACTTTGGAAGGGGCTATGGGGGGCAGGAAGGCTCCAGGGCCTTGAGGCCCTGAAGTGTGGGCCTGGAGCTACACAATCACTGTCTGCACTCAAAATACCAGGTGACCAGCAGGCCGGCTTTGCAGCCCCATGTGGGGCTGGCAGCTGTAATAACAGCAGACCATGGCCCCTCAGGAGTCTCAGAAGACCTGCCAGGCGGGACCTCCAATAAGTGGGAACTGAGGTTGCATGGCTGGTTCAGGATGGGTCTGACAGGGCTCTTGGGCTTCCATCTGGACCAGTGAAGCCAACACAATGGTCTCCAGCAGCTGCATTTGGTGGTAGTAAGGGGACACTGAGGCTCAGGGGTTGTAGCAGGATTAATAAAAACCCAGAGACAGATATTGGGGTTCAACCTGAAGGTCAGAAAAGCAAAATAGCCAGCCACTGGCTCTTACCTCTACCTCAGTCCAAAATGGTGATCCTGCCTCCAGGAATCCTTAGAACGAGACTGCGCACTGTCTCCTCTTTTATATTCCCCTCTAGTGCTGGGATTAAAGGCATTTACCTCTACTACCCAGTTACTATGGCAAACTAGTGTGGCTACTGGGATTAAAGGTGTGTGTCATCACTGCCTGGCCTGTAAGGCTGACCAGAGTAGCTGTTTTATTCTCTGATCTCAAGGCAAGCTTTATTTATTAAAATACAACCCAAATATCACTACAAGAGGTCCACATTCTGGAGAGACAAGGTCCTAGAGACAGGTTTGGGAAAGGGTCCCAAGCATAGAGCACAGGCTTGCCCTGAGCCCTAGCTTTAACCTGAGGTCAAGGTCAGACTGCCAATGATGCTCCAACTCCAGTGTTGACCTGGGAACAGGTTTTGGATAAGGAGTTGTGTTGTGTTTGTATTTGTTCTCCTGCTATTGACTCTATGGCCTTGAGCATGCTAGGCAAATACTCTACTATTGAATTACATGCCTGTTTTGACTTAAAAGGAAGCTCTGGACACCGAGATACCTGCCAGGAGGAGGTGTCAGGTGATGGGGGTCTCCAGAGCCCAGGTAGGCTGGAGGAGAGAGACTTCCTACGTTCCAGCTTGGGCAGAGGCTGTGGGCTTGGCCTCTAGGGCAGTCATAGGCCCAGGCGCAACAAATGATCATACAATAGCATCATCGTGGATGGAGTCATAGCCCATCCCTTGCTCCTCTTTATGGCTACGGGAACCCTCCCACAGCCTTGGATGAGTTCAAATCCTGCCTTTCAAGATAAGAAGATGGGGACCCAGAGGGGCTAAGTGAATATGGCACCTAGTAAGTGCTATTGCCAGTGCCCTAGGCAAGGCCTGCAGCACCTTGCTCACACTTTGCTTGACTCTGACTGGAGTTCTGGCCAGGCTGGCCTTGTATTAGGAGGCCCCTGGACCAGGAAGCCTCGTCTAATTGCTCTGTCCTCTGAACCTTGTCTGCCCTTTGAATCCTGCCTACCCCATACGCGCAGGATGAGGGTAGATGTGCAAAGGTGGATGCCCCATTGGGACTCTGGAACCTCAGCTGGAGGAGAGCCCACCCGGGATGGGAGCAGGGGCTAGATCACGTGGGTAGGTCTAACGGGTCCTGGGAGACCACGGGTTGTTTGGGATTTTTTAGGCAGACATAGTTGTAGAGTGTTTTCTGGAGCAGAGCCTTGACCAGGGTTTTCTCTGCCTTCCCTTTGACTTGTTCTGTCTGCTTGCCTGTCTGTCTGTCTGTCTCTCTGTCCAATTTCCCATCTATCTCACTCCTTGCTCCACGGCCTCAACTTTCTACCTTGTGCCAGGCCATTGTGAGTTGAGAGACCTCACCCATCCTGCACACTGGCCATTAGTGCCTCCCCTGATGGCAACCCATGGTTGGTGTACTGACGTTACCTGGAGCACTTGGCACTCAGCTGAAGTCTGGTAAAGCCTGTGACATTCTTTTGCTCCCACTGCTGGTTTGTCCTTTGGGAGGTGGGCTGGGTCATGGAGGTTGCAGAGGAGCATTGCCCCTGTCTGGTGGCCTATCTGCAGCTCCTGTGTCCTGGAGGGTGCTACCATGATGTTGGTCACTGCTCTGCTTTCTGCTCCAGCAGGACCATGCCTGCCATGAGGGAGTTGCTTCTTCTTTATAAACTCTCTCTTTCTCTGTGTGTATGTATTTGTGTGTGTAAGTGCGTGTGTTTGTGTGTATGTATGAGGTAGGCCCATATTTCTATATGGCATGGCAGCCAGGCTCTAAAGCCATAGGCCACACCTGAGGTGGTCACATAACCTTCCAGACAGGCTGTCACTAACCTAACAAAAGTTCAGGATGTTGTTTTGCCCCTTTCTTTGTAATTTGGAGGATGCCTGATAGAGATGCTGATTCAAGCCTACGTGACAGCTAGCGTACACAGCAGACAGGTAGATGCGGACGTGACTAAAAGCCATTCACCTGGTTACTAGGAAACAGAATGCTAATGGTTCTATCCCCCAGTTTATGTTTTGATATATAAGGCTGTTTGGAGAATAAATGTGAGGAATTCTTCAGGATGTGAACTCAGGACTTCATGAGGGATTATGGAGAATCTCCCTCCCAATAAAGCCATGTGAGTTGTGTCTTTATTCCCGCGTCTCCATGCTGGTCTAGAGAGTGATAGTTTATGTTGGGGTCTGGTTAAAAGAAATAATTTAGAGTCTGGGCTAGCACCGGACCCCGACAGTATGAAAGTGTGTATGTGAGTGCGTGTGTTTGTATGTATTTGAATGTGAGTTCATGTGTGTTGGTGCGTGTACAGTCCATACTACTATGTGTACTACGGTCCTGTAGCACCTGTACTACATGTACTACGGTACTATGCCTTTAGCATACAGCCTGCACTATGAGCCAGGCAAGAAGCCTGGAGCCTGAAATACACAACACACACACACACACACACACACACACACACAGAGAGAGAGAGAGGGGGGGGAGGGGGTGTCATCCCTGAAACAAGAATGCCAACTTGAATCAAGAAGGCCCACTTTATTGTGTTCCAGGGCATCTTATATTGGGTCTCCTGAACAATGGCCACACTCTGACTCTCAGCTGCAAGCCCACCAGAAACCACTCCCCTGTCTTGTGCTCAGAGCAGCTGCAAGCACAGGAAAACAAGTTGTTTTGCTCGGAGCAACTGCAAGCATAGAAAACAAGCTATTTAAAGGAAATTCAGGGTCTGGGGGTCCACAGTTCCCAACACGTGTATGTATGTGTGTGTGTGTGTGTGTGTGTGTGTGTGTGAATGTATGTGACTGCATGTATGTTTGTGTGAGTGCATGTGTTTGTCTGAGTATATATGTATGTGTGTATGTGAATGTATGTGATTGCATGTGTTTGTATGTTTGTGTGAGTACATGTGTTTGTCTGTGTATATGTGTATAAGTGTGTGTGTGTTTGTGTGTGTGTGTGCACATGTGTGGGTGCAGATCAGAAGACAGCCTTGTCAGGGTTAATCCTTGCCTGGCCTCTTCCACCTTGCTTGAGATAGTCCTTTACAGTCCACTGTTGTGTACACAGCAAGATGGCCCATAAACTGAGTCCCCTGTCCCCACCTCTCATGCCACTGTAGGAACTTGAGACTGTGAGCCACCATGTCTGACTTTATGTGGGTTCTGGGGACCAAAACTCAGGTCTTCACATTTCTGCAACATGTAACCCACTGAGCCATCTCTCCAGTCTCTCAAAAAAAAAAAAAAAAGGCTTTTAAAAACAGGGTCTCTTGGTTAGGACTTGCCTCCAACTTGTTATGTAGCCAAGGATGTCCTTGAACTTGGGATCTTCTTGCTTCCAACTCCTGAGTGCTGGGATTGCAGGTGTGCACCACGCACCACAGCGTGAAGATTTTTTGGTTTGTTTGCTTGCTTGAATGTACGGTTGGGATTGGAGCCCAGGGTCCGTGAATGCTAAGCTGAACTGCATCCCCAGCCTTATTTCCTCTTCAAAACGGGAAAACTTGCCTTTAGTGGCTTATGGAAGCTGCTGGCCTGGACTCTCAGAGGCAATGACTCTTTCCTGTATGAAGACTGCGCTGAGATCTCTGGTGTGTGCCTGTCAGTGCTGAACTTCTTGAGGGAAGCCTTTTGGGACGTCTTCATGCATCCCTGCCTGAGGTCTGGCAGGGAAGGACCCCTGAGAACTACAAAGGTTTGAAGTTGGCTCAGTCCCATTCCCTACAGATCACAAGCTGCTGAATCCATGCCCTTGGGTCCAAGTGCAGACACACTGGTGACAGCACTCAACAGTGCCCCCGTGTGGTGATAACAGGCATGACAGCTGTTGAACTGAGGGCAGGGACTTCAGCGTTGGCTGCTGGGGAAGTGAACTTCCAATGCCTAAGTCAGCAGAGAGATCCCTCCAGCCCACCACTATGACTAGGCCTTGCTGAGCGAGGGGCATCCTGAGGCTGAGGAAACCGGAAAAGACCCGAATTTCCCCAGAGAGACAAAGAAGCACGTGAGTGGCCATTGAGGGCTCAGTGGGGGTGGGTATAGATAGCTTCCCAATCGACTCCAAGCTCCCCTTTTGCAGAGTGAGAAACTGAGGCACAGGAAGCCGAAAGCAACTGGCTCCAGTGGCTTCTGGTCTGGCCCATCATGGCAGCTGTAGACCATCAAGACTGCAGGGGCAGTTCAGGAGACATGTAGCAATGGGGAGGGACTGAGCAGTAGCCGGGTGACCTCAGAGGGAATGCTGGCTTTGTGACATACCTCCCATAAGCACTGGGACTCTGGACACTTAGGCTATAGGCCAACATGGACAGTGACTCTTCTATGGACCCTGGTTCAAAGTTGTCATATATAATAATGCTTTTAACTGGGAAGGGCCTTCTGGGGACTGGGTATATGACCCAACTTCTGGTACTTACTAAGAACCCCCAAGCTACAGGCTTCTCATTGCCTATGGGGTGAGGAAGGGCAGCATCCATGCCCTTAAGGTCTACAGTGGGTCGCTAAGCGGTCATGGGATAGAGATCTGCTAGATTCAGTAAGGGTCTAGGGTACCCCATATCAGATACACTCTCAGGGTTGATCACTGAACATTTATTCTTAACCTAGACCCTAGCTGCAGCGAGTAGGGTGCTGCAGCCATGTTGTGGTGGATGGGCGAGGCCCCAAAGGCTCCCGGGAAAGGACCCAAAGGCAGACACTGACACACTACGGCTGTGTAGAAGCCAGGCGGGTGGTGATACGGCAGAAGCTCCAGTCAGGAGCCCATGGAGCAGAAGCAGCATCCACGCCAGGCTTGGAGAGATGGGCATGCATGGAGAATGCCTCTGTAGATGCCCCAACACACTCCCATGCATTGGGGCCAAATGCTGGATGCAGGCAGAGGAGATGAGGCCCTGGCAGAGAGCAGCAAAGGCACATGACAGTGGCAGGCAGCAGGAGGCAAGATAGGGGCTGCACGTGACCAACTCCAGCTAGGCTAATGCCAGGATAGCCCTCCTCAGGCACCATCCTGGAGGGGTGGGGCCCAGGAGGATCCTGGCTTTGCCCCTCCTGGCTAAGGGCTTGGGCAAGCCTGGGGTAAAGCTTAGGAGGCAGTAAGCTGTTCCAGGAGGAAATTCCCTGGAAGAATGCTGAGAGAAAGACTTGTCTACTGGACATCTGTCCCACAGACTGAGTGCCCTGTCCTCTAGCAATCACGGCCTCCTAGCAGCCGAGTCTAGCAGTTCTCAACCCCCAACGCCCGGAGGCCCTCAGTCGTCTGGCTCTAGTGTCCACTCTGACAGCCACTGCAGGCACGATGCTCGCTGTGCCTCCGTCTCAGGAGGGGGCCGACCTGGCCTGGACAGCGGGGTGGAGGGGCTGCAGGGCCTCTGCACTCCATCCATAGGGTTGGGGTCAGGGTCAGTCTGTAGAGCTTGGATGAGCTGTTCAAGGGGCTGAATGCAGGTATGAGGACTCCAGCAGGCATCAAGGGCGGGCACGAAGGGGTCAGGTGTACAGGCCTCCACGCGCTCAGCCTGCGTGGGGATGCGCAGGTAAAAGGCGTGCAGCATCATGCGGAAAGGTTGGTCCTCCTGGTCCTCAGCCTGTCCGTAAGTTAGGTCACCCACGATAGGGTGGCCAAGGGCACTACAGTGTACGCGAAGCTGGTGAGTCCGGCCTGTGGGGTCAGGGGACGGGAGGTCAGGCTGGGATGAACCGTTCTTTATCACATTCCCTACCCCTCTCTCACAGTATCCAGCAAGTTCTCTGGGGTGGCTTTAGAGTAGCGTGGCAGCCCCTTGTGTTTTTGTTCTGCAGTGCTGGGGTTGTTCCTGCTAGGGAAACATTCTACAGCTAAACTGTACCCCAACTCTTTTCTTTCTCTGCCTAAATTTTTTGAAGTACATTTTAACTGTGTGTGTGTGTGTGTGTGTGTGTGTGTGTGTGTGTGTGTGTGAGTCTGTGGGTGGGTGTCTGCATGTGGTTGCATGCTACAGTGTACAAATGAGGAAGACAACTTCTAAGAGCCTCTTCTCTCCTTCCACCATGTTGGCCTGGGGACCAAACTCAGGTTTTCAGGCTTGGTGGGGCAGGCACCTTTACCCGCTGAGCCATCTCCCTGTCCCCCCTTTTTTTCTTGAGACCAAGTCTCACGTAGCCCAGGCTGGTCTTGAACTCTATATGTAGCCAAGGATGGCCATGAACTTCTGATCTTTCTGCCTCTATCTACAGAGTGCTGGAATTCCGTGCATATACCACACCTTGTTTACTCCATCTTTTTTTTTCCCCCCCGAGACGGGGTTTTTCTGTAGCTTTGGAGCCTGTCCTGGAACTAGCTCTTGTAGACCAGGCTGGCCTTGAATTCACAGAGATCCGCCTGCCTCTGCCTCCCCCATGCTGGGATTAAAGGTGTGCGCCACCATCACCCAGCTCCCATCTTCTTTTTTAAAGAAAGAATCTCCTAACAGGCAATGGTGGCATATGCCTTTAATCCCAGCACGGGGGAGGCAGAGGCAGGCGGATCTCTGTGAGTTCAAGGCCACCCTGGTCTATGAAGTAAGTTCCAGGACAGCTAAAATGACACAGAGACAACCTGTTTTGAAAACAGGAAATAAAGAATCTCATGAGTAGCCTGTAGATCTGTACCACCAAGAAGGGTAGGGCAGGGTGGGACAGCCTGGGTGGGACAGCCCTCGGTACAGAATCCATCACATCCCTTGCTACCAGTTAGATGTTGGGACTCAGGACAAGAGACTGGGCTGGGGAGCCATTGGTGGGGGCACAGTCATGGAGACACTTGGTCTAGCTAGTGAGCTCGGTTAAACCGTCAGGGTACATGCACATGCCAGCAAGGATCTTGCTGATTGGCTCTGCCCACACACCTGGTATAAACCCAGGCCGGCCACAAGATCCTTTCTGGTATGGCCAGATCCTGCCCTCCCTCCCCACCCTGGACACACCTGTGAGTGGCTTCAGCAGCACTTTGGACACAGGGTCACCAGCATACAGCCCATGTTCCAGCACTACCAGCTCTGTGAGACTTGGCTTAGGGTTTTCGCAACCTGGATGCAAAGGCAAACACGGTGGTCAGCGGGGCCAGCCCCAAGCTTGAGTCAGCTCCAACCACACTTGTCCAGCTGTTGCCATCCACACAGGGTTCAGGCTGGAGACACGCCCGTGCCCCCATCCCAACCATTGTACCGTGTGTGCCCTCGATGCACATGGTGTGGGTCCGCCCCTCCGTACTGTTCCTGCCAATGGCATAGCTGATTGTCACCTGGCTTTCCTGGATATGGCCCCGGACCTGCCAAGCAAGGACATCACATATAGTTCACAGGGCCACAGGAAGCTGCTGGTGTAGGTTAGGAGCCTTGAGTCCCCATACTGCATCCTAAGAACTAGCTAGGACTTACCAGTGCCAGGTAGGCTTTGGTGACTCGCCGCTCCTTGAAGCATTTATAAGCGCTGCCTGCAGCTGCTTTATTTAGGGCCACGCAAAGCGCCCCACTGGTGGAGAAGTCCAGCTGGTGGCAGAACCTGGGAAGGGGCAGAGGGGCAGCAGTGGCTGGACCCTGTCGTGTTCTGGCTAGCACTTTTGTGGCAGTGTCCAGTGTCCCAGAAACCTTTGGAAGGATGCTGCAGTGGGGTTCTCTGTGTTGGCTGTGTACCTGAACCCATAGCAGGTGTCAGGGTCAGCCAGCTCTGGGAAGTGGTGCCGTAGCTGCTTCTGTAGGGTAAGGGTCTCCCGCCAGGTCTTGCTATCAATGCGCAGATCCCAGTGCTTGTTCACCACCAGGAAGTCGCTGCTCTGGTACGCGATGGACAGATTTTCTATGCTGCCAGGCTCCATGGTGGGGCTGCAAGCAGGTGGGAGTGAACCTGAGGTAGGAGGGTGCCTGACCTGGACCTCAAGCACTGTGCACACTTACTGGAACCCTTAAGCCTTCCAAGTCAGGGGTGTCACCTCGGGAATCGGAGTCTGAACAAGGTCAGGCGATTCTGACTTGTCCTGGACTCAGGGTGAGGGAGTTCTCCCTGACCCAAATCTGAATTGACAGCCTGGTTGTCCAGTTCACCCCAACACACTAGGTTATGAACTTTCCCTGAGTAGGCAAGGAAGGGGACAGGGACTGCTGCATCCTGATTGGCCCTGGACCACCCAGGACTGCAGGCGGTCCCTAACTTGACTCCCAGCAACCTGTGACCACAAGCGGACCCTTTAAAACTTACCTGAAAAAGGATCCAGGGGCAGAATGCCACTTCTCAGCCCTGAATCCAATCCGGCTTCCCTACAATAGGAACCAGGACTTGGCCTGGCTGGAGCGCAGCCCTGCCCTCACCCCGCCCACTCCACCTACTGATGGATGGCCATACTGGCCAATGGCATTCCTGGCACGGAACTCCGCCCACTGAAGGATGGAGAGGCCCCGCCCGGACGGTCTGCGCACGCACCTTCTTAGCCCCACCTATTTCCCTGCCTCCCGCACGGACGGATGGCTGTACGGACCAATAAAAAACATTCTTGGCCCTCAGCTTCAACCACTGAACTTTTTATTCCTCTCCTCCCGCCCTTTGCGTGCGAAGACCCGCCCTGCCCCGTTGGCCAATAGTGGGCGCCTCTGAGAACGCCAGCTGTTGATTGGCGGGTACTGGAGGTTCGTGGGGAGTGGCGCGCAGTGGCAGTGGCGCGGGAAGTTCTAAGGACGGGCTAGCTGTGTGAGCTGAGGCCATGGAAGACTACGAGGAAGATCTGTACGGTGTGGAGGATGACTTCCACAACCAGTTCGCGGCCGAGCTCGAAGTGCTGGCGGAGTTGGAAGGTGGGTGCGGGTCTTGGGTCTCGGCCAGGTCGCGCGACTGCATCCTGCTGCAATCGTGGAGAGCTGCGTCGATGGGTTAGGCAGTGGCTGGGAGTTCACTTCTTGCAGTATGCGGCTCCTTTGAACCTCTGTCTCAACAGGGACACAGGACCTGGCGCCCTCTGGGAACCTCCAGACTCCAGCGAGCCGCCGCCCATTGACGTTTGAAGAGGCCATCGGTGGTGGGGACACTGTCCCGCGTCCCTGCCCTGTAAGGGCTCCTGGAACTGACTGTCACAATACGAGAAAGAATGTTCGTAGGGACCAGCCTGGGCCCTCCAGTATGTCCAGTTGGGTACAGGGCACTCGGAGTCGGGGGATGCTGAGGACCCGCTTTCTCTTCTCTGCCTTCTTTTCCTGCCTCTGTCTCTGCAGGCCCCATGAGCAAACGGCCCAGGCTGGAGGTGGTGAAGAGGCTGAACTTTGAGCCAGATACGGAGGAGCTACTGTACCCTGATTCCCCTCCAGATGACATCACCCCCCCACCGAGTCCTGAGGTGTTCCCTGAGATGTTGGATGCTGGGTGTGTTGTTTGAGGGCATGTAATTTCTACCTCGGAAAGCCGCTTGTCCCTGGATGAGGCTCTGGGAGTGGAAGCCTATGAGGGGACAGAGGGATGAGTGTGGGTCCCGGCACCCCATTGAGGGTGACTAGAGACGCTTGTCCCTCCTAGGCCCTCAGATGCTAGTGCTGACACATGCGCTGTTCAGGCTTTGCCAAGTCCCCGCAACCCTGTCCTGAGACGTCCCCCTGTCTTAGAGGATTACATCAATGTGACGTCCACAGGTGGAGAGCGGGCCTTTTTGGTGCTTCGGGCTGACCTCACAGGCACTGGGGTACAGGTGGGTGACCACAGCATGGGCTAGCCATGGCATTGATTCCTTTGTGTTGCCAATGGGCTTTCAGCAGGTCCCGATGCCAGTTTCACCTGTCTGAATTGTTAGAAATAGGCACACCCAGGTAGTCCAATGTTGGGAACAGCAGTGCTAATTTGGGGGTATGTAGCCTTAGAGTGCCACCTTGTACCTCAGCTGTTAGCTTTCTGTTCTTCTTTTCCCCTTCCCCCACCTTACAGCTGACCTCTCTTGGATCTGTCCCCTCTGAGTGAGGTGTCACCTCTCTGATGAGGCATGGTTTTGCGTTTTTTTTCTCTGTCCATCTTTGTCGGGAGGGGCATTATGGGGGCCACCATGACCTCGGAGGGTGACAGAGATGACAGATCTGTCTCGCCCAGGACCCTCTTCTGGATGTCCGGTGGCGAGGCCGTGGCCAGCTGGACCTGCTGGGTGTCCCCTTCACTTCCCTGAAAGAGCAAGTAGACAGCAAGGTGAGTTCAGCGGAGTGTGGGGAGGGTGTGAGCTGAGTACAGGTGCTGGCTGGACTTGTCCTGACCCCAGCCTGTCCTGTTTGTACAGCGACGGCAGCAACTGCTTGAGGAGGCCCAACAGCTCTCAGACACTCTACATAGGTGACTTGCGTGCTCCCCACTCCAGGAACCCCTGTTTATTCTTGGACTGACCTTTTGGCACGTATGGTGGACATGGTCACTGTGACCACTGTGTAGTGAATTGGGACTTGATTCTCTGCAGCCTCAGGTCTGAAAGGGAGGAGGCTATACTTGAGGGGACCTCTGAGGAGGAGCCAGCCCCCGGCCAGGACACGACTCAGCACTGCCTCTGGGTGGATGAGTTTGCACCCCGGCACTACACGGAGCTGCTCAGTGATGACGTGAGCTCTTCTTCTTACCTAAGTGTGACTAGCTTGCCTTCTCAGCGTGAAGGAAGGGCCACTGGGTGCTAAGGATGATGTGGGGACCCTGAGTGGTAAGTGGGGAAACCGAGTCAACACATACCTGGTTTATTGCCAGTTGACTGTGACCTGCTGTGGGCTTTGTTAGAGGTCTAGGTGTCCTAGCCCTGTGGCTGTCAGCCTTCCTAATGCTGTGACCCTTTTATACAGTCTTTCATGTTGTGGTGACCCCAACCATAAAATTATTTTTGCTGCTACTTTATAACTATAATTTTGCTACTTTTATGAATCATAATGTAAATATTTGTGTTTTCTAATGGTCTTGGGCGACTCCTATGGGAGGGTTGTTTGACCCCCCCCCAAAGGGGTCATGACCCACAGGTTGAGAACTGCTGTCCTAATCTGCCCTTTTGCTCACCCTCAGCAATTGGTGCCAGCTTGTCCTGTGGCGAGCATGAGGTTCCAGAGGTGGCCAGGTCTAAGAGATGGAGGCCTTAGTGAGCCTGGGCTTTCTGAGCCTCAGTGTCCCTGTCTGTGTTGAAAATGTGGACTTGGCTGGGCCCTGCCCTTAGACTTCCTTCCTAACAGTTCACCAACCGCTGCCTCCTCAAGTGGCTGAAGCTATGGGACCTTGTGGTGTTCGGCCATGAGAGACCTTCCCGAAAGGCCAGGCCCAGTATAGAGCCAACCCGGGCTGGGAAGGAGGCCACAGCCCCCAGCAAGTGGAAAAGCCATGAGCAGGTGCTGGAAGAGATGCTAGAAGCTGAGCTGGACCCGAGCCGGAGGCCCCGGCAGAAGGTGAGCCCTACCTCGACCTGTGTGAACATAGCTGAGCTTGGTGCTTTGTCCTCTGGGGTGGGGTAGCCAGTGCTATTGCAATAGTGTTTGGGGGGGGGTGTCCATGAGGCATCTTTAACTCTTCTAGAATCTGTTGGTATGATAACATCAGGATTGGCATCAAGTGCCAATATTGCGAATTTGAGATTGAATTCATTTTCCTAAGGGTTTAGATAAAGTCAGCCTCACCAATAGAACGACGGACAGTGGGGCAGGGGCCTAGGCTCACAGGATGGGTCTGGCGTTCCTGTCAAGTCCCCACATAACTAGCTTCCTCAGGGTTTTCTCTGACTCTGAGGACCTTGGGCATGCTCTTTGATGGCTGGCTGGAGTGTGGTAGCAGTGATCAGCCTTGTTTCTAGTCCCTGGCTACTGGCCGGGGCTCCTGGGAGGCTCAGGGATCAGAAGTCTGTCCTTTAATTGACTGTAGGTGGCACTGTTGTGTGGCCCTCCAGGCCTAGGGAAGACCACACTGGCGCATGTGGTTGCACGGCATGCAGGGTATTGCGTGGTTGAGATGAACGCGAGGTGAGTGGAGGAGACCCATGGGTGGGGCTTCCGTGAGGCTGAGCCTTTGGTGCAGCTCGGAAACCCTGACTGGTGGGTAGAGCTAGGGTCTTGGATGTGTAGGCTGGGGTTGGGATATGTCCTGCAGGGCTTATTAAAGTTTGTGGTAGCTACATCCAGTGGGAGCCTCCTAACATCCTGCTAGGATGCTGGCTGCTCCCTGTAACTCTCGTCTTGGCCTTGCTGTTCCAGTGATGACCGTAGTCCTGAGGCTTTCCGTACCCGCATTGAAGCAGCCACGCAAATGGAGTCGGTGCTGGGTGCGGGTGGGAGGCCCAACTGTCTGGTTATTGATGAAATCGACGGGGCCTCCACGGTAGGCCTCCCTGATACTTAGGTGGGTGGGTGGGAAGGCAGGCTGGGTACACTGGGGCTTTGACTCACTGACCTCTTCTGTGCCCTCCTGAAGGCCGCCATCAATGTTCTCTTGAGTATCTTGAATCGCAAGGGTCCCCAGGAGGCAGAGCAAGGAGGCCCAGCTGGGTCTGCAGTGGGCCAGCGGCGCAGGGCCGAGAGGGGCCTCCTAACGAGGCCTATCATCTGCATCTGCAATGACCAGTGAGTGCAGCGTGGGACTGGGCCTGCTTGGGCAGAAGGATCTCCGGCTTAGCCCCTGGGCCTGTCCCTGGGATGGCAACTGCAGGTCCTGTCCTATACAGGTTTGCTCCTTCCTTGAGGCAGCTGAAACAGCAGGCTTTCCTGCTCCACGTTCCGCCAACTCTGCCCTCCAGGCTGGTGCAGCGGCTCCAGGAGGTCAGCAGGGCAGGGAGGAGGATGGCTTCCAGGGCGAGATGCATGCTCTCCCCTGAGCTCCCTTTCCGTGTTTTTTCCCCCTGAGCACCCTGTTCTCACCTCGGCTGTGGCGTTGGGCTGTTGGGTTGTGATCCAGGCCTACCGGAGGAACTGTGCTGCACTCCCTGGCTGCCCCAGCACAGGACCGTTTTCCTGTGTCCAGGGACTCGGGCTCTAGCCACAGGGTTGGCTCTGTGCTAGGATGGGTATGGGTCCTCTCAGCAGTGGTAGACACTCTAGTGCTCACCCCACCTCTAGATCTCCCTGCAACATGGCATGCGATCTGACCCAGGTGCCCTAGCTGCCCTCTGCGAGAAGACTGACAACGACATCCGTGCCTGTATCAACACCCTGCAGGTGGGGATGTGGCTTGGGTGCGGCCGGGTGGCATGGGATGGCTGCTGCTTACTCCACCCTTTGTCCAGTTTCTATATGGGAGGGGCCAGCGGGAGCTGAGCGTGAGGGACGTCCAGACCACCCACGTCGGCCTGAAGGACCAGCGCAAAGGGCTATTCTCTGTGTGGCAAGAGGTCTTCCAGTTGCCCAGGGCTCAAAGGTAGGTAGTCTAAGAGGTATGAGTGGGCCAGCCTTGTTCTGGATGCTCTTGGTGTCTAGAGCCAAGATGCCACCTGATGCTGCCAGGGCTCTAGGGACAACTGTTTGGTCCCATTTGTGTCCTGTGGGTAGGGACCTGACTTGGGTTGGGGGCCTAAGGGGAGTTGCCTCCTAAATCTGTGGCCCAGAGGGTGACCTTCCTTAACCTTCCTTTAGTCAGTCAGTCTTTTGCTCCTAGATGGCTCTGTTTAGAGATTCTTGTTCCTTCAGGGTGCTATATGGCAGGCCATCCAAGGCTTCCTTCTGAACATACAGGATGTGGTGAGGATGGCTGGTGACATCTTTGCTCTCAGCTGGGCTTGGTCCCAACCTCAGCACCCTCTACTTGCAGGCGACTCATGGGCCAGGACCTGATCCTACCCACCCATGCTCTCCTGCTCGGTGATGGGGACAAGGGCTCCCTGACCTTGGCCTCCCAGCGCTTCTACCATATCCTCCGTGTGACCACCTCTGCAGGGGAGCATGAGAAGGTTGTCCAGGTACTGATGCTCACCCCAGCTCTTACGATCCTGGTACTAACAGAAGATGCCCTGGGTTTGTTCCAAAGTAAGGGTTGTGGGTGGATGAGTGGCAGGCATCCAAGGGATTGGTAGGATCAAGGACAGGGGTCACTCTCAGACCCAGGAGGGGAACTGAAGGAATACATTTGGAGGTGACAGAAGGCAGAGAGCTTAGGCATCTAAGGATGAGTTTTGGACCAGTGACTGGGAACCATTTAGAGATCTCTGCAAGGTACATATTGGGGTCTGGGGGCTTAGAGACACTTAAATTCTAGGTGGAGGGTGCACATGGGGTGGAAAGCAGGTAGGGAGAGGTTTGGACTTGAGCAGATGACATAGCCTCCATTACTCCCCAGAAGCTTGGCTTAAGCTGCTTTCAAATCTAAGCAGCTTTGGATTAGTAGTTGGGAATCCACCGACAATTTGGAAATCTGCAGTTTGGAGTGGCTATGTGATGTGGCCAGTGGGAACTGGACTCAGACGGGCCCAGCTGGAGCTGCTGTGCCCTCGATTCTGAGGATGTAGCTTTCTGCCGTGTCAGGGAGGGGCTGTGGACTGGACCAAGTGGGTGGGCTGCTCTCCCCTTGCCTCAGGGTCTTCTTTAGACAAGTAGATCCTTCTCTGGATAGTCAGCTAATCCTACACCTTGGACTTCACAGAGCAGGAGCTAGAGAGGATCCTGAGGCTGAGCTCGTCACTGTGGGAGATGAGGGGGCCAGAGGCTCTGGGCCTACCCGCTCCTGCAGAGGGTCATGGCCTCTCACTCCTCTTAGGGCCTATTTGACAACTTTCTACGCCTTCGGCTTCGGGACTCCAGCCTAGGCACTGTGTGCTGTGCCCTTGACTGGCTGGCTTTCGATGACCTGCTGGAGCAGGCTGCCCACCACGGCCAGAGCTTCCAGCTGCTGCGCTACCTGCCCTTCCTGCCCGCGGCCTTCCACGTGCTCTTTGCCTCCAGCCATGTGCCACGCATCACTTTCCCCAGCAGCCAGCAGGAGGTGTGTGTGACCTGCGTTTATAATTAGGGTCTGACCCCGGGAGTTTCTGCTCACCTGGCCCCAGCTCACTTCTGTCCTAGGCCCAGACCCGGATGAGCCAGACAAAGAACCAGATCCAGACACTGGTGTCAGGGATGGCACCGGTCACCCGTAGCAGGGCCACACCTCAGGCCCTGGTTCTAGATACCCTCTGTCTGCTCCTGGATGTCCTCGCACCCAAGCTGCGCCCTGTGAGTGTCAGATTTGGCAGAAAGGACGGAGTCTGGTTGATGTGGCTCCTGGCATCTCTCAGTTGCCTTATCTCTGCCTGCTTGACCCTAGGTGAGCACACAGCTATACAGTGCCCGTGAGAAGCAGCAGCTGGCCAGCCTTGTGTGTACCATGCTCGCCTACAGTCTCACCTACCACCAGGAGCGCACACCTGATGGGCAGTACATCTACAGGCTGGAACCGTGAGTGCCCCGGTGCCTGGGGCAGGGGGAACACAACCCGAGGGGACCTGCAACGTGGATGCCAAAGCCAGTGTGGTCTTGGTGAAGTGTCTAAGTGGTTGTTGGTTGCAGTTGAGGTTTGACACAGATGTGGCTGGCACTGTGCACCGCCCCAAGTCATTCCCATGGACACAGTTCTGAGATCCAAATTTCAGTGTAGGGGTCATGTGACCTCTGTCCACCCAAAGGTGCACAGTATCTTTGTGTCTGCCACCCCTCAGGGCTCCAAAGGGCAGAGTGAGGCACAGCAGCAGCAACCTGAGCATCCTGAGGTTCCAGTGAAGCCCCAGTCTCCCTGCCTTCCTTACTTCCTGCAGCACTGGGCATGTTCTGTGTCACCCCACTTGTAGCTGGGGGAACTGAGGCTTAAAGTAGTCAGTGCCCAGCTGCCAGGGGTTAGGATGTAGTAGTGTCTTGAACTTGGTTTGCAGGGTTGGTGCAACAGGCAGACCCTGGCCCTACTGACTTGCACCCTAGCTCTTGAACTTGGTTTGTGGGGTTGGTGTAATAGGTGGACCCTGGCACTGCTGATTGGTACCCTGTATGTTGTCTCACCCACCTGGTCAGGAATGTAGAGGAGGTCTGCCGCTTTCCTGAGCTGCCTGCCCGCAAGCCCCTCACCTACCAGGCTAAGCAGCTTATTGCCCGAGAGATTGAAATGGAGAAGATGCGGAGGGCAGAGGCTTTGGCCTGTGCTAGAGGTGGCCCCCAGGTAAGCTCGCCTCCTGGTGCTGGGACAGCACGTACTATCAGTGGTTTGGCCTTGACCAGCCGGCTCTCGTCACCCTTCCCTTCAGGCGGATCAGGGTCTGCAGACGGACAGTGGGGATAAAGGGATGAGGCAGCCCGCCCCACGTAACCATGAGCAGCGGCTGGAACACATCATGAAGAAAGCTGTCCTGCAGGAGCAGGTGTGGAGAGTAGGGCTGGGCCAAAATGATGAATGGAGGGTGGGGCTTGCTGGGACCTACCTGTTGCTCCCAGAAAGTGGTTGGTGGGTTAGGAAAGGAGCTCCTAGTTGCAAGCCTTGCTCTAAGGCATTGAAGTCTCCTCTCCGATGGGAAAGGCCTGGGTGTGCCCAACTGCCCACCTACCAATCTGGTGGCCTCTCTTCTCTACTAGCCTGAGAGGGACTTCTTTGGACGTGTGGTCATCAGGAGAGTGGCAGTCCCAAGCAGAGGTGTGTATGGGTCACAGAAGGAAGGGGGGTGGTGACATTGGCCGGGGTCTGCTGAGGTGCAACCCTTTGGTCCCTGCAGAGGCTGAGGCCCCAGAGAAGGACACAGACGAGTGGCGCATGGGTGTGGCAGTGGGCAGGAGTGAGGTGTGGTTCCGGTTCAACGAGGGTGTCTCCAATGCTGTGCGGCGCAGCCTGTACATCAGAGACCTGCTGTAGCCCCTACTGCCCCAGGACATCAGATCGCACGGACTCCCACAGGGAATGTACGAAAGCAGAGACACCTGGAGAAGTCTATTTATAAAGTCACGCCTTACAGAGTGTGGGTCAGGCTCATAGGATGGTACACTTGGCCTTCTCTACCCAAGGGTTGTTCTTCATCAGGTCAGGGTTCAGGAAGGGGTCCTTGGGGATCCCATCCTCGATCCACTTGAGAAGCCTGTGAGCAGGGAGTTTCAGTGAATGTTGGTCATTCCCATGGCACCTGCCCACTGGGGTGTGAGGTTCTGCTTAACACAAGGGGCAGTGGCAGAGCAGGCAAATGACACACAGCACGGGCACTCACTCGGGGATCGTCTTGGAGGACATCTCCCTCTTGAAGGCCAGTTGGTACTTGAGGCTCTCCACCTCCTTCTTCATCTGGGGCACATCCCACTCCTCCATAGCGTCGGGGGCGTCGGAGGTAGCCAGCCTGAGGCTGGTGGACAAGAGAAGAAGCAAAGGAGCTGGGTCTGCAGCCCCAGCCCCAGGACGCAGATTCTGCCTGCTCCCAGGGACTACTGCCCATTGGATGGTACCACCCACTGGCCCTTCCTGAGGTCTGCAGCGATGATGTTGGGGAACAGGGCCTGGACGGTGCCACAGGGACCTAGTAACGAGGCCCCCGGGCCTCCTCTACCCAGTGGGACTGATTAGCTGGAGAGCAAACTTTCCGTTCTTGGCAGAGAAAATGAGCCCGACAAGGCCCAGCCCTGGATTTGTAGGACAGCCTCATCCCTGCCCAGGGAGACTGCAAGATGGACTCCCGAGTATCCAGAGCAGCCCTCACCCCCATCCTCGTCTGGTCCCACTTCTAACTTAGACCCTGAGTGGAGTGTAAGAGTGGGCTGAGGGCCCTGGGAGGCAGGGTGCTGCCCGACCCTCCTGGGTGCCTGCTTTGCATGGGTAAAGAGGCCAAGTTAATCGCGGGGCTGGGAGGATTTGGCTGCAATTTGCATGTAGGGTGGGGTGTGTGCAGAAGGTCCGGGGATACAGGCCCCTGAGCAAGCCCAGGACTTGGGAGGTGGGCAGCCTCCTGAGACCACTGTTTCCCCGCACAGTCGGCAGTCACCCAGTCTCCCGACCTGACTGGGGAGAACCGTCTGTTTGGGCACAACAATGGGCCTCCCTTTACCCCTCCCTGTCTCGGTGCACTCCTGGAGACCAAGTCCCTGATTCTCCCGACAATCACAGCTTTCTCGACCTTGAGAGGGGTCTGGCACCGCTTGCCGGGCACTTCCGGGCAAAGCCTCTATCCCGGGATACTGCAGCTGAGCCGGCCTTGGCTCAGGAGAGTCTAGCACCCGGCGAAGGTGCTGCCTCTAGAGTTGCCCATCCTAAAGGGGTCTCAGGAGGGCTCGCAAGGGATGGGTGAGAGGTTGGATGGGCTAGTATCTCCGGTGTGTGCGGCCGCCTGCGGAGTACCTTTCCCAGAGACCCCAAGTTACAGTGCCCCACCCTGCCAGGTTCTCCCGCGCCACACACGCCGACAGCCACGTGGGCGGAGGACCAGCTGCGGGTCCTTCACAAATGGGAGCACCTGGGCTGGGGGCATGACCCACCACTGGCCCTACCTGCGCTGCTGCCGCCGCCGGAGCCCGGCCGCCGGTGCACCCCGAGACGCCCCCGGCCAGGCGCACGGCGGCGCACACGGGCACTGCGGGCGGCGCGCACGGCGCAGGACAGACGCGCCCCCGCCGCGCAGCAATCGCTCCTGCGCCGCTGGACTTGATCTGTCGGCCGCCCAGCCCCTGAGGCCCGGAGGCAGTTGTCCTAGTCCCAGGAGTTAGGATTAGCTTAGGAGAACCCACCTGGTCAAGTCCTAGAGTTCTGGGGTCTGTTTTCCCCCGAATGTGAGGGTTCTGTTCATTGGACTTACTTTTGAAGGAGACAGCAAATGCAGAGATGACAAGGGCCGAGGGATGAGTGGAGTGAGGCTGGGCTGTCCGAGCCAGGGGAGCCCAGGCAAGCGCCCCGCCCACTCTTGCCACCTGGGGCCTTAGTACCGCCTTCACCGGGCTGGGCTGACCCCAAGAGCTCCCTGAGCTGCTCCTACTGCCTCTGCAGGTCTCTCCTGGGGTGGGACATAGAGCAGTGTAGTTAGTCCAGTCCTTCCTGGGTCAGATAGTACTGTGCTGACTGTCCACTTGGCTGGGTTCTTGGACTGGGGCCCTAAAGAGCAAAAATATGCCCCTCCCAACGAGGCTTCTTTGGTCAGGGCCCTCCTATGCTACCAGCTAGCTGGGAAGAGTGGAGAGGGGGCAGATCACTTCTCCACCGTGGTCTTTGCAGCCCACTGGGTGCAGGTGACCTTCAGTGTTGTCTACTTAGGCTAGGAACCGTCCTGCAGAGTCCCTGGCAGGGGCTCAGGCCTCCATAGCATGACCACCTTCTTGGTACCTTCTCCCATTCCCAGGCAATAACCTCAGAACCCTTTAATCTGCTCAGAACTGGATGCGAGTGACCCTCCACACTTGAGACCCCTATGCCATAACCCACCATGGTTCTGCAGAGCCTGGTGCTTTCGGAGGTGGGTAGGCCAGTTTCTTAGCTGATGCCGGATGGCCTTTGGGACCCCTGGGGGGAAGAGTACTTCCTTAGCCACAGGACTTTGGGTTCTGTGCCCATCAGCCAGCTCCCTACTCCTCAGAGACTGTAATGGGGCGGCAGTGGTCTAGCCCTGCCTTCAACTTCCCAGGGCAGCTCCTCCCTTTCCAGCTCACTTCCCATTGTCGCTCTTGTAGTTAAACTTCACAAGCTCTTGGGGCAACTCTACCCTGGGGCCCTTCACATGACGAATGCTGCAGGCTGCAACCTGGACAGGGGACCCCAGGCAGCAACAACAGCCCCCGGGGGAGGGGCAGACCAGGCTGGAGCTCTGGAAAGCTGTCCTGGGAGGCAGGGCTAGGACTTTGCCAAATACTCTGGGTCCTCCGCGGGCTGGAGGTCTGTTGAACGGCTTAACTGGACAAGAAGATAGGTCAGGGTTAAAAGAACTGAAACAGTCAGGAGCCCCCACTGCCTAGGAGATGGCCTGGAACCCTGCAGGTATGATCAAAGGCGAGGCAAGGTCCCTGTCCCTTGGACTCCCAGGGCCATCGGTCGCGCAGCATGCTTTCCTGGCATGATCAGTGAAATGGGGGGTCACCGTGCTTGCCTCATCCTGATGTGCATTAGGAGGCATCTCTGGAACTGGGGCACGCTAGAGAGCAGAGATTTCTTATCATGGATTTGGGGGCTGGGGAGCTTGAGGCTAATGGTGCCAGGCTTCAGGGCAGATGGTGGCTCTTCCTGGTAGGGTTGAGGGCAGTGATCGCCCCTGGGGCCTGTGTGTATCCTCCCTCCCCAGACCTTTTGTGTGCCCCGTAACTGGGTGAACACCCTTACATCTAGGCTACTGTGGGTGTCTCCTTGTGGCATTAGAGAGTCTAGGAGAGCCACCAGAGAGCACGGTGACAATGGGGAGAAGGGGACTAACCTAGCTACTCCAGAGGCTGCAGGACAAGGTGACCCCCAGAAGGCTCCAGGGTGCTTATATTCACTGGGATGAGGTAATGTTTCTGACTGGGATCCAATGGGACCATCTGAACCCTCAGGTGAGTCCCAGGTCTTGGGGGACTTCCTGTTGCTGAGGACAATAGGCAGTGTGCCCAACCTGCTTTAGTGTCTCCTAACCAGTCCTATGGCTCTGGACTCTGGCTTTATGCAATTTATTGGACACAAGGAAGTTAGCTAGGGGATGATCAAGGTCAGCAGGAGTCCTGGAGCAACCACAGGTCCTAGAGGTAGTCAGGTCTTGGGCCAGAATTGGGAGGCCTCAAGATACCATCTGTTAGCCAGGTGTGGTGGGTCCTTTAATCCAAGCATTTGGGAGGCAGAGGTAGGAGGATCTCTGTGAGTTCTAGGCCAGCCTGCTCTATAGAGTGAGTTCTAGGTCGCCAAAGTCACATAGTGAGATTCTGTCTTAAAAACAACAATCAAGTCAGACGCACACCTTTAATCCCAGCACCCAGGAGGCAGAGGCGGGCGGATCTCTTGAGTTCAAGGCCAGTGTGGTCTACAGAGTGAGTTCCAGGACAGCCAATACTACACGGAGAAACCCTGTCTTTAAAAAACCAAACAAGCAAACAAAAATCAAAACCTACCATAAAAAAACAAAGGGCCTGGAGAGATGGCTCAGAGGTTAAGAGCACTGACTGCTCTTCCAGAGGTCCTGAGTTCAATTCCCAGCAACCACGTGGTGACTCACAATCATCTGTAATGTGATGCCCTCTTCTGGCCTGCAGGCAGAACACTGTCTATATAATAAATAAATAAATAAATAAATCTTTTAAAACCAACAAAAAAAATCAGACACTCTCTGTTCTGAACTTGTCTGGGCTTCAACAGGGACCCTATGACTCCTTAGGTCCCACAGTAAATGTCCAGCCCGGTTCTTTCAGCTAGGAAGCAGCCTGGCGGGGTTTTGATGCTAAGTCACAATAGTGACATGCTACAAAGTTTTGTGAAAGATGCTGGGTGTCGTGGCACAGACCTTCACTCCCAGTACTTAGGAGGCAGGAGGATCTCTCACTTTGAGGGCTTTGTGGTTTAGATAGTGAATTTCAGGCCAACCAGGGCTCTATAGTGAAAATCTCTGTCTCAAAAGAACAAATCCATCCCCCCTCAAAAAAAAAAAAGTCTGACAGGAAAGAATATGGTCACCCTCAAGTGTGAACAGCTATCCCTTGGGCTCCCTTATGAAATTAGGGCATTAACTGGGCCGTTGGGCGAGCACACACAGGGTTCCTTCCACTGGCCTAGAAATGGCCTCCCCAGGCTAGAGAGCTCCTAATAGGAGCTGAGATAGCTAATAGGCCACCTTGTCCTGGCCCAGCCACATCTGGAGCCTATTGTGATGACTCTGGAGTAGCCAGAGCTGAGCCGATAGCTTTATCCTTAACTCTCCAGGGGTGGTAGTGGCGGTGGTGGTGGGGGTGGTGAGTAGACTGGATAGGGAAGCATTTTGGAGGCTCCATGTGGAGGACAGACCCTTACCCCAGCTGGTTTGATTCCCTCAGAAATAAAAGTACCAAGGTCAGGGCTGTGCCTGAGCCAAAGAGAAAGGACTCAAGTTGGCCATTCTCTCTGTCGACTGGTAGTTGAGCCTGAGAAGACTGAGCATGTGACCTGTGACCCTGCAGGCGATGAGGATCCGTGAAGCCCCTTTTCTGGGGCCATGGTGACAGAAGCTGAGCCAGGGCCAGGCTTTTCGGCCTTTGAGTTGACTTTGTTCCTATCCCTGCAGGTCCCAGGTGGCAGCACAGGGACCGGGAAAATGCTCTTTCGTGTTAAACAGTTCTTAGCAGACGGGATGGCTTTTTATAGCATCTTAGAAAGTTTAGACATGGGTTTCAAAAATAATCTAGACAACTGCAAGAAGCAATGTTATGTCGAAGAGATGGCAGTGATTCAAACTCTCACCTTGTGAGGGTGGCCGTTTGGATCCCCAGTCCCCACATACGCCAGGTGGGCGTAGTAGCTGTTCAGTAACTCCCGTGCTATAAGGCAGAGACAAAGTGTGGTGGTTTGAATAAGAATGACCCTCAGAGATTCATATTTGCATGCTCAGTTTCCAGTTGATGAACTGTTTGGAAAGCATTAGAAGGTGTGGCCTTGGAGAAGGTATGTCACTAGGAGTGGCCTTTTGAAACATCCAGGGCCCCCCCCCCCCCCCCGACCCCGTCTGTAGATCAGGATATAAAGCTCTCAGCTACTGCCTGCTCCAGCACTATGTCTGTCTACTTCCTGCCATGATGATCATGGACTAACCCTCTGAAAATATAAGCAAAACCAGGGGTGGTCAACAGCCCAACAGCCTTTTTGCCTTTTTTTTTTTTTTTTTTTTTTTTTTAAAATAAGAGCTGTTTTGGTCATGGTGTCTCTTCACAGTGATAGAACAGTAACTAAAACACAAAGCATCCCTGGGAGCAAGCTCGCTAGTCAGGCTAGTTGTATTGGTGAATTAAATTCTGGATTCAGTTGAGAGACCCTGCCTCAATGAACTATCGGAGAGCCATTGAGGAGACTCCCAATGTCAACCTTGGGTCTCCATACAAATATGCACACACATGCATGTGCACGCACACACACACACACACACACACACACACACACACTCTCCTAAATACATATGTGTGTGCATACATACCACACATATTGACACAGAAGAGGAAAGGGGGTAACGTTATTCGAAGGAAGACACACCTGGGCAGCTCTTATCCAATTCCACCTCTGTAGACAGCTAACAGTAGCTTATGGGCGCAGACCGCATGCCCTGTCGTGGGACGCATACCTCTTAAGTGGACTGACTGAAGTCGTGGACGCCATGGTAATTATGGTAAACTGAGGATCCCGCTTCAGAGAAAGGCCTGCTGAAGACATGGGGTTCTCTATGCTAACAACTCTTGGGCAGGGCAGTACCTGTGTGCAGTCTGGCACTTGGGAGACTGAGGCACAATCACCTGAAGCTCAAGGCCAGCATAAGCTACATTGTGAGATGAGAGAGAGAGAGAGAGAGAGAGAGAGAGAGAGAGAGAGAGAGAGAGAGAGAGAGAGAGAGAGTCTACCTAATGTGAGGGCAGGAGTAGGCATTGGAGGTTGCAATGGCAAAACCCACACCCAGTGGTGGCACCAACTGGATCTCTCTGACACTGCCGTGTCTGCCTGGAACTGGACTGGAGTCACTATCCCCAGCAGAGCAGCAACTGCTACTCCATATGCTTGCTCTTTGTGGGGCCAGGCAGCAGGTTATGTCAGGGTACTAATCCCAAAACTCCCACCCAGGGAAATGGCAGACAAGAGCATCAACTAAGATAATCTTCCCAAATGGGCAGTATTGCTCAACTAAAAGCCGTGCAATTTGGGGAGCAGGGAGGATGTTTCTGTGTTTTGCACCTCCCCTGACACCCAGCCACTGAGCCTGGGTGGGGTCCGTTGGCAAGGTCTCTCCCTGAAGATATAGTGCCTAGCAGCTGTGTTGTGACCAGGGCAGCATAGGGCATGCAGGTGAGGTCATGTGTGGAGCCATATGAATAGGAATGGACCACATGACATCCTGTGGTGAGGTGGACAGGTGAGACATCCTTGTTTCCAGCTGGGCTGTTTATAAAGGTGCCTGTGGAGCTGCTCCAGGACTAGGGCAGAGTGGGCAGCTGCAGCACTTGCCTGCATGATAGCACCCAGCCAGCCATGGGTCTCACCTGCTGCTGTCACGAGAGGAGTGATGTGTGGCCACACCCTGACGCAGTAATCTGGAGCCCGCTCTGGGAATTACAGGGCCCCTTTCCTGCTGTAATGTTAAGGTTGCTCCTTTTACCGCCAGGAGTGTTCTCAGATACTCTGTGCACATCCATCTTCTGTGACTTCTGGAAGTCCATCCTACTCCAGAGGGAGGGTGTCTCTACAGTTACCCTCAGGTGTCCCTCTGGCCCTGGTCTGTGTCTGCCCCAGGGATGAGGCTCGAGAGATGCCTCATATGTTCAGTTGCTTGTGAGCGTGGGAAGAGGGTACTGGCCCCAGATCCCTGGGTGGCCAGAGTGTCTTCAGCAGTAGCGGTGCCTCTGTGCTTGTCACCTGGCTTGTTTACTTTTTAACCTTGAGCTCTCTGATGCTCCTACATAGGGGCCCTATCTTGTTCCTGGAGCCAGATCTGGCCAGTGACTGCTCAGACACAGCCACATACTAACCCTAGAACCCGGCCCTGTGCATGGCCTCTCCTCATGTCTGCCCTCTCTCATAGACATTGGTGGCTTAGGTATCATGAGAACTCATCTTCCTTTCCTCCCTCACGTGCAGACATAACTTGTCTGCTAGGTGAAAGCTTCAATGTGGAACACAGTCAGGGGAGGGGAGCTGACCGACTGTGCCATGTGGCCATGACTGAGACCAGGGGCAGTTGTGTTCATTCCTAATTTTGCAGAAGAAAACTTTGTGGGTCGCAGCCCGTATCAAAAGACAGGATGTGTGGGATGCAAATGCATCCTGTGTGTGGTGCACGTGTGGTCTGTGTGAGCTCCGTGGCAGGATCCCCCGTTTCTATGAGCTTTGGGGTCTTCTCAGTGCCACCAATGTGCTGCTGTGCCTGCCGTACCATCTGTTGGCTCATGCTAGTCACTTCCAGAACTACTCAGAGCTGACAGGAGGGTATGCAGCCCAGGAGAGAGGATCCCAGGGCAGCATGTAAATCATAGAGTGTTATTTTAAGATGGGTTACATTTGTTTGTGCTGTAGAACATTTGTTTAATGATGCAAAGTTGTGTTGCCTTCTTTTATGATGCATTTGTTTAACTCTGTGAGGCTGTGTTACTTTGCCTGTCTAAAACACCTGATTGGTCTAATAAAGAGCTGAACGGTCAACAGCAAGGCAGGAGAAAGGATAGGCGGGGTTGGCAGGCAGAGAGAATGAATAGGAGAAGCACAAAGGAGAGAGAAAAGAAGGGGCTAGACACAGAATAAGAAGGAAAGAAAAGCCGGGCGGTGGTGGCGCACGCCTTTAATCCCAGCACTCGGGAGGCAGAGGCAGGCGGATCTCTGAGTTCGAGGCCAGCCTGGTCTACAAGAGCTAGTTCCAGGACAGGCTCTAGAAACTACAGGGAAACCCTGTCTCGAAAAACCAAAAAAAAAAAAAAAAAAAAAAAAAAAAGAAGGAAAGAAAGGATATACAGAAGTAAGAGAAAAGGAAAAAGTCCAGAAGCAAAAGGTAGACGGGATAATTTAAGAAAAGTTGGCAAGAAACAAACCAAGCTAAGGCTGGCCATTCATAAGTAATAAGTATTTGTGGGTGGATTTATTTGGGAGCTGGGTGGTGCCCCCCCCCCAAAGGCCAAAGAGTAAAAAGAAACAACAACTCATGTGTGCAAAGAGGTGACCACAGGTCACCTGTCCCAGCAGCCGCACGGCAGCTCACAAACGTCTCTAGTGGGATCTGATGCCCTCTTCTGGTGTAAAGGTGTACATGCAGGTAGCACTCATACATAAAATAAATATATCTTTAGAAAAAAAAAAAAGAAAGAATAAACCCTTTCCTCCTCAACTTGCTTTTTGGTCATGGTGTTTCATCACAGCAACTCTAGGACAGCGGGTAGGCTGTGTAAAACCTAATCCTCTACCAGTGCCTTTCGCGAATCCCATAAGATGCAAAATGGTGAAAGGGGTTATCAGTACATTTGAAGAGTTTTGTTACCAGGCGGTGGTGGCGCACGCCTTTAATCCCAACACTTGGGAGGCAGAGGCAGGCGGATCTCTGTGAGTCTGAGGCCAGCCTGGTCTACAGAGCGAGTTCCAGGACAGCCAGAGCTGTTGCACAGAGAAACCTGTAACCCATCTTAAAATAACACTCTGTGACATGCATGCTGCCCTGGGATCCTCTCTCCTGGGCTACATACCTGCCTGTCATCTCTGAGTAGTTCTGGAAGTGACTAGCATGAGCCAACAGATGGTACGGCAGGTCGGGCAATCTGCAGGCACAGCAGCGCATTGGTGGTACTGAGAAGACCCCAAAGCTCATAGAAACGGGGGATCCTGCCACAGAGCTCACACAGGTTTTATTACCCTTTTCCTTGGTACAGACCTTAAGGTTGGAGATGCTGCTGCTCAGTGGGATGAATTGAATACAATGGGTTTAATTGGGTCCCGAGGTAGTAGGGGCCAGGTGGCAACACTGATTTGCTAAAGTCAAGGTGGTCATAGTTGTGGCAATGGGCAACACAGACAAAACAATATTCATAATGGCCTGACCCGTAATGGTCAGCACAGAAAAAGTGAATTTTATTGTTTTATTCATTTATTTAGTGTTTCTAAACAGTTTCTCTGTGTAACTCTGGCTGTCCTGAATCTGCTTTGCAGACCAGGCTGGCCTTGAACTCAGAGATCTGCTTGTCTGCTGGGATTAGAGGTGCTTGTCACTACCGTCCTGCTACAAAATGAACTTTCTGGTGACATGACTCATGTGGACCTCTGGTCCTGACTAATCAGTCCTGGTATTTCCAGGCATGAAATAAGAAGCCCACTGCATTTCTGTTTGATCTGAAAGAGCAGAAAAATTCTAAAACAAAGGAAAGAAAGGCTATAGTGGATCATGGCAATAGGGAATCTTGGCTCATGAGCCAATTCCCAGACTTGAGCCAGTTTGCAGATCCAGAACCCCTTAAACGAAGGGATGGCCAGGTCCTCTGAGGAAGGACCTTGGTAAAATACCTAAGAGTTTTACTGTTAGCCTTTCTCCAGTTCTTCCCCAGAGGGTCCTGCGGCCTTTTCCAAGGGGAACTGTACACTGGGAGAAAGGTAACAATCAGACTTTCTGGTTGGACACTGGTTCTGAGTTGATGCTGATTCCAGGAGACCCCAAGAAACATTGTTGGGCCTCCAGTTAGAGAAGTGGCTTATGGAGGTCAGGTGATTAATGAATGGAGTTTTGCTAAAGTCTGACTCACAGCAGGTCCACTGGGTTCCTAAATTTACCCTGTGGTTTTTTCCCTAGACCCAGAATGTATAATTGGGATAGATATAGTTAGAAGTTTGCAGAATTGTCCCATTGGTCACCTGACCTGTGGAGCAAGGGCTTTTATGGTTGAAAAGACTAAACAGAAGCCTTTAGAGGTGACGCTGTCAGGGAAATAGTGAATCCAAAACAATATCACAGCCCTGGAGGGAATTCTTGAACTTGCCATTGGTAGACAGCCATTGTTGGTCTAGCCGGACCACAGCCTTTAAGTCCTTCTAATACACACACACACACACACACACACACACACACACACACACACACACACACACACACATTCTGTAAATTCTGTTCCTCAGCTGGGCGGTGGTGGCACACACCTTTAATCCCAACACTTGGGAGGCAGAGGCAGGCAGATCTCTGTGAGTTCAAAGCCAGCTACAAGAGCTAGTTCCAGGACAGGCTCCAAAGCTATAGAGAAACCCTGTCTCGAAAAAACAAAACAAAACAATAACAAAGTTCTGTTCCTCTAGAGAAGCTATATGTGTCCAAAGAAAGAGAGAAAAAGGACACGGTAATGTGCATTCATAATCCTAGAGCTGGAGAGGCAGAGACAGGCAGCTCCTTGGGTCTTATTGGCCAATCAGTCTAGCCTAATCAGGGGACCTCGGGTCCCAGACTCTGTCTCAAAACCCAAAGCTGATGGCTACTAAGGAACAACAGCCAAGTTGATCTCTAACTGCCACACACATGCCCATACACATGCATGTACACCTGCACACACATGTATCTGTGCACGTACACTGCACATACAGATATACAAAATAAACATATATACAACATTAGCGTACATAACACTGTCAGTTGGACTAGAGTTTACATGGTTCTGAATGAGATTTTTGTTTGTTTTTCAAGACAGTTTCTTTGTGTAGTGCTGGCTATCCTGAAACTAGCTCTGTTCACCAGGCTGGCCTCAAACTCAGACATTCACCTGCCTCTGCCTTCCAAGAATGGATTAAAGGTATGTACCACTGTCCAGCTCTGTATGAGACTTTTATGCCGTTCATAAATTGTAGTTAATCTTAAAGATGAAAACAGAATACACGGACTCCTCCTAGATCCTAAGGCAAGCTGTAGTGGGCCGTGGGAATCGGGGGCAGGTCTCTTTCTAGTTCTGTAAAGAAGGTGGTGATGGTTGGTAGCCGTTCTTAGTCCCGTGAGTTCACACCATGGAGCCCAGAGTGTGCATCTGGGGCTTGCTAAGAAAGCTGTCTCTGAAAATGTCTGCAGGTACCACAGCCTGAGTCCATCCTCAGGAGGATGCTGTGATGGGGAAGGGTCTCTGTGGTCATGGGAATGAGGCAAGAGGAAATGAAGGGAGGTGGCAGGGCCACATGTGGTGTTCAGCCTCAGGTACTGGCAATAAATCCGACTGCTGGTGAGCTGTCTGTCAGCCTGATACGAGCTACAGTCGTCAGGGAGGAGGGAGCCCCAGCCGAGAAGATGCTCATAAGACTGGCCAGTAGGCAAACCTGCAAGGCGTTTTCTTAACTAGTGACTAATGTGGGAGGGTCCAGCCCATGGTTAGCGGTGCCATCCCTGGGCTGGCGGTCCTGGGTTCTATAAGAAAACTTTTTGAGACCCACGAGTAGCAAACCAGTAAGCAGCGCTCCTCCATGGCCTCTGCATCAGCTCCTGCCTCCTCCAGGTTCCTGCCCTGCTTGCCTTCCAAGGTGACCCTTGGAAATGTAAAGGACATTTGGTTATGGTTCAGTCACAGCAATAGAACCCTAACTAGGACATTCTGTCTGTATCACCAGCCTCCGTGCCTCCAGATCATAGCCTCTGTGGGCGTGCTGCCACTGACTACATACAAACAGCAATTCAAAAGGAGAACATATTGTTTGGGTGCAGGCTTTCAGAGGTCTCCATCTGGTCATTTGCCCCATTGTTGTGGGCTTGTGTTGAGGCAGAGTGCCATGGCAGGGAGCACATGGTGGAGCACCATGGTGGGGAGCACATGGTGAAGCACTTGGTGGAGCACCATGGTGGGAAGCACATGGTGGAGCACCTGATGTAGTGCCATGGCGGAGAGCACATAGTGGAGAACTGTGAGGGGGAGCACATGGTGAAGCACCGTGAGGGGAACATATGGTGGAGCACCTGGTGGGGAGCACATGGTGGAGCATCATGGTGGGGAGCACATGGTGGAACACCTGATGTAGTGCCATGGCAGAGAGCACATAGTGGAGAACTGTGAGGAGGAGCATATGGTGGAGCACCTGGTGGGGAGCACATGGTGGAGCACCTGGTGGGGAGCACATGGTGGAGCACATGGCAGGGAGCACATGGTGGAGCACCATGGCAGGGAGCACATGGTGGAGCACCATGGCAGGGAGCACTTGGTGGAGCAAGCTGCTCACTTCATGATGGCCAGGAAGCAGAACGGGTAAGACTACATGCCCGGCATGAGATATACCCTTCAAAGTCACACCTCCAGTGATCCACTTCCTCTCCTGAGGCCCATTTCTACTTTCCACCATCTCCTGGAATGCCACCTAATTATGAATCCTTGAATGCGTTAAGTGTCAAAGCCCTCATGACTCAAAGCTCTACCCCTGGATATTGCACTGGGGACTGTATCTTCAACATCTGAGTCTTTGGATTGGGAAGAGGGAGGAGTAACCAGGTATCCCAACTGTACTAGTGCATATACACATCGCAGATCCATTGCACCTTGAGGTCAGTCTGGGATAGTCTTCAAACCACTCTACCCGAGATCGCCATCCACTTGGCACAGAACAGGTAAAGAAAAGACTAGTCAGATATGCCCTGACATTGGAGGCAGCCATACATGAGGACAACCCACAGAGCCACACATGGGGGATTTCCAGCCTTGGAGAAACATCAAAACAATCTTGGAACATTGTTTTATCTAAAGTCCCAAGGAGGCATAGCAGGCAAGAACATCTAAGATCCAAGAACAGGTGCACACCTGCAAAGAGACCATCTTCATCTCATGTCATCCTGGGTTAGAGCAGAGTAGATGGCTGAATTGATCACAGGATGGGGCAGGTGATAGAAGGGATGGACCATGCAGAAGAGATACCCAGAGTTAGGTGCAGGGGCAACGGTGGGAGAGGGAAAGGGAAGCATGAGGCACGAAGGCATGATGTGAAGAGATAGAGAAAAAGCTGGAAAACTAGAGACCAAACAGGTCAAACCCCTTCCCCAGCCCTGGACCTATAGAAGATGAGGAGCAAGTCTCAGAGAGGCACACGGTCCAGAAAGCCCTCCAAACCAAGGATATGCACACAGAATGGAGACAGCCACAGTTTTACCACCGAGAGCGATAGTGACTTTTACATGGTTCTGGCCCAAGGTGCACTGTGCGGCCAAAGATCCTGCATCACAGATGCTTTATGTATCTGACGGTGGAGGCAAGGAGGCCACTCAGCACCCCATGGCATCGAAGGGGAAACCACAGACATGCTCAGTAGACCGAATTTGATGGGGCACCGAGGCTCTGTGCTCTGTTGCATTCACCGTTACCACTAGATGGTGCCTCAGACCCATTGGATCAATGCTCTCGGTTCCAGAAGGCTCCACAGGCCCTGTAGTGTGGGCCCAACCCTCACAAAAAGTCTGGTCTCAGGACACTTTCACGGTCCTTGTGAATGTGTGACACGTGGGTAATTCTGATGAGTATTCAGTTTATTAGACATTGAAAGGAGAATGTTTTAAAATGTCTACTCTCTTGAAAACAGCAACTGTAAATCTTGGACAGGAGCATAACATTCTAACAAAAACAGTGATATTTACCTAAAGGATTCCCACCTTTATATGGTTTGTATAGAACTTCTTTGCTTCTCCTCTCCAGGCATAAAGTTTCTGGAACAATCCATCAACACTCTAGGGGACAGAGGTTCTTTGTGGGCCTCTGAAAGATCTTCCTGAAAGGTCTCTGGGATAGCATGATTAGGGACTCCTGCACCTGGGGAAGAATTCGTAGCTGGCAGCAGCAAGGTTTGCATTATATCCCTAGCACCAAAAAGTTAGTAGCCAAGCTGGGCAGTGGTGGTGCACACCTTTAATCCCCCAGCACTTGGGAGGCAGAGGCAGGTGGATCTAAATGAGTTCGAGGCCAGCCTGGTCTACAAAGCGAGTTCCAGGACAGCCAGAACTGTCCTGTCTCGAAAAACCAAAAAAATAAAAAATAAAAAATTAAATTGAATATCCCCTGCTCCCCTGCGAGGGATGAGTTCAAGGCCTTGCTGTGTAGGCCTACCACTGAATTAGACGCTCCAGCTCAGACTCTCCCTCCTCAACAGCAGATCAACAGGAACGATGTAGAAGGCTATTCCATACCATACAGACTGTCCCCACTCCTCTCAGTGAGGCAGGAGGCTCAGCACTGTGTGGCTTCAGACTCTTCCTGTGACTGTCCCAAAGGAATAAAGACTCAGCTCAGGTGTGTGGGCAAGTGTGCTCAGTTTTGAGCTTCATGGAAGAGAGAGCGCAGTGTCCAGTCCCCTCCACGCATGTTCCACATTTTTTTGGTTGGTGAGGTAGGCCAGCTGTCAGGTCTGCCTAAGTGTGCCTGCACTAGGCTGGGGCGCAAGGAAACAAGACCCCTGGAGTCCTGGGCTATACAGTGCATCAAGTCCTGGGGACTGAATTCTCATTTGTCCTATGACCCAGTGATTGGACTGGCATCCTTTCTTCTTTCTTTTCTTACTTTTAAATTTTTTTAATTAAAAAGTTATGTGTATATGTGTGCACATTGGCTTCCCTGGAGCTGAAGTTACAAGCAGTTGTGAGTCAGTGATACGGGTGCTGGAATCCAAACTCAGGTCCCTCTGCAAGAGTTTTTGCTTGATTCTTTGTTTGTTTGTTTATGTATTTATTTATTTGGTTTTTCCAAGACAGGGTTTCTCTGTGTAACAGCCCTAGCTGTCCTGGAACTAGTTTTTGTAGGCCAGGCCTGCCTCAAACTCAGAGATTCTGGAGAATGACCCTTTGGGAGCCCCTGGGCATGGGCAGTGGGTTGTTGTGTGCTGTTCTTCACAAGGTCAAATAAACCTAACAATGAACAAAGTAAAAATTGCACTTGAGAATAAACAAATAAATAATAGGGCCAGAGATACAGCTCAGTGGCTGAAAGCTCTTGCAGAAGTCCACAGCCATAGCACCTGGAACAAACCCCATCTTGGAAGCTTAGCAGGCTCAGACCTGCTTAGTACTCAGTCAGGCAGTGGCGGCACATGCCTTTAATCCTGGCACTTGAGAGGCAAGGGTCATCTGTTGTGGAATAGTATCTTAACTAGGCAAGAATGTGTTACATTTGCTTATGCTGAGGGATATTACTTTGCTGTTGGATGCCCGTGCAGCCCGTGGGTCATCGGTGTGTTACATTTGTTTCCGCTGTCTTTGTTTAATTATATAAAGATGTGCTGCTGTTTCACCTTGCCTGTGTAAGGCACTGATTGGGCTGATAAAAAGCTGAATGGCCAATAGCTAGGCAGGAGAGGGACATGTGGGACAGGGGTCCAGGTGACTGCTCAACACCAGGTGGCCTCACACTCCTGTGACGTCCCAAGGAGGCAGGGACCCAGCTCAGGTGTGTGCACACATAAACTCCCAGGAGCTTTTGGAATGCGGAGAGGCCTGAGGCTTGGGGGGCTACCTGTCCTAAAGGTGAAAGGGTACCTCCCATCACTGCTGTTGCTGAACTCAGCAGTGGCTCTTGGCTTTACTGGAAAATTGGAAGGTGTCTGTTTTGCACCTTCATGTGTATGGATTCTGTGGTTTGGGGATGGTGTCTGATGCCCCCTGTGCCAACTCCTGGGGCTCCACCACAGCGATTCCTAACTTATTTCAGTACCCAGTTCTCTTGTTTTCCACCATCTTTTTTTTCTTTTTTTTTTTAAGATTTTATTTATTTATTATGTATACAACATTCCTTCCTTCCATGTATGCTTGCATGCCAGGAGAGTGCACCAGATCTCATTACAGATGGTTGTGAGCCACCATGTGGTTGCTGGGAATTGAACTCAGGACCTCTGGAAGAGCAGTCAGTGCTCTTAACCTCTGAGCCATCTCTCCAGCGCCGTTTTCCACCATCTTTAGTGTCTCAAACATCCAGTCCTCCGCTCTCATGGGCCCATAATGTCCGTCTGTCTCCATCATTTTCCAGATTATGATTTTCAGGTTTGACGTCCCCCACGATTCAGGAAGAAGCTAAAACTCTCCACATTCTGCCTCCTGTCTTGTCTGTCTTTCCTGCATTGTGTGCTTCCATCTCCCTGTGTTGTGATCAGAGTGAACCAGGCTTGTGGTACTCACCCTTCTTAAATTCAGCTTCCTGGGGCCAATGGTCAGTGTGGCCCCTGTCTGTGCCCTGAGCAGGGGCTACCTGCCTTTGGCTACTGAAAGTCTATCCTGGCTTTGGATATGAGCTGTGGCTGCATCTTTGGGTTAGACACCCACTAATGGCCACAGTCTCTGGGTAAAAGTCAAAGGTCAGAGATCAGAAATCAAGATAAAATGCGTCCAGTTCATAGCCTTGGGAGTTTTGGCAGTACCCAGTGAGCTGGGTGGGACCTCATCTCAGGGACACAGATCCTCTACTTTGGCAAGGGATCCCCTGGACTTTACGGTTGGGTTCTGTCAAGGGTTTAAGTTTCTTCCTGGCCTCAGCTCTTGGTGGTTCCCAACCCCACCCAGGGGCACCCTCCACTTAAACAGCCTGCTTATCTTTATGGGACCTGCCTCACAATCTGTGGGACCATCAGACTTCCTGGGCCTTTTTGACCCAGGAAAGGAGGTCCCCCAGTGGCTTTCTTAGTCTCAAGGGATGCTTTCTTTTGCTTTGCCCATCAGGGCTCCATCCAGGTAAGGCTTGGAGGGCCCTGATTCCTCTGTTAGAATTCAAAGTCACCTGGGAAGACAGAGCCGGTCATGGTCACTGGTGGATAGGGCGGCCTGTGGGTCAACTATTGGCTGTGTGTGTAGATGCACAAAGACATCTACACACACAGAGGTCAGGATTGGATCAGGAGGGGCCAGAGGCAGGGCCCGAGGACTGGAGTCCCTTGCCCCTTCCCCATCTGGCCCCACCCGCATTCACTGTGAGAGCAACGTGGTGGTGGAGGAAGGCTGTGTCCTTCCTAGAAAATGTGCTTTTGGTTTTATCCTGCACTGACAGGTCCTTAGAGTGCCGCTGATGGAGCCTGCTGGTGTTTAACAGACATTGTTAACGATCTCTGATCCCCACGTCTCTTAGACGCAGGCTGATGGACAGTTTTATGCTCCTCTAGTGAGGCCCCGTATAGCCTGGCAGGATGTGGCCGTGCATTTCTAGTTCATTTGGCAAGGGTCTCCCTCCGCCCTTCTTTTCTGTGGGCTCCCAGCTTCCTGCAGACCCCCAGCCTGTCTGCGCCCCTCCCCCGACTCCCAGCTGAAGTTTCCTCTAGCATCTAAAGCAGGAAAGAGTCGGCTCTGCTCCCGGGGAATTGAACTTTCGTGGTTGTCTCTTGAAAGTCAAACCAAATGTTGTGCGGGGCTGTCTGGATCACGTCAGCTGTGGATGCACAGACAGACCTTCCTGTGTTGACACTCCCCCTCCCCCCTCCCCAGCAGTGTAGACACAGGCTACCTCACTGCCCTGGAGTGGCAGGAGAGAAAAGCAAGGTGTCCACTGTGTGCTACAAGTTCCCCGTGTGCCAGGGCTGGGAAGGTGTTAGGTCTAGCTTGACAGAGCTGAGCAGTCTCAGGCCGAATACCTGTGTCTTTGCTTTCCAGCTATGGGACTTGCCACTCTTGGGGCACAGGGTCCTCGTTTGTGAACTGGGGTCACGGCTCCTACTTTGCAGCGTGTAAAGGTTAAATAAATCAATACAGGGAAAAGGCAGGTGTCAATCACAAATGAACATAGTGACAATGAGAACGGAGACTACGGTGGTGGTGGCAGTGTGGCCGATGATGATCAGGATGGTGACAAGGATGGCAGCAATGGCAAAGACCTTGGCGGTGGAGCTGATGATGGGTCAGATGGTTGTGGTGAGGGCCATGGTGATGATGAGGTCAGCAGGGATGACAGCGACAGTAATGACAATGGTGATTGTGACATTAATCTTCATTGCCCGCTCGGATGGACGGAATCCCCTGGGAGACACATCCCTGAGAGTGTCTGTGAGCATGTCTCTAGAGGAGATGAGGGAATTCGTGCCCTGGATGTGAGCATCACAGTCTCATGGGCTATGTGCCATACTGGATAAAAAGAGAAAAAGGAAGAAGCCAGTCGAGCATCCACATTTGTCTCTGCTTTCTTCCCCATCTGCCCAGATGTGAAGGAGTGGCTGCATTCCCTTGCTTTCACCCTTCCCTATCATGATGGACTGCTGTATCTACTTAAACTATGATTTATTTTGATAAATCTGTCTTAAAAACCAAAAAAAAAAAAAGACTGGGCATGGTCATGTACACACGTACACTTGTTGAAAACGCCACACGCTGCATGTTGTCCTTGAGGGCTAAGCAGGCACCACCGCAGCTCATCTGGGCCTCACTTTCTGTGACTGTTGTGTTGCCTGAGATGCTCAAGGGACTCTAGAGCAGGATTAAAACCTGCCACCTTGCCGGGCGGTGGTGGCGCACGCCTTTAATCCCAGCACTCGGGAGGCAGAGGCAGGCGGATCTCTGAGTTCGAGGCCAGCCTGGTCTACAAGAGCTAGTTGCAGGACAGGCTCTAGAAACTACAGGGAAACCCTGTCTCGAAAAACCAAAAAAAAAAAAAAAAAAAAAAAAAAAAAAACTGCCACCTTGCCACACAGCTTCTCCTCGTTCTCCTCGGCAGGCAGAGAGGCAGAGAGAGGTTTGCAAGGAGCACACATTATTCTGGCAGCCTCCAAGAAATCCTGTATTTCAGGCACCTTCCACATGTTTGTTAGGCATTCTCACCTGGAGAGGCCAGATCGCTGGAAGAAAAGCCAAATACAGTCAGATGCTCTTGTCCTAACTTAAGTCCAGGAGGCGCACGTGTGTTTGTGTTCGGCAAACCACAGAATATTTTGCTTCATGGAAGAAATTATTGGTTTCCCACCAGCTCCTCCTCTCTGCACACCACTGCCTGGTGTGTTTGACCTGCTGCCATATCCAGAGAGACAGAATCAAAGCCAGGCAAGGTGGCCCACATCTGTAATCCCAGATGCAAGAGGCCAAGACAGTAAGATTCTCATGAATTTTCAGGCCAGCATGGGCTGTAGAATAAACATTTTACCTCTATAGCAACAGAGGAGGGCTAGGGCCATGGGGCAGCTCGCTTGGTAAAACGCTTGTTGTGTAAACATGAGGACTGAGTTAGGTGCGCAGAACCTACATTAGAAAACACCTTTATCCAGGTGGGGGGTGGCGCACGCCTTTAATCTCAGCATTTGGGAGGCAGAGACAGACGGATCTCAGTGAGTTTGAGGCCAACCTAGTCTAAAGTGAATTCCAGGACAGCCAGGGCTACTCAGAGAAACCCTGTCTCAAAATACAAAAACAAAACCAAAAAAATCTAGACATGGTAATGTACACTTGGAGCCCCAGTGCTGGGGAAGTGGAGACAGGAAGACCTCAGGCTCCTGGGCTTCCCAGTCTAACACAATTGATGAGCTACAGACTAATGAGAGATGCTGTCCCAGAGGAGATGGATGTTGTTCATGAGGCTAACATCTAAGGTTGCCCTCCAGCCTCACCTACATGCATACAAAGGTGTATCCCTCCCCATATGAGTGCCCCCAGTCCTACTTAGGGATTCCATTGTTGTGAAGAGACACCATGACCATGGTAACTCTTATAAAGAAAAACATTTAATTGAGGTGGCAGCTTACAGGTTCAGAGGTTTGGCAAATTATCCTCATGAAGGGACATAGCAGCATGCAGGCAGACATGGCCGCTGGAGAAGTAGCTGAGAGTCCTACATCTTGCAGGCAACAGGAAGTATTCTGAATACCACACTGAGGGAAGCTTGAGCAAAAGAGACCTCAAAGCCCCCACCCCCAAAATGCCATACTTCTTCCAACAAGGCCACACCTCCTTCAACCATGCCACACCTCCTTCAACCATGCCACACCTCCTAATAGTGCCATTCTCCATAGGGAGCATTATTTTTTCAAACCACCCCTATTACAATAACAACAACAATAACTAGAATTAAGAATCTGCCCAAGCCTGCCAGCCCTGAACATATCCAGTTTGTTTTCTAATGCTGTGAGATGGATGAGGATTTAGCACACACAACTTCTAACCACATCCACGGAGACAGAGCAGACAGCAATTGCATCCCAAGAGCTGGTGGCTCAGAGGCAAGTCATCCTGTGAAGGCCCTGGTTACTAGGGTACAGAGGTGTGGTTGGTGTTGTTCATGAGTACATCGATTAAGGACACGTTGCAGGGCCAAGTCGCTGCACGAGGCTTTCTTCTTCTGACTCAGAAGACTGACAGCGCATCTCTACAGAGCCCATGTGCCCCTGGGGATGGTGAGAGGCTGCCACAGCAGGTGCTGGAGGAACCCGGCTAAAGAGGATCTGGTTCTCCTGCCTCTCATTTCCCCCTAAGTCTGGTTCTCCATGTGGTGCTGGTCTTGGGATTGCAGACTTGCAAAGCAACCCCTCAGGAAACCGCTTTTCCAGGCTGAGTAGGTGGAACAACTTGCCGTCGAGTCCGACAACTTGAGTTTGCTCCCAGGATCCACGTGATGGAAGGAGAACTAGCTCCCAAAAGTTGTCCTCTGACCTCCAGAAGCATGATGTGGCATGTGTAAACACACACACACACACACACACACACACACACACACACACAAACAAACAATTTGATTGGCGTTAAGAGCCCTCACCCCCTGAGCAGAACAGCAGTTAACCATGGGAGAAGAGAAGGGAGAAGGCAGGGCAGCCACACGGTAGGGAGGGGCCTTTAGAGATAAAAAAAGCCCAAAGCATCAGAGAAAGCAGACTTAGGTCTTGGTCAGAATCTGAAAGAGACAGAAAAAGTAAAGTTGCCTCTTTCTGATTTAGAACTTAGAAAGGCGAGCAGACCTAGCCAGACCTCGTGGGTGTTCAACTTATAGGGACTGCACTGGAGTGGGGGTGGGGACTGGAATTTTGGAAAAGAAAGGTACAGTATTTCATTAAAGGAAAAAATTATTCCATCTCTTATCATGGCTTAGGTGGGCCCACCTTCCTAGGAGTGGTCCTTTGGTCAGGTAACGAGCTAGGCCAGCTAGAATGTCAGGTCTCCTGTACCTAGGGTAGAGACTCCATTCTTTGACTAGATGGAGTTTTTCTTTTCTTCCTCTTCTCCTTCTTTCTTCTTTCTCCTCCTCTTCTTTTTTTTTGGGGGGGGGTTCAAGACAGGGTTTCTCTGTAGAACAGCTCTGGCTGTCCAGGACCAGGCTGGCCTCAAATTCACAGAGATCCACCTGCCTCTGTCTCTGCCTCCAAATGCTGGGATTAAAGGCCTTACTGGAAGTCTAGCAATGGCTCTCTGAACATCAGGATAGGTTTGGATTCTATTGTCCAGGAATAAGTGTTCAGTGGACAGTTGTCCCCTCGGAGCTGATGGGATGGATCCTAAGTGAGGAAGAACATCCCAAGGTGTGTGGATTGTCCCTGGACTGTGACAGATAAACTCCATAGCTGAGGGCCTGACCTGTGACCATTTCCTGGGGTACCTGGGGTGCGGGGGGAGGGAGAGGAGAGGAGAAGGGAGAGGAGAGGGGAAGGGAGAGGAGAGGAGTGGATAGGAGAGAAATAGGTTCCTGAGGGCCAGTGACACAGGTCTCAGTGTCAGTCATCGGGACAGACTCTGTTGTTAGGGGCCTTCAGTTTTCAGGCCGTGGGTCTGCATGTTGCCTCACATGATCACTTTGTGATCATGATGATCACAAAGGCCAGCTGAGAACAGCGGTGTAGACATGGCTGGCATCTGGTGCTTTGGCTCAGCAATAGGTTGCCGATTTTTCCTCCGTGACTGGTATTGGACCTAGGACTTCACGCATTCGGGTCAAGTGCTCTGCCATTGAAATACCTCCCCAGCAGTCATTCTAGCAGTGCCATCCCTGGACTGTGAAGCAGAGTGTCTAAGAACAAGGGGCACCTACATCACTTAGAGCAGGGGGTACCTATGTCCCTTGCCAAGTGGCAATATCAAGATGCTAAACGGCAGTTAATGAACCAACTGGGGCAGGAGTTAGGGACAGGAGTGGGGTGTACACTGAAGCTGTGTTCTTCCCCTGCTTGTCACTAAAGAGGCTAGCTAAGGTGTCTGTGGGACTTTGTTCCTCTACAGGCTGGAGCGCACACTGTCCAGCAAAGCATCTCCCCGTGCAGCCCCCAGGCATGCCGTCAAAGATCAGTGAGGCTGAGAGGGACCTGAGGGCGAGAGTCCTGTGGCACATCCCTGTTGGGTTGTATCTTTGGCTTCTTAAACAGTACCGTGTGTCCTGTGGGAGGGTGATTCCCATCAAATGGTGGGGAGGGAGAGCCCCTGAACATGAGAAATCAAAGACTTTGCTCAGTATAGTCTGGGATGAGAGGATGTGAGGGCTTCGTGGAATTGGATGAAAGGAAATGCAGCAAAGTGCAGCAGGCGCAGGTTGGAGGATACTGCACCAGCAAGGCCTTCATCCTCTGCCTTTGATCTCAGCGGGCAGGGCTGGTTCTCAGAAAAGGCCAGGGAGACTTCCTGCCTGCTCTGCAGAGCGGCTACTGACTGCTGCTGCTCTATAGAGGTGAAGCCCAAATATTTACTGGTGTGAGTGTGCATGCATGTGTGTACGTGTGCGTGCATGTGTATACGTGTGCGTGCATGTGTGTGCGTGTGCGTGCATGTGTGTACGTGTGTGTGTGTGTGTGTGTGTGTGTGTGTGCATGAAGGCTAGAGGACGGCCTCAGGGGCTGTCTACATCTTCTTTGTTTTTGAGACAGAGTCTCTCCTTGGTTTGGAATTTGCCCGGCAAGCTGGACCGGCAAGCCTAGAGATCCTCCAGTCTCCAGCTCCTCAGCACAGGGCTTACAATTTCTCACCACCACAGTGGTTAATTTTTATTTATTTATTTTTTGTGGGTTCTGGGGATCCAACCCAGGTCCTCGTGCTTGCACAACAAGCGCTCCGCTGGGCCATCTCCGCGGTCCACGTATTCACTGTGTCAAAGCGAACGATGTCATGGCCCGCGGCACGCTGACCAGCGCACAGCCCCTGCCTCCGTTTAGTCCCAGAGCATCATCATCAGCCCAGCAGAAGCTCGCAGGTTCTGAGTTCTGTGTGGACTCCTGAGTGTGTGCCTCGCTTGGCACAGGCTTAGGGACACGGCTGCTGGGCCACGTGGCAATTCTACACGTGTATGGTTTTTAGCATTTCTGATAGTCCCTCTTCTCTACGAGCCTGGTGACCTGCTGCTTCTCCAAGTTAAAGGTTTCTTGTAGGACAGGGTATGTGGCTCAGCAGAGGGTGCCTGTCTGGCATGTGCAAAGACCTGGCTGTTACACCCAGCACAGCAAAGGAAAAAGAAAGATCCTATGACATGTGGGGCAGTGTCTGAGCCCATGGTGGGAATCTTAGGGACTGGTGTTTCTGTAAGACTTGCTGGTTATGCAAGATGTCAGGAGGATGGCACTGAAGCAGCTCAAGAAAATGACTTCAAGGTCAGTGCTTGTCACTGGGAGCTCACTTGTGAGCTGAGAGCACAGTCTGTACCCACAGCCTCCCCTGCCTTCTTACTGGATTCACGTTCCTGGGACCATCTGCTGCCAGGAGTGTCCCCTTGGGAAAGCATTTCTGAACAGGGATGGAAGGTCCCATTCTTTTCTCAGTTCCATGGCTTCAGAACAACACATATCACAGAGCAGTCACAGAGGTCCACAGTGTGCCCCAAGATCTCCAGGATCTGCCTCGGCGTCTCCACCAAGGACAGCCAGGTGGACATCAAGACTCACATACTCTGAGCTTGGCGGCACAGGACAACTGTTTGGGGTTTGGTGCAGAGTGAATAGCCTGAGTGACTGGCTGTTGTCACAGAAGACTACAGTCAGAAGACCTAGTTCCCGAGTTCTGGAGGCCGGAGTCAGGGTGCAGGCTGGGTCTAGTCCACTCAACGGATGCTCCCTGCCACCTCCGCTCACGCCATTGTACACCATGCTGCTCCTTTGTTCTAGTTTCATCTCCATTGCAGGGCTAAGCTATCCTGACCCAAAGCAACTGTAAGGAGGAAGGCTGTGTACGGCTCAGAGTTCCAGGTTGCAGCCACTATTGCATGAAGTCAGGGCTAGAGCTGGTTGGGAGAGATGGCAGATGTACTTGTGTTGCCTGCTTGCTTTGATCCCTGCCTAGGGACCAATACCACTCCCCCTTCAGGGTGGGTCATCCCTTTTCAATCAACATTGAGACAATCCCCCCACAGGCCAATCTGATCTAGATCAGTAGTTCTCAACCTGTGGGTCGTCACCCCTTCGGAGGTCACATATCAGATATCCTGCACATTATAATTCATAGCAGTAGCAAAGTTACAGTTATGAAATAGCAGCAAAATAACTTTATGGTTGGGGTTCCACAACATGAGGAATTGTATTAAAGGGTCGCAGCATTAGGAAAGTTGAGAACCACTGATGTAGATAATTGCACAATTGAAACTTTCTTCTTTTTTGCTTTTTTTGGAGACTGAGACAAGTTTTCTGTTTTCCTGGCTGTGCTGGAACTCACTCTGTAGAACAGGCTGACCCTGAACTCAGAGAGATCTGCCTGCCTTGGCCTCCCAAGTGCTGAGTGTTCACCACCACCACCTGTCTTGAAACTATCAGTCTGACAGCCAGCACATCCATCCGCATTGCCTAGCCCAAGCTGCTCCACCCTTTGGGACTCCACAACATACCCTCTTTGACAGCTCATGGTGGCTTTCTCCGGCTTCCTGCCTCACACCTGTGGCAGCTCCAGGTATCCCTTGTTTGTGGCTGAAGCACTCTGTCAATCACACATCTTCCGTGGCATCTGCCTCTCTCTCTCCTGAGTCTCTTACTAGGACAAGATACTCTTATTTTTGGTTGTTTTTTTTCTGTTATTTATTTTTAAGATAGGTCTCTGTAGTGAGACCTGGGCCTTGAAATCATTACAATCCTCCTGCCTCAACCTCTTGAATTCCATATATTTTAGGTATTTCTGGCCTGTTTATTTTTAGTTTTTTTTTTTTTTTTAAGACAGGGTCTCACTATAAAGCCTTGATTAGCCTTAGAGATCCATCTGCCTCTGGCTCTCCAATCCTGAGAATAAAGAGAATAAAGTCGTGTGCTGTGACACCCAGTTTTATTTACTGAAATTGGCAACAAACTCTTGGTCCCCTTGCCTCTACCTCCCCAGTACTGAGATCAATTTGAGCCACCATACCTAAGGACATCTGATGAATGTAGGGCCAACCTTAGGCCAGGATCCTTCCTCTTTACCTGATCACGTTTGCAAGAGACATATTTTCAAATAATTCCCCTGCTGACATTGGGGTGGGTATGTGTTTTGGGGAGCTGGTCAACCTGCCCCACCAACCGCAGCCTCAGTGGCTGCGTGGGCCGGGTGCAGGAGACTCAGGACTCTAGTTCCTGTGGGCACAGAGCTAGCAGTGCCATCCACTGTGCCCCTCCTACTAGGCTTCCACAGCCTGGTGCCCCAGGACCCCAGGAGTCTCTGCCTGGCTGTGGGGCTGCCAACTCAGCACCTCCTAATGGAGCAGGAAGCCCTCCCTCCCCCCAGGGAAACCACAGGCTTTATTTTTACTCAATTCCAGCCGTTCTGTGGTTTTTGGAGATGGCCTTTAAGATTTGTTTTTTGATTTTTATCTCAAAGAGGATGCTGAAAAGCATGGATCTGGCTCCAGGAAAAACATGCATGAAGAAGAGAGGAATTGGGTTTGGATGGCTCTCAGCAGCGAGTGGCCTGGTCTCTGGAAAGGAGCCTCACAGTGCCCCAGGGAGTGAGACCTTTGGCCTTTGCACTGAAAGCCCAGGCCCAGCATTACTGACAGTAGACACGGGCAGCTCTTGTTTTCCACCATGTGGTGTGGTGGCTACCTAGGTTGAGGCCTGCAGCCTGTGTCCTAAGTCCCAGGCAAGCTGCCTTCCGAGTCTCCTCAGGTCTAAGCCCCAGGTGGGTGAGTGATGGAGTTAGTCCTGGCCAGAGATCAGGTCTGGACCACAAGTGTCATGTATTTCTGGCCATCTTGTTTAGTGCTCCACAGGCTGCCTGGAGGAGGAAGGTCAAGTCATGTCCGTGGGCTCTTTCCTGAACTGTGTACAGATCAATGTCTGGGAAGGGTGCACCAGTTTTCTCTGGAGAAGAGCTGCAGCTGAGGCTGTGACCCTGCTGATGGCCTAGGTGTACCCACTCCAATACAGATAATGCCTTTGGTGCTCCTCCCCCAAACTCACTCCTTCCTTCCTTCCTTCCTTCCTTCCTTCCTTCCTTCCTTCCTTCCTTCCTCCCTCCCTCCCTCCCTCCCTTCTTTCCTTCCTTCCTCCTTCTCTCCTCCCTCACTCCCTCCTTCTCTCCCTTCTTCCCCCCCCTTCCTTTTTTCAAGACAGGGTTTCTCTGTCCTGGAACTTGCTTTGTAGACCAGCTGGCCTCAGACTCACAGAGATCTGCCTTCCTGGGCTGGGATTAGAGATATGTGACACCCCTCCTGGCTCCTACAGTGTACAGAAAGATTATACCACAGCACACTTCCTTTCAAGAGAGTTGCTGAGGAGTTTAGTTGGTGGGAAAGCTAAGTGCCTTTTGTAATATAATTGCCACTTCATGTCCATTTTTGTTCTATATTTTATATTCTCAATCACAGAATCATAGAAACCATAGAAGTGCTTTGGAAATTGCATAGCCAGGATGTTTTTGTCATATAGTGTAAGAAAACTGAGGTCCAGGGTAACACATTGGTCGGGATAGCATTAGACCTAAGGCTCAGACTCCGATTTGGTGGTGGTTGTTTTAATCTATTACTAGTGTGGCTGCATGATGGCGTGTGTGGGCTGTGCCTTGGCACACGTGGAGGTCAGAGACGACTCCTACTCGGTTTCTTGTCTTGTGACAATAGACTAATGTTGCATTTGAAGTAAAACAGCACTGACCATGGTCTACTTCCTGAAGACACATTTCAGAGAGTAAGCCTTTGCTGAGTGTGTGTGTGTGTGTGTGTGTGTGTAAATTCTTAGAGGAAAAGTAACATAATCAACCTTTGTTTCGATTCTCCTGATTTCTGGGCTAAGTTTTTTTTTTTTTTTTAAGATTTATTTATTTATTATGTATACAACATTCCTTCCATGTCTGCCTGCATGCCAGAAGAGGGCTCCAGACCTCATTACAGATGGTTGTGAGCCACCATGTGGTTGCTGGGAATTGAACTCAGGACCTCTGGAAGAGCAGTCAGTGCTCTTAACCTCTGAGCCATCTCTCCAGCCCCCTGGGCTAAGTTTTTATGTTAAATGTTGGGTGCTAATGCTGATGTCAGATGGTACTAGATGCTGATGCTGGGAGCCGATGCTGGTGCTGGATGCTGGTACTAGATGCTGATGCTGGGAGCTGATGCTGGTGCTGGATGCTGGTACTGGGAGCTGATGCTGGTGCTGGATGCTGGTACTAGATGCTGATGCTGGGAGCTGATGCTGGTGCTGGATGCTGGTACTGGGAGCTGATGCTGGTGCTGGATGCTGGTACTAGATGCTGATACTGGGAGCTGATGCTGGTACTAGATACTGATGCTGGTGCTGGATGCTGGTACTAGATGCTGATGCTGGGAGCTGATGCTGGTGCTGGATGCTGGTACTAGATGCTGATGCTGGGAGCTGATGCTGGTGCTGGATGCTGGTACTAGATGCTAATGCTGGGAGCTGATGCTGGTACTAGATGCTGATGCTGGGACCTGATGCTAATGCTAAATGTTGCGTGCTGGGTACTGCTCAAGCTCAGGGGCTCACAACTTTGGTGAGTGTATCTTGCTTTCCACCTACTGGGCTCTGGAATAGAATGTTCCCAAAAAGAGAAGGAAGGAGGAGGGCCGTGTTATTGCCATTACTCTGCTCTGTGAACAGTGGGAATATGAACACCCTGGAAACCTGGCTTCATCCAATACAATCTGAGCCTGTGGCCTAGTTTCCTTATCTGGAAACTGGGACATTAAAATTGTCAACCTCCTTGGAAAAAGGCTTTCTGTGTAAAGACAGAAGCGATGGCTGTTGTGTAGTGGGCATTGAAAGCTGGAGTGTGTCTGGGTATGTACATGCATGTAGATGGGCATGCATACCTGTGTGCTTGTATGCTGCAGACTGAAAGCTCTAGCATTTATGGTAACGGGTGATGCCCTGTGGCTGCTTGTCACTTGCTTCTACACCTGCCATTGGGAGGCAGGGCCCTGAGGCCATTCACCTGCCCCTTGCTGAGGACCTCGGGGAGCATGCGATGCCTCCTGGCTGTTTAGACAATTCTGAGGGGTGTTTCTGTCCAATGATGCTATTTGTACCAGGTGGGTCCTCCTAGGAGCTGGCCAGCACAGCACATAGATACTGCTCAGGCACCGTAGGTTATTTGGGATACTACCAACATGGTGGTCCACAGAGGGTTCATCAGCACCCTCTGATGAACTTTGCACAAGATGTGCAGGGGACTGGGCTCTTTCCTTTGGAGGAGTTTCCTGTCTGCCTGTCTCTTCCTCTCTTCCGCAGCATCCTCTGGCCGCTGTGTTCTGCAGTTCCTTTCTTCTCTTTCCTTTTTGGAGGCCTCCTGTGCATCCTCATTAGCATTTGAAAGAGTCTCATTTGCATTTAACAGGCAGAGGTGGCTTCAAGTTTGGGTGGATTTGGGGAGAGCATAGATCTGCTCCACATCCTGTAGACAGGAGGAGGTAGCAGTGCCTGGCCGCCAGTAAGCAGGACTTGGGACCTGGGCAGGCTTGGCTCACAGACTGTAGTTTGTGCTAATTAGCCGCCTCCTGAGAACTTAGGCTCTGCCTTATTTTTTTAGGGTTCCCCTATTAGAGAACTGTGAACCAGAAGCTTAAAACAACAGTCTGGTGGCTCACACCTGTCATCCCAGCTGCTTGGGAGGCGGGGGCAGGCTAGCTCAGTGTCCTGACATGAACGTGTTTATGTCTATGGTGTTAGAATTTATTGAATAATAACAATTTCACAGTGCTCAGCAGTTTCAGTGACAGCAGTTTGTCATATAACCTCGCCGACCTGGCTAACTCAGTCCGGCGCAGGCTCTTTAATTCTAATCTGAATTACAAGCATTAACGCTCACATCGCACAGAATACAGAAAATATATCTATGTATCTATACACATATATGTGGCTTTAGGGTGAATATAAGTTAAAGAGGCTGCGGCAGAGTTCCAACGGTTGCAGAAGTGGGCTGAGAGAGGGTCCGTACTGATGACGTAATGCACAAGAACTTACTGCTATTGGAATCAGGGCTGGAGAGGGAAGTCAGGCCGTCCTGCTGTGAGGTTAACCACTGACCCAGAACGAGGTACGAAGCCCAATCGGTGGATGGCAGGCAAGCAGGGAGCAACAGGGGACTAGCTGAGTCGAAGCCCCAGGGACAGTAGGGTAGTCCCCTGCTTGCCATTCCCTGATGAACATACCAGATATCAGGATAGGCTGGTGTGGGACCATACCATCTCGGTGTTATGTGTCCATTACTTTTAGGGGTCCTGACACAGGAGTTACAATCTTTTCTTGGGCTGGTGTGTCTGATAAGTTCTTGGGTTTCTGGGGTGTGATTTTAACACACCCACATGTCCTAGCGTCTCAATTCATCTAGATAGTCCTAAAGGGTGGCTTCTTTTCCGTTCCCAAACAAGTCACTTATCAGTCTGTGCTGCTGCTGCCGCCGCTGCTGCTATTTTGGGGTCCACCCAGCAGCTGCAGTAACCTTTCTTTCTCGAAGTGGAGAAAAGGGCTGGCGAGATTGCTCAGTGGGTAAAGCTCTATCCGTCAATCCCGACAACGACCCACGTGATGGAAGGAAAGAACACACTCCTGCAAGTCCTCCGCCCTCCACATACACGCTGTCGTTCATGGGTGCTCAAACAGATTCACACACAAATAAACGTAATCAGTTTTATACACAATAACAATTTTTAATGAGTAAGAAACTGCTTGTAAAATGGAGTCTTTCAAGAAATAGCCTGCAAAACCACTGTTTTGTACAATATGGAATAACTCAGAGGAGGGCATAGCCTGATCGGAATACCCGGGCTAGAGAGTGAGTTCAAATCCAGCTTGGGCAACTTAACGGGATTCTATTTCAAAATAAAAGGTAGACCGAGGGTTAGGGACCTCCTGATGGTAGAGTGCTTTTCTAACATGCAGGAGGCCCTGGGTTCAATTACCAGTGCGACAGCCTAACAACCAAACCCAGATGAATGCTCTCTTAGTTCCAGAGGCCTTAGTTGGCAGGCCAAGTTCAGCAGGGTCAAACTCCCCTTGGAGCCCTGCAGAGGGGACCCTGGCAGCCTCAGCAGCTTCTGGAGCTGCCAGGGCCCTGGGGACATGTTCCTGAAACAGAGTTTCTAGTCAACAGGTGCCAGTTCACCTTTTTAGTTTTTAACATAAAAATTAATCATGTCATTTATTTATCGTGCATGTTTATATGCGTGAGGTCAGAGGACGACACACAGGAGCTCCTTCACCCATTACACTGTGTGGGCCCCGGGATTTGAACTCAGGTCATCAAACTTGGCAGCAAGTGCCTTTGCCCTCTGAGTTGTCTCTCTAGCCCAGATTTTTATTTATTTATTTATTTTTTAGACAGTATCTCTCTATTATGTAGCCCTGGCTGTACTGAAACTACTTACATAGACCAAGCTGGATTCGAACACACAGAGATCCACCTGCCTCTGTCTCCAGAGTGCTGAGATTAAAGGCATGTGCCACCATGCCGGCTTTCCCAGCCTAATACTTGTTAACTTTTTTCTGTTGAAATAATCTCAGACTTAGACATTATAGAAATGGAATGATTTCCCATGTTAGGTTGTAAACCAAATGGAGATGTACCAGTAGGGTACTTCACCAGCCATGGCCTGGCACCTTCAGGAGTGGGCATCCTTTCAGATCACGTGACCCTCACAAGCACACAGGTCTGCACATTGTCTGACCTGCCTTGTTCCTCAGACCCCCTTATGTAATGATTTTTGTAATCTTCTTCCTCACTGAGTTGGGACTGTCTAGGGTTGAGATGTCTGGTTAACATGACACTATGTGACAATGATATTCAATTCAATCTCACATCCTGAATTGTATCCCACAACTCAGAAGGACCCTGTACTGGACAGGGTAGACATGAGAAGTACACAAACAACCCAGCTCCAGGGAGGTCCAGGAACAATCTGCAACCTGCAGCCTCTACATACTAACTGCTTCTCTTGAAGATTTTTAATTTATTTTTGCATTCATGCATGCACACAGGCATATATGTAGTATATGTATGTGCACGTGTGTAGGCACACATGTGTGCAGGTGCATATAGACATGTATACATATGGGTATGGGAGTCCAAAGTCAGCACTGGGTGTCTTCTCAATCGTTCTCTTTATTGTATTTATCTAGGCAGTGTCTATTACCTGGTCAGCTTGCCCTGCGTAACCCGCATCTCTGCCTTTTCCGGTTCTCCCCAGGAAATCTGTCTAACTGTCTGAGCTGATTCCTCCCAGTTTATGCTGAGCAGCCATGGACATCTGCCCTATTCCTGGTCCTAGGGAAAGCAGGCCAAGAAGAGCTGTTCCCAAATGCTTGCAACCAGGGGTCTTTCAAACTGGGACCTTGCTCTTTTATTTGGCTATTTGTGCAGCCTGAAACTCCCCAAGTCTGAAAACACTCCAGATCATTTTCATTCTAGATTTTTCAGATTGGAGACATTCAAATGGCACTAGCTTTTCCTGAGTTGATATGGTGATGGGCCTAGGAAAACTCTCCTCTCCTCTCTCTCTCTCTCTCTGTGTGTGTGTGTGTGTGTTATTAGAAACAGGGCTGGAAGCCAGGTGTGGGGACACACACTTGTAAGCTTAGCACCTGAGAGGTGGGGGCATTTTATGGATTCTGATAGCCATCCAGGTGAGAGGATAGAAGATCAAAGCCTGTCCAGGATACACGAGACCCTATCTCAAAACACCAACAAAGAAAACAAACCAGGGACAGGAAAGTAACTTCGTGGTAGAACATTGCCTAACATATGTGAAGACCTGGGTCTCATTCCCAGCATCGCCCTCCAAATTCTTGTCTTCCTTCCAGCTTATATGTACAAAGACTTACTTTTACTTATATATGTAGCCAGTTTTTCTCTGTTCCCGCAGCCAGCTCCTAAATCCTGACACGGAGACTTCTTATTAATTATGAAAGTTCAGCCTTAGCTTAGGCTTGTTTCTAGCTCTTACAACTTAAATTAATCTTCTATTAATCTATGTGCTGTCACAGGGCTTGAGGCTTTTACCTCCCCTCCTGCATGTCTTGTTTCCTCTGCATCTGGCTGATAACTCCACATTTCTTCTTCCCCTAGACCTCTCTGTCATCAGAAATCCCATGTAATCTCTTCCTGCCTAGTTTTTGGCCATTCAGCTCTTTATTAAACCAATCACAGTGACATCTTTATACAGTATAAAGGGATATTCTGCAACATTTCCCCCTTTCTGTCTAAATAAAAAAAGAAAGGTTTTAAACTCTAACATAATAAAACTATAAACAGTAAGAACAATTCATGTAAGGATTATATTCACAATGCCCAGTTCATTTGTATTTGGCATATATGGAGAAAACACTCTGTTAGCAATCTTATTTTGATGAACTTAAAGTTTTATACATAAACTACTTTCTATAAAAGCTTGTTTTACCATCTTAAAACTATCTTTTTAGACCTTAAAACATTTTTTAGGGGCTGGAGAGATGGCTCAGAGGTTAAGAGCACTGCCTGCTCTTCCAGAGGTCATGAGTTCAATTCCCAGCAACCACATGGTGGCTCACAACCATCTATAATGAGATCTGGTGCCCTCTTCTGGTCTGGTGGCATACATGCAGACAGAACACTGTATACATAATAAATAAATAAATCTTAAAAAACATTTTTTAGATAAGCAATTTAATGTTTTATGTCTCTCAATCTTATATATTTTATACCTCTTTTGTGAGTTTCCTTTTTGAATTTGGTAACAAAGAGAACTTTTAACTATAACTATCTTGTCTTCAGCTCCATCAGAGATCCAGGAAGGATAAAATATTACCTGAGTAAACAGAAAGTTCAGAACAAGCAACTTCCAAAACTATAGAAATGATAGAGACATCTGACTGCCTGGACAGTTGCCCAAGGTTCCTCTGAAATGTTGGGGCATCCATCCTCAGCCCACAGGCCTAGAATATCTGACAGACTTTTCTGTGAAGCAGGAATTTTTGACAGACTGTCTCACCCTGTCTTGGCAAAATTTGGTAGTTGATTCCTTTTGTGTCCTGTTTGTCCAGTTTGGACAGCATGCTGTCAGCAGTCAAGGCAAGGGCAGTTTCTTGTCCAAATGACAAGCTTTTGCCCAAAGAAAGCAAACTCCATATGGAGGTTCTTCAGTGCCCATCATCCTTTTTTGAAGTAAATTGGTGCTGTCAGGAGCAGACATGTCTCATTGTCATGAAAAGTCTTATGTTATTAAAACATTTTAAATGCCATATTCTGTAAGTCTTTCAAGTGTCTGTATATATATAAACTATATCTCTGTATGACCTTGAAAACATACTTAGCATGGCTATAAGTCTGATTGTTATAAATGACTGACTATTAACCTATATTTCTTTATTATCCTAAATAGCTTTCAAGGGCTAAAACTTTACATTACATTTTAAAATGAGCTGTATAGGTACAATACCTTAAACAAGAATAGAAAAATATATACAGTTTAATAAAAATAAACCTAAATTTATATCAATATGCAAAAATACATACCAATTTAAAATATTTGAGAGTAGTGATTATTCAGAAGTAGACTCAACAATCTATCCTTTTATCCTATCATTTCAATACTATATTTTCCTTTTTCCTTTCAGAAAGAGATCCCCGAATCTAATTTCCTTTGTTTGAGCTTTCTCCTGGACCATGACCAGGAACAACTTGTAACCAACTGCCCTAAATGATGACAAACATCATAACCCATTGAATGACCCAAAACTACCCATCCCACGTCTTGGGAATGTGGACATTGGATTCTCTAGACTGCTTCCTGTTGTCTGGGGGCAATGGAACCTTTAGGGGACCCTGAGAAAATTGGGTTCAAGTCCTGGGGGAGCTAGCTGTATTATTTGTTGTCCAGCCTCTGTGTAATGGGAAAGTGCAGGGCTTATTTGTAGTCCTGGCTGGATCAGTCTTTGAGGTTGTATCATCTCATCTAGCAGTCTTGAAGCTGCTCTGGATGTAGAACTCTAACGAAATTGCATCAGAGGCCCTCCGAGAGGCTGGATCACTTGGGTCACCCATTTTTATTAGTGGCTGGTCCCCTTGCTCTGAAAACACACAAACTTTCAAAGGTTCTGCTTTAACACAAGTATGGACTGTGTGTTGTAAACAAGTCAGCTAAAGATGATTTTTTTTTTGTTTTATGTTTGAGCAGGTAAAATATATATCATCTGTCTTATAATCAAACCTGATCTCTTTAACCTTGAATGAATCCACAGCCTTTCGTTTCCCATGGAAACAAAAATGTCGTCTCTTCCCCAGTGTAATACATTTTTGAATTCCACTTTAAAGTAAAGGTATTCCTAAAGTATCTAGGCAACTGAATACGGCAGTCCCTGCTACAGTTCTATGTCTCTCAATACGGCAGTCCCTGCTACAGTTCTGTCTCTCATCAGAAATCAAAAAGTTTAGAGTCCACAAGACACCATGTAGAATCCACACTCTGTGTATTTTTCATCTTTATGTGGCTTATCCTTTTTATATTATCTTATATTCTCTTTAAAGACTATCTTATTTATAAACTATTTTTCTATGACTGTCTATACTCATTTTCTTTTTTAAGCCTACGTGTATTTTTTAAACACATTGCACCCTGTTTAGAGTTTTTTTTTTTTTTCCCAATCTGGATCTGTTTGTATTGAGCACCTGCAGTATAGTCTCTGACTGCATAAGGTAAATCTTAAACTGCCAGGTCAGCCACCGTGGGGCTGTGTTGCAGCCGGTAGCCTCACCTCTGTATGCTGCTGAGCACCGGTCCACCTGAGAGACTGCAAGACCAGGAGACTACATCTGGCTCCTGTCCAGAACTTTTTATTTTTTTTAGCTTTCTCAGACCCTATGTTTGGATATTTGAGCCTCTGTTGGATGCCATTGTAGCGAGTCTTTCTCTGTCCTCTCAACCACAAAGAATTCTTTTTAATTATGAAAGCTCAGCCTTAGCTTAGGCTTGTTCCTAACCAGCTCTTATAACTTAACCCAATTCTATTACTCTATGTGCTGCCACATGGCTCGAAGTTTTTATGTCTCCTGCCTGTCTTGCTTCCTCTGTGTCCAGCCGGCAACTCTGCCTTTCTTCTTCCCTGAGGCCTCTCTGTCCCCGAAGTCCCACCTAACCTCTTCCTGCTCAGCTATTGGCCATTCAGCTCTTAAGCCAATCACAGGGACACATCTCCACACAGTGTAAAGGAGCATTCTGCAGCATCTACATATGTCTCTGTGTGTACTATGTGCATGCAGTGCCCTTGGAGGCCAGACGAGGGCATGGGAACCCCCTGGAGCTGGAGTTACAGATGGCTGAGTCATCTGACATGGGTGTGGGAACTGAACTTGGGTCCTCTGCAAAAGCAGGAAGTGATCTTTACTGCTATGCCATTTCTCCAGCCCCTCAGTTTATATATTTACCAGGAATGGCTATTATATTCTGCCAAGAGCTTTTTCTGCATCTAGGGAGATAGTGCTATGATTCTTCCCCTTGAGAATGTCACTATAGTAGATGTCGTTAGTAGATTTTATTAGTGAACTAACCAGGATTTTTGGAATAAACCCATCTACTCATGGTGTGTGTATGAGGTATGGTGTTCTATTTGTCAGAATTTTGTTGAGCATGGTTGCTTCAGCATCCATGTGAGATGTTGGTTTGTTTGGGTTTTGTTTGAGAAAGGTCTCATATATCCAAGGCTGCTTCAGATTCACCTCCTTGCTCCTTGTTGGCATTATAGGTGTGTTTTCCCACACCTGGGCTTTTAAGCTTCGTAAGCTAAGAAATTATTTTCATTCATAACAATGAAGCTCAACACTATGGATTTTTCTGTAATTTTAAGTGAATTTTATATATTCTGATAGCATTATGGTTCTATTTTAGAAAGTCTTCAGTTTCAGTTGTATTTCTGCATCCATCCAAGTTTTATTTAGTGGTTTGTTTGTTTACTTATTAAAATTATTATTATTATTATTAGTAGTAGTAGTATTATTATTATTATTATGGTTTTTCGAGACAGGGTTTCTCTGTAGCTTTGGAGACTGTCCTGGAACTAGCTCTTGAAAGCATTCATTTCACAGCCCAAGAAGTATGGCAGGATCACAAAGGATGCTGCTTGCCTGATGGGCACTCAGGCTCGTGCTCAGATGGAGTTTTATTCAGTTCAGGGCTACCCACCCGTCTAGGGAGTGGCACTGCCCACAGTGGACTGGAGCCTCCAAAATAATTAACAGTCAGGACCGTCACATTCCCTGCCTCCAGGCTAACCTGATCTAGGCTACTCCTCAATTGAGATTCATTCTCAGATGGTTACAGGTTTTGTCAAGTTGACAGTTAAAACTAGCCAGCTGGTTTTAATCCCAGCACTCGGGAGGCAGAGGCAGGCAGATCTCTGAGTTTGAGGCCAGCCTGGTCTACAGAGGGAGTTTCAGGACAGCCAGGGCTACACAGAGAAACCATGTCTCAAAAAAATCCAAACAACAACAACAACAAAACCAATCATCATACTTAGCATGCATGAAGACTGGGCTTCCCGGTCCCCCGTTAAACCAGGTATAGTTCTGCACACCTGTAATCCTAGCACTCACGAGGTAAAGACAGCGGGATTAGGAGTTAAAGATTATCATTGGCTACAAAGAGAGTCCAAGGCCAGCCTAGTATACACAAGACCCTGTCTCAGGAAACAAACAAAAAGCCATCACAATAAAATGATTGATTTCATTATAAAATATTTAGTATATAATATTTTAAAGGAATTTTCACGTGGAATGGCCTGATGTGCCTGCTGTTTGGTGCTGGTGGTGGGTCATGCCATGAGTTGTGAGCTGAGATTTATGATGTTTATGTCCTCTTCTGTGGTGTGATGAAGCTGTAGGCCACGCTGTTGGTGGCCTCTTGGCTGCCCTAAGGCCTTCTGCTCAGATCATAGCTGTGTCTCGGGCTGGAGTTCTGGTCCCATGTGCCTCCCTCAGTGTCTGTGGCTGTTGGCTCTGGACTGAGGCCTCCTGAGTGCCCCTTTAAGATCTCAGGAAATCTTTACTTCATCTGCCAGGGAAGAGTATCGTTGGTGTCTGTCTTAGTTCCTTTTCTATTGCTCTGACGAAACACCATGACAAAGGCAGCTTATAAAAGGAAGAATTTAATTGGGCTATGGTTTCAGAGGTTTCAGGGATGGTGGAGCAGAGGTGTGGTGGCAGAAGCAGCTGAGGGCTCACATCTTGATCCACAAGTAGGAGTCAGAGAGGGAGAGAGCTAACTCAAAAGGGCACAAGTATTTTGAAACTCAAAGCCTGCTTCTAGTTTTGGAATGATCACAACATGACACTACCACTGTCCATCCATCCGTGTGTGATAGAGCATCCTGGAGCCCTGGGACTTCCCAGCTCCTTCACTGTCCCCATCCATCCATCCATCCATCCATCCATCCATCCATCCATCCATCCGTGTGTGGTAGGGCACCCTGGAGCCCTGGGACTTCCCAGCTCCTTCACTGTCTGTCCATCCATCCATCTGGACTATCAGCTGTAGTGTGCAAGTGGTAAACTGACCATAGATGGTACAGGCCCAGGATGCAGGGCCAGCCTCTCTTGCTTATCCTTGATCTGTAGAGAGCAGAGGGACGGCCGTTGGCCTCCCAGGCTGGATGGCTGGACACTTTACTCCATGCCTTTGCTTGTCTATCCTAATGAGGGCCAGGCAGCCTGGAGCTCTGATGCTGGGAAGTCAGGAAGCTGCGCACTCAACTGACTCATCCAGTCTAGAACATTCAGCTCAAGGAAATGGTCCCTGTGCTGTCCCTCCTTCTCCAAGAAGCTCCTGGTCTGCTTTCTGCCTGGGATGTTCCTTTGTTTGGTATATTACGTGAACGGAGTCTCATGGTCTGTGGCCTTCCGCATCTGGCTTCTGTCACCGAGTGTGATGTCCTATAGGTGCACCGAGCTGTAGGAGCTATGAGGGCTTCGTTCTTCTTCTGGACTGAATAATACTACAGTCTAGGAGCTGGGCTGGTAGTACATTGAGCCTGTAATCCCATCATGAAGGCTGCTGAGTCTTAGGCCAGCCTCAACTACATAATCCATTATAGGGCAGATGACATTTTGGGCATTCATGTACACCTAGGTGATTTCCATATTTGAGTTGCTGTGGACAGTTGTGTGCACTGCCCAGGACCACTCTGCATCTTTTGGGTGTACACAGGATATGAGGCTGCTGAGGTTGAGGTGACTGGGATGTTTTTTTTTTTTTTTTTTGGTTTTTCGAGACAGGGTTTCCCTGTAGTTTCTAGAGCCTGTCCTGGAACTAGCTCTTGTAGACCAGGCTCGCCTCGAACTCAGAGATCTGCCTGCCTCTGCCTCCTGAGTGCTGGGATTAAAGGCGTGTGCCACCACCGCCCGGCTGGGATGTTTTATTGTATTGTGTCTGGTGCCGTGAGAGACACCCGGAGCTCTGAACAGATGGGATCCACTGAGCTGGATCTTATGGTAGCTTCAGCCTCTGTCCACCCCATGGCCACCGACTCCCCATCTGGGGACAGTGGGTCCCGAGTAACTTCCCATCCGTGTCCCTCCTATGATGGAGGTTGCTCCCTGGGACTGCGGGAGCTAACTTCCCTCCGGTGCTTGTCCATGAATCTGTCCCCTATGGGAGACACAGGCCCAGCCTTTACAGGCTCGTAAAAAACTGATGGTGGAAGAGTCGGAGCTTGGCAATGCTGGTCACATCAGTGTCAGGTGCCAGAGCAGCCACAAGCCATCCTTTGTGTGTGACTCTAGGCCCTCGGCTCCAAGTTGGCACTTCCTGCCACCTTCCCAGGATCAGTCCCTCTGTGCTGTCACAGCAGTGGGCTCCGCGTGCAGATGGCCTCGACCCTGCGTAGTTATCTCACTAACAGAGCTGGTGTGTGCTTCAGAGGACTCAGGCAGGAAGGTGAGCCCTCCACGCTGAGGAGGCCAGAGGAGGCTGGAGACAGGGCTGTGCTGCCATGCTGCCATGCCTGTTTGGACAGGACAGTTGTCATGAACGGCCACATCTTTGGTGGCTCCAAACAGCGGTGTTTATGCTTCCCAGATCTGAAAACTAGAGGTCTGGGATCGTGGGATTAGGGGTTATACACTCACCTGGAAGCTTTGGGGTAGGATCTTTCTACTTCACACAGTTGTGAGGAGGCTTCAGGTATCTTTAGCTTGTGGCTGCATCACGTCTGTCTCTGTCCTCACACAGTCCCTGTACCCCTCTTAAGAGCACTTTGACTGGATGTGGGGCTACCCCGCCCTATGATGCTTTCCTCTCACACTTCTCAAGCGAGATGCAAAAGCCCTTTTCTCAGAGGGGCCATACTTGGGTCCCGGGTCAGAGTGTACACAGACATTTTTGAAGTCCTTTATTCTTACTCTATGGGATATCCTGCTGTTTATGCCTGAGGGAAGCTCAGGCCTCTTCTCTGTTTGTAAGTGCATGCCCTGTATATAGTCCTTAGCAGAAAAGGGGCACTCTCTCCCCTGCCCAGTTGTACCCATGGACTGTCACAGGTAGGGGGAGGTGGTTCTGGCCCCTGGAGCCTTTGTTGGTGGGGTGTGTCAGAGGTGGGGTGTGGGAGTCAGGGTGGCCCCTGGGCTGGTCCATAGTCTCTTTCCCCACGTTCAGGTCCCACCTTGCAGGCACATGAGTACCATGCTCTGCTATCTGTCACCAGGGTCCTTGCTCAGCTTGGTTGTAGGATCCCCCTTGTGGCATCAAGGGAAGAGATGGGGCCACTGCCTCACACAATTAGCACTGGGCACTGTCTGCAGACCTTTGGGCCTTTCCCCCATGCACAAGGTAGCTGGCTCTTAAGGGGCCATGTGAGCACCCTGGCATGTAGGTCTATATGGACAGTGTGGCCTGTGCCACCAGCAGGCCTGTCCCTGCTTCCAGCCAGCAGTCAGAAAAGCACAGAACCAAGTTCCAGGCACAGGCAAGGCACAGCTGTGGTGACAGGACCAGCTGATGCCCCTCTGTCCTGCCAGGCTCAGGGGTGTTTCTGTCATCGTGAGCTTAATTCTTTCCTGGATGGTGCCCCCTATTGCAGAGGGAGTAATCTGGTGTCCCTGGATCCTGATGGCTGTGCCAGCTCTTCCATGCCAGGCTGCTCCCACCTGCCTGGAGACTAGCGTCTTCTAGATCTTGCCCCCATGAGTTATGCTGGGGAGCAGCCAGAGCCCTTGGGTCTCAAGAAGGCAGATTCTGTGGGCACAGGGAGGGGTCCCAGCATCCTCTCTCAGTGGTGGCAGTGCCATCATCCATGTGGGTGACACTTCTGCAGCTCTAGCTCTCTGGCCCTCAGGAAGTGGCAGGACAGGACCACGGCTGACAAACAAAGGGTAGAACCACTCTGCGGCCCCAGGGAGCTGAGGCTATGATCATAGCTGCTTCCTATGAAGTCTTTCCTCCCAGTCCAACTTAGGAAAGACTACAAATCCCACCCACCAGCTGGAGCCCATGACCTGCACATCCCGGCACAACTGTGACTAGATAGTGCTGGGGTCTCATTTAGGACTTGTGGGGGCAACAAATAGACTCCCTGCTGTGGTGTGTGTGAAGTGGGTATAACCGACAGGGTTGCATCCCTGTGGGTAGTTGCAGCATAGCTAAGGGACTAGCTGGACCCCATAAGGGTGACAAGACACCCTTGAAAAGTATTGTATGACCCTCAGAAAAGACACCTCTGTCCTTACAAGGCAGAGGGCCTCCCTCCACGTGCCACATGGCTGCTGGGTGCCAATGTTTCTACTTGAGAAGAAACTTCTCTTGCTAAGGCACTTGGCATCTAGAATCTTGGATTTGACAGTTCTTTTGCAAGGGACCCTGGGCAAGCCTAGAAAGGCTTAAGGTAGGAAACAGCCTGGAGAGAATGCTTTGTATAGACATTGGATATGGTGATGGCTATGGCGTGGCTATCTTTGTGGGTAACCAATAGACACGAAGTAGAGAATTTTTCCTGTGTCCAGTCAGTAGGAAACATATATAGCGGCAAGCTTACAAGTGCCTAGTGCATGCCTGTGTGAGTTCAGATGTGTTGGCCTGTGCCTGCTCTAGTCAGGGTTACTAAGGAAATGAAACACCAGGACCAAAGCAACTTAGGAAGGAACAGGTTTACTTGGCTCACACTCCCACATCACTGTTCATCATGAAGGAAGTCAGGACAGGAGCTCAAGAAGGTCAGGGACCTGGAGGCAGGAGCTGATGCAGAGACCAGGGAGGAGTGCTGTTTACTGACTTGCTCCTCATAGCTTGCTTAGCCTGCTTTTTTATAGAACCCAGAATAACCAACCAAGGGATGCCTTTTTAAAAATATTTATTTATTTATTATGTATACAATATTCTCTCTGTGTGTATGACTGCATGCCAGAAGAGGGCACCGGACCTCATTACAGATGGTTGTGAACCACCATGTGGTTGCTGGGAATTGAACTTAGGACCTCTGGAAGAGCAGGCAATGCTCTTAACCTCTGAGCCATCTCTCTAGCCCCCGGGATGCCTTTTTTTAGACATAAAACTAGCCAGTAGAGTGCCTGTGCTCTGGCTCCAAGGCGATGGGGTGTGTTATTAGTACGTAGTGTTCTGGTGTCCCACCCTGTTCCCTGCCTGTCCCCTTTATTAACTGCTTCCTGGTTGCTGTCCTGTCTCCCTCCTGGGAAGGGTCCATGCCTCCTACCCATCATTTCTGTTTCCTTCTGCATCTTGAAGGAGGATGGTGGGTGTTCCACTTCACCCTTCTGGGGCAGGTGAGGTCTGGGAGAGGCTGCTCTCAGGCTGACTGGGAGGGTACCCCTGAAGCCACTCTGGGCCACAACCAGGTTCCTACTCTGAATGGCCATATTTGTCTCCTGGGGCTGTGACCAAGGATCACACATGGGGGCTTCAAATGCTGGCTTATTTTTTCCATAGTTCGGAGGTCAAAGTTCCAAACCAAAGTGTGGGCCATGCTCTCTCTAGGGACTCAAGGAGATGGCACAGCCCCCGCCCCCCAGCTCCTGGGACGCTGCTGTTTTCAGCTCCCTTCTCAATTCTGTCTTCAGGCAGCTGCCTTCCTGATTTCTCCTCTCCCCTTCCCTCCCCTCCTGTCCTCTCTCCCTCCCTCCCTCCCTCTCTTCCCCTCCCCTCTCCTCCCCTCCCCTCTCCTCCTCCTTACCCCCTCCCTCCACACTCCTCTCTCTCACACACACTTGGAAATAGAATCAAAGGCCCCACATCTAATGATGAACACTCACCACTAAACTACACAGCAGCCCCCTTAATTTTGAGACAGTCTTTCTGAGTTGCTGCAGTTTGTTTTGGACTCTCTGTCCTGCCCCATCCCCTGGGCAGCTGGGAGTATAGGCATGCCCCAAAGTCCATATTTCTCTCTTATAAATTCTTTTTTGTTTGTTTGTTTTTCAAGACAGGGTGTCTCTGTGTAGTTATACTCACTCTGTAGACCAGGATGTCCTTGAACTCACAGAGATCCACCTGCCTCTGCCTCCCAAATGCTGGGAATAAAGGCGTGCGCCACCGCTGCTACCTGGCTGCCCTATTTTATAAATTCTTACACTTGAAGCTGGGCTTGGTGATGCGTGCTCTTAATCCCAGCACTCAAGAGGCAGAGGCAGGAAGATTGCTGCAAGTTCGAAGCCATCCAGACTGTATAATGAAAGCCTGTCTCAACTCTCGCAAACAAACAACAAGCGAACAAACATGTGAGCAAAAAGGCTGCCCTGATCCTTGGAGGCGATAGCATATGATCTTCAATTAAATCTGCTTTCAGAGGTCACGTTCTGAAGTCCTTGGTTGGGGCAAATTTGGGGACACTATTCAACTCTCTACAGTGGCACTGTCTCTGTCGTAGACAGACATCAGAGAGATGCCTAGATAACCAGAGCAGACAGCAAGCCGGTGAGCAAGCCTCCGTGAGGGAGCGGGTGACCACGTTATGACCGGGACCCGTCCTCACCCAGACCTCTGACTCGAGCTGTCCACCTTGCCAGGGCACAAAAGGGAACTTACAGAGACAGGGGTGGCACCAGCCTGCAGCTGTGCAGCCACCGTGTGGGGTGGGGCCATGACAGGGATACAGCTGGTCCATCACTGTTTTGCGTTTTCTTGACCTTAGCCCAGAGTGGGAGCTGGGGGGGAGAGGGGGGCTGCAGACACTTGATAGGGCCCCAGGCCCACTCGGGAAGGAATTAGGCTTCCCCTCCCCCAGCCGGACAGCTGGCTCCTTAAAGATGAATCCCCATCATTGAGATGCAAATGTTGCTCACCACAGAAGGCCCAGCTGCAGGGCTGGCACCAGTGCCCCTGGCAGCCCAGGTGCTGGTGGCAGAGCCAGGAGGAATTCACGACCTTTACTAAGGACAGCCACCTTGCTGAGCCTCTGGCCCTGTTGTGTTGGTGGCAGATTTCCTGGCTTTCGTATGGGCTAGGTAGACACCCCGGCCCCCTGCTCAAAGATGTGAGTTGGCACCAAGGACCCAGCATGGACTTGAGTAAACTTCAGCCCGGAATAGAGCCAGAGGGCCACACCATTAGGGAAATGACCTGGGGAAGGTCAGGCAGATGGGGTTCCAGTTCCAGGCTGAAGGACGGTGGATACTGCTAGACAACCACCTCATCCCTGCCTCCAGCTTCCCAAGGAACCCAGAAAGGAACATTTCCGAAGAGCAGACGGGAAGGGGTGGGGGAGGAAGGTGGGGGAAGAAGGTACAGCCAGCAAGGGGAACAGTAGCCAGCAACATCAAGAAAACCACGTGGCTCTCAGGCACCACAGACGTCACAGGACAGTTTTCCTCACAGGTTCTTAATGTTCTCGTTGGAAGAAAAACATCCACCCTGATGTCATTTATTTCATGATAAATGCAGATTTAACACTGAATGTCTGAAAACGCCTCCCTTTCTCTCTCTCTCTCTTTCTCTGCCTCCCAAGTGCTGGGATTAAAGGTGAGAGCCACCATGACTAGTTGATCAGCATTCTTACAGTGAACTGAAACTCACGGAAAGCAGTGGGCAGAGTGGACACTCCTTGCACAAAGGGAACTTCCAAGTAGCCATGGGGGATCGGTGAAGTGTGATGTGAGCCCCCAGCAGCCTCCGTCTCCTCCTGTGGCCTCATAGCATGGCTGTGCCTACTTGGGCTCAGCCTGAGGATTCTGGAGCAATGCCTCTTTCTCTTTTCTGGGTGGTGGTGGCAGAGTCCTGAACCCAGAGTCTTGTATTGGCAGGTGAGTGCTTTATCCACTGACCTACAGCCTCAGACCTTTTAATTTTTTTAAAATTTGGGACAAGGCCTTGCTAAAATTGTCCAGGTAGGTCTCCCTCTGCTTTAGTGTCCCAGGTAGCTCAGGTTGCAGCACTGACAGCTGTCCCTCACGGTGGGCTGTTTCTCTCTTTGCCCTAGACCACCATAGCTAGGGTTCCCATGTTACAGTTTCATGGGACCGATGGAACTGTATCATGGTCCCATGATAGTTTCAAAGGACCAGCCTGGGGTCACTGACATGAACCCTGAGAAGGCCCTGACACAAGGGTCAATGTCTCCGTGCCCTGGCTATCACCAGGACAGGGTGCCCTCTCCAGAGTGTGCATCATTTTCCTGGATTTCAGTATCTTTTTTTTCTTCTTGAAGTGGAGTACCCATACTTCTTTCTTTTGTTCGGAAGGAGCCTCAGCATTTCCATGTGGTTGTGGTTAGGGACTTGCAGTGTGCTAGATCATGTGGGGAAGGCCTAAGGCGACAGTGTCTAGGTCAAGAAACATGTGCTACCATAGACAGATGCAGGCTCTACTATGGCCCAAACCTGGTTTGGTTTTGTTTTTCAAGATGAGGTTTCTCTTTGTATATCCCTCACAGTCCTGGAACTTGCTCTGTAGACCAGGCTGGCCTCAAATTCACAGAGATCCGCCTGCCTCTGCTGGGATTAAAGGAATGTGCCACCACCACCCAACATCCAAAACGGTGTTTTAACTAAAGGGTGAGAGGACAGGTCATCCTGCAACAACCCACACAAGCGGCCAGCTGAGAAAGCCTCCAGCTTGTTTTGTACAACAGCTGAGGATGCTGAGGTGGTTCTGAGACCCTCAGGGAGCAGGACAGGAGGAAAAGCTCTTGCCCTCTGGACACTGGGATACTTACTACCTGTGCAGGTGCAGACACACAAGAGTGAGCCTGGGGCATAGCATACCTGGAGGGAGGTAAGGCAGCCTGTGCCCCAAGCGCATGGCACTGACTGAAGGGACAATGCACCTTCCTGGTGCCCACAGGACTCTTCCCTCTTGGGTATGACGGTGGTACCTTGCCTGGTGTCAGCACTGGGCACTTTTCTCTCACGTGCACGTGGGGGTCTCTGCTGCTAAGACCTTATAAATGCTGAGATCCACCACCTGCTGTGGCCCCAGAAGTGGCTGCTCAAGCAGTGTGTGGCACGTGGGCTAATGACCGAGGCCTGGTTACAGAGGCATAGGGGTCTCCAGTACTGGGACTGGAACAGACCCACTGTCTGTACCATCTTCAGACCTGTTGGGAGGGGCTTCATGTGTGGTCACGGCTGGCTCTGGCTTCACACCCTCTGCTCTGCCATTCATCACTGTGGAGATGCTCTGGGCAGTGTCACTGTGTGGCCCTCACCCAAGTATTCAGCAAAGAAGGGGCAAGGTACCAATTATGAAGTTTCTGTTTATCATTTTAAGAGTTTTGGGAGCTGGAGAGATGGCTCAGAGGTTAAGAGCACTAGCTGCTCTTCCAGAGGTCCTGAGTTCAATTCCCAGCAACCACATGGTGGCTCACAACTATCTATAATGAGATCTGGTGCCTCTTCTGGTGTATATATGTTAACAGAACATTGTATGCATAATAAATAAATCAATCTAAAAAAAGAGTTTTTAGTGTTAGTTCTTTTATTTAAGAGCATCATTCATTTCTACATCATCATCATCATCATCATCACTGGTGCTGTGGATAGAGGCCTTGTACACTTCAGGCAAGTACTCTGCCTGAGTCACATCTCTGCTCACCTCTTTAAAGAAAATAAACAAAACCCAATTTATGTGTGTGAGTGTTTTGCACACATATATGTTAAGTGCACTATATGCAAGCCTGGCACCCGAGGAGGCCAGGAGAGTGAACTGGATCCTCTGGAACTGGAGTTACAGATGGTGGTGAGCTTCCATGTGGGTTGCTGGGACTGAATCTGGGTCCTCTGCAAGAGCAGCCAGTGCTGTGAACCACTGAGTCATCTCTCTAGCCCCTGAAACTGATCTTTTAAGTTACATTTTAGAATGTGTGTGTGTGCGTGCATGTGCATGTGTGTTTGCACGTGCATGCATGCACATATCATGACATGGCATGTATGTGGTGGTCAGAGGGCAACTGTGGGACTTGGTTCTTCCTTTCCATCTTGTGAGTCCTGCAGTTGGCAGCAACTTTGTCTGCTCAGCCTCTCTCCAGTTCTATGACTTGAGGTAAGGGAGCAGCTCCTGCCCTCTGCATGAGGTCAGCTGCCTTGTTCCTGCACTGCCCCCTGGGAACAAGTTTGGGGCAGTGAGACGGGTCAGTGGTTAAGAGCAGTGCTTCTTGCTCAGAACCTCCATCGGGTGGATCTTGACTGTCTTTAACTCTGGCTTCAGGGGATCCAGTACTCTCTTCTGGCCTTTGCAGCCACCCTTATACATAGCATATACACTTTTCTCACACATCAATAAAAATATCCCAGGAAGTCCTATTTCCTATTAGATGAGATAGGTCATGCTTACGGTGACATGGCCATAGACAATATTTCCTTTAGAAAAAGAAAGAAAACAAGTATGTTTCTTTCCTCTTGCATGCTTTTAGAGCCCTTGTCAAAAACATTCAAACATATATGCCAGCGCCTTTTCCTTGAGACTGGCTGTCACTCTGCAGTCCAGGCTGGCCTCAGATCTGTGGAGATGCTCCAGCCTCAGCTCTGGGTTCTGTGTGGTATTACAGGTACATGGCACCACACCACCTACCACACCGTTTTCATCACTGAAGCTTTGTAGGAGGTTGTGAATCAGCAAGCACAGGGCCTCGAGTTCAATTCCTTTTTAAGATTCTGTGTGTGTGTGTGTGTGTGTGTGTGTGTACACATGGAAGTCAGAGGTTGGCGTCTTCAGTGATTGCAATCAGCCTTATTTTCTGAGGTACAGTCTCTCACTAAAACTAGAGCTCACTAATTTGTCTAGGACAAGCAAGCATGGAGCCTGCCGTGTATGGGGGTGCTGGGGGATTGAACTCAGGTCCTCACACTGCACGGCATGCGTGTTACAGACAGCTGTCTTCCAGCACGAGACTGACTTTGTCATTTGCAGTTCTACACTGAGTCTGGAGCTAGGGTTCCTGCTGCTATGGAAAGACAACTGGGGCTGTGTCAGGATTGCGACTCAGCCACTGTGGGGAGAACTGTCAATCCGGCAGTGACATTTTCAGGTGCCTTGACACCTGCTCTGCTGTCTTCAGTTCTTTTAGTTCCTTTGCTGAGCCTAGCACATACCTGCTTGGCTGGCTTCCTTCCCGCATCTTGCTATCCCGTGATACCGTAAAGGGGGATGTTTCCCTGGTTACATTTACTAGCAGCCCAGGTGACTGGCTGGGGACCTATGTCCAGAGAATGATGCGGGCACATCACCTCGGTCGAGGGAAGGAGTGAATACCGCCGCACTGCTGGCAGATAGGGGACCAGTAGGCCCAACACAGCACCTTAGGGAGACAGCACCTGGTGACTTGGAGTCCTGAGTTTGCAGGCAGGTAGAGGTAGGGCCCTCCATGACTGTCCTGTCAACTCAGAGCTTCTGCCTGGCTCCTGGCTGATGCCTGTGTCTGGAGGCTGTGCAGAGCAACTCTAACACACCAACATGTCGCCAGCAACTAGTACACGCTCAGATTCTAACCTAGCTTCTGTGCATCCTGCTGAATGAAGCCAGGATCACTCAGGTCACCGCTGCTCCGCCCACTCCCCTGCTGTGAGGTTCTGGGTGGAGAGGTGAGGAGGTGTGCTCTAGTGAGACAGTACTGTTCAGCAGCCTGAGTCTTCCTCCCCCTGGCCGGAGCTTTCCATGTCTGTCCCAGTGCCCCATACAGAAGTTTCTTTCTCGGGCTCTTCCATGGAGGGAGAGTGGCCAGGGGCAGGTGGGCAAGTCCTTTAGCATGCCATAGTTGACCTGGTAGACCCATATAGCATGCCTGCTGCACTAAGAGACAAGGATGAGACCTCTCTCCACCTGGAGTATGACCAGGGAGCATAGTACATCCGATGCGAAGGTCCTGTGGCCCTGATGCAGTCAAGGCATGGGTGGAAGTGGGGCTCCCCGGATGGCCTTAGGTCACTCATGGCTGGAGTGACCCAATGGGGGTATAAAGATCATTTGCTAATGGAGCTAGGGACACTCCCAGCTTCCAGAAGGGGAGTTTTGGAGGTGCATGTATGATGGGGGGGGGGTCCTATATATATCAGAGGTAGAAACCTGTGAGTGTGATCATGGTCGGGGCTTCAGGTCCCTGTTTTATCTTTATTTGGAGACAGAGTCATCACAGCCAGGACCCGTCTACCCTGGGGTGAGAGGTCTCTCTGGGTAGGGCTGGACCACCTACAGTCAGAGCTGCCAAGTCTCTTTGGTGGTTCCCCTAGGCCACCAACTACCGTGATGACCTCTGTGCTTGACAAGGGAAGTAACTGCCCACTGACAGCCACATCAGCTCGTCTACTGTCACTCTTGCTGGGCTCCTGTGGGCCTGAGGCCCTAATTCCACACTGAACACCAGTGTTATCAGGTGACCACTCCCTATGTCCCGTGCTCCAAGTGGCGCTACTGGTGTCCTCATCCCAACTGCGTCCGGAGTGACGCAGGACAGTAGACATCACATGGGTTGTCTGACCTTGGGGCAGTGTTGACTTTTAACCCCAGCAACGTGAGTTCAAGGTCAGCCTGGGCTACGTAGAGAGACTCTGTCTCAAAAGAACAAAAGATGTCAGTGAACCTCCGAGTCATCCAGTATGACTGTGTGAGCAAACCCAGACACAGGAGGCAGCTCAGGCAGGACTCAGGGCCCGGCTCCTACCTGTCCTGACGACACTCTGGCTGTCAGACCCTGTCTGTCCCACAGCTCTTGTCCCCTCCACCCCACAGGCCTCAACACTGCTTTTAGCCCTGCTGGACCTACAGCCCCCGCCCAGGATCCTTGGGAATGAGGGGGTGCACTGCTGGACCAATGCCCAGGAGTGTGTATCTGGGGCTCTCAGGCTTCTCCTGCTGAGCCCCAAGACTGTGGTCCTGGTAACCTGGTAAGAGCTTGGAGGCCTCATGGTGAGTTCCAACACAGGTAACTAGGTGCTGCTTCCCAGGTCTCCAGACTACCCAAGCAGCTGGTGTCCCTGCTGAGAGCCCCACCCCCATGTCTAACGCCTGGGATATGGACAGGACACCCCCAGGAAGGGCTGCTCAGGCTGCAGGCTGCCAGTCACTCCTGTGGTGGTCATGGCAGACTTGCTGGCTCCAGTCTCACTGCTCTGAGGCTTGTCTGTCCCTGACACACACAGGGTGCCCTGTTTCCTTGGGAGCTGGAACACGGGCTCTCTGTTTGCACCTGGGTTGGCTGTCCCCCCCAGACAGGCTGAGGGGGTGCTCTGTACAGACTTGTGCCCCCCCCCCCAACCAGCCTCCTCAGCTGAACCTTTTTGTTGTCCCTTCTGGGAGTCTCTGCAGTGTGGCCCAGAGGCGGGCAACATGGGCTCCAGATACCATGCTAGGCAAGGAGGGGGATGGGAAAGCATTCTGAGTCTCTGCTGTCCTTGCAGCTGGAAAGCCTGGGCAATTCTCCACTCAGTGAAGTCTTATGTATCTGTGCTTTCCACATATCCCTATGCTGGGGTGTGTAAGGGGACCCATGAGCTCGTGTTTCTATGTGTGTCTGCCCAGGTAGTATGCAAGGGTCCCTGGGGGAGGGACCAGGCTGAGGATAGCAAGCCTCTTTCCCCAGGGAAATGGGGGAAGTTTTGTGCTGCCACACACTACAGAGAGAGAGAGAGAGAGAGAGAGAGAGAGAGGAGAGAGAGAGAGAGAGAGAGAGAGACAGAGATAGAGACAGAGACAGAGAGAGCACGCTGGCTACTGGCCTGACTATAGCATACGGCCGGGTTAGGTGAGAACTAGCCTCTAGCTAAGGGAATCTGAGGACTCCTGGGGTTGACCACCTATGGGGTTGACCAATCTATGAGGTTGCTATCATAACTCAGACTAAGAAAAGGTCCCCAAGTGACTGTCATTTAGATATGGGCAGTAGCCTCCTGTGATGGTGGAGGGGTGCCCATGTGACCCCACTGTGTGGCCATATGCAGGGCATGGGGGTGATGAGGCGTCTCTGGAACAGAGAAGGGATAGCAAGGTGACGGGGACAGAGGCAGGAGGCTGACAGTTACCGAAGCACAGTCTTTCAATTCTCTTCTTGGCAGGACCGATGGGCTCTCTGGGCTCTGTGTGGGATCCATGGCCACAGCAGAAAGTACAGGCAGGAAAGCAGTTGGTCTCTGGTCTTTATTTCAGGGTGTGTCTGGATGGGGCTTTGGCAGTGGCCACTCCCGAGTCCTAAAGTACTCTTTCAGATCCTCAAGGTGGAGTGGGGGGAAGTAGGGACCAATTCGCTTGCGTATCCACCACTTGCCCTGGGCAGCGTGCTGGCCACTGGGGAGGCTGAACCGGTAACGGTAATGTTCTCCTCGGATCCACCTGCGGGGAAAATGTGTCAATCTGTTGTCTCTTTACCACCCCCCAGACTCCTCACGGGCCCTGAATCCCAGAAGGCAGGCCTAGGAACCTGCTGTATCCCAGAAGACAGGCCTAGGAACCTGCAGTCCTTGGGTGGAGCCCCATCAGCCTCACAATCAAAACATTCCCAGGCCTGTTACAAATCTTGGATGCAAGACAGGTACATCTGGCCCCAGTGATGGCAGAGTGTATCCTGGGACTTGAGGGAGACCCTAGGTGATGCCCTGTGAGACCCATGATTCACCCTCTCCAACTCGTGCTACTAGGGTGTGCACAGGACACAGCAAGCCTTGTGATGGGACCAGGGTGTGGGTCTCAAGGCATCCCTGGTTCTGGGTGGGGCAGCCATCCTTCCTCTGGTGTGCAAACCTGGGTGGAAAAGGGCTCCTGATAATGTCAGTGTCAGGCTGAGGCTGGGTAGTACTGAGCAGAGCCATGCTGGACTCCACAGGTGGGCACGGAGAGCTTAAGGCTGTGTCTTGGAGATGGCCACAAAGTCCCTCTTCTCCTGAATCTGGGGTCCTGACCCTACATTTCACAAGGCTGGGGAGACTGGGGATACACAGAGCCTCTGGGAAAGCCACTGTTGTATGATCATGCCATCTTCTCTGAATTGGCCTTCTTGCTTTTATTTTCTTCTCAAGATACAGTCGAAGGCCTAGGGTTGCAGGGCCTAGACTACTTACAGCCAAAGAGGGTGTGGTGTGGTGTGTTGGAGGGAGTCCTGGGACAGGGCTCAGGTGCCCAGCGTTGGGCCCGGGAGGCTAGGAAAAAGTCAGGGCCTCTTGCTTTCCCTGACAGGTCTGTGAGGGTACGGAGGAGGACTGACACCACCTGTGGAATGTTCTAGAACATGACTGTGCTGGTTAGTTGTTATCAGTGTGACACAAACTAGAGCCACCTGGGAAGAGGGAGCGTCAGCTTTAGAATAGCCTCTATCAGTGACCTACAGGTTGTCGGTCTGTGGGGTGGTCCTGGGTTGTGGAAGAAAGCAAGCTCAGCTAGCGATGGACAGCAAGCCCGTGAGCAGCATCTCTTTGTGGTTTCTGCAGAGGCCGGAAGAGGGTGTTGGGTCCCCTTGAGTTACAGGCAGTTGTGAGTTGCTGGATGTAGGTGCTGGGAACCAAACTTGGGTCCTCTGGAGGGGCAGGCAGTGCTCTTAACTGCTAAGCCATCTCTCCAGCTCCTATTCTCTCATTAATGAGTATGAATGTTTTGCTGTAAGTATATACATGCACCACATGTGTGCCTGATGCCAGTGGAGGTCAGACAAGGGTGCTGGATCCCTTGAACTGGAGTTACAGATGGTTGTGAGGCACCCTGTGGGTGCTGAGGCTCAGAGCTGGGTTCTCTGCAAGAGCAGCCAGTGCTCTGAACCACTGACCCATCTCTCCAGCTTCTTTTTATTAGTGATCCTTTTAGAGGGCTGGGGACATAGATCAGCAGGTATAGTGTGTGATCCCTAGAAACCACATTAGAAAAAGAAAGCCAAGCGTAGTGATATACACTCGTAATCTCAGTGCTGGGAGGGAAAAGGAGAACCTCTGCGGCTCTCGGGCTAGCCAGCCTCCTTGAGTTGGTGAGATCTGGATCGCAGTGTCCTCGACCCTCAGTGGCAAGGTGGTGGCCCTGGTTCTGACTGCTCAGTCCCTTCGCTGTCTATGGTTTCTCCACGAATCCTGTGTCTGATCTGCATCTCTCCAAAATTTACCATCTGGGGTTCCCTTTGTTTACTGACCTTCCAGGTCTGTGTCTTTTGGCAACGTCGGGAAATCTTCACTAATGCCTTCCCAGACCCAAGTGAACTCTTTCCCTGGGGGCAACCACCCACCCTAGATCTTGTTGCTGTCCTCGGCCCACGCTCTACGTCGGCGCTCAGCTGGTTGCCCACACCGGGTCACCACCGACTCCTCCTTCATAGCCCATTTATTTGTCCCCTCTTCCGGTGCTTTACCCCAGGGACTGTTTTTCCGTCCCGAGTCTCTCCTGTTCTCCCTCTGTCGTGTTTCTTTGCTGACTCTTCTTGTGAGTTTTGTGTTTATAATCACCTCACGATTGCTGTGGGGAGAGTCAGCTGTTGAATCCGCTGTTTATTCCTGATTGGTTCAATGTCTTCCTGGTTCTCGCTGTGCTCTTAACAATTTGGGTGCTGGGATTCCAGATCACATTCGACCCTTCTGTTGCATTGATTCTTCTAACTCCATGCTGGAAGTCCGGATTTTTTTTTTTTTTTTTTTTGCCTTGCATCCTGGTACTGCCAGGCAAAGGTGGCAATCGAAGGCCCCCACTGATGACACAAAACCAAGCTGTAACTGCTTGCTGTGCTGAGCATCTGGGTCACCACAGGGCCATCCAGCAGCTCAGTGAGTGACCTTTCCTGCTCTTCCTGCTAGGTGGGACCATCTGCTGGGTGGTTTTGGCTGGAGTCGAATGGTCTTGCTATAGCTTCTATCTCACCAGCGGCTCCTTTTTGGGCATCTGCTGCTGCTGCTTCATCTCCACAGACAGGAAGCAAGACACGCTGGTGCTATCTTAAGATTGATCCTCCCACTATGGCGACTCCAGAGTCGCCCACCCATTCAGAAAAATCACAGCTGGCCGTGGGGTGAGGCTGAGGTCGCATTCAGCTCTGCCACCAAGCAGAGTGTGATGATGGCCCCTCTCCTGGGCCATGCTCTGTGGCATTTGCTGTATTTCAACTCACACACATATTAATAGTGACCATCAATTCACTACTGATTCACCCAAGAGGCAGTCGGGTCTGCATCTTCACATCCACAGATCCGCCTGTAGGCTTTGTCTCCACAAAGTATACCCGACCCCATCCTCAGAGCCTCCCACTGGATCAGGAGACTTCATCCGAAGCCTCAGCCTTCCACCCAGCCCTGGTGGGTGGGACACAAACCCAAGACGGTAGCCAGGAGGCAGAGTCAGGAAGGACACAGCTCTGTGTCAGAGCCGTTTGGCCATCAGCAAACCTGGGGATGTGTCTCCTGTGTATCCACTTCAGTGTGTGCCTAGTTCAGGTCTCCTGGTGGCTGCAGGGTGCTGGGTAGAGGGCAGTGAGGCAGGTGGTCCCCGGGGAGGGATGTCCCTACATCCCCAGTGCTACAGTAGGCAGTGTGGGAAGGCACTTGGCTGGCTCCCTTGTCTGGGATGCCACACTTGCAGCTGCTCACGGCCCCTCAGCGCCCCTCCTGACAGCCCCGACAGCTGTGAGCAGCCCCAGGTGCAGCTGTCCTGAGACTTCTCCAGGGAGAGACAGGAACGTGTTTTCTGTCAGCATCAATGGTGGGCAGGACACAGGAGAGGGATGGGGCCAGGGCTGCTCAGTCCCCTAGTCTCTGGCTGTGACTGAATTCCACATCATGTATCAGAGTGCCCAACTCAGGCACTAGTGAACACTACCCACTGACCACAGCCTGAAGTGAATAAAGAGACTCTTACCTGGGGGGAGCCCTGCCCTCAAAGGGGTTGAAGGCGAGCAGGGACAGGGCCTCGGCGTCACCAGCTAGGAGCTTCCCCGCCAGGTGGATGATCCACTCGTTTTGCTCATAGGTCTGGAAGGACAGTGTTCATGAGGTCGGAGTAGGGGGACAGCCACCCCCCAGCAAGCTGGCACTTGCCCTGGCGTAGTTGCTGCCTGGACACTCTGAACATCACCCGCTTCCCTGAGCTCCACAGTCTGGCATGGTCAGGTGGGCCAAGGTTGGGTTTCCTCTGAGGGCCCACGTGCCAGTCTTCCAGGAACTGCCTGCTTCATGTTCTTCCTGGGGTCTCACTCATTCACGAACCAGCCCTCAGCTGTGTTTTCTACCTGGCTACTTGTCCTGGCCTTAGTGACTGGCCTGGGCCTTGCGGGGAGAGGAGCACTGCAGGAACTTTCCCCACACAGGTCTAGGTCAAAGCAAGGCCTGTTCAGTGCCTTGGGTGGGATGCACCTCTAAGGAGAGGTCCCCTCCTCTGTGACCCTTTTGGCAGGAGTCTGAGCACACATGCAGGGCTTGTCCGTGGACAAAGGAGAGTTTGCGCCAGGTCAGAGCATAATGGTGGGGACATTATTACCTGGAAAGCTGCGAACCACATCAGCCAGTCCAGGCGGTAGTGGTATGGAGAGATAAGGCATGGCCGCCTCCAGAGATCTCCTGGCTTACACTTGAACTCATAGTCCTCCCACACTGCATCGGGCGCACTGGCATTAGGGCTGGCTGTGCCCTGCAGGATCACCTCAGTCCGTTCCTTGGTGATACTAGGGGAGATGAAGAAGGTTGGTGAAACCACAGTATCTACCTTCCCCCAGCAGGAGAGGGTGATGCCATGAGCCCATGCCTCCCAAAAGTGAGCCAGGATCGAAGGAGGGCAGAGTCCAGTGCCCCAGCCAGGATGCCTGGCCCATACCTTCCAAAGGCCCCGTAGGTGTTGACAATCCTGAGTGGGTTGAAGGAGGTGTTCATGACCTGCCTGGAGCTTAGTAGGTTGATGACCACAGGCACGCTGAGCCAGGCCAGCAGGATACCCAGGGAGAAGTTGACCACTTGCCGTACCATGGAGCCTAGTTCAAAGTGGGGGTGGGGGGACAGAGTGGTCCTCATCAGCCAGGCTCCCAATCTCATGGCAAAGCTGTGCTATCCCTTCAGGAAACCTTGGCTGCTATCCTGCCACTTCCGGCTCAAGAAGGCCTATAGACATACCCAGCTGGCCTCTTAAGCCATGGGCTGGGAAAGGTGTCCTGAGCCACAGCCCCTTGTGCTTGAGCCAAGAGCACTCCCTGAAGCCAGTCAGGAGGATGAAGCGTGACTGTCCATGCAGGGGGCCCTGGAAGTGGCTAAAGGGCCAACTGTCCTGGTAAAGGTAGACAGCAGAGCCCCCCCCCCCAGGGCCTATGGTACCCACTCTTCTCTGTTTGAGTGCTGTTGAGCTGGTGGGTACCCAACCTGCCTACATATTCATGAGACACTAGGCATGAGGGTCATGGGGCTAGCTGGTTCTGGTCCACCTACCGTATCTTTGCTTGGGCTGGACCCCTTGTGTATCTTCCTTTTGCATCTTCAGGACTTGGTTCTTTAAGCCTCGAGGTCCTGAGGGAAACAGGAATCCCAGAGCTGCATCATCAAAACAAGCAAGGCTGGGCACGATGGTGAGCCAGTTCAGGAAGCTCAGGTTCCCACTGATGATGAGGATCACCTGTGGGCAGAGACTGCACTGTAGTATGCCTGGGAGCCAGGCCTGCCGTCCTCTAAGTATCTGTGCTGGGTGCCCGCACTTCAGTAGCCCAGCAAGGCTCCAGGGGGCTTCTGAGCCCCTCTTGCCATTCTCTTGGCTTGGGGGTGGGATCCTAGGTCCTCTCTAAATTTGCAGGTCCTGCTGAGGCCCATTCTACATGTGGGTATGAAACCCACACAGCAATTGGCAAGTCCAGGAAAGACTGGGGTTGGGGGATGGATTGACCTATTTCTTTGGTGGCCCGAGAACCCTGGGCTTCCTGGGATATACCACAGTGGCAGCTCTGGCTAAGGTACGGCTAATGGCAGGCACTGAGGTACAGACTTTGCCTGGAGGTGAAGGCATGAGAACTCAGGGGGAACTGGAGTTCACAGGAGACACCAGAGCGACCTATGACCTAGGGCCGAAGATAGTGACCACCATGGATGCCCTTGAGACCTGGAGGACAGTGGCAGCTGGCCAGGAGTCATGGCTGAGGGAAAGGTTTACACCTGGGTAGGTACTTTGGTCAGACACCCCTACCCCAAAGGCCAGCCCCCCTCACACTCTGATGATCCTGGGCTCTCCCAAGTTCACAGAATGAGAGCTACAGGGTGGCTAGGCTACTGTGGAGGGTCACCTGATAGGGACAACACCTCTCTCAGAGTCCTTGCTTGTGCTCCTGCAGTGGACATGACCTGTGCCGAGTCCTGAGGCAGGCCTGTGGTGACTCTCTGACTACTCTGCAGGACGGCCGCAGGGTTTCACACTCCCACAAGTGGGGCCGAAGGCTGCCGCTCAGTGTTAATATGTGGTGCTGCCACCTGGCTGGGAGTCTCAGGTGAGGGCCTGCACTGATCAAGGTGCTGCCTCAGCATCTCACCTGCCTCTCTCCCTCAACACCGGGTGCCTCCTACTGAGCGTGAGCGCTTTCCTAGCATCTCCTGCTGACTACACCCCAACTCATGCCCTGTCCCCCCTTTGATTGGATGGTTGGGGGGGGGGGGTTTACATTTTCACAGGTCACAGCCGGTGCTTCCTGTCCACCTGAGAAGTCCCTGCCCGAGCCACAGTGAGAATTCTATGAGCACAGGGCCAGTTGCTTCTTCCCTCCCTTTCAGATACCCACTGTGGATGATGTGATGTAGCAGCTAGACGGGCAGGTTCTATTTAGGTCTAGTATGACCCAGGGGCAAAGAGATGGAGGTGGGTGGGGGGTCCCCAGATAGGAAGGTGGCAGAGGAGGCAGCTCTGACTTCCCAGCGCTGGAGGGGATGTGAGAAGCTGGCTGAACCAAACTTGGGGAGCCCGGGGGCGAGAGAAAGCCTTGGGAGAGCTCCTGACCCCCACCCCAGTAGGATCAGGAGTGGTCCTTGGCTGTAGATTTTTATCGGATGATGGCACAACAAAGCAGAACAGCGCGGAGACCAAGCTCCCTCGTACCAAGGGATGTAGGCGTGGGTTCCCTAGGGTGCTAGGAAGGCCTTTAGGTGCTGTGAAAGACCTCTGAGCATCCCTGTCTGTTCCTAGACGCTGTACCAACCCTTGTGGTTGCCCTCACTGGACAGCTGGACATTGCTTCCATAGAGGTCTGTCCCTTCCTGAGGGCCAACAAAAGAACCCAAGTGGTTCCAACTTCTCTCTTCTCTGGCCCTGGATCGACTGGACCATGAAGTGCATCTCTTTCAGGCCTGGTGTAGAACAAGGCCAAGGCAGGCCAGAGGCCAGAGTCAGTGTGGCTGGTGAAGAACAAACAGCCTGGCTCTATCCAAGTGTCTCAGTGGCACCAGGGTCCAGCATACTTGACAAGAAGGGTCTTGAGGATGGCCTCACCCTTTCCCATAGCTTACCCCTATAAGGAGGCCCATGCAGTCTCAATGTGAACCCCATAGACCCTCTGCTCTGCAGGGCTGCAGCAATGGAGACCTGTATACAACATTCGTACTGTGACATGATCTATCTTGATGGCAGGAGTGGTCTCAGGTTCTTGGGACTCACCCTGAACTCATTTCCACTCATGCCTGCACAACACGGGTCTGTGTGCCCCGCCCCACTGCCTCCCTTAACATCCATACATGAGGAAACGTCTGGGAAGGAGACCCCAAGAGGCAAGCCACACCATCCCCTCAATCTCTATGTGGCCTGCTCCATCTGGGACACCATTCTGCACAATCTAGCACCCAGATGTGTGCTGTTCCCTCCCCTCAGCAGAAGTCTGAGAAATGCATTGTTTCCAAACACCTCACACACAGAAGAGCCATCACAGGGAATTGTCCCCCCTGCCAGAGCTGCAGAGCTCCCAGGTCTTGGTGTCCTCCGCGGCACCCCAGGAATCCAGCCCATGATTTCCTAGGTTAGCCTCCATGGTCTAACCTGCACCTGTGGCTTTCTGTGCTTCTGTGATCTGTGTATTTATTGTCCCCAACAAGGGGAATTTGAGTGACTGGCTCTGCTTTATGTAGTCAGGGTTGCCAATGTAGCTGCATCTCAAGGCTCTGCCAGCTCCTGCTCAGCCTCTGCTCTGTTTCTGAGCTGGGGAGTCTGCCTGCCTCCTCTCAAATGTTCAAGGTATTCCACTTAAAATGTCATCCAGTCCACTCGAAACAGTCCTAAAGTAGGGACTATGACCAAATCAGTCCCTCAAGTCCTCCTAGCTGGTGACAACAATGAATGCAGATAAAGAAGCTCAGGAAATCACAACCAGGACAGACTTGAAGAAACCACCCAGGTCCTGATCCAGTTTCTGAAAGCAGGGACAAGAGTGACTGTCAACTGCACATCATATACAGGAGCAGGGACAAAGGTGATGGCCATCTGGAGTGATGTGTGATAAACAGCAGGCGAAGGACACCTTTCTGAGGTGTGGTGGTGCGTGTCCCAGAACTCAGGAAGTGGAGGCAGGAGGGCTGCAAGTTCGAGCCTAACTTCAGCTACATCATGAAGCCTATCTTGGGGGTGGTGGGCAATCACTGGGAAGAACAAAAAACCTAGTGCAATGGAAACTCTCAGGAATCGATGAGGGTGACCGTAGCTAATACTCCTAGTCACTGGGGACATGGAGCCTGAATAGGCCATCTCCTGGAAGTCCAGGCAAGACTTCCAGTGGAGGGATTGGGACACCAACCCAGCCACAAAACCTTGCTCCGACAATTTATCCTGCCTTCAAGATGTGCCAGTAAAGGTGGCACACAGATTGTGGGAATGGCCAACAAATGATTGGACCAGCTTGAGAGGGAGCTCATCCTGAGGGCCAGGAAACAGGCAGGACATGCCAGAGACTTAGGATAGAACAAAGGTGACTGCAAAAATAAAAAAGTCAACGAAAGGATTCCTGATGCTATTCTGCTATACTCAAATTGGTGTCTAGTCCAGCTGTCATCAGAGAGACTTCTTCACCCAGCAACTGATGGGAACAGATGCAGAGACCCACAGCCAAACACTAGGCAGAGCTTGGGGAATCCTGCAGAAGACAGGGAGGGAGGATTGGAGGAGCCAGAGGGGTCAAGGACATCATAAGAAAACCCACAGAATCAACTAAGCTGGGCTCCCAGGGGCTCACAGAGACTGAACCCACAACCAGGGAGCCTGCATGGTACTGACCTAGGCCCTCTGCATATATGTTACAGTTGTGTAACTTGGTCTTCTTGTGGGACTCCTAACGGTGGGAGCGGGTGCTGTCTCTGACTCTGTGGCTAGATTTGTGACCCTTTCCACCTAGCAGATTGCCTTGTCCAGACTTAATCAGTGCCTAGGCTCACTGTAACTTGATATACCATGGCTGGTTGATATCCATGGGAGGCCCACTCTTTTCTGAAGAGAAATGGAGGAGAAGGAAAGGATTGGGGGGGCAGGGCTGACAGGAGAAGAGGGAGGGAACCTGTAATTGGGATTTAAAAATAAACAAATAAATAGATACAAAAAGCGAGAGCTGGGTGTGGTGGTGGGGTATGGAGAGGCAGAGACAGGCGGAGCTCTGAGCTTGAGGTCAGCCTGCTCTCCAAAGTGAGAGATGCCCATCAGGAGAAATCTAGCAAATCTAAAAAAACAAAATGCTCTCCAGATGAACCTGATTCCTGCGTAAGCTTGGAGCTGCCCAGTGCAGAGCGCTAAAAAGGTGAAATGCGCACTAATATTCAGGTCTCCGGGGTTTGGAGGACCGGCTTCAGTGGTGAAGAGTCTCCAGCAGCCACATGATATGGCTTAAAATCCCCTGTGACTCCTGTTCCAGGACCCGACACCCTGCGCTGGCCTGTGCAGTCCTTCCACACACGTGTGCACACCCTCACATACATGTTAAAAAGTCTTTAAAAATTTAAGTCATTAAACTTTTTTATAATACTAAAAAATGAATATAAAAATTAGCCAGCAACACAGAACTTTTTAGCTTTGAGACAGGGTCTCTGGGCCCAGGTTGTCCTCAAACTCCCAAGCCTCCTGTGCCAGCTCCAGGGTGCCAGGGTTACAGCTGTGTGCTACATGCCTGCCTTAGAACTGACTTTTGATACAACAGGACAGTCATCCCATGTGGGAGCCCAACTGCACTGAAACAATCTAACTGGCTGATGAAGCACTGTTTCTGGGGTGTCTGTGCAGGTCCAGAAGGAAGACTGGAAAACATTGGAAATGCCAGCGAGTTGTGGCTGCCCTGCCCGATGCACTGTCCATCCCCCCCTCCCCACCAAGGGTCCGGAAAGAGCAACAGTGTCCAGGAAGGGTGTCGCTCCTCTCTCTGAGCTGGACGTCCGTCTCCTCCTGCTCTGGCCTGCGGGGGTTCCTGGTCCATGGACGAAGCCAGGGTGAAGACTACCGGCTTCCATCCATGGCTCTTGGTCCTTGAGTTTGGACTGGGACCAGACTACCAACGAGCTTTCTTGGGTTCCCAAACTTGCAGGTAGCAGATCCTAAGACTTCCCATGGTGCACAGGCTGAGTAGCCACTCCCCTCTAATCTGTGTGCTCTGTAGGCTTCTCCTCCAGGGACCAAATTCACGGTGGAAATGTGTAAACTGCCCTGACTCCTGCGCCGAGCACGTGCACGGCCCTTACATCTGTTTCCTTCCACCCCTGTGCCCAGAACCTCTCCTGACAGAACCTCCTGTCAGGGGCAGGTGACAGCCTCATTCCTTCTTTTCCCAATGATGGTTATGTTTATGGAAAGCAAGGCATGGAGAAGTGCTGTTGGGGTTCTCGGTGTGTCCCAAGACACTGCTCAGTGCTGCTCAGGAAGGGCCTCAGGAGGCACCCAGCTACTGCAGAGGGCTCAGGGCATCCCTTTGGGCTGCAGTTTTGGAACCTGTAGTCTTGAAGGCTCTAGTCAGCACCTTCCTGGAGAGACACTGGATCACATGACAGATGGTGACTTTGGATCCTTACCAGTCACTGCTTTCCTTCTGCCTACAGACACCTTCTCAGCCAATTCAAAGTGTCTCTAGCTCCCAAGCAGAGAGGCTGCAACTCAACACCTCAAGGTGAGGCAATGGCTGACCACTCTGCTGAGATGGCATGCCCGCCTGTTGCAGACACTTGTCTGGTGAGGCTGGGGTGATGTCCTGTGGTCAGGAGCCAGGGGTCAGTGTTCCCCATGGGCAGACTCAGCTGTACTGCTGATGACCTAGAACTCTGCATGGCATGAGGCCTCCTCAGCTGTCTGGCAGCTGTGGTAATACATCCGGGGAACTCTGAATGACATAGACCCACCCTAGAACTCATGGCCTTGGGGTGGGGGGCAGCACCTTAAGGAAGGAAGGGTTTGTCTCACAGTTTGAGGGCACACAGTCCATCATGGAGGTAAAGTAAGGCAGTGGGAACTTGAGGTGGCTGGGCACATTAGACCTGCAGTCAGGAAGCCGAGAGAGATGAATGCAGGCGCTCACTCTCTTTTCTCCCTCTTCCTAATTTATTCAGTCTGGGGATGGTATGACCCACGTTCAGAGTGGTGGTTTCCCTCCTCAGTAACCCTCTCCGAAACACCCTCACAGACATGCCAAGGTGCTGACGCAGGTGAACCGTCACTGGGTGACATCCTGTTTCTAACAAAGCACTGTGGGGGAGCCTGTGACACTTTGCCCAGGTGGACAGATGGGGGCTGTGCTCGGGGGGTCAGGCCCACGTGGCCCATGCAGTTCAGGACCCCTTCCCCGCACAGCCTATTTGTTGGGTAAGACTGGGATTCATCAGGCAGCACATGGTCTGAGTGCTCCAACGGGATCTTATCTCTCTTGTTTTCCTTCTAGCGTCACCGCAGCCATCCCCTCTGAGGGACATGAATCTCGTCACAGCCCATCTGTGTTTACCCCTGGCTGGTAGGGTCTTCAAGGAACTCTCAGTGTGCTCTGCAGATGACCGGCTTGGAGCACGGCCGGGTGAGGCTCAGGACGGCAGAGGAAGATGAACGTGTGTTGGTGGAATTCGGCCCCAGAGAGGCTCTAGCAGATGTTCCAGGCAGATGCAACATGACCCCGAAAGGAAGAGGGGGGATTTCTGGATGTCCTTGCTGGGCTTGCAGTTACCACAGAGGACACAGGCCTGCAGGCAGGCTTCCCACAGGGGAGACAGAAGCTTGAGAGGACCTTCCAGAGGACATGTATGTGGTCACAGGGAACTTCCACAGAAGACATGCATGTGGTTACAGGGACCTTCACAGAGGGCAGGTATGTGCTCCCAAGGCATCTGGGTAACCCCAAGTAGCCTTAGCAGATGAATCAACCTCAAAGCTGCCTCCCAAGACCCTCTCTTGCCTTCTCTCCACAGAGTCTCAGGTCCAACCCCACCTCCTTTTTGTTCCTTGGTGGGGACTGATACCATGGTGGGCCTCGGAGATGTCCTGACCTAGCTCAGCAGCGGAGGCTGACCACACCGCCCCTTCCGGGGTCATCCCCTCGGAGCCCTTCAGCTCTTCCCACGTGGATCCTGCGGCCTTGCAGGGATCCTAGGAGCAGCTGTGTAAACCGAGTGTGGGAGGAAGTGAGTGAACTCAGACTCTGCCTGGCCCACAGGAAGGAACACAGGAACCAACGGGTCAGGACACAGCGCAGCTCCACACCAGGCTCCTCTCAGACGCCCCAGAGTGGCGGGTGCTGGGGGCTGGCACTGCACTCTCGACACCTTCCACAGGGGCTCTTGGGATGGGAAAGGCCACACCTGCTGACCCTGATCCTATACTCAGCTCTGCCTGGGGGACGTCAGACCAGTCCTGGGGAAAAGCCATAGCCCTGGATATCTCCATTTCTTCTGGACGTGGTGTGACCAGTTCATGTTCCCCACCGTGAGAGTCAGGTGGAAGCTGCTGGCCAGGGATCCCCTCACGACAGAGCAAATGCTGGGAATTCATGACTGCCTCTGCAAGGACCACAAGGAGTTAACAGAGGCTCAAGGCTGCTGGCAGCTCTTGGAGGGTGTGGTGTAGGCTTCTTCATTTTCTAGGGTGTCCCACGTGGGGGTTGCTGGGAGAAGCTTGCTGTACAGCTCCTTGTACACAGGAAGAGGAGACTCCTGAACCCCAGGAGACCCCAGAACCCAAGGCGTCTGCTCTGCCCAGATGAGGACTCTTGCTACCTGTCTCTGGTACCTGTGTGGCCGAGGCACTGCAGGCAGCCATCCCTAGCATCATGGAAGCCCCGGCTTCCCTGTACTTAGTGTGGAATGCATGTGCCTGCCTTGACCCTTATTCTCCCTGAGGCTCTGGGTATTATTCTGGAAGGCTCAGTCTAGGCACCAACTTCCTCACTAGGCCATCCTTATCACCCTATCCAACCTTACACATGGGACAGGACACGAGGCAGAGGCACTCCCAAGGCTACGGCTCTTCTTCAATGTCTGGTCCATCCAGCTGGATGGTCTTGCTCCTCAGGCAGGGTGAAGTCTGGGAGCCAGTAGGGCACATCTTTTTGTCATCTCAAGACTGGAATTGCCTGTGGCCTCCAGCAGATGTGTGGGAAATAGGCACTCCAGGCAAATATAAGCTCTGAGGAGATATGAGTAGTTATACTGTAGGGAGGAGTCTCGAACACAAGACTGAGAGAAGCTCGGGGAAGCCTGAAGACCAGGGGTCAAGGGAGAGGAGGATGAAGCAGTGCTCCCACGACTCTCAGGGTGGGAAGAGGTCGGCACAACAATGACATTCTTCATTGTCCAAACCCAAAGAACACTCTGCAGCCATTGGTGAGTCATGCGTCATGACGGCACCTCCACCTTGTACCCAACAGTGGGAAGTGCTCATAGTGGGGATGTGGGGCACAAAGGAATTTTCTCCAATCTCTGCATAGCTTCTAGAGAATCCTGATTAAAAGACAAAACAAAAAGGAGCCAGTATATTAGAGCACTAGAGCTCGTGAGCAGGTAATGGCCAGAGAGGATTTGGTAGCCAAAGGTCACTGCGGCAGAGGTGCCAGCGAGACTCAAACACCTGCTCCCCGTCAGTCCTGATTTAAACAGAGCTCTGCACAGAGAGAAGGGACACAAGAGAGACAGGCTCAGGGACCCAAACTTTGCACTGAGGAGAACATGACGTCCCCTCTCCCCTCTGCACTAATAAATCTGAAAACAGCTGAAGCTGACATATTTATTCCCAGGAAGATGCTGACTGTCAACGCTGCCTTGAAAAGGGTGTTCCTCAGCCACAGTCCGCACCACGGCAAAGCTCTCAAAGCTTTGCGCAGAAGCACAGCCAGCATTGCCCAGGCTCCTGAGAACAGGCTGCCTGGGTCTACATGGATCCTTCAGAGAGAGGGGATCTCTTCAGAGAGCCCAGACAGGGAATCCACACTAGGCCCACATTATGCTGGAAAACTACAGACAGGTCTCTCTCACTGACAACCATGCAAAATCTAAAACAAAACACTGGCAAATTAGCCCCAGCAATATATTAAAATATCTACAGCATGACCAAACTGAGTTTATTCTAGAATATGAAACTAGCTCAACCGGAGCAGCGGTAATGTAATTCACCTCATTAACATATCGAAGGGGAAAACCCCGCGACCCTCTCCTGACTGATGGTCAACATTCATTCATGACTGAAAACAGAAAACCAAAACCACAAGGTGATCCTGGCCTGGTGGTGCAGGCTGATCATCCCAGCTGCTGGGAAGGCTGAGGAAGGAGGAGCACGGCTTAAGGGCAGCACAGACAACTTCCTGAGACCCTGACTCAAAAACCAAAAGGAGGGGGAGGCATAGAGGCACATGCCTGTGACATCAGCCCTCAGGAAGTAGAGGCTGATGGACCACAAGTTCCAGGACAGTCAGGGCCACATGGCAAGAGCCTGTCTTAAGCAACTTACCCAATTCCTAGTAGACTGATGTCTATGTAGAGCAAGACACCTAACATTCTAGGGTTGGATTCAAGAACACAGGGCGTGTCTGTGTGGAGCAGAGGGGTGCCTGAGTAAGGTTTGTGTCGCTCCCTGCAGGCAGCTCCCTGAGGGCAACCAGACACCACCGTGGGCTCATGGAAGCTGGGAAGGGGACCCTGTAATCCAGCCTGGATCAGTGAGGCCCCTGCAGGGGGTGAGATGGAGCTGATGAAGCCGCTCCCCTGGGTGCTAACTCAGAAATGATGAGGCAGGCTGTTGTCTTCTGTAGACACATGGGGACCCCAAGTGGTGGCACCCTGGCACAGCCTACCTGGAAAAGGATCTGCAGCACCCCGTGAAGAATGCACATCCGGCGCCCGAGGAACAGGAAGAAAGGCACGAGGAGTTCCAGGAAGTGGTTGCTGAGTGTCTCAAAGTGATGGAACCACCAGGGTGACCTGTGCAGGTAGTAGGCCATCGGGTTGGGCACTGGCTGCGTCTGTGGGGACAAAAAGAGGCTTCTGAGTTACCCACCTTGGCTGACGAGGGTGGCACTGTCCTGGCTATGAAGAAGCCATCTGTTCTCTAGCCCTGTGCATTTGCAACTGGCCTAGCCCATCGGGGCTGGAGGACTTCTGTGGGCAGGCTATTTCTGAAGCAAAAGCAAGTTTTTTTTTGTTCTGTTTTAAACCCTCATTATCTATAGGCAAAAGCATACACTATAGTTGAAGGAGAAATCTTTAAAGACTTGTGAACAGATGAAGAATCTAAAGATGTAGGAACCAGCCTGCTGTCCCTAAGCACCAGTGGAATTGTGGGTGGCGGCTGCCTGGGGCTCATGGGTTTGAGCATAGGCAACTGGAGTCAGGGATAAGGGTCACAGGAGCGGTGGCCCTGGGCAAACAGACAGGAGCAGGAGGTACAGGGAGGCAGAGAAGGGGCTGCCATGATGCTCAAAGGACAGAGCTTGGTACTTCGCTGCTTCTTAGGCACGGTCCCCTCAGGATTTCACCTTGGCCATGGGGCACTTAAGGAGCCCGCTTGTCAACTCACCCCATCTTCAAAGTTGTGGCGCCCCTGCCAAAAGGACACCTCCCTGAAGCCCCAGGCCCCTACATGTGCCCTGCTCCATCTCACGCGGGGCCCCTGCTACTTGAACCGCCCATGTGATCACAAGAAAAATAAACAGCTTAGTAGGACAGGACAGAGGCCAAGCTTTTCATTTAACGATGCTTCAGGCCACCCTCAGCCTAGCTCTGTGGGGCATCACCTCCCTCTTCTAACTGTTTGCCAACGGAATAAGCAACTGGTCCAAGCAAAGTGACCCCGCAGCCCTGTGCCAGGAGACAGAGGACATTGTGAGATCTCTGTCCGCCGGATCCACCTCTCTTCAGCTGTGAACCCTCTACTTTCTCCCAGATCCTTCACTCCAACAGGACCAGAAACCAGAGCACTCTTGGCTTGCTGCTGCCCCTCCCCCTCCCATCCTCCTGGGCTGCTGCGGCCCTCGTCATTGTTCCCTGTTGGGCAGATTCTGGGAATCAGTGTTGACCTCCACATCCCTTGGACTTGGAGACTCTGTGTCCCGACTGGAGACACCATTTGCAGAGGAACAGTCTTAGGATAGAGTACTGGACCATCATGGCCTCCGACCCTTGAAACTTCCAGAGGTTCCGGCAAGGGTAGGAAAGTGGACGACTAGGGGAGGGTGACCGTGGCCACGTGCACACTGGCAAGCAAGTACAGGGCTGGCGAAGACATCACCTCAGGTCGGTAGGAAACAGTGCCTGCAAAGTCACTGCGCTTCAGATCCACACAGTGTCCGTCAGCTTGCAGGACAGTGTACCACAAAGAGTGAGACACCGAGACACAGGCATTGATCCCAGCTCAGCCAGGGGTCTACGCAAACTCAGCGAGGCAGATGCTGGGAACTAGAAATTTGGTTCTACCCCAGTCCTCATGGGCTTTCATAGACCAGATAATTAGTAATCAGAAGGCCGTGTTAGTGAGAGGTGCTGACGAGGGGGGTCCTCCGAAAGTTGCACCTCTGCTTTCCTGGATCTGTGGGCCTGACTGTCCAGCAGGGTCTGTTCTGTGACCTGAGGCCTCAAGGCACATCATGGTGTCACAAGGGAGGGATGCAGCCTGTCTGCATACCATGCCAGGGACAAGGCTCATTTCTGTTTGCATAAAAGCTGGGGAGTGGGTAAGTGTGACTGTGGTAGGGGTGGCAACGTTGCACCCCGTAAAGCACAAGAGAGCACTGAGAGCCACTGACACCGCAGCCCTGCTGGGGGCCCAGTTTGACGACTCATCAGACAGCAGTGACCAAGCGTCTCCATGGGCACAGTGTATCCAGACCTTGGGCCATGGTTTACAAACATGCTCTACAAAGAGACTATCTTAAGTAAGAAAAACACGAGGAAACACAGGGGGTGAAGATGCCTAGCTGGGGATCTCGAAGGTGGCACATCTTGGGGAGACACAGGTCTGTGCTGTTGTCGCACTGGTCCCTGTTGAAATAAAAGTCTGCCTCCTCCTTTCAGAGAGAGATGATCCATGCTTGGGGTCATCATGAAGGGAACGCCTTATTGCCACCTGGAGGACAAATTTCTTACAACTCTCAAGTGCCAGCCACATGATGAGCTGCTCACTGAAGACGCTGCCCTCCACGGCCCTCACCACTGGCCAGTCCCTGACTGTCTGTGTCCTGGCCCCCCTGAGCTCACTGGAAGGCAGGGCAGGTGCCGCGGCAGGTCCAAAGCTCAGCCTCCAGATTGTTATGGGGTAAATAGCCTTTCTGTACCTGACTACTGCTCGTCACTGGGGAATGAGGAGGTGACAGTGCCAAGCTACTCCCTGGAATGACTCACGCTGATGGTGTGGCCTCAGCGCAAACAAGGTCACCATGTTCCAGGAGCAGAGCAAACCAGTGGCCTGTGGATCACAGTGACTGGTTCTTGCAGGTAGAGACCCAACATGGCAGGCACCTCTGGGCAGGGGTGGAAGGTCTGGGGTGGGGACGCTTATGGTGCTGAGCACTGGCTGCTGGCTGTTTCCCACATCCCAGGGTGTCTGGGGGCAAAGATAAGGGAATGCTAGCCATAAAGGTGCTCATGTAAAGATGACCACAGCACTGAGAACCAGACGAGGTCACGTGGTTCCTCTGGGGTACAGATGGCCACAGATGGCATCTGCCAGCAGCTCTCCATGTGCACCCAATGGATCAACTGAGAAGAGAGCCCATGTCCTCTCTTCTCAAGCCCCAGCTGGCCACCAAAAGGCACAGGCAAGAGATGTTTCATGGCCTTATGCAGCTAGGTTAGCAGGGACACCCCACTGTGAGACAAGCTCCCTCTGTGTGAGGAAGAGCAAACTTTGTGAAGGCCATCTTGCTGTGGGGATGGTTACCCTACTCTCAGGAACGTCATTTCCATGTGACAAGGGTCTCCCTGCTGTAAGGAAGGCCACCTCCATATAAGAAAGTCCACTCTGCTGTGTATCTATCGGTCATGCTACTGGGTGTGCAGCCACAAGGGGCTGCACTGATGTTCTGAGGGTACTGGGGACCCTGGCACACTGCGCTGGCCTTCACCTGAAGTGTGGGTGGCCCTGCCTTACACAGGGTAAGGCAGAACCTCCAAGAACCTGGAACATCACAGCACAGGACCCTTGAAGGGAAAAAGAAAGATCCCTTCCAGTTCAAAAGCTGTTGTGTCTGCAGCAGGTTTGTGATCCCACTCTTTGTTTTCCATGCAACAATCAGACGCGTATTTTAACAGCCATTACAGGTCTAAGAGCAGCATTACTGGCTTATGATCCCATGCTCTGTTTTCACATAACTCGAGAGACAAACACATTTAAAGTATTGTTAGCTCGAGCGTTGGATTCAAATGTACAAAGACTAATTCCGAGGTGTCAACAAGTGAGGGGAGCGGGACTGGGCACATGGGAGCAGGATGTTCACGTGTACGCTACTGCGTGAGGCGAAACTGGTATAAACCAGTTCAGGATGTTCTGTATAACTCCCATGGAAACGGCAGAGCGGAAGAGAAAACGCACAAAAGGGAACAGGGAAAGAATCTACATTTGTATCATTAAAAAGGCACGTGACAGGTTTACCAGCAGAAGAGTCTGAAGAGAAGGGCGTGTATGGAAGACGGCCGTGGAAGCTGAGATGAAACTGCACAGAGAAGATTAAAGAGACAACAAGCACCAGTGGCCTGGGGACACTCTAGGCAGGACAGCACAGCACACAGGTAATCAGATCCCCATAGGAGGAAATGGAGCCCCAACCCCCACAAATACGAAAACCTCAGCAGGCTGCAAGCAAAAGCAACAGGAAGAAAATGACACCACCCTAATCAAACTGTTCAAGATTCGTGATAAAGAGAAGAATCTTGAAGCAAACAGAATGAAGTTGTTACAGAGATACAGACACGGATTCCTCCTGGGGAATGACGCAAGTGAGGAGACACAGACACCCTTAGGGCACTAGCCTGTCAGCCCAGAGTTCTGAACTGCAGGGGAAATAAAGACATTATCAGGCAGCAGCTTGCCGAGAGATTCCATCTCCTATGAGTCACACTATGAGAGGGTGAAGGAAGCTGGAGAAGAAGAAGTTGAGCATGGGAGTCTGCAAGCCTATGAATAAGCAAGCTCAGGGCTACTTTCTACTTTAATTATCTTTTAAAACTATTTTATTAAGCCGGGTGGTGGTGGCACACAACTTTAATCCTAGCACTTGAGAGGTAGAGGCAGGCAGATCTCTGTGAGTTTGAGGCCAGCCTGGTCAGCAGAGTGAGTTCCTGGACAGCCAGAGCTACACAGAGAAACCCCTATCTTGAAAAACCCAAAAAAAAAAAATCAAAAACAAAAACAAACAAAACCATAACTATTTTATTTTTAGTGTGTGTGTGCACGCACACGTGCACATGCACCACAGTACACATATGGAGGTTCATCAGGCTTGCTGGGCAAGGGTTTTTACCTGCTGAGCCATCTCACTGGCTCATAATTAAATATCTTGATGGGAACATCAAACAACACACAGTTACAATGTATAAAAGCCAACAGAATGACAACAGCAGCAGGCATTGGGGTGCTGGGGTCAGAATACTGTAAAGTTCCTTCAGATTCAAATTAGTTTCACTAGAATGTGAACTGAGGTGGTCACTCATCCGTTATGTCTCATGCATGCATGCATGTGAGTGTGTGTGTGTACACACGCCTGTGTGCAGAGCATATGTGCGTGAGGGTAACACAAAGTTAGGGCTAGTAAAAATGGAAGGAAATAAGAGCCACGAAAATATTCAATGAATCCACAAAAAAGTCAGAAAAATATGAAAAAAGGGGATAAAGAATAGATGGTAGGAAGAGAAAAACTGTCTGTTCCGGGCTGGGTGGTGGTGGTGCACGCCTTTAATCCCAGCACTCGGGAGGCAGAGGCAGGTGGATCTTCGTGAGTTTGAGGTCAACTTGGTTTACAAAGTGAGCTCCAGGACAGACAAAGCTACAGAGAAACCCTGTCTCGAAAAATAAAACAAAACAAAACAAAAACAGGCAAAAAGAAATGTGTCCGTCCCAAAGAGTTCAGCTGGAACAAGAGGCCTAAACACTCGGTTCAAAGGCAGAATCCATCAGACTGGGTAAATAATCAGACCTGGCTACAAGCTGCCCATGAGAAGTGACTCCAAACGTGAGGACATATGGAGGCTCAGAGCTACAACAGAGGCACTTGTCACAAGCAAGCTGGGGCATGGTGTGGGACAACACAGAAAAAGCAAGGGAAAGATTAGGTCAGAGGAGACTGTTTGCAGCCCCACGAGTATGCCAGCACAAACATGTATGCACCTAACATCACAGCTCCAAACACACAAAGCAAAGGAGAGATCTACACATGCTGGCAGATGTCCAGCTGTAACTTGAGCCCCCCCCCCCCGTGTGTGTGTGCATGCACACATATTTGATACTAGCAGACAGAGAACTAGGAAGTGTGTATAGAGTTGGGAAACACTACCAACCAATGTCATCTTGACGACCGCTGTCCTACACACAGCAGACTCTAATGCTCAAGTGGAATGCCCAGAAAGACGAAGCAAGTACTGGGTCACAAAACAGATTTTTTCAAAAACAAGTTTTAAAAGACTCAAGGCATGTAAAGTGTTTTCTCCAACAGTAAAGGAATTAAATGAGAAGCCATTAAGAGAAAGATATCTGGAAAATTCTCCCATGTTTTGAAGTGCAACTACACACTTCTAGCTTGGCTTTGCATTCCAGTGTGCACCATGTCACATAATTCTCCTAGCCATCTGGGATAGTGAGCCACCAAACTTAGTGCAGGATCAGAGACAGAGGGGCAGTCTGGGTGTTTCTGTCCTCACCTCAGCCATGACAGCAGTGGCCTCAAGACCTTTTATCTTTGGTGGCTTGTCTCTTTTGAAAAGGGAGGAAATCACCATAGAAGGTGATCCGGAGATACAAGGCTACCACTCCTGGAATCTGGTCTGGTGGTTTGCTCTTCCTAGTGACATGGGGCACAGGCCTGTCTCTGTAGCCTGAAGACACTACTCTGAGGTTGGAGCCCAGGAAGGCTGTGCCTGGGGCCCTGACACATACAGGCCCAGAACACAGAGAAAACAATTTCTTGCTACAAATCAAGAAAACTGCCAGTGGACAAACACATAAGCCATAGCAACCAGGCCACTGGATGCAGCAGCCACAGCTTCCGTAAAGCTAGCATTGACAGCTTCCAGGGGAGTGTTCAAACTTGGCACAAACGATTCTCAGGCATTCAGTGACCCTCGTCCAATTACAGTCCGAGAGAGCTGGTAGCGTGTCTCCCAGCTGCAACCAGAAGCAGGATCTGTTGGCTGGAGCCCCACACTCGGTGAGCCCTGGATGCAGGAGGAGGAAAGGTTGTGTTGGACTCTGGTGTTGAGTTAGTGGGAGCAATTCCAGCCACAGGCCCCACACATGCGTGTCTGTATGAGACCTGAGGGGTGGATGAGAGATACTGGTCTGTACTGGGTCATGAGACCTTGTTTGTCTAGGTCAGCCATGTATTTAAGAGCTAATGAGTTCTTGCCAGGCATGGTGGTATACACCTTTAATCTCAGCACTTGGGAGGTAGAGGCAGGCAGATCTCTGAGTTCAAGGCCAGCCTGGTCTACATATGGACAGCCAGTCCTACACAGTGAGACCCTGTCTCAAAGCAAGAACAAGTTCTTGCAGTGCTGGGACACAAACAACCTCAGTACTCAGGAAGGAGCCTGGCACATGACCCGGGAGGTGCAGGAGCCAAGCTTGGCCTATAGGACTATTCCTGGAGGACAATAAAGCAGCCTGGAGCCCTGCGGCTACTCACAGAAGCCTGGGAGGCAGCCAGGCCAGTGGGTGCTGGCTTGTAATCACCAGCCCCAGTACAGGGCCTTCCTGAGCCTTGGGTGAGGACAGAGAGAAGTGGGAGTGGCAGCTGGCGAGGCTGAGTGGCAGATGTCTCTGCCATGCTCGGTGCCCGAGGCTATGCCAAGATGGTCTGACAGGGACGGATGCCATTCATCCTCCGTTCCCCTCACATATGATAGCTCCAGGAACAATCCCAGGGCCTTGCTCCTGCAAGAGCTGCAGACATGAGCTGGACCAAGGATGCACCAAGGTAGCATGGATCAAATGCAAAGGGATGTTCCATGTTACAGAGGATGGCTCTCTGTGTGTTTGCGGCATGTAGCCCAGCCTATGAGGTAAGTGGTGCCCATCCAGTCAGGGATGCTACCACTTGTAGTTGGGCAAGGGAAAGTGTCTAGTGTTGACCAGCAAGAGAAAACAGACGCTGAATTGGTACCGAGAAGGTGTGTTAAGTAGAAAAACTGAGAGTCCGGAGTCCTGACCTCCCAGTGGAGCAGGAACCTCTCTCTCTCCAGCGGATACACTTTACAGACAGCCACAATCCGTAAGCCCATGGGGGCCTAGGCCTGAGGCCAGGAGGCTGAGCTCTTTGGATGGGAACCCAGTGGGTGTTCCTGTGGGTCTTGGGACAGGAGCATACAGTGTCACCAAGCCTGAGCTTGTGGAGGGCTGCTATTGGTGTCTTGAGGTGAGAGAATGAGATGGAGAGATGGCATGAAATTCCCCCAAATCTCCAGCAACAGAATTAAACTTATCCCTTAAACATGTGTATTACCTGTCTTCAGATGACAGCCCCACCCCAACGCTGTTCATGGCTGAGGCAGTCAGTGGTTCTTAAGGGCTGATGTCACCATTCAGAATGCTTCCTATGTATGTATGCATGTATGTATGTATGTATGTATGTGCAAATGCCACAGTACACATGGAGTTCCGAGGACAAGCTGAGGGATTTTGGATTCTGGGGATTGAACTCAAGTTGTCAGACTTACTGGCAAGCACCTTTATCCACTGGGCTGGAACTTCTTTTTTTTTTTTTTTTTTGGTTTTTCGAGACAGGGTTTCCCTGTAGTTTCTAGAGCCTGTCCTGGAGCTAGCTCTTGTAGACCAGGCTGGCCTCGAACTCAGAGATCCGCCTGCCTCTGCCTCCCGAGTGCTGGGATTAAAGGCGTGCGCCACCACCGCCCGGCTCTGGGCTGGAACTTCTATAACTCAGGCTTCGGAAATGATCCGTGGTGTAAGCACCTCATGCTGTTGCTTCCTGAGCTCTTGGAAGCAGCAGTCTGCTTAAAAGAATCAAAGATACGACTTGGGCCTTCATGTGCCCACAGGGCTTTGCAAGGTACAGGCCATTCTATGGGGCCAGGGTCTCAAGAATCATATTGGCAGCTGACTTCCCAAAGTCTTTGTGAGCACCAATCTTGCACTGAATGACCAAGAGAGATGATAAGAAGACAGTGGGCCCTGCAGGGAGGTAGTGGCGAGTGTGGAGACACACACACCCCTCCAACCACTGCTCAGGTTAAGAGGAAACAGATCACACCACAGGGGAAGAAACAGCCTCAGCCCAGCCCAGCCGACTATGTGTTCCTAGATCACATGGGCCAGCTTTATCTGACTGGAGCCCTCCCGTTCCTCAGTTACAACTGCCCAGTAGGCTTCCTGGGCTGTGGGGGCAGGTATAAAAACAGCAAAGTATTCTGTGTGAAAGCTCTCTCCTTTCCATGATGCATCCCTCCCAACTCTGCTGAGGGATTGGCAGATTGGCATCTTCAGGCTGGGATGCCCCACCTCTCAACACAGGGAAGCATCTGAGACACATGCCCACACCTAAGTACTTGGCACCCGAAGGATTTGTGCCATCCTCGCTGCAACCTGGGCCATCGTTCCCATCTTTAGAGACAGGAAACCTACACAGGAAATGAAGCCTCCTACTCTCAAGAGAGAGAGGAGAAACTATAGCAATGTTAAGCAAAGCTGCCTGTGGGCACAGACTCCATCCCTAGTTAGAGAAATGGAGGAGCAGGGAGAAAGCTGCAGGGCCCAGGCCCTCGGGTTCATGCAACAGGCTGTCCATCACCTGCATCAGGTACATGCATGTTACAGAACACAGAAGTAGACACGCAGGGATGTGCACCGATACACCATGGACTTTGCCCAGCCTGCCAGTTCCCAGGCATAATCATGGCACCCATGTTGTGCTGATCATGGTGGAGGTGACATCAGCTGCTCCTACCATGGGCTTGACACTCTAACTTAAAACCAAGTAACACGGCACAAAGGCTTCCTTTGTGCATGCCGAGGCTGCGGGGCTTCACCAATAATAGGAGCTGAAAGTGATTTATTTCCCTGGATTAAAGGTCAGCTCAGCAAAGCCACAGTGCAAACTTCTATTACCTCATTCATGTTGCCCTGAGCAAGGCAGGGGAAGGAAGGGGAGAGAGAGAAAATGAGGAGGGGTGGGCAGAGAGACAGGCAGTGAGAGGGAGAGACAGATCAAGGGAAGAGGGAGAATGAGAAGGGGGAAGAGGAGAGAAAAAGGGAGAGAGGCAAGTACAGTCTGCTGTGGGTGACTGTGGTCAGGCCAGGACATCTTCCAACAGCTCGGGGGACCAAAAGGCACCCGTCCTTGCTAAGCTTTAGCTGGGAGGCTGCAGGGGGAAGCTTTTCTACAAGTGACGTGCTCAACACTGGGTGTGAATGTGAGAAATTGAAGCGTTCTGCTGTAGAAACGTTTGGTCAGAGGCGAATGCACAATGTGGCTGGTTCCCCGTTGCTCTAACGGACACAGTGTGTTTCAGACACCTGAGTGTGGGACATAGTCGCTTTGGGTGATCTGTATTTATAGCTCCACCAGCAAGTGCTGGAGGCCATGGCATCTCACGGCATCTTCTGCATGTAGTGGTCTCTGACTGTCATGTTGTGCGCAGGGCCCTGAGCATCTCTGGCAGGGTTTCCAGATGCTGCTCCAGCAGAGGACATGCTCAGAGAGGCTGTTTGTCAGCATGGAGCTGAGCTCCAGGGTCTACACAACAGTGACGAGTACTCACAGCAGTCACCTTGTGTGAGCCGCAGGCTACAGAACATAGGATCCGTGAAGCCACACGGCATGTCCTCTACTGCCCAGGGATGGGGTGTCCAATATCAAGCAGAAGACCATGTGGAAAATTTCATGGGTGGTGTGGCTGCTGGTGGACTGGGCTTAGAGCTAGGACATCATGATATGGAAAGAATGTTAAGATCACTTAGCGTCCTTTTAACCCTCTAGTGGTGTGTGAGTGACAGATGCTCCAGAGAAACCATCTCCTGGCAGTTTCCTAGGCTGGTCATGAATGACAGGATCCTCCCTAATGCTACAAAGCTGAACTACAGTACATGGTCAGCTGTGACACCTATGGACCACCGGCACTCTTCAATGTGCTGTGTTGTGTAGAAGGCTGGTTCTAATTCTATGCTTCCAATAGGACACAGCCTTTTTTTTTTTTTTAAAGATTTTTATTTATTATATATATCTGTATAGTGTTTTGTCCGCATATATGCCTACTTGCCAGAGAGGGCACCAGATCTCATTACAGATGGTTGTGAGCCACCATGTGGTTGCTGGGAATTGAACTCAGGACCTCAGGAAGAGCAGTCAGTGCTCTTAACCTCTGAGCCATCTCTCCAGCCCCCGTCAAGGAGTTTCTGTACTTGGTCTTTGTCCAGACTCTGGGCCCACAGCTCCTGAAACCCCAACAATGGGTGGCAGTGGAGGTAGGACATCTGATGCTGTCCACAATAAATCCGTGATGATGCCACCCTGGTGAGCTTGGTCAGAGATTCCTGTCACGTGTTTTCTGCTCACCAGACCCAGGGTCACTGTAGACCCTAGGGTCAGTGCTGGAGTTGGCCATGGTCACCAGTTCCAGCAGTGAGTTCTTGAGCCATGCCCATACCGTGAAGAGGCCCGGATGCTCAAGTCAGGATGTTCAAGTTTCAAGACTAACAACTCAGCAGGAACCAGAGAGACCACATATCTTCTCTTTGGCCTTTCCCAAATGTACACTTCACAATAAACAGAATCCCAACAAAGTGTCCTCAATTCTGTGAGCTGATCTACATGCCATTTGATTGAACATACTGTGGGAACCCCAGCTTATAGTCAAATTGGACAGAGGGTATGGATCCCCTGGGGCTTGCTGCTTGTAATGACAGCTGTCTTATGAAGGGCTGTGTCTCTGGATGTGGTTAAGTTGGGACTACAGTAGTTCAGAGCTCAAGCGCTACCGTTTAACCCGTCCATAAGTGTCGATTCCACAAGGCCTGGCTTGGCACTGGCATGGACCTGCCCATAGGCACAGATGCACCCTCTCTGCCTGTCCATGTCCCTGCAAGGCTGAGATGGAAGATCTGCCCTTGATATGTTTTTGCCTGACTCCAACTAGGCCTTCCTTCCCCAGCCTACATGACTAACTGTGAACTATAGTACCAAAACACACGTGCAGACGCCCACACGGACAGTCAGCACAAACGATGTAAGGTCTAACCATACATTTTGCCTCTGGTTCAGCTCTTGAGGGGGCCCAGATTTATTATGAGATGCATGGTGCAGGATGTATGGATGAAAACACAGGCTCCCAGTGTGGGGTTCTGCAGAACAGACCTCACGTGGCTTTGTGTCAAGGAGACACTGATGCACCGGTTCCCCGTGAACTCTGCATTCAGACGGTTCCTGGGCTTGCCAATGCTAGCCTGCAGGTGACCTGTGTTCACAGTGCTGACACCCACCATGCTGTGTAGGCTTGGGACCATCTTAGTGAGATGCTGCTCCCTGGGGGACAAGGACAGCCCCGCTTCACTGATAGGCTCTGAGCCCTATCCTCTGTGCCATGGCCTGTATGTATAAATAGCTCATTGCATACAGTCAGCCACTCATTCTAATGGACGCTCTCCTGACAGTGCAAGGCCGAACATGCCTTCTTTCTGGCACTTACAGAAGTTGGAAACCCCACCATAGGAAAGAGAAGATTGCGGGGTCCCTAGTCAAGCAGAGACAGGATTTCTGGGATAGATGGGGAATGATGGCATGGGGGCTCCCAAGACCTTAAAAAGTGATGTCTAGACATCCTGGTTAACCGCAAGCCGACAGTGCATCCCTCCTGCTGATGGACAGCAATGAGCACACAGAGGAGCAGCTGCATGCATTAGTGTCTTCAGCCATTAGAGGACTAAAGTGTCTAGACTCAGTACTAAAATATGACAAAGGTAGAGACTGGTACCTATAGCTCTCAGTGGGGAAAAGGCAGTAACTAACTGTGAGTCTCCAGCAGTGGGCAGTGTGGGCTGGGGCAGGGAGAAGAAAGGAATGAAACACATGCAGGATTTCCAGTTCTCCTGGCTAGGGTGACGGGCAGATGGACATCACCAGAGTGCCATGTGCCCTTGGATTAATTTGCAGTTTGAAACTGTTCCTGACCTCATCTCCAACACAAGCACATGGCCATCTGTAAGGGCAGAGACCTGGCCAAGGGTCCATGTTGCCCCGATGCCTGGGATAGCTGTCTTTGGGAGTCCAAGCATAGCAGAAGGTGTGGAACAGCCTCACCCTGCACCTGGAGGAGAGATGCAGCCAGAGTTGCAGCTCCCAGGATGGGGCTTAGCCTGGCCTAGATGCAGGCCTGGGCAGAAAAAGGGAACCAGATAACCAGAGGAACCAGCCCAGCAGTAGGAGACACTCTATAGGCCACCTGGTGACCCAACCCTGCCCCAGAGACAGCAAGGATGCCCACTTCTGAGAGCAGTGCACAGCTTCTGCCACAGCCAGATCTGTGCTCACCTCGTAGTGGAAGTCCATGCAGGTCAGGTCCAGCCAGCACTTGTCCCCACGGATCTTGATTAGGCCCTGCAGAGAGGCAAGACAGAGGACAGCATCACTCATGGGCTAGAGGTTGAGATACAAAGACCCCAAACAAGATTTACTTCTGGGGATGAGAAGTGACCCACCCCCAAAGGCAAGGTCGCTGTGCTTTAAAGAACAAGGGAGGGGTCTATTTCTGTGGGAAGTATTCCAAGAGGTAAAGTCCCAACAGCTTTATGATGAGCAGGCTCCTTCTGAAGACTAAAGCCAGCACGCTCTCAGCAGGAATGGCATCCTCTGTACAGTCAGTGCCCGTGTCGTTTTGGGATGGTATGTTGGGGATGGAGCCCAGGGCCTCGCCTATTTTAAGCAATCACTAAACTGTACCCATGGACTATTCTGTAATTTCTTTAAAACCATTCTTTAGGGAGTTAGGAAGATAACTCACTTAGCCAAGTGCTTGTTGGACAAACACAGGGATCTGAGTTCAATGCTCAGAATCCATATAAAGAGCTGGCTAATGGTGATGTTGGGGAGGGGGAGACAGATGGTGGCCAGCCAGTCTAGCCTATTCAGTGAGCGTCAAGCCAAGGAGGGATCCTGTCTCAAAGGAGGTAGATGGCATTCCTGAGCATGCCACTTAAGGTCGTCCTATGGGCACCACATGCAGGATGTGTGCAACCTCACACACAAATGTACCAACATGCAGGGGGTGGAGAGAAAGAAAAAAGCCAACGGGCTGAGGAGACGGCTCAGGGAGTAAAGTGCCTACAGCACAGCATTAGGATCTGAAGTTGGATCCTCAACATCCACACCCCGGATCTGGATACACTGGTGTCCATCTGTGATGCCAGCTCTGAGCGGCAGAGACAGGAGGATCCTGGAAGGTGCTGCAACTAGCTAAGCTAATTGGTGAGCTCCAGGCTCAATAAGAGATGGTATCTCAGAAAAATAAGGTGTAGTGCAATAGAAGATACTCCATACCAATTAGCACGTTTAAGTACCCTCTTCTCCCCCAGCATGCACCTCAACACACACCTGTGTACACACCACACGCAGACAACACAACGCTATTACAATAATACAGTTGTCTTTAATGAAAGAACTGAATGAGTCCAAAGGTTCAGATCTGGCACTGCAGATACCAGGACATCATCAAGGGAAGACCTGTCAGCATCCCAAAGGCTTAAGTTTCAGTGGGGAATGGAAATGTGCAGCCACATCCATGAGAGATGTCCATGGAAAGCCCAGGCTCAGGATGGCAGAGTCTCCCCATGAGCGGAACATGCCCAGTGCTGAGGATACTGAGCACCGGAGGGAAAAGTTTCCAGGGGGTCTTCTGTGAGTCACATGAGCCCTTGGGCGGAGCAGCTGAGAGTAGGAGTAGCACCCGGCAGTTGGTCCTCACGGCTCTGCCTCAGCCATCACCATAGTCTGCCTACGTGTACCACCTGGGCCTGTCCACCTCCTCTTAAAGAAAGCCAGGGCCAGGTGCCTTGCTTGTGAATCAGGAGCAACTGTCCATGAAAGAACTAAAATCTTAGCTTGAGATAGAGATTCAACTCCAATTTCTGTCATTTCCACGTTAGCTGAGGCAGAAGGGGAGGAAATGCCTCAGAGAAAATAACCCAGCCTTCTGAGATGGTGGTTCCTGTAACTACAACTGTCCTGGGAAGTTCCTTTGGTTCCATCCATCACTACCCATCCATCTACCCATCATACATTTATATACCATCCATCCAACAACCGTCTGTCCACCATTCATCTAACTCGCCGTCCACTACCCACACACCACCCATTGACTTGTCCATCATCTGATCACCTATCGTCCACCTGCTCATTATCATCTATCCATCCAGCTATCCATTCACTCAGTCACCCACCCGTCAATCACCAGCCCAACATCTACTCACTGGTCCATCTACCACCAATCTACCACCAGCTCGCAGACCTAGACTGAGTGCCAGTGAGGTCTAGGTGGGCACAGAAGAAGCCACATTCTAGTGCAGGAGGGAGAAGAGGCAGGTCCAACAGAGATGCAGAGAGCAAAGGCCAACAAGGGTATTAAAGTTGTTATGACAAAGTGGCAGATAAGTGATGTATAAAAAAAACAAAATTTTATTTCTCAGTCTGGGGATTGAAAATTCAAAGTGAAGGAGCATGATTGGGTCTATCAAGGGTCCACTTCTGAGTTGTAGACAACTAGCCTCCCGTGTTACCCCACAGGGTGGAGAGATGGTGAAGGATTTTCTGGGGACTCTTATCGGGACTCACAACATTCACAACAGTGCTCTCACTGAGATCAGGAGATGTGAGCCCCCTACTCACATCATCTTACTAGGGATCAGGATTTGAGCTTGCAAGTGGATGATGGGGTGAGAGAGACAGCCTTGGGAGAGGGTATTCTGGTTAATTTTACATCAGCTTGACACAAGCTACTATCATTTTGAAAGCGGCAACCTCAATTGAGAAAATCCCTTCACCAGATTGGCCCACAGTGCACTTTCTTGGCTAAAGGTTGATGTTGAAGGCACAAATCACTGTGGGCAGTGCCATTCCTGGGCTGGTGGTCCTGGGCGCGCTAAGAAAGCAGGCTGAGCAAGCCATGCAGAGCCAGTCAGTAAGCAGCACCCCTCTGTAGCTTCTGCATTAGTTTCTACCACCAGGTTCCCACCCAGCTTGAGTTCCTTCTGACGTCCCTCAGTGATGGACTGTTATCTCCAAGTATAAGATGAAATAAACCCTTTCCTCCCCAGGCTGCTTTTGGTCATGGTGTTTTATCCCAGAAACCGAACCCCTAAGAGTGGTATTCCTGGAGAGGCCAGGGGCTGCCACGGAAGGAATGGGAGAATGGCCTGAGGATGCTGGGATGGTGAGGGGGAGGCTCGCTAGGGACTCGTGTGTCTGGAGCAGAGAGGAAAATGAGAGGTCCCACAGAGCCTAGACCAGGGCATGGGTGGAGAGTGTGAGGTTCATTAGAGACAGCAGGTGGCACTTAGTATGCCATAGTAGATCAGCCCATGATCCACGGGGAGGCCACAAGATTGGGCCACCAGGCATCTCAGCAAGGCTGGGACTGCTGTCTACTAGCTGAATGGATTAGTCTGGGCCTCCTAACAGCGGGGCTAACGAAAGCTAGCTTACTGAAATCACACTAACCAGCACCTTCCCACACACGCTGAGAAGACCACCTTCTCCCCTCTCACATGGTGAGGATGTGGGACAGCTAAGAGTCTCAGCAGGGACTGTTGGCACCTAAGTTGCCTGTTCAGTCCTCTGGCTGCTGTGGGGTCAGCAGTGGCCTCTGCAGCTACCCAAGCAAGGTAATCTGAGCAGTGTGGGGTTGTGTGGGAAGAGAGACATGTCTAGTCCTAGACACACTCACAGAGGGAGTCCAGGACACAGGGTGAGCAGCAGATCTGATATAAACACCAAAAGGGGCTGCGGCCACATAGAGATACTGGCCTAAGTCACCCACTCCCACCCCACACCTGCACATAGAGATGCTGGCCTGAGTCCCGCCCCTCCCCCCCGCCCCATACCTGCACATAGAGATGCTGGCCTGAGTCCCCCCCCACCTCCCCCAAGAATAGTGTTTGAATGTAGCCACCGACACCCAGGAGACAGGGTAAGCTCAGCTCAGAACCTATGGGTACTCACACCAGGGTCACATGTGACACTACTAATGGGTGACTGCTGGTGAAGTCTGGCTTTAAAGGAGCACTCTGTTCAGAAGCAATGTCTCCAGGGTGTCATAGGCCCCACAGGGCTCCCAGCAATCCTGACGCCACAGGGGAGCCGTGTGCACTGCAGGGAGCCAAACTGTCACCGCCTCCTGGGAGCACTCTATTTAAAGACTCTCTGGATGAGTTACTCTGACAACCAGGCTACCTCTTGGGAAACGAAAACACTCAGACTGTAAGCTCTGGGGCTGGCGTCCAGTGGAAGTCCTGTCCTGCACAGTCACAGTCACATGAACGTGGCGCTGCTAGGTAGGTCTGTCTGTCTGGTGCCTGGACACTCCCAGCTAGGCACGATGCTGCTCTGTGTGTCCATCAAGTGGAAGCCCTGGCAGCTGACAAAGCACACCTACCGCGCAGGGAAGTCAGTGCCACTAACTAACCACGGTGAGGGCTAACCTCAGCATCCACGAGCTGCGCCATGCTCTGCATCCCTCAGAACCTGAGCGAGAGGGACTCTTTGGAGACTCACACCAGGAAAAGAAGAAAAAAAACAAAATAATTAAAATGTCACTCAAACGCGAAGCTGAGATGAGACACTTAGAAACCTGAGGCATTCTTGGGGAGCGGAGGGCGTTCGAGCTCCTCCCATCCACTCGCTCCTGCTGCAGATGTCAGCCTTCCCACGGGTCTTTCTTTCAGAGTGTCAGAGGAACAAAGCCTTCTTTGAGCCTTTTTCAGCCCAAAATTAATTTAAGAAAAAAATGGCACAGACGGGTCTTAGCATGCCAGACCGAGAGGGAGCTGAGTGACCTTCAGTCTCCTATGGCCCCCGCTTTCAGCCTGGGAAGAAGAAGAAGAAGATGCTGGAATGTTCCAGGCAGATAGAAGATACCTGGGCCTCACAGTGAGTGGGGACGAGTGTGTCCCTGTCCAGAGGCTCCTGATTGCCATTCTGCTTTGTAAAAGCTCCCACTTGGCCATGGAAACCACCGCACCAGGAGAGCCGCAGCACGAATCTGCTTTGGATGCCTAACACCCTGGCTTGGTGTAAGAGGCCTGAGGTCTGAAGTCCCTCTGTATTCCCTCAAGAGTTTGATGGGATCTAGAGCTATGTTGGCGTCTCAAAGGCAGCTAGGTATGGGGCACTGGGCATCTGGTGGGATCACTCCTTGCTTGCCAGAGCTGAATTCCTGATGGGACGCCCATGAGCTCTGTACGCTGTGCTGGGTGGGGGACACACATCATATGTCAGCACTGGAGGGACGGTGCCCATTCAATCTCAAGTCCCCGTCACATGCGATGTGAGTGCAGGCTTACAGCTTCTTGTAAAGTTTTTGCGACACTTCCAACCAGACACCTTTCTAGACCCACTTGTCTCCAGGCATGGAGGGCACAGCTCGCAGTCCCCCTACTTGGAGAGTGGAACCTACCATTCCTAACCTGGGCCAGCAGCACTCATGGACACAGAGGGTTACTGGATGAGCTCCAGGCTGAGACCTGCAGGCCTCTCCTGCCTCAGCTCTGCCCTGCACAGGGAGCGCTGCTATGAAGAGGTGGCAGATTCCGAAGAGCAAGCCCAGTCAGTGTATGACACCCCTGGTGGCACCTAGAGTGTGGTCAATGGGGCACTCTAATGAAGGTGCCCTGGGTTCTGCACTGTGATGGCAAAGCTTTTCCATTGCTAACACAATCACCTGCTCAGTGTGTACTCGGCACTGGGATGATTTGGGATATGAGGGACCTGGGGCATGATGATCACACCTGGCACTTCTAGGCTGGAAAGGAAGTCCCACAACCATCAGGGCAGGCCCATCTGTTTGTGCAAGAACTGAGAAAACGCAGCCTCCACGCAAACAACAGCCACGTGCTCCAGGTTGTGTGTGTGTGTGTGTGTGTATGGGTATGTGTGTGTGTATGTGTGTGTGGGGGTATGTGTGTATGGGTATGTGTGTGTGTGGGGGGCATGACAGATGGGCCCAGCACATAGTCCCTGGATGGTGGAGGAGACAGGTGTGCTATAAGGCTCAGTTTAGCAAAGTTCAGGGCAGCGCAGAGCTAGGCAGAGCGTGCAGTTTTACATTTTGAGAACCTTCAGCAAAGACCTAGTTCAAAATGACAGAGGCGATGAGGGTTAGGGTTGGTTCATAGGACTAGAGCCATCCTGGCACGGCTAGCTCAGGCCAGAGCCAGAGCCCACCAAGCCCTGGACACCTACGGGTTTACAGTATGGTTTCACCAAAACACCACTACCACAACACCTCAAACAGACTCCCGTTCTAAGAGGTTATCTGGAAGGTGTGTATGAAAACAGTAACTATTTCTACTATAGCAATATGCCTCTCTGTGAGCTCATTTTCCCTTCTGTAAGCTTCCGGGCCTCTCTTACCTACTAACCCCTGCAGATTCACTAGTTTTCCTGATGGCTCTCGGGATGGGTCCTATTTACTGTCTCCTTGTTGTCAAGCAACATGTGATTCAATAGCATCCTGCCTCCTGCATCCACATGGTCTGCACATGTGTGTGTGTAGGACAGCCTGATGCAAAACAAACAAACAAACAAACAAACAAACAAACAAAAACCCAACCAAACAAAAACCACTTGAGAGTGCAAAGATTTTGCCCTGCGCCCTTTGAAAAGGGCCACAACACCTATGCGTGCTAACCTTTGATGGACCGCTAGGAAGGGGTGAGAGAGTTCTGCAAAGCTCTTGGCTGTGCTGGGGTTTGATGCTTTTTTCAGTCCCTGAGGGTCATGAGCTGTGTGAGACAAATAGTGGTTGAATGGGGACCCAAAGAGGATGCCAGGGGCCGGCCTGGGACAGCTATATGAAAGGCCTGCAATTGGGGATCAAAGGTCATGACACAGGAGACATGGGGTCCAAAGATTCCCGCGATGTCTCTGAGCAGAGTCAGAGGTCAGCCCTTCTGAGTGTCCTGGGGGCTGATGGGCAGGCAGGAAGAAAAGCCCCCTTTCTCTAGCTCTGCCTACGCTAATGCAATAAAGCCAATTAGAATGATTGCTCTCATTTCGGAGTTAGGATGCCCAGGACGAGGGAAATGGCAGGGACATCCGTTTCATTCGGCCTTCACAGGCACACTCTGCATTCCAGCATTTATTTCATTATATTTAATACGATTTTACCAGCGGCACTCCAACGCTGAGAAAGAGCCCGGCAACTTCAAAGCCTGTTTTTGTCTTGGTTCCCTAGCACCGGCTCTTCTCTGCTACCGCTGTCTCCGCCCTGCTTGCTCACTGCTCAGAGCCGCCTACAAGCCCACACTTCCGTGGCCTGAGCACCATCTCCTGAAGCATCCTGGGGGCGGTACACGCTAACATGGAAACTGCTTTTAAAATTATCCTGGTTCACCCCGTTCGGAACAGTCACTGGACCTGCCTCCTGGATAACGGGGACTTGGTTTTGCAGCAGTCTTGGGGTCCTCACCTCCCAACAACCTGGGGCTGCAGGCTGAGTGGCCCTGCTTTGGAAGCAGATATGAACAGAAACGTACTTCCTTCTACATGAAAATGACCCACAGAAAATATCCGAGTTTCTCTGTAAGCTACATATCTAGCCCCACCATGGTCTGCAGACACTCCACTTACTCCCAGCTACAGGCCCACAACACACTCTGTCTAGAGGGGACAGGCATCATCCAGGGCTGACCAGGGGCATCTGAGTGTTTCTATGACTCCTGTCTACTCTTGGGATCTGTTGGCTTTTTGTGGCAGTTGCTGAGTAAGCTTTTGGACCAGGCTAGGCAATGCTTGGAACATCTTGGACACAGGCAACCCTGGGGCCATCTCCTGCTTCAACAGGAGCTGCTCTATGGTCAGTCCTATCGGCTGGCTCTTTCCTTCCAGAATGTATTCCCATTTAGTTCACAGTCACTTGCCTGCATCTCCTCCCACTCACCGCCCACATCTTCTCTGGCCACCTCTGCTCTGTGCTGAGTTGTCTTGGCTCTGAGAGATCTCCTTATGACCCCAAGTCCCATGTGGCTTCTTAGATGCTTCTAGTGGGCAAGAACCATGGCCACTCTCAAGGAACATCTGCCTGGCTACTTCAAGCTGGCACAGCTGCCCTTTGTGTCCTGCTCAAGTCCTCTACCTGAGGGCCACTAAGTCCCCTTTCCTGCTTTCTTGACATACAACGTAACAGACTACGGTAGTTTGAAGGTAATTGGCCCTATAATCTCATAGGGAGTGGCACTATCAGGAGATGTGGCTTTGTTGGAGTGGGTGTGGCCTTGTTGGAGGAAGTGTGTTACTGTGGAGGTGGGCTCTGAAGTTTCCTATGTTGAGGATACTGCCCAGTGAGTCAGTTAACTTCCTCTTGCCTGCAGGATGTGGGACTCTCGGTTATTCCTCCAGCACCCACATCTGCCTGCAAGCCACCAGCTCCCACCACGATGATAAGCAAGTCTCAAATGTTTTCCTTATAAGAGTTGCCATGGATGCTGAGTGGTGGTGGTGCACACCTTTAATCCCAGCCTTTGGGAGGCAGAGACAGGTGGATCTCTGTGAGTTCAAGGGCAGCCTGGTCTACAGAACGAGTTCCAGAACAGGCACTAAAGTCACAGAGAAACCCTGTCTTGAAAAACAAAACAAAACAAAATTGCCATGGTGTGTCTTGACAGCAATAAAAACCCTAAGACACAGGCTCACTCATCAACACAAGGCACGTGATGCCAGGCTGCACCTCACAGTGTCCTGTGTATGAGCAGGCTTGTTACCTGCTCTGACGATAGAAGGCTGTGCTATGGTTTACATGAAACAGATATACACATTACATGTGTCCAGGTCACTGGCAAGAATCCGGCAGCCTGACAGGGCATTTCCATCCCCAGAAAGATTTCTCTATGATTCCTTTCTGGTCAGTTTCATGCCTTATCTACCACAAAGAAATCATAGTCTAGCTCGATGGTCCTGCCTAGCCAGGGACGTCCCCTGAAGGATACTTACTCCAGGGAGTTCCCATCTGCCTGGCTGAACACTGGATTTTCGTAGTAACCATGTGGCCAACTTCCTTTGTGTACTGTTCTTTTCTGTCATAATAAATGCCTTGGTTCCTAACAGATGGGCACGTGGATGTCTCTAGCACCTGCCCGTTCTGAGCAAAATTACAGGACACCCACAGCCCTGGGCCCAGAGGACACAAGCCTAGGGGTAGGTAGAGTGGCTATCCAAGGGCAGCTACACATACCCCAGGAACAGGAACTTCTGTCGCAGGTCTCCAGCAGCTGATATTGCCATGCTGTTCTTATCCTTTCGAAAAGGTGTGGTCTCTCTTAGCTTCCCACACACTCATTGGTGAATCTTGTACCTTCCTTTGCAAAGAAAACACATGCCTTTTGTTCACGTTTCTATGGTTGCAATGTGTGCTCTATATGTTGTATGTCAAAACCGTGTGCCCCAAATGTTCTCCCAGACTATGGTTTCCCAGCTCACTTTTCCAGGGGGTCTTTTTAGTATAACTTTTCAACACTTTTTTTAGTGAGCCTGTGCAACCACTCCAGCACCGTCTGTAAGAGATGGTTTTGCTTTCCCCTCAGCTTCCTGGTGCCCATGAAGAGCAGAGTATGAGATCTGTTCTTGGACCCCGCTCTTCCAACGTAGGTCACTAGCATACTTCAGCTTTAAGGTGAGCCCTAAAAATCAGCATAACACTCTAACTCTGTTCTTTTTTTTTTTTTAAAGATCTTCTGTATTTTCATACACAATTCAGAATCAGTCAGGGAGTTGGATACTGATCACCTTGAATCTGTAGGTAAAACTGGGCAAGCCAGATGCAATGCTGAGTCTTTCTGATCTGTGAGCATGGTCTGTCTCTCCATTTATAATATTTGAAATTCCCTTCGGCCCCACTGCACAGCTTTTAAAAACGCACATCTTAGACAACCTTAAAGTTTTACTATGAGGCTTCTGAGGGGCTTTGATACAAACAGATAACACCCTCAAATTTTTATTTTGAAATGGCTTGTTAACAGGTTATGAAATATTGGGCTGGAGGGGTGGCTCAGTGGCTAAGATCACTGGCTGCTCTCCCAGGGGCAGGGGTTCAATTCTCAGCAGCCACATGATAGCTAACAACCATCTGTAACTCTAGTTCTGGGATCTGATGCCCTCTTCTGGCCTCCTTTAGCATTGCACATACACGGCACAGAGACATAACAAGCAGGCAAAACACCCATATATATATAAAAAATAAATCTTAAAAAAATATATGATGTTAACCTTGCACCCTAAAGCCTACACTCATTTTAACAGTTGTTTCTTCAATTCCTTTCCTTCCTTCCTTCCTTCTTCCCAGGTGGTTGAGGGGCAAGGGAGTAAAGGGATAGGGTCTCACTTAGCCTACATTGGCCTTGAACTACACACGTAGTTGAAGATGACCTTCAACTCTTGATGCACAACCTCCACCTTCTGAGTGCTGAGATTAGCTGCGTACCACGCTCAGCTTTCACTATGTTTTCTAAACGCACAATCATATCTGTGGATTATAACTTAATTTCTTCTTTTCCAAACTTGATGCTTAATATACTCTGGAGGAGTTGTCATGAGAATAGGCACCCTGCCACCTCTGATCTCATACATGCTTTTATGCTTTTTTGTTTGTTCTTGAGAGCTTGAGAGTGTTTCTCTGTGTGTCTAGGTTGTCTTGGTACTCATGAGGTAGATCATGCTGGCCTCAGCTCAGAGATCCTCCTGCCACCACATCCAGCTTCCTTCCTTCCTTCCTTCCTTCCTTCCTTCCTTCCTTCCTTCCTTCCTTCCTTCCTTCCTTTCTCTTTGTTTCTTTCTTTTAAAGATTGGGTATCTAGGGCTGGAGAGATGGCTTAGTGGTTAAGAGCATTTCCTGTTCTTCCAAAGGTCCTGAGTTCAATTCCCAGCAACCATATGATGGCTCACAACCATCTGTAATAAGGTCTGGTGTCCTCTTGCGGCCTGCAGGCATACACACAGACAGAATATTGTATAGATGATTTTTTTAAAAAAGATTGGGTATCTATCTATCTATCTATCTATCTATCTATCTATCTATCGCCTAGGCTTCAGTCTCCTAGGTGCTTGGATTACAGTCAAGTTGCAATTGTGTGTTAATTTTTTAAAATTTGTTGTGCTGATAAAATGGCTTTTTATCTCTATTTTGTTACTGTACCAAATGACATGAACTTATTTTTAAAAGTTACCCAGCCTTGCATCCCCAAGATGAACCTGTGCCTTTTTATTCAAGATTTCACCGACCAATCTTTACGGGCTCCTTTGTGAGGGCCCTGGGCTCTGGCCTTTGTTTCCGCAGGTCCTCATTAGGTCTAGGGCCGCTGCTGTGCTGGTTGCATGAGGTACTTGGACTGCTCCTCCTCCAGTGTTTTCTATAGCACCAGTGTAGGACTGCTGCTATTTCCTCCTGAAATGTCTGACGGTTCACTGGGGAAGCCAGCTGGGGAAGGATTCTTTCTGCAATGGCTTTTCTTCTCTTACTTCTAATTCAATGTCTTTAACAGACACAAAACTCTCCAGGTTTCCTGCTTCCTTTGTCTTGGTTTTGGTGGCTGCATTTGTCAAGGAATCTGCCTGTCTCATCTGAGCTGTCAAATCTGCAGGTCTTGAGCTCTTATGACATCCCAGGTGACCCGCAGCAGCATTTCCAACACACGTGCTGACCCGTGTGTGTGTGTGTGTGTGTGTGTGCGTGTGTGTGCGCGCGCGCGCGCGCGCGCGCGCGCGCGCGCGCTCCTTCTCAGGAAGTCTTGGGTCACGTGCTGGCTGCTGCTCAGTTCTGACCCGGAAGCTATTGACTATGCAGGCTTCTGTCTTTACTTCAGATGATGCCATTTCCTGTGTGTGAGGAGCATCGTAAGGCCCCACCTGTAGGTGCTGTAGTGAGGGACAAGCACACATACACATGGTGGTGGTCGAGACAGCCTCTGCTAACAAGAAGCAAGCTGAAGCCGAGCGGGCACTGTTCTCATCACTGTTTTCCACAGCCTCAACATGAGACACTGAATGCCAACCTCACAGCACCGCAGATACCTAGCCTTGATCTCTCAGCCTCCTCCCAGAAGAAATGATGTAATCGCCCCATTCAGCTGTAGCAGCTGTTCTCAATGCTATGAGGATTGCCTGTTTAGCTTATATGTTGTTCTAAAAAAAAAATCTAGAGTCCTAAATTCTTTGCTATTCTTGTTGTTTTGAGACAGGGTCTCACTGTGTAGCTCCAGAATCATCTATAGACCAGGCTGGTCTCAAACTCAGAGATCCACCTGCTTCTGCCTCCCAAGCGCTGGGGTTTAATAGTATACAGCAGCAGGCCTGGCTGAGTAGTAAATTCCTAACTTCTGAAATATGAAGCAAACATAAAGAAAACAGTATCAGAAGGAGCACATTATGTGCATATATGGAAATGTCAGGAGATCCATTATATTATACAATAAATATATGCTAATTTTAAAATTAAATATCAAGAAAACTGGCAGCACAAGCTGTTAAAGAACAGCACAGATATGGGGGTGGGGGAGAGGGGAGGGTAGGAGGAGAAGAGGAGGGGAGAGGGGGAGGGGAGAGGAGAACTTGAGGGAATGGGATGGTCGATATGAAGGAAGGACAGAGATGAGAACAAGGAGAGAGATATCTTGATTGAGGGAGCCATTGTAGGGTTAGCAGAAACCTGGCTCTAGAGAAATTCCCAGGAATCCACAAGGATGACCCCACCTAGGACCCTGGGAAATATAGGAGAGGGGACCTGATCTTGACTTGCTCTGTAGTCAGACTGATGATTATCTTCTATCACCATAGAGCCTTCATCCAGCAACTGATGGAGGCAGAGGCAGAGACCCACATTGGAGCACTGGACTGAGCTCCTAAAGTCCAGTTGAAGAGTGGGAGGAGTGAGAATATGAGCAAGGAGTTCAAGACCATGATGGGTTCACCCACTGAAACAGTTTGCTTGAGCTAATGGGAGCTCATTAACTCCAGCCGGACAGGGAAGGAACAAGCATAGGACCATAGTCCTCTGAATGTGGTTGACAGTTGCATGGCTGGGGCAGACTGAGGGGCCACTGACGGTGGCACAAGGATCTATCCCTACTGCATGTACTTGTTTTTTGGGATCCTAGTCTCTTTGGATGTATATCTTGTTCAGCCTAGATACAGTAGGGAGGGTCCTGGACCGTCCATGAGGCAATGTGCTTTGCCCTCTCTGAGGATTGGAAGGAGGTGGGGTGGGAGGGTATGTGGATGGAATGGGAGGAGGGGAGGGAGTGAGAACTTGGATTGGTATTTTTTTAAAAAATCTAATAAATTTTTAAAAAATCTGAAAAAAAAAAAAAGAAGAGCACAGACAGAAACTGTGTGGAGTCTGGTGCCAACTCAGGGCACACTGCAGAGATGCAGCCCAGAGGCAGAGTCAGGGGGACGGACACCCTCTGCCCCTGACCTGACAGCTCCTATCATGCTGTAGGTATGTAATGCTCTCTATCAGCGTTACACGCTCTCTGCCTGTCTCTACCCTCATGGGCCCGCAGCACCTCTGCAGGTGAAGCTCACAGCACCTCTGCAGGTGAAGCTCACAGCAGGCTAGGCTCTCCAGGAAGAGAGCAGTGTGTACCTCACAGAGGAGGGACTGCCACCCACACATGCTTCTCCAAAGGGAGGCAGAAGCTAGAGGAGGGAGGTGTACAACCAGACAGGTTTCTCAGCTTTTCCACACTCTAGGGGTCAATGTGAAAAGAAAGTGGTCTCCCCTTGGGTAATGTGCAGGCCTGAGAATTCCCAGCAACAAAGACACTGGCTTGATTCCCAGAAACTCAGCAATGGAGACCGCTAGCTTGTCATTCAGCACAGTTCACCGGGATGGGATAATCAAGGGCAGAGCCGGTTCCAGAGTTCGCATGGAAAATCCATCTCTGCCTGATGCCGGGGCTCTGCCCAGTAGCTGTAGACGAGGAGGAGGGGCCGCACTGACAGGCACTCAAAGCCAGTACTGCTGAATGAGGAGCATATAAGCCTCATTACAGACACACGAACTGCCCAACAGAATGAGATCAAGAAGTGCAAAAGAATGTTTAAAAAAGCATCACTAAAGGTAATCTACTGCCTTCAGTGTTGGCTCGACACCCACGTCGCTACAGTTTCCTGAAGTAGGAGGGCCTCCGCCTCAATGTGGCTGAGACTGATGCACTAAGGAAAACATGGCAGTCTGGTGGGATGGAGGCGGGGAACCTTCCTGGGATGAGGGAGCCATGTGAGACCGTCTGCACTCCTGCAGTTGAGAAAGGAGGGCAGTGCTCCACGTCTACCCACACAGAACGGCTGACACTCCCCGTGGGCAACAGCCCCACCCAGCAAGGCTGGAGGCATGCGAACACCTGGGAACCCAGACCTCTAGAGTAGGCTCCTGGTGTGTGGCGGAGAGGGGCACACAGCGCTGTATCTTCCGTTAGGTTCTGCTCCTCACAGAGAGCCTCTTGAAAGGAGCCTATTCTGTTTCCTGAGGCCTGCCCCTGTCGAGTTAGTGAGTGCTGCCACCACCACACCCACAGACACCCACAGCAGGACGGCTCACTCGGCTCGGGGCAAGCAGCTGTGACCTGAGTTCCTGGGTGAGGAGAAGAAAGGACCAGGCAGAGCACTGGGCCCCCGCTGTGGCTCTCTGGCACGTGTGTTCTCCCTGCATCAGGTCACCTTGATCTGGTCTACCCACTAGCAGTAGACGGTCCCCTAATACCACCTTGACTTCAGTGCCACCAAAAACTAGAAGAGGAAACAAGATTCCTCCCCCTGCTGTGCTATGGGGAACCGGGTGACAGAGGGAGGCCATGGCCGTGGTTGGTAGCAGCACAGGTGGCAGCACTTGGCTGAGCTGAGTCCCGCCACCCCCAGGCCCCGAGGGGCGTGGCTTCTGAGGGATGCATGGACAAACAGGTTGGAGGGGGACTCCTACTCCCCACAGTCATCATTCCTTCCTCAGCAATAGGACACACATTCGCACAGCACCTTCTCCCATTGAGACACCAGATGCCCCCATCACCCAAGAAGGATCCTGTATGCCTCTTGCTATGGCTTCTTCCTATGGTTCTTCCCCTGGTTTACCCAAAGAGGCCAGCAAGGGATTACCTGTTCTGGAGCCTTTTGTGAAAGAGCCATGAGTGTGGGGTGTGTGTGTGTGTGTGTGTGTGTGTGTGTGTGTGTGTGTATGTGCATTTTTCTGTGTCTTTGTCTCTCTGTTCCCCCACTCTCTCTGTGTGTAGTTATGGTGGTTTGAATAAGAATGGTCCCTATGGACTTAGATATTTGAATGCTCAATCACCAGGGAGTGGCACTATTTGAAAGGATTAGAAGGATCAGGAGGTTTGGCCTTATTGGGGGAAGTGGGTTACTGGGGGGTGACCTTGAGGTTTCAAAAGCCCAAGCCAAACCTACTGTCTTTCTCCCTGGAGAAAGACATAGAGTCAGGATATAGAACTCTCAGCTACTTCTCCTGTACACCATCATTCTTCCCACCATGGTGATAATGGAATAACATCTGAAACTGCAAGCCAGTCCCCCATTAAATGCTTTCTTTTTTGACTTCATAGCGCAAGAACAGCAACTAAACAGCGGTGCTGGGCGCTGAGCCAGCACTGTGCACATGTGAGGCAGGAGTTCTACCACTAACTTCTGACTTTATACTGGGGCCCAGCTGGCCTTATGCTTCCTCTGTAGACCAGGGTGCCTGTGCTTATGATCCTTCTGCCTCAGCCTCCCAAGGAGCTAAGATTACATGCCTGGATTACAGCCTGGCTTGGATGTTACTGCAAATGCTAGACTTGAGGATCTCATTTTCTACAGTTTCTGCAGTACAGAACACAGTGTCTTGTGGGGCCACTGAGAAGGCTCAGTGGGTAAAGGACTTGCCACCAAGTCTGATGACCTGAGTTGGCTGTTCTCTTCTGTCTCTAATGACATCTGAGAGGAAGCTGGCAGTAATTCTGTCCCCACAGAGGGCTTGCTGATGTCCTTCATCATTAGATCAGGGCTCTGCAGAGTGAGGCCAGGCCTCTCAGCGCTCCATCCAGAACAGATCCCTCCACATCCTCCATCAACTTCTTTTCCTTCAGCTTGGTGTGGTCTCAGCTCTGCTTGACCTTCCCCTTGCCCTGGCCAGATATGCCACCCACAGAAGCCAAGGCTATGAAGCTGGCTGAGGATCTCTGTAGACTATGGATCCACACCACCCTGTGTGAGCTGATAGCAGCTGCACCTTACAGGGAGGACGGTGGCCTGCATCAGCCACACACCCTGGAGGATGTGACCGTCCTAGTCCTGACTCAGCCTCACACAGGTGACAAATGCTATGGCTTTTCCTCTCCCGTGAGGCACCGCCACATCATGACTATAGGACTCTGAGACTCAGCTCCAAGGGACACACCAATCTGGGGGCATACAAAATACCACCAAATGATGAAGTCTTGAGGGCTGGTTTTTGAGCAAGGACTCTGTGTGAGCCTGTGGCCTCAGGTCTGAGCCAGCCCACAATGGACTAGAGGCTACCAGCACTCTGTTACCACAGCACCTCTCCTGATATGCTTCCCACAGAAGCAAGATTAATAATATCCAACCTAAGACTGTAGCAAGTAATTACACCTTTTAGTGCACCTGGTAATTTTTATCCAGCTGGTGCTAGCAGTCAATCAAAATGCCATAAAAGGGCTTCAGAATGTGCTAATGATTCGCGCACTGTCAGGCATCATGGGGGTGCATTCAACTCTTGGCACCAGAATGGTGCATGGAACAGCCGTATAGCTTATCCATACAACTCAGCTTCTCTAAGGGCTGTGCTTCTCCACACAGGCCAGCTTCTCCACACAGCTCAGCTTTCCTCTAGAGCTTAGCCTCTCCATCTAGCTCATCTTTTCCACAGGCCTGGGTTTCTCTATGAAATTGGGCTTGTCCACAGAGCTGAGCTTTCTTCTCCACATAGCTCAGCTTCTCTGCAGACCTGGGCTTCACAAAAGCTTGGCTTCATTCTGCCTCCTGTAACACGGCTGCCTTCCACATAGAGCTTCTTCAAACTTCTGAAAAGTTTCAGGCTCCCTGACTCCAGCCAGGAGAGGAGACTAAGCTTATAGCACTGTCAGCCAGCCAGGAAGAAGTGCCCTTTGTCATGGAAGACAGCAAAGCACTTCAGTGCCCCTTCCCAAATGCACACTGGCATTGGAGAGGGCAGCACACGGCAGTACACGGCAGTACAGACACAGGGTCAGCACTGTGGCCTGGCAGGCACAGGATTTTACCTATGTTAGTTACTGTTGACAATACTGACTCCACACAGCCTTCCTAGGGTCTCTCACACCTGCCCATCCTCCTGTTGGGCTGTTATGGCCCTTCATATGCCCAACATGGCCACCGGAGACAGCTGGGGACACGGGTAGATGTGGTGAATCCCAGATGAGGCCTTTCCAGGAACCCCGGCCACAAGAGCAGAGAAAAAGCACAGTTACAGTCACAGAGGATCATGGGCCAGGTGGCCTGCTTCAGAGAACAAGCATGGGGAGAGTGCCTGGAAACCTGGTGACTTTCTTTTTACCTTTTTAAAAAATTATTTATTTTATTTAATGTGCATTGATGTTTTGCCTGCATGTATGTCTGGGTGAGGGTGTCAGATCTTGGACTTATAGACAGCTGTGAGTTGCCATGTGGGTGCTGGGAATTGAACCCGGGTCCTCTGGAAGAGCAGCCAGTGTTCTTAACTGCTAAGCCATCACTCCAGCCCTAATCAGGTGACTTTCAATGTCCACACATAAAATCACAAAGCTATTGGATTGTTTTAGTCCCAGAAACAATTTGTCAGGTGCCCTGATCACCACCAGCCATGTGTACACCACCTGAGACTCAGGACATCCTTGGGGGCAAAAGCACCTGCCAAGGCCAATGCTGCAGTGTGGAGAAAGGGGCTTAGCCCACCATGCCACATGCACACACATGCCCACTGAGGCATCAGGGACCCTCCTATGGCATTTCCCTCACTGAGACCCACACCCTATGTAGTGAACTCTGTAGAAGATGGTGAAGAAGATGGGGTACCATACTCAGGGAGCTTATCTCATCTAAGCATAGGCTGCCTTCACCCACAGTGCAGAGGGGTCCCAGTCAGCTTAAACTGTCAATCAGCTTGATATAGCCTAGTCACTTAAGAGAGCATCAGCTGAGAGATTCCCCAGATCAGACCTGCCTACTGACATGTTTGTAGGGGATTGTTAAACGACATAGGAGAGTCACCCACAGTGGGCAGCGTCATTCCTAAGCAGGGATTCCCGAACTGCATAGGAAAGCTGGCTAAGCATGAACTTCAGAGCAAGCCAAAGAAGAGCATTCTTCCACGGTTTCAGTTCTTGTTTGAATTCCTGCCCTGACTTCCCTCGGTGATGGACTATGAAGTTCTTCCCCTGAATGGACTTTGGTCAGTGTCTTATCAGAATGAGGAGTCAGATCAGAACAGAGGTCCTGCAGTGCCACAAGAGCACAGCTCTGGTCAAGATGCACAGCCCCAGAGAGACAGTGTGGGCTCCAGAGGGCTCACGGCACCCTGGACTGCAGTGGGAATGCAGCGTCTCCTCCTGAGTCTGCGGCCGGCTGCTGGTCAGGAAGGGGCAGACACAGCTGCCACTATGAGCATAGGGAGATAGGTAATGCCCAGAGCAGTCATGCAGTCACCAGATAAGCCTGAAAATCAAGGTCTGGGCAGTCAGAGAACAGTGCAGAATGTTCTAGACTGAAGGAGGTCTTGGCTTGAAGACTCCTGCCCTCATATGGGAGCACCGTGATCACATGACTCAGGGACCCATTCTTTGTGACGTGCCTCAACTTCTCTGCATGTTTGGTCCCTTCAGAAAACATAAAAGCAAGCAAAGAGATCCACGTAGAGAGGATCTGTCCAGTAAGGCTGCAACATGCAAAAGCTAGAATAAAGAGCTCACCAAAGAGTAAGAAGTGGAACATAGGGAAGTAGACGGCCACATCTCTGTATAATCCAGAGGTCAAAAGCAGACGGCTCACTCTTACTTCAAAGTTTCAAACGTGTAATGGGGTGGGGAGGAGCAGACGGGGAGAGCAGCCCTGGAGCAGGCAAGGACCGTCGACCACACAGGCTGTCAGATGACTGACACACTGGAATAGAAAATTTTGGACACATCTGGCTTATGTGAGAGACACATAGAAGCAAGCAAGCTGGGGATCCAACAAAAAGACCGACGCAGACAGAGGTGTCTGGAAGCTGCTGCACTAGGGCGGAAAGAAAGGCTTGCACTGCATCACCTTCACCAACACATTTCGATGGCGCATGACCTTCATCATTCTGAAACGGCTTTGGAGGCATCCGAGACATTCTGAGAGAGGACACAGCTCTTATCTCAAGTCTCCTCCAGAAAAGGACTTAAAGTTGTGGTTGCTTCCCACAGAAAACGATTGTGGACGTGGCTGGTAGAACTGATGGGCAGACTGTTCACAGCAGGCCACCCTGTGAAGTGGAGGACGCAGTGGGCAGAGCGAGGCCAAAACCAGGAGAGCAGTTACAGGTCAGCAAGAAGGTCCAGGCTCCAGATGAGCCAGCCCAGCCCAGCTCAGGCCAGCAGAGTCACCAGGTCTGTTCTGAGGACTTTGTTCCCAAATACACTATATGACAGTTCCACTTACCGCTCCAAGCATGATTCTGAAGATCAGCCAGCGGAAGCCCCATAGGACAACTCCAGATGTGGGGGTGTGCTTAGGGAGGCGGGACAGCGTCCAGAGAGGGCACAGAAAGATTCCCAGGAATCCTGTTTCCAGCAGCTGAGATTCCCATCCTGTATTGGGGGCAGGGCAAGAGGAGAAAAAGATGAAGGTCAACAGGGTCAAATGATTACATAGCAATCACCCCCATGTTCAGCCTGACCAAGAAGTCCTCAAAAGAGACTGAGACATAAGACAAGCAAATGCCACCACGTGTCTTCATAGGAAACAGGACGCAGATGTCTGAGCGGGGTGACCCAGAGCCTAGGACCAGGAAACTCTGCAACCCCAGGTTCCCTGCTTTTGTGGACAGGAGAGACCTGTGCTGCCCAGTTCAGATGATGGCCACCATCCTGTGGGAGATGCAGCGTAAACATCAGATCTGAACTGCACGCTTGGACATGCACTGCCCACAGGCATTTGTGGGAAGGCTTTTGTTTTCAGGTTTCTGTGAAAAATCACAGCTTTGAACGTTCTTCCCAAGGAATGTTTGCCAGCACAGGCGCAGGTACAACACGTGACACATGCTGGGAGGGCGGCTCACACTCATGCCCAGGTCGATGAATCAGGCAAAGCTGGCAGCCAGGGCCCAGCAAACCCAAGCACAGTGATTGACGAGCCCTGGAGAGGGCAGACTGTGTCTGTGTGGACATTGGCTATTCTTCCAGTGGGGACTGGGCACAGGACATGCCATGAGAACAGCCCACGGATGAGCCCTGAATTCCCAAAGATCAAAAGAGGGGAGTCCTGTGGCACAGAAGGCCCCACTGCTGGCATTGCCCTCACCATCTAAGGAGTGGTGATGACTCCATGGTGCCAGGGATGCCCTCGCCCTGCAAGGTCTTAGGATGCCAGGCAGGGCTGTGCTGTCCCCCGTGCTGCCAATTAGCCATCCGTAGTGACAGCAGTAACTGAGCACATATGTACTCAGAGAGGAGGGACTGCAGGAGGATCTTCTAGAGCGCACAGGCACAGTGAGCTCCCATGCCGCTTTTCTATACAAGTTATTTTAGAATTAAGATTATAAACTAGCTAATTATCATGAAGTTATAATACTGTATGAAGTAGGTATGCATGCGTCCACACTGACAGAACCAACAACTGACTTAGCAGACACAGATCTGGGACCAGGAGCAGATTTCCTAGAACAGCTCCTCATAGTGCACAGGTCATGGTCCTCTGCAGGAAGAGGCTGCACAGCGCCATCTTGACAGGGCATGGGGGCGGGGCCATCTATGGTGACCATCCCAGTGATCAAAGTCAACTCAGTGAGGTTTGCAGTGCGCATCAAAGTAGTGAGGGAGGTGATACCCCTTCCAAACCCACATCAGCCGAGCACGGGAAGACAAGAGCCAGGCCCCACGGAGGGATCTCCACTGACTCTGAGCAGCAAGGCTTCAAAGGCAAGGGGACAAAACGTGTCAGCCTGGGGCGGCTGGAAAGGATGACTAAATGCTACCCGGGTCCTGGGTCAGTAAAACCTGACAAGCAAAGAAAAACTTAGGGAAAACCGAGGAAGTGTGAGTCATGTGGGCATCGGTTAATTAGATGTGGGAACGGTAGTGTGTGAGTGGGGCACTAGCCACAAGGGATCTGGGGTAGCAATCTGGGAGCCAGCTATATTTTCACAGTATTCCTGTAGATCTCAATAGCTCTAAAACAGAAAATCCATTCCTGATCATCAGGATCCTGTTGCTGTGTCCCGCCCCCATGCACTTCCCACACACCACCCTCGAAGGACTGTGCCCCCCCCCCACAAGTCTGCTAGCCCCTCTCTGACCGTGGCACGGTCTTCATTGGTTCATTTCAATGGCTGCCTCCCTGGAAGCCATCCACTTGACGAGGAGGGCGCAGTTAGCACAGTGACAAGCCATGGGCTGGTTCCGACAGGCACTGCCTGTTCTGGGAGCTACAGTGGGAAGGACAAGCGGTCACGACCAGAGCCTCTGTGAGTGCTGAAGCTGGCTGTGGCCACAGCAGCTGGAACTTGCTGAGCTGGAGGGCCACATGTGTCAGGTGGAGCAAGGCCTCTGGTGCCAAGCTTCCCTGCTCTTGGCACTAGTCCAAGGCAGAGCATTTGTGAATTGTCACCAAAGGGCTGAGGGACAGCTACAAACCAACTCTGGCATGGGATGGCTTCTGGGTACTCTTGGCCTGGCTGCTTCTGCTGCTGCCCATACCCAGTGAAGGAGCTTGTGTCTCTCTGGGCATTGCATGATTAAATCCTGTCCCAGTGCACTGAAAAATGGGATGAGGAATACCCCTCCCCCAACTGTCTCCCCTTTACACATGGGTGTTTCCCCCTTGCACAACAATCCCTCTGGCTTTTCCGAGGGATAATTTACATTAGTCCGGGATACATTTCACATGGCTGTGCCTGATACCCCATGGAATTTTATGGCTGGTGGGGGTAGTGTCCGTGGACCAGGGACATGTCTGGTATAATCACTGTGAGAGTCACTAGCAGCAACCATTTTGAGGAAGAACCTTAAAGACTACATATTCCAGTCCTCTCCTCTACTGGGCAAGCAAAAGAACTCAGAAGCCCAGAGGTCATAGAGCAAATCTAGGGCCACAGAGTAAGTCTACCTCATACCACATAGAGCAAGCTGAACACCAGTTTGCCCCACACCCACCAAGTTGCCCACCCCTTGCTGGGACCCATTTGCTAGCCCTGGGGCAGGGTAGAGCTGGCACCGTGACAGATGCCACACACAGTCTCAGAGCTTTTAGGGGACACATTCCCCAGAGCTCAGAGCCTGCCTAATTGCCAGCTCGATCTGCAGACATAGGAATGGAATTTTAACATGCACTGCAGTGAGTGACACCAATCAAAGTGATTGATACACAATGGCAGAACCCAGAAATGCATCCAAGTGCCAAAAGAGGCAGGGTGACAGGGCTGGGGGTGGGGTGCATGACAGGGCAGGGCAGGGTGACAAAAGACAAGCTGTCTGTAACGGGAAGGAGGGTGCATGTGAGCCCCCCGCCATGGTCTTCAGAGGGGATGGGATGTTCCTATCCTACTTGGATAGACATTGCTAAGCCAAGTCTTCCAACCAGACCCTCTGCCCTGCCCCAGTTCATGGAATGGCTGTGGCTCACCAGCATCTTTCTGACAGAAGCTGGACCTACCCTGGTGGTAGTGGCCTGTGACAGACACCCGGGGAGGGAAGGGCTGCTGCCCTCCCACCTGCTTGTCCTCTTTGCCTGGATCTCTGGTGTCTCAGCAGCTGCACCGTGTGCACAAGGCAGGCCATTGTTCGCCGCTTCAGCATGGCAGGAGATGAGTCCCCAGGAAAAATAAATACCCAGCACATTGCCAGGGGCCAAGTGACCCAGTGAGGGTGGGTGGGTACTTAACCACTCTTGCTCAGTGTACCAAATTCTTAGGCAGTGTTCAGAGGGAATGACACCTTCTACAGGACAAAGGATAAAGGCAGCTCCAACTGTGAATACATACAGCCCGGGGCAATTGTATTCTGAACAGCCCCCTCCTACTGCCTGTGCCTGTGAGCCAAGGCCTCTCTACAGGGCAGCTAGGGAGGGTCTCTGGGGACAGTGCTGTTTCTTCCTAGTTCACGCTTCAGGTAATAGGGGCCCACAGTCTCACCAGTGTCACATCAGGCAGCTGTCAGGACAGGCCTTCGAGGGATCCTGAGTGACAGCCCTGTGTGGACTGCTTTTACATGGCGACACGCAGCCGGTTCTAGAACCTTCACTTCAGTGTCTGCCTCCTTCCTTGCCAGTCACACAGTCGAGCATGGAAGCAACTGTACCAGGGAGCTGCTGTGCGTATGGAAAGGCACCACACAAACTCTCTGAACAGCTTAGAGAAGCTCTCCATTGAGAGCTGTTTCTTGGGGTACGGGCAAAAGGCTTGGGTGACCCCAGCAAGCACCCTCACTGGGTATCACAGATGAGATCAGATGCACCAGGGCATGCCTGTGAAACTATTCCTAGGAAGGAGCGAATGTCTTATGTTTAAGAGGGACTGCTAGCAGAGTGTTCAGTGGGTGCATGCAGGGAGCCTTGGGTAAGATCTCCGGCACCACACCTATAGACTGAGCATCATGGCGCGGACTTCTAACTCTAGCACTCTGGAGGTGGAGGCAGGAGGATTAGGAATTCAAGGTCATCTCTGCTACTGAGTGAGTTTAGGACAACTTAGTGAGATCCTATTTCAAGAATAAGAGCAGGGTAGGGCTGGGTGGTGGTGGCACATGCCTTTAATCCAAGCACTCATGAGGCAGAGGGAGGCAGATCTCTGAGCTTGAGCTCATCCTGGTCTACAGAGCAAAAAAAAAAAAAAAAAAAAAAAAAAGGAGAAGGAACAATGAGATTGGAAAACAAATTTAAGAATTGGGAGAGGGAGCGAAGGGGGAGGGTAAGAGAAAAAGAGGGGAAAAACTACAGCTATTTTAGCACGAATTTCCCAGTAACACAAGGAAACGGCCTGGTTGTTGAATGGTGGAAAGAAGGATGTGGTACCACCCAGGGGTGGTGAGAGGCCAGGCCACCTGACCACATCTCTGTGCTGTGTCTGAGGAGACACTCAGGGGGTGCCAGTCTCGCTTTCCCTACATGCTGTTCACAGTGATCACCCTGGCTTCCCAAAGCCAGCTGTGCAGCCTTCCTAGCTCCTCCAGCCTGGACTAGGAGGAGCACACTGCTGTGGACCCACAGGGAGGCTCCCCGGAACTAAATCTCTAAGTGCAGACACTAATGGCAAAAGGAAACGGAAGCAGACACCGTGTAGTTCTGAACCTGAGGTCACCAGAACCAGGGACTCCATCTGGGCCTCTCCCTTATGCTATCCAGGAGGCTTAGGCATCTAGAGACTGGACACAGCCAGGAGAAAACAGATGTAAGGCAGAGCCAATAAGGCAGAAGATTCTAGACACCAGAGACTGCAAGTGGAGAAGCAGAGGCAGAGGGACCTATCTGGGCCCTACTCCTTGGCTAGGTTCTACCTTACTTGTTCTCAGATAGAACCAAAGGACGGTGCTGGCTCCTGGCATTGAAGAAAGAAGAAAGACACCAAACACCTACCCAGAGGCCTTGTCTGCACCTCAGCTGGACAAATGCTGGAAAGAAGGGACACAAGGAGCCAGCACGAGGAGGTCAGGCAGCTTTACACTGGACAGTGGCCCTGACAGGGAGGCTGTCTGGCTGAGTGGCTCAGGGATGCAGAAGCTAAAGCTAGAGAGTTTGATGCTAAAAGCAGTCAGGAAGAGAGACAGCATGAGGTGAGGGACAAGGGGAAGTGGGATCTCAGGACCACCAGCTTGATGAACATGTATGGTAGGTGAGAGGCAGGCATGCATCATCTGGCTGGGTGCAAGGCTGGAGCCAACCAAGGGCAGAGCACAGCCAAGCCATGCTGTGGGCCCAACAGTCTAGGAGGGGATCAGAGGATTGGTGGGATGGGATGGGAGATTTAGGGAGCAGGAAGCAGGTAGAAAACTTTTGGAAGGCCCTATTGGTGGGGCTTATCAGGTGGGAAAGCTCACCCCAAAGGCTATCTCTTGCTCCAGGTGAGCAGCACAGGAGTCACGCTATGGTGTGGTACCATAGTGGGTTAGGGAGAGCCAGGACACAGATGCACTCAGCCATGTGAGAAATAAAGGCTCAGGTGGGACCTGGTCCCAGGCCAGGGGCTAGACAAGGGCGGCGGGCATCATACAGTTTGAGACACGGTAAAATATCACCTGGAGCTAGTTATGTGTGTCAAAGGCCAAGCTCACTCCCTAAATAAGGAGCAAGACCTGAAGCATCTCAGAGGGACGCTTCCCTGAGGTGGCCACTCTAGGAAGAAGATGGCAACCAGGCTGCACGAGCTAGTCAGAACGACTTCAGATAGTCAGAAGGAGTAATTAAATATAGCGCAGATGATCCTTCAAAAGTGACAGCAGCATCCACGTGAGGAATAGGAAATCCATTAGCTCCTTCGTTAAAAACAGGGAGAAGGGGGCAAAGCGCTCCCTCCTGACTGGCTGTCACTTCAGCAGTGAGCCGCCCGCCCTCTGCCACCCCAGGGGCTTCTAATGATGGCCCTGGAGGGAGCCCGCAGCTTTTAAAAGTTTCCTTAATTTTCATAGGTTATATTTTAGGAGAAGTTATGAGCTAGCATAGCAAAATTTTGCTTTGCTCTACTGCTAACACGAAAGGAAGGGGTGCGGGAAACAGAAAGTCCATGGGCCACAAAAAGTGCCCACCCGTGCATAACACAGCCTGGGGCCTGCACCAGTCCAAGCAGTGACATCGTGGGGGAGGCTACCTATAATCCCCAAGAGTTGCAAGTCCTACTCTCTATGTCTGTGACTGTGATGGGGAATCTGTTGGGTCCTAGGACTGCAACATCCCGGTTCCCTATGCCACCAGGCAGCCACAGGGCACAGAGAGAAAGCAGTGTTCTGTTAGCCAGACTACCAGAGAGCGAGGGACTCGTGCCGTCACACTTTCCAAGTTCCCCTAAGTTTGGATCTGTGGTTTTATTATGGATACTGTTCTGCTAAGCCGCTTCTGTGAATCTGCGTTTGTCTTTTGTATCTGTGGTGGAGATTCAACCCGAAGTTTGGATTTTCTTTGGTCTTTGTTTTTAGGCAGGGTCTTTCTTGCTCTGTAGCCCAGGCTGACCCGGAACTTACTATGTATTTCAGACTGACCTCGAACTCATAGTGAGCCCACTGCCTCAGCTGAGTGCTGGGACTGCAGACGTGTGCCACCAGACCCAGGGCAACTCAAGTGTGGAGTGCCGGAACAGCCACAACTTGAAAGGAGATCTAAGGCCACTGGAGTAATCCTGCAGCCAGCAGGCTTGGAGTACACACACAGTGGCTTCTGTCTCAGTCAGCCAGAATCCCCATCAGCAGTTGCCCTGCACACAAGTGTGGGTCATCACCACCTTACAGAGACCCTCGAGTAATGGCTGACATGCAGCCTTGAGGCAACCTTTAGAGCAGGTGCCGTGTCGAGATGCCACTTCTCAACACATCCCCCACCCATCTAGTACACTCAAAGCTGCCCTTGTGGGTGCTGAAAGGAATTAACTACAGAGCTGCTCCCATAGGAGAGGAAGACTATCTCTTCACTCCCCACCACCCCCTCCTTCTCCCACTCTGGGGCCAGCGGGGCATCCACAGCTCTACACAGGAATCCACACGCCAGCGCAAACACAGGCTGTCAGTCCTGCTAGCCATGCTGTTTCCTGTGTTGAGCATCCCATAAGCAACAAGCAACAAGGTACAGTCTAACCCACTAAAGGAGGAGCAAGTCATGAGTGGAGTGTGGAGACCAAGCCTCGGAGAACAGGACTTAAGGTAGAGAATGGACCCAAAGAAGGAGAGCATTTTCAAGTGAGCAGATATTTCTCAAAAGTACTGGCTTCAGGCTACAGGTGATAAGAAGTACTCATGAAAGCCAGGTGTGGTGCCTCATGCCTGTAATGCCAGCACTTAGGCAGCTGAGGCAGAGGACTGCCCTAAGTTCAATGTTAAAGGGCCACAAGGTGGGACCCTTTCTTAAAAAGCAAATTATAAAAAAGAAATGGACTTACTGGCAAAGGCATGCCCCAGCTGCAAGTTTGGAAGATTGCTAATACACATTTTAAGGATGTCCTTGGGCACTCAGAGAAACAGGAAGTGACCTCCATAACCCACATGACCTTGTGGTGACCCTTTCGGGAACCCAGGTCCCAGGTGCTTGTTAAGGCTCGGTTGCTAGGACAACCAGACTTCCTAGCCACCGGGTGTCCCCCACTGCTTAGATCTCTGCAGGTGTCGCCAACTAGCCTGGAAACGGGATCCACAGAAGTGACCTCCACAGCTTTATTGCCTCTGGATATATACGAATATGCTTCCCCTCAACGGAAATTAGACTTAGCCAGATTTTTTTCGGATTAATATATTCCAAATATTTAACGTATAGATAGCATGCTAAAGGGCACACATTTTCCCGGGGTTTCTCTTGTTTCCTGTGTGTGGAAATGAACTACAGACTGCTCAACCTCAAAGCTACAGACCAGGATCCCGAGGAAGTGTCAGACACCATGGCCCTGTGGCTCTGTCTGCAATGCTTGGGGTTGGCGAGGTAAGACAAAGGAGCCATAGGGGCCTCTGAGATCTAAAAATGCAGTTCATGTGACTGAGGGAGAAATGTAAAAGTTTTTAAACTTTAGCTCAGTTGAATTTAGGTTTAAGTGGCTATGTAGGGTCCCCATGGTCCACAGGTCTGGACCCCAACTCCCAGCCCCTCTCAGAGGCAGTGCCTACTTAGGTATGTGTGGTGTGGGTCTCAATGCAAAACCAAGGCTGGACAAACCTGCGTACCTACTCCCTACTCTGGGTGTCCTGGATGCATAAGAAGCCCACCAAGCCGGGTAATAGTTGTGCACGCCCTTAAACCCAGCACTAGAGAGGCAGAGGCAGGTGGCTCTTCTGTGAGTTCAAGGCCAGCCTGGTCTACAGAGTGAGTTCCAGGACAGGCTCCAAAGCCTCCCACCAAGTGCCCTAACCCTACACCTTTCAGGGGCTTCCAAGACTGCTGTGGCTCAGGGACATTAATGCCCTCCACATGGCATCATCCGATGCTGAAGAAGTGTGATGTCCCCGCAGACTTTTTAGGAAGGGGGTCAGCTTGCCTGGAAAGTGGGCCAGAAAACACATACCACTGCCATGTTCCCATGTCAGAGGCCAGGGCAGTGCTGCGGACTGGGAACCCAGGGTGAACACTGCTCCTCCCTTACCCAGACATCTGCATGCAGGACCCTCACCCTGTTAAAGCAGAGTGGCTCCAGCCCTCCTGCAGGCCTACACTGACACTGGCATGGGTGCTGGGCAGGAGGTCTGAGGAGGAAAGCCAGGCTGCACATGGAACACGTGACCAGTCTAGTGCATCCCCAGGAGCCACACTGGATTGGGGTGGGGATGAACTGCAGCCATACATTAAGGTTCCGCGGCGCTGCCTCACTCAGAGTTTGGCAGCCTAAGGCATCCCATCCTTAATACCACCAGGACAAATATGCAGAAATGCTTTCTTTTGGAGGACTAGTCAAGGGCACCCACATTTATAAAAGAAACATTACTAAAGTTCAAATCATACATCAAGCCCCACACACTAACAGTGGGAGACTTCAACACCCCACTGTCACCACTGGACAGGACTGCCAGACAGAAAATTAACAGAGAAATAAAGGAACTAACAGAAGTTATGACTCAAGTGGGTTTAACAGACATCTATAGAACATTCCACCCAAACACAAAAGAATATACCTTCTCAGCACCTCATGGAACCTTCTCAAAAATTGACCACATATTCAGTAACAAAGCAAAACTTATATATATTCATATATATATGTATCTTATTGGATCATCATGGCTTAAAGATAGAATTCAACAACAAGACTAATTGCAGAAAGCCCACAAACGACTGAAAATTGAACAGTGTTCAACTGAATCAACCCCTGGGTCAAGGAAGAAATAAAGAAAGAAATTAAAGACTTCATAGAATTCAATGAAAATGAATGCACAACATACCTAAACCTATGGGACACTCTGAAAGCAGTGTTAAGAGAAAAGTTCATGGCACTAAGTGCCTACATAAAGAACCTGGAGAAATCTCACAATAGTGACTTAACAGCTCACCTGAAAGCTTTAGCACAAAAAGAAGCAAACTCACCCAGGAGGGGTAGATGACAGGAAATAATCAAATTGGGGGCTGAAATCAATAAAATAGAAATAAAGAGAGTAATACAAAGAATCAATGAGATAAAGAGTTGGTTCTTTAAGAAAATCATGAAGATAGAGACAAACCCTTATCCAAACTAACCAAAAGGCAGAGAGAGAATATGCAAATAAACAAAATCAGAAATGAACAGGGGGACATAACAACAGACACAGAAAAAATCCAGAGAATCATCAGGTGAAACTTCAAAAACCTGTACTCCATAAAACTGGAGAATTTAAAGGAAATGGACAATTTTCTGGATAGTTACCACATACCAAAATTGAGCCAAGAACAGAGAGACAATTTAAATAAACCTATAACCCCTAAGGAAATAGAAACAGTCATCAAGTCTCTCAACCAAAAAAAGCCCAGGGCCAGATGGTTTCAGCACAGAATTCTACCAGAATTTCAAACAGCTAATACCAATACTCCTCAAATTGTTCCACACAATAGAAACAGAAGGGACACCGCCAAGCTCTTTTTACGAGTTGGCAGTTGCCCTGGTACCCAAACCACACAAAGATGCAACTAAGAAAGAGAATTACAGATCAATTTCCCTCATGAACATTGATACGAAAATAAAATACTGGCAAACCGAATCCAAAAACACATTAGAAACATCATCCACCATGATCAAGTAGGTTTCATACCAGAGATGGAGAGATAGTTCAACATAAGAAAGACCTGTCAATGTAATCCACCACATAAACAAACTGGAAAAAAACCCACGTGATCATCCCATTAGATGCTGAAAAAGCCTTTGACAAAGTCTAACACCCCTTCATGATAAAGGTCTTGGAGAGATTAGGGATACGAAGAACATATCCAAACATAATAGAGGCAATATACAGCAAGCCAACAGCCAACATCAAACTAAACGGAGAGAAACTCAAAGTAATTCCACTAAAATCAGGAGCAAGACAAGGCTGTCCACTCTCTCCATATTTATCTAATATAGTACTCCAAGTTCTAGCTAGAACAGTGAAACAACAAAAGGAGATCAAGGGGATACAAACTGGAAAGGAGAAAGTCAAACTTTCAATATTTGCAGATGATATGACAGTTTACATAAGCCACCCCAAAAATTCTACCAGGGAACTACAGCTGATAAACACCTTCAGTAATGTAGCAGGACACAAGACCAACTCCAAAAGATTAGTAGTCATCCTATATACAAATGATAAAGAAGCTGAGAAAGAAATCACAGAAACATCACCTTTCACAACAGCCACAAACAACATAAAATATCTTGGGGTAAATCTAACCAAACAAGTGAAAGACCTGTATGACAAGAACTTTAAGTCTTTGAAGAAAGAAACTGAAAAAGATATAAGAAAATGGAAAGATCGCCCATGCTCTTGTATAGGTAGGATCAACAAAGTAAAAATGGCAACCTTACCAAAAGCAATCTACAGATTTAATGTAATGTCCATCAAAATTCTTCTCAGACCTTGAAAGAAAAATACTCAATTTCATGTGGAAAAACAAAAACACAGGATAGGCAAAACAGTCCTGTACAATAAAAGAACTTCCGGAGGCACCAGAATCCCTGACATCAAGCTCTATTACAGAGCTACAATAATGAAAACAGCTTGGTATTGGCATAAATACCAAGAGAGGTTGACCAATGGAATTGAATTGAAGACCCTGATATTAATCCATACACCTATAAACACCTGCTCTTTGATAAAGAAGCTAAAATTATACAATAGAAAAAAAGAAAGCAATCTTTAACAAACAGTGCTGGCATAACTGGATATCAACATGTAGAAGAATGCAAATAGATCCATATCTATCACCATGTATAAAACTCAAGTCCAAATGGATCACAGACCTCAACATAAAACCAACCACACTGAACCTCATAGAAGAGAAAGTGGGAAGTACACTTGAATGCATTGGCACAGGAGACCACTTCCTAAATATAACCCCAGTAGCACAGACACTGAGAGCAACAATTAATAAATGGGACCTCCTGAAACTGAAAAGCTTCTGTAAAGCAAAGGACATGGTCAACAAGACAAAATGGCATCCTACAGAATGGAAAAAGATCTTCACTAACTTCACATCAGACAGAAAACTGGTCTCCAAAATATACAAAGAACTCAAGAAACTAAATATCAAATAATCAATTTTAAAAATGGGGTACAGATCTAAACAGAGAATTCTCAACAAAGGAATTTCAAATGGCCAAAAGGTACTTAAGAAACTGCTCAACATCTTTAGCCATCAGGGAAATGCAAATCAAAACGCCTCTGAGATACCATCTTACGTCAGTCAGAATGACTAAGATCAAAAACACTGATGATAGTTTATGCTGGAGAGGATGCAAAGTAAGGAGAACACTCCTCCACTGCTGGTGGGAGTGCAAACTTATACAGCCACTTTGGAAATCTCAGAAAATTAGCAAACAATCTACCTCAAGACCTAACAATACCACTCTTGGGCATGTACCCAAAGATGCAGACCCATACCACAAGGATATTTGTTCAACTATGTTCATAGCAGCATTCTTCATTAACAGCCAGAACCTGGAAACAACCTAGATGCCCCTCAACCAAAGAATGGAAAAAGAAAATGTAGTACATTTCCACATAGGAGTACTACTCAGCGGAAACAACAACAACAACAACAACAAACAATGGCATCTTGAACTTTGCAGGCAAATGGACAGAACTTGAAAAAACTATCCTCAGTGAGGTGACCCAGACACAGAAAGACAAACATGGTATGTACTCACTCATAAGTGGATATTAGACATAAAGCAAAGGATAACCAACCTACAGTCTACAACCCCAGAGAAGACAGAAAACAAGGAGAACCCTATGGATCCTCCTGGGAAGGGGAAGTAGACAAGATCTCTTTAGTAGCATGGCAGTGTGGGGGGACAGAGGAGAGTGGTAGGGGAATGGGGAGGGGATGGGGAGTAGGGAGGAGAGCATAAGGGATTAGGAAGATTGAGTTGGGTGAAGGACAGAGAGGGAGAGCAAGGAAAGAGATACCTTGAAAGAGGGAGCCATTATGCAGTTAGCGAGAAACTAGGCACTAGGGAAATTCCCAGGAATCCCAAGGATGACCCCAGCTAAGAATCTAAGCAATAGTGGAGAGGGTCCCTAAAATGCCCTTTTCCTGTTATCAGATTGATGACTACCTTAATTGTCATCATAGAACCTTCATCCAGTAACTGATGGAAGCAGATGCAGAGATCAACAGCTAAGCACTGGGCTGAGCTCCTGGAGTCCAGTCATAGAGAGGGAGGAGTGATAATATGAGCAAAGGAACCAAGACCATGATGGGGAAACCCACAGAAACAGCCAACCCAAGATAGTGGGACTGATAGCTGGAGAACTTGCATAAGATGGAACTAGGTCCTCTGAATGTGGGTGACAGTTCTGTGGCTTGGGCAGTTTGTGGCTTGGGCAGTTTATCCCTAGTGCATGAACTGGCTCTTTGGAGCCCAATCCCTATGTAGGGATTCCTTGCTCAGCCTAGACACAGGGGGGAGGGCCTTGGTCCTGCCTCAAGTGATGTGACAGACTTTGTTGACTCCACATGGAAGGCCTCACCCCCTCTGAAGAGTGGATGGGGGTGGTGCAGAGAAGATGGGGGGAGTGGGAGGGAGAGGGAACTGGGATTGGTATGTAAAATAAGATATTTTTAAAGAACTCTAGCTACTGAGCTGCAATGCACAGATTTTCAGTCAGTGTTTGGTGACCGCCAGAGGGGCTGAGTAGTCAAGGTCCTAGTCCTGAGCCTTTGAAGTCTAAGGAGACTACTCTAACTCAGGGATAGTTTCTCACATCATTGACCCCATTTCAGGGAGACAAGCTGTAGGGCTCATACAATCATGATTCCCGATCATCGACCATGCCAGCTTTCAGGGAGGGCTACAGCTTCAGCTGCTTTGGGCCATACCTGCCACCCCAGGCCACCAGTCAACAATCCCTGAAGTCAATGTGAGAGACAGCGGCTTGATGCTGGGTTAGTCCCCTTGAGTCTGTTGGCCTAAACCTCTTCAGCAAACTTCTGCTTGTTTGGTTTTGTTTTTCTGCGTATTTGTGCGTGCTCGTGTGTGCACACGGCTGTGGAGGGCAGAGATCAACCTTGGGTATCATTCCTCAGTCAACATCCACCTTTTATTCTGTGAGAGCGGCTCCGAGACCTGGAGCTTGATAAGCAGACTAAGCCGGCTAGATTACAAACGAGCGCTACTGTGCCTGGCTTTTCATGTGGGCTCTGGGAATCAAATTAGGTCCTCATTCTTGCTAGATAAACATCCTACCAACTGAGCTCCCGCTGTAGCCCAAACCGCTGGGTTTTTATAGTAGCTTTTGTAGTTTGTGCTTTCAAACGCACTGGCAGGGGACAACACCATTTATGTCAAACTCTTTCACCTGTGTGTCAGGTCAGCCTAGACATGTTACCTGCGTTCTACCTGTGTTTATCAGATACTGTCGGTTTGAAACCGGTTTCTCTGTTATATTTCATACTCAGCTTCTGCACAAATGTACAAAGAGAAGCTAAAACCAGCTCTCTGGCAGACCCGATGTGTCGGGCTAGGTTCAAGTTCATAGTACCGACTATGAAGTGTACAACTCCCCTACAGTCTCACCGCAGATACGAGGACTGACAGCATGCAGATCATCCCCACCACTGGCACAAGTCAGTTTCCTCCCAGCTCGGCTGATGACACAGCCTGTCCTCTCTCACTATGGCTGTCTTGAGAACACACAAAGAGGCACAGGGCAGGAAGCATTCCTTCCCTCAGCTGCCACCCTGAGAGTATCAGAGCTACACCCTATTTCATTCCTCTTCCTTGTGTGGATTTGGTAACCTCATTATTCCCTAGCTCTGCCCACCAGGAGGCTAGAGCAGCAAGCACCACTTTATAGATGTATTTCCACAGGAGGACCAAGATCCTGAGCAAAACTTGATAGACAGCTGGAGCAGGCCAAGGTGTGCCTGGAGCACGTGCTAGTACTGGGTAGTGTGGGAGAGGCCTCAGGGTTGGGCAATTTATGGCCCAGGGACCAATGGGAAGATCATGGATGTGAGGCACAGAAAAGACCACAGGGATGTTGGACGATCACCCAAGAGAATAAAATAACCTCCACTGTTCTGCATAAACACCGGGGAAAGGAGGGCCGCTCTTCCTCACAAAGGGGCTCCACAGAACAACTGTCTGTGGAGGAAAGGGAAGCAGGACTCACCGTGGGATGTCTCAGCAGCAACCTCGGCAGGTAAGATACTGCCTAGGTAAGATGGTGACCTGCAGGAACCATCCGAAATCCTCTACAATGCTGTGTGGCTTCAAGTCCTATAGACTATGTGATACCCCTCTAAGTGGCACGTGGACTTCCCACCACCAAGGAATTGACTCAGGAATCTACTTCCTATGGGAAGCTGTAACTGGACAGAGGGACACTTGGCAGACATAGCTTAAGGTAACATCAGGAAAAGTGCGACAAAAAAGCCCTCCCTGTTGGGGCGATCCTCCCCCAAACCATTATTCTGTTTATCCACCAGGAAGCATGGGTCATACCAAATCTGAGGCACATTCTGCAGCTGCCCTCTGGACCTGAGGTCAGCTTCTCCCTGGCAGTCACTGATGCCAGCAGCGCTGAGGGGAGGGTGGAGCTCTCCTCTCTGCAGTTACTCAGTGAGCGTGGTGCAACCACACGTTCATCTTCTGAGGTATGGCTGGCACTGTTTCTCCACGTGCAAAGCTTGTGCTGCAGCACCGGTGTTGGCTTTGCTGGCTGCTTAGCTGTGACACACCTGACCGCCATGAGGCACAAGGAAGACGGGTGCCTGCAGCTCTAGTCTTTGGAGCAACTTGGGAAGAGGATGGGCCTCGACAAAGAAGCCCACTGGCCCTCGGCTGCCACAGGGGTCCCATAGTGGGCACTCCTCGATAACTAAGGTGGCGCGTGCTGCGCTACTGCCACAGCCTGGAAGAGGACGGGAATCTCCGATAGCGAGTGTGCACTGCTTAAAGTTAACCTTACAGCTGAAGCGACCAGAGAAGTCAGTATGGCAGCCCCTGCAAGGGTCAGTACAAGAGAGGGAACCATGCCACACACATACAATGTACCACTGGCCCAAGCACCTTCAGCTATAGAAGGGAGTTTGGGATCTGCCTATTTGGCCCTACAGTTACCACCATGGCGAGGCAAGAGTGACAGGCTCGAGGTCACTGCCATCAGGCTGACCCTTGTATGCCTTTTGTGGCAGAGACACTGATGAGATCCCAACATATAACAGGCTCAATATCAGAGTTCAATATCAGTGTAAAGATAGTGAACTTTGTGGGGTGTCAAAGGGATATGATCCCAAGACATGCAGGGTCCCTGTGGCCCTATGGGTGCTCCTAGTCCACAGTTACCCGTGTCCCTATGGCTGCCTACACAGACCACACACACACATTACACACACGCAGCAGCAGTAACAATAAAGCTCACCTCTGACCCCTTCTCACAGTCAGCCTGTGAATGCCCTAGAGATGCTCATCATGGCAAGGACCAAACAGCTTGCCTGCCATGGAGCTACATGCCTAAGAGGCAGCCAGCACCCGCAATGCGTGGGATCATAGCTCGAAAGAAGCATAGTGTGTGGACAAGAGGACAGGAACTGTCAGGCAGGGCCCGTTACCCACACTTAAGAGCCATTAGCAGTAGCCAAACAGCACCCATACCCATCTCCTCCCACAAATGCACACACAAGAGCTGCCATTGTGATAGTGCGGAGCACGGCTTCCTCTTTAAGAGTTTCTGTTTCAGAACATCAAAGCGTTCGCAGCAGACACTGGCATGCAGACGCTAGCTGGGGCAGCCAGCAGAGCCTCTTCCTGTTCCTGACACTGGCCAAGGTCAGGCTTGCTGGCAGTGCTCTCCCACAGCTAGCAAGGGGTCTGGGAGCCAGGAAGCACTGGGGACGTGCACCAGGTGCTGGAGGTGCCAGGCCAGCTGGCAGTCTTGATGGTGTCTGAAGAGACCAAAGTGCTTCTCAAGTCTCTCAGCCGCCTAGTGCAAACAGACCATAACGCTTGCATGGGGGAAAGCTTAGCAGGCAACATGCATGCGGGACGGCCTGCCTTGCCTCGGACAAACAGTTGCAAGCTGGGTAAGTCAAGATGAGGATCCCATTGACCAGCTGCTTTCAGGTGTCTCCCTGTGAATGTGGTCATGCAAACAGCTGACAGATGGTTCCTCCTAAGAATCCCGTGTCGGGGGCGGGGGTCACAGTGGAAAAAGCAGTTGTTGATGTGGAGACTTGTTTTTCGCGTGACACCAACCCCTGTGGATTGCAAGGATCTCTAGGACACAGGGAGGGGGCAAGTCAATGAGTGGAACAGAGTCTGGCAAAGACAGCTAACCTGCCACACAATCTCCAAACCCAGATGTCTAAAATGCATCTGCTCCACGCTGTACCAGAGAGCCTGTGAGTAAAGAGAAATCTCCACAGTTGTGGGGAGAAAGAATGACAGACTGTGTAATGTGTTTTCTATAAAATAAAAAGATCAAGAGGAGCTCAGAAGTTGCATTAGAATAAACTGACGAGACAAGATCAGAGATGAAAAACTACACCATGAGAGAAGGGCTGACTGTCAACTCCGGGAAAAACCAGAGGACGACGAAAAGCTACAGCCCACCATCTGGCACAGCGGTCAGTATTTGCACAGACGCAACAACGCATAGACTGACAAATCATAACTATATCTGCATTACTTTTTGGTCTTTTGGCTAAAATCAAGTGTAAAAATTATACCTGTGACATAGTTATGCTAAGATGCTGAAAAAGCATTAGGAGCATGTGAGGAGGGGTCCTTGTCATTCATGACAGAAGACAGTACACAAACAGTATCTAAAAGTGACCCACCAAGAGCAATCCATGTACATGCCTCATTAGAAATATGGATTCAAGGAATGGCAAGATGGCTCAGTTGCTAATGGTGTTTGATGAACAAGCCTGGTGACCTGAATTTGATCCCTAGCACACACATGGTCTTACATATCAACTTGCCACAACCTAGAATTACTTGAGGAAAGAGTCACAGTTGAGGAATTGCCTAGATGAGGTTACCCTGTGGGCATGTCTGTGGAGATTGTCTTGATGGTTAACTGATGTAGGAAAAACCAGTCCATTGTTGGTGGCACCATTCCCTAGGTCCTGAACCTTCTCCTCCAAGAGTAAAGAAACAAGTAAACCTAACTTCTAGAGGGAGGGGAAGGAGAGGAGAAAGTGAAATCTGTAGACAGCACAGATGCTTTTACTTTCGCTGTGTTCTTGATTGTGAATGAGAAATAACAACTGCTTGAGCTCCTGCCTTGACTTCCCTGAAATGGTGGATTGTAACTTTCCTCCACTGCATTGCTTTGATCAGGATAGCTTACAGTACTAACAGAAATGAAACCAGGATACTGTATATGATAGGAAGGAAGGCAGGAAGGAAGGAAGGCAGGAAGGAAGGAGGGAGGGAGGGAGGGAGGGAGGAAGAAAGGAAGGAGGGAAAAAACAAACTGACTCCACAAAGTTGTCCTCTGAATTCTACATGGGTGCTGTAGTACATGTGTGCTCTCACACACATCTTAGACACACACACACACACACACACACACACACACACACAAATAATAGTTTTTTTGCTTTTTTGGTTTTTTGAGACAGGGTTTTTCTGTGTAGCCCTGGCTGTCCTGGAAGCTCTGTAGACCAGGCTGGCCTAGAATGCACAAGAGATCTGCCTGTTTCTGCCTCCCAAATTCTGGGATTAAAGGGGTACGCCACCACCCCTGACATAAATAATAATTTTTAAATGAGAAACACAGACAAACCTTTTACTGAAAAACAACAAACAACAAACAAACAAAAAAGCCCCACATAAAACAAAACAACAACAAAACAAACAAACAAACCAGAATAAGTGCTAGTGGAGATAAAGGGATTTATCTGCAGAGCAGAAGCTGAGGTGAGCAGAGGTAAAACAGCATTCAGTTCTGTTTAGAAGAAACCATGCAATCCAAGTGTGTGCCTAGGTTTTCTTTTTTGTGCCTAGGTTTTCTTTTTAACAATTAAAAGAATAATCTTTAGGTCATGGTCTAGCCAGAGTATAAAGAATTCAGAAGCTGATAAGCAGGGGAAAAAAATATAACACCCTACACATGTAGTACTGTTGTCTATTTCTTTTGATGGCACTTGTCCAAAGAGGCATCAGCGCCGAAGGTTACAGAATCGCAGTGACTGTCATCGGGGTGGAACAGGACACAGCTAGAGGGCAGTGGTCATCTGTGTGCACGCTGCTATTATCAGAGCAGAGGAGACGGAGAATAAATGAATTAAGCTGTCAACTGGAGACGCTGGATAAAAAGTCCTTTCCTCCAGGAGAAGGCAACCTACAAAACTGAATCCTGATAAGCACAGCTGAATACCTGTCAGGGCTAGGGTGTGGCCAAGGGTGGGCTATGGGCATAGCGCTGCACAAATCCCTCAGGTTTCCAGCATGGTAAAACAAATTTTTATTTAAATTCTTAAAAGTCTGATAAATAAAACCAGTTCTTTCAAGACCACAAGGGAGACAGTTTCTGAGTGTTTTGCCCACAGGGAACAGAAGAAAAAGAAGCAAAGATGGGCATTGTGCTAGAGAGTGGCATGCTATGCCAGAGAGCGAGATGGACAGACATCTTGGCAAGTGAGGCCACTCAGCACCCACAGGTAGCTTAGAAAGGAACGAGCTTGAAATCAGACAGATCCTTATATAGGAGACTGAGACTAAACCCACGGGGCTCTCTATCCTTTAGAGAGATGGATGGAGACAGAAGACTTCCTACCCGACTGGGACAGTCAGGACCAGACAGACACCCCATTTCCAAACAATCTGGCAAAAATAAAACTAAGAGGCAAGCCAGAAGAATTCCAGATAAAACCCACCCAGCAGCCTCAGGACTCAAGTGAAACAGCTCTTTTTTCAAATGTCTCGGAACTCTGTTAAAGGAGACCATGTTTTGGAAATGGAAGCTATAAATGCCAGGCAAGACCCATAGTGAGAAACAAGAGAACACAGACTTAGCAGCCAGCCCCTGCTGGCCTCGAAATGACTATGGCCTTGAACTTGCCTCCACCTCCAGCCTATGGGGATTGTAGCCGAGCTTCAGACTGAGGGCTTCTGAATGTTAGGCAAGCACTCTGCACACTGAGTGACGTCCCTAGCCCTAGCTTTTGCTTGTTTGTTTTACTTTTTGTTTTGAGACAGGGTCTCACTCTGCAACTCAGTATTCTTCACGTCTCACTCCCTATTCTGCTAGGATTAAAGGCATGAGCCATCATCCATGGGAACATTTTCTTTTAGATTCAGTTTTTTATTTTCCCTAGATTTAAGTGGGGGTGGGGATGGATAGGGGAGTGAGAGGAAGCAAGGGAGGCACACAGAGAAGGAGATGAGAATATATCACATCCCTATTTGGGTAAACACCAACTCTACCTAGGCCACTATCGAACGACTGACTGGCCCCCACATGATAGAACCAGGTTTTCCTGGGCTCCCACGAAGGACTTGACTGGACATGGTACTGGGACAGAGGGCCTGCTGTCATCCTGAGTTGACATTTTTCCAGAAAAGAGCTCTACGAGGCTATTCTTCCCCTAGTGGCACACCAAAAGGTTAAGTTAACAAAGATAGGGCCCAGGAAGGGGACACAGGGTTGCCTTGCTGACGGTGGCTTGTGAGCTTAGGCTGGCCAGGCCGTCGAGGCTGCCTCTGACTACAAGGGTAACTCAATTAAGGAGACTGCTTTCTCGAGCCCTGGGACTGGGAGGAGAGTGAGGGACTGTAAACTGCAGCTGAGAGTTGTGCAGGCCACTGCAGCTCGGCCACAGGTCTGGAAGCAGTTTCACGGAACCTGCTGGGCCGGGCCACTGTGCTAATCACTTCCTGCAGGCAGCCTCTGCTCACTCACTAATGGGTCTTAATAAAAACTTCCAATTGGGCCAGTAAACCCCTCATTAAGCTGTTTTTAAAGCATGAATTTAAGAGCGGCAAGGGTGAAGGGTCACATGGAGCATTTAATTCACAACGGCTGGCAGGAGGTGCTGCCGTGAAGGGAAACACCCAAGTTCGAGTGTCCCAGTCATATAAACATCCCACGCAGTCCAGGGCCTGCCAAGGATGGTCTGACAGAAGAGGGAACTCTCTACTTGGCAAGAACAAAGCTCCCCAAATTATTAAGAGCTGCATCCACTTGGAAAGACAACAGCTATGAGAGCAAAGGACGGAATTCACAAGATAATCTATGGGTACCATTCTTGCAATGCAGCCTGGGCCCTCCTGGGCTGTATGGGAGCTGTGGTTATTGACATGCCCATCAGCTTCCTGCAGACACCTGGTCTCTCTCCCCTGCAGCTCACCCACTGGCGTGCAGCTTCCTTGGGTCACATGCCTTAGAGCTGTCCCCACACTCCTGCTGTGCTTATAGCTAATGGGTTGTGTGTGCTCCAAGGCAGATGCCTCTGTGGGTCCCTGTGCCTGGACACTGTGCCCAGGCAGCTGACACAGCAGAACTTCTGTCCTTGTCCTCATCAGCTGAGGACAAACTAACCACTTATCAGTGCAGCTTCTTGCTGAAAGGAGCAATCCAGACTCATTCAAACGTAGTGTCCAGTTCCTATCCTGGCTGTGTTGCACTGAACAGGGAAGGCATGGGGTCTTCTAGAATCTTTTTCTGAATCGCGGGGGCCGTCACGCCTGGGATATCCTTAGACTACTAAACATGTGCTGCCCTGAGAGGTGGTGGGGGACCCAGGCTTCTTGTACCCCCAATCCTGATGGGATCTCCTGAGGTCCAGGGCTCTCACCATACTACCCTAACACAGCAGCTTGGTCCCCCTTTCTTACAGTCACCAGAGACAATGTGGCCTGGAAACACTGAGACCAAACCCAGTGTCCCAAGGGGCCTAGGCAGAGAGAGCAGGAAGTGTGGCCTACACTGTCTGGTCATCACTGGGAAGTCAAGGCTTACCCCCATCCACCTATCTGGGTCTGGAAGACCTAGAAGTATGGCCCGAGAGCCAAGCGGGAGGAAGCTGCGCTACTTGGCTGGAGTCTTTCATGCAGTCATCTCACAGGCTCGCCCCAGTCTTGTCTGCAGGTGGTTCCTGTAACAGGACACTCACAAGCCCCTCTTTTCCATCATGCCCTTGGAGTCAGAGCAGTCATACTGTTGCTCCTCCCAGCACTCCCTCCCTCCCCAGCCCAGGCCTAGAGGGATTCAGTCTGGGAATAAACTTCAAGAAACCCTAAGGATAGGACATGGGACTCAAGTCCCAGAGACAAGATGGAAGTCCTCTCCATATAAACCCTTTCACACTGAGCACAGAGCTTGGCATGGCCTGGAACCCAGGGTAGACAGTGGCCACGCTAGGGACAGCAGCCATACTAGGGACAGTGGCTGAGCTGGGGATATCGGTCATGCTGAGAGATGGTCATCAGGCTGGGGACTGCGGTCATACTGGGTACTGCATGTGCTGGGATGGTGCCTGCCAAGAGCAGCCCTGTCCTTCAGGAAAGCACAGGAAGGACAGGCGAAGAGGCATGAGGAAGCACAGTCCACTGGGACAGAAGTAGCCTCCATCCGTAGGGCGCAGGCTAAAGCCTTTCCTAACTCAGCCTTTGATCTGCGTGTCGCCGAGGGAAGCTGAAAGCAGCGAAGAGTACGGAGCAGACGACCAATGGCATGGGCTCCCTGTGACCCAAAGAACCTCACCAACATACACCTGAGCTACTCAGCAACCACATCTGTCCAGAAATGGGAGTCTGGTACTGAGGTAGTGGCAGGTGATGGAGCAGAACTCAAAGTTTCCACAACTAAAGGGGGCCTCTTAGAGAGATAGCCAAAAATTGCTAATAAAAACCCAGTATTTTGGGGAATTGTATTGTCTGAGATGAAGGAAGGCACTAGAAATGGGACCTCACTGTCTGGGCTCCTTAGCCAGAATCTGCCACTGACACTGGCAATGTGTGCAGAAGAGGTCAGGCCCCCACACCTCTGGCCAAAGAGGCACTGCTCCCCTTGCCCAGGAATAGGGTGCCCAAAGCCCTTTGCTAGCTGAATGGAGGGTGTTCTCCATGAAGCTCCGGCCAAAGACCCTTCTAGAGTTCATGCCTTTCAGCACCACAGAGCTTCTAAGCACTCCACGGGTGGCTGGTGCAGCTAAGGGATGGGCATTTGTACTGATTCAATTTTAACTAATATAATAAATTCATGTTAGTCCAGGCACAGTGGGCATGCCTGCAACTGGCATTTGGGAGGGTGAAGTGGGAGGACAAAGAGTTTGAAAACAGTATGGGGCACATAGTAAGACTCCTACCTTGAAATGAATAAATGAACATACAAATACAGACTTAACGCACACGGAGAGACGGGACTCCAGAAGTGCATTTCAAGCCACCATCCAGGTAACAAAGGCCCGCAGAGAACTATGAGCAGCTCCACATTGGGGCTCTTGGTTCGCTAAAGCCTCCTTGTAAGACAGAGATGATAGAATTAAGAATACACAGCTAGGACGGTGAGTGCTGCTCACTGTGAGATCTCTAGCTTGGGTGGGCAGCAACACAGGGCTGGAGAAGAGAAGCCTCCAGGAGAGTTTTTTACTTTTATACATATGGGTATTTTGCCCGGAAGGTATGTCTGTGTACCATGTGTGTGCAGTGCCCATGGAGGCCAGAGGAGGGCAATGGAGCCTCTGGAACTGGGTTACTGATGGTTGGACTTTCAAGCAAGTGCTGGGATTTGAACTCAGGTCATCTGGAAGAGCAGCCAGAGTTCTTAACCACTGAGCCATCACTTCAGCCCCTCCAGAAAAGTCTAAACCCAGTGCATCAGATGCCTGCCCTGTGCTGCCTCCCCAAATGGGCCTTTGTTTTCTGGAACAGCAAGGGGGAAGATGGGAGACAGGGTTACAGTGATGCCAAGGCTCCCAGGTCCCTGCATCAGGATGGAGAATGGAGGCTGCTGAGTGCCAGTGGGAAAGAACACAGATGAAAGGCGGCTGAGCAGCGGCTTTCTTCTAAGTTCCTGAAGTCACCACCTGGAGGTCTTCCACTGCTCAGCCTCCACAGCTGTGCAGGTAGTGCTCCGAGGTCCTCTATATCTCACCTCCTCCAGAAATCTGGGGGTACCCCACTGCCCACATTCCAGGACAAGGCGGCCACTGCCAAGCACAGGCCTAACCCTAACCCGTGTGTGGAGCACCTGTTACTGCTCATCACGTCTGCCCCGTGACATAGCCTCAGCTCCAAGCAGCTGCTAGCGGTGAGCACCCAGCCTGTCTCAGACTTGATTTTTCCAGCAATTGCCAGAATCTTCTGTACCAAGGAGCAGGGATCCCATCTGGATAGAGGAGTCAAGGCCTCAGGGTTTCAATATTCATAGCCAGAGGAAGTAATCTTGTTGCAGTTTCAGATAAGCAAGAGTCACTAAGAAAAGAGGGTTTGTTCCCTGAAGTACTGGAGAACACGGGGTTCTGTGGAGGACTTTACTTTGATACAAGAAACAAGGAGCAGATACGAATGTCCTGGACCCATTGTGTGCTGAGCAGCCACACTGACACTGCCCACAGCTGTGTGGGAAAGGCCCTATCAGCACATTGGAACAGCTTTGCCCTCACAGGTATCTGCCTACTCAGGGAACTAAAGATGAAGGGAAACATTTATAGGGGCTGCAGACATGCCCTCGTGTTTGCCGGTGGACCTCCCTTTTCAGCGCAGCGGGGAGCACTCAATATGCGAGGCTAAGAGCACAGGAACTTGGTACTCAGGCCTCATGGCTGAAGCCACACGAGGTGAGCCCAGAGTGTGGGCCCAGATACACACACAGCACAGAGAGGCTGAAGCTGGGCCAAGGTGCCTCCCGTGGGGTCCTTAGGCTACAGAACTGCAGGGTAGTAAAGGCACTCCTGCCTCCACCCCCACCCCCGCTCTCTCAAGAACAGTTTCATCGTGCTCTGTTGCAGAACTTTAGAGTTTGGGCAACTGACAGACGTTAAGTTCCCAGATTCTCAGGCTTCTCTGCCACTTGGGGGCTGCCCGCTACCACACTCCAGTGACTGTCACCTGGCACGGGCTGGGAGGATCTGAAATGCTTCTCTAGTCAGCACCGGTGCCCTGGACAGTTATCTCTACCCTGCCTTTTTCTGTGATGCACTGATGTGCAGGACACAGGACACTGTGAGACCCACATGGAGAGGGACCTGTTGCACTTTTCCCAAGCGCCTTCTCTGGTCATCACTCTTCTCAGTGTCTCCATTAATTTTTTTTTTTTTTATCCTTTTGAGACAGAGTCTTACTACATAGCCTTGGGTGGACTGGAATTTGCTATGGAGACCAGGGTGGTCTCGAACTCACAGAGCTCTGCCTGCCTCTGTCTTCCTTGTGTTGGGATTATAAACAGGTACTACCACACCAGCCACTTTCCCCCAACATTTACTTATTTTTATTTTTCAAGTATGAGTGTTTTGCTTGTATGCATTCTCTGTGTACCACATACATGCAGTGCCTGCAGAGGCTAAAAGACATTAGATCCCCAGGAACTGGAGTTAGAGGTGGTTGTTAGCTTCCATGTAGGTGCTGGAAACCGAACCTGCTTCCTCCACAAAAGCAGTAAGTGCACTTAACCTCTGAGCCATCTCTCCAGCCCCCAGCATCTCCATTATTATGAAGTGCAGGTGCTACAGGCACCCCAGGACCTCACCTGAAAGCTCCATCCCAACCCACCCTAGCCATTCACTTCTCCTAGAGCAGACCTCCAGGACTTGCCAGCCTAACAAACTCTGTAACCACCCCACGCCCAGAGAGCCAGCGGGAACGAGATAGCAGCAAGTATTTCAACAATGAGATAAGCCCCCCGAAATGCACAGATATACATACCCCAACATACAAGGCAAGCCCTCGCAGGGTTTTTTTCTGCATGATTGTCACTTACCAAAAGAATACCTAAAACACACACAAAAAAGAAAATCATTAAAATGTTGGCTTGGTGTTATATGTTAAACTATCATGTTTATCCACAGAACGGAACCCACTTGTGAGCTCAGGGCAGCGTGGGGCATGGAGCACTGCTGGAAGGACTTCCTGCCTCCAGGAGGACCAGCCATCAGGCACTGCGTAGGCAATGCCGGGTGAGAGAAGGTCTGTAGACCAGCAAAAGACACAGTAGAGTGAGCAGATGCATGATTTGTTTCTTCCTGCATAAAAACTGATTGTGATTAATTGCCACTGCAAATGTCCTACCCTAGGAGCCGAAGCTCAAGGGTGCCTTGACATAACCACTGGAAGAGGGGCTATGTCAAAGGAATGCAGCAGGTTCCTTTGCCTGTTTCTGTTACTTTGAAGTCACACTGGACAGACGCTTGGTGCTCCATCTCTGGAACCCAGAGCATCACACATGCTAGGAGTGGCGGTCTGAATGAGAACGGCCCCGCAGGCTTATATATTTGAATGTTTAGTCACTAGGGAGCAGCGATACTGGGAAGGATTATAAGGATTAGGAGGCGTGGCCTTGCTGGAGCAACTGTCACTAGGGTTACTTGGAGTAGGCTTTAAGGTTTCAAAGGCCCATGCCAGGTCAGTCTCTCACTCTGTGCCTACAAATCAGGATGTAGCTCTCAGCTATGTGCCACCAGGCTTCCCATCATAACGACATTGGCTAAACCACTAAAACTGTAAGCAGTTAAATGCCTTCTCTTAGAAGAGTTGCCATGGTCATGGTGTCTCTTTATAGCAACAGAACAGTGACTGAGACACTAGGCAAGCACTCTGCCACTGAGCTGCATCCCAGTGACCCAGCCCCACCGTCATCTATATCAAACATGGACACCTACTATATCGTGAAAGACATAGCAGTACAAGCCACACATGATGAACCCTAAAACACCATGCTGGGGAAGGGGAGTCAGACACAAAGCCATACACTATGGGGCTTTGTTCACAGGAAATGCCTGGGGCATTTAAGCACCATGGATGCAAGTGTAAAGCCAAGGGCTGTTGAGGAGTGAGCTGATAGCTAAAAGACACAGGGTTCTCTTGTGATGAGAATGGTTCAAACTTCATGGCAAGATTTTTAGAATCCTGAATACACAAAACCACGGACTTGTAAAATTTATTGTTTGTTTGTTTACTCCATTTTGAGTCAGGTTCGCTCTCTAGGCCAGGGTGTCCTGGAACTCCCTGTGCTGTTCTCCTGTCTGACCTGAGCCTCCCTAGTGCCGGGATTACAGTGTATACTGCCATACTCAGCTTGACTGGTACACAATAAGTAGTTAAAGTTTACAGTGTATGAATCACATCTCAATAAAGAAGAAAAACTGGATGAAATGTTTGCAAATCAAAGTTTAGAGCCTGAAGCCAGGCGGTGGTGGCGCACGCCTTTAATCCCAGCACTCGGGAGGCAAAGGCAGGCGGATCTCTGTCAGTTTGAGGCCAGCCTGGTCTACAAGAGCTAGTTCCAGGTCAGGCTCCAAAGCAACACAGAGAAACACTGTCTTGAAACCACCCCCCTCAAAAAAAAAAAAAAAAAAAGAAAGGAAGGAAGGGAGGGAGGGAGGGAGGGAGGGAGGGAGGGAGGGAGGAAGGAAGGAAGGAAGGAAAGCAGGAAGGTAAGAGCCTGAGATTTGCCATGGGGTCTGGGCTCACTGAGTGGGCCCATAGCCTGGTGGTTCTGAAACGATAACAATGATTCCCAGCCTGGGAGAGTACATATTGTTCTCTGATAAAATAATAATGCCTGGGGCTTGGTTGTATTTCTTTGTTTTACCAGATGCTGGAAGCAGTGGGAACATCTGTGAGCACACTACCACATGTCCATAGAAGACATATTTACGTGGACAGCACACTACCACATGTCCATAGAGGATATATTTACGTGGAGAGCACACTACCGCATGTCCATAGAGGACATATTTACGTGCAGAGCACACTTGCTCGCTCATATTCACTGCTAACCCAAGAAATACCCTATGTGAGCTATGTCTCTGGACAAAGAACAGGAGAGGGCCATGGTGAGGCTGGAGAGATGGTTCATGGGTAAGAGCATGAGGACCTAAGTCAAGGCTGGGCGTGGCTTTGTGTGTCTATAACCCCAGCACTGTGAGACAGGTGGATCCCAGGGGCATGCTGGCCAGCCAGCCTAGCTGAGATGGTGGGGTGACAGTTCCATCTGGCCTCCCCCCCCCACTCTTTCTTAAGTTGCTTTTGTGAGGAGAAAAATAATCGATACAGGTACTAAGCCCCTCATCCACTTCCCATGTGTCCACAGAGACACCGATCGCCATGTCCACTGACTTCTCCAACATGCTCTTCTTTGGTCCATCATCTCTCTGGCCTTGGTGGTCCTATAAACTCCATCAACACCTCTCATTCCACAAGCCACCATCAGGGCAAGGTTTGAGCCATTGCCACAGTGTGGCATCTGGCATAGGCTGGTAAGACTCTTTTCCATAAGGGTAGAAGGGTGGTATTTCAAAGTCAAGTTTCTCCAAACTCTATGCTTCTTCTGGCTGCCCAATGACTTCTGTCTCCATCTCTTCAAACCTCATGGCTCAAGCGAATGGCAGCATATTCTCAAGGAGATATATATCTCCAAGCACAATCATACATTTTATTCCCCAGAGACAAAAGCCAGAGTTTGGTTGGGTGGTAACAGCAACCTCTACCAAGGCCTAAGCACTCAATAATGTACCCCTGAACAAGTTCACCCTGGCACCTGAGTGACCAGGAAGTAGGTATAGATCCACAGGGCTAAGTGGCAGGCTCTACTTACCAGATCTGCCCTACGTTGACCAGGGACATGTAGAGGGCCCAGAGGGTAGCCATGAGGATCATGTTGGCACAGCCAGTCACCAGGACAAAAGAGGAGAGGCCCAGCCCCAGCAGAGCAAGGAGGTCCAGGTTGAAGTTCATGTTTGACCAGTCCACCAGCCACAGGACAGTTGGGGTAGAGCTCCAGGCATCCCAGCCAGTCCTGCCCTGGAAGTACTGCTGGACATTCTTCAGGTACAGTCTGCAGGGCAGCAGGCCCCGGTCACCGATGAGGGCCTTGTTCTGATTGAATGCCACCAAGAAGGCCACAACTGGAAGACAGACAAATGCAGTCGTGAGTAGGAAAAAAACCCACCACTCCATGGGCTCAGGGGATGAAGAAGACAGAACTGGGTTCCTGTGGGAAAAGGAAATGCTTCATTGGCCCTCAGGAGAAAGAGTGACACAGGTAGGAATAGCCCCCATGGACCCAGGGGACGCAGGGAAGGACAGGCCTCCATCGGTACAGAAAGCCCTTCTAGGCTAATGGGATATAAAGAGGCTACTGTTCTATGGACATAACGGTGTATGACAAGGAAGCAGCTCCATAGATAGAAGAGAGCATGTCCCAGTTTCTCTTTTTATTTTATTTAAGTTTTTTAAATTTTTTTTTTTTAAAGTTGTTTTTATTGTGCTATACATTTTTCTCCACTCCCTCCCCTCTCCCCTTCTACCCTCTCCTGTGACCCCCATGCTCCCAATTTACTCAGGAGATCTTGTCTTTTTCTCCTTCCTATTTAGATCCATGTATGTCTCTCTTAGGGTCCTCTTTGTTGTCTAGGTTCTCTGGGGTTGTGGACTGTAGGTTGCTTTTTCTTTGCTTTATGTCTAATGAGTGAGTACATATTATATTTGTTTTTTTTTCTGGGTCTGGCTTACCTCACTCAATATGGTTTTTTCTAGATTCATCCATTTGCCTGCAAATTTCAAGATGTCATTACTTTTTACCGCTTTGTAGTACTCCATTGTGTAAATGTGCCACATTTTCTTTATCCATTCTTCGGTGGAGGGACATCTAGGTTGCTTCCATTCTGGCTATAACAAACAATGCTGCTATGAACATAGCTGAGCACGTGTCCTTGTGGTATGATTGAGTATCCTTTGGGTATATACACAAAAGTGGTATTGCTGGGTCTTAAGGTAGATTGTTTCCTAATTATCTGAGAAATCGCCATACTGATTTCCAAAGTGGCTGTACCAGTTTGCACCCCCACCAGCAATGCAGGAGTGTTCCCTTTTCCCCACAACCTCTTCAGCATAGGTTGTCATCAGTGTTTTTGATCTTGGCCCTTCTGACAGGTATAAGATGGAATCTCAGAGTTGTTTTGATTTGCATTTCACTGATGACTAAGGATGTTGAGCATTTCCCTAGGTGTCTTTCAGCCATTTGAGATGCATCTATTGAGAATTCTCTGTTTAAGTCTGTACCCCATTTTTTTATTGGATTATTCTTTTGATGTTAGTTTCTTGAGTCCTTTGTGTATTCTGGAGATCAGTCCTCTATCCAGTGTGGGGTAGGTGAAGATCTTCTCCCATTCTGTAGGCTGTGGTTCATCTCTTGCTGTGATAAACACTATGACCCAAAGTAACTTAAGGGAGGAAAGTTCTTATTTTAGCTGACACCTCCAGGCCATAGGCCATCATTAAGGAACTCAAGCAGAAGGAGCGCTGCTTACTGGCTTACACTCAGCTAGCTTTCCTGTACAGCCCAGGACCACTCGCCTAGGGATGGTACCATCTATAGCAGGCTGGGCCCTCCTAATCAAAGAGAATGCCCCACATCCATGCCCACAGGTCCATCTAACGGAGCAATTCTTCGACTGAGAGAGATTACTTCTTTTCAGGGGACTTTAGGTTAAGTCAAACTGACAATAAAAACCAGGGCAGGACACAACCAGGAAACGGCCCCATGGACATAAGCAGATACAAGCAGGAACGGTCCTCATGGGCAATGCATGTTTCCCACCAGAGGCAGCACACATGGTTTGGCACCTGTGTGGTTTGAACGAGAAATGTCCTCTATAATCTCAGGCACTGGAACACGTAGTTCCCAGTTTTGGGTGCTATTTAGGGAGGTTTAGGTGGCATAGCTTTGTTGGAGAAAGCATGCCCCTGGGGAGGGGCTCTGAGATTAAAAGTCTCCCTCATTTCCAGTTCATGCTTGTCACTGAAAATGTGAACGCTCAGCTTCTTGTTCCTGCTGTCATGCCTGTCCTGTGCTGTCACGCCTCCCCACCACAATGGATTCTTATCTCTCCTCCTTCTCTAAGCTGCCTTGGTCACAATGTTTCATCACAGTGGAAAAGTAACACAGCACCCAAGCTTCACACAGGCCTCAGACTCTCGCTCAGGATCTCGGAGGCTCTGTAACCCAGCCTGGAGAAAGCATGCTTTGTACACATATGTGTATTATGTCTGCTCTCACATGATTGACATTGCTTATGTAAGCCTGAGCCTGGTTACGTGTGAGCACTGGGAATTAGTCATCGTGGAATAACCTAGTGACCTGGCTCCATCAGTAGCACTGCTTCCCAGGGCCAGCAGCTGTAACAGTCCAATCCAAGCTCGGACTTCTGAGTCATTTCTAGGATCCGCTCTCTACAGGGCACTTCCACTTCTGGGGGTATCCTCGTTGTGTGTGCCAAATGTGTGTGGGGTGGGGTAGAATAAGAGACAAAAGAAGAGGGAGTAAAATAAAGGCCACAGACAGGGAAGGAAGAAATGCCTTTATTAGCAAATGACGGTCCATGCAGGAAAACCAAAAGGCCCTACAAAAACAAGATAAAACTGGCAACTTTCAGAACTAATAAGTGAGTTTATCTAGATCATGGGATGGGACACAAGGTCAGAACAGAAGAGTCAACTGTGTTCTTATGAAAAAATAAAGAAGAGCTGGTTCTTCGAGAAAATCAGCAAAACAGACGAACCTTTATCCAAACTAACCAAAAGGCAGAGAGAGAATATCCAAATTAATAAAACCAGAAATGAAAAGGGGAACATGACAACAGACACAGGAAATCCAGAGAATCATCAGGTCATACTTCAAAAACATGTACTCCAAAAACAAAAACTGGAAAACTTAAAGGAAAATAGACAATTTTCTGGATAAGTATCACTTAGCAAAATTAATCTTGACCAGATAAGCAAATTAAGTAGACTTATAACCACTAAGGAAACAGAAACAGTTATCAAAAGTCTCCCAACTTAAAAAAGCCCAGGACCAGATGGTTTCAGTGCAGAATTCTACAAGATTTTCAAAGAATACCAATACTCCTCAAATTGTTCCACACAATAGAAACAGAAAGGACATTGCCAAACTCCTTTTATGAAGTTATAGTTACCCTCACACCCAAACCACACAAAGACATTACTAAGAAAGAGAATTACAGACCAATCTCCCTCATGAACATTGATGCAAAAATATTCAATAAAATATTGGCAAACCAAATCCAAGAACACATCAGAAAAATCATCTACCATGACCAAGTAGGCTTCATCCCAGTGATTTATGGATGGTTCAACATACGAAAATCTGTCAAAGCCAGGCGGTGGTGGCGCACGCCTTTAATCCCAGCACTCGGGAGGCAGAGGCAGGTGGATCTCTGTGAGTTCGAGACCAGCCTGGTCTACAAGAGCTAGTTCCAGGACAGGCTCCAAAGCTACAGAGAAACCCTGTCTCGAAAAACCAAAAAATAAATAAATAAATAAATAAATAAATAAATAAATAAACAAACAAACTGGAAAAAAAAACACATGATCATCTCATTAGATGCTGAAAAGCCTTTGACAAAATTCAACACCTGTTCATGATAAAAGTCTCAGAGAGAACAGGGATACAAGGAACATACCTAAACATAATAAAGGCAATATACAGCAAGACAACAGCCAACATCAAACTAAACGGAGAGAGGCTCAAAGCAATCCCTCTGAAATCAGGAACAAGACAAGGTTGTCTACTCTCTCCATATCTATTCAATATATTTCTTGAGGTCCTAGCTAGAGCAATAAGACAGCAAAAGGAGATCCAGGGGAAACAAATCGGAAAAGAAGTCAAACTCACTATTTGCTGATGATATGATAGTATACATAAGTGACCCCAAAAATTCTACCAGGAAACTCCTACAGCTGAAAAACACCTTCAGTAATGTAGAAGGATATGAGACTAACTAAAAAAAAACCAGTAGTCCTCCTTTATACAGATAATAAACAGGCTGAGAAAGAAATCAGAGAAACATCATCCTTCACAATAGCCACCAAAAAAAACCATAAAATATTTTTGGAAACTCTAACCAAACAAGTGAAAGACCTATATGACAAGAACTTTAAGTCTTTGAAGAAAGAAATTGAATTAGACACCAGAAAATGGGAAAGATCTCCCATGCTCTTGGGTAGGTAGAATAAATATAGTAAAAATAGAAATCTTACAGATTCAACGCAATGCCCATCAAAATCCCAGCAAAATTTACAGACCTTGAAAGAACAATATTCAACTTCATGTGGAGAAAAAAAAAACAGGATAGCTAAAACAATCCTGTACAACGAAGGAACTTCTGGAGGCATCACAATCCCTGACTTCAAACTCTACTACAGAGCTACAGTACTGAAAACAGCCAAGTTTTGATATAAAACAGACAGGAGGACCAATGAAATTGAACCAAAACCCATATATCAATCCACACACCTACAAATACCTGATTTTTGACAAAGAAACTAAAAATATAAAATGGAAAAAAGAAAGCATATTCAACAAACAGTGCTGGCATAACTAGATATCAACACATAGAAGAATACAATAGATCCATATCTATCCCCATGAACAGAACTCAAGTCCAAACGGATCAAAGACCTCAACATAAAACCAACCGCACTGAACCTCATAAAAGAGAAAATGGGAAGTACACTTGAAAGTAATGGCCCAGGAGACCACTTCGTAAGTATAATACAGTAGCACAGACATTGAGTGAAACAATTAATAAATGGGACCTCCTGAAACTCAGAAGCTTCTGTAAAGCAAAGGACACAGTCAACAAGACAAAACGGTAGCCTACAGAATAGGAGATCTTCACCAACCCCACATTGGATAGAGAACTGATCTCTAAAATATACAAAGAACTCAAGAAATTTGACATCAAAATAGCAAATAATCCAATAAAATATGGGGTACATACCTAAACAGAGAACTCTAAATAGACGAATCTCAAATGGCTGAAAGACACCTAGGGAAATGCTCAACATCCTTAGTCATCAGTGAAATGCAAATCAAAACAACTCTGAGATTCCATCTTATACCTGTCAAAAGGGCCAAGATCAAAAACACTGATGACAACCTATGCTGAAGAGGTTGTGGGGAAAAGGGAACACTCCTGCATTGCTGGTGGGGGTGCAAACTGGTACAGCCACTTTGGAAATCAGTATGGCGATTTCTCAGATAATTAGGAAACAATCTACCTTAAGACCCAGCAATACCACTTTTGTGTATATACCCAAAGGATACTCAATCATACCACAAGGACACGTGCTCAGCTGTGTTCATAGCAGCATTGTTTGTCATAGCCAGAATGGAAGCAACCTAGATGTCCCTCCACCGAAGAATGGATAAAGAAAATGTGGCACATTTACACAATGGAGTACTACAAAGCGGTAAAAAGTAATGACATCTTGAAATTTGCAGGCAAATGGATGAATCTAGAAAAAACCATATTGAGTGAGGTAAGCCAGACCCAGAAAAAAAAAACAAATATAATATGTACTCACTCATTAGACATAAAGCAAAGAAAAAGCAACCTACAGTCCACAACCCCAGAGAACCTAGACAACAAAGAGGACCCTAAGAGAGACATACATGGATCTAAATAGGAAGGAGAAAAAGATAAGATCTCCTGAGTAAATTGGGAGCATGGGGGTCACAGGAGAGGGTAGAAGGGGAGAGGAGAGGAAGGGAGTGGAGTAGAGAAACCATGTCTGGAAAAAAAAAGAAAATTATAAGATGGTTCCATCTGTGGAAAACGTCAAGACACGGGAGAAAGGAAGAAGTGTCAGAATGTGTGGGGAACTAAGCCATGTCCATGGGCCGTAGAGCCACACTCTCCACTGAACCCACTGAGTCACCAATCTCAATCAAACAGCGAGCGCTTCTGCAGAGTTTGACAGGCTGACTCCAACAGCGCGTGTGAAAAGGCAAAGGGAAGAGCTGCCGTAATCGGAAGAGGGATAGCGGGCAGCAGTCAGGTTAGTCACCTCCAGGACTCACGGAACAAACCTACACTAATGAAGGTAAGGAGGTAAGATAATGACAGCGATGCCACAGACGTCAGTGGCGGGGAGCAGAGCGCCCAGCAGCAGATCCAGGAAGATCACAAAGCTGCAGAGGCAGTATGCTGAGAACCTCTGGTCCCAGCTGCAGTTCTAGCTGCTGTGGTTTGAACGTGGCTTGACCAGAGATTTCCTCAGATGCAGGCCTACTCCTCAGTGTGGCAGCGTTGGAGAACCTCTCAGATGGGGAACCTAGCAGCAGGTCTCCAGACTACCCCAACCCCATCGTCTTGAGTCAGCTCACTGATGCCATCAAGGTACCATCCTTTAAAAGATGACTTAGCGGAGGGCCTCCTCAGAGCTACCACCACGGTGTACGTACCTTAAACTCCAAACTGAGAAAATGCACATCCATACTCAGGCCCATGTGATAGGACCAAAAGCAAGCTAATACCAAATCCATGTGCAAAAAAGATGGCCTCAGACTTCAGACCTTACATAAAAATTAATCCAAAGGTCCACAGACTAAATATGGTATAGATAAAAGTCAAACTATTAGAAGCAAATATAAAGGAAAATCGAGGCTGGGCCTGGCAGCTCACGCTTGTCATCCCAGCACTCAGGGCACTGAATTGTGGGTTCAAAACCAGAAAAGAAAGAAGGAAAGGAAGGGATAGCCTATATGACTTCAGTTTAATAGAAAGATTTTAGATAAAATACTCAGTCCATGGACTTCATGGGAAAAAAAATATCCCACCTTAAATTTGCAAAAGAAACTTCAAAGAAAATGAAAAGATGAGGCACAGACTGGAGGGAAATGCTTGCAACCACGCATCTGATAAAGGATTCGCATTAAAGAACTCCTAAAACCTCAGCAAGAAAACCCAAAAGGGGGTAAAAGATGTGAAGAGGTACTGAGACTGTCTACCACACACAAATACTGACAAGCAGCTGGGAAAATACGTGCAGTGCCACCATCACTGGGGAATACCAGTAAGACTGATGAGATTCTGGGCATGGTGGTGCATGCTTGTAATCTCAGCACCTGGGAGACAGAAGCAAGAAGATCGACAGTTCAAAGTCATTCTCACTATAGCAAGTTCAAGGCCAGCCGGGATACATGAAACAGTTTTTTTGACCAACCAACCAAACAAACAACCAAAAGGCAAAAGTCTGGAAAAACCTGGCCACGCAAGTGCTCTGTAGGCTCCCAAGCCACAGGATTGCTCATCACCTTGGCAGAGAAAGTGCAACACAGAGCCACTATTGTGGAAGACAGGCAGAGTACTGTATAGTTACACAAGACCAGTGGAGCCTGCACAACCCACCATTCACAACCCACCATATCCTCCCAAGTGAACTGGAGACTTACACTCACATAAAATCTCCACAACATGTTCAGAGTAGTTTGTTAGTAATTACTAAAAACCGGACACAGTCAAGATGCCTCTCTAGATGGCTGGAAGCTGCCCCATTCAGACAGTGGGATGGCACTCCTGGGTAAAAATGCAGGAGCTACTGATTTAGCAACAGCATGGATGGGCAGTAAATGCAACTCGTTCGGTTAAGAGTCTACACTCTGGCTGCAGACTGTAAGGCTCTACTCACAAGGCATCCTGGAAAACGCAGTTATTGACACTGATCACAGTGGGCTTGGGGGATGGGGAAAGGGGCTGCCTACTTGAAATCTGAATTTGAAATTTATACCCTGGCAATGCTGAAGCATGCATGGGCAGCCTGTATATGGCGGATCTGTTGAACTTGTCCATGATGGGTTTCATGGTCTAAGTTGGTGAGGATGACTGACCAGGTCTCTTCCTCAAGAGGGCACCAGATCGCATTACAGATGGTGGTGAACCACCATATGGTTGCTGGGAATTGAACTCAGGACCTTCGGAGGAGCAGGCAGTATTCCTAACCACTGAGCCATCTCTCCAGCCCTGGCCATCTCACTGGGAGAACTTCACTGTACAGTGCTGGTGTGACAGACAGCACCACGCATCTAGGAAAATCCACGCCACAGCATTAGCACACAAACTCAAAAAAACAAAACAAATGCCAGGAAGTAGTGGTGCATGCCTTTAATCCCGGCCCTTGGGAGGCAGAGACAGGTGGATCTCTGTGAGTTTGAGGCCAGCCTGGTCTACACAGCGAATTCCAGGACAGGCTCCAAAACCTACAGAGAAACCCTGTCTCAGAAAAATCAAAAACCAAAACAAACAAAAAACAACCAGGAAGCTGAGGCAAGTGGGGGACGTGGACTGTGACTGCTCGGCCGACTCCCTAGCACGGCTGATACGACCTTCCTGATAGAGATGCGGAGACGTCTCCAGGGACAGGGACAAAGGAATCATGCCAAGATGGTCCTCTGTCCCCATGAGTCTGAGTGAGCACAAACAGGGTGTGGGATGCACACAGCCTCGGGTGGCCAGAGCTGAGGCTAAGCATGGCCTGTGTAGCAATCAGAAGCTAACACTCCATTTCAGGTGGTCACGTGAGACAGAGGCGATCACATGTGGACACCATGCCCTGGTTATGTAGCAAAAGCAGCTCTGCCCACCATGAAGGTTGCAGCAGACACTTAACAGCCAGCCTGGGGGTTCCCATGTCATTCTCTACCCAAAGAAATGGGGCTTCTTGGAAAAGCAGTTGACCCTAGAACTGGGCAGGAGACCAGAAGAGACCCAGACCTGTAAGCTAGAAAGTGAGGGGACACCCTAGCAACTGAGAAAGGCACATGAGAGGGAACAGTCACCAGTGACCACAGCTGAGACAGTCAAAGGGCACCAACTGCTCAGGAGCCTAGACAGGTATAAACCAGACAGGAAGCAGTCCTCAGCAACGCACCCATTCAGTGAAGACACTGAGGATCCACATCTTCCTCCCAGAGGAACTCCTAAGGAGTAACTGCAGGTATCGCTCCTTAATCAGGGATGGAGTCCCTCTCCCCTCAAGTATAAACTAAGAGACCGGCAAGGATACACACCCAACAGACACACCTTAACCAGATGACACAGGATAGTATGGGTGTCAGGTGAGTATGACAGAAAACTCCACAGTGGGGGAATCTCCAAACCGATCATCTCGAGTATCGCCAACAGGAACCACTGGACAGACTGAAGGCATGTTTTACAGCGCATGTAGCCAGAACCACATGGTCAACCAAGAGAGCGTTTGGAAGACACCAACTAGGAAACCAAAGAGACAAAAACTGATGCGATAGGGACCCCAGGGTGGTCCTGGGCTATGGTGACTCCACGGTGTGTTGACTGGCTAAGTTAGTTTCTTCAAAGTCAGCTACCAGTCACTCAGGACATAAAAGTGTGAGGTCTGGGCTCCATATTCTCTAGCCCAGGAGAGTCCTGGAATTACCAGAGCCCAGTGCAAGGTTTCCCATGGCCCAGCCTTCACGGCAGAGCAAAAGGATCCATGTCCAACTGCCATTGCCTCTCCAGAAGATACTCAGAGCCCATAGCTACATAGGCAGCACCAGCTGCTTCTGAGACAGCAGGGAGGTGTGTGCATGGGTGCAGACACAGGTTCGAGACCCTCCAGTAGATTGGCACACAGTTGCACTGGCAGGCAGAAAGGGTGGAGAAGAACCTACTCAGCCAGCTCATCCAAGCACCATCCTCACCATGCTGGGCACACCGCTTTCCGCGCAGAACCCTCAGCTGGGAGCTACAGTACTGGGTGCCCTTCTCAAAGTGCAATTCCTAGGCAAGAAAGGAGACCCGGTGCCCCCAGCTCATCACCTTCAGAAAGTGACCCTAAGGCAGGTGGCACAGGAGACTCCTTATGTGCCAGGAAACAATGGCAATAAATGGGCTTGCAAAAAGGAAGACCTACGTGACTGTCAACTCCTTCAGCAGTTGAACAGGGAGAGAAAGAACACTTCAAACATCCAATGCCTCAAAGCAGAACCAAGCACCTAGTCTCAGGCATGCCCAGCTGCTGTGGGACAACGGTCTTGTGCCCTGTAAAGATTTGTCAGTTGTATTGCTTTAATAAAATGCTGATTGGCCAGTAGCCAGGCAGGAAGTATAGGCAGGACAACAAAAACAAGAGAATTCTGGGAAGAGGAAAGGTGCAGTCTACAGTCATCACCTAGACAGAGAGGAAGCAAGATGAGAATGCCTCACTGATAAAAGGTACCAAGCCACGTGGCTGACACAGACAAGAATTATGGGTTAATGTAGGATGTAAGAGTTAATAATAAGCCTGAGATACTAGGCCAACCAGTTTATGATTAATGTAGAGCTCTGTGTGTTTCTTTGGGACTGAATGGTGGTGGGACCAGGTGAGACAGAAACTTCTGTCAACACCCAGCTCCCAAGGAGAAAATCCCAAATCATCTTTAAGGAGGGCCTGTAAAGACATGGACATCCCAAGTGGAATGTGCCCTTGTGAGACCCTGGGTTCAATATGCAGAACATGCTAGTTCTCTCTCTCTCTCTCTCTCTCTCTCTCTCTCTCTCTCTCTCTCTCTCTCTGTGTGTGTGTGTGTGTGTGTGTGTGTGTATGTGTGTGTATGTGTGTCTGTCTGTGCAAGAAAGAAGAAAGAAAACTAAAAACGAGGTCTCTCCTCTCTCCTTTTCAGACAACATGCTATAATGCTGTCAGACAAGCTGGAAATGCCGTCTGCTGCTGCTCTTGCTGACTGTGGCCAAACCCCAGGCCTTAGCACTCCAGGCCCAAACACCTTTCCCTCAGAGCCAGGAGCAGAGGGTGGTGTCTATCTTCTAAGTTCAGTGTAGGACAAAAGGAGCCTGACTCCGGGCTTGTGCCCCCTGGAAGTTAAAGAGGTACAGCCCATGAGGACAGGCTATCAAAAGTGTTTTCTGTTTCTTCTTTTTGGCTGGGGCAATGCAAATGAGGAAAGGTGACCAGGCAACTGCAAGGAACACACATGACCAATTCTTGAGACATGTACCTACCTCAGGGTCAGGGTTTTGAGACACAATATGCATAAGGAAAGACCTGTAGATCCCACTCTTCCTAAGAGGGGTACATCTCAGAATGCACTTGGCTGTATTTAATTACAAGTCTTTCCATAGAAGTATTGCCAATTCAACATTCAGGTGACATAGCTGGACAGCCTGCCACTTCGAAGGGACTTCACAGTGTAGCTCATAGTCCGGTGAGACCTAGAACCTTTTAGAAGCAGCTACATTTAAGACTGCTGCTTGCCCAGGGCCATCACTATTAGGATTCAGGCATTATGCTGGTCACCTGGCAGGATGCACTCAGGCAGCACCCTGGCCAGCCCAGCTACATCAGGTGCAAAAAGGTCCCTTAGGAGACAAGCTCCACCTACTCCTGCTCTCTTCTTGCTGTTCTTCTGAAGAGGCAAACAGTTCTCTCTCAAGCTCGCTCTCTCTCTCTCTCTCTCTCTCTCTCTCTCTCTCTCTCTCTCTCTCTCTCTCTCCTCCCCTTCCCTCTTCTCTCAACTCTTCTCTCAATAAACTTTCCATGTAAGCTCTATAGGCATGGCGTATTTAGGCTCCCACCTGCCGCCAAGGTCCCTCCCACCCAGAACAACAACAATGACAACTATGAAAACCATGACACAGGAAGATGGGAAACCTAAAAAGTGCATCTACCCCAAGTACACATGAGGTAAGAAAGAACAGAACATCATGTAAACACGCTGAGCAGCAGCTGGAGATATCTGCCTCTTGCCTCAGGCTGCAGCTCCTGTACTGACTGACCAAAGGCAGCACAGCTCACCCGAGAGCCTGTGAGCCCATCTGCAGAGAGCGTCCTCAACACTGTCACCAGTGGCCAGTTTTCCCCAATATCCGCCTTGAAGACGCCCTTCATCTTGCGCTGAGTGTGCCAGTACCAACTTCCCCATGATTCCTTAGTATTGCATGGGATAGAACAAAATACCCAAGTCTGGGTATTTTTTTCCTGCTAACTTTAGAGAGAATGAGTGGAACCCAGGCAGACAACCCCAGAGGGACCATTTGTTTAAGAACTCCAATTCTCTGCACCAGGAAGTGACCAGGCTGCCACACAAAAATTCACATGAACCTGACTCCTCCACAGGAGAGCCACATGGACACAGCCTAAAGCCTCAGAGGTGACTCTTCCTAAAAATGCCCAGTGTGCACCATGCACAAGCCAGGCAGGGTGGCTGGCCCGTCAAGCACAGCCATTCCAGCCCGGCCCTGCCCTGGCTTACTTAGCACTTCTTAGCTTCCCCTCCTCACTAAAAGGCTAGGCCACGTCCACCAGTGTTCGCATGGTCCCGGGGCCACCCCTCTAGTTAACAGGAATCAGGGTGAGGATTTGAAATCCACAGATGCTTCCACCAGCCAGGTGTCCACAGGTTTTGATCATGAACTCTGTGTGATGGCCGCAGGAAGGCTGGTCCCAGGGTGAGTAGGACAGGCTCTCAGCCACAGTCAGGGCACTTAGGCTTCAACTACAGTGACCCATTCAGAGTTGGCCCTATATGACATCTCCTGGCTTACTTCCTCTGTGGGTGGGAATAACAGATGAGTAAAGAAACAGCAGTGCCCAGTGTGGTGGCGCATGCCTTCAATCCCAGTGCTCTGGAACACAGCAGGCGGATCTCTGTGAGCTTGAGCCCACCCTGGTCTTCAGAGCGAATTCTGGGGCAGCGAAGGCTATGCAGAGAAATTCTGTCTCAAACAAAGCAGGGCGGCGGTGGTGCACACCTTTAATCCAGAGAGACAGAGAGAGAGAGAGAGAGAGAGAGAGAGAGAGAGAGAGAGAGAGAGAGAGAGAGAGAGAGAGAGAGAGAGAGAGAGAGAGAGAGAAGCCAGCGGATCTCTGTGAGTTCGAGGCCAGCCTGGTCTAGAGTGAGTTCCAGGAAAGGCTCCAAAGCCACACAGAGAAACCCTGTCTCGAAAAACAAAACAAATCAACAACAAGAAAAAAATCAGCATGACCACCAGTCCCCTCCATTCTGTTTTTTCTGAAATGAAGGAGGCTCCTTAAGGTTTCCTTAGGCTCAGGCGGGTGTGGGATGTTGCAATGGGCTGTGAAGGCCTGAAGAGCCAGATCCTAGGCAGAACCCGGGAGTCCCTCCAGAGCAGACCTGGTTGAACCTTAGCAGCAAGCACACACTTCCAGCCCGCCAATGAATCTAGCTAGACCCTTGGCTCCTTGCCAGGCGTCCTTCCATGCTGTACAGGTTGGGGCTGCCGCACTACCTGCACTACCTTTGGGTCCATTGGGGGGCGGCTGGCACGGCAAAAGTGGCAAAGCTACGTCTAAACTGCAGGTTAAAGACCTTCATCTCCCCTAGGTCTTAGGAACAGAATTTCATAGCACTGTCTCTCGCCACTCCAAGGGAGAACGCAGAGGGAGAGTGCGTGGGGAATGCCTTCGCCTCTAAATCTGTGCTAAGTGGGGCTGCGTCGAGGCAGGTGGGGTTGAGGTCCCAGGGACACACCGTGGGACCTGACATAACTTTAAGCACCCACGGAGTCGGGAGTAAGAAGGCAGGTCTAGAAGCACACAGAAGGCAGCACGGTTGGGGTGGTGCAGAGTCCTAGAAGCGTACGGAGGGGCTAATGGGAGTCCGGAAGCGAGCAAGGATTAGGACAGGTCACAGGATGCCGGCGACAGCCCGCGCCCACCGGACACTCACAGTAAATGAAAGCGAGGGCCCGCAGGAGCACGACTCTGGTCAGCCAGAAGGTGCCAGTGCGCAGCCGGGCTGGAGAGCCCACGGGATCGCGAGCAGCCGTGGGTGGCGACGCTGGCTTCTGATCCACGTCTCCGACCTTCCGTTTCCTCAGCGACCCTTCGGGCGCAGCCATTACCAGGCTATCTGGGCGCATGCGCACGGAGGTCCCGCCCACACTTCTGGAAAGTCAAACAGGCGTCCCTGGACGACACGCCTACCCACTTACAGCCAAAGCCCACGCGCCACGCCCTCTCTGGGAGGGCTCGCCTAGCGGTGGCGTTTTATGCAGGCTTCAGTTTATGAGAGGGACAGGCGTCAGGTGAAGAAGCCAGTAGACACCCGCGCCCTGAGTGCGGATCCCCACTCTGTAGCAGCGATGACCAGGCCTGTGGCAGCGCCAGAACAGGCCCTTCACCCTGCGCTCCCAGGCTGCCCCTCACCCCCGCCCAGGAAGGCGCGAAGCATACTTTTCGACAGTTGGCAGGAACAAACCTGAAAATCAGCCTGGAGCCTCCAATTTCCTGTCCTAGCTAAATCTCCTTTTCTGTGGTCCCCAAAGACCCCAGTGGACCTAGGTGGCACTCCTAGTCTCAAGCTATGTATGTGGCCAGAGGGCCATCAAGGTCTCAGAAGGGAAGAATTTACCGACCAGCGGCCTGAGCAGAAGCCCAAGGAGACACACACCTGCAACTCTGCTTCTATATTTTACTATTTATTTTATTTTTAGCAGCTCACAGTGGCCTTGAACTGTACAGTCCAGGAGGACAGCAAACAATCCTCATGACTCTGTCCTCCTCAGTGCTGGTTTTACAGGCCACATGCTTGAGAGCAACTCTGCTTCCTCATGTTAGGGGCCACTAGGGCCCTGCACACAAATGATACTGGAGAGGTGCTCTGCAGCAGGAGAAAGGGTGTGTGCAGGGCAACGGTTCCACCAGCCTAGGGGTTCTCCGGCAAACTACGGGGCTCTCAGGCACCGCTGGGGGAGTTGCGGGATTTCCTTCATTCCTCGTTCAGACTCTGTATGTCTTAGAGATCTTGTGCCTTATCTTGTGAATTACCTCTACTGTTTTTTTTAACAATCTGTCTTTAGTATCTCATTTTTGCTCTTGCTGTGTTGGCATATAAATTACCAATGTTTGTATCATCAAACAACCCAATGGTGTTTATACCTCCACACCCACAGTGAACCTCTTCTGGGTAAGGACTGGTGTGCAGCTGTTAGGACTCTTCCCAGCCTCCAGTCTCCCCGATAGTGGAGTACCAGCATATAAATACATCCCATAAAGTGTTTGGTTTTTTTAAGTTGCCTTTTCTTTTTCTTCAGAAACACTCCCTTGGGAGTCCAGCTGTGAAGTATGTCCCATACAGATGTTGCAATGGATAAGACAAATACTTCCCACCTGCCAGGCCTCCCACAGGCCAGCATCCGCCCAAGGTCTCAAACTTTAGACACTGAGGGAAGAAACCTGTATATCCTGTATCCAGGTCCTTCACTAGGAACCATTGTCCCTGCCTCTCCTTCTCACTGGGATGTGCCAGGCTTGGGATGGGCCAGCAGAGTCATTTGGAGAAGTCAGTTCAGGCCTGCACAGTTTCCCCAGGTCCCCAGGTCATTTCTGGAAGCTGGCTCCGCGCAGGGGCTGGAAGGAGAGGAAGGGCTGCTCCACCATCAGGTGCGACCCAGGGTGCTGCTGCTCAGGTGGGGACCATCCTCACAAAGGGCCCTTTGTCCTCAGCTTCCCCTTGCAGTGGTAACATTGTCCTCCCTGCAGAAGGGCACAATGGGGCATTGTGCAGAGCATAAAATGGGCCTCTTGTTCCAGCATCCAGCACTCCAGCTGGGGCTGGGACTCAGCTCTAGGCTTCCTCTCTGGGTTTGCCCACAGTGGGTGAGGCCAGCAGAAGGGTCTGCAGGGAACTTATGTCCTCGGTGGCTCAAGTTTCTTGCCTTCTTGGGATGCTGTCTGGCACTGGCTTTCAAGCAGGTCACACAGGGCAGAGTTGAGCCAGGAAGGCGTTAGCATTCTTGCTCATTTCTGCCCAAATTTAATAAGAAGTACACTGGGAAGCTGGGTATGATGGTGCATACCTGTGATCCTAGTGCTGGTGGTGCTGAGGCAGGAGGATTGCAAATAGTAAGACTCTGTTTTAAAAACTGAAACAGCTCTGGTATATTACTCACCCATAAAGAGGAATGGAGTTGACTATGCTACGATACGGATGATCCCTAAACCCTTGAGTGGAGACAAGTCAGGCATGTTGTAGGAAACCTGTAGAAAAGGCACTCCCATTATAAAAGATGGATTCGTGATTTCAAGGGGTGGGGAGAAAAAAGGGGATATGGGGACTCCTTCTGGGATGTTTTGAAATAAGATGGATACATGATGATGCTGATAACCTACATGCCACTGAATCCTTTAGTTTATGTGAATTTCTTTTTCTCTTTTTCTTTTCTTTTCTTTCTTTTTTTTTAAAATATGTCTCAGTATGTAGCTTAGGCTGGCCTTGAGTTTAAATCCATCCTCCTGCCTTTGTCTTCCAAGTATCAGAATCACAGATGTGTATCACCATACCTGGCTTCAACAAAATAATAAAAAAAAGTAAACAAAACTCATGAATGAGCTCCTGAAGTGGGGTATCTCACGATCACCTAGAAGGCATTGCTTCTACTTGTCAGAGTAAGTCGTGGCTTCTACCACGTTTGTCTGTGTGTCGAACATCTGGTAGACGAGCTCCTACATTCAGCTGTGCTCCATACAAAAAGCAGAACCTAGACAGAGCCAAGCAGCTGGAGGCTCATGCACAGGAGGGGGCCCCAGGGGCACCCTGAGATTTGCTCCTGTCACCTTGGAGGCCACCAGCATGAAGTTGGCTTCTAAACATCACTTTAAGCCAAAAAACGACAGAAAGAGTCAAGCCAGCTGGCCAGAGAGAACTCAGATGAGGAGGGGCTGCCCTGGGGCCTCTGGCAGAGAGCTCCCCAAAAAAGAAAAAGAAAAGTGGGGAGGGGTCCCAAGAGGGACTGCCAGCACAAGACCCGGCTGGTGTCTCTGGAGGCTTGGTGCTCACCCACTCCTAGTTGGGTCCTACGCCCCAGCTGCCTGAAGCCTCCAGCATAGTGGCTAAGATGGGTATGGGGACAGGGCACACTGCCCGCTAGCTGGCAGCTCTCCCAGCAGCTGCGGAACGGCTTCACAGAGGAATGAGCCCCCTGTCAGCACCTCGTCCAGCTGTCCCCAGGCACCCCAGCCCAGCAGTCCCCACTGTCTCAGGGCTATTGTCCCTGACGTGCAATCGCAGCTGTCTCTGGCTCCCCGAGAACCCAGCTTTGGCTGAATATAATCGTGTACCCTTCATTTACCCCAATTTTTCATGTCTTGGAGTCTGCTTGTGGAAGGGGGCAGGTTCCACATCTGTTGCCTTCGCCTAGAAGAGTGGTCAGTTGGACTGGTCCCTCCCACACACACCCCCTCCACTGTCCACTGGCCAAAACCCACCCGAGACCGGCAGGTGCGGCAGTGAGCAGGTGCCATGCCATTTGCTGGCTGGTCTGAAGCTGTGACTCAGCGGCTGTTCTCTTGGCTACTGTACCTCCTCTGCTGCACCCTCAGCTCCCCCTGCACCCTAGGGGGATGAGGCCTTGAGTACCAGCAGCAGCTGTGACTTCAAGGTAGAATGGCAGTAAGCTGTCTGGGGTAGGGCCCCGCAGCAGAACACGGCTGTGAGCTGTGCTCCAAACTGGAAGAATTCTTGGAAAGCCCCAGCCCAGAGGTCAGAACCGGGAAGCCTATGGGCTGGACTCTGCCCACAGAGCTGAACTGTCACTGTATCAGCCACTAATGCTGCATAACAAACAGCCCAAACCACAGTGTGTGACCTAGTGGGAGCTAACTGAAACCTCCCTCACCACATTTAAGGGAACAGATGCAAGCCAGACAGCAGAAAACCATTTAGTGGTGTGTTTAATTTGCCTTAGGCACTGATAGGTATCTGGAACCATCAATCATGGCAAAAGAGGTTTGGGCTGTCGAGTTATTTTGTTACATTTTTATTCTAAGTCATTTGCTTTACTGCTTATTCAGGAAACAGGGTTCTGCTTGGTAAAGTTGCAACTGTGGGCACCATGGATGGGCAGGAAACCTTGCTGGATCTGAGAATTGGTGCTTGGCAGGACAAACACAGAAACCAAGTAGCCCATGAGTTTCTGGGTGAGTCCCCGTTAACACCTGCTTTATCTAGGCCATCATGCCTCATTTCTGGGGAGCTAATACTCATAGGTGATGGGGGAAAGGCTAGGATCACGGTGGTGTGGGGTCCCCAGGATGCGCACCAGGCACGGGGCTGGAGATCCAGGTGTCTAGTATCAGAATGAGCCTTTCAAGTCCAGCTTAGCCCATGCTGACACTCTGTCACCAGACTTCACCATCCCAGTCACAGATGCCGGCACCTTTGTGGAGGACTTCGCGGCATTTGCTTCCACCCAGGAAGAGCTGCTTGAGCGCCATGAGGACCCTACTGAGGTTGGCTTTGGTTTCAAAAGCACCAACTGCCCTGTGCCAAGGACGAAGTGCTAAGACCCTCTGGATACTGTTGGGAGTCAGCTCCACCCAGGACCCTGATAGGGTGAAGGAAGGATTCCAGCTTGAAATTCAGGGACCCAGGAGTACCAGAAGAAATGGGGCAAAGCAGTGGAAACAATGGCTTTTCCCAACACATCTCTGGCCTCTGCACAGACCTGTCTGTCACACTGAAGCAGATATATGTTGGTCTCCACTGCATGGTTAAAATACAGACCTTTTCCAGAATCCTTTCAAACTGAGAAATCCCAGAAGAGTGTCTGAAGGAGCATCAAACGCCAAAGATGCTGCTGGGCTGGAGGGAGCATTCTCACCCTTCCCTGGAGCCAGAGGCATGCGGCAGACACAGCATAGCATGGCATGACACAGGAGGAAGCTGCAGATGTGGCATGGCAGGAACACTGCCCCTGTAGGTCTGAGGGATGGACCATGGGGCAGCAGAGAGGGTACAAACTGACCTCACCAGCTCCCCTATAGATGACAGGTCTACTGAGGACTAGCTGTGACCCCAACTGCAATTTCCACTGCAGCCAGCTCTGACCGCATCCTTGAGACCACTGAATGAAGAGGGGGTGGGAGGCCAGGTGCTTGACCCAGTGCCCTGAGCATGCTACTGGGAGACCAGCCTTCTAGAGTGACAAGTGGATCCACTGTGCCCCTCTCCTGCCCCTGGGCACACAGTGAGCAGGGCAACAGTCCACAGGAGTCCTGCTCTGAGTTCACCCTTCACTGCCTGCACATTTTGTTTCTTCCAGGCCAACGTCAGCAATTAAAAATCTCCATGTCTGTGCGGGGATGCCCTGCCAGCTGCTGCGGGTGCAGGGGCAGAAGGAGAACCAGGCTAGGGCTGAGGACACACAAGCCAAGCTGAGGTTTACAGACCTACTCAGCGGCCCTTCCCCAGGCTCCAGATCCATTGGTCCAGGAATGGGCACTTGGAGCAAGTTTAGCCAATGAGATCCTCCCTCTAGAACTGCAAAACCCACACGATAATGGGGAAGTTCGGGGCCAGGGCAAGGTCATGCAGACTGGGGCAAAACTTGGACCAGCCATGAAAGAGGGTGGGGACAGGAAGAAAAGTTAAGAGAAGGAGGAACTGGTCCACACCTGAACAAGGTCCAGTGGCCCACAGGTAAATTGAGAGGCAGTATCTATAGTTTCTATCTAAGTTTTAAAGAACTGTCGATTTCTGCATTATCAGGTCAAGGACTAGGAAGCAGTTTCCTACTGTTCGGTTCTAAGGAGGCCCTGGTCACAGCTTCATGTCTGTTCAGGGTCTGTCTAGTGGCCAAGGATGTGAACCAGTCAGTTTGAGAAGAGTCTAAAGACCTGGAGGATGTACTGTTCTTTCAAGATGACCCAACAATGGCCTAGCATGGGCCTGGAGCACCACCCGTGTGCCCATGACTTGTACTGGGCTCAATTCTGAACATAGCCTAGAAGAGCTCAGGGTACAACTTGTGTGCCAATGTACTAGGCAGGGCTGGGTCAGCTCCTGGCAGCCCATAGATGCCTGTAGCTGCGTAACTAACAGGGCTGACTACCAGTCCTCTGGGGGTCAGGGAGTCACTAGAGCCCCCAGTGACAGGAAGGTTCAAACTGTAGGTGGAGCCAGGATGAGCTCCACCTCCTTTCTTCCAAGAATCCAAGCAGTCTAGAGATCTGAGAATAAGTATATTATGCCCCCATGGGTGGGGACCAGGAAGAAGCTGCACTGAGAGCCTGGGGTACCCAATGAGAACTCAGTTTTATACTTTCTCAGCAAAGCTGAGGCCTGAGAGCATGGGTCCATGGAGGCACAGAGGGTTGGAACCTGAGACCTAAGAGGTCAGCCCTGAGAGGAACACAGCTAGGCCACATAGACTTCTTTTGCTGGTATGGATGGCGCTATAACAGTGTACTACACAACGGGGGTCTTTACGCCTTCTAGACACTTCTTTCCCAAAAGGTGGGACCCTAAATGGAGGGATCCCCAATGGAGAGGACAGCCACTGTAGGTGTATAGGGAAGGGTCTTTCTCTCGGCAGGTGACAGTCTGAATAAAGGAAGAGTTTAGCAGACAATGGCAGCCAGTTCTCCACCCACTCAACACACACACACACACACACACACACACACCACGAAGCACACACACCACGAAGCACAACTAAAATATAGTGGCAACTAAGGTAGCTTCTCTTCCTTGGGGGTCCCCTCAGCAGGTGGCAGGGACATGGACTTCCTTCTTCCAGGCAGGAACTGTAGATGCCCCAAGGCCACAACTACACAGCACTGGCTCTTTCCAGAAGTGAGACTGCCGATCTGCTGGCAAACCTGAGGCTGGGATCCCAGACCCGGAGGTTAGAGCACCACTCACGCCTTGGCTGGAGGTGGGGATGGGAGGCCAGTCCTTCACTAAGCACTGTGAGATCCCCCACCCCAGCTCCAGGTCCACAGACTTCCCAAATAGTCTTTTCTGGAAAAAGGAGCGCCCCCCTCCCCCCGTGATACGGCAGGAGCCACGGTTTTTCCCTGCTGCCCCATCCACTGGTTTGGAAAACAGGCGGCCTCATTTAGGGTCACCTGGCTCTTGAGAGTCACAGCTTAGGGTGGCAGGTACGTCGCCTCCATTGAGTTTGGCGAGAGAACTCTAGCTGCCCTTGGAGACCTCTGGGCCGGGAGCCAACTCGCGGGGGCGACCTCGGGCGCGGCTCGGACTGGCGGCTTGGCGCTGGCCTTGGGAGAAACGTCCCCTTTCCAACCCTGAGCACTCTGCTTCTCTCCAGGCGCTGAGGCGAAGTGGCCCAGCGTGGCCTCCGCCTCCGCCAGACCACCCAGGCCCGCCCTCCAGGACCTCCGCGCCCCTACCGCAGGTCATACCCGGAAGGACCCGGGCCCCCGCGTCCGGCCCGGCCATCCGCCGACCGCCCTAGGGACTCAGCAGCCACGACCTGCGCAGCCCCGCCCAGCGCCCCCGTCCTCCCACCTTTGTCCGGCCCCGGGGGGTCCTCCAGCTCACCTAGGTGCGCGAGTTACCAGGGTCACCTGGTGGCTACTGTCATTGCGCCACCCGGCGGGCAGAACCCAGATTTGTTTGAAATAGCGGATTCACTGTGGAGGGAGGGATGTTGGGCTCAGGAACCTTGTGGATTAGCATCCTCGCCAGCCGCCCGAAAGTCGAGCCACGCTGCAAAGAACCGGACGCTGGACAGTATGTCACCCTTAGCCCTCTGACCCTGCCTCAGTCGAGGGATCAGGCTGCGGGGCGCCTGGCCCACGTGGTGCGGAGGGCGGGGAGGGAGCCTCTTTCCTGGATTTGGGGCGGGGCACCCAAGCTCCGCCTCGAGGAGGGCTTGCCTGCCAACCCGGGCCGGGAGGGGCGGGGCTTCGGCCACCGCTTAAAGAAACTTGTTGCGGGTCCCAGAACTGAGACAGAGCTGCAGCGACGGGGGAGCGGCAACTGGGCGCCTGTGACGGGGACAAAGATTGAGTCCTGCGTGGCAACCTTAAATTCCAGAGTGTCCGTCCATAGTGTGACAGGGCGAGACCACTGTGTCCATCCCCACTGCGTACCCCTCCGCGCGTGGCCCCGATGCTGGACATGAGTGAGGCCCGCGCCCAGCCGCCCTGCAGCCCGTCCGGCACTGCTAGCTCCATGTCACACGTGGAGGATTCAGATTCCGACGCGCCGCCGTCGCCTGAGGGATCGGAGGGCCTGGGCCGTGCTGGGGGCGGCGGCCGAGGGGACACTGCTGAGGCTGCAGACGAACGCTTCCCTGCCTGCATCCGTGATGCCGTGTCACAGGTGCTTAAGGGATATGACTGGAGTCTAGTGCCCATGCCCGTGCGCGGCGGCGGTAGCGGCACGCTCAAGGCCAAGCCACACGTGAAGCGGCCCATGAACGCCTTCATGGTGTGGGCACAGGCGGCGCGCCGCAAGCTGGCGGACCAGTACCCGCATCTTCACAACGCAGAGCTCAGCAAGACCCTGGGCAAGCTGTGGCGGTGAGTGTGGGGACTCTGTGGCACTCTGGCTGAGGAAGGGGACGTAGGGGCTGAAGGAGGTGGCGTCGTGCCCGACCTTGGGCAGTGCTCTTGGGCTGGTTCCAGGGTGGGTCTGGTGGAAAAATACCTTGGTCAACAGAGACCGGACACCAGGTGTGGGTGGGACCTTGGAGATGCACGGAGGCCAGTACCCGGAGTGTCACCGTCCAGCACTTTATCTCTTCCTGGGGTATCCTTCTGAGAACTGCAGACCTGGGAATCCCAGCTTTGATTGGCCCGCCATGGCCCGTAGGCATAGATAGGGGCAGGCATCAAGCTGCTTTGTCCTGGGCAAAAGCTGGGACTCAGGATAGTCATGAGGAGTCCAAGTCTGCTGGCTGGTACTGTCCCCAGGTACTGTTTCTCTCAGGCCACACCAACCTGGAATGGAGGAAGGGAAGAGTGGGTGAAAAGTGAGAAAGGCTCGGTGGGCACGCTGGCATGAGAAAAGCAGGCATTACTGAAGAAGACAGGAGCACAGAAGTTCCTCCCCACGGCACATCCCAAACCTCCCAGCTGCTTCTGCTTGATTTGAAACAGGTCCTCCTTAGTAACACTGGGCTGAGCAGCATGGCGAGGTTGTCTTGCCCCAACTCAGCTCTGCCCGCAAGCAGAGGCGCAAGGCCGGGAGTCTTAGGGTGTGTGTGCACAGAGGACAGTCTCCTGGATTTTGCCTTCACTGCAAACCCCGCTAGCTGCCTTGAGTCACAGCTGGCTCCCAGGAAGCCTTGCCTTTGTCAAAGTGTAGCTTTCACTGTGGCTGAGAGAGGGTATGGGATGAAGAAAATACGGTCGGAAAGGGGGCGCTCCAGAAAGATGGAGAATTGGGGTGTTACTTGTTCCTTGGACTCTAAAGAACATACAGTCTTCACCACACAGGCCTAGTGGGCTCTGCCCTTCTGGTGCCAGGATGCTCAGCATGAGGACAGGCTACCCGCTGGAGGGTGCCTTGGCCTCTCCAGCACCCGATCGTGCGCTCCTGCTGTCTGCCTCCAGGCCAACTCCCACAGCAGTGTTTGTGCTGGTGCTGCCTGGGCCCTTGGCAGCCCTGCAGCTCTGGGGACATCCTTGTCCTACTGTGTTCTCTGCAGCTTGCTGAGTGAAAGCGAGAAGCGTCCTTTCGTGGAGGAGGCAGAGAGGCTCCGTGTCCAACACAAGAAAGACCACCCAGATTACAAGTACCAGCCACGGCGAAGGAAGAGTGTGAAGGCTGGCCGGAGCGACTCGGACTCTGGCACGGAACTGGGCCACCACCCTGGTGGTCCCATGTACAAAGCTGATGCAGTCCTTGGCGACACACACCACCACAGCGACCACACAGGTAGGCTCTAAGACCCTTAGCATGGGGTAGGTAGTAGTGGGACTGACTTGGAGTGTAGGAAGGCCGTCCCTCGTTATGGGCAGAGGGCCAGACTTTCTCTAGCCCCTTGAAAAAGCCTCTGGGCATAGCTATTTCTGATGCTCAAAAGGAATGGGCTGAGTAGGCCATCCAGCACTCTGGAGATGTGTATCTTCAATGAGACTCCTCACAGTCTGCCTCCACTCTTCAATGACAGTAGCATGGAACAACAACCCCAGCTTCAGAATCAAGCTGGTGGGTGGGGTCCCAGCAACCAAGCAGCCTTGGTGAAGCTGGAGGCAGGCCCTGAGCTTCCCTTTACTCTGCTGTGATGGGGAAGAACGGGGTTGTGTGGGTTCAGCTTGGTCCTGTGCCCAGGGCTAGGCATTCCAAGAGTGCCCCATTAATGCTAGCTCTGGTGGGGCTGGCTGGCCACCTTCCATCTCCCACCCAGGTCTTCAGGGAGGGGCCTTGGGTCTTCCCACAGCACAGTGCTTAACGGAATTTTCTCAGCCAGTAAGTGAGGGCTAGGTCTGAGTTTGCCGGAATTTCTGGGAAGGTACGGAAACAAAAAGCTGTTGATTCGTACCTGTGGCAGTTACCAGGGTTCCTGGTGTCACCCACCAGCTCCACCCTGGTCCCACAGAAGGGGCATTCATCCTTGAAATATACTCTCTTCCTCAGGCCAGACCCATGGGCCGCCCACCCCACCCACCACCCCCAAGACAGACCTGCATCAGGCCAGCAGTGGAGGCAAGCAAGAGCTAAGGCTGGAAGGGCGCCGCCTAGTGGACAGCGGTCGCCAGAACATCGACTTCAGCAATGTGGACATCTCCGAGCTCAGCAGCGAGGTTATCAGTAACATGGATACCTTCGATGTCCACGAGTTTGACCAGTACTTGCCCCTCAATGGCCACTCAACCCTGCCCACAGAGCCCAGCCAGGCCACTGCCTCTGGTTCCTATGGGGGCACTTCCTACTCCCACTCCGGGGCAACTGGCATAGGGGCATCCCCTGTGTGGGCCCACAAGGGAGCTCCCTCGGCCTCAGCCTCGCCCACAGAGGCAGGACCCCTTCGGCCACATATCAAGACGGAGCAGCTGAGTCCCACCCACTACAATGACCAGTCACATGGCTCACCTGGCCATGCTGACTATGGTTCCTACAGTGCCCAGGCCAGTGTCACCACAGCTGCTTCTGCCACGCCTGCCAGCTCCTTCGCCAGTGCACAGTGTGACTACACTGACCTGCAGGCTTCCAACTACTACAGCCCCTACCCTGGCTACCCGCCCAGCCTCTACCAGTACCCTTACTTTCACTCATCCCGCCGGCCCTACGCCTCACCGCTGCTCAATGGGCTCACCATGCCACCCGCACACAGCCCCAGCAGCAACTGGGACCAGCCTGTGTACACCACCCTGACCCGACCCTGAGGCTGCTGCACCCCGGAGGACTCAGTGTCCACGAAGTATAGCCAGGTCTTTGAGGTCTTCCAGAAGCGTACTCGGTAGAGGGTGGAGGCAGCCAGCGCAGCCTCGCTCCGTCAAGTGCCTGCTGAATCTGCAGGAAGCCAGGCTTTGTCACCCTGTGTCCCTTTGCCTCCGGATATCCAAACTTCTGCCAGGGGACAGAGCTCTCTTTTCCTCCTCTTCTCTCTCTGAGGTAACTGGTTATTTCCAAGACAGCCAGTCTATCACTCTCCGGCTTGGATGAGTGGGTACCAGCTCCTTGGTTTTGCATCTCAGTGAAAGAGAAGATAGCTATGGCTAAGGACAAAGGAGAGACGGGGCCTCGGGTTCTTACCAGCCCAGCCAAGAACTCCCTGGAATCAAGGGATGTTGTTCCCATGGTGAAAGCGCGTGGACGCGCGGGATACATCCACTCGGGCATCTCTTGGGACCAATGTGAGATGGAGGGGTTTCTCATTACCACAGTTCTTCCCAGCAAGGTTTGGCTGAGACAAACACTTCTTGTGTTTATTTTTATTTTTTCGTAATTTTTATTTTAAGGCTTAAACATGGTCTGTTTTGAAAGCTGTTGAAGATGTATTTATGTCCTGTATTATTTTATCTTTAATTAATGAAGTCATTTGTGCAGAGAGTAGAATTTAAGACAGAATGGAAGCTTGTTTTGTAAAGGATGGGAGGGAAGTGGTTCAGCGCCCCATCGCATCTCTTTCCTTGGCCTTCAGATGGCCTGGGAGGCCTCTACCAGGCACGGGAGGAAAGGATTACCTCTTGGGGTCTGGTTAGAACAAAACGCCCAGCGCCAGCACCTGGTGGGGCATCGGAAGACAGGCGTGTCAGTTCTGCCCTCAGTGGTGCCAAGCGGTAGAAGACAGAATTTCCTGCAAGGTGGCAGCTGCAGAACCACGATAATCTCGGCTCTTTGGCACCAGGCGCTACTTACCAAGCTGTGAAGGGAAAGCCCCCTCCACTAACCTGCCCAGGTTCCTAGTTAGAAAACACCACCTGCTTCACTGCCCCGCTTCGCTGTGTGCTGTGTGTAACCGGCTACTTCACAGAAACTTGTGCCTTGGAGACTTTGTACATTTACTCACATCTGAGAAGTTTGCTTCTTTTACATTTTTCTACTTTTCCTACCTTTTTTTTTAGAGGAAAAAAACTGTCTTTTTTTTTCTTTTAGCATATCTCATTCTGGGGGTGGGGGTGGGACCCACAGCAAACTCATTTTTATGCAATCTATTTTTTTTGGCATTAAATTCAGAAAGATATTTGCTGACCTTCGCCTGCTGTGTTTCGCTACTTTCTGACCAAGCAATGCTAACTTTTGTACAGATCAATTTGATAAAATTTTAAAAAATGCTTTTTATCTACTTGGAGCATGCTTTGTGTGTTACTTTTCTCAAGCCTGGAGGTTTTTTTTTTTTTTTCGTGAAGGTTCCCAGGAGGAGGTGACACTCTGCTAAGGATCTGGTCAACAGGCCACTTTTAGGGGTGCAGAGCTCTTTCAGACTCCCCAAGGCAGGGGCTTCAACTCATCTTAGGGAGGTGGTCAGACACCCCCTCACAATCACTTGCTCTGAGTTTAAACACCACGCCTTTAGCCTTGTCTGGCTTCCTCATTTTCGGGGTTGCTCCTAAGGATACAAACAGGTGCAGATGGGCTGTTTCAAGCCATGTTTTTTTTCCCAGGTGAATCAAGACTGGTATCTGGGTAGCTGTGTAGTGTATCTCAAGCTGATGGGCATTTTTTGGGGGGGAATGTTGTGTCCTGTCTCAGAGCCAATCTGGAAGCAGAGAAAAACCATCCCAAAAGAGCCTGGCAGAGATGTCTGCTTAGAGGAAAGTTTCTAGGGAGAAAATGGTTGTGAGGAGAGACAGCGGGAGGCCCCTGCCAAGCCTCTTGGGTGCATGTGGCTAGCAGGGGCTGCCAGAGCCGGCTGCAACCCAGCTATGTAGACTTCATCCTCAGTCTGGGGGTGGAAGGGACTCTCAAGAGCCCCAATGTGAAGGGGTTTTACTACTTACCTTGCCCGACTTTGGGAAGCCTGACTCTAGGGCCTGCCAAGCCCAGCACTTGGGGAAAGTCACCTGGATCTGTCTATAAGAGCTCGTGAGATCTGAGTGTGCCAAGCTTCCAGGTGTGGGAAGTGGTGCTCTGAGAACTGGTTCACTGGATGGCTGATGCCTTCACAGCCTGCTGCCCATGTGGATCCAGCACTGCCAGACCCGCATCCAGCCAAGGGTTGTCTGTACCCATATGGCCCTCGGAGTTTTCTCATTGACACCCCACACCAAGGAGAACCCCAGGCGCCCGGCTCACTGACAAAGCTGCGAGGCCCTGCTGCTGGGCTGGGATTAGCTTTGGGGCTTGCCAGGTTCCCAAGGGCCAGGTGGCCCTGCCAGTTCTGTTGGGACTTGGCGAGCCTCCTGAGTATTAACTCCTGGGGCCCGGGCCCATCTGACTTGCCTACCAGCCCTGATTCTGATGTTGCCCCCTGAGAGCCTCCTTGCATCAGAGAAGCATGAAGGGGGACACCAGTGTCCTGTCCACTCCCCCACCACCTCTTTCCTTATAGATGCCCTGTCCTTTTTATCTGCCTGTCTGCTTCCATCTCAACTCCTGGGTTTACCCCAGCTGGTGGCTTCCCATTGGTCCACTCAGTCTTCAGAGGCAGAACCCAAGGCTGGTTATCCAGGTGGCTCCCAGTGCTGCACTGACGCTGTGTCTGGGGTGGACAGGCTGGGGAAGGAGAAGTATGGTTGCACTGGTCCATAGGAAGAAATAAAAATATTTCCCTGGCCAGCTTCACCCTGAGTCCAAGCTTTGGAGTCCTGTTCTCTCAGAGTACCCATCTCATTAGCCCATCCCAGGGGTAGACTGGCAGAAAGTTTCTCATTTCATTTCCTCACCCAAAACAGTGTTGGCTCTGACCTCAGTGGAATGGAATGCCCTTTTCAGAAGGAAGGGGGCAAGGGACCTGTCTGCCCCAGTGTCGGAGAGTCTGGGGGGGACCTCCATCCCCTGCTGATCTTCTTAGGGTGGTGTCAGCTCTTGGGAGCTGGTGTCTGTTTGGCCAAGTTCATGTCCATTCCAGCTATCAGTTCCTGATAATAGAGGACTTGTGTCCCTCCAGGCCAGCCCTATCTTTCCAGACTCTCCCAGGTAGTCAGATGGGGTCTACATCCCCATCTTTTCTTCCCAGTGTCTGACCTCATGCCAAAGCCCCGCCAAGGACTGAGTGAGGCTCTCTGTCCGCCCCCACCCCCTCTGCCTACCCTATGCTTGCTGGGGCTGCTGCTAATGGCTCTGGGCTCTGGAGATGTGCTCTGAGGTGTGTGTGGCGGTGGGGGGGGGAGATGTCCCAGTTTCCAGGCACTGGGCAGATATGGATGCTCATCTGTAGGCTGTGAACCAACACTATCTCCCGTCTCCCACTCTATTACACCCTGGTCAGTGTGACCCCAAGACAAGGAGATAAACTGCCCATGCCTGGTCCCTGGCCAGGCAAGGAATTGTCCCGAGGGAGGAAGATTGGATAGGACACTATGTTTTCTGTCTTTTTGTACTGGTAGCACATAAGATGACCTCCACAACCTAGTAAAGTCACCTGGTACTGGCTTTGCCAGGCTGAGTACTGCAACTAAAGGGACTTCTGGCTGCCACATACCACAGTGCCTCAGCCAGGAGCCTCCCCCTGGAAGCCCTGACATTTCAGGAGCTGTGGTCAATAAGAGGATATTATCCCACCGCAACCACCACCACCAATTTTTGATTCTTAGGGCGGTGTCCTGTAAACCCCAAGTCATTTGAGCTGAAATCTTCTCAGCTCTGAGGCTTCTGTACATGATGGGTATTCAGAGGCTATTGTTCTATCTTTATATGATGGGGATTCAGAATAGAGGTCCCTCAGAGCCACCTCATCTGCTACTACCTCTTGTTGGAGCACACGGCTGCCTCAAAAAGCCTTGGTTTTCTCACCTTTAACTAAAAATGACTTTTTTTGGCACTCCCTCAGACCTCTTGAGAATCTTTTTGCTCATGTGAAAAATAAGGCAGCTGGTTTGAGGCTAGAAAATATAGAGAGGAATAGTCAGGGTGTATGTCCTCGGCAGGGACTTAAGACAGCCATAGGCTTGCTTCTTCCTTTTTGTCTACCCCCAGTACTGAAGCCCGTCCACTGAAGGGCCCGTCTCCTTCCCACAGCATCCAGACATATGACAGTTTCCTGGTGGGGAGACAGGATGGAACAGTGGCTAGAAAAACTGTCATTTACCCATTTACTTCCCATGCCTCAGTTTCCCCCCATGCCCTTCAGACAGCCTCACTGAAATTTCCTGAGGATAAACTAGGCCAAGCCTGAAGTGCTATGGCTTACCAAATGACCTCTATGAGTAGCACCTTCCTTCCTGTCTTGGCCAAGTCTCCAGGGAACCTGTCCCTGGATCCTTGTCCAGTGTCCGCTGTCCCTTGTCCAAGCCTTTCTGTTCCCTAAAAGGGACTGGATTCTCAAAAGTACATCTGGGCCCCTTACACCAATCCCAAGGAAGTGTTCGTCTTTTAGGAGACCCTCCCACACCAGGTCCTTGGACTAGCTCACATCTAGATTTTCTGGGCCATCTAGCCCAGAGAACCCTGTAAAGGGTTAAGGGGCGCAGGCAACCATGCCCACAGCGGGTGGAGCGGCTGGTGCTGGGCCAAGAGCTGGGAAGGCACTGCATTTTAATGAATCATTATTGCCGGCAAGGCCTTTGTCTTTCTTTATCCGGTGCACAATAAAAGAATTAATTAGACAGAAAATGGCAGGCCAAGGAACTGCCAGGTCATTAAGGGCTGCTGAGTGACCGATGAGACACAGGCCAAGCGGAGTTCCGCCCCGGAATGATAATGGCCAACCGGGTGCTTTGTATGCAGGACCAGTGGGCCCCGGTGGCCAGCACTATGACTGCTATTATGGCCTGGGCAGACACAGGGCCTGATGATCTGGATAGCAGGGAGAGAGAGATGGATGAAACCTGAACTCATTTCTCTATTTGGAACCAGAAGGGACCTTGGGGAGGTTATTCTGTCCTTTGGACTTTTGTTCTTTGGCTGGGGGTCAGATGAAGTTCAAGTATAGGGATGGGGGTCCCTATATTACAAAAAGTAGAGAGGGTAGGAGGGGAGAGATGGGAACAACACAGGAGGGAGGAGCTGGTTGTGCCCAGCCTTGGCTACTACTGGCTTTGTTATTCAAACATCACCAGGAAACACATACTAGCTGTTGCACTTAGGAAAATTGAGTTCCCTGCAGCTTGGTGCCTTTCCCAGTGACCAGCAAGTGTCCAGAATGGAAGCGTCCAGCCCAGGATAGGAGCAGAGATGCAGCCCAGTCAGAAGCTCACAGCTGGAGCCTGCTGCCTGCAACATCTGGTCAACAGGAGGCTCAGCTGGCCTAGTCTCTGATTCAGTGTCTCCCCCTTCAAACTCAGTGAGAACCACTGGGGTTCCAATTACTGGATGGTTCTTGTTCACCTCCCTGACCTGCAGAACTGTGAGAGATGTGTAAAAGACAGGGTTTCCGTGCTTGTTCCTGGTGACGTCAGAGCCCAAACAGGGTAGGTCAGCTGGCCAGTCAGCAATCCTTCCTGGGCTGGATGTTAAGGGATGGGTAATACCTAATCCATCCCCGGGCTTTGCTGTACCCAGCCTGTGTTTTGAAGCACATCTTCGCAGGGCTGTGCTGCCTTCTTTCTTCAGTCAATGAGCTGGGGGCAGGGAAGAGGCCAGCAGCCATTGTGAGCTGTTATCTATGAAAGTGAGACTGCCAAGATCTGTCCCTGAAGCAAGATCTTGAATGCCAGGAGCAGCAAGGCTGTGAGAAGGACTGCCCTTCCTAGAGGACCATGCCCAAGTGTTGGCAGAGGCAAGACTGGAGGAGTCTGGAGGACAGGCTGGAAGGGATGGTTTCACTCTGTTCCAATCAACAGCAGTCAGACCTGTTTCCAGGTGGGGAAACATCCACCCATCCATTTTCCCATCCACCCATCCATGCACCCACCAATCCATTCATCCACCCATCCATCCATCTACCTACCCATCCATCCACCCATCCATCCATCTATCCATCCATCCATCCACCCATCCATCATCCACCCATACATACATACACCCACCTTCTCATCTGGCCCCACAGCAGGGCATCTGGCACTGCTTGAAAGTGTTGTCATTACTTTTGCCATGCGCTACATGATGAGGGATTTTATGGTCCTTTCTCTCATGTGTACAAAACTGAAGTAGTCCTGGCAGCCTCCGCATTACCCCCCCCCCCAAAGTGACTGAGGTAGTTAGTGTCATTGCCAATTTGACAAGCTCTGGATCCTCTAAGAGACAGGCCTCCAGGCATACCTGTGAGGGATTGTTTAGATTATGTCAGCCTCTGGGCATGCCTTCGAGGGATTATCATGCTTAGGTTAATCGAGGGGGCAGACCCATCCTAATAGTGAGTGGCCCTGGGCCTGGGCCCTGGACTGTGTGAAAAGGAGAGAGAACAATCAGGTGGAACGCCAGCGGTCAGGGCTCTTCAGCTGCATTTGACCAGCTGCCTGGCACTCCTGCCACTCTGCCTCCCCTCCTGCGATCCCCTTCCCTTGGAGTCCTCCGCCAAACTAAATCAAATCTTTCTCCCTTAAGTTGCTTGTATCAGGATGCCTTGTTAGACCACCAGCCTGCCTTCTATCCCAGTTCCTGGGGCCACTCTGTCCCTGCAAGGAGTGTGTTTACTTTCCACAGAGGGAGGTGAAGGGAAGCTAAGGCTTGGCGCCCCTGGCTGTAGCTGCTCCCTAACAGTTGAGGAGGTTGAGCTTCTCCGAGACACATGCCAGGATGTGTGGGGGGGGGGAGAGACTTAGGCTGTGAGAGGTCCGAGATGCTTGGCTTTCCCGTTAACCTCTAAACGTGCGTGGCCCTGGAGAAGTTACTGGCCTCTTGAGCTTCATCTGTAAAATGGGAAGGACAACCCTGCTCCCCAAGAATGATGCACAGGAGACGTGTGTGACTCCGACTCTTAGTGCAGGTTTCATTAAGGAGCAGCCACTCTTTCTACACTGCTCAGAGTTTTCATTCAGCCATAGAAACAGAAATGGCTCCAGCATGAGATCAGCAAAGATTTACCACGTTATACAGGACCGATCTGCACCCCGTATGTCTATCCTGCCATCATTCACTTGCTTTCCCGTCATCCATCCATCTACCCATTCATTCATCACCCATCCATCTATTCCCCTCCCTCCTTATCCATCTACCTCCCCACCATTCACCTCCTGTTAATTAATCTGCCGCCCACCCATCCTCCTATCTATAATCCTTCCATTCACCCAGCCACCCACTTCCCACCATATGGCAGCTATTCATCCGTTTACTCATCATCCAGACTCCCAGTTCTGGGCACTGGACCTCAAAGAAGGAGACAGATCCTGCGCTGCTGCTCCTGATCCTCAGGAGACAGTCCCATGGGACAAGTGCGGGGAACCTTAGGAACAAGGCCTTGACATGAGGACTCCTGAGGAACTCAGAGGTTTCCACTGAGTGCTGTCCCTCGTCAATGTCTGTAAACTCATCACTCTTGTGCTGATCCCAGGAGACTGATCAGCCTGCTGCTCTCTCTCAATGGATCTGACTATGTGGGGTAGGCAGAGCCAGTGGCTGAGCTCCACACACAAGCCTCTCACAGCACTGGTCCTGGTGAAAAGTGGGGCATACAGGTCATCCTGACTCGCATGTTTCTGATTTCTAGCATTGAGAGTCCCTTATCCCACAGGACCCCTTGGTCCCAGGTAAGACAGCTGAGTGGTCTCCCTAGTGAAGATGCACAGGAGATTCCACGCTGCCTATGGCCCTTTCTGGAGGAACCCACGGTCTGCAGTATGAATATAGTGGATGAAGAGCAGTGTCCCTGGTTGTCCCTATGAGCGCAGGGAGGTCAAACCATGGCTGTCTTTTCCTGTGTCTGTAAATATACTGGGGACACAGGCCAGGTGCTAGGTAAGAACTGGAGTGTGAACATGCTCTCTCTAGCAAAAGGGAGTCATTGGGGGTGCTGTGATATTGCGGCAACGGGCTGGGCAGAAGCAGCATGAAGTTCAGCAGCAGCATTGCTCCTTCTTATTGCCAAAAGGCGACCCACAGAAACCGTCTGGCAGCCTACGCAAAGTGCGACGTACAAGCGGTGTCCTGGTTAGTGTTCCATCAACTCAACAAAAGCTAGAACCATCGAGAAAGAGAGACCTGCCATTGAGAAAAGATGTCTAAAGATCGGCTTGCAATCAGGTCTGTGGGGTTGATTAATGATTGATGTGGAAGGGCAAAGCTCATTGGGGCAGGGCCGCTCCTGGCAGGTGGTCCTGAGTAGTATTTTAAAAGCAAGCTGAGAGAGCCATGAGGAGCAAGCTGGTAAGCAGCGTTCCTTCATGGTCTCTGCTCCAGATCCTGTCTCCTGGTACCTGCTTCCAGGTAGCTGCCCGACTTCCCTTCATGGGAGACTGTGTGATGAAATAAACCCCTTTCTCCCCAAGCTGCTTTTGGTCATGTTTATCACAGCAACAGACAGCAAACCAGGACAGGAAAAGAAGCAAAGAAGGCCTGGGTGGCTGTTGTCTGTCATCTGAGGTGATGCCCGTCCTGTGACACAGGCAGTATCAGTGTCTCCTAGTGTGTGTATGAGATGATCTGCTGAGCGGGTGCTTTGCCAAGATGTTTAATTTAAGACAGGACCAATGGCTGTGAGCTGCCAAGAAATTTTGAAAGGTTCTGCCAAACCTGCTTCCTTTATAAAGACATGCCACCTGCCGGACAGGCAAGCATAGAGGATGGAAACAGGGCTGGGGAGATGGCTCCACAAATAAAGCCTTTGCCGTGCAAGCCTGAAGCTTGGAGTTCAGTTCTCTAGGACCAACACAAAGTCTGGTACAGTAAAGTGTCTCTCAGCATCCTAGGAGACCTTGTCTCAAACAAGGTGGGAGCTGAGGATCAACACTTGAGGTTGTGCCATGCTGGCAAGGATGAGGGCAAGCAGGGCCTCCTCCTCCTCTTGGCAGGACTTAAGGTGACAAAATCACTTCTAAGCTACTTGGTGTTCTTGTTAGAGCATCAAGTAACCCCGGTTGAAATGTGTGCTTGTCTTCACAAGACTCGAAGGTTCTTTGCAGATGCCCTTGGACTCCTTCACCCTCAGTTATGCCTGGGCAGTGTCTACCCTTGGACCCTGTCAGGCAGAGCTTCCTAAAAAAGACAATCTTGAGGTCCTGAGCAGTAACAGCTCTCTGTCCCCTGAGCCCTAACAGAAGGGCCTGTGGCAGTTTGGGGTGCCAGGATCAGGCCTTATGAAACTCTTGGGAGTGAGGCTCCCTCCTATGCCACCGGATGCATGTGAGGGCCTCTGGACATGCATCTGGTAGCCGTCCTCCTCTGTGTCCAGCTGCAGGAGGCTGCTAGGACTGTCAGGCGCTGCAAGGATGGGGCACGCTGCAGAGACTGGATGGGGACGGGACGCTAAGCAGCCAGAGCAGGAAGCTGCCGGCTAGAGCATTTCCTTTCATTAAACACCATTCCCTGCTCCCCAGCCCCAGGCGAGAATGGATGTCACAGGCAGCCCTCTGCAGGCCCAGGATGAGTGAGGCGTTTTTCATCTCCTCAGGAATGCATGGGGTGTCGGGGGAGTTAGCAGCACTGTCGCCAGAGGAAGACAGAAACTGTAACGGCGGCAGAGGTGGGCGTCCTGCGCCCATCTGGCAGAAAAGTCATATTCTTGTGAAGCAGGGACCAAGCCAGCTCTGTCTCCTCCGAAAAGGAGACAAATTACACTTCAATTATTTGATGGGGTCTCGCAGCCCTCGCCTCCGCCTCCCATTCTGCACACCCTGGAGATTTTGGAAGAGCTGACTCCCCTCAGAGAGGGCGCCCGCCCTGTCACCTGTTCCTCCCATTCTCCAGCTAATTCCGCAGAGCCCGTGGGAGGCAGCGGGCGCGCAGATCTGTGTGTGGGCGCTGCCGCTCCCTGCCTCAGTGTCTTTGTACCTTCTGGTTACAAAACAGGCTGAGCGGGCTCATTTGCATGAAGCCTGAGCGCGGGCTACAAATCCTCCTTCGTTCTTAGTTGGTAATAGAGTCTTCAGGCTGTATCCCGCAGGCTGTATCCCTGGGGATCTGTGGGTGATAGAGCCTAGCTTCAGGGGTGGATGGATGGTGTTCTTCTCTGTGAACTAGCGCTGCGCATACCACAGAGCAGCTCAGATTCAGTTTGGGAAGTGGCCATCAAGTGACCCTGCTTGAGGCAACCAGAGGGAGACTGTCCACAGCAAATGACAAATCTCGGCCCAGGCACTGATGCAAGCAAGCCGGTCAGCGTAACTGGCTGAGCCCTCAGTCGTGGAGACTGGGTGCCGCTAGGAAACAGAGCAGAGTCCTGAACTACAGAGCAGGGCGGGCAGGTTGCGGCTCTGCGGTTCCTGGTTCACTTCTACCTCCCAGCTGCAGCGGTGTCAGCCCCTGGGTCCCTGCCAAGAGCACAGAGGGAAACATCGGTGCCTTCCTGGCCCCAGGGCCAGGCTTGGGCAGAATGTGGGATGCCCTTCTCCTAGAGCTCTTGTAAGTAACAAGCCAGAAATGAGTGCAGGGGAGCGGGCAGATAGAGAGTGAACCAGACATGTGCTGGACCCAGGATTTCAGCTCAGCATACTCTTTATCCAGTGTTAGAAGGGCCTAAGGATCAAGTGTGCCCCCAGTTTTCATTGAGGGGTGGCTCAGTGCTGAGTTTCCCAACTATGGGGCAAACCCAATCCCTATCCAGGTTCCTTACTGATCTTAATCACGGCCCAGCTGAGCTCTGGCAGCTGATTCTGGTTCTGTCTGAGGCTGGAGCCAGTTGGGGAAGCACCTTCGGTGGACCAGGCCACTCTCCTGTGTCCTGACCTCAGGATTGTCGCTCCCCAACCCTTGGGGAGTGCAAGGGCAGACCTGCTGAGTCTGAGCAAGCACTGAACTCTGCTCCAGGCTGCTCTGGAAAATCAAAACCACATTTTCTCTCCTGGAACTTCCCAGAGGGTTTTAACCCAGACTCCAAAAGCTGCTTTGGACAAATGCTGTTTCTCCAGGGAGAATTTCACTTTCCCTAAAATGCCAGTGATAAAATCAGCTGGAGACTGAGTTATGGACAGCTGGAGGGAACTCAGGCTGGAGCAGGCCTGTGGGCGGGACTAGGACTCCATCTCCACCACTCCAGTCAGTGGGCCACATGGTCTCAGTTCCCCACAGATGGGGCACCTAAGAATAGGTGACAATAAAGGTACAGCCCCTTCATACCTGACATCCATTGGAGCGTGTTTGTTTCTGTTTTGCTTTATTCTGTCTGTTTAAGACAGGGTCACATGTAGCCCAGGCTGGCCTTGAACTCATTATGTAGGCAAGAATAATCTTGATCTTATTTTTTTTAACTAAAAGAAAAGTGTGTGTATGCATGTGTGTGCATATGTGTACATGTATGTGTGTATGTGTGTGTATGTGCATGTGTAACTGCATCCTTTAACATTTTTAATCTTAGCCAGGCGGTGGTGGCACACGCCTTTGATCCCAGCACTTGGGAGGCAGAGGCAGGCAGATCTCAGTAAGTAAGCTCAAGGCCAGCTTGGTCTACAAAGTGAGCTCTAGGACAGCCAGGACTGTTACACAAAACAAAAATAAAAAATTTAAATCTTAAACTGGCTGGTGGAGCATGCCTTTAATGCCAGCATTCGGGAGGCAGAGGCAGGCAGATCTCTGTGAGTTCAAGGCCAGCCTGGTCTACAGAGCAAATTCTAGGACAGACTCCAAAGCTACTCAGAGAAACCCTGTCTTGAAAAGCAAAACAACAACAACAAAAAATTTAATCTTGAACTTTTATCCTCCTCTCTACATCTTCCAAGTGCTGAGATTACCGGCATACACATCCATGCCCGGTTTTACGTGATGCTGGGACCTGAACCAGGACTTTGTGTGTGATAGACAAGAATTCTATCAATTCTGCCATGTCCCTAGACCCCCTCTTAAAAAAGAAAAATCTGAGACAGAGTTGGGCTCTATAATCCAAGTTGGCCTTCAACTCACTCTGAAGCCCAGTCTGGCCTCAAATTTATAGTATCCTCCTGATTCAGCCTTCCATTTTAGCATTTGGAATGGTGAGAGCTGTTTGTGAACAGGGCAGAGACTCCATGCAGAGGGGTGACAGGGAAAGCCCAGGACACCAACACACTGCACTGTACTGTTTAAGACCAGTGAACTCAAACTATTTGGGATCTTCAACTCTGGTGTCTTCAGGAGATGAGGAGGGCCAAGGATGTGGCTGAGAGGCAATGCCTCCTGCCAGGAAGAGAGAACCAACCTGTAATAATAACCCTGGGAGAGCTGGCTTGTAAGGGTTAGGCTCAGTGCTTCCCAAGAATGGGGCTTTCTGAGCTGAGACCAGAGAGTCCAAGGCAAAGAGAGTGGTTTGTCACTCTCTCGGGGCTGAGACTGTGACACCTCACCTTGGCCTTGCGGCTTGGGAGGTTCCACTCCTGCTGCCCCTGCAGTCTGCTCCCCAGGGCAGGTAGGACATGCTGAAGAGCACTGGCTTCTGCCTGGACCTGGCCTGGGACCCAGCTAGTCTGGGTTGGGGAAGGCCCAGGACCCACATGTAGCAGAACAGGTGAGCATTCAGCACCCTGGCTTCTGCACAGAGGGCAGGTCCTTCCTGCCTGTTCCCACCTGTACTTGAAGAGCTGAGGCTGCAGGTTGTTAGTTTAAGACAACTGACACTTTGTATCCCTGTCTGAGGCCCAGAAGTCGGAAGCTAAGGCAAGTCTGCAGGCACCAGGAGGGCCTTGCATGTTCTCCAGCTCTTTGGGAACTCCAGGTCCTCAAGGTTTGTGGTGGTATCTGTTTGGCCTCTGCCTCCATCTTCACAGACTTCCCTGGGTCTCTCTGTTCCCCCAAAATCCCACTTTATCTTCTATTATGAGGTCACAGTCATTGGACCTAGGGCTAACCCAGATAACTCGGGAACAGCCCATGTGTGGATCCTACCCTGACTGTACCCACAACATACCTCCTAAGTCAGGTGATGGCTTCTGGACGTGACTGGATTGCTAGAGCTCTGACCATGTGTGACCATGGGCTGATTTATTCTGATGGCTTTATCAGGAAAGTAGGCAGTAGAACCTGATTGGCAAAATAGTCTCTGGAGGTGTGGCCTTGAGGACTACATCTTGTCCGTGACTCCTTTCTCTGCTCCTCTCTGCTTCTTGGTTGCTGTGAGAAGAGTAGCTTTGCTCCACCCTCCTCACAGTGATGTCATGCCTCTCATCTCGAGCCCAGAAGCAATGAGTCCCGTGACCAAGGACTAACCTCTGAAACTGTGAACCAAAAATGAACCTTTGCCCCACTTGTTATTTCCCTCAGATGTCTGACCACAGTAACGAAAAAGCTAACACCATCCTTCCAAACAGGGCCACAGTGCAGACTCAGGGGCAGAGGAACAGACATGGACACACCTGCTGGGGCCACACTTTGGCCTTCTTGTATACACACAGCATGAGATCTTACTCAGACATGCAAAGGAGAGGAGCCAACACGAACCACAGCATAGATCAGCTTCAAAGAACAGGCCAATGCAGGAGCCAGATTGCAGGGCTAATGTTAAACACTTCTGTGTCAGAACAGGCTGTTCCAGAGAGGCAGGACCTGGGTGGGGTTATGGTTCTGTGGTGGGGCTCTTACCTAGCATCTGTACAGCCCCAGGTTCGGTCCCTGGTACTTGCAAAAACAAACAAAACAAGCAGATGCAGGTCAGAGGTCACCAGAGCTTGGGGAGGGACAGCTAAGGGACATGGGCTTTCTCTGAGGTTATGAGAAAGTTCTGTAAGTAGCCTGTGGTGGCGATTATATGACATTATGCCTGAAATGCTACGGAGTTATTCAGTTTAAGACAGTTTAAGGTTTAAGACAAGGTACAGGGGCTGGAGAGATGACTCAGTGGTTAAGAGTACTGACTGCTCTTCCAGAGGACCGGGGTTCAATTCCGAGCACCACATGACAGCTCACAACTGTCTGAAGATCCAGTTGCAGGGGATCTGACACCTTCACACTAATGCACTAAAATAAAGTTAAATAAACCATAAAAATGTTTTTTTTTTTTAAAAAAAGGCAAGGTACAGGTTTCTAATTCTAACATGTAGGAGCTAAGGTAGGAGGGACAAAGGTTCAAGGGCAGTCTTGGCAACTTAGTGAGACCCTGTTCAAAATACAGGTAAGGGGCTAGCAAGCTGGTTCAGTTGATAAAATGCTTGCTGCACAAGTTTGAGTGTGGATCCCCAGCCCTGACATCAACCCCTAGGCATGGCAGTTCATGCCTGAAATCCTAGTTCTGGGGAGGGGGAGACAGGCAGATCCCCAGGATTTCCTGAATGGACAGTCTGGGCAATCAGCGAGCTCCAAGTTCAATAAAACACCCGGTCTCAAAAAAGGAGGTGGATCTGACAAGCATATCAGTGGTAAAGGTACCTGCCACCAAGCTTGATGATATGAGTTCAAGCTACAGAATCCACATGGTGGATGGAGAGAACCCACTTCCATAGGTTGTCTTCTGACCTTCATATTCTCAACAAGAAATAAGACTCTGTCTCTGTCTCTCTCAATAAAACCTAAGAAATAATTTTAATTAAAGAAATAAGATTGAGGGTGATTGATGAAAATATCCAACATCAACCTGTGACCTCTTTATATAAATGCATACATGTGCACATGTACCAACACACATACATGCACACACACACATACACACACACAAAAGTACACATACAAGCTGGGCGGTGGTGGCGCACGCCTTTAATCCCAGCACTCGGGAGGCAGAGGCAGGCGGATCTCTGTGAGTTCGAGACCAGCCTGGTCTACAAGAGCTAGCTCCAGGACAGGCTCTAAAGCTGCAGAGAAACCCTGTCTCGAAAAACAAACAAACAAACAAAAAAAGCAAAAGTACACATACACTCAAAATATGTAGAATAAAATAAAACAAAGGTAAAAAGAAGGGCTGGGGATGTAGCTCAATTGTAGAGTACTAGTCTAGCATACACAAGGCCCTGAGTTCAATCCCAAATAAAAATAAAAGAAAAAGAAGATGCTGTGTGTGTGTGCGTGTGTGTGTGTGTGTGTGTGTGTGTGTGTGTGTGTGTGTGTTGCCTTTCACCTCAATAAAGTACAAGGCCCACAAGGCTAAGATGGCTCAGCTAGTGACTCATCTGACCACTGGTGGTCACAGAGCCAACTGCTCTTTCTCAAGAGTTCAGGGACGAAGTGATTAACCAGCATCCTGCCGGCAAGTGGATGAGCATCTCATTTAGGGTTGGGTCTCATCAGAGACTTGACATGCTTATCCAAGCAGTGGACAGGGCTCAGTCTTCCCAGGCAGAAGCAGCAAATCTCTCATCAGAGCCAGGGCCAGGTGGTGGGCCAGAGGGGCGAGGTGTAGCCTAAGAACCGTGTAGGTCTGCACGGGCACCAAGAACTATGGCTGAGAATAAGAAGGTGGTGTGGGCGTAGGCCCCAGCGCTCTACATCTGACCCCTATGCTGTGGGGCCCTGGCTTGAGTTCTGAACATCCGTATTCACTTAGCATGTCTCTGCCACCTCACCACCACCACCTCCTCCACCACAGCCATATACCAGATACATTTTCCAAACTTTGGGGAAAGTTGCTGCCTGGATGCAGAGTCCAGGAGGGGCCTCCATTGGCCTTCTGGGTCAGGAGCCAAGATCCTACTCAGAGGGACTCAGGAGCCTGTTGGTCACCTTCCTAGGACAATCCCAGCAGAGTGTCTCATCCTAATAACCTCTCCTATCAGTACCTGGATGCAGTACAAGGTGAACATCCCTCAGAATGTCCAACCACAGAATGGCCTCTTTCAGTACACAGCTGATGCCTATCAGGCTTCATTAATGGTCATCCAGCCTGCTATGAACTGTGCCTCTGCTGTTTGTCCAAAAGCAGGCGGTCTTCAATGAAAAGTCATGGGCTAAGGCCGTTCTGCAAGCCACTGAACCCAGATAGGCTCAGTGTGCATGGACCTGTGGTTCCCAAGGAGGGTACCACTTCTCCAGCAGGCTCCACAGCAGGGGAGTGACCTGCTTCCCTGAGGCAGAGCCGTTTCTCAGAGAGGGAACAGAGCTGAGTGTATAGAGGGGTAACTGTCTCTTAGGTCTGGCTTGAACGTTGTCACTGGCCAGAGACCTGACACTAGAGGGCAGTGGCCTTTTCTCCTCAGACATGGCTTCCAGGTCCTGCCGTTGCTGGTGTTAAAAAAGCTACTGTGTCCGAAGCATACTCTGGTCTGGATTCACCCAAATCCCAACTCACCTGACTTGGCAATGAGGACTCCATGAGGTCTATTTTACAGATAGGGGAAACTGAGGCTCAGAACCCAAGAGTGCAGAGGAGGGTGTAAAAGCCTGCTTGGAACTGGCTATGTTGGGGCACGCAAATAGCTTTAGAGGGAGGATAGTTGCTCATTGAAGGCCCTGTGCTTTATAGAAATATTCTGTCTCAAGAAATAAAAACAACTAATTGATTAATTTTAAGAAAATCCATTTTAGAAGCATCTACCCCTCCTTCTACCACCCCTCTGTCTTTTCATGGGCAGGAGGTCCAGGGACTGCTGGACAGTGTGCACATCTCCTCGTCTCTCCCAGTCAATGAATGTGTCAGTCACTGAACGTGTTGTGATCACCTAGCAGCGTAAGCTAGATTCCAAAGCTCTGGGCTCTGAGGGGCTGGTTACTATGGTCCTTGTTACTGGGGTGTGTAGCTAAAAGTATTCTCTTTTCTGTTTAAATAAAAAGAAAAGTTTTAACTTTAACATAGTAAAATTACATATAAAAAACCAGTTATCAAGCAAGAATTACAGTCACAATATATAGTCTATTTGTATTAGGCAAAAATTAAAGAAAATATTTTATTATCTTTCTTATCTTTTTGATCTAAAGCTTTGTCTCTAATTTATCTTTTATCATAACTAAAAAAAAACTATAATTACCTGTCTTCAAATCCATCAAAGACCCCAGAAGGATATAATATTACATAAGAAAGCAGAAAGGACATTGCAAGTAACTTCCAAAACTCTAGGATTGACAGAGACATCTATCTCACTGCCTGGATAGTCACCCAAAGTTCTTCTGTGATGTTTGGGCATCCATATTCAGCCTACAAGCCCATAGTATCCAGTAGACTTTCCATGAAGCAGGAAACTTGAAGATCTGTTCTGCCTTGTACTGGCAAAGTTTGTCAGTTCCTTTCTTCTGTGTCCTACAGAATGTCTGGCAGTTTTTTCCGTGAAGCAGAAATTCTGAAGGGCCATGCCATCTTTTGGAAAGTTTAATACTCAGTTTTTTTGTGGGTCCTGCAAGCTCAGTTCATACAGCATACCATTAAGTAGTCCAAGCAAGAGCAGTTTCTTGCCCAAATGGCTTGTCACATTGAAGGCAAATTCTATGAGTTTCTTCAATGCCCATCAACCTCTCTGAAGTAATTGGTGCTGCCAGAAGCAGACATTTCTCACTGTCAAGAAAAGTCAAAGTTTTCAAAACCTTTTAAATGCCATATTATGTAGGTCTTTGAAGTATTAAAGATTATCTAACTGAAATACATCTAGAAAACCTAACTAACATGACTAAAAGTTTGATTATTATAGATGACTATCTATTAATCTGTATTTCTTTTATTTGTAACATTTAAAAATAAGCTGCATAAACATAATACCTTAAACAAGGGTAGAAAAAATATATAGTAGCAAAATTGACCTTAAATTTGTATCAATAGACCAAAATTTATACCAATGTTTTTATTTCTATATTATATCTCCCCTTTTTAAAAAAGGGATTGGTTATGACCATTAACCATTTATAATCAGCTCTTTTTAAATAAAACAAACATTTATAAACAATCTTTTTGGGAATTTGGGCACAGTTTTTTAAACTGTTTTTTGCTGTTTGTTGAATGAAGAATTTTTACAGCTTGGGAAGACCTTTTGGGGGTCTTGGTCCATCAAACCACATTAATCTTGAAGAAATCCACAGGTTTTAATCCTCCATGGAAACAAAAGCAGAACCTCTTTTTAAAAGTAACATAACTTAGACTCAAATTTTGAAATCAAGTTGGCTTTAAAATATATATGTTGATTTAGCTTAGCAGCCCCCAGAATCAAATATCTCTCTGTAGTCAAAAATTCAAAGGAAACACAATAATATAAAAGTCCAGCCTCTTTGTATATTTTCCATCTTTATGTGACTTAATATACATATATTTTATTACTCTTTCTTTTTAAGGATTTTAAATCATTTTAATCTATGACTGTTTTTACTTTTTTTCTCTTTCTCAATTCTATGCACATTTATCAAACACAATGTAACCCATTTAGAGGTCTTTTACATACGAATCTGTCCTTATTGTGTATCTGAAACCCTTTTCTGACCAGGAGCATTTTTTTTTTTTGGTTTTTCGAGACAAGGTTTCTCTGTGGCTTTGGAGCCTGTCCTGGAACTAGCTCTTGTAGACCAGGCTGGTCTCGAACTCACAGAGATCCGCCTGCCTCTGCCTCCCGAGTGCTGGGATTAAAGGCGTGCGCCACCACCGCCTGGCCCAGGAGCATTTTTTAAATGGTAAGCGGTGTGGTCGCAGTAGGCGCTGGGTGCTGGTTCTGCCTCTCTCGGCCTTTTAACAGGGCAGAGGTACGTTCATCACCAGCTCTGGGACTGGCGGGTGGGAGCCATGCTCACCACCTCAACTCTAAAGCAGTGTACAACACATAAACCCTTTTAGTCTGAGTAAAAACTAAAACTACCATGCAATGCACTGCGCGGCCTGGAAATGTCTCTGTGTATGGTGATAGGAATCCACCATGCTCTCCTGCCTGTGTATGCCTAGCAGACCCAATTTGGCCAGTTGCCCAGGAGGGGAGTACTGAGCCCCTGGTGCACTCTCAGCTACTTTTCTCCTAACCCTGAGCAGGCATACACACAAGCCCCTGGACCCAAAGTGGGCCATGTAGGTTAACCCCACAGTGGACTAACAGATACAGTTAGAAGCATTCTCTGTCCTGCTGGTCCCCCTGAACCAGTTTTCTCCACCTACCTGATCCTGAAGCCACTTATTAAATAACCACTCTGAGGCTTATAATTAGTTACAATTGTTTGACCAGTGTCTTAGGCTTCTTATTGGCTAGCTCTAACTATTAAATTAGCCCATTTCTATTAATCTGTGTGTTGCCACGAGGCTGTGGCTTAACGGTGTGACATGTTACCCCTTCATCTCTTTTGACTCTGTCCTATTCTTTCTCTCTCTATCTCTGTTCAGATTTTCTGCCTGGCTTTACTCTACTAAGCAATTTACCAAAACAGTTTTATTCACAAACCAATAAAAGAAACATGTATACAGAAGGACATCCCACATCAGGGATGTTCCTTACACCTTCTTAGTAAAGCCCTGGCCACCCAGGACTCAGAATGTGAGTATACTTGGAGAAAGGGCCTTGAAAAAGATGAAGTTCATCATGAAGCCTTTGGGGGTGCCCCTCATCCAGTGTCCTCATAGGAAAGGGACATAGGCATGTTCAGGGATATCCCTGTGGGGACATAGGGAAAGGAGGAAGACCCAAGGAGGAACTGATCAGTCTACAATTTAATCCCAGACCTCTGGTTCCAGAGAGAATGACAGCTGGTAAAAGTCATCGTCAACTCACAACCGTCACAGAAAGCCACATAGAAGCCACCCATATGCTTGCAGGCAAAGGGTTTGTTGACTTGAAGCTAGCCCTGGGCCCCTCAGGGTTCTGGGGGCTTCTCTGCCCATCGGATTTGCTCACTGTTAGCATCTATGGAGGCTCAGGTAATAGGAATTTGGTTCAGTATGTTGCCTTTGCCTGTGTCCAAAAGAGAAGGTAGTTATACACAATCGTCAATTCAGACTTTGACACTGGACCTCTGAGGAAGCTGGCCTGGAGGAATAGCCCAGGGTGGAGGTGCTGCTCAGAAAATTTCATCTCTATCTCTGCCTAGCCACTGGGTGAGTTTCATTTTCCCAACAGGGTTTGATCCTGAGATTTCCCTTACCTCCAGGCATTAATGATCATTTCATGGCAAAAAAAAAAAAAAAAAAAAAAAAAAAAAAAAAAAAAAAAAAAAAAAAAAAAAAACCAGTTGCTATTTTTCCAAAAGTAATTGAGAGAATCCAGAGAATTTTCAGTTCTGCACAGCACTGCAGCCAGAGTAATGTCTGGGCACTGTGCCACCAGAACCACCAGACCCTGGTGACCTGTTCTCAGCCTGGTAAATATTGATTCAGAGGAGCTGGAACCACCTGCACCCATCTCTCTGGGTGGAAAGGATGAAGAGGATGGAGAAGAGAATAAGGGGAGAGATGTGTTTGAAGGTGAAGATGGAGATAGGTAGGGAGATGGAGCCAAGTGTAGAGATGATGGAGCCAAGTGTGGAGATGATGGAGCCAAGTGTAGAGATGGAGCCGAGTGTAGAGATGATGAAGCCAAGTGTAAAGATGGAGCCAAGTGTAGAGATGGAGCCAGGGGTGGGGATGCAGCCGAGTGTAGAGATGGAGCCAGGGGTGGGGATGCAGCCAAGTGTAGAGATGGAGCCAAGTGTAGAGATGATGGAGTTAAGTGTAGAAATGGAGCTGAGCATAGAGATGATGGAGCCGAGTGTGGAGATGATGGGGCCGAGTATGGGGATGATGGAACTAAATGTGGAGATGGAGCCAAGTGTAGAAATGGAGCTGAGTGTAAAGATGGAGCTGAGTGTAGAGATGATGGAGCTAAGTGTAGAGATGGAGCCAAATCTAGAGATGGAGATTAGTGTAGAGATGGAGATTAGTGCAGAGATGGAGCCAAGTCTAGAGATGAAGATTAGTATAGAGATGGAGCTGAGGGTTGGGATGGAGCTGAGGGTAGAAATGGAGCTGAGTGTAGAGATGGAGCCAAGTCTAGAGTTGGAGATTAGTGTAGAGATGGAGCTGAGGGTAGAGATGGAGCTGAGGGTGGGCATGGAGCTGAGTGTAGAGACACAGCTGTGGTGAGTGGATGAAGTCCTAGGTGAATGTGTGTTGTTGACATGGGCATAGTCATGTCAGGGACCCCAGTGTCTTAGATCCACAGCAATGGCAAAGCCTTCCCTGGTTCAGGTTCAGAGAAATGGCAAAGACTTCCTCTGGTCTATTGTGTGGGTGTTGACAGTTTACACTAAAACTAGCAAAGGAAGCTTTCTCCTCCTGGACGACTGCAACTTGAGACCTCCCACCAAGATGAGCTCACCCCTCCTCCTGTGCTGCACTTGATAAATGGGCTGACTGCAGGTTGCACAGCAGGTGCTCCCCATCAGAGTGAGCACAGCCACCCAGTCCCAGCCTTTCTGGTGTGTGTGCCTGCTGTTTCATCACTGCCATTTGCTCATTCCCGCATTGCCCAGTCAGGTGTTCAGGATCAAGCGATGCCACAGACAGCTGAGGGTGGAGACAGGTTGAAGATGGAGATGGAGTTTACAGTAGAGACATGGCTGAGGGGAGGAGACGGTACTGAGAATCAAGATGGAACTGGATGGAGTTGTGGGTAGAGATGGAGTTGAAGGTAGATATTTGTGTATTGGTAGAGATGGGGTTCTGGGTAGAAAGATGGAGTTCTGTATGGGGATGCGGGTAACAGTTGAGAGGAGGTCTTGGATGGTGAAGGTGCCTTGGATCAAGGTCTTGCTACTGATGGAGAGACTCCTATCTACTCATGGTACCCAGTAGGTGGCTGTTTTCTTTTTCCAGTTTGGAATCCGTAGAGATTTCTAAAATTATACTGATTTGCCTTCAGTTTGTCTAAGGCCCTTTTTTTCTTTTTTTAAAGATTTATTTATTATGTATATAGTATTCTTCCTACATATATGCCTGCAGACCAGAAGAGGGCACCAGATCTCATTCCAGATGGTTGCGAACCACCATGTGGTTGCTGGGAATTGAACTCAGGTCCTCTGGAAGAGCAGCCAGTACTCTTAACTGCTGAGCCATCTCTACAGTCCCCCTAACATCCTTTTTCCTAATATGTGTCCTATAATGTCTTGAGATATGCTGGTTAACTTTTTGTCAACTTGACACAAGAGAAAGTTATCTGGGAAGAGAGAATCCTAATGGGGTGGCGTGTCTCCCTCAGATTGTCTGTAGGCAAGCCTGTGGGATTATTATCTTTAAGGGCCCAGGCCACTTAAAGATACCATCCTTTAAGGAAGGTACCATCCCTGGGCATGTACCTTGTATGTGTAAGAAAGTAAACAGAGCAAGCCAGTAAGCAGTGGCTTCATGACCTCTGCTTTAGTTCCTGCCTCTGGGTTCCTGACTCTAGGTTCCTGGCTTATTTGATGATAGTCATAAGCTGTAAAATAAAACCCTCCTCACCACACACTCTTGGCCCCAAGTTGCCTTTGGCCATGGTAATTATATCAGCAACAAAGACAAACTAACTCATGAGATGTCCCCAATAACCAGGTTTTTCGGTATTGAAAATATGTCCCACGCTGTCCAGCTCTAGTCTTCCCATCTGCGCTCACAGAAACTGAAGGTGGTGTTAGTAAGAGCTGTACTAGGTGCTTTCTGCTGTTGTAAAAAAAAATCCCTAACAAGAGACACAGAGGAAGGAAGGACTTTTGGGCTCAGCATAAGAGAGCATACAGGGCCATGGCAGGAATACTTGGTGATGGGAGCGTGAGGAGCTGGTCACACTGTATCTGCAGTCAGAAAGCAGAAAGACATAAATTCTGGTGCTTGGTTCATGTTCTCCCTTTTTGCTTTGTTTTCAGTCCAGGATCAACCCATGGCAGAGACGCACACATTTAGAGCGTTTCTTCCCTCCTCATTTAAATCTCTCGAGATATTGTTCATCACACTAGGTGAGAATAAGACCACTACCATAATTTTTGAGCCAAATATGAGGCAAGCTTTATTCCATACTGACCAAGATGATGGACACTGGCCAGGTCCATACCTGAGATTCCCAGAGAATGGCATCGAATTACATTAGTTAGGTGTTTACAATGCAAAACGCACAAGGGTTGCATACTTCCTGCCCCCATCCAATCGGGGCAAGCATACATCCTGACGTGTTCTCTGCTTACACACATTCTACTTACGAGTGATCAAGTACATTCTGTGCAGGTGGGGCAACCAACCTTGTTCACAGACATGAAAACACACGGTTTGTTATCTTACATGAACAGCAGCCCCAAGCATTCCAGGAACTTATCTGTCCTTGGGCAAGTGGGGCTTTACAGATGAGGCTTCCAGGTGAGAGGCAATTTTGTTTTACAGATCTCTCAAGCACAATAATTAAAACTTAAAACATAACTTTAGCCCTCACAATATGGGCTCAGAGATATGTCCAGAGGCACATCTCTGAGAACTTCAAATCTAGTCAGCTTGACAATGAAAATTAACCACCCGAAGTCTACTACTTGTCCATTTAATTGGCCCCCTGTATTAGTCAGGATTCTCTAAAGCAGTGGTTCTCAACCTTCCTGATTCTGCAACCCTTTAATACAGTTCCTCATGTTGTGGCGACCCCAACCATAAAATTATTTTTGTGGCTACTTTGTAACTGTAATTTGGCACTGTTATTAATTGTAATGTAAATATCTGTTTTCCAATGGTCTTAGGTGACTCCTGTGAAAAGGTCATTGGAACTCCAAAGAGTTGCAACCCATGGGTTGAGAACTGCTGCTCCAGAGGAACAGAATTGATAGAATAAGTATATATTATTCTGTTAATTGTATTTACACACACACACACACACACACACACACATACACACACAGGATTTATTAGAATGCTTATGGGTGGTGGTCTAGTTAATCCAACATTGGCTGTTTACCAATGAATGGTTCAAGAATCCAGGAGTTGTTCCATTCACAAGGCTGGATGTCTCTGTTGGTCTTCAGTATATGCTGGAATCCCAAAGAAGTAGGCTCTATGGCTAATAAAGGAATTGAGTTATCGGTGAGAGTTAAAGCAAGCAGGCAAAGAGCAGCAGCTTCCTTCTCCCATGTCCTTTATATAGACAGACACTAGAATTATATAGGCTGCCCAGATTAAAGGTAGAGCTTCCCACTTCAAATGATTTAATTTAGAAAAACCCTTCACTTCCTCACAGGTGTACCTAGCTAGTGTACCTGGGCTTTAGCTAATTCTATATGTAGTCAAGTTGACAACCAAGAATAGCCATCATGTACCCAAACAAACCACTTCAAAAATGGTTACATTCTACCCCTGGCCTCTAAGGGTCATGTCCATTTCGAGATGCCAAATGCATTCAATTCACCTTCAAAAACCCTCACAGTCTTTAAAATCTCAGCACCATTCAAAAGCCCAAATTCCAAGATCTCATTTGAGGCTCAAGATAAACTCTTAACTGTAAGCATCTGTAAGCTAAAAAGCATTATCTATTTCTAATCTGCAAAGGCACAATCAACGTTCCCATTCTAAAAGGAGGGATGGGAACATCGTCAGGAAAGAGTGAACCAAAGCAAGACAGGACAAACACCAAACCACATAGCTCCATGTCTGGCATCTGGGATCAAGCTGGCATCATCTGGGCATTAACCAAGTCTGCCTTGGGCATCCCTGCCCTTCCAGCTCTGCCACCCGTAGCACAGGTAATCTCTATGCAACCTTTGCTCTGCAGGTTTCCTCAGGAGAGGTCCCAGAGTACTGTCATCTCCACAGTCCTGGTGTCTGTCCAATTTACTCTCAGCCTCCACCGCTTTATGCAATGGCCTTTCTTCAGAGGCTCTAACCTGCTACACATTGCCTAATCTCTGCAGCGTTCTAGAACCTTGGTGCAAACCTCCATCACTTCCACATTTTTCATGCCTTTAAGCTAGTGTCATGTGTGCTACAAAGCCAAGGCCAAGCTTTGTTGCCAGCTGAACACATGGTCTGGTTCTCTTCTGCCACAGCGGTAATAGTCTCTGGGTAACTTGTCTTGTCTCCCAGTCTGGAAAAAGATTCCTCTAGGCAGTTGTTTTCAGGTGAGGAATTCCTCCAGAGACAGTCTCTGTTCAGTCTCTTTCAGACTGATTTGTTCTCACACATATTAGAGCCTTTGAAGAGTGGAGTCCTACACTTCCCCCACTCCTGATTACTTTCCCAGTTGTCCCAGTGTAGACTGTAAAGTGCGGGGAATTGAACCCAGGCCCTCCAGAAGTACAGCCAGTGTTCTTATCCACTGAGCCATCTCTCCAACCCCTGAGAACGCTAAGTTTTGGGTAACACTGTGTCCACAGTCAAAAAGTAGAGAGAGCTGAATGTTAGTGCTTAGCTGACTTCCTCTTTTTTCCATTTTATTCCATTTGGCACGGAACTCTGTTCATAGGATGGCATCACCCACATCCAAGGTGTGTCCCCCTCCGTTAAACCTCCCTGGAAATAACCTCAAAGACACACCCAAAGGCTGTCTTAAAGGTGATTAAAAATCCGATGAAGATTAACTGTCACAGGAGCCCTCACTGCTTCTCCATTTCACAACTGAGTTGCCCTGGGGACAGCAAAGTTCCCACAGAACGTGTGCAGCTAGGGAGCACAGCAGGCAGAGTGGGGTCAGCATCACCAATCAATCTACCCGCACACAGTAGCACTGAGACTCCGTGATGGTGTATCCAGGGAGCCTGGCACCAGGGCAACCTCAGAGCCCTGCAACCTGACTCCTTCTGTCCTGCTTGCTGGGTACCCTGTAGGTGAAGACTCCAGGCACCAGCTTGTCCCATATGGATACTGGTTGCTCCTTACATCCTGTAGATAACACTCTGTGTCAAGTGTTGGGTCATCTACCCAGGTCATCTACCAGGGTGAACATTCAAGATCCATTGAAACAGTGGTCATAACCATGGTCACTACCACAAGGCTCAGGAACTTTGCAGGGTTGGCCTGCTCAGACAGGACCAGGAAGGGCTATTTCCTGTATTCTCACTCCCCAAGCATCCTGCTGCTGCCAGGTCCTACTCCTGCAATGGTGGCCAGGAGGGACCATGCCTCTAAGGGATAGTCCTCAAGTCCCAAACTGAGTTGGAGATGATAAGCTACATTGGAACTTTGCAAACCCACTGAGAAGGGCTGAAGGCCTCTGTTTACATTTTGAGCCTTGGTCCTCTAGCTCCTTCTATTTCTTTGGCATGTGAAAAAACCACAGGCTCCATTGAAGGTGCAGACCTTCCTGCAGAGCTCACTGGGCCAGCCAGCTCTCTCTGCGATATTCTGAACACAGTGGCTTCTTTCTGCTCACCTGTAATGACAGAGAGCTCATGTCCACAGAAGTAAATGTGGGACAAAGGTCTCTGCTACCATGGTTTTCCCTGTGTAATACCCAGCCTGGCTAGAGAGAAAATTCCACAGTGAATGAGTGGGTGTGCTATCTATCTATCTATCTATCTATCTATCTATCTATCTATCTATTTTTATTTTTGGGTCATCTTGACACTGGAAGAGGGAACCTCAACTGAGAAAATGCTTCCATGACATTGGCCTATAGGCAATTGTGGGCACTCTCTTGATTAATGATTGATGTGGGAGGGTTTAGCCCCATTGTGGGTGATGTCATTCCTTGGCAGATGTCCTGGGAAAGTAAGCTTAGTGCCAAGCTTGTTGGTGTAAACCTTTAATCCTAGCAATCAAGAGGCAGAGGTAGGAGGATCTTTGTGAGTTCAAAACCAGCCTGGTCTACATAGTGAGTTCCAGGACCGCCAGGGCTATGTATAGATGCCCTGTTGCCACAGGGAACAAGCCACTGAGCAGCATTTCCCTAAGGTCTCTGCTTCAGCTCCTGCCTCTGGCTTCCTGACTCTTTTATTGCCCTGACTTCCCTCTTTGCTGGACAGTGATAAAGAAATGTAAGTCAAGTAAACCCTTTCCTCCCCACTTGGTGATGGCGTTTATTACAGCCATAGAAAGCAAACTGGGACAGCGGGTAAGTGAATGAATGAGCGAGTGGGTTTGCCCCACGGGCTCATGAGGATTCAGGATAGTTTCTGTAAGAGGCATAGCAGGAGCTCGTCTCTCCAGCCTCATTTGGTTGGCAGGTTTCTCTGGCTCCCTATGCCTACCCAAGTATTGTGAATATGCATGTGAGACACAAGGACATGCAGCCCCATGCTTGCTGCCCTAGGGTGGTATATTAAATGCATTCTTCCTGTGGATTTATGGCCTTCGTTTCTGAAGCAGGGCACTGCCCATGGGAGCCATTTTTTTTGTTTTTTGAGACAAGGTTTCTCTGTAGCTTTGGAGCCTGTCCTGGCACTTGTTCTTGTAGACCAGGCTGGCCTCGAACTCACAGAGATCTACCTGCCCCTGCCTCCCAAGTGCTGGGATTAAAGGCGTGTGCCACCACTGCCCGGAGCCATCCATGTTTTACACAGAATCCTGTATTTACAGGGGAATGAGGTCCATGCTTGTAGCAGGTGGCTTCCAGATTTTCACAACAAACATCAACAAATTCCCAGTTGCCAACAAAGGCCATGCAATAGCCACAGGTGACAGTTATTTTTCAATGACCAGAACGCTAGGGGACAAAAGTAGTTTAGATCCGAAGTGAACAGTGATCGTGTTGTTTCCTGGCTTCTGTGTTGATTTGGTTTCATGTATGGTAATCAAAAGTCAGGGGGAGCAGAAGGCCTTGGGTCAGGTCTCGACTCTGGCCTGGCTGGGATGATCTGGCTCCCTCCTTGTAGGGAGCCAAGTGTCAAACATTCTCAGCAGCAGCTTCAGAAAGTCTGCCTTCAGCGCTGCCTAAGGTTAGGAATAATTACATGAGGTGCACAGAGCTTGGAGTTTGGCAGCTTTTGGGATACAGGAGCAGAACTTCTCCCTGTGTCCAGTCGCCTCCCCAACCCCTTACTTACCTTTCCCAGCTTAGGAACCAAGAGTCTTCGAGTTTGTCCCCAGTGGCATGATAGTCAGCTTGGGCCAGCCTCAGCATCCACTGCTTCCACATCCTGGATAAACTTGTCATTCCCACCCCTGTTAACATGGGAATGGTCTTTCTAGGTTGTCCCACATTCCAGATCTGGGTAGTAGACTCCTTAGAACTGCTGGAAGGGACCCTTTGTCTGCTCAAATGTTAGGTAAGGTGGGGGGTCACTGATACCTTTGCCCAAGACAGGATAGGAGGGTGGCATGGAAGAGACCCCAAGGAAAGCACAAAGACAGCAGGGTACTGGCCTGGCTCTGCTTGCTTTCTTCACAGCGGAGGAATGTCTTAGTTCCCCAGGGAAGAATGCCTTGCCTGGCAATCAAAAGCCTAGGTCCAAGCGGTCAACCCATCAAACTCACCCTCCCAGTCCTCCAGAGAAACATCAGGGGGTCTTCTAGAAGGTGTGTAGGACTCTGGCAGGGGTGGGGAGGACAGTGGGTGGTGGCCAGGCCTCAGCCCAGTCAAATGGCTCATGTATCCACCAGGTGTTTTACAGAGCACAGTAAGGAAGATGACAGAGGCATGAAGACACTCCACGAGCCTGGAGCCACTGTTGTCCTGCCAGGCAAAGGAGCTAGAGTTCAACCCAAGGAGATGTACAAGCAGCTGAGGGTATATGGGCTGTCACCTCATAAAAACCTATCCTAGCTCACTGTATCCCAGCCACCCAGCTCCAGGCGGCAGCCTCCTTTCTGCAGCCTTGAGTCTGGGAAACTCCAATAACCCAGAGTCCCCCAGACTCTCCCACCAGGCCTCCAGACCCCACAGGAAAGCAGCCTCGTGTGAACCTACAGGACACAAGATTGGGGGGCAGGCAGGGATGCTACCTGTGGGTGGAAATTGGGGGTAGTGTATAGGTGGGGAACCCTACTGACACTGTCCTTGCTACAGGCTCAGTTAACCATGCTGCCACATCCATGCTGCATGTTCTGGGGACACAGCTATTAGGAGCGAGGGTAGTTGGGACACCACTTTTCCAGGTTAGTCCCTGGCCCCTGTTTGGAAGCTCTGGTTCTGTGTACCTCTTACCACCGCCTTGTTAGCAGAGGTGGGATCACCCCAAAGTCTCAAAGATGAAACAGTCTACTGTCAGGGCTGCAGGAAGAAGCAGTCAGAAAGGACCACACAGGACTGGAGGTACCAGAGCCAGACAGTGATGGCTCCATATTTAGAGGGCACTGCTCAGTACTACGTGGGCAGAATGGTGGAAATGAGCCTAGAGGAGATCCCAAACCCAGAGTCTTCAAGCAACAGCCAATAGGCAGGCAGGGCAGCAAGGGGCGTGGCTCACGGGTGTGCAGCGACCATGGATGCTCTGTTGAACAGGCTGCTGGTGTTGCACTTGAGCCAGGCCAAGCCATAGCTGTTTCCACTCAGTGTGCAGCTGTGTGCCCTTGTGACAGGTGGGTAAGCTAGGCCCATGGCCCCCGACACCGACAGGATAGGCCAGGCAGTTGCTGCAGAGCAGGGTTAGCTCTCCGCTCTGAGAGGAACGCAGAAGGTGAGGCAGGCAGCCTCGAGGCTACGTATGCCCAGGAGCCCACACACGGGCTGAGTTTTTCCACTTGTGTCCACTCTATGACCACCCACTCAGCATTTTTCTCCAAAATCAGCTTTGTGTGTGGAGGCTGGGGCTCAGGCTCAGGTGTCCCCAGGAGCTCACCACCTTGATTTTTGAGCCAGCATCTTTCTTGGGACCTGGGGCTCATCAATTTGGCTAGGCTTGCTGGCCACTTAGTCTCAGGGATCAGCCAGCTCAGTCTTTCTAGTGCTGGGATTACAAATACATGTCACCACAGCCGGCCAGCTTTACTTGGGTTCTATGGATTAAGCTCAGTTCATGCTGGGCTGTTCTCATCACCAAGGCCCCCTCAACATCCCAGAGACTATGAGGTCAGAGACGGGCATCAGCCCTATCCCAGGCCAGAGTTCCTTGGTCCTGGTTGCTCCAGGCTTTGGAGTGTTGGTGGCTGCAGAGGTCAGCATGATACTGACCTGGGTAGGGATAACAAGGCACTTTCAAAGGATTCTGGACCCAGGAAGCTTATATTACTGTGGATCTCAGGTGAGAGGAGGTTACCCAGGATGGGGGGCAGGGTGACACTGTACATAATGTCTCCACCCACCTGACCCAGGTCTGAACCAAGCCCAGCCTACACAGACATGAAGCTCAGATATGTTCCTTCCTTCTGACCTCTCTCTGCCTTGGTTACCACACCTCTAAGCACAAGGTCTTGTGTTCACTGCTGGCCCATAAGGGTACAGAGTGAGGAGGCCCCAGGCAACCCTGCTGGACTTGGAAATGACTGAGGAGCTTGGAGTTTCTCCAGGCCTTAAAGAGCTAACATGAGCCCTAATTTATTTAGTCCCAACAACTGAAGCTACACCCCTCCTGGACCAAATGTGGAATGGTTCAGACCTTTAATGCCCCCATTCCAGATGGGTACTGGGGCACCCTTTGCTCCTTCCTGATTTTAGTCTATTAATTGAATTGGGACTGGTGCTCAGAGGTCCCCCTTTTGCCCTGAGCCTTATTTTCCCATCCGTGACATGCCTGGGCCAGTTCTTTCTGAAGGACTGTGGGAGTCACTTTCACCATGCCCACACAGAGAGTTGACTGAGGTCCATCCACCTAGCCAGGTCAGTTTTGCTCCAGAACCCAAGTACCCAGCAACCTTTGGGCCACCATGCTGGGCAAGCAGAACATGCCACTTTCCCATTGGGATAGTAGGTAAGTGGCATGGACCTGCTCACCAGAGGCCTGGACACTGGGTGGGAGGGGCCAACACGGGTTCCCAAAGCAGACACTGTTCTGAGCTGGGAGGTGGACAGGGTTCAAAAGAGGAACTTGTGCTTGGCAGCCACTCTGGGCAATGTAAGCTAAATGTCCCCAGCCATGCTGGATCTCATTCCACTCATCTCGAGGAAGAAGAGGGTCTGGGGTACTCAGGCTGGCCTGAGACGACGAGCTCTTTAGATAGAGCTCTGTGGGCATGCTGCTGCGCAAGGCAAGGGATACAGCATGCTTACCTGCAGAGCTAGAACCCCTGCTGTGGCAGAGAGCCCACACTTTGCAGGGCACTATGTTTCATCACGCAGGAGTGTGGTCCAGGTCAGCTCCCTGAAAGTTTGGGGAACATTGAGTATGGCGACAAGTGACTGGGCAGATCCAGCAAGCCACCACGATGGCCACGAGCAGATTTCTCAGGAGGCCACTCTGGGGTACACTCAGGGCTGTGTGTGTTGGGGCCAGGCCCATTCTCTGTGGTGAAATGCTCGCCTCTGAGTCTGCTCAGAGCAAGTGGGCAGGCCAACCACTGGGACCTATGTTAGCAGAGGACAGTGACCTTCAGAGCCCATAACAGGACAGGAGGATGCTTACAGTGTCTCAGGCTCTCAGAGAACCCCATGAGCTCCTATGAGTCCTCACGAACTTTCGTAAACCCCAGATCCCACCTCAGAGGTGTCTACGTGTCATAGACTTCTCGCTGGTTCACCCTCTTCACCTGACTCTCACCCTGTGAGCTGCCAGCTACCGACGGAAGAGGGCGTGTCTAGCCCCGGCCCAGCTCCTCCCACTAGCCTTGACTTAGGCCCTCTGGTTCTACTCTTTTGTCTTTCACCAAGGTGTTGATCAGGTGGTCTGTGGGATAGCCTGCTACACCTATTCTCATGGCCATAAGTTGGATGTAGTGATACATACCTATAACCTCAGCACTCAGGAAGCTGAGGCAGGAGGATTGTAAACTCGAGATCAGCCTGGTGCTGGGTGAGAACTCTGGCTGCATAGGCTCCACTCCACTTCTCCAGCTCCCACCCTGGGACAGTGGCTACAACAACACAACCAAGACCTCAGCCCGACACGCTCGCAGCTCAGGACGCTCACAGTCCAGGGTGCTCGGGAGTCCTGGTCTCTTGGGCCCCCCTACCCGTGCCCTCTTTCGGGGGGCCCCGCCCTCCTTCGGGGGGCCCCCGCTCTCCTTCGGGGGGCCCTGCCCTCCTTCGTCCCCCCCGCCCTCCTTCGCCCCCCCAACCCTCCTTCGCCCCCCCCCCGCCCTCCTTCGCCCTCCTTCGGGGGGCCCCGCCCTCCTTCGCGTCCCCCTCTCCTTCGGGGGCCCCGCCCTCCTTGCGGGGGGGGGCGGGGAGGAGGGGCGGAGGTTCGGTCTTCACTCTGTTCTCAAGTCTCCAGCCCGGCCAGGCACCAATGAGTGTCAACAGTCATCCCCGAGCTCTTTTAATAACAGAATGCCCATGGCTGCAGACGGTTAAGTTTTAATCATGGTGGTTTCAGAGCCCGCCTCACTGGCCTGCAGCCTGCCACGACCTTGAATATCCCCCAAGGACTGACCTCAATCCTTCCTCTTTGGCAAGGACTGCCATGCTTGGAATGCATCTCCCACGGGGTCCTCCCTGTGTGTAGGGAGGCTTCACTGGAGTTGAGGGACAACTCCAACAACCAGAGTCCTAGTATGGGTTATTCCACGTACCAGCTCGTGACCTTGGGCTTGCCTCAGTTTCTCCACCTGTAAAGCTCCCCTTTCTGTCCAGATCGTGTGAGGATTAACAGAGTCAACCAGTGAAGAAGCCTGCAGCAAGCTCAGCCAGCGCATATGCTTAGCAAATTAGAGCCAACAGCACCATGGAAATGCAGGTGTGCCACACGAGTGAAGGTTGTGGCTGGCCTCAACCCCTCCAGCTTTTCCTGGGTTTCTCCTAGCCCCCTGACCTTCATGGTTTCTTTGCCATTATTCTTCCCTTGTCTGTTGTTGTTGTTGAGGCTTGGATCAATTAGTTGTTTTATTTTTGCTTTTGCCAGTTTTTACTATGTTGCACTGACTGACCTGGTGCTCACTATGTAGCCCAGACTTAGCCTTGAGTTCACGGTAATTCTCCTGCCCCAGCCTTTAGATTGTTGAAATTAGAGATATGGACCACAGCATCCAACTCATAAAATCGTACTCTTGTGTTTTCCGGTGAAGTCCAAGCTGGCCTCAAACTCACCATGTAGCAGAGGATGACTTTGAACTTGGAGTCCTTCTGTTTCCTCCTCTGAATACTGGGATGAAGGCCCCGGGTTACTACCTTGAGTTCATGTACTGCTGGAGGTAAAACCCAAGGCTTTCTGCTGGCTAAGCAGGCACTCTACCAACTGAGTTACAGCTCCCGCCTTCCTTAATCTTTTTCATAATTTCTTTTGTTGGATGCAATCCCCCAGTCCCTGCAATTTGCTATTTTAAAACATAGCTCAGTGGTCTTTGGCACAGTTTTGCTAGAATTGTGCAACCATTGTCACAGTCAACTTTAGAACATATTATCGCCTCCCAAAGGGAGCCCCAGCCTTGGAGCTGTCCCTCCCTCATCAACCCCAGACAGTCATGCCGGAGGAGTCACCCATTCCAGTCACCTCGTATCTAAGTCACCTGTGTCTAAGCCTCTTCCAAGCAGCGCGTTTTCCAGCTCTCTCATGTGAGCCTGCACTTCCTGCACAGGTGTTACGCCAGCATGGCCAGTCCACAGCTGCTCTGCACACTCATTTGCTGGTGAATGTTGGAGCTCCCACCTTTTATATAGATGACTGCTAATAACAAAGCAAACATTCACAGCCAGGCTGGTGTGGGCATTCTGGGCAGAGACCCTAGAAAGGATTGCAGGTCTTAGGTGATTCTGTAGCCCAGTTCTAGAAAAATGTCAAGCGCACATGTATGTGTGCGTGCATGCATGCGTGTGTGTGCATGTGTGAGTGTGTTCTGGTAACAGCTTTATAAATATAGAATGACATCTTGCCGTTCTTCGTTTTGGGGGGTTTCATTTTTGTTGTTTTGCTTTGTCTGAGACAAGGTGTCATTCTATAGCCCTGGCTGTCCCGGAACTCACTGTGAAGAACAGACTGGCCTCAAAAGCGCAGGGATCCGCCTGCCTCTGCCTTCCAGGTGCTGGAATTACAGGCGAGCACCACCACACCTGACTTTCATTTTCTTTTCTTGCTATGCAACTCAAGCTGTCTTGCCACTATCCGTGATCTCCTGCCTCAGCCTTCCATCACCAGCTGGAATTACAGGCATGGACCACCATTCCTAATTTAGGTGGTGGTTTCTTGTTGCTGAGCCGTATGATTCTCCATGGGGACCAACGTGAGATGGTCTGAAAACCTTCCCCATTTGGAAGGTTTGTTTTTTTTTTTTCATTTTCCTGGATCCATCATATAAAAGTTGTTAGCTTGGATGATGTTCAATTTGAGTATTTTTTTCTTCTGTTGCCTGTTTCGTCTGTTCGTCTGCGTCTTTGTTCTTTAGGTTGGGGGAGCTGAGTGTTTCCTGAGTGGAGCTGGCATGAACATGAGCTTGCACACGTGTAAGTAGTGGAGAGGGAGCACTGCTTCTGGCCACAGATATACGGGGGCAATTAGGGAAGGCTTGCTGTGGGAGCGACTGTTTTATGATGCTGGGTAGGGGACCTTCTCCTCTCTGTCGTGTGAGAGCCTCTTGGCATGGGTCTAGGATCCCGAAGCCCATTCATATTGTGGTGTCTCCTCCCCTCCCCACCACCCTGATCTCTAAGCTCTTCCTTTATGAGGCCACCCTGAGCAGTAAGCAGAGAGGCCACTAGACCAGAATCACATGGGATAACTAATTTTGACTTACAGAAGCTGTCTTACGTTGGATAGAAATGGGTGAAAATAGGATTAAATAGAAAGCCAAGCCAAGAATGAAGGAAAACTCCCTACGAGCCGTCTGCCTGGCTGAGCGGGCACTCAGAGGTGGCCGGGTGGGAAGAACACTGGACATTGCTGGGTGATTGCATCATATCCCTGGGCAGCTGCCCACACCACCCCAGCCAGACTGTGGCCGTCTCAGGGCAGGAAGATAGGGTGTGCGTTGCTCTCCCTCTGGCTGGTTTATCTGTGCAGAGCTCATCCCATCCCAAGTATGAGTTTGGAAATAATTAAAATTCTGTGTAACACAAGCAGAGGCCGGGTGGCCAGCGGTGACCCATGAAAGGCCTTTACCAACAGAAATCTCAACACAAGGGATCAAGTTGGCCATAAACTGGAGAGCAAGGATGGAGGAGAGCCTGGAGCGAAGATGGCAGCGGGTGTGGGAGAGCAACTCCGAGGCTCTTTCTAGCCCCCTTGCTCCTGCTGCCCCCGCATAGGAACTCTTCCCCATCCACGTATCAAGAAATGGCAAATTGAGACTCAGTAATGTGCCCGCTTGACACAAGGACTGAGCCGATCACCAGACCTGGTGTTAAAGAGTTTGGACCAGTAGTGCACACGTGGAATCCTAGCTCTGGGGAAAGAAAGACGAGGGGATCCTGAGGCTTGCTGGCCAGTCAGCCTAGCTTTCTAGGCAACATCCGGAACAGTGAGAGACCCTTTCTAAATGTTTGATAAGCCACACTAGGACACAAAGAGCTATCGTCTGGTCTGCCAACGTGCACATACCCAAACATACACACCACGCCACACCACCACCCAAGGAGAGAGAGAGTGGGGGTGGCCAATCCATCTGACTCTCCTGGGGTGGGAGCCAGGAGTCTGCAGACACTGCAGACTGAGCCTCGGCAGGGTCTCCGCGTCACAGCCGTGTGGCACTGCCATGACTTACAGATGCCCTTTATCCCAAGATTACTTTTGTGAGCCCTGTCCTCTGTGAGGCTGCTGAGATACATGTGGCCATTTTTCTGGCATTTTTGAAGGAAACAAACTTAGCCAAGATGCAGCAGAGAATAAGTGGCAACTCTCGGGAGGCAGAGGTGACTCATACACCAAGTCATCCCCAGGGTCCCCTAGAGCTGAGGTACCCGAGGACCACCACAGCACAGTGAGCTGACATACACCTCTGCACGTTACCCCTCACAGCTTCCTCAGAGTCCAAAGTGCAGACACGAGCAAGGGCACTCAGTGCCTGGCCTCAGAACACACCTGCTGGCCACCCTCAGGGCAGTGGTAGCAAGTCTTGGGACAGCTTCAGGGGGCTTCTCCTAACTCCCTGGCTTCTGTTCCACAGCCTAGGGTCTTCCCATTCACACCCACTGTTCTTCACATTCGTGGACCCCAAGTAGCTAGAAGCCTGCCTTTGCTCAGGGGCAAGAACATGAGTGCCCAGAACAGGCTCCCAGGGAAATGCCGCTGTGTCTGTACCCTCGGATTACCATGCCAGTTCTGAGTATCCTTGAGTCCCATAGTGACAAACTGCAATGACCAGGACAGCAGGGTGTGAACAAACGCGAGTGTAAGAGCGACTGTGGTCTGTGCAACATGTGAATTACATGTGGGGACACACCAAGGGGTCCCTTACCCCATAGGGGTGTGGTTACAGCTCTTGGGGCAAGGCTTTCTGAAAAGATTGGGTACAGGAGAGAGAGAGAAGGGTCCTCTGTGGAGGAACAGCCCCCTTGGGAGCACTCTGGGCTCCTCGTCTTCCTCCGTGCTTTCCACCCAATCAAGGACCTGGAGCTGGTGAGAGACTTGCCCCACCATAGCACTGAAGAGTCTGTGATGAGCTGGGCTCCCCTCTTGCGTATGCCTAGCCAGGTAGCTGCACGGTGCCAGTGTGGAGAGGACCTGGTGACGGGTTCTCCAGGAACCTGGCTGAGCAGATGTCTACCCTGGCTCCCTGATCCATGGTGGCTCTCTGAGGGGCTTTATGCATCTCTTGCTATTTAAAAACAGGCTCCCTCTACCCCCAGGCAAAGTGACAGGTGGCAGCTGACCAGGATCATGTGGGAGCTGACGGGTTAGTGGTCCGGACTCTACCTAAAGAGAAACCATTATGACAAGAGGAAGCTACCCCCAGAAAATACTGTCCCCTAAGTGGGAGAGAGATTCCAGTCAGCCTTAGGTTACAGTCAGGCCCAGGGTCATGTGGTGGCCAGAAGCTGGGCCTGGCTCCTGCCCTTTTTGGCTTCACTCATGTGTGATCTGGTGTCCCTCGCACCCTGAAAGAAAACCTGGAATGCTTCCCATACTTGCAGGTGTGCAGGGGCTTCCCAAATTTCCTCCTACAGCCTCTGCCTGAGGCCCCTGGGGACCTCACCCCAGTGTGACCCTGGCCGGGGGTTTCAAGGTATGTGAGCAAACTTCTGCTTCTGGGCGAATTCCCCAGCCAGGGAGGAGCGGGGCTTTCCTGCCAGAATTCAGAGTTCAGCAGGCAGTGGCCTGAGTGACCAGCAGTAGGGACAGGGGGTGCTCGTGTCTCAAAGATAGGCACGGCTCCACCTGCAGCTTGCTGCAGCTCCACGCACAGAGCAGCTGGGACCCCAGGAAACCCTGGAGTCCTCTATCCTACCCATCCTGGCATGATCCCTGAAAGGAGACCCTCAGAGATTTCAGATGCATGCTGATGATCTTCGATTACATCAGTAACTGGCTTACTCCAGCCTCCTCCTTTGGAATGGGAGTATCTAGAATTCCCCCATGGATCTGATACCATGTCTATTTTCCTGGTGCATGTTCCAGTCTCTGCCTCCCCATGAGAGGTGACTCCTGCCCCTAGGAGATAGGCCATGCCAGCACTTGACCAGCCTCACAGGGTAGACACTGGGAGCCTCGAACCCCACTGCTGCCAGCCCTGGGCTTGTCAGCCTCTCGCAGCTCAGTGTTGGTAAGGGTATCCTGTCTTCCCCTAGGAGCTCCTGGGGTGCAGGTCAGGGGTGGCAATACACTGTTCTCTCCCTGAGGTGCCTGTAAAGTGGGTCTTGAGATCTGGGCCAGGAGTAGACTACTTCCTGATTTTCCTGGAAAATTCCCTTGGAATCTACTTGGCCAGAGGCCAAGGCTCCTCAGGGGCATCTTCCTCCTTCCCACTTCAGACAAAAGCACATGTGGCTGTCCCACCCAGTGAGGGCAGAACTCCCTGGGATGATTCATCTGTACTTCTCCAGAAGCCCTGGCCTCTCTTTGTGGGGCAGGTAGGGCTGGGGACCACATTCAGAGCTGGTGAGTGACAACCAAAGGCTAAGTTCTCGGGGGCCAGGTGACATCTCTTGGGAGACAGGGTCCTGTGCTCATTGGTTCCTACCTCCTGAAGGTGGGCCACAGTGCAGTCGGGGCACCCTGTGAATCCCAACTAAACTCAGAAACCCTCTGTCCTCTCTCAGCCAGGCCCTGAAGGACAAGCTGGAACTACGTTGGAGAGTCTGGACCCACAGGTTCAGATGTACTTCTAAAGGTCCTAAGCTGCCACCCAGCAGGTATGGCTAGTGGGCTGATGGACTGGTGGGCGGGGCTAGTGGACTGGTGGGTGGGTCTGGTAGGTGGGTCTGGTAGGCTGGTGGGAGGGGCTTGTGGGTGGGACTGGTGGGCTGGTGGGCGTGGTTGGTGGGCTGGTGGGTGGGGCAGGGTTGCTAGCGGGTTATTTTTAGGTGGAGGAACTCCACACTCCAGTTTTGTGGGGAATCCACAGAGAACAAGCTGCACCTCCGTGCCTCTGTTCCCTGACACTTCCCTTTGCTCTTCTCTCTTCCCAGTCGCCATCTTTGGATTCCTCCCTCAGCCTCAGTTCCCACATTTGGGTAGTGGGTACAGCAGCCTCTGCTATCCTGACAAGGATAGGCTAAGCACCGCGTGAGCACTCCAGGCAGGGAGTGACCAGGCCAGGCCGATATGGGGTCTCATCATAAACATCAGCTCAACCCAGGAGATCCTAAGTCTGAGGCCCAGCCTCCTTCTGCCAAGCTCCTGTGCCACAGTTTCTCTGCCTATTAAGGGGGCAGAAGTGTCAGGATGGTAAATGACAGGGCATTTGCTGCCCTACAGAGGTCACAGTAGAATGCTGCAATGTCTATCAAGAAAAGCTGAGGGGGTGCTAGGCACATCTGGGGCTTGTGTGGTCTCTCTCCTGCCTCATCCCTAATGACCAGGCTCAGGGCATCCTGCGTAGTATTTACTGGGCTGTGCTCCTCTGCCAAACCTGCCTTTTACCTAAAAGCATATTCAACTTGGTAGCTTCAGGCACCACCTTCTCTTCCGCTTCCCAACAGAGTCTCTTCTATCTGATGACCCTAAAGGATGACATCTGTGATTTAATCGTGGCTGGCAAGAAGGGCTGGGCCCAGCAGATCTCCGCCAGCCCCAGATCTGGTCTTGGCCCCCAGGCCTGAGTCTCCCATGCCCGTGGACACATGAAGCTGGGTTTCCTGAGCCTCTTGGTCAAGTGATAACCAAGGACTGTGCTGAGATTTGGACTCGCCAGGGGCACTGGAGTGGCACCTGCTGTTTTCACCCGTCGGCTCAGACATGGAGAACTTACAGCTTTGCTTTTCCAGGTAGTGCCACCCTGGGCATGGCTTGCTCCTCTCCCCTCACTTCCCCTGTCTGTATGGAAGCAGCGTTTACTCTACTCAAGACTTTCTATGTGGGGTATGTCCTGGTCCCCGGGTGGTGTGTGGTCAGTGGATTGAGGTGAAGCAGTGGTTCTGGACATGTGTCCTGCTGTCTATACTCTCTTCTTGCAGCCCTTGCAGGCCCCCAAATGTGGAGTGAGGCCACTGTTAGTCAAAAAGCACCCTGGGAGGAAGAGGCGAGGGCAGACTCAGGCAGCTGTGTCTGCATTTGTGCATAAGATAGTGGGCTGGTCACTGACACAATTGATTGTGTCTTGGGCCCCTGTGCAAAGGCAGCTAGCAGGGTCAGTGCTTTGTGCCCCTGGAAGGATCCAGAAACTTTTTCCCCACCTTCCCCTGAGTGTTTGAACCCATTCCATATGGAAAATCTGACTTCTGCTTGGGCCATCAGATCCCTTCACACTCTGTTTCCATATAATCTGTCAAGAGTGTTGCCTCTGGAGCCCAGGGTGTAACCTCAGATAGAGTGCCCTGTAATTTGCCCCTGTGCCCCCTCCAGCTCCATGTCACTCCCTATCACAAGACACTGATGAGTCTTAAAACATGGCTGGTCAAAATCTCAAAAAAGAAAAAAAAATCGAAGCATGTTAAGTTTATGGGTGGAACATTAGGGAGCCATATAAAGAAATGAAGCATTAAGAAAAAAAGATGGGCACGTCTTGACAAGATGATGCTCATCCACAAAGACCACATTCTGTGGCCCGGGAGACAGGAGACATCTAGGACAGGTGAATATGAAGGCAGCAAGCAGCTGAGAGGGGCCGGTGGCTAGGGAGAGGTTACGGAGTTCCTGCTGAGGGTGTAGCATTCCTCTCCATAGTGATAAGAGTGTGTAAAGTTGGTTGTGGAGATGTTTGTGTGGCTAGGTGAATGTCTGACAAGCCATAGGTGTACGGCTGACGAAGGGCTGAATGACAGAGTGTGAGAAATAATTGTCAATAGAGCTGGAGCCAGGTATGGTGGCTCAGACTGGTAATCCCAGCACTCAGCAGGCTGAGGCAGAGGATTGCCATATAATGAAACACCACCTCAAAAACAAAACAAAACAAACAAAATCTCAAGTTTAAAGCATCTCCTCAGATAGGGTCTCACTATGTAGCCCTAGCTGTCCTGGAACTCACAGACATACACTGGCTTCTGTCTCCGAAGTATTAGGTTTAAAGGCGTGCACCACCACACCTAGCCAATAATCGGAGGTTTTTGTTTTTAAGATCTCTCTCTCTCTCTCTCTTTCTCTCTCTCTCTCTCTCTCTCTCTCTCTCTCTCTCTCTCTCTCTCTGTGTGTGTGTGTGTGTGTGTGTGTGTGTGATGTATTTGAGTGCCCGCAGAGGCCAAAAGAGAGAGCTGAAGTTACAGGTGATTCTGAGCCACTTGACATGGGTGATAGAAACTGAACCCAGGTCCTCTGGAAGAGCAGCAAGTGCTTTCAACCACTGAGCCATCTCTCCAGCCCTAACCTTTTTACTTTTATTAATTATCTATCTTGTATGTGAGTGAGCACCCAAGTGTCACTGTGCTCATGTGGGTCAGAGAGCAATTTAATAGAGTCAGGTCTTTCCTTCTGCTTTGTGACTTCTGAAGACCAGACTTGGGTCGTCAGGCTTGGCCGCAGTGCCGTTACCCACTGAGCCACTGTGAAGGCTCTTATTAGTCATTTTTATACAGGCCATACACTTCTTCATTCTGCAAGTGGGTAAATGGTTTAAATACTACGGTGCATTTCACAGCTCCGATTATTATTATTATTATTATTATTATTATTATTGCTATTTCAAGACAGGGTCCCTGGAACTGACTCGTAGACCAAGATGACCTTAGACTCAGAGAGCCATCTGCCTTTGCCTCCCAAGTGCTGGGATTAAAGGTGTGTGCCACTACTGTCTGGCCTGATCTTGCTTTTTAAAACATGACTGCTAGGAGATCCCACCTGTGCAGGCAATTCATATTGGACGTTGCTGTTTTGTGGTGACATGACCTTGTGATTTTGAAATCAGAGACCCTCCCAAGGTCAGGACCGGCAATGCTCTCTCAGGGAAGGAATGAGAGGAGAGTCACCAGACCCACGGTTCCACCACTGTCCCTCTCCTGATCTCCTAGTGCATGAGATCCTACCTCAGCTGCACACGGCCTCTGGAGGTGCTGGAGGGTATGGGGGGGAAGCTGACTTAAGGAGGAGGGTTGGGGGGTTTCACCTATGCTGGAGGGGAACTTTCAGTGATGGATCTGGGACATCATGTTCTGGTGAGAACTTCTCCCTCAGGTTTCAATAAACCCAGTGGATGAGCTGGTCCACCGAGCTGCACGTGGCCTGCTCTCGTTGTCTCCTCTCCTTGAACAGTCTCATTTTGAGTTAGGCTGCTCCCCATTTCCACAGCTGCTCTCTCATTCACCCCAAGTGTGATTATGGTGACTGCGGATAGGGAGAGGCCCCAGTGCAGCTCCTGTCTTTACTAGGTTGTCAGGCCTTCTTCTTCCATGGAGAGACAGGCCAACGTTGCTAAGCTGAAAATGGTGGGCCTCAGGCATGCACACATAAGCCTCACTGGTCCTGTGGTCCTGTACTGCGTAAGCGCAGAACAGTGAGGGCTTGGAGACACATTGTGTCGATGGTACACTCAGGAACTGTAATGTCCTGTCATAGATTAAACTGGGGCCCCAGGCATTCAAGGTCTCTGAGGCCAATTCAGATGGAAGTCACAGAGGTTCAGTGGCACTAATCTGAAGACAGCATCACTATGGAAACTGGAAGGGAACAGACACAAAAGGGCAGTGAAAGATGCTCAGGGGGGGCTGAAGAGTGTGCCCGCAGGTCAAGATGGCAGCTGCAGAGGCCAGGTGCCCTTTCCAAGGTAGAGAAGCCCTCCCCATGCCCATGCCTGGCTCCCGAACTAAGAGAAAGCGGACTGTGCTCTTTTTGAGTCACTTTGGTTCAGGCCCTGGGAAACGGTACACCACTTCACGGAGGTGGCTGTGAACCAGGCCTCAGCTCAAGTCATCCCACCAGCTAACCCCTCCCTGCCAGGAACCAGCTTTCCTGCCCCCGCCCCATGAGTGTTCTCAGCAAGTAACTTCACAGGACCATATGCAACGGGTTTCATTCTTTGTCCGAGCAGCAGAGGAGGCTAAGAGAAGTTGTACCATCTGTACAAAGCCACACAGCAGGCTTAACTATGAAGTTTTTCCTATTTTACAGAATAGCAAGGAGGCCTCCAGTGGTAGGGACCTCTGGTCAGGCCCATCCTAAGAGCCAAAGAGCCAAAGAGCCCAACACGACTCAAGAGAGGCCAGGCTGACGAATGAGTATATGACTGTCTGGGTTCCTAAATCAGGTTCTCGCCCTATAGTGGTGGTACCTCTGTGTCCTGCTGCTTGTGGATGCTGTCCCCCTTGCATGGCATCCCAGACTCTACTTACCAGGAGGGCTAGTGGACAGAGTTGGGAGGCTGGCAGGGACATGGGGATTGGGAGTCACAAGGACCTGAGGCAGATCCACGGGGGATAGGGATACCTAACTGCCATTTTGCTCATGTGTTGCATCAGTACACTAGAACTTCCTAGAAGGTTCAACCCAGACACACCCAAGAGGCTTGGGGTCAGAAGGCCAAGATGGAGGAATGAGGCCATGAGTCCAGACAGCTCAACACTGGATACAAGAGGAAACCAGAAGAGCATCTTAGTGACTTCTCTTGTTACTGTGACCAAAAAAATCCCACAGAGATAACGTATGGAAGAAAGGTTCATTGTGGCTCAGGGCTAATTAGGCCCATCACAGTGGAAGCATGCAGTATGAGTGCCACCCACAGGGGTGGGAGCATGAGGCAGAGGCTCCACCCACAGGGGGTTGGAAACATGAGGCGGGGGCTCCACCTACAGGGGTGGGAGCATGAGGCGGCAGCTCCACCCACAGGGGTGGGAGCATGAGGCAGGGGCTCCACCTACAGGGGGTTGGAAGCATGAGGCGGGGGCTCCACCTACAGGGGTGGGAGCATGAGGCGGCAGCTCCACCCACAGGGGTGGGAGCATGAGGCAGGGGCTCCACCTACAGGGGTGGGAGCATGAGACAGCAGCTCTTCACTTCTTGGCAGACCATGAAACAGGTAAGATTAAATGAAGGCTTGGCTCTAGCCCTCAAAGCCCACCCCAGGCGACATACTTCGTCTAGTGTGTGCGGAGCAGGGTGGGGGGGGGGGGCGCACTGCTTCCCACAGGCTCTGCAACATCCCCAAACAACACCAGCTGGGAACCCAGTGGTCAAAACATGAACCTATGAGGGGAATAGTTCATGGACAAACCAGAGTTGGATGGGAGGAAGCTGAAGACTTTGGAGGGGAAGCTGACTTTTCCCACAGACCTCAGTTCCTGATCCCCATACCCTCAAGGGAACAGATCTGTGCCAGAAGCCCCTCCATGCTTTGGGATCAGTCATAGCAGCACCACCCACACCTTGTCCCTGCATTGGCCGGGTGTACAGAACGCAGTCTTGAACAAGGCTTCTAGGGTTTACACGTAAGTAACACCAGCACGGGACACTGGGGCCCTCCATGAGCCTCCAGCTTTTGTATTTGTATGAGGGGACACGCAGGGTTCATAGGCTCACTTGGGGAATGTAAGGATTCAGGGTTGATCCAGGACAAGTGATGCGTGTCCCTGGCCACATCAGCGTAGGTCTCAACCCCTGTGCACATATCCACATGGAGAGCTGGCTCCACCCTGCCTGATGGGCCCGGGCTGGGCTGCTCCTCATGGCCCCACAGCCGCTCCCTGGCAGCTGTCAGTTTCGCCTCCTGTTTTAAATTGCAGCCTGGTGGGGTTCCTGTGGCCCCTTGCCCATGGCTCCCCTCCGGCTTGGCAACCAGGAAGTGCATGGCCCTCTGAGGTGCTCTGGGCTGCTCTATCCAGCAGGCGTGGGCTGGGTGGAAAATGACCTCAGAGGGCGGGGCAGCGGGGCAGCGGGGCAGGCCTTAAGCAGACAGGGGGCTCCCAGGGCCACCAGGTTCCCACGCCTCAGCTGCATCCAAACACTGTGCCTAGATCCTTGGTTCTGTGACGGAGGAGGAAGGCCCTCATTCTTAGCCCGTTAGAAATGCATTGTGCTGCTCAGCTCCTTCAGGCCCTGTGGCTGCAGGCTAGTGTGAAGGGAACACAGGTAGTAGGCGGCCCTGCTCCCACAACGCAGACCCAGATATTACACCTCCATCTGTGAAGATGCAGTCAGGGCCCAGCATGGACAGTTGTGGACACAGGTCAGCTGAGACAGTGGCATTGGGATCACAGGGTAGCGAGTTTTCTTACAGGCCCAAGAAAGAGCTCTCTCCAGGGCATTTAGACCAGGCAAAATCTAGGCACTCATGATAGGCTCACAGGAGAGGCAAGAGATTCAGGGTACTAGCAGCTAACAGACCACTCCTTGGCAGGAGGGCCAGGACATAGTAGTGAGTGTTCTCTTAATGGCAACAAAATTCCTCAGAGAAGCGACCTGAGAGAGGAAGGGTTTCCTTTGGCTCACAGCTCAGGGAATACAATCCAGTGTGGCTGGAATACGTGTGGCAGGAACTTGCAGTTCATCTTGTGGCTCCACTTGATCTTGGGGTTCAGAAAACAGAACATTTGGGTAAGAAGGAAGGCTGGGCTATAAGCCTCAGGTCTGCCACCTTCACCATGCCTCAGGCCTCATGGTTCCATAACTTCTCCGAACAGCCCCACCAGCTGGGAGCCAAATGTTCAGACACAGGAGCCTGGCGGGAGGACAGAGGGCATTTCACATTTGAACCAGAACAGCAGGCAGGGCTGGGGCCCCAGTGGAAGCTGGGATGAAAGCCCCTGAGTCCACACAGGGACTGAAGTTGTGATCATCTGGCATGGCAGAGTTCACTGGGCCAGAGGGTGGATAGAGTCCCTGCTTTCTCCACCCAATCTAGCTGGGTGTACTACCTTGGGCAGGGCAGGGAGGGGTGTGGCCATATTGGTTTCCTGCTGCTGGGTCTCAAGGACAGTTTTCTGGGCTCTGGTGGAGCTGGCAGGCTTTGCCTCCTGTATAATCCCTGTCTCCCATATAGATGAAAAAACTGAGACTCAAGAGGATAAGGAGGGGCTCAAGGCAGGTGCCTACCCTCCGACTCATCTATCCACACACCTGTTCACCCACCTTGTACTCAGGGTCATGTAGGAGAAGACTGTCAGTCTCTGTAGTCTCTAGTGGGCTTCTCAATAGTGAGTCCAGATGTGGTCCAGGATCCTGGATTGAGGGAGGTGACTCTCTGGGTAGCTGCTGAAGATTCTCATTGTTCCTTGCATGAACATATCACCTTGACCCCTTCTCTGTGACTGTGCCTTCTCCAGCTTTGTGTCTTATGCATCATCCACAAGGACTTGGAATCTTTCAACCCAGGATGATCCGATCTAGATGCCAGACTTCACCATATCCTGATCCTGTGCCTGTCAACCCCCATACCACCCCTGTCGCAGGTACATGAGGGATGGGATCTACCCTCCACTTCCCTGGCTGACTCTCAGCATCATGGGACAGAGTGCTGCCAAAACATCCAAACCCTTGCAAGGAAGTCTCAGAGCAAGCTTCTGGGTGACACACACAGCATCTACTCAAAGAATTCCAAAAAACTCACAGGCCATGGTCAGGGAGAGTCACAACTTTTGTGAACCTCTTGGGTGAAGGACTGGACACTTGCAGGCTATTGGCTTTGTCCCCCAAAGCCTCTGGTATCCAAGAGAAGGGAATAGAAGATTCTACTTGGCCCTCAGACCATCTCCCAAGTCCCTTAAAATCTGTTCGTTTACCCACTCACCCATATGTCTATATATTTATCCAGCTCTTTAAATTTTATGAACTTCATTATAAAAACTTGCAAATAAATTTTAAAAAATCACATACCAAAATTAACTAGATCCAAAGCTTTATACAACTCAATGAATTTCTATACGATTAGAATAGACATTTGGAGTGAAAATTGTGTAGTTTATTTCACATTAAAACTGGTGCTTTGCCGGGTGGTGGTGGTGCATGCCTTTAATCCCAGCACTCGGGAGGCAGAGGCAGGCGGATCTCTGTGAGTTCGAGACCAGCCTGGTCTACAAGAGCTAGCTCCAGGACAGGCTCTAAAGCTGCAGAGAAATCCTGTCTCATAAAACCAAAAAAAAAAAATAACTGGTGCTTTCAGCTAGGTGGTAGTGGAGCACACCTTTAATCCCAGTGCTCAGGAGACAGAAGCAGGCCAATCTCTGTGAGTTCAAGGCCTGACTGGTCTATAGAGTGAGTTCCAGGACACCTAGGGCTACACAGAGAGACCCTGTCTCAGAAAACAAATAAACAAAAATTATACAGTCTCAAATATATTTTGGGTACTTATCCACCACCAAAGCAAATCAAACGAAACAAAATCTTTAGAACTAGGAAAACACTTAGCTTTCTGTCCTCTTAGAGATAATTTGTGTTCAACACCTGCATGCAGGTCTTCATCCTCTTATATTTGTCTCTCTTGTTCATTTTCTTCATGTTACAATGTATGTACACGTAAATTTGCTTACACATATAGACATATTATTGGCTAGATCCTAAATATGTTATTGGCTGTTAGCTCTACTTAACCTGCCACCCACGTGTCCACCCACATGTCTGTCTGTCCATTTATCCATCTGTCCACCTACCCATATACCCATCTGTCTCCCCATCCATCCTCTGTCATCTGTTAGTCTATCCATTCTTCTTCCCACTCATCCGTCTCTCTGTCCATCCGTCCACTCATCAAACCAGCCAGTCAGCCACTAACCTATCTGCATATCTGATACGCACTAGTCCAGTCCATACATCCATCCATTTATCTGTCCATCCACCTACCCATTTGACCATCTGACCTTGGGAATGTGGTAAGTGGGAGGGAAGTTCAGCCAGGTCCCAAGCCCTCTTTCTGGTTGTTTTTCCTGCTGGTCACCAGGCAGGAAGCCCAGCCTGCAGCTGGAGCTCCGGGTGGGATCCTGGGCCTTCTGGCTCCTGTTTCTGCAGCTGAAAAGCATTTCTAGCTTACAGCAATAGAATTACTCACCCTCCTTTAGATGGGAATGTACAGGGAAGCAAATGTCATGGGTCCAAGCCGATTCCTACTACAGAGGACAGGAAAGTTGGCTATGGCTATGCCTGGGGTGGGGGTGGGGGGCATAGGAGTGCCTTCCCTATGCCACTGCATCCATGAGTCAGGACTTAGAGAAGGCCTGAGGGCACAGTGCCATCCCAAGCAGACAGGCAGGAGCTGAGAGGGTCAGGCGCCTGAACCTGGGAGGGGACTGGCCTTGGCAGAGGTGCTGGCCAGTAGGGCCAGGCTGCCAGAGCCCTGGGAGCCCAGCCAGAGGGTGCTGGGCTCAGGGTGGGGCTGGCCCCACAGCTCTGGACTGTCAAAAGGAGAGGTGGGTTTTCTAGGGAAGGGACACACAAACAGAGTCTTGCAAAGGCCAGGCCCCAGTGGATGCTAGGGGATGTGGCAGTGGCTGACACACTAGCCCCATTTTAACATTGCTCCTGTAAACTTGAGGCCAGCTGGGCTAGATGGGTGAAGGCTACCTTTCATCGAAGTAATCTTCAGTGTGTCTGGAGGGGCCATTCTGGTGATTCTGGGTCCTAGAGAGATTTGGGACACTTGGCTGACCCCAGTCCTGCATCAGCTCCAGTCACACTGTCCTTCAGGCTTCTCGTTCCCTTGTAGATCCATGTTGAGAGGAAGTGGGTCTCAGTCAAGTTATTTTACCACTATGGGCAGAAGCCAGTGGGATTGGTCACCTCCCTTCCCATCATGGAGGTATCCCTGTCAGCTGCCAAGCCCTGGATGTGAGTGAGCCGGGTCATGGACTCTCCCAGCCCTGCCATCAGCCATGTGTGTCTAGGCGGTGCCCTTTTCTCCTTTTCCCCTAGCATGGGCTTCAGAGGACAACAGAAACCCTCTGTGGTGCTGCCTGCATGGGCACTAGGGGGCAGAGGGAAGCCTAAGAGGTCAAGAGGGACTTCCCGAGCCCACCCACCTACTCATCATTAATCCCTTAAGGCTTGGAACCCAGAGGCAGGAAGCAGGGCCCTGCACTGTGAGCTGAGGCTAGGTCTCAGTCGGCACCTATGTGACCTATGTGACGCTGCGGGAGCCTGGGAGTCACAATAGATGTATTCACTGAGAGCCTCCTGCATGCCGCTGCTCAGCTGAGCCCTCCGTAGTCCTGTAAGAAGAACCGTATTCACTGCCTGTGTGGATCTGCAATACCCCAGAGGCCTGCGGTGAAGCCTTGGCTTCTCAGTGAGGCAGTGATGAGGCTTACAGAGAGGTATGAGGGCCCTGATTTTCGTATGTGTGTTCATGTGTGCGTAGGTACATGTGTTTGTGTGTGCACAGGTACATGGGTTCATGTGTATGCAAGCACACATGTGAAGGAGAAGACAGTCTCCACTGTCATTCCCTGGGACTCATCAGTCAGCCAGCCTAGCCTACTCAGAGACTTCCAGACTAACGAGAGACCATCTCAGTAAACAAGGTGAGTGCCTGAGGAATGGCACTCAAGGCTGACCTCTAGCCCCCCTGTCCCGTAAGTAAGCTATCCTTTGGACTGCTGGCAGCACGCAGAGCCTGCCCAGGTTTGCAGAGGTGTAGGGTTCCCATGGGCACCGTCTAGTCTCCCAGTGCCATTTCTACTTTGCCCCTGTCACTAGCATTTGTCATTGCAGGGCTGTGGGAATGGACACACAGACTTGTGCATGAACCTGTTACCCTGTAGGCTATAAGACCCCTCCTCACTCTCTCAATGGGATCCAGGCATCCTTGCTTGGAGTCTCTCTGGGCGCTGCTACCCAAGACCTACACCTAGGGCAAGTGAGGTGTGGTTGCATTCACTGTGGGGCACATCGTGTTTTTTAGTCCCAGGACCTCAGGATTGGAAGGAGCTGAAGGACCCTGCCTTCCTCCCTTGGGGCAAGCAGACCCTTGAAGGGAGAAGAGGAGATGAAGTTTCCTGGGAACATGGCCCTGGGTTTGCTCTTCCGTGATCCTATAGTGGTTTCTCTCTGTGCGGGGCCTTGAGGGGACATCAGAGTCATAGACTCCTTGCAGGGGACCCCGTTCCCTTCATAGCCTGTCCCTTGTCCTTGGGCCAGTCCTCTTGCAAGGCGCAAGGTACCCTCGGGAAGCTCTGCCCTCACTATCTTGATATGGTCATGCTGGCCTGGTAGCCAGAAACAACCTGTCAAAAAGACAGCTCCAGGCTCTGTCTGTGTCTCTCTCCCCACCCCTGAAGCTAATGGGTTACACTATGACCCACGGGGGGGGGGGGGTCATCATTTCTTCAGAGCCTGACAGCTCTCCCAGGGGAAGTCAGACCCCCAGAACGACCACGGCGACCACAGCGGTGAACACTACAAAGGGAAGTCTTTCCTGTGGCCTAACTCACTTCAGATTGCTTGGTGTACCGCATTTGCCAGCTCCGCAAGCGTGTAATCCCCCCATTTCCTAGGCCCAGCCTTATAATTAGAAAGGCTTTCTCTTCCCTCACTCGAGCCAACCTCAGGCTCCAGCCACGACTTCCGAGAGACGTGCTCGCCACCTCCCAGGCTGGGGAACAGAGCCCAGAGCCAGCTTCCTGAAGATGGAAACCTAGAGTTGCCCCAAATGAGGAGGGAGCCAGGAACAACAAACAGAAACACAGGCATTGGTGGGAGGGGCGATTCCCCACCCCAGGAATCCTCGTGGGGGGCCGCGGGGCCCACTAAGATCCTGTGGCTGAGAGATGGGATCTGCCTGGAGCCAGACCCAGTGTGGCCCTCCTCCCTTAGAGTGGCTGATGCGGTCTCTGCTTTGGGGATTTGGGACAATTATGTACAGTGGTTTGTGGGTTTTCTTTGGTAATTGCCAGTTACCGGCCTGTTACTGCAAAGAGCCTCAGCCAGAGGCGGGGACGGCACCTGGATTGCTGCACTGGAGGGTCATGGGAGGGGCTGGCCTGGGCTCACATGCCCAGGATGGGGAGCAATCAGGACTGAGTGGCTGAGAGGAACCTACCTGGGCACATCCTTCTAGGCTCCTGACTCCTGGCAACCTCCAACTTTGGGACAGCTGTATCTAGATTTTTTTGTTGATCTTGAGTCAAACGAGTGCTGGTACCCTATCAAAACTTCCACTCCAGAGATTTCACAAGAGCTAGAAACCGCTGGAGACACCCACACGGTTACCATGACAGCCAGAGATGGCCCAGTGCATCCAGCCACAGAGCATCTCTGCCCAGGGCCACTGTCTCAGAGGCAATTTTGGAGAATGTTCCTAAAGGTTCTGAGAAGAAGGTGTATTCCTTTGTGCTTGGGTGAAATGTTCCGTAAATATCTTTAGGTCCATTTGATTCATAACACCTGTCAGTTCCATGCTTCTCTGTTTAGTTTTTGTAGGCCACCCTTCTCACAGCATATCTGACTTCATGCAGACATCTGTTCTCAAGTCTTTGGGCACAAAAGAGACAAAACTTGGGGCACTCTCTCTGAGAGATAAGCATGTCCAAGAAGTCCAAAAGAACGTAAGGGACCTGAGGCCACTGGATACAGTTATTCCAGAAGCCTGCATGTTCGATCTACCTTCAGCAGCAATGGAAATAGGGGTTGCCGTTGCTAAGGTCCAGTTGGTAAGGCCTGCAAAGTTCCCAAGGGCTGTGGGAGGTCTCAAGGGCTCTTAAAGAAGGTGCTCATATCTACGTATTGCCACAGGTGCCGCACACTGTGGAGTGCTAGAGAAACCTAGCGAGGCATATTGAAGGGGACAGAGATCACTGAATGGGCACCACAGGATCAGCTTCCTGCTTCAATGTGAATTTTTGCATCCTTGTATATTCTCTGTACTTTGTGTACAAGCATTTAAGAAGCCCCAAACCCAGGACTCTAAAACCACTAACCTGTGTTCTGCTGTCAGCAGAAGGTTTGTGGGTTTTTGTGGGGTTACTGCTGCCACTGAGAATACTCAAGACCCCTGCCTCTCCCTGTCACGAGGCAGGTGACAGCCTCCAAGATGCCTGAATCACGGTCTCTCATCTCAAACAAAAATGTGGGATGCACATTGCTGGACTCCCCACATTCCTGGGAAAAAGACAGAGACAATTAAGACATCCCATCTGGGTCTGGAGGCATAGGTCTGTCCTAGTTACTTAGGAGGATGAGGCAGGAGGATGGAAAGTTCAAGGCCAGCCTGGACCTTTCTCAAGACTCTGTCTCAAAGTAAAAGCTGTTTGTTCATTTTCTAAGACCTGTAGAAACAGGCTATTGGTAGAGTATTTGGCTAGATACTGGGTTCCATCCCCCAACACCCCTCAAAAGATATATAGTCCCTTGTCAATTCAGCAGGTGGCAACCCCGGAGGACTACCACCCTCAAGGGAAGGCCCCTTCTCCCTAACTTGGGCTCACCATTCTTGGCCATGTTGCAGCCTAGCACTCTGGGAAATTTAATATATTTGTGAATTATGTAGACCTTTCCCTTTATGATTTCTGGCATGGGCATCATGTTTAGAAAAATTTCCCCAGCACAAATTTATTAAAATATCATGTTTCATTTTCTTTGCAATTAGGTTTTCATGGTCTGGGGGGAAAACAAAACAAAACAAAACAAACAACAACAACAAAACTTCCATCCACCTGGAATTTCTTTTCCTCTCTCTCCCCTCTCTCTCTCTCTCTCTCTCTCTCTCCTCTCTCTCTCTCTCTCTCTCTCTCTCTCTCTCTCTCTCTCTGCAGTGTGAGGTAGGGAGCTAACCACCTCTCTATGCTGTGTAAGTCCTACAGGAATCCTCTGCACACTGCTTACCAGTGAGCTCCTCCCCTGGCTCTTCCTGCAAGCACGGTCTCCTACCAGACTCTGTTCTCTTCCACCAACCCCAGTCAACCTACAGAAAGGAATATAATCAGCCTGGTTATGCATGACTCCAAAACAGCTGGTTAATTCACTGAAAAGAATCGTGTACCAGATGTTGGAGGATCATGTAACCCGAGGGTTGTTTCTCTATTTTCAGTTTTAGCTGAGGATTTCGATGACCGTTTGTCCATTGACTCACCCAGCAAATACGTATACAATGCTTTCTGGGTGTCAGGCACCGGACTGGGCTATGCCATCAGTGAGTGGCACTTACTCTTTGTACCTGGAAGTCAGGTGCCGACAGAGGCAAGTGCACATGCTAGCTCATTTCAGGAAGGAACACATGTCATGAAAGAAATGACAGGGTGTGGACTCACATGGCTGCTCAGGGATAGCTTATTGAAAGAGACAGCATTTTTGTCTGGGTCAGAGACACATCTTGGAGCATTCGAAGGTTCAAGTTGGAGAAATTCAAGACAGAGAAAGTGAAAGACCCGTGGACATTGTCAGCTGCAGCAAGGAGAGCGGTGGCAGCGTGGAGGTGGGGGAGGTGGTTGGGTCCTAGAGCAGAAACGGTGAAGGCAACGTGAGCCTCCCGTACACCTCAGTGTGGTGGACATTCATCCAAGCCCCAGTAGGAACTGGGCTGCCCAAAGGCCAGGGTTCTGTCTGCTACAGGCAGGTCAGCCTTGCTGCGGCCTCTGCCTCCCCATGAGACTCTCAGCAACCTCAGCAGCTGCCATCCCACTCTCCAGCCAGCCATCTCAGCCCTTGATGGCCAACTCCAGATCCCCTACTGAGTTTTCATCCTGTGACTATGGTTTTCTGTGATGCCCTCCCACCCTGGCGTATCCCATCTGACCTCCTGCCTGGAAAGTCAGAATAAACCTGGGGGTGAGCTGTGGGTGGGTCACTGTGAGACTGCCAAGTTCTCAGGGACATTCTTAGTTTTTAAAGACAGATGTCTCAAGACTCAGTCTACCAAATCACACAGGAAGGATCACAGGTAGGATAGTCTTTATGGCCAGACACAAGAAAGAAACAACTGTGGTTCAGTTTTGGTGGCCAGGCAGGGAGATGGACTGAACTCAGCCTTCAGGGATGGCAGGGTGTGCGTGGGTGCAGATCCCACCTAGCCCGGGGCAGGACGGTGAAACTGCAGACCCTTGGCTGGGTCCAGGCGGGGTAGAGGTGTTTGGGACCAGCAGCTGCCCTTCCAAGGACCCCCGGGGCCTTTAGGGAGGCTGGTAATTGGGCTCTGGCTGTGATTTGGGCACAGCCGTGGGGGCTGCAGGGGGAGCGCTGTGGGGGAGGTGGCTCGCTCAGCATTAAGCCTGGCTCCGCTCAGCCGGCTGTGGAATTCCTCCTCTGATCCGGCTCCAGATTGGCCCAGGAAGAAATTGGGGGAGAATTGATTGGTGCCATGTTATACAAGCACGTCCCTCATGACAGACGCCAGGCGACTGCGGTATGGAGCCCTGGCCCAGCCCTATTCCTCCCCTGGGATCCTCTGGCTCCAAGGCTCAGAACCCCCCTTTACTCCTCCACCCCATGTACCCCTGGCCTGCCTGCCAGGCGCCTAGAAGGGTAGATGGGATGCCCTATTGAGCCACACTCACTTGTCAGAGGCAGGGCCCTGGAGTCTCCCGGGTGATACTCATTCTGTGTGGGTTGGGGGTTTATCCTATCTGCCTACTGCCAAGACCCAGAACTGCAGACACCCTGGTCCTAAACATCCCCCAATAGAGATGCTCACACAGGACAGTATCAGAGGCCCTGGGTGCGGTGAGGAACCTTTCTCCCACCCTGAAGAACAGAGGTTGGCAGCATTGGGCTGGGGGAGCTCCAGGCTTCAGTCCTTTCTTTTGTTCTTACTATGACAGGGGACAGGGAGAGCTGAAAGAACAGGTAAACTTCCGGACAGAGGTGGCAGCCGATGAGCTGCAGAGGTTGGGGCCTTGTGCCAGGGCATGGACCACCATTCCTGCAGAGTGGGGTATCCCCTGAACTGGGTATGAAGGAGGGAGTCCTCATAGCACAGGAGCCCACTCCTTTTTGTAAAGTAGCTGGTCTTCCTGTCCTCTGGGGTACTGCCCTAGGCTCAGGTTCTTCATCACCCAGAATGTTCTTCCTGACACTCCAGCAGGCTGGAATTTTAGATGGAACCCCCTTCCAGAGCTACCAGGCCCAGAGTGGCCTCCCTGGTTGGGCTCAGCTCCAAGGACAGCCGGAGTCAGGCAGAGTTTGTGGGAAGGCCCATCCACGGTGCCAGGGCGGGAAAGCACCCAGTGGGTTTGGCTTCCAAAGCTGCCGGGTTCACAGTGTCTCAAGCCTGTGGGCAGGGACACTGTGAAGAGACCCCACTCCGATGGCATCAAAGAAGGAACCTCAGGAAGGATAGTCTGGGTCTTGGCAGCAGAGAGTCTGGTCCAGGACTGAACACACACAAACCCCCCAGGCATCAATGGGTTCTGAGCTCCAGTTTTGTTGACTGCTAAACCAGCAGTCTGCTCAGCCTGCAAGACCATTGTGTGGGCCCCCCGGGGCTGGGGGACGCTGCCTGTGGACACTGGACACCTGCCGTGGGGCCTCCAAGAACACAGGACTCTCCTTCCTAGCCTGTTACTTTGTGTTTTGGACAGTTCTGGGCTGCCAGCTAGCATTAACATCCCTGCCCATCCCCATTCTCAGGGAGCATCAAGTCAGGACAAGTTGCATTTGGACTCAAGTCTTGCTGTGGAGCCAGAGGTTTGTGATGATCCTGGGTACAACCCATGTGTAAACGGTCAGTGGCCTAGACCGCTTGTCTGAAGGACAATGAAGCTAGGCCCCAAGGCTACCAAACTGCCCAGTCTTTGACCTGCTTGGGAGGTGTTCACCTCCTGCTAGGGTGGGCGGCCCCAGTACCTGAGAGCAGCTGTGAGATGTCCTAGCATCTGTTGTCAGAGGCCTCGCTACTTAGCAGTCCAGCCCTGGTGGTCTACCTTCAGTTGCCCCTCTGGTACTCAGGATGAGGAGAATTGGCATTACACATATGTTTCTGCCCAGGGTGGGGCATCCCAGAGGAGCCAGACCGGGCTCCACCTTCACTGGAATGGTAGGCTGTCCCGCAGGTTACCTGTTCCATGGAGAGCAGCCCTGCTACAAGTTCATCTCTGTCAGCCACTACAAGATGGGCATGGGGGCAGAGCTATCGGGTACCTTAGAGAGGGCTGAGTGGCCGGTGAGGGCAGGCAGTAGACGGGGGAGACTTTCCAGCCAAGTTGGCACTGGCTCCTAAGAACGAAAGGAGAAGTCTCACTTGCCCGTGGGCTGGCTCCTGGCATCTCCCAGCCACAAAGACATTCTGTTCTGTCCCCTTGTTCCAGATAAGACTACAAAGGCAGAGAAGATGTAAGTGGTGAGGGGTGTTAACCTGCATACAGTAACCTGTAATGGCTTACCACCTCCAAGAAGCGTCTAAGCCCCTCCACCAGAACTGACACCCCCAACTCCTCAGACCCACTTCCCTGGTGCCAACATCCTAGCCAGAGCTAGGATGTGCCCTTGGGCTACTTTACACATGTTGTCCCAATTCAGCACAGTAGGAGACGGGGCAGAAAAACAGACATCTTTACTCTGCGGGCCTGGATGTGTGCTGTGCCCTGACCTAGCTTAGCTTACCCGTGCCCCCACCCTGCTGGGCCCATCGTGCCCTCCTCCGCTTGCGCGGCTGGCGGCAGAGCCTCCCCGTGTGGGACCGGGCAGCCACCTGCTGCCCACAGCCGCAGCCACACAATGAAGCCCTTGTGAGTAACGGGCAGCGGGCAGCGGGCAGTGCCTCCCAGCCCACCCCAGGCTCAGAGCCCCGTTGTGTGGGGCGGCTGCCCTGGATGGGCAGCATGGATCCAGCAGGGCTGGCCCCACCCATCCTGGACCACAGTGTTCCTCCCTCTCCCTAGTAGTCTAATAGCTGCTACTCCTGTCTCCTGGTGGTCTGCCTGCCTGAGGACGAGAGGACCACACCATGGGCTGACAGCCAGGAACAGAGGGCTGGGTTGCCCGCTCTTGCTTCACCTTGACCCTAAAATTCTGCCTCCTCAGACCCTGGCAGGAAACAAGCAACAGACAATGAAACCATCCCAAGCAATATTGGCAACTCATGCTGTTAGGAGTCCTGAAAGGTACTGCTCCGGAGGAAGCCATCAGACATAGGAGGGCTAGCAGTGTCCATATGTGGCCACGAGGAGGTCTGGAAGTTTCTAGACCTCAGCAGGGTTCAGCCATCCTATGCCAGGGGCTATACAGGTCCTGGGCAAAAACCTCAGAAACAAAACCAACCAAACAAAAATCCAGTCGCCCCACTGGGTAGATGCCACAAGCCTGTCATTGGGTAAGCAGTCGACAGCCAGGTGCTGCCTCTTGGGTGCTTAAGCCAAACACGTTGCAGGAGGAAAAGAACTGGGCTCTGTGGTGTGTGAGGAAATGTTATCACAGTGGCCCTCTCTCCCCACCACTGGGATGAGGCATAGGACTCCACAGGTCAACCAGAGTTATCCCTGAGCTGGACAAAAGAGGAGAAAGACAGCACTTAGGATGCTGAACTCTAGGGAGACTCGGCCCAGAGAAGCTGAGCTGATTAGAGGGATGGAGGACAGCTCAGAGCCTGGAGCCAGCCACGCCTAAGGCCATTCCCTCATTTCATAACCCCATACCTTTTACTGAGGGAGGCTACTGTTTCTGTCGTTTGCCTTGGAGGACTTTAGGGTTTGATGTCCACCCTACGTGGGCCAGGGAGTGCTCTGGGGTAGCTTAGTAACCTCCCCACCTTCCTTCTCTTGGGAAACCCAGCCTCAGTAACTGAAGCTGGGCGGTAGGACTTGAGGGCATCCCCACTCACCCTAACTCAGCAGCCCCACAGGATTCCCCAACCGCATCGTGAGATCACTCAAGCAGCCCTTTGCCCACAGGACCTATGGAAGGTGTCAGGGGACAGACGGGAAGATGTCAAGACTTTGGAAGAGCCTTGCTCTGCCAGCCTGCAGGGGCCTCTGAGCAGGGCTCTATGCTGGTCAGCCTCAGACTGCACATGGCCGCTGACTCTGGGGCCCACAGATCTTCTGGTTAGCCCTGACTAGGGCTTTGAATTCACCAAAAGGGGCTCCAGGGCCCAAGTCCTGCCTCTCTATCTACTCTGGTGAGAACTCCTGGAGTTAATCCTGAGTTGTTTCCTAGCAAGGGAAAGGCCGGGACCTGCAGTAAAGATCTTCACAACTAGTAAAGAGGGATGTGCTAGCCTCGTGGTGAACCCTGGCAAGAGGCACAACCCAGACCCTCACCTGCTCTGTGGAGGACAGCAGCCCCTACCAGGTTCGGAAGCCTGGCCTCATATCTCCTCAGCTGTATAGGGCAGATCCCTGAATCAGAAAAGCTGGACTCCTAGCAGAGGGTCCTTCCTCTTCCCCCACCTCAGAAACTGCCTCAGCTCAGTCCTGCCCTGGAGGGAAGAACCGTTTCCCCACAGGCATGCTCCAACCCGGCTGTTGCTGGCTGCAAGCTCAGGGGTCCCCAGAGCTTGTGCAAAGCTAAGGATTTCCTCTGGATCCTGGGGCCACAGCTGTGCTCACGTGCCTTGGGGAGGGGGAGGTACTAGGTGGCGGGAACCAGTAAGGGTTGCAGGAGGCAGCTGCCAAGCCACACTAGGTGGTTGCAGTGGTGGGTTCAAGACAGGGACTGTAACCAGGAGTCAGGCTAGGCTGCAACACTTCCCCCAGGGGCGGGGGGGGGGGTGGCAGGAAGGTCGTGTGTCCCCAGAGTAAGGAGATGCTCCCTGGCTGGAGGAGAAAGGGTACTCTGCACCGCATCCTGAACACAGGGAGTCTTAGCCCGGTTCTGTTGCTGTGACTAAAAGCAACTTGGGGGGAAACAATTCTTTCAACTTACGAGTCTCAGGTCACACTCCACCACCGAGGGAAGTCAGAACATGAATTCAAGGCAGGAGCTGAAGGAACGACTGGAGAAGGGCTGCTTACTGGCTTGTTCAACCTACCTCCTTCAAGCCATCCAGGGCTACCTGCCCCAGGGGTGGTACTGCCCCCAGTGGGCTGGGCCTTCCCACATCAATTATTAATCACGAAAATGCCCTACAGATTTGTCTGCAGACCAAACATGTGCTTTCACTTTCTCAATAAGGATTCCCGCTCCTTAGATAGGGCTAGGTTTGTGTCAATTTGACAAAACCAAGCAGCGTCCAGGGCCAGGAGTCAGAGCTGATATCACTAACAAACAGCACAGGACCTGAAGGGGTGGGAGCCCATCCCTGGCAGGAGCCAGCAGCCCCAGTCTTCCTCCTGAGCAGTTGCTCTTGGTCAGGGTGCTGGAGTGCTTGGCATTGTCAAGAGTGTCTGAGACAGGCTGCGGCAGCTGTGGTCAGTCGGCTGGGGAAGCCAGGCAGCCGTCTGCGCCCCCATCAAAACCCACACCTTTGGCGAAAAGGGCAAGATACAGACACAAGGGCCACAAGACCTTGATGGGATGGGTGGTGCTCTGGACATCAGGCTCGTGCCTACCCTACCAGCTGTTCTGACAAGCCTCTCAGAGCCTCTGTCAGCTCTGGGGATCCCAGTGGTGGTGGGGAGACTGGCTATCTTGGGAATGGGGTAGGACTAGGGTGAGATGTCATGTGTCTTCATGGATCACCACCATGTCTGGGATGACTGAGAGTTGGTGGTAGGGTCACTTCATGTTCATTAATTTAGGGAGTTGTCATGGGGAGGGTGGGGTAGGGGAAACAAAGCTGCCCAGGCTTCCATGAACGAGTGGAGGGGGAGCTAGGCTGGGAGATGGGGAGCCCAAGAGAAGGAAGAAGGGGATGCTCTCACCTATCTCTGACTATTGGGACAGCCAGCCTTGCCTGCCCTGTATGCCCAGCCCAGTGGGCAAGTCCAGTGGACTTGAAGGGACTAAGCCTGAGCTAGCCTCAGGATCAGACAGATCCTGAGAGGATGGGGAGAGGGTGGGGCTAAGATGGTCTCTGGTGACAGGAAGGTGGGTGAGCCAATGAACCAGCACCTGCCTCCTACCCCAGAGTGTTATGTTGTGGATTGAGGACCTTGTGACTCTGTGCAGCATATCACACCAACTCCGGGGTGCTGGGGGAGGAGCTCCTTTATGGTCCTAAGCCTCACACCACAACCCATGTGTGTTGGGGCCCACTGCACTGAGCTGTGTCCCTATCCTGCCCAACTCAGAGGGTTGGGCTGCCCAAGATTGTGAGAATTCCTTCCCTGGGGACATAAACAGGTGTCAACCCCCTTCTCATAAGGTCCTGACAACAAATCATTTGCCACCTTTCCACTAAAACGCCAAGGAACCAATGAGTCCTGGGATTGCTTACAGAGGCTTGCCCACAAAAGTGTGGGAGGACCCCAAAGCTCCTGCAGTAGGAAGTTTTCACCCAGTACGGGTGATAGCTTCTCCACGGTTGTGTAGATAAAGCGCTGACAATTGACCTTCTCCAATCTATATACTCTAGCACCTCCCAAGACCCTGTGTCCAGTTAGGACAGAACTGCACACAGATGGCTTGGATAAGTGGCAGGGATCTCAGGTGAGGGCCCAATGACCTGTATCACTTCCTCTTGCTCTGGGGGAAATTAACAGTTAACAGGCCCACTACTGATGGTCTCCTCCACGCGGGCAGAGCTGACTGATGGTGATGGTGACTGGTTTTGCTCAGGGGGCCATGCTCTACAACAGAGGTTCACGCCAGAGGTCTCAGATTCCATCTGTGGAGGTGGCCAGGGTTGGAGGGCAAGCAGGAGGTGGTGAGGACGGTGAACAGCAGGCCCTACTCAGGGCCAGCAAGTCCTAAGGGCCATCTGTGAGCCTGCGACCAGGTCTTGGCTTCGTAGCCTCAGTTCCTTCTAACGGGGTAAGGCAAGGATGTCAGATTCAGGTGTGGTGAAGAGGCCAGCTGGGGGCTGAGATGTGCTAGAAGTTGCTTCCCAGGACCTCATCCGCCCCGTGATAAGGGCTATGTCAAGTTCCAAGATGCCTGTGTTCTGTCTGTGCTATATAATTAGTGCCAAACATGAGCTTATTCCTCCTGGGAGTGTTAGCTGGCATCCTGAGAGGTGGGGTCTTCCTCTGGGCACTTGTGGGGCCCGTGGACCATGCAAAGCTCAGGCTTTTCTCTGGGATGGCTCTGGCTTCTGGGAAGATCCTTTGCTAAGCCCCCAGAAGGCATTTTGGAACAGAGTCCCAATGAGCCGATGGAGCCCCATGGAGCTGCTGCCACGGGCAGCTGGGGTCAGTGGAACGGGATGGTAGAACGATTGAGCTGAAACGGAGGTCTTAATGGCAAAACCACTTATTTCAAGAGAAAACATGATCCATGGCTAGCCCAGAACAGACACATGAGGGTCTGGAAAAGAGAAGCCCCAAGGACCAACGACCCCAGGAGCTGCTGCGAACCTGCTGCTGAGATATTAAACTTCTGCCCTGGGGAAGTGATAAAATAAACATCCACCCGGCGTGTCTCTCAGAAGCAGAGGCTCCTGTGATGAGAAATCCAGAGACAGCCGAGGCCCCAGTTGCACCCTCGGATGTTGGAAGATGCTGAGGAAGAAACAACCCAGATGGACCTGTCTGCAGCCCCGACCTACTCACAGCCAGGAGAAGTTCAGCAAGGCGAGTCTGTGCCTGGATGGATGGATCTGGGGCTAAAGCTGCCTAGGAGGGGGCAGTGACAGATATGAGACTCTGCTTTGGGGGAGCAGAGCCCATGGTGTCCTGGGTGGGGACTGTGTCTGACCCAGGCCTCCATCATGAGGCTCAGGACAGGGCTAGTTGGGGGAGCTGAGTGACTTCTTGCCCTCCTTACCCTTCCGGATTCCCTCTCTTCCCCTCACCCTCTTCTGTGTAGACTGTTTAATTCAGACTGGCCTGAAACTCTTGACCCTCCTGCCCCAGTCCCCCAGATGCTACAGTGACAAGTGTGGGCCACCCACCTGGCTCTCTTCCCAAGGAGTCCCAAGGTCTCGGGGACACTAAGCCACTGGGCAACTCACCTGGACACATCCAGGTGTCCCAAGGGCTCTGTTGTCTGGCCCTGATCCTCTGCAGCTGGGGCTGGTTGAATCTTAGGTTGCCTGGATTTTTTCGCCCTCTTAGCCAGCTGAGTCATACACTCCTGAACACATACGAGGCAGACATCGCTCATCAAGCCCTGAAGACTCAACCTGTAGCATAGCCCTCGGGATAGCTTGACCTTCGCGGCTCTGGCTTGAGAAATGAGATACACGTGCATGCATTCTCTCTCTCTCTCTCTCTCTCTCTCTCTCTCTCTCTCTCTCTCTCTCTCACACACACACACACACACACACACACACACACACACACACACACACACACACACATGCATCCACACACTCACACACCCTGTCTGGGAACCCCTGACTCTCATCCTACATCTGCTTCTGGGAGCTGGTGCCCTAACCCAACTCTGCTCTGTCCCCAAGTCCCCCAAGGTGCCACAGTCCAGCCCCTTGGTCCTCAGTGTGGGGCTTGGATGTTGGCAGTGCTTAGGCCAAGTCTGCCAGACCTTTGCATACAGGGCAAAGAAGCCTGACATGGTCAAGGCCCATCCCCTCTAGACCCTGACTTCCCTGGCTAAGGACAGTGGAGGCTCCTCATTGGACAGAGCCTAGGTGACTAAGATGGCCACCGGAAGACACTCCCAGAGGGAAGGTCATAGGAAAGGGGCTGAGGCCATAAGCCACTATGGAGAGGTGGTTGGTAGAGCATCTGAAATAGGCTTGCCAGGTCCTGGGCTCTGGGCACTGTGAGCCCAGTGAGGACACAGCTATCCTAGTTCTTTGCCTTCCCCTGTACCAGCAGCATAGCCTGTGCAAGGGTCCTGGGGTTGCCTTGTCCGGGCAGCATAACAAGAGCATGCCCCTTCCAGGTCTGGAGGGCACTCACCCAAGCCTAGGCTTCAACAGGACTACAGAGGGGGTGGCCCAGCCTCTTGGTGTATGACCTGTGGCCACGTTCAACTCCAGTCTCTGCCTCTGTTGTCCTCAGGGAAGTTCAATTCTGCATCTGGAGCCGTATGATGGCTGCAAAAATCCCATTTACAAGCAGGGCTGAATTTGGGGGATACTTTACCCTGCTGCAGGTACCAGCAGTAGGAGAGCAGCATGGCAGGATCCCCAACTTCTCTGTATAGGGGTCTCCATCCATAACCCTTTCAGGTCCACCCACTCCCTCTGGAGCTCTCCTGGGCCCACCAAGGGCACAGTCTCCATCTTTAGAGGGGCTGTGCTGGGCAATGGTAGTGAAGCCTGACATGGAGACGGAGGGACTCGGAGGTCAGAGAGGACAGCAGTGCTGAGTTCAGCAGGCAGGTAGGAGAGGCTCAGGGGGGCAGGGGAAGGATGGAAAGGCCAGGAGGCTGGAGAGAAGGGGAGGGGAAGACCAGGCTAAGGAGTAGGGGGAGGTCAGAGGGAGAAGAAGCCAGGGAAAGGGAGCCAGGGGAGGGTATCATTGCTCAGAACTGGGCATGGAGGTTGGAGGGAGACCCAGAACAGGTCCCAGTTTGGAGCTTCATACCAGGAAAGTGAGGAACCACACTCGGTGGGTAAGGCCAGCCCAGGCTGGACACTGGGACTAGCCATCCCAAGGGCAGGAACAGCATGGGGAGGAGAGCAGGGACAGCAGCTTTCAGATGACAAATGTTTACAGGTGGTGTGAATGGTCCTTCACCTGGCCATAGCTGGCTATGTGACGTGGATACGGCCACAGACTGGGGGGCCAGTGGAGACAGTGACCTCAGAATATCAGAGCCATGGTGGGGAGAGCCGGATCTGTACATGAGAGGAGCCGCTAACAGGAGCATCCTCTTGTGCCCAGCCACACCCTGCAGCCATGTGAGTCTTCCGCTGTTTGCTGCTGCTCATCCTGGTGGCCCCAGCTGATGCTGTCCCACAGACGCTACTCTCCCCTCAGGCCTGAGGCCCTGAGCCCATGCTGCCCCAGGCCCCCCAGGGCTGTGTGGATGAGGTTCAGACTTCTGCACCCCTGGGATCCATCTTTGACTGTCTGGGCTGGGGTAGGGGGCCACACCTGCTCTGGGGTGGGATGGGGGGAGCTCTTCCGGGCCTGCAGCTGTTGGCCCCAAGGATAGACAAGGCCTCCGCTGCAACAGCTGGGCCGGAGGCTTGGGAGCCAGGAGAGCCCAGAGCCCAGGCAGCCCCCACAGGGGATCGGTTACAGCGGCTGCAGATGCTGGGGGTAGGGGTTGAGGAGGAAAGGAACAGAGGGACCACCCTCCTCACACCAGGTTCCTTACCTCCCATACCCCATGTGGCTCAGAGACGCCAGTCACAGCCCGTTTGGGGCTGCTTCCTATGTGGTGACACCTCAGCTATTCCCTGAAAGCCCTCTGTCAGGGCCATGGCACATCAGCCTGTTTGGGCAGCCCTCCTCTAGCCCCTGGGCAGAGCGCAATGGCAGCTGCTGTTGTCCCAGTTGGGCAATGCCTATTGCTCAGCAGGTGTGTGAGGGACTGAGGAGGGAGGGATGTCACAGTGGGTGAAAATTCAGGGATACCCTTGTGTGCACCATGCTGTTATCCATGGACAACATGGACCTTGGAAGATCCACCCCAGAAACCCAGATGCACGAGCATCCGTACAGTAGGCACTCGGTACACCTTAGGAGTAGAAGAGTATCACCATGGCAAAGGGATTGCCGTGCAGTCTTGCCTCTTGCATTCTGCGGGATGGAAAGGAAGCTGGAGTCTCACCCTGCTTGGGCCCTGGGAGGGAAGTGGGTAGCACCTCCTTGTCTCCTGGCTCTGACAGCCTGGCATCTAGCAAAGCAAGAAGGAGGGCCAGCCCCAGGCCAGTAGCAGCAGAGGCATGTAAGGGTAAACTCAGTAATCCCATGGTGGGTTCTGGCCAAGTGTTTCCCACTAATACAGCCGCCTTTCCAGTCACTGAAAGAATGTTCCAGGTCACACTTCATATAGGGCCCCAAGGGCCTGGAATGGACAATCTGAGAGTAGAGACCCAGGCCTTTCCAGATGCCATTTGATACCATTGCAGGGTCCCCTCCCTCCCACCCTCCCAGACCCAATCTACAGCCCCACATGGGGCTGGAGCAGACAGCCTCTCGCATCCCAGGATCTTGGGTGCTATCTGCTTGCCCACCTGGCCGTGGTCCCTGACAGCCGGTTCAGCAAGGGACAGGCCCAACTCTTGAGCCAAGGACACATTGGCCTGGCTACTGAAGGACCAAGTGGCTGGTTTGCCAGGATTTGGGGGGATTTTGAACCATCTGCTGTGGCAGGTGTGGTCAGCCTGACTAGCAGCGTCCATGGGCTGCCTGGAGGGTGGCCAGCCAGCTGCTGGGGGGCTGGGTTTGCCGGTCTGGCCGCTTGCCGGGGGCAGCAGAGCCAGAAGAGAGAGGATGGAGCAGAGAGGCAGATCCCTGTCCCCTGCCTGGCATGGTTCAGACTCCCAAATGGACACTGTGGCAGCTGGTCAGCAAGGCTGAGGCCTCCTTGGGGACCTGGGACTAGGCCTGCAGGTGGGGATTTCAACCACGACATGGAAAAATGTCAATCTAAGGCAGTAGGCAATGTGATGAGGACCCTGCCCCTCGTCTTGGGGACCGGCGGGATGTTACGCTGCTGTGAACTGAGCCTTTATGAACTGTGTGAGTGCCCCCCACTGGCCAATGCTGGCCTGTTCTGGAAGCGCACACCCGAGAAGATGGACCCCAGGCATTGGGAAGCAGCAGCCAGGGGGCAAGGATTGCACAGAGGTGCTAGAGATGATCCTGAACATCCCCTTGAGGTTTAGGGGTGCTTAGGCAAGGTAGGGGCAAGAAGACTGCCTGAGCTAAGACCCCCAGAAACAGGTCTGGGGAGGCTATGAAAGCCACTGGGGGAGCCTAGACAGGTAGGCATGGTGAGCAGGTCTGAGACACCAGGCTCAGCTCTGCAGAGCAGAGCAGTCCAAAGGTGCCCTCACAGGGGCCAAGGGTGTGGTGTCACACACCTGGGCTTTGGCCAGTCTTTCTCTGAGGGCTGACCGTTACACCCTGATTCACACAGGTCTTCTCTCCTCCTTCCAGGTTGCCCTACCTTGTCAGAAATAGCAAGGCTAGTGAGAGCTAGGGCTGAGGTGGGGCTATGGCTTCACAAAGTGATGTTGGAGCAGAGGGGCACTGAAGAAGGAGGATGCTGGGACTAGCGGATACCGAAGGAGCGGGAGTAGAGAAACCCAGGCAGCCTGTGAAGCTAAGCCCGGAAAGGCTACCAGGGCTAGCCTTTCCCCCACAGCCAATCTGAGGAGATAGCACTAGGGTAGGTCCCCAAGGAGACAGCAGAGGAACCCTCACAGCCACTGGCCTCACCCCTCCTGCCATGAGCACAGAGGAGCGAAGGCTGAAGATGCTGATCTCAGGTGCAGGCTTGCCTGGGAGGGCTGTGGGGTTTCTTGGGGCACACGGAAGAGGTCTGACTAGGCCCTATGGCGATTGCTCCCTGGAGCTCCTGGAGGAGAATGGCAGTGTGTTACTGAGGCTATCAAGACTCAGGACAGATGGGGGTGTGGGGAGGGGCTGGATAACCAGACAAGGTTGCACAGGACGAGCTGCTGGAATACCCCTAGCGTATGGGTATGGGTCACTGGCCTGGAAGTCGGTGCCCTTGAACAGAAGCAATTAGGCTCAACCAGTCCAGACCCTGAGTCTTCTACCAGCAATGGGCCTGAACTGTCCTGAATGCAGCTGCATGTAGTGACCACTGTGGCCACAAGATGGCACCAAAGGCCAGGTGGTGGAAGCTTTAGAGCTAGAACCCAGTGGGCCAGTTGGAGGCTGGACCTTGATTCTTCATTGCTGGCCAGGCTCCTCCTTTTTGACCTTCAGAGGACTGATACAGCTGAGGGAGACAGTGGGAAGCTCTGCTGTGTGAATGGGTGGTGGTGGTGGTGGTGGTGGTGGTGGTGGTGGTGGTGGGTGTGCGTGCGCATGTGCCATCCAATATGATCCCATTTCTCAAAATGAAAGTGGAGGAGACTATAGTTCTTGCTGAGGAGAGTCCTGTGGTCCTTGCTGAGGCCTTCTCTTCTATGCTTCCTCCTCCCACACCACTGGCTTTGCTGCCCAGGCAAGGTCTAAAAGAGACTCAGTGCTGAGAAGACAGGAACTGGGGTATTATTACTCACTCAGTCCCAGGTCCAGGGCAGATGGGAGTTCCAGAAAAAGGACATGAAAGGAAGGAGGGCTGGAATAAACTGGGTGTAGGTGACACACTTGTAACCTCCACACTCACAAGGTGGAAGCAGGAAGATCAGAAGTCAAGGCTACACTAGCTACACAGTGAGTTCAAGGCCAGCCTGAATACAGGAGACTCCGTCTAAAAAAAATAGGAGGTGGGATGGGGTCTGGGAAAGGTGAGCAGAGTCAGTGTCCCTGGAGACAGGGACTGATGAGGAGCCAGTATCCTCCCTCTCCCAAGCCTGTAATTTGTCCCCATCTGATGTTATAATTGTCTTCTCAGCTGATTATCACAATGTCAACCTGACACGGTTTGCAGTGAGAATCTGCACAGGCACCAGAGAGTGCAGGCCATTCACACATTCCCCTTTAACCCGCTTGGTTTAGAAGGGACAGAGATCAAAGTGCAGCCCTAAGAAGGGAAAGGGTGTCCTCCCCTCACCCCTCCTGCCTGAAGTCCTTTAGAGTCCCACTTTCTTACTCCTACTTCTGAAAGGGACAGTTGGCCCCACCCTTCCATTGTCTCAGGGGTCCCCTCATGCCTGTGTCCCCATGAGGAACCTCAGGAGCCCCTTTCTGCATTTCATAGATCAGGAGACTTTAGCAGCAGGAGCCAGGGCATCAGATATCACAATCCTCTCTGTGTCTAATTCTTTACTCATCACTGTCGCCCCAGGCCCTGGCTAGCAAATGTCACCAGCAGAAACACTCGGGTAGCTCAGTCTCGGTCTCTCGCCAGATGTACCCTGTGCCATCTGCCAAATGACCTATTGCCCAACACCCTTACTTCCTGGCCACGTCGATGGCTATTTAGACCATGCAATGATGCTTCTTGTCATGAAGGTTTCACTTGCTATTTTTTGCTGGTTTTTCCCATCTGCTGGACTTTGGTGTGTGACCGAGTTGCGTTCCGTGTCTGCTATTATCTCTGTAATCATCTTATTCCACTGTGAGTCTTCTGCTATTATCGTTCTAGCTGACCATCACCCCACTCTCTGTGAGCTCATTGGGGTCACTTCTGTGGAGCTCTGTTCTGGGGGCACTTCTACAGGGTTTCATATTTCATAGTAGGTGCTGGATCCTGTTAGCTTCTATGTCCTGAAACCAGGCCCTACCTGTCCTCACTCAGTTCACAGCAGAGTATCAGTGCCCCAGACTCAAAAGACAGTGGGCAGCCAGGTACAGGCCTAGCATCTCCAATGGAACTTCAACCCCGATGCTCTCAGCCTGAAACATCACCCCGCCCTTGCAAGTGCTGAAGTGGGCTGATTTGCCAAGGGTTCAATGTACAGCTTGTTCTTTTTACTTGACCCTGAAGTCCTGGACAGGCCTGAGACATTGAGGTCAGATCTCAAAGATAAGTTCTGGCTTCCGGCTTTAAGGATCACACCTGGATCTCTTTTTGGCTGATGGCCGGGGCTCATTGCCCAGGCTAGGCTGGCTGGGATCCAGGCCTTCTGACAAGCAAAGGCCACTGATGTTGCATGGGAACAGGAGATGAAGGCTCTCATTAGCACCTGTTCTCAGTGCAATGGCTTAGGAGCAGCTCCAGCCTGATGTCCTAGATGGTCACCTCCAGCTTCGATGGCCAGGATCTCCCCACCTGAAGCGCCTGAAACAGAAAAGGTTTGAAGTTATGTCAATTGAGAGAGAGAGAGAGAGAGAGAGAGAGAGAGAGAGAGAATGTGTGTGTGTGTGTGTGTGTGTGTGTGTGTTGGGGGGGCACAGAGGGATGTCTCAGCCTGTCATGAACCCCATCATGTTCAGGGTTCAGTGAACTCCCAGGACAGTGCCCATGTTGCATCTGGACTCAGAACACCCCACCCCCCACCCCAACAGTGATCACAAAGGCCAGCTCCTTTCTTCTTTCCTTCTTTCTTTCCTTCTTTCTCTTTCTTTCTTCATTCCTTTCTCCTTTTCTTTCGTGTGTGTGTTGGGGGGGCATGTTTTTAGATGCATATTCACATAGGCATGAATAAACATGTGTGTGGAGGTCAGAAATGGGCACCAGCTGTTTTCCTCGGCTATTTTCTACCTTCTAAATTGAGGCAGGGTCTCTCACTTGAAGCTAGGGCTTGCCGACTAAACTAACCAGCTGAAGCAGCAAGCTCCTGGGTGTGTGGCCATCTCTTGGAGCAAGGTTGATCCACAAAGTGCATGCTGTCCAACCCCTGTGACATCATATTGTTGCTGCCCTGTTGTGTTCAGAAAGCAGTTTTGTTGTAGCCGTCCTCCTCCTCTGGTTCTTACAATATTTTAGCTCCATATTTCTCTAAGATCCCTGAGTCTTGGGGAAAGGGTAGGATATAGCTAGATAAGATGTTTTAAAAAAAAAGCCTGGGTGGTAGTGGCACATCCCTTTAATCTCCCAGCACTGGAGAGGCAGAGGCAGGAAGATCTCCATGAGGTTGAGGCCAGCCTGGTCTACAAAAGGAATTCCAGGACAGCCAGGGCTACACAACAACAACAACAAAAGCTGTCATAAATGTGCAGAAAGAGGAGGAACAGTTATTCACAGCACAGCCGCTGTGGAAATCAGCGTAGAGGCTCCTCATAAAGCTGAACTAGATCTACCATATGTGGGGCACGTACCCAAAGGGCTTTGCATCCTCCTGCAGAGACACTTGCTCATCCTTGTTCATTTCTGCTCTAGTCACAATAGCCAGGAAATAGAAATAGCCAAATGTTCATCAATTGATGGATAGATAAGGAAACGTGGTATGCATTTGCACAATGGAATATTCTGCAGTGGTTAAGAAAAATGAAATTATGAAATTCACAGGTAAATGGATAGAGCTAGAAGCAATCATCGTGAGTAAAGTAACTGAGACTCAGAAGCACAGAGGTCACATGCTTTCTCTCATATTTGGATGCTGGTTTTGAATCTTTAGATATGTGGAATCCATTAGAACACTCAGAGAAGTCAGGGAAGTGGTAGGGGCCATGGGGCAGAAAGGAACTTTCAGGAGAGAGAAGGTAAAATGTAGTCAGAGACTGCTCGCTCATTCCTGGCCACTCAGACCCAAAATAATTACATAGAAAATATATTATTTTAAATACTACTTGGCCAATAGATTAGCATATTGCTAGTTAGCTATTTATTTATTTATTTATTTATTTATTTATTTATTTATTTATTTTTGAGGCAGGGTTTCTCTGTGTTGCTTTGGAGCCAGTCTTGGAACTAGCTCTTGTAGACCAGGCTGGCCACTCACAGAGATCGGCCTACCTCTGCCTCCTGAGTGTTGGTATTAAAGGCGTGTGACACCACCACCCAGCTGCTAGTTTGCTCTTATATCTTAAATTAATCCATTTCTATTAATCTGTGTATTGCCACATGGCTGTGGCTTATCAGGCAAAGTTCTAGGATCTGTCTCTTCTGGCAGCTACATGGCTTCTCGCTGACTCCACCTACTTTCTCCCAGCATTCAGCTTAGTTTTCCTGCCTAGCTCTATTCTGCCCTATCACAGGACAAAGTAGCTTCTTTATTCATTAACCAATAAAAGTAACACATACACAGAAGGACTTCCCACTACATCTCCCCTTTTCTGTCTAAATAAAAAAGGTTTTAACTTTAACATAGCAAGATTACATATAAAAAATAGTTATCAAACAAGAATTTTAGTTAAAATATTTAGTCCATTTACATCTGGTAAATTAAAGAAAATATTCTATCATCTAACTTATTTTTGTGAGTCTAAAGTTTTATATCTACTCTATTTTTTATTATGGCTAAGGAAACCTATAATTATAACTGTCTATTCTTCAACTCCTTCAAAGACTCCAGAAGGATATTATATTACCTAAGTAAACAGGAAGTACATTGTAAGCAACTTCCAAAACTTTAGAATTGACAGAGACATCTCACTGCCTGAACCCAAAGTTCTGTAACATTGGGACACCCATCTTCAGCCTACAGGACCATAATATCTGGCAGATTTTTCCATGAAGCAGAAAATTTGAAGATCTGTTCTGCCTTGTAATGGTTAAGTCCATCAGTTGCTTTCTTTGTTTTCACAGTTTTCTGTGTCCTGAAGAATGTCTGGCAGACTCTTTCATGAAGCAGGAACCTCAAAAAACCATCTTACCTTTAGGCAAGTTCAGCAGTCATTTTTCTGTGGAGCCTGCATGCCCAGTTTATACAGCATAACATCAAGCAGTCCAGGCATGAGCAGTTTCTTGACCAAATGGCTAACAAACTACATAGGGAGCCTCTTCAATGCCCATCATCCTCTTGAAGTTATTGGTGCTGCCAGGAGAAGATGTGTCTCATGTCATGAAAAGTCCTAAATCCTTAAAACATTTTAAATGCCATATTCTGTAGTTTTTGAAAGATCTGAAGAATATCTATCCATCTGAAATATATCTTTGTACATCTAGAAAACCTAACTAACGTGACTACAGGCTTGACTATTATAGATGACTCTATTAACCTATATTTCTTAATTATACATTACATTTTTAAATGAGATGCAAAAACACAATACCTTAATCAAAAGCAGAAATATACACATAACAAAATTGACCTTAAGTTTGTATCAATAAATCAAGATCCATACCAATGCAAAGTATTCATCTCTATAGCATATTCCTTTAAATGTAAACAAACATTTATAAACAATATTTGGGAATTTGGACATAGTTCTCTCCAAACTGTTTTCTGCTTTTTGTTGGGCAAAGTATTTTCTCTTGGGGGCGGGGGTTCATGGAGACCTTTCAGGGAGGTCTTGTTCCATTGAACCACATTAGCCTAGAAGGAATCCACAGGTTCCCATCTGTGGAAACAAAAGCAGAACCTCTTTTCCAAAGTAACAAATCCTTAGACTCAAATTTTGAAATCAAGATATATTTAAAATATATATGTTGATTTAGCTTAGCAGCCTATCGTGAAATATCTTTCTGTACTTAGCTCATTTACAGTCAAAACATTTAAAGAAAGAAAGAAAGAAAGAAAGAAAGAAAGAAAGAAAGAAAGAAAGAAAAATAAGTCACAGAGAGTCTTTCTTTTTTTTCAATACAGGTTTCTCTGTGGTTTTGGAGCCTGTCCTGGAGCTAGCTCTTGTAGACCAGGCTGGCCTCAGACTCACAGAGATCTGCCTGCCTCTGAAGGGTGTGGTTGATCGGCAGTTATGATCAACCAGACTAGCTTTAATATATAATATTCAGCTTTAATAAAGGAAAAAAAGGGAACTTACAAATCCAAGGTTCCAGCAAGGAGCATGGGAAAACAAAGAGAAGGCAGGCCAAACGCCTGTAAGATTTTATAAGTAAATATTAGCCTAAGGGGGACTCGCCTTACAAACAAGGTGATTGGCTGGGCTTCCCCTTCATGCCTCTGCCTCCTGAGTGCTGGGATTAAAGGCGCGTGCCACCACTGCCCGACTGGCTTATTTTTCTTTACTTGTTTAATCTATGACTGTCTGTACTCTGTCTCTTTAAAGACTTTGTTTAATTTTTTAAAACTATTTATTTCCTTTTATAACTGTCTATACTCTTTTTCTTCTCTCCCCCAACCCTATATACATTTATCCAACACTGTGACTCATTTAGAGGTCTTTTTTTTTTATCTGAATCTGTCTTTATTGTGTATCTGTAATTATTTTCTGACCAGAAGTGACTTTTTCTGAAATGCTAAGCAGGCATTGCTAGGACCAACTCCACAGTCCTGCCTGTAGGCATGTTCACTGCCTCTGAGAGCCATTCTTTCCGCCCCAGATCCAGGGTCACAGCACACCATTAAGCAGTTTGTAACATGCTACTCACAGACCCCATTTAAGTGCTTGGCCCCCTGAAAAGAGCCAGAGTTCATGCTGGCAGCATGAACCAGGAAGCTGATGTTTCAAAACCATGCTTTTTTTTTCTGCTACCGCTGAATCAGGAAGACCTCTCTTAAAGTAGCCACAGCACCACTGTTCGCTGCCAGCAAACAGAGCCCATCTGGGAAAAAATGTGGCTAAACTTTGTTTTTTATATGTCTAGAATTACTTTCCAAGCTTTCGTAGGTTTTATGTGGATTTAGCTGGCACATATTGGGTGCCAGTCACATTGGCTGCCAATCTTTAGTCAGAGGCTGCTTGTTTGTTCCTGGCCACTCGGACCCAAAACAATTACACAGAAACTATATTATTTAAAACACTGCTTGGCCAATAGCCTAAGTGTACCACTAGTTAGCTCTTATATCTTAAATTAACCCATTTCTAGTAATCTGTGTATTGCCATGTGGCTGTGGCTTACCAGGCAAAGTGCCAGTATCTGTCTCCTCCAGCGGCTACATGGCTTCTCACTGACTCCGTCTACTTTCTCCCAGCATTCAGTTTAGTTTCCTTGCCTAGCTCTATTCTGCCCTATCACAGGCCAAAGTAGCTCCTTTATTCACTAACCAATAAAAGCAACACATATACAGAAGAACTTCCCACATCAGTAGAATGCATGATAAAAAGGGAGGAAAGGATATAGTAGAACAGGAATAATTAAATGGGGTGAGGGATGGGAGGGCAGGATAGAGGATAGAGTGCAGAGAGGAACAACTAACACTAAAAGCCTTTTAAAAACATTATACAGAAACCTGCTACTGTAGAAGCTTCCTAAAACATATACACCCAAAGAAAGAGTTTAAACGAGTTATTCTATAAAAGGGGCAATGTCCCTACTACACATGTCAGGAGCCAATAAAAAGTCTAGTATGACAAACTGGTTACCTCCCTTGGAGCTGTTGGCCAGTGGGGTCCCATAGAACCCCCCAAACATTATAGGCCACTGCCATTACTCTTGGTTACTCTCTGGAACTTAGTGGTGAGATCCTATTGTTGAAGATACTACATACTTAAGTCAAAGAACATGGAGAAATCATGCTGCTTTCTTTTCGGAAGTCCCACCCCTACAAGCCAGCTTTCATAGCACTGGAAGGGTCTGCATTCTGCCAGAGGAGAAGCATAACCGTTTGTCTTACCCAGCTATGAACCCTGTGAGCTGTACCAACTACTGGCATATACAGTACACCTGCTAGAGCAACAGTGGCATAGGTGTTAGGGAAAAACCAAACACTTCCTGACTGGTTTTAAGTCCCACTCCACAAGATGAAACCCACACCTGGTACCATTACTGGGGCCAAGAATCTGTGGTTAAATAGACTTAGGTCCCAGGGAAGAGCCTACTGCTACTATTCTGATACACGAACATAGAATTAAACAAGATGGCAGCTCTAAACACCTCTAGACACCATTTTGACATCTGCTCCCTGAGCTGAGAACACTGCCCAGCTGCCCATGGGACACAGTTCAGGGTAGGCTGGAAGCAGGAACAGCCGTCAGGCATGTTCCAACCCAATGTTTGGTTTGAACCAAATGAACAAGAGAAAGTCTCAAGGGAGTACTCCTCTGGGGCATCCCCAGACCAGGAGCCCAGAAATCCCACAGGTAGGGTGAACATTGTACCTCACCAGATGGAAGCAGCTAACTGGTCCCACCTCATCTTAGGGCCATATCATGGATTGGATATATGGGACTTAGACAGAAGCCTAGGGAGAGACCCCTGGTGAACAGAGTAGACCAAAGGCCACCAAGACCAGATGTAACCCCCAGGACTTGGACGCCTATATGCAGATTGAATTGTATCCCACTTGTGAAGATAAGGTGATGTCTGAACTCCTAGTACCTGCCAGCACGGCCATGTTAGGGAACAAAGTTTCTCAAACAACCATGCTAGGTATTTATATGTCCTGCATATAAAGCACAGGGATCCCTGCACATCCAGGTCGACTACTGCACTGTGAACTGTGTGTTCACAACATACAGGAGATAGAGCTAACCTAGATGTCCATCAACAGATGAACAAGTGAAGAACATGCAGTTCATAGACACAATGGAATCTATTTGGTCATAAAAAGAATGAGGTTGTGACATTTGTAGCAAAGTAGATGGAATTAAAGATTATTATGTTGCATAAAACAAGCCAAGGATTCAGTGTGTGTGCGCACATGTGTGTGTGTGTGTGTGTGTGTGAGAGAGAGAGAGAGAGAGAGAGAGAGAGAGAAAGAGAGAGAATAAAGTAGAAGGGAGGGGCTAGAGAGATGAGTCAGCCATTAAGAGCTGTACTGCTCTTGCAGAGGACACGAGCTCAGTTCCTAGCACCCATGTTAGCTGGCTCCTAGCCGCCTGTAGCTCCAGGTCCAGGGGACCCAGTGCCCCCTTCTAGCCTCCTCCAGCACCTGCACCCATGTGCACAGCCTCTTCCCCATCCACCTCCATACACATAATTTAAAAAATAAATCTTTAAAAGAGAAAGTAGAGAGGAGACTATTTGGGGGAAGAAAGAGAATAAGAGTTGGGAAAGGGGGTAGGGAGGCCAGTGGTGGGGCGATTAGGATCAAAGTGCAATGATATATGAGAATGAAGATGTGCAATTAGGGCTGGAGTGACAGCTCAGTGGTTAAGAGCCCTGGCTGCTTTTCCAGAGAACCCAGGTTCAACTCCCAGCACTCACATAACGGCTCACAATGGCTTGTAATTTAAATTCTAGGAAACCTGACACCCTCTTCTGGCCTCTCTGAGAGCAACAGGTATGTTAAGTGATGCCCAGACATGCATGCAGAGGAAAAACATAAAATAAAATGTGACAGTTAAACCCACCATTTTATATTCTAACAAAAAAACAGAGAAAAATAGCTGGAGATAAGGCTCAGTGGTTAAGAACACTGGCTGCTCTTCTAGAGGTCCTGAGTTCAATTCCCAGCAACCACATGGTGACTCACAACCATCTGTAATGAGATCTGGTGCCCTCTTCTGGCCTGCAGGCATACATACAGGCAGAACACTGAATGCATAATAAATACATGTTAAAAAATAAATAAGTAAAATTAATGGAAAAAACTTACATCAAAGAGAAGGGGTTAGGTGGGTGTAGACTTGGGGGCAGCTGGTCCTGGCATGAGTCAGGCAGGGCATCCAGACTGAAGGCCTCACCTTTGCTTTCTTATGGGCTGCCGTCCCTATGGGCTGCTGTCCCTATGGGCTGCCGTCCCTATGGGCTGCTGTCCCTGTAGGTCGTGAAGCCAAAAAGCCAGCACTGTGCTCTGCACACCCACGACTTGGTTAATGATTTGTTCTCTAATGAGGAATTCTGTTCCCCGATGCTATTAGACTTTCAGATTGAAATGAAATTAAATAAGTTGATGGATTGCTGAATTGTAATGTCTTAGCTTGCATCCGGTAAGTGAAACGGACCTTTAAAAATTGATTTTATAGTTGATCAATGTGACCAAATCAAGGGAAACATGCTCATCTGATCTGTCTGGGACTCATAAATTAACGAGTTAAACAAGCTTTGAATGAGTCAACCTCTAAATGCGCCTTGAACATGAAATGCAAGGCTTCAAAGGGCTCTGCTGTCAGAGAGAGAAAGGAGGCAAAGAACATTTCCGTCCTAGAGGATACAGCCCTTCCTTCTACCTGAGAAACTGAGAGCCATGGAGGATCTGGCCCAGCCATAAGAACATCTGACCACATCCCCAAAGATCTCCAAAGAAAGACCAGAGTCCCAGAAAGCATGGCTTGCAGATGTGGACCAGCCCCTCCTACTCACTCTGGGCAGCCACCAACAGTACTCAGGCATCTGCACTGGCCTGCTCTTGGGGCTCTGACAGGCTATGTCCTCAGCTGCAGCCACTAAGAACACCTCCTGTGCACATTCACTACGTCCCTTATAAAAGGGCCCTGCCCACCTCCCATCTCTCTCTTTCTCTGTCTCTGTCTGTCTGCCTGTTCCCCCCCTCCCTCCTTCCCTTCCTCTCTCCCTCTCTCTGCTCCTCTCTCCTCTTCTACTGCTCCTGTCCTCAGAGGCCAGTTTTCCCCTCACTTCCCTCTTTTCATGTTCCCTTTCCTTTAACAAACCCCTCCACGTGAACTCTGTTGCATGGTGTTTTTATCTCTCATGCCACTTTTTTAAAAAAAGAAAAATCACAACAGCTACTGCCAACTCCTTTGGCCATAGAGCTACGCCAGTGAGTCTTGACTCCTCCTCACTAGAGAGGGAACTGACTTGGAGAGAAGCTCAACTAGAAACCTGGCCATGTGCTTGTCAGGGGTGGGGTCCAGTGCCCTGATGCCCTGTGTTGGGGAAAGTAGATCCCACTTGCCTGGGTAACAGAATAGAGGGGTGGCCTTCTGGGGCATGCTGTCTGCACCACGACCCTTGTAACAGAACATTCTCAGGTGTTCCCTAGTTTCCCCCTGTACAGCTGATCTCTGTGTGATGTGCAGAGATGCGGTTTGTGGTCTGGGTCGGAAATGGGCAGCCACAGCCAGGCCCTGATGGACAATTTCCCAACTGCAGGTGGACAGATGAGCTGAAGCAGGTCTGGATGTCTGCCAGGCCACCAGGGCCAACCCAGGCCTTACCCTGGGCAGCAGTTGTCAGAGAGGCTGGGGTGCATACTCTTGCTTCATACCCTGCACAGGGGTCCCCCCCAATGTCACCCGGTGAGGATTTCTCGCCTCCAGTGGCCCTTTTCTGGTCCTTCAGTCCAGGACTGAGCAACTGGGACCTGGAGAGATAAGACGGACAGGCAGGCAAGGATTGGGAGGAATCTGAGTGGTACCTCTTCAAAAGGTGTGGACGGGATGGAACCATTCTACCCTGGCGACTTACCCCTACCTCCTGTTTGAAGCCCAGTGGCCTGGGAAGCTGGATTTTCAGGTATCTCATTTTAACATAGGGAAGGGGCATCCACTGGAGCCTGTGGCCACAGCCAGACGGGGATTAGCTGTCCCTTCCTGGCTATAGGTTTCCAGGTACAGGGCTCCAAACAGTTCAGGGACTTTGTCTATCTAGTCCCTGGGTGGGCATCATGCTCTGGTTTGTCTGTCTAGACCTCACTCATCTGCCTTCCCAGACACCATCTATGACCAGTCCCCCGTTAGAGTCTGCAGACTATACGATGCCCTCCACACTTGGTGACTCATCCACATTCTCTTACAGACACGTTCTCACAGCCCTGCTGAGACAGTTCACCACAGCACCCATGTGATCATGAGCTCCTGCCAGGAGCCTGGCAGGCGATGTCCCAGAGGCTGAGTGGGTGGCAACCCACTGTGCTGGCCCCACAGGAAGCTGCTCTTCTACCCCCTACAAGGGCCCCACTGCCCGCACCAGCAGCAGAAGCCAGGAAGTGGGCTGGCCAGTGTTTATTGGACTACTGCTGCGTACCAGACCCCTAGACATAAGCAGAGAAGCCAGGACGGGGTGGGGCTGCTGGGGTCTTCCTAAAAGAAGGCCCACTGATGCTAGCAAGGGATTCACTTGAGAAGGAAGTTGGTGCATTGGGCATGGGGTACAGCTGAGTTGAGGTTTGGCAATCAGAGCAAAAGAAGCACAGAGTGGCTGGCTAGAGTCGGCCTCCATTGCTCTTAAATAACCACATAGCTTCATAGATGCCAGGTCTTTTTTGGTCAGGGGCTGAGACGAAGGGCTCTGTACTTGGCAACCACTGAGAACCTCTAACAAAGTGTCATAGGTGTGGGTCTCAGATGGGGTAGAGGTCTTGAAACCATCTCTGGGGAGACCATGAGGCCACTGTCCTGTTGCCATGGCTCCAGGCAGCTGCTTAATCCTCCCCCTGGGCTGGACCTCCCTACTGTGTCCCCAAGCAGGCCTCACCTTGTTTGATCCTCCTTGGCAGAGTGGCCAGAGCAGAGGTCATCAAGAAGGCAGAAGCAGGCCTCCAGCAACCAGACCACCTATCTGTTATCACGGACTCCTGGAGGGCCTAGGCAGCGCCAGCGTCCTTCCTGAACAGCGACTGTGTCCTTTCCAATGCCCTCAGCAACTCCCGACAGTGGAATCCCAGAGCCTCACTGGGGAAATGGGACAAGACAGTGCTCTGATCTGACTTACAGTAGTGGGGGTGGGCATTGGGGCTGAGGCGGGGAGACTGGGGGCAGAGGAAGCAGATGGCTGTAGCTGGAACGCCACTTTCCTGAGAGCTGTAGTGTGCAGCACAGGGGAGGCCCAGTGTCTCGGAAGGGAAGACTAGGATGAGGAAGCAGACGCAGGAGTTCTGGCCCAGCCTCCAGCCCCCAGAACCCAGCCTGGGAAGGTGGACAGAGTTTCTCCACAAGACGTGAGGATTGGGTGGCATGGGTCTTTGAGACTTGTGATGGTATCCAAACTGTTTTGTACCTGCAGCCTGGAGGCCCAGGAGTCCTAGGGCTGCCTAGTGACTAAGAACCTTAGGATAGTCAATCCAAAGTGCTCCCTTGACGGACTTGTCCTTACCACAAGGTCTCAGTTTCTCCAGCTGCATAGTAAGGAGGCAGAGCAAGGGCATTCCTAGGCATGGGGAGTTCTCATGGTGCCTAAAGACCCCGAATCTCCCCTCTCTTTACTGGGTACCGATGGCAGAGAGCCAAGCAGTGTGTGCTGGGGTCCGCACCATTGCAGAGGAAGGGTGACTGGTTCTCCGATCTTACTCATGGGGTCCCTCCTGCCCGCCTGCTTCACATGCCTGGCCTGGCCCACGGAATGGAGGGGAATGGAAGGTGATGGTCACTAGCACCTGCACAGGAAGCTCTCTAGAGTGCTGGCCAAGGCCAGACAGCCAAGGGACAAAAACATCACTCAGAGAAGAGCCAGCGGACAGATCTGGGAACCAGCCCCTGGGATTAGTGGGGACCAAGAGGCACAAAAGCTCTTTGTGTATAGCAGACACAGCAGAACTGAAGAAACCTCAACTCTCAAGCCAGATCCCTTTGCTGACAATGTCTTGATACCACATTCCTATAAGGAGACACACTGGGGACCCAGGGCCCATCCTTTCACCCGTCTCTCTGGATACCCCTTGCCTCCTGGCTTGTGCCCTTATATTAAGTCCCCATATAGACAGCCAGCCATACGTGGTCCAGCAATCTGGCTGTGTCTGGTAAGGAGAGGTCCACTTGTCTCTTGTGAGCCTTATGTTATCAAGACAGGGCAGAGCTTGCCCTGGGCCAATATGACAAACAGATACCTGTGGGAAGTGACCTGTCCTGGAGAAAGAACAGTGGTTTCCCCCAGCCTGCTGCCACAGGGCCTGAGAGAGGGGCTGACCTGAATTCCATAACGTGAGGAGTGAGGCCTGGCCACCCACCCCTCAGTGGCCAACCTACAAGGCCAGTCCTCAGATGAGACTCTGAGAGGGAGCTCAGCTCTGGCCCGGCCTGGGCTCCACTGGTGCCAGCCCAAAGGTGACACTAAGGCCAAAGGTCACCCTGTGCTCAGTCAACAGCACCTCTGGTTCAAATGGCAGCCAGAAGCCAGCTCCTTTCACCCATCATCCCATGTCCCATAACAGGAAAATGCTCTTAGAAAAAACCAACCTACTGTGGCCAAACAAGGTCATGAGGGAGTGTTTGCTGGAGTTTCGAATGAGGGTAGCTTCAGTCTTTGTGAGCTCAGAAACCAGCAAGCTAGGAACATGGATCCTGCCTGCCTGCTGGACCCACTCTACTGAGGATAGAGTTGGAGGTATGGTCAGGTGGAGATCAGCCTAAGTGGGATCCTGTTGGAGATCCTCATTGCGGGAAGGATGAGCTATGGAGCAAGGCTCACTGCCTATCTCCGGTGTCCCAGTTGGAGGAGCCCAGGCCAGGTGAGCAGCGAGCAGATGTGTTACCTGGAAACAGCCTCTTGAGGTCTCTGCTGGTCTATGGCCAGGCCCTACTGGCTTGTCGCCCATCTCCCAATCTTGGACATGGTCACATGTGGATGAATGAGAGGGCTGATGACAGGAGCAACAGAGCGGGACAATGGCTGGAATGGAGGAGAGCCAGAATTGTGACTCAGGACAAGAAGCCACACCGGGACCTGCGTCTGTGTGTGGCTCACTCAGCCAGAGAGCTTCTCTCTGTCCCGGGGGGGGGGGGGGGGGGGGGGTGGGACCTTCTCACCTGCTGGGTCCTGCCGAAAGCTCTTCCTCACTGTGCCCACATTGCACTGTGGAAAGGTGGGTGCTGACCCCCTGCCAGTCTTTAGCACAATCTAAAGATGTCTTATGTTTTATGATTTTATGTGTGTGTATGAGTGTTGTGCCTGATTGTGTGTCTGTGCCTGCTGCCTACAGAGGTCAGAAGAGGACATCAAATTCCCTGAAACTGTAGTTACAGACCGTTTTGAGCTGCCGTGTGGGTGCTGGGAATTGAATCCCAGTCCTGTAGCCAGTGCTCTTAACTGCTGAGCCACCTCTCCAGTCCTGAGAACTTTTTATATTAAGTTTCTTGTCATTGTTGTCATTGCTTATGACCTCTCTGCTACACACTGAATTGGCGAGACAGGTGCTGTTTTTGTCCCCAGGAGTGTCTGCCTCACAGGGAATGCTCAGAAATGGTCTCCTTCCTAAACGCAGAGAGGGTTCTGAAGGCCTGCAGATGCGTTCCCAGATTCCTTCCCCAGCCAGAAGGCTCTGGACATTCCACCGGACCCCAGCCAGTCTCCTCATCCCACACAGTCACCAGAAAGCCTCCCATACGACATCAGAACATGTGGTGCCCCACTCACGCTGTGCCTGTTTGTCGCAGAACCCCCACCCCACCCCGTTATCCAGGATAGCTCAATCTGCCTTGATGTGCCCTGTAGAGCACCAAGCATCCATACTGTCAGCTGCTGGAGGCTAGCAGCCCCCATCCCCGTCAGAGAGGAGACCCCTCAGGCTGCAGAACAGTGGAGGTGTCTTTACGGCAGGATCTGTGCAGTCTTCTTGGAAAGCGGACAGTCACTGGCGAAATGGAGCCCGGGATTAGGGGAAAGGTTGAAATCATCCTAAATATGACATCCCAGTCTGGCTGGGGAGGAGCACTGTGAGGAGCTGAAGCATGGGCAATCGCAATGCCGTTGGGTTCTCTCCATTGCAAATCTAATTCAAGTTCCATGAAGAAAATGTAGAAGTACAGAAAAACTGATAAAGACCAGGCACCACCTACCAGAGCTGCTGAAGAACCTCCTCTCCGGGACAAGCAGTGTGTGGCTGACCCCCACTTCCTTCGGCCAGGTCCTGATGTCATCTGGATGTATGACATCTCAGCTGTTCTTGGTGGGACTGCAGGACGTCAGCTCAGGTTAAAGAGCTGCAAGCAGGCTCCAAGGTCAGGGGACCTTGCTGGGGAAGCCTCTGTGTCTAGATGAGGCCCTCAGCTCTTGCAGTCAGCAACTCCTCAGCGAGCAGAGTCCAAAGACCCAGGAAGTGCCTGCTAGAACACACACTCATCAGTCCTGCAAGTTCAGAGAACCCCAGGTGCTCGCTCGCACTCTGCCTTGAGGATTCGCACTGCATCCCCTCCACTCTTCGAACCTCACCCGGGACATCTCTGTAGGCCACCAGACTTCTCTCAGCAGGATTCTTCTCAGACTCTCCAGGCACTAGAGGGACTGCTTTCAGTCACAGCCCAAAGAAGTTGTTGGAAAGAGGGGCGTGGTCTAAGTCACTGACAACCGTACTAGGGCTGGGAAAAGGTTTCGGAGACGGATAGACCTACGTGACTTGGGGCTTACAGGGAGCTAGGCAGACAAGAGTCCCACCCAGACAACCTGACTGTACTGCCCAGACCCCCGACTCCTCTGGAAAACCCCCTTTCTCGCCATGCCCACGGGAGCTCGCCCCTCCTTACCCAAGCCTCCCCACCCTACCCGAGGCGCTCGCCCCGCCCTGTCTCGCCCCACCCCCTCCATCTCCTCCACCTCTCCCTCGCCCTAGCCTGAGGGCGGGCGCCAACCTCCTACCTCGAGTGAGCACACTGCTCTTGGAGCCCGAGGGCGCTGCCTTGTCGCGAAGTGCCCTCTGTCTGCGGTGTGGGCACCCAGTCCAGCAACAGGTCTGTCGCTTCCTCTCGCTGTCTGCATACAGCCCGGGCCTGGGGTCCCGCCATTCGGACCCTGCCTGCGACGCACAGGATCCCCAAGCTTCCCTGAGCATCTGCGGGGCTGACCTGCCTCTGCCCAAGTCCCGCTGGCGTCCTCTCCCCAACCTCGGAGCTGCATCCCTCTGCCTTTTCTCTTCGCCGGCCTCGGAGACCCGGCGGCCGCCCGGTGTGCCTGGGTCAGGTCAGAAACCACAAGGGACCCAGACCACTCCATGGCGCGCGTCCCCAGTGTCAGGGAGGGCTGCGGACTGGACAAAATTTGAGGTCTCAGGAGCCGCGGGCTCGGAGGGAAGGAGGGAGGGCGCAGAGGGGGCAGGAGAGGCTAGAAGGTCTGCAACTGGACGCCGGGGGTGGAGAACGGTAGGGAGAAGCAGTGGCTTGCGCATTTCAATCAGCTAGTTGGCGGGCATGGTGGGGCCAGCCATGGGGCTGCGGCCTGACACGCATAGACGCTCTACGGGATCTGGCGTCCCTGCGATTGTTTGCTCGGAGGAGGGAGTCTGGTTACCGGTCCTCCAGCCATCCCGCCCCTCTGTGGGACCGAGAAGGTCTTAGAACTTTCCTTCATGTGTAGGGCCCTTCCCTCCATGACACCCCTGTGTGACTTAGGGTGATGAGGGCCAGAACCCAGGTGCCCAAAAGTCAGACATGGGAACTGTTGCTCAGCAACAGAACTCGTCGCCGGGTCAGGTGGGATGCACTGGAGTCTCTGGCAGCACTAATAACCGATCCTAGGCTGGCATTGGCTCCCCATAAAGTAAAGGAAAGGCCCAGATTTCTGAAGAAATGGATTATAGATGGAAGTAACCACCTTAAGGGCAGGGAGACCCACCTGAGCTCCTTCACCAGATTGTGTGGTGCGGTCCTCTCCTTGCCTCCTGGCTGGTCCTAAACCTGCCTCACTTTTCCTCTGCCCTGGCCCAAGCAGCCTCCAAAAGCATTCAGAGGTGGTGTGTATCTGGGGAAAGACAGGAGAAAAGGTGTCGCTAATGACTGTGGGTAGGGGTGGGGTGTGGATGTCGGACTCCAGCCCCCCCCCCCAGCAAAGCAGGAGGGGGCAGAAGCATACAGCATGGGTGACTTGACACTTGCATCTCCAGATGAGTCAGGGTCTGGCCATTTCATCCTTTGGGCAACTCTGCGTGTGTATGGGCTTGCTTACACCTGAAGCCTGGGCTCAGGGAAGCACCAAGGTCCCCAAGATCACAGGGCAGGTATTTGGGTAGGGGCTAGGACCTGCTGGGGAAGATGGCACTGTAGGGTGGACTTGTCTAAGCAGGTCTTTAGCTGGACTCTGGATGTGAACCCCCTCCTTCGCTCCTCCCTCCCACAGTGGAGATGGCCTGAGGGGCAATTTTCCCGTGAACATGTAATTCTGGTGAATAAGAAAATTGCTCTTTTAAAAATGGTTCTTGCAGAATTATATTCTATGAGGCTGGCACAGCTCTAGGGCCCATTTTGTTCTTTGTAGCTCTGAGGCTGGTCGGGAGTTGCAGTGTTTGCGTAGATGGCAAGGACTGGTGGCCTGCTAAGCCACTCCTGGGCTCTGGGCAACAGTGAGGAGGGATGGGCCAGAGAGAAACCCCAGACGCCCAGAGAAAATGAGAGGTAGACGTAAGGTCAGAATGCGTTCAAGAGCCGCTACCCCAAGCCAGAGCCTGTTAGAGATCCCCGGAACCCCTCAGCCCTTTCCCCAACAGCAGAGAGCTCATCTTCAGGGGTTGGTCCATCACCCACATCCAGCCCTTTTAAGGTCCTTTGCTTAGTCTTTTGGGGAGAGGTGACCCATGGGCCTCTGCAGCAGGTCTATGTGTACTGGCCATGTAAAATAACATTTTGTGACTCCTGGCTGAACCATGGTCCTTTATAGGATGGTTCTCTACAGGAGTCCATGGGACCTGTGAACATCACTTTAGACATCCCATATAGATACTTCCTAAGACCAGCCCCTGTGAGCCAATCAGCAGTCCCACCTAGGGACTTCAAGGAAGCTCCTGTCCGAATATCTTGGTTTCTTTTCCCGCTGAAGCTGTGTGTGACATGGGGCCCAGCTGAAACCATTCTTGTCCACAATCCAGAGACACCCTTCTAGACCAGGGGTTCAATGCCAACAGAACTCCATCATTTGCTTAGCTACAGTCATCTCGTACCTAACATTGTCTTTTAAAGCTATTTATTTATATGTGTATGGGTATTTTACCATCATATATGTCTATGTACCATATGCATGCAGAGACCAGAAGAGGACCTCAGATCTCTGGGGCTGGGGTTATAGATGGCTGTAAACGGTCATGTGTGTGCTGGGACTTGAACCTGGCTCCTCTGAAAGAGCAGCCAGTGCTCTCAAGCAGTAAGCCACCTCTCCAGCGTTTCTCCTTTCTGAATACCAGGTCTCATGTATCACGGACTGGCCTCAAACTTAGTATCTAGTCAGGAATGACCTTGAGCTTCTAATCCTCTGCCTTGACCCCTTTCAAGTGCTGGACTCACAAACCTGTGCTAGCACATCTGGTTTATGCCTTGCTAGGAACTGAACCCAGGTAATCATGCATGCTAGGCAATTGCTCTCCATCCCCAGCCCTACCCCTTGGCCTTTGTTATCAAATAAAGTTTGTCATGTACCTCTTGCCTTAGCTTTGCTGATGGAATAGTATTATCGTAGTCACTGTTTGTGGTGTTTCCATGAGGTGTCCTACTGATATTCTTCGGGATTTTCTGCAGCTCTGTGATGATGATGCTGTATTGTGACTTAATCCTACTGGAGACATGATTAGCCATGGAGTCTCATCCTTCCCCCTTGTCCTGTGGCCCCTGCTTGGCCTTCCTGTTGCTTTCATGTCTGCATCTTCTCAGTGTCCCTCAGTGTCTTCTGTTTCACCAGTTCTCTCCTCAACGCTATCTACATTAAAATTAGTCTTGTTTTAAATTAGTCCTGGCATTTTGAGCTTGTTGTAGTTGTTGTTGTTTGGGTTTTTTGAAGTTGTTGTTTATTTAAATGACTGTATTTTCCATATTTTAAAGTTTTGTTTTATTTTAAATTCTGTGCGTCTGTGTGGGGTTGTGTGCATGTTAGTGTAGATTCACAGAGGCCAGAGGTATCAGATCCCCCTGGAGCTGGAGTCACAAGCAGTTGGGAGCTTTCCCGTGTAAGTGCAGGAATCAAGTCTGGGTCCTCTGCAAGAACAGCCTAGACTCTTAACAGATGGGCCGCCTTTCCTGGCATGAAATGACTGTATTTTTCATATACAAGTTCTGTGGCTTCAAAGTAGGGCACCTGCTCCATTTACTCATTACTCCTTATAATATTTTATCCATAGTGTACTCAAAGATCTTACACTTTACTGAAACATGTTCTGGGCACACTAGTTAAATCATTAAATCATCTTACTTTATTTTAGTTTTTCCAGGTGAATCCACTGCTGGCCCCCTCTGTCTTGGTCTTCCAGGTCATATTCCTTAGCATCTTTGAGTCTTGGGACTTTGGTGAGTTGGCCTGTGGGGAGGAACCTTTTTATTTCCTTGTTGCTGCTGCGGTTCTCTCTCGGATCCCCACACCCCGGCCTGCCTTTCCTTGTTCTTCAGATTGCAGTTGCCTCTGCTAGGTCCTGCACCCCAGGACTAGGTCCTGCACCCCAGGACTAGGTCCTTCCCTGACAACTGTTGGAGTGTCCCATGTCTGCTCTGTCCTAGGCCACTACAGATCAGCTGAGCAGACCCAGGTCTCTGAGAACAGCATAGCTAGTGGACAGCCTGGCTCAGGTCGAGGGCTCCTGCCTTGCTATGGCCTGTCCTGTATCCCTGCTTCTGTCCCTGGCCTGTGTCCTCCTAGTACTTCAACCATAGGCACCAGTCCTGACCATCTCCTTCTTTCCCCGCAATGGAGATGTTTATTTCTTCTTGGGCATCTTGCTTTTATGAAAGATTTCAAACACAAAGAAACACAAATGCACCTGCCACTCATCTGTCAGGCACTGTCCGCCCACACCTGCATCTCTGCTTTCTCCACAAAGCCCATGCACTGCCTCTGTGTCCTCCCCTGCTTCCTAGGCCTTAGTTTGCCTGGCTCTGCCGTGTGCTGGGCTGTGGACCCCCCTCCTATGTTATGCCTGCAGCCTGATGTGTTCCTGTTGGCTGGGCTGTTATGTCTGTTCCATGTGTTTGTCCTCCCTGCATTAGGCACCTTTCCGTCCATAGTGAGCACTAAGCCTGGGCTTAAGGATATCTGCCATTGCTAAGCAGAGACAGACCTTTGCCCTGGACAGGCAGTACCTTCAGCCTGGTGTCCTCGGGGGCGAGAAGTGGGCCAGCCACCCTATAGTAAGGGACCCCTGGAGTCACCACTGCTACAGAGAGTCTCAGGCCCTAGAGAAACCTGTCTACTGGGGACAGAATTCCCTAAGATCTCCTGTCAGGGGAAGGCCCCACCCCAGAGAGAGTCCAATCTTGAACTTACTGGCAGAGCAGGCCTAGGATGCCACATGTGTTGGGTATGACCAGCTTACTGCAGCCATGGTGTCTCAGCCTCCCCATCTTTCTCTATCGGCCACTTCTCCTCATAGTTTGGGGACCCCTGGGAGGTGATACCCACTGGGTTTATGCCACCTTCCTGAAATACTGCCCTCCAGGGCTCTGAGAGGTTTTGGAGAGAGGGTGCTGGACATCAGACCAAGCCAGAGGAGTCATGGGTTGCGTGCGTAACCTAGGGCAGTCACTGTAGTATAAGTATTGACAGGTAATGCCCACCTTGGCTTGTGGAGCCACCCATCCTCTCGTGGCTTCCACTTTCTCTCCAGCTTGTTTTCCAAACAATTTGCTTAATGCGATTCCCGGCCAAGTCGAACATGATAAATGGTGTTTACCCACTACCGTTGGGCAGGCGGACTGGGGGTGGCTGGAGGAAGGAATGTCCGAATGTGCCCACTCACGACACCCTCTTCTCTTGCAGAGACACACGTGGGCTGGTACCTAGCCTGAAGCCGGCAGCATGGAGCCCCTCTTTCAAGTTTCCACACCCAGCTGGAATGCCTCAGCCGCTTCCAGTGGTAACCACAACTGGTCACTGGTGAGCCCAGTGTCATCAATAGGAGCCCAGGCAGTACTGGTGTCTGTCCTCTACTTGCTGGTGTGCACGGTGGGACTGGGTGGAAATACACTGGTCATCTATGTGGTGCTGCGTCATGCCAAGATGAAGACAGTTACTAATGTGTACATACTGAACCTGGCTGTAGCCGATGTCTTGTTTATGTTGGGGCTTCCCTTCCTGGCTACACAGAATGCCGTCTCCTACTGGCCCTTCGGCCCCTTCCTGTGCCGCCTGGTCATGACGCTGGATGGCATCAACCAGTTCACCAGTATCTTCTGCCTGATGGTCATGAGTGTCGATCGCTACCTGGCTGTGGTCCACCCTCTCCGCTCAGCCCGGTGGCGTCGCCCGCGGGTAGCCAAGCTGGCCAGCGCTGCTGTCTGGGTCTTCTCACTGCTCATGTCTCTGCCACTCTTGGTCTTCGCCGATGTCCAGGAGGGTTGGGGCACCTGCAACCTGAGCTGGCCGGAGCCTGTGGAACTGTGGGGTGCAGCCTTCATCACCTACACGTCTGTGCTGGGCTTCTTTGGGCCCCTGCTGGTCATCTGTTTGTGCTACCTGCTCATCGTGGTGAAGGTGAAGGCCGCAGGTGTGCGCGTGGGCTCCTCCCGGCGACGGCGCTCAGAGCGCAAGGTGACTCGCATGGTGGTGGTGGTGGTGCTGGTGTTCGTGGGCTGCTGGCTGCCTTTCTTCATCGTCAACATCGTCAACCTGGCCTTCACGCTGCCCGAGGAACCCGCCTCTGCTGGCCTCTACTTCTTTGTGGTGGTCCTGTCTTATGCCAACAGCTGTGCCAACCCCCTGCTCTATGGTTTTCTCTCCGATAACTTCCGCCAGAGCTTCCGGAAGGTTCTGTGTCTACGTAGAGGATATGGTATGGAGGATGCAGATGTCATGGAGCCGCGGCCAGAGAAGAATGGGCGACCGCAGGCCACACTGCCCACACGCAGCTGCGAGGCCAATGGGCTCATGCAAACCAGCAGGCTTTGAGTGCCCCAGCAGCACCCAAGTCCAGCCAGGCCTCTCTGAAGTTGTCTTCTGGGATGTGAGGGGGCTGAGATGTTCTTGTCCCCAGGTCTGCAAGTTGGACTCTTCTTGGTGGCAGTGTGAAGACAGCTGCCATGGGCTAAGCCATGGGTAGACAGCACAGCTGGTGTCCTGTGGTGACTGACCCTCGCTTTCACCAAAATGTTCTGCCAGGCCAGGGTCTGAGAGTTTGGAGGTCATGAGATGGGCTTGGCAGGAAGAAAGGGCTGGATTTTGTTCCCCGGAAATATTCAGGCACCTTCTCCTCCAGTGTGGCATGATTGTCAGCCTCTCATGCCAAGAAGCAGCTTTCCGGGAGGAAGCCAGAAGACGCTCGTGCAAACTGTTGGTTTGTGCCGGAGACTGCCCACCCTGAAGCCATGCTGGCCGGCTGGCCCTCAGCCTCTGCTCCATCCACCTTCTGGCCAGCATTGAAGCCAAATGCAAGGTACCCGTGTGTACTGGGCCCCCAGCCCCTGCTCACAGAGCTTCTAGGCCTCTGCGATCTTGCAGCTGCATGCACTTTGAGGACAGCTGAAGCACAGCTGCACTGATCCTGGGACAGTGGAAGTAAAACCCTAGGGCCCTGCTCTGGCCTTTCTGCCATCCTTCTCCAGCATGAGGAAAGTGAGGCCTCGGCCTCCACAGTGGGTGTGCAGGGCAGACACATGGTGACGAGCAGGAAGAGGAGTAGACTCACCAGGACCCGGTCTATTCAGAGTGGCCCAGTAAGGGTGGCCCCAGGGAAAGACTCTGCAGAGGCTTCCCTGAGGCTCAGAGACTGAGGACACACAGGGACTTCACAATCCTCCTTCTCCTTAAGGCAAAATGCTGGGGCTTTCTCTGTTCTTGGAGAGGGGGCAGGGTGAGCAGGTAGCAGGCAGGAACTTTTCCCAGTGCAAACAGCACAGTCTGGAAAGCCCTACCGTGTGAGATAGTGCAAATGCCAGGGCCAAAGAGGGCCACGTCCCTGGGTAACCTGTGATCCTGCCTCAGCCTCCTCCAGCCGCTTCTCCACTCAGACCCAGAATGTGCTCAAAGAACTCCCGGGGTCCCCAGGGCACTCTTGGGCCTTTCTGAAGCTGGAGAAAGAAGTAATCGTATTATTTCCCTGCTCTGGGCAGCCCTGCCTGGCAACACTTGGCTCCCTAGGAGGGTGCAGAGGCCAGGCCAGCAGGACTGGGCCGAGGAAGACTGTGGGGGCTGCTGGGTCACATCTGAGAACATGACCCCTCCCTAGACAGATGCCGAGCCTGGAAGCTCATCCCTCATAATGAGGGCTCTTGTGTCTTACAGCCTGCCCCGAATAAATGAGAAAATAAAGTGTTTAATTCCTTCCCAAAGCAAATATTGTCCATGGAGCCAAGTGAAGCCAGTTCAAAGCAGAGAACTCCACAACTGTAATGTCATCTGCTCCCAGAGAACTGACCTCTGCTGAGGAAGGGCAGGGACAGTTCCACTTGCTGGTTCTGGACCCAGTTCTTAGGAACTGGTGGCAAAACCCACCCCACCCAACAATGTTAGCATTCCAAAGAGGGGTGTTTCCAGAGGAAACTGAGTCCACTCTATCCCCTCTGACCACCACTGGACCTTCTCCTAATTGGGCTGTGAAGGGCAACCACACCAAATGGCTCAGGAGAGCGAACAGAGGGCTCAGGTCTCTGCCGACAGTTTTGATAAAGGGGGGTCCTGACCGGACAAAAGTGCTCTTAAAGGTACAGACATGGCAGGTAGCCAGCACCCTCTTGCAGGGAGCGAGGTACAAACACGCCCCATGGACTTGGACGTAGAAATGAGTGGCGGGTGCTTCTTAGGCTATCCTTGGTTCTAGAAGCTTCCCCTACACCTCTGAGCACCCTGTTCCTTTTCTTACCAGCCTGAAGCCCCATATAGCAGCAGCAGTATCCAGGCCCCAGCACCAGGGAGCCTATTCCCTTTAACCCCAATCCAGGCTCACACCCAACATGGCTGCAGTCTGCACTCTTGTGACCATTCCACCGGCCATGTGAAGGTCAAGTGCATACCGTCCCTGCCCCCAGATCCAAACTACTGGTACACAATGCCCCTTTCCAGTCCAGATGGTGGATCTGGCCGTATTGACCCCACAGCAGGCATCAGTCAGTTCCTATGCTTCCCTAAGCTAGGCTGGAAGAGTGTTCTGACAGAGAGAACCAAGTGTGTGAAGCCTCAGAGGAGCACAGGGAAAATGCACCCTCCTGTCAGAATGGGCAGCTCGGCAGGGACAAGATGGGGCAGAAAAGAGGACAGGTGAAGCCCCAACTCTGCAACTCTGCCTCAAAGGTCTCATCATGGGTCACCAGCAGTAAGGATGAGATGTCAGCCAGAGGAGGGAGAGCCAGGGTGTGGACAGTACGCAGGTGCTGGGCTACCAGGGGTAGGAGGTGGCCTGAGCAAGATGGGGGACTGAAACGAGGCTCCCAAGGTGATGAGAGGCTAACACAACCTCCCTGGCAAGAGCCAGGGAACCCCAGACTGGTTCCTGATTAGGGAACGCTGAGGGCGAGACCTGGGATTGAGAGCAATGTGGACAATTCTGGGAGGTCCAAACTTAGCCGACATGGAGGGGCAGGGGAAACAAAGCCCTGGGTATCCCAAACGCACCTATATTAAAGGCCTGATGGGTGTCCAGGAAAGCCATGAGTCCTGGACAACCTAAGTACTGGGATGTCCTGCACTGCAGTCCCGGGGAATTGCAGGGGTAGCCCAAAGCAAACATCCTGGGGCCACCATGGCGGTCTGCTGATCTACTTTATGGCTCTGTCTGCATCAGTGGGTTTTATGGGATACTGGGTTCCAGCCACTGAGTGACCTTGCCCAGGAAATCCGGCCTGTGGGGCAGGGCTGAGGATGGGGAGGGGGACAGGAGATGTCTGTTTGCCTGGCAGGGTGGGGGCAGAAAGGCAGTCCCCTCAGTAGAGCCGTAGTGGAGCCGCTCCTTTCGGGCCCCCTCACCCCCAGCAGCAGGAGTAATGTCAGGGATCCCGTGGCAGATTCTGAGAGTAAAGAACATTGTTCCCATCAGCCACCACTTTCGGGTGTCCTAGGGAAGGACAGATGGATAAGTAAAGATGGCAGGCTGCCACTGGCCCAGGTGCCTGGGGACACCATTGCTTCCTACTGAGTAGGAGAGACTGGAGATAGCAAGAGAGAGCTTGGCTTGGAATGTTCATTCGGTCTCTCCCGCTCCTCACCCTTGAGGGCCCATTTTCTGTGTTCCCTGGGATCCTGTCCTCTGTTATGGGGAAGGAGGCCTCTCCATGTGAGTGGCAACAGGAAGGTTTGATGGGAGGACACTTAGTGCTTTCACCTGGAAACAATGGGTGCTCGTATAAGCCGAGATGGAGGGAGGGGCAGCAGCATCAGATCCAGAAGAGAATACAAGAGAGAGGCCCCATGCAGAAACAGCCACGGACAGTGGCCTCCACCCTTTCTCCTTCCTGGTCCCCCGGCTCTCTCCATAGTCAGGCACCGCTGAAAGCTGTCGATGGGTCCATCGCTATCCAGAGTGAGTGCAGGCCAGTGGGAAGGCTGAGAATGGGCAGGCGAGCTGGAGATACCTGTCCCTTCGCTCTGGACACAGGAGAGGACACCTGCCCATCTCACCCGTTTCTCCTCCCTCCCATGAGGCCTGAAGGAGCCAACAGCAAGGCCTATTACCTCAGAAGTCTGTGTCCTCACTCCTAACTCAGTCCTGAGTAGTTTACACTAGGTCTCTTGGAACAAGTCGGGGTGCTCCTCCTGCCCACCCAGCTGTGCTCGCTCCCACAGCCCCCAGTGACATCGTATACATGGTGTGAATGGACCACATTTCGCCAAGAGCCTTGTGTACAAGCAGTGGTACAGCATTTGTCCCTTCATGGGTTTATCACACAGCATGATGTCCCCAAGGCTCATCTCTGGGTCCTGACAGGCGTCAGCACATCCTGGAGAGTACTTTATTGCATCTGAGGCATACTTTGTGCTTGGCAGACATTTGGGCTTGGTAATGTAGAAACCACATGTGGCTGCATAAACCTATAATCCCAGCACTTGGGTGATGGCAGCAGGAGGCTCCGGAGCCAGGAGCTCAAGGCCAGCCTCAGCTGCAGTGTGCTCGAGGCCAGTCTGGGTTACACGAGGCCTTGTCTCTGTCTGTCTGTCTGTCTGTCTGTCTGTCTGTCTATTTATCCATTATCTATCTATCTATCTATCTATCTATCTATCTATCCATCCATCTATGTATCTGTATTTCAGAAAGTTAAACTCCAAACCTTCTAGTCTGTTTATTCCTTCTCATCAATACTATTTTTGCAGAGTTAAAAAATGGATTTCTCTACACAGTATTTGTTATAGTATTGCCTGTAATAGACAGCAGCTAGAAACGCCCTCCTAGGAGCAGGTGAGTTCTCTCCATGTGGTGGAATATTACTTGGTCATAAAAAGAAAAGAGGTTCTGATGTATGTGACAATGAGACAGAAACCCAGAAATGCGATGGCCAAGCCAGACGTGGTAACTCCGCCTGTAATTCCGGCACATGGGAGAATGAGCCATCGGGATTGCATCTAGAACTGCAGGTAATTGGTGGCCCCTGACACAGGCTTTGGGAACAGAACTCAACAGCAAGCCCTTTTAACCCCAAGCCACCTCTCCAAACTCGAGAATCACAATTTCGAGACCAATCTCAGATACAGAAAAAGACCGTGTCTCAAAAGGAAAGAAGGAAGGGAGAGGATGTGGAGATGGGAGGATGCTCTGTGAGAGGCACATCGAGTATGCCTGTGATTCCACTTGCTCAAGATGCCCAGGAGGGGCAGAGCCACAAGGACAAGAGTAGAATGCCATCATTAGGGCACAGGAGGAGACTAGGTAGCCACCCATAAACACAGATTCCTTGAGGAGCTGAATGGAGGTGGAGGCTCCCAAGCTGTGTTAAATGTTACTCGACTGTTTGCCACCGACTAGGAAGTTTCATGTTATGTGAGTTCAGCTAATTTTGTTTTGATGGGAATCCACTCAGCTGGAAATCAAATACAAGACAAACCTCCCTTGGCAGGAGCATCGCTGGAATGTCTGTGCACCTGAATATTTTTCCTTCCATCTTTCCTCTTTTTTGAGGGGGAAGGGATTGTTGTTGGTTTGGTTTTTTTTTTTCTTTTGAGAAAAGGTTTCTCTGTGTAGCCTTGGTTGTCCTAGAATTCAACCTGTAGACAAGACTAGAACTCAGATTCATAGAGATCTGCCTGTCACTGCCTCCCAAGTGCTGGGATTAAATCATGCACCACCACTGCCTGGTTCACCCTTCCTTCCTTCCTTCCTTCCTTCCTTCCTTCCTTCCTTCCTTCCTTCCTTCCTTCTTTTTTCTTTCTTTCTTTTTTGAGACAGGGTTTCTCTATAGCTAGCTTTGGACCCTGTCCTGGAACTCACTCTTTAGACTAGGCTGGCCTCGAACTCACAGAGATCCACATGCCTCTACCTCCCTAGTGCTGGGATTAAAGGCGTGCGCCACCACAGCCCAGCTCTTTCTCTTTTAAAGCCAGGGTCTCACTATGTAGCCCTGACTGGCCTCAAACTCACAGAGATCCCCCTGCCTCTGTCTTCCAAGTGCTGGGTTTAAAGATGTACTCCACCACACCTGACATTTTCTTTTTAGAAGATTGATTTATGATTTTTAATTATGTATTGGTATATGCATGTGGGTAACTGCCTGTGAGTGCAGGCGCCGTGGAGACGGGAGATGCCAGATCCCCTGGAACTCTAGTTACAGATGGTTGTGAGCTACCAAACATGGATTTCTGAGAGCCAAAGTCAGAAAGAGCACAAGTGCCTTTAACCGCTGAGCCATCCCTCCAGACCCTGTATATTTTTCTTAGTCTTATCACATGGAGTGGAGCCAGCGTGTTCCTGATTAACTCTGGTTCTGCACAGCTGGCGGTTCAGGCTGCTGCCATAAATTCCCTCTAACCCTAATCTCTAATTGCTCAGGGTAGTGGCCAGAGTGCCATTGATTTTCCATCTTGGGCCTTTTCGCAGGGTGTGCTTATCACTCTGTCAGGATCGGCCGTGGCCCACACGCTTTTATCGCTGTACAGAAAATCGAATCCTGACAATTGCATCCCTCCCAGCTCTGGTCATCTTAAGATAAATGAGCTGGGAGGGAGTGGAAGATGCTGTGTGGGGGGTGACTGTGGGTGCAGGCACCTCCCCAAGAGTGCGGGAAGACTCTTAGTCTTGTGTTGTCCTAAGAACTTGGGTCCCCCACACATCTAGAGTTTACCAAATACCCTTTGCTGCCTTCAGAGAGCTGGGATCTCCCTTGATCTGTCCTGCCCATACTATGGCGGTGATTTTATCAGCCCATGGTGACACTGCCTCCCGATGAACCCAGGTCTGCTCCTCCAAACGGGCCGCCTGAAAGTGGGCCTGGCCGTGGCTCTTCTGTCTCTCCGGCCTTGTGGTAGGCATTTTCTGGGCTGTGTGTGTGGAGGAGACTTTCCTGTACCCATCTGTACATGGCATCATGTGCACTGTGGATCTGAGGGGCCAGGTTGGGCTGAGTGAAGGTGCTGTTCTCTGGGAGTCCCTGTCCAAAACCTTCAAAGACAGCAATGTAGGAGAACAGGTACCCTTTGACCCCCAAGTCACCACCCCACAAATCCCAGCTGTTCTTCCCACGTGACCCTTCATCTCAACAGCAAGAGGCCAGGTGTCTGTACCATGGCCAGGTGCCAACCACTCCACCCTTCTGAGTCCCCATGGGAGACTCCAGCCCAGGCTCCCTAGCAGTCTTGAAGCACCAGCTGTGTTCACACTGTATGGCTGTCAAGAGGTGACAGGACTCTCTAGGTCTGCCTAGGAGGCTTGGCTGTGGAGGCCCCAACTGGACATGTGAGCTAAACAGAACGCAGGCTTTAAACGGAGGCATCTAGGCTGGACCTTTCACCCCAGAGCAAGGCATAGCAACCACTGTATCTAGCCCTGGGGCTCAACAGGCTTCTATGAAGCCCAGCCATTCACCGTGGTGCTTAGGTGGTCAGACAGCAGGCCTAAGGATGCATAGGCACAACCAGGCCTGGCTTCTCTGCTACCCAAGCTGGACCTCAGCATCTGGGGAGGGGAGAAGACACCAGGACCTGAGAAGAGTCTTCCTTGGGCCTCCCCCTTCCTGTTTGGATACAGTGTGGGAGTCTCTGCACGGGACCCTCTCTGTTCTACAGCCCCTGCTAGCACCTGAAGGCAGTTCCTGACATACCCCCTGCTTGCCCAGCATCCTGGGTGTGTCCAGCTATTCTTACTGTAAATGGACACAAACTGAGGGTCAAAGTTCAACCTGAGCTCCACCGACCTCAGTATCCTGAGTAGGGCTGGATCCCTGAGACAAGAGCAGGCCCAGCATCCTGGGTGTGTCCAGCTATTCTTACTGTAAGTGGACACAAACTGAAGGTCAAAGTTCAACCCGAGCTCCACCGACCTCAGTATCCTGAGTAGGGCTGGATCCCTGAGACAAGAGCAGGACTGGGCACCTGTCCCATTCACTGCGCCTGGGACCTTTCTGGACCATTATGCTTAGGTTTCTGCAGGCCATCCTGAGGCAGGGTACCCTTTGTTTTCAGGAGATGGCCAGGGCACCCCATGTCCACTTGGAGTGGACATCTCTTGGTAAGAAAGTGGGAGACTCCCGAGAGTTCAGCTGGGAAAGTCCTGTCTAGGGAAACAGTCAAGAGAGATGGATACTGTGTGGGCCCATGGAATGGAGTCATGTCCTCTGGTGTCTTGTTCCCCAGTTCCTCTGCTCCCTCAGCTGACCATCCCTGAGTTCTGTAGGGTTCAGAGACTAATGTATGATAGTCATACTTCCCATTTTGAATTAGAGAGTTTATTAAGTACATAGCAATACAAGTTAAAAAATAACTAGCAAAAGACAGACATAGATGATGGTGAACCGTCAGCCACCTGGGTGCTCAAAACAGCCAACCTTAGTTGATTTGCGAAGTCCCTTTAAGGCAACCACCTGGAGTTTCCAATAGAGACTGTCCTGAGCAGAGCAGAGTGTCTGTCTCCCTTAGAAGAGGCTTCCAAAGAAAATAACAAATAGCAAAAAAATAGAGATAACACCATCATATCAGGGGCATACAGACATGTAGCAGAAACCAAGTGGGGAAGCTGAGGCAGTCAGTTGAGGTCTTGAATCAAGCTTTGTCTCTGTGGACATCTTTGCCTGGCTGAACTTCTGACTTCCTGTCCCCATCATCCCACCGTTGAGTCATAGGACGAGCAAAAGTCAGTTCTGAGAGACGGTTTCTCTCCTCGAGGCCGTGTTTTCGCTCTTGGGCTATTGGCTCTGCTTTCCTCCTGGCCACAACCTCTCTTTAGACAAGGGGTCTGAGGGGACACTTTGAGGCAAAGATGGGTCTGAACTGAGAGGCAGGACAACCCTGCCCCCACAGCCAGCTTCTCGATGAGCATAAACAACAGGTGACAACTCACATGGCGTCCATTATATCTTTCCTGTTGCTCATCCTGGCACTGTAAGGTGAACAGATGGAAATATTGCTTGGCATGGCTTTCAGCCTTGGCTCAGGGGGTAGTCCTAAGGGATCATGAGGGAGTCCGTGCCTATGGGTCACCACAGTGACCCAGAGGGTCACCGTGTTCTCAAGGAAGCTGTGTCACCCGTTCATGCTTCCCTGATCACAACCTTGATAAGTCCCTGGACTCAACTCACCCTTCCAGTTGTGAGGGCTTCCTGTCCTTGGGAACGTGGAAAGGAATAGGGTCAGGGTGGGCCCTGACTCTAGAAAACACAGGGCTCATGGGCCAAGGGTCTCTCAGGACAAAGCCTGAGGGTCTTTGGGTATCTGGAGCCCCATGACTGCCCAGCGCCAATAGCCCTGGCACAGCACAGGGAGAGAGGAGCCCTCGAACCACCAATTGACATCTTCTGCCATGCTCCCATGTTTCTGCCTGCAGCCATGTAGGCTGGATCCTGGCCAACTTGATCAGCCTTGAGGTGCCAAATGAAACTCTTGGGGTTGCCCTAAAGAGGAGGCTAGTGAGAGAAGAGCCAGGAGGAGCAAGGGAGGCTCTTGGGAACCAGCTGGGGTTGGCGAGGGACAGTTGTAGGGAGGTCGATGACCTTAGGGACAGGTGGGGGGGGGTCAACGACCTTAGGGACAGGTGTCAGGGGGTCGATGACCTTAGTTACTCTAACCTGAGGGTAGATGGAGGTTGGGATGTATCTTGCCACACCTTTTACACAGAGGAAGAGGGGTACAGCCAGGAAAGGTGACCCTAACCTTTTCCGTGTCTAAGAATAAGATGACCCCCTGTGGTCTAATCCCAGGCTCTGGGGCCTGTGTCCGAACCTTCCTCCACACCCAGCCCTTGCCAGGTGGGAGACTTCATGAGTCCCATTCAAGCCTTCAGTGCTCAGTTGCTGTTCACCCCAAAAATGAGGCGAGGCTACAGCTGCCCCATGCCAGATCCACCCACTGCTCTTGCCTCCTTCCATCTCCTCAGCCATCCAGAGCCAGCCTCAAGGTTCAGCCTCCATTGACCTCCCCCTCACCTACCCAGCCCAGTGGGTGCTTTGAAAGGGGCTGTAGGCTGCACAGTCAGGCCTGGCACAGCCCTTTATGGGCGAAGCCAAAGGCCCTCTCCTAGGTGGCATATGGCCTCCCCACATCCCTATTATAGGGGGGAAAGAGATTTAAAAAACTGTTTTGACATCAACCACAGACTAACAAACGATCCTACTCAAGTCTAGCTTGGTAAACCCAGTAGGTTTAACTGAGATTACTCACCGAAGCATGGGCAACTCACGGGCAACTCCATCAGCCAAGAAAACGCCTCTCTCTCTGTAGTTGTCGACTGTCTATTTTTTTTTTTTTTTTTGGTTTTTCGAGACAGGGTTTCTCTGTAGCTTTGGAGCCTGTCCTGGAACTAGCTCTTGTAGACCAGGCTGGTCTCGAACTCACAGAGATCTGCCTGCCTCTAGCCTCCCGAGTGCTGGGATTAAAGGCGTGCGCCACCCGCCGCCCGGCGTCGACTGTCTATTTATCCTCAGGGAGAGGCGAGGCCTGTGGGTAGCACCTCTAACAACTGTTGCTCCTGCAATCCAGGAGAAAGTGTGGAGCTTGTGACTTCCTGACCGCCAGCACAGATCTGCAATCTTGAGGAGGGGCAGGACTTCATTAGCCCCTCCTCCCAGCAACCGTTAACTCTCTATACATCCACAGGGAGAGGTCAGAGCCTTGTGAGCCCCTCTCCCTGCCATGAAGAACCATGAATAGACCAGTCTGGGGCAGGACTTGTGCAGCTCCTGAGTGCTCAAGAGTGCAGCAGCAGTGCCAATCCCAAAGATCAGCCACCCATAGCAGTGCTGAGAGGCATTTCAGCCAGCAGCCACAAGCCCAGCGCCACTGCTCTCTGTATTGCGTCCCCACAAGAACAGGCCAGACTCAGCCACTACTGAGAGCTGACTCCAGAGTGTCAGGTATGAAATGGGGGCCACCGAGAGCCACAGTCCAGGTGCTGGTGCTTGGGGATGCCTCTGCACAGTGTGGATGGTGAGGTGAGCACTCTTGGAGCTCTGAGTCCCCGATGTCCCCGTTCCTGGTCCCACACAGCAGACATTCCAGGCAGTTATCTCGCTGCCAGGCAGAGGGAAACCTAACCAACTTGCCCAGGGTGGCGTGAAGACACGTCCCTCTCCCCACATTTCCTACCACTTCCTGTTACCATCCCATAGTAGTGCTGCCGGCCTGGTCGGCTGTGGGCATGGATCTTTCCCCAGCACTCAGTCAAAGAACCCTTTCATATTGCCTGGTGTCTGTGGCTTACCCTGGTCCATCCAAGACCAGTAGGCTAAGGGCTGGTTCCCGTAGAGCTGGGCAGAAGGCGGGAAGAGATGTTCCACCCACCACTCAGCCTGCCCTAGAGCACCTGTCTCGGGCTCTCTCAGCCTCACTAGGGTTCCTCTGCACCTTATGCAGTATAGGTCTTCAGGCTGGTGTCCCCTCTGCTCCAGGAAGCTAAGCTTGCCTCTTGTCTAGGGTAATGAGTTCCATAGTACAGGGCTTGGTGAGGAAGCTGGTATAGGAGGCCCAGGCTGGGTCCACCACACTGCACCCAACAAGCTAGGCCAGTGACTCACCCGGTCACAGTGACTATCTGTGGACAAACGGAGCTCTGTGGAGTTGCATTCGGTCATGCTCTGCGATGCCCCCTCCCCCCATGCTGTATCCCCAATCAGCCTCAAGGCAGAGAGGTTTGAGCCCCTGAGCTACCCTAGTAGGAATGGTTTATGGGGGTCTCCCCACAGTCCCTGGTGGTCCAAGACCAAACTCACACCGGACTTCCTCATTCCTGCTCAGCCCCCAAGCACACACTACTCCCAGGGGCCTTGTTCGGGGAGGCATATAGTTAGTGTTCTGATGTAAACTAGCCTCATCCTGTAGCTTGGTATAGCTGGAGTCCAGTTATATTCCCAGCTCCCCTTTAGATCATCCACTCTGATGACCAGGAAAGAGGGGAAGAGGTAAGGAAAAGCCAAGAATGAAAGTTAAGGGCAGCCATGACTACTAGCCACAGGTGACAGTTCACTCCAGCTCAGCACCCTGCAGACACAGAGACCCCTCTGGGGATAGCAGTTTGTCACCCATTGTCGGCTGTGATGACTCAGATGGGGGAGGTGTGAAGGCAGAAGCCTAGTGACTGAATCACCCTCCCTCAGGCCATGCAGCCCCCCTTTACCAAACATCTCTGTCTGGCCTGGTTGATGGGGACATTTCTCTGAAAGAATTAGGTGACTAGCGCCAGGGTTGGGGACTCTTTATAGTCTCCTAGAGAAAGATGGCGCCATGTGTCTGAGCATTGTTCTCTGAAATAAATGGGCTGTCATGCCAGGATCAAGTGTGTCCTCTGTAGCAGGACAGACAGTGAAGTCACTGAGGGATGCTACTGGCCCCAGCCAGCTCTAGCCCCCCTCCCCCCAGTCCCTCTCCCTGTGACACGTGGGGTGGCCAGGGACTCTTTTGCAGAGAGTAAGGTGTTGGGGGAAGGGCCTTTTCAGGAGTGAGGGATAGGGAGGAGCCTGGGGTTTTCAAGTCAGACCTGCTGCGGGGGGCTGGGGTGTCTTTCTGACCAGGGGACTAGCCAGACAGGTGTATGCATCTTGAACTCTGGGCAGAGTGGTGGCATTCAAGGTGACTCAGTGGACAGGACAGCGCGTCTCAGGCCAGAAATAGCTCTGGCTGAGAGCAGCCACCAGCATCACCGTGACGACGGGGTGTCATGGCTCTCAGCATAGATACCCTGCTATGCCGTGGAGAAGCTATGCCCAGCCCTAGAAGCCTGCAAAGTCATGTTCCATATGTCACAGAGCTGGGAAGTGGGAAGCTTGCACCAGAGGGGACAGCTGGGGTACTAGGCACGGGGGATTCAGCACCCTAACATCCTATGAGTCCTCCCTCTCCTCGTAGAGGCGGTCAGTAGTCCATGAAGGTGCTTGAGGAACCCGAACAGCAGACAGTGAGTTTGGGGCTCTATTGTTCAAGCCCCCATTCCAGGGCATGGAGGAAGTGTAGGATGAGTGACAGGGTGGGCAGGATGGGGTGGCAGGTCTGAGGCCAGGTATATGAAAATAGATCCCACGGCAGCCAGTCAAGGCCAGCCAGTCCAAGGAAGAATGAGTAACAGATCTGTAGCTGTGGCTGTAGTGTCAATTCTTGGTTTCCAAGAAACTAACTGTTTGGTTCAGGCAGGAGGCTCAATTGGCAAGGAGCGGTGGGTGCTGGGAGGGAAGCTGAGGAGCATCCCAGGCAAACCAAGACTGTATCCAGGCTCAGCTGGTTAGTGCTGTCTATACAGCGCTATGGAGCACGGGGTTAAGTCAGAGACATTTGTGCTCCTTGGTGGTAACATGGGACCAGGGAAGCTGGGCGTGGGCTTCCCTTTCTACCTTTGCTCTACTGGGGTCATTGCCCACTTGTGGTGGAATTCTCTCTTCAGGCATAACAGCCTCACCATCTTCATCAGAGAAGCTGTGGTCGCTTGCAAGTGACCATCAAGATTGGATCTGTTGACCATTGACCCTCACTGAAGGGGAGAGTGGGAGGGTTCCCCACTCCTCATCAGAAATCTCAGTCCTTCCTATACCTCCAAGCCAGCTGTATGTGACCCATCCCAGCTGCATGCAGTCTTGGTGGCTCTGAAGGTGACAGAGCATATTGGTGATTACCTCGGGGGTGCGGCAGGGTGAGAGAATTGTCATCTATGCTGGGGGAGACTGGTTAATGATGCAACTGTTAGGTGGGGGTATGTAGTCCCTTACCCGTGCTCTGTAAGTAAGCCAATAGACTCATTGGTTCACCAAGCAAGAATTAGGTGAAATTGTACTTTGATCTGTTGTTGGTGCCCTATCTCAGGGGAAGAAGGTGTTTGTCCTCAGCCCCAAGAAAAGTTCAAGCAACACCATTACTGGGGTCCCATAGGTGCCCCTGGACAGCACAGCACCAGAGAGAGCAATTGTGTTTTTTCTTTCAAATTTAATCCATGGGCCCAGAGTAGGGAGAGGGTATTATGTATCTGTCTCCTTAGACTGATGTGACCACTGCCATCTTGAATCTGAGCAGCTCTGATGACTCATCCTGAGACTCTTGAGATCCAGCCTATGGCCTCACCTTCCTGGGGAAGTTTCAGAGAGCCTCATAGGGCACTTCCCTCCTCGTGAGCAGGTAGAGACTGGACAGGGTGGGAGTGGGGGGATCTTTAGTTTTGTTGTGAGTCATCCATGCTCCAGTGGGACCCTTCAGTGGTCAGCCATAAGCTTCCTGAGGGATCTCCAGATGGTATAGCTGCCTTAGGCTGTCCACAAGCATCCTTGTGTAAGTAACCCAATCAACTCATTGGCTCACCAAGCTGCACTGGGCAGATCCCTTTCTTTGGTCTGCCAATGCCTGCACCTATCTGGAGTGACTCGAGAGTTCTTTATGTCTCCCCAGGAAAGGTCATGCAGCAGAAGGTCCAGAGGACATCCCAGGGCAGACATCACCCCTCCTGTGTGCTATGGTAGAGGACAGCCCGGGACGGACATCACCCCTCCTGTGTGCTATAGTAGAGGACAGCCCAAGGTGGACAACACCCCTCCTGTGTGCCAGTAGAGGACATCCCTGGGTGGACAGGTAACTTGAATCCTTGCCATCTCGTCTCACTCGGCCTGGGACATGGAGTCAGAGGGACCCTCCTGAAGCAAGCTGCAGGAACCTCCAGAGACGAAACTGCCGCTTGTGTCTGCATGGTCTCAAGGCGGCAGCACCCTCCTCATTACCTTGTGGTTTCCACCTCCACCTGAAGGAATCAGACCCTGGGGACAAGTTCACCTGCCGTGGCCCAGGTTTCTGAAGTCACAGAGAGGGCAAGATTATCCCCTATCTATTTTGGGTGTGAGCCTAAGGGGCTGGGGGCTTTCCTAGCCTTGCTTGCTCTAGTTGTAAAATGACGGGACCCACCACAATGGGGCAACATTGCTTAAAATAGTGCCCAGCTGCCCCCACCCTTGGGAAGTCAGAGGAGGCCCACCCTGCTGGAGCGTGCGTGCGGAATGACCTCTGTGGGAGGTGACAATGGGGTCTGAGAGGCAGGTTCACCCAGGGAGCTGACAGCTTGATCCTCTTTCCAGATGACTCCCATTCCCAGGGAGAGGCCTGGGGGTGAGTGTCTCTGAGTATGGGAGAAGGGAAAGATGTTATTGAGAGTGGGTTTGGGTGGGCACAGCAAGGAAGCCTTGCCACCAGCCCCTGCACAGGGAATCGTCTGGCTACTGCTTCCCAGGCAGGCAGGGGTAGCGCTTCTACCCAGACCATGGAAACAGGACTCAGACAGAAGTCACTATACCATCCCAAGGCAAGAAGTGGGAGTTCTGTAACCTCCACCCACACCCCAGCTCAGAAGCCCTTGGGAGGCTGAGCACCCTGCAGCTTCTGCTCCTGTCCTCCCACCTATAATGTTTCCGGGTGCAGGCTTCACGGGTGCCATGTGCCCCAATCCCATGGACTAGTCTGCTCTGGGCCCTCTGGTGGCAGCACCCAGGGCACGTTCTTAATGGCACCCCAAAGAGCATGAGCTGCGTCTTGGCTGTCGCTGTGGTGATCAACAACTGTGACAAGCGGCACGGTTTCCGTGGGGATGGGAGGTGATGTGTCCTCTGAACAGTGTGCTGGCGGGAGCACCCGATGCCTCTCCCATGCCCAGCTACAGGGGCTGATGAGAAAGGACAAATGCAACAGTGGCAAAGGCTGCCATGGAGAACCCCGGGGCTGGAGTTGTCTAGCAGGGTTACAAGCTGAGTTTTCTGTCTGAACTGGGGATAAGCGCCTGCCTCTCAGGGGTCATACGCCTCCTCAGAAAGCCCTCCTTGATGAGATCCCAAGACACTCTTCATCCTCCCAGAGGGCACCAAGGACGATGTGTTCAGGAAATTGAGTAGCCTGCTCCAGATAAGCTCCAGAGATGAGAAAGCGCCTGGCCCCATCGGCTCAGTATGGCTCCTGCCCTGGTCCAGGGCTAGTCCCATGGTCTGTACTGTGAAATACAGGCTGCCACCTCCAGAAAGCACTGCCTATAATCAGCTGCCCCCACATAGCTGTCCCATGTCCTGTTCCAGGCCCTGATTTCCAGGAATGCTCTTATGTCTCCAGAATTTCCTCTCCAGATGTTTACCTGCAAGTAGGCATGGGGACATGTGGCAATTTCTCCTGGAACAGATGTGGAGAACAGAGGCCAGAATGGGGTCAGGTGTCCATGTGTGGGCAGTTTGTGGTAGAGGCATGTTATCCCATCCCCCCTTACAGTCCAGGACAAGAAACAGGAACCTCCTACCCCAACAGCCACAGGGCACGGACATACCTCCCCTCCTGACTCTATTGGGAAGTATTGGGCAGTAAGAGCTGCTGAGTTGCAGGGGAGCAATCGGGTGTGAGTGGGGTGTGGTTCTGCCTGAAGAATTTCTCTGAGTAGGGCTAACATCAGGAAGGACAGCATGAGGAGCAAATGGCCTAATCAAAGGGATATAAGCCGAGCTTTAGGGTTAAAGGGAAAGGAAGCCATGCAATGTCCCTGACAGATACCCAAGACCCTCAAACTGGTGAAGATAGGAGAAACCAGGTTTGATGGGGCTCTAAATGGGAATGATGGGGAGTACCTGGCCTCATTTGGATGGACTGTTTCCCCTGAGGTAAGGAGGATGATGGGCTCATGGACAAAGCCTGTCTGTACAGAAGTTGCGAAATGCCCGTCCAAATGGACGGCCGCCTGTCTCTTCATGCTACACCACACTGTAGGTGGAAAACTAAGGTTCTCTTTATTTGGATGAGATCATGTGGCCAGGTGCCAGCCCCAGTCACTGGTAGCCAGCCAGCTGGAGAACACTGGGGTAGCGGCTGCGGTGGGCCATACACTTTTGGCGGTCAATGAAGAGGCTGTTGGTCTTGACAGCAGTGTCCTTTTCCAGGCTCATGCGTGTGTCCTCCAGGTTCCGCAGTGCCTGCTCGGCGTCCTGAAGCTTCTCCTTCAGTGAGTTGAGGGACATGGTTAGCTCCTCCACCTCACTCAGCAACCTTCAGGGGAGGGAATGGTGAGTTACTGGAGAGACGAGAGAAGGGGAAATGATGCTACTACAGAGGACCCCAAAAGGCTTACAGGAACCCCACCAAAGTGGCTACAGTGTTGCAAGATCACTGTAAACCTGGCATGAAATCAAGACTGGCCCTTATTTCCAGCCTCAAGGGGCCTCCCTAGCTGCACAGCAGTTAGAGGGAGTCTTGAAATACTGCCCCCTTGTGGCGAAAATAAGCAAGGATTGGGGAAATAAGCAACAACAACAGCCTGAACAGGTGCTAATGATGTTTACAGGCAGGAACCACCCTTGAAACCTTGATTTCTAGAATAAAATTACAGTCAGTGAAGAAGGAAGAAGACAGACACTTATGCTTAAGAGGGCATCCTGGCACTGTCTAGATGAGGAAATTAAAGGGCACAACCCACCATGCCTTTGGAGGTACATGGAACACAGAACTCCATCAGAGGTACAAGGGTAGGTGGTAGCCCTGCCTCGCCTCTCTGCCCTTTGTCCCCAGGAATCTGGATAGCCAGACTCTAGGGTCCTTCCAGGAGGGTTAGGCATCCCACAGTGGTACAGGACCTTGCGTTGTTCCTGACATGCAACCCTCCCCAGGGTCCACCCCCCCCCCCAGTATCATGTCTGCTCATATATGGGAGTGGTTCTGTGGGAGAGGTCTAAGGAGGATTAAAGGGGTTCAAGGATGACCCTAGCTGCCCAGGATCGCTCCAGGGGTACCTGAACTGTGCAGCATCCCGGCACAACTCCACGTTGGGCCGGAGTGACCGCTGGTACAGGCGGGTCTGGGCCACGCGCAGAGGGGCCTCTTTGTCCTTGATGGCCTGCTTTAGGGCTGCCACCTGGTGTTCCTGGTCCGTGATCTCCCTCAGCGTCTGCACAGAGCAGTGTGTGAGTCTGGGGCCAGCTCAAGTCTGGAGCAATCAGGGCACCTGCCTATCCTGACCCAGCACACGAGGAGGGCCAGACTACTTGCTCCTCCATCTCCAGCCCTGACTGGAGACACTGAGACCTTCAGAGGGTCCTATGAGTCAGGCCAGTCTGTTTGTCCTCTAACCCCGGTCAAGAAAGTCGGGGCTTGGAGTTAGGATACGCCACAATGAGAACCTAGAGCAGGACCCCACGGGCATACCATGCCCCTCCCAAACCCCATAGCTGGCAGCTCCTACGGGTCAGCCTCCCGGAGTGGCTGTACAATCAGACCACTCCCAAATATAAATCTGCTTTTATGTCAGCTCAAGGAGCCTACAGAGGTGTATGGATCTCTGCTTTTGGGTGGGAAGCAGAGGGGACCTTGAAACCAGGTCATGACTGAGATAACAACCCTGGTCTCAGCAACCGTGGTCCCTGTGGTTAAGGAAATTGGTGAGGCAAGGGCGTGGTTCGATGGGGGGCAGGTGTGCATTACCGGGGGTGGGGGTGGGGAGTGGGATTAGCTTAAATGTGAGTGGGTATGCCCTAAGCATGGGATGGGCTTGCTGGCAGGCAAGTACTGGGTGCAGTCAGACAGGTGGGCGTGTCCAACGGTGGGCGTGCCCTGCCGTCCCACCTTTTGCAGATGGTACTGAAGTTTGTGGAGGGCGTCGTCCAGCTCTTCGCAGCGACGTGAGAAAGCCATGTTCACTGCATCGCACTGCAGCCGCAGGTCCTCGGCCGTATCCCGCAGGATGCAGTCAATTAACTTCCGCAGGTTAACCGAAGCTAGCCGCTCGCGTTCGGCTCGAAGCAGATTATCCTGAGTAAACTTGGCCCACGTCTCGGGAGTGGAGGCACTGAAAGTGAAGGTGCGACCTGGTCGGGTTGTAGCCACGCAGAGACTCCAGCACTGCGATCCCCACTATCACACAGACAACCCTAGGTTCTCCCAGGCCTCTAGTGGCGGTTGCTTGCCCTCTGCTGGCCGCGAGCAGAAACGCAGTCCAGGCCACTCACGGGGATCCAGGGGTTGGAGCAGGCACCAACCCAGAGTCAACTGTCAGGAGCCAGGCACCTGGGTAAGGGGTTTCTCTTTTTTTTCTCACACCAGCTGCAGATTCCCCAGGGAACTGGTCCAGGTCCGCGGAAGTAGAGTCAAGAAGATGACGGGGCAAACGGGGATGCCTAGGAACCTACCTCTCCTCGAACTTGCCGGAATGTGGGTAGAACTGCACCTGGGTGCTCTCGTTGTTGTAGCGAGAGCAGGTCTCGTCGATGTTGTAGGCCTCTACTTTGTTTGACCAGTCCATCTCACAAGTCTCCTTGTGTTCCCAGTTCAGCCTAGTGGGAAGGAGGGGATGCAGGACCCATTATGTGCCAGGGAACCCCTGGGAAGCAGGCCCCATTCCAGCTTCCTTCCGTGGCCAGCAGGGCCCAGGTTCCAGAACAGAAGTGGAGATAGTTGTCTATGCCCAGCTGAGCAGTGCCTGCATCCCTGGCTATGATCCAAAAGCCTTCTGACCTCTTGGAGCCAGTCACTGTCCTAGCTGTCCTGCCCCCCACCTCTGACCAACCTCGGGGTGGGGGTCAGGGTTGTCGCTTTGGCGCTGCTGTGACCCACCGTATCTGCCCCACGGCTTGTGAGATAGTCCTCTTCAGGAGCTCCTGGATGTTCCTGATGAGCTCAGTTTCCTGGAGGGGAGACAGTCCTTCAGAGTAGCAGAGCCCTGCTCTTCCTTGTGGGGAGGGACAGAGGGACTGAGGGACCCAGCAGGAGCCAAGGCATGGGCCTCGCCTGCATTGACTTTTGCCTTAGTCCCCCCCCCCCCAGAAAAGGAGGTCTGATCCCAGCCCTTCCATGATAGGTTTATTGGGGGGAGGAGGTTGGACACTCTAGGGGGTGTCTTTTGGCTGTTGGATAACCTGCGACAGTTGTCCAGGCTCTGCCAGTCAACACTCCGACAGTATACTGAGGGGCATCAACCTTATCCCAGGACCTAGACCACCTACCCCTGAGGACCACAAGCCCATAGGAAAGCAGATGTTCTCTGTCTGCTGCCCGAGGACAGCAGGCTTCCTTTAACCCCAACATTTTCTGGGTCTCAGGAACTTCAAGTGCAAGTCCACAGGGGGCCATGCTCTCCATTGCCCTGTGTCCTCAGTGACCCGCCCATCTCTGCACACTGACGATACTTCAGATATGCAGCGGTGGTCAAGGCTTGGGGTGTAACAGGGGTTCCCTGGGGTCCCAGCGTGGCTGCTTATTTCCCCATCTTTCACCATCACCCACAGGCCTAAGACCATCACAGGAGGCTCCAGCTCTGAGGGGTTCAGGGTTGTGCAGCATCCAGGCTGAGGGCGCCCCCAATCTTAGTACAAGGTTTCCCAAAGCAAGCTATGCTGGGTTTGGGGGGAAGGGTGTCTAATGGAAGGAGGGGTGGAATGTTTTGTTTTGTTTTGTTGCAGAGTCTTTGCATGTAGTCCAGACTGGAACTTGTGACCTCCTTCCTCAGTCTCCCTGATGCTGGCATTCTAAGTATATAATGGGATCTGTGAAGCTGAGCCTCAGAGACTCTGGGCAGAAAGAGCAGATGCCATGGCCCTCCACATACCCTCCACACCCCCTCCACCCCTTCTACACTTGCAGCACTGACTTCCCTCACTTTCTACCTGGAGAGCAAATACCGCTATAAGGAGCATGCTGGTACAGGGGGAGCCTATGGCTTAAAAAACAAAACAAACACACAAAAACCACTCAGGGTCAGAGTTACTGTCTTTGAAATCTTGGGGGCTGGAGAGGATCCCAAAAGAGAGATAGTTATTTGGAGGTCAGGGACTCCATGTGGTAAAAATCCTCCTGTGTCTGAAGGACCAGAGGGACCCGCATGGGCAGAGGGGCATAGCACTGTGTGAACCCTGACCCTGTGATGTCCACTCTATATGCGTGCCCGAGCCTGCCTCCCACTCTAGGCCTAAGCCACCAGCTGCACCTTCAGCAGCTCCACTTCCACGTAGTCCCGCACAAGGTCTGGATGCTGGCGGCGTTCTCGGCACTGTAGGTTGTCTGTAGCAATGGAGAAGGGCACGGCAGTGGCATCCAAGGCGCGCTCTAGTCGCCGTTTCTGGGCCCGCATCAGGTCAATCTCGGCAGACAGCTCGTCTATCTCCCGCTGCAGCTCTGACTTCCAGCAATGCATGTCTTCCAAGCGCTCTCCAACCTTTCGCGTGGAGTCCTGCTGCGTGCGCTGAGCCAGCGCCTCTGTCTCGGCTGCCAGCTGCCGGCTCTCATGCCTCTGCCGCTCAGAGTGGTCCCGGTCTGCAAAGGCCTGGTGGTAGCGGGCGTAACAGTTCTGGAACCACTCGTCCATTAGGTATTTGGCTGTGCGGAAGCCAGCGGTGGCCAGACCCGAGGATGTGTAGGCACCAGTATTGCAGGCCACATCGTACTCTTTTTGCGGCAGCTCACAGGCCTGGATTGACTGTGGGGCTGGCTCCTTAGTCAGGAGCACGTCCGTTTGTGCCATGGTGCCCACTGCCTGGCTAAGCAGGAAGGGGGGCAGAATGAAGGGAGGGTAACTGGGCGGTCGTCCAGGCACGATCAGTGGGGCAGTACTGGTCACTCTGTCCCGAACAACGCTTCTGGTTGCCTCAAGAACATTGTATACACCAACTGCCTCCTGTTGCTGGGCAACAGGGTCACTCAAGGGGCGGGGCAGAACTGCCTTCTTAAAGGGCCAAAGGCTGAAGAGATAGCTTAAACAGATAAAAGTCTTTGCATTTCAGGAACTTGAATTTGATTCCCAGAACGCAGAGGGAATTGGGTGTTGTGGCACGTGTTTGTAATCCCATGGGGAAGGCAGAGACAGGTTAATCTACGGAGTTCACTGGCCAGCTGGATCAACCATATTTGATGAGTTCTGGGCCGGTGAAAGGCCTTGTGTCAAAAAATAAGACTGACCAGTCATCATGGCAAACACTTTTTTTAAAAAGGATTTATTTATTATGTATACAGCGTTTTGCCTGCATGTATGCCTGCAGGCCAGAAGAGGGCGCCAGATCTCACAGTAGATGGTTGTGAGCCACCATGAGATTGCTGAGAATTAACTCAGGACCTCTGCAAGAGCAGCCAGGGCTCTTAACCTCTGAATTACCCCATCAGCTCATGGCAAATACTTTTCATCCCAGCACTCAGGAGGCAGAGGCAGGTGGATCTCTGTGAGTTCAAGGCTAGTCTACATAGTGAGTTCCAGCCTGGTCAGGGCAACATAGTGAGATCCTGTCTCAAACAAAGCAAAAAAATCCAAAACAACAACTGAACAAAAAACAAACAACAAACCAAGGTGTATGATGCCTGAGAAACATCACCCAAGGCTGTCCTCTGGACTCCACATGCACACGAGTACTCACACACATGTGCGCTTACATACATACACTTACATACATACACATATGAAGGAGCCAGGCAGGCCCCCATCTCACCCCTGTTCACCCTGCTGTGACCCAAGCAGCAGAAACTCAGGATTCATATTCACTAGAGGACCCTGGGGCCAGCCCTGGACCCCAGAGTGGAGTAGTGAAGGGTCCTAACCCCTGACATCCTGTCCTCCTCCCTGGCTCCTCAGTTCTTTCCTGGGGCTGCCCTCCATGGCCTGGTCCTGAGTTGGCTTTTCTCTGCTGGATCAGGGTGGAGGAGGCTCTGCCTACTTAAAGTCCCCTTTAGGGTGAATAAGCTGAGCTGGGGTGAGGGGAGGGCATGAGGGGCAATGAGGACATGGACAGATTCCTCGGCCCTAGAAGCGGCTCCTCTTCCTGTTAACTCCAACACTCCCGATACCCAAGTCACCCCATGATCCCACAACTGGGCTCCATTTTTCATGTGGTCCTAATTACTCATGCAGGTCGGGGAGACCAAATGTCCACTCTATCTTAGCCTCCAGGGCTCACTTTGGGAGCTGAATCCATGGATGTATGCATAGGGAGCCTGACCCCATCTGCTCCCAAGGCCACTGTCTAAGGGCCAGGCCCTCTTCTTCCTCCTGCATCCCATAGCTAAACTCACACCCAGGGCCTCCTGTGGATGGGGGCCAGTGTCCTGAAGGGGTTCCATTCACTGTATGTATCTGGAGTCGAATGTCCTGATCTGCAGAAGGGTTCTTTCTGGGCAGTCTTCCCCAGGGCGCTAGTTGGATGGATAGGAAACTGCTATCCAGCTCCGGCATAAGAAACCCTAGTCTAAGTCAATATCCAATGTGACCAATAGAGGGCGACATTGACTGCAGAATTGGGAGCCACCTATTTCCCGACTGTTCCGGCCTGAGTTCTCCCCCACCCCCACCGGGACTTCCCCAGAGGCACCCACGTAATGGGTTCTCTCTGAAAGAAATCCACACCTTTAGCCAACATAGGATGTACAGCCAGCAGCCTCTTCCCTCACCATTGTCTTGTCCCCCATTTCCAGTCTCAAGAACCTCAGGGTCTCTCTGCTTAACACACAAGCTTGGTTCCACCCCAGACTTCTGCCCAGACTCTGCATTTCTGGCACCTTCCCTGGTGCTCACCCCATAGCATCTGGCCCCTCACTCCATGCTTGCCTGTCCATCTTCTGATAGTGGATCCTGGCATTTATCCAGAATGGACAGTAGGCATTTCATACATGTGTGGGTCAGAAGATCTGAGAATTCAGAACCAGACCAAGCACGAGGAGTAGTCCCTCAAGAGCTGGAGACCAAGAGCCTTTGGGGGCCAAGGTGACCCTCCATCTATCTCCTCCGTGACTCAGGGCCACCCAGAGCATGGCCATGGCTTCTCCCTGATGTGTGGACCCAGGGACCGCTAAGGATGAAACAGCCTCTGCTCAGGGATCACATGATCTTCAGCTTCAGGAGTCAAGCACTGGGGCACAGCAGGTGGGATACACCCATTGGACCCCAGGCAAATGAGGAAGGGCCAGATCTCAGTGTAGTCTCCCCAGGTCAGGAGAGTCTCCAAAGCAGATCTTGGTTGTGTCTCTGTCTCATCAGCTACTCAATCCAGAGTAAGAGGCATTTATGCTGTGGAGGTGTCAGTGTGTAGCCTCTCCCAACACCCCTTCCCCCCAAGCAGGGGAGGAACACCAGTTATTCCACAAACCTCCATGGGACTGACAGAGCAGTCACAACTACACTCAAAGCTAGGGCTACGTGGGGAACACACAGGCAAAGTCACAGTGGGCACAGACAAAGGGAATGGGATATGTGGACACAATGGTGGGGGGATACAGAATGGTACTGAGTTGGGGCAGGGATCCTCTCTGATGTTGAACCTCTTTCCAAATTGCACTAGTAGCCGGGCAGTGGTGGCACACGCCTTTAATCCCAGCACTCGGGAGGCAGAGGCAGGTGGACCTCTGAGTTCGAGGCCAGCCTGGTCTACAAGAGCTAGTTCCAGGACAGGCTCTAGAAACTACAGGGAAACCCTGTCTCGAAAAACCAAAAAAAAAAAAAAAAAAAAAAAAAGTTACAAATTGCACTAGTAATGGGAACACTGAGTCTGGGCACTTGGGAAAGTTCCCACATCCCAGCTGCAGGATTCTCTTCCCGGGAAGTGCCAGTTTCATGGACACTCTGCCTGTGCCCCCAGGGTCCAGGCCCCTCCACACAGGGATGCCTGGGAAACAGGGACAGTTCTGTGGCACGGGATGACCAAGAGTGCCGATGTCCTTTGTACAGATTGCTTTACAAGCTCTAGTTCATAAGTGGGATGAACTGGGTTAGAAGAGAACCCCCCCTTTTTAAGGCTGGCCAATAGACCCTTATGCTTTAGCCCCAGCCTGCAAGATTCTAATGGAGGGAACCCCTATAGTCTCTACCCATGACAAGCACATCCTGTGTGTCCCAGGCTGAGATGGACCCAAGGTCACACTGACATGTTAGGGCCAGCAAAGGAGACACTGCCACATGGCCACCCTAAGTACCCTGGCCAGCACCTCCACTTGTTTGTGCCTGGGATGACAGCCCAAGGAGCCATCCTGACTGGAGCAGACCCAGCTGCAGGAGCAGTGGGTAGCACAGCACCATCTCCCGGGCCAGTGGGACATTTTAATTACAGAAGGATCCAAAGCTCCCTGGCATTCCCGAGCCAGTGCGGCAGTCAGAAGATGGCTGCCCTGCGCAGGCAACAAACAAGCAGGAGGAGATGGCCAAGGACTTCCGGGAAGAAGAGTCCTCAAGTCCAAGTTTAAACAAGGGTAGGAGAGAGATGTGCAGGATATTGGGGGTGTACCCCTCCCCTGATGACCCCCTGGGCCACTGTGAAAGACCTGTTTCCCTTCAGAGACATCAAGGCAGTGGTTCTCATCTGTGGGTTGCAAACCCTTTGGGGGTCACATATCAGATATCCTGCACATCAGATATTTACATTACGATTCATAACAGTAGTAAAGTTACGGCTATGAAGTAGTGAAGAAACAGCTTTATGGCTGGGGCGGTCACAACATGAGGAACTGTTTTAAAGGGTCACAGCACTAAGAAGGTGAAAAACTGGCCAGGCGGTTGTGTCACACACCTTTAATCCCAGAGGTAGAGGCAGGTAGATTTCTGTGAATTCGAGGCCAGCCTGGTCTACATAGTGAGTTCTAGGACAGCCAGAGCTGTGACACAGAAAAACCCTGTTTCAAAAAAAATATCAAAACAAACAACAAAACAAAACAAAAGAAGAAGGTTGAGAAACACTGCCCTAGAGGATGAGACAGCACGCTAAGTCTGAGTCCAGCAGTCTGGCACTGGGATTGAGCCTCTCCATTGGCAAAGCAGGACCAGGAGGCCAGGGGAGACTCTCACTTGTTTTCCCAAGCAGAGAACAGACAATTATTCTTGTTGCTACTTCATAACTGTAATTTTGCTACAGTTATGAATCATAATGTAAATGTCTGACATTCTGATATGTAACCCCTACAAACAAAGGGGTCACAACCCACGTGTTGAGAACCATTGCCTTAGGACCAAAGGTTGGCCTGGGAGATGGCTCAGTCAGTAAAGTGCTTGCCACATAAGCCTGAGAACCTGAGTCTGGGTCCCCAGCATTCTTGTAAGGAGCTGGGTGTAGCAGCACACACTCCTAAACCCAGAGCTGGGAAAACAGGAGATAGGAGGATTCCTGGATCTTGCTGGACAGCTAGTTCAGTCAACCAGCGAGCTTCAGAGACCCTGTTTCAAAAAAAAAGTGAAAAAGTGATTAAAAAGTTACCAAGTCAATACTAGCCTCCACATACATGTGTATGCACACACAAGCATGCACACCCACACGTGCATGCACACACAAGCATGCACACCCACATGCATACACCATATTTACACAAATCTCCAAGATCATGCATAGCTTTGAAAACATAGAAAAGAAATTCTTGCCAGGTCTGATGGCACTTGCCTAGAATTACAGCTACTGGGAAGGATAAGGCAGGAAGATCACAAGTTCAAGTCTAGCCTGGGCAATTTAGGAAAACCTTGTCTCAAAGTGAAAAGAAACAAAAGAGACAAAATGTCGCTGGCAGAGCTGCTGTCCAGCACCTGCGAAGATCTGAGTTCTGTCCCCAATCCCAACAAAACAAAACATGGCACTTTAGCGAGGTGCTTTGAGTTATTACACCTTTCCATGACTTAAAAATAATAACCTAGGCCAGGCTGTGGTGGTGCACGCCTTTAATTTCAGCACTCGGGTAGCAGAGGCAGGGGGATCTCTGAGTTCGAAGCCAACCTGGTCTACAGAGCGAGTTCCATGACAGTCAGGGCTAGAGAGAAATCTTTTGTCTCGGAAAACAAAATGAAACACCAACCTAAACAAGTGCCAACACACTTTCCAAAGAAAAGAAAACATCAAAACGTGGAAACCCAGTACGGACATGGCTGGGGAAAGCCCACACGGTCTCTCATGAGCATCTCAGCAGGGCATCCAGCTCTATACGGCAAGATTCACAGGTACTGCTGGGCCACTGAGCCATGCTAGGCTTTGAAATCCAGCCGTAGGAAATGACTCTAAATCAAGGAAGGAGGTTCAAAAGGACAGGGAACAACCATTTGCAGCAAGCTTTGCCCCAGAGACACATCACCAGGAGAAAAAAAAGCAGATAGGGACCTGCACTTAACAGAAGGGCAAATAGAGCCACAGTGAGGATTAGGGTATCTGAGAACCAGACACACATCTGAAACACACAGAGACACACGTATGGTGAAAGGCAGGCAGGGAGCAGGGTTTCCCCGCTGAGCTTCCTGCAGGGACTGAGCCTGCGGGGACCCAGGCAACTACTTGCCAGGATGTGGTAGAGAAACCAGCTAGGGACAGGAGGGACACAGTCAAAGCTGACACCTAGGAGAGTCTGAGGTTTCAAATGCTCAAGCCAACAGGAGGCCTGGTCTGGAGTCAGCGGTGGGAACTGGGCAGAGGGTGGACGGCTAGGAAAATGCTCCCATATTGAAAGGAAGAGGGGGTTCCAGAGAGGAATGGTCCTGGTCTCCATCAAAAATGGGCTTTGGGGTTCCCTGTAGGCCAGCGGGGATTCCTGGGGACAGAGCATTGCCCTGACAGGCCCCAACTGCCCATTCAGCCAGAGAAGCCTATAGAATATACAGAAGCCTAGATCTAATGACCAGGGGTCCCCCTTATGCACCCTCACCAGGAACTTCTGTGCCGGGGAGGCAGGGGGAATATATCCCTACAGGTGTAGAAGCCTCATACCCGATGGGCCCATGAGACAGTGCCCGGGGCCTACTGCCTTTGAGAACAGCCAAATCCCTACTTTATCAGCTCAGCTTTATCTGCAAAACCTCCTACAATTCCCTGAGAAGAAAATTAAATAGAGGATTTAGCAGAGATTCTGAGACTGTCTGGGCAGAGCTGGGGTGGACTAACTCACTGGAGGCTGCTGAGCTGAGTCCTGGCGGGTGGGCAGTTACCCCAGCTGACCCTCCCTGACCCTGCAGACTCTGAGGCCAGTGGAAAGGGCAGCTTCAGCCCGTACCACACAGAGGCCAATAGGCTTTCCACTTCCCTTCCCTCCCCCACCTGAACATGGGAAGCGAGGCTCAGAGAGGTAGCACTGTTAGCTTACATAGGAGCTCTGTGGTCATACTCCCAGGCACCCCAAAGTGTAGCTACAGTGTTCAAGTGCTTGTCCCAGGGAGAGAGATAGGTATCATAGCCCTCACACAAAAAAGAAATTCCACAGCTAGATATTGGGGTGCTCGACAAGCTCCCAACAGTGCAGTCTCAGTACCCTTTATCACGGGGTGGAAGGCTAAAGCACGGAGCAGCTGGGATCTAGCAAGGGCAGACGCATCCTGGGAACTGTGGCTTCCTGAGATGTCGGTAAACTCTGACTCACTCTGTTATGTTCTTCATGCAGAGCCATCCAACTTCTGTGACCTACTGGATCTGAGTTCCTCGGCTGAGCAATAGATGAGGGGAGAGATGTTGCCAGAGATCAGCCAGATGTTGGGCCTAATTACCATGGAAGTATCCACCTCTGGCCCCACCATCCCTCCCCAGGGCTGTAAGTTAAAAGCCCACACCCCACTCTCACGTCCCCAAGTCTCAGAATAGGAACCCGATCTACTTGGTCATTCCTGCTGGTGGGGCTACAGGTAGGCAGGGACCATGGGGACAACTGGGAGGGACTTTCTTCTGGTTTCTGCCCATCCATGGTCCCCAAGGAAAGTCCCTTTGCAGAGGGAGGACAGCCGGCTGCTGTCCTATGGATTCTTGTTGGTCTCTTCGGGGCCCATTTACTCTTCAGGGCTCTGTGGTGAGGGGGCCTGGACATCAATGTAGCAGCTTAGATAAAGGTTCTAGGCCATATGGACTGTGAAGCTGGGTATAGAAGGCAGACTTTCAGTAGAGACCTGAAAATGATGCTAAAAAGGCCCCCAAGGGCACCAGTGACAGATCTGAGTCCACTCAGCACAGTGGACCCATGTGGGCTGAGGGGTCTGGCTTGGGCAGGAAAAATGCATTGCCTTCAGCAGCTGGGTAAAACCTTTGCTCCAAGGACCATCATCCCCTTCACACATGAGAGTCCATGACCATTTGCGCTCACGTGCGCGCGCACACACACACACACACACACACACACACACAATGGCTCTGATCCAGAACAAGTTGGCAGAGCCTTTGAAAACCTCCCAGCAGACCTACCAGCCATGAAGGATCAGCAGTACACAAAGTAAAGAATCTCTGCATTGACCAGGGGACCAGGGTGGTCACACTCCTGTCTAGAGACCATGCAAGATCATCTGGCCCTTGCTTAGTTCGCAGGTCCTCAGGAACCTGGGTCATCCTAGGGCTTTGAGACACAGGGCTTGTCAGCACAGCTGGTCAATGTTACCAGTGCTGAGGGGCTGACCCAGTCGGGAAGGTTTTGGGGGGCTCACGGCACCTTTCCAAGACAGACACTATTGGTGGAATGTGACCACCAAAGGGAAGACAGCCAAAGGCTAATACCTGGTGGCTAGCCCAGCCATATAGTCTCCAGGAAGGAGCCTGCAAAACCCCTATCTGCTGGATCGGAGGGCACTGGATCAAACACCCACACTTCGACACTATCTCCTCACCAGATGACCCCAGGGGCTTGTCTGATCCCAGAGTCTCCCACTATACCCTTCCCAGAGAGCTAGACAAGATAGTGACTGGGATCCTTGGAGAATGGTGGAAAAGTGGGGTATGCTTCTGTCCCTGGGCCTAGTAGAGAGAACAAGAGGGGAACACATTCTCTCTGGCCCCCTCCATTGTCATGGTATTAGTTTCTAGGGACACCCCAATCCAGGCCTCTGGTCAGCCAGCCCAATGCTTCTACTTAACAGGCTTCAGTGGCCACTACACTAGCTAGGCATGCCTCTGGTTCCAGCAGTGACAGCAGCCCTGTGACCTTGATCATCTCAGCTGAGGGGGATGGGGCAGCCCTGGGAGCTCTCAGCCCAGCGATGTTAAGAGGCCCCACATCTTCCTAAAGATGCTGCCACAGCAGAGTAGATTAGGGCTGTGCTGGCGAGAGATAAGGGCCTGAGGGTCGTTTGGAGGGCAGGCACTGAGCACGGGCTGGGATGATGGGGCTCTCTCTACTGTCCTGGCCTCTTCCAATTGCCCTGTCCTCCCCCTCCCCTCTGGTTCTGCCCTATGAGGAGATGGCAGGGGAAGAGCACAGTGCTGCCTTGAAGTCAGGACACCCAGGGATCCTTGCCAAATGCATTTGGGAGTGGTCGGGCCCATGGATAATGTTGATCCAGGAGCCTAGCCCAACACTTTTGTGCCCACCGCCCAGGGACAGAAATAGACAAGAGGGTCTGGGCTCCACCCATCACTTAGTTCAAAGAGCCGCTGAAAATAGACATGAAGAAAGTCAACTAGATTCACATGCTGTGCCCCCAAAGATCCTCTTGGGAGCCGAGGCTATGGCCTAGAGCCACTTAGCTGATGGAACCAGGAGCACTCAAAAGTTCAAATCCCCACCAGAAGGGAGCAAACCACCCATTAAGAGCAGAAGGAGATAGCAGGCCCCTGGACCAATCTCTATTTTCCTGGCCAAGCCCTCTATACCACCCAGTCCCCATTTACATCCCCACCACCTCGTTTCCATGCCTGCCTTCAGACATCTCCCGGCCTTGACCTCCACGCAGGAGCTGCAGGAGCCGCTTCCCCTGTGCTCCTTCCTTCCCATGGAGCCAGCCTGAGTCCCTGATCTCACAACCTCCTCCCTGCTCAGGTGGCTCTTGTCATTTTGTACTCTCTGGATGAAGTCACAGGTTGAAGATGCTGTCCCTGGGGCTCTCCTGAGGGCTGGTTGCAGAGCCCACCCCATCACCTCTTTAGCATAGGCCTGAAGTGAAGGAACAGAGCACAGGAAGGAATTCCATGCCCTCTGATGGGGAGGGGGGCACCTCACAAGCAACTCCACTCTTTGCTCACTAGACCCCAAGCCAGAGCTGTCACAGAACAGCACAAGATGCACCCTGAGGTCTGGGCTGGAGGGGACTGAAGTGGGGTGTTAGTCACAGGGCAGAACCAACTATTTTTCTTCCATGCATTCCTTGGCTGTTTTAAAGAAGCACGTAGAGCACAATATTATCATTTAGGAGCCAGTCAGGGGATTAGCAAGGCCAAGAAGAGAACCAGAAAGCTTTTCACACCGCAGTACACAACCACACAGCCGTGCAGATAGCCCTGAATCCATACACTGCCCTGAAAGCAACCTTGAACGTGCTCACACAGATTTAAACATGGCTGTGCAAATGGCCCCTTTCACAGCTGTATATATTACATAATAAACGAGGGTAGTAGCATTCTCGCTGCCCAGTGCTGCAGAGTAGGAGTCCACTGGGAGTTTCAGGATCTGCAGGGGCTGCAGCTGAAGGAGACACAGGCTGCAGGAGTCGTTGCGGGGGTGGGGGGAGACACACCCAGAGCTAGGTCCCAGCCACGTGCTCCTACCAGTCAACCACCTAGTCCCAAGCAGGACCCTAGGAAATGCCCAGGGAATGGCAGGTGGCCATCCCATCTTCCTGAACTGGGGAGGGGTGTTTCCTCCTTCCCCACTGCCTCTGAGCTCATTCACATCTTCCCTCTCCAATCTTTCAGAATTCATGTCTGTACTGATGGGTCTCAAATGTCAACTTAGCTCCAAAGCATTGATGTTCCTTTCAGACAGCAAGGTCCTGGCAAAGCGGGGATAGCCTTGGAAGAAGATGAGGAAGAGGTGGGCGTCCAGATGTCCAAGAACAATGCAAAAGGCCACATGAGTTGGTGAGAGACATAGGGAGGCCCCAGCCTGCGCCTCGAGTTCTTTGAAGGCTGGAAAGGAAGTAGTGACAGAGCCAAGGCCAGGCCCATGCAGCTGTTGGCTCTTCTATGCCCAACAAGGCCAGCTCTCACAATTGGCGCTTCTAGGTGCCCGTGGCCACACCCACCTGCTGAGGTTGAAGAGCCACCCAGGAGACTGTTTGTGTTCTCCCTAAGATCCCACCTTAAGGCAAGGAAGGGGTAGACCTTCCTAAGCAGTGGGGAAGAACAGAGCCTTCAGCCCATGAGCCCTTAGTAGGTGATAGCATAGGACGAAGATGGCAGTCCCACAATGCTTTGTAACTCCCACCTGTCACTTGCACCAATGACTGGTTATTGCCAACTCTCAGACTGTGTGGTGTCTCAGCAAGTACTAGATATTCACTGGGCATCAACATGAATGGCAGCAGTGAGCTGTCCAAACCCCAGATCCATGCAGGAGCTCACTTTCTACCTGACACATCCTCGAGCCATTGACTATGGACCAGGCTAACATCCACCCTCACAAGGGCAGGGAGGCTGCTGTACACAGTGGTGAAATGCAGGCAGGGAGGGCCTCTCACCGCCAGGGCAGGGCTAGGGTGGAGCTACCACAGAGTCACGGAGGTGTGGCCTTGGCTGCTCCCCATTAACAAGGCCTCCCCCTGGAGGCCCCTGATCAGGCCTGAAATAGCCCAGCAGCAGCCGACACAAAGGGCTGTAAAGACGCCAGGGCGGGCTGGCAGCAGACCCCTCCCTGGCGCTAATGCACTGTGCATTATTGTAAGTGGAGCTTTTGTGAGCAACAGCAAGGGTGCCCCGGGAGTCAGCCTTGGCCGGGAATACTCTGTGCCTTGGCTCCAGATGCACAGGGGCTGCTCCCTTGGGGTACTACTGCCTCAAGGTCACCCCAAATCTCTACTCTTCCCTAGTCTCCCATGCCCCATGCTCCAGTCTACCTTGTAACTACTGGTCCCTTCCTTGGCCATTCTGATCCCTTGGCTGCACCCTTCTTGGAAGCCATAACCCTCCACTCTCCATCTGCAGAGACCTGCCAGGGACCCCTCTGGGAGATGGGTCCTGCCTCCTCCTCCCCCTCTGGCCCTCCTGTGTCATCCTGCCTGCCCCTGGGTCTCCCCTCACTTCCACCTCCCACCCTATATTCTAGCTCATCATGAAGGTGGCACAGCAGTTCCTAGAGACATTCTAGGCCAGCCCCACAGATTTGGTGGCTTAAAACAACAGGCGTTGATTCTCCATATTCTCCATGGCTCTGGAAACTGAAGTGTGACACTGGAGCGTGGCAGGGCCCTTCAGGGTGCACCTTCCTGTGGTAACCAGGGAAGATCTTCTCTGCCACTGTGGTTCCTGGGGGCTCCCTGCTGGCTCCGAACTGACACATGTCCTACCTGGAATGGGCTGGGGCTTAGCGAATCCATTGGGCAGCTGGTAGGCTAGGGGTGTGGCATGGCAGGGGAAGGGGTGTGTGGGATAGAATCAGGAGGCCTGGGTGCTCACCTGCTGCACAGGTAAGACAAGAATGCTAACTGAAAATGGCCTGCAATGTTCTTTCAATAAACTAGAAGAGGAGAAGAGGCTTCCCCTCCCTCGGCTGAAATACTGGCCAGAAAGGGGACATAGAAGGCCATAATGCATTCTGGGAATGTGGCTTGGTTCTAAGACAAAAGACCACCCACCTCTGTATCGCAGTGAGAAACTGCTTACCAGGCCTGGGGAGTCACTGGGAGGGTCAATCCGGGTCCCCCATTGACAAAGACCGAAACTGCCAATGAGAGCTACCCTAGTCTGCCCAGGCTACCCAAGAGTCCATGTGTTGGGGTACCTTCTCGTGCATTCCACATCTACCTATGGGTCTCCCCTGCCTTGGTGTTCCTCTCCACCAGCCCTGGAGGCCCGAGGTTTGTCAAGAATATAAGCACCTCCTTTAACAACCAGAATCTGACTAACATCACCCACACCTCAGCCTGCTGGGACTCAAATCCTTATCCCCAACTTCCTAATCCTCCAATACAGCATAGAGTGGGAAGAAGCTGAGACCCTGACCACCCACTGCAGAATCCAGTGACCTAGGAAAGGGGAAAAGAGCATCCAGTCAACCAAAGCATGGATGTGAGGGATGGGAAGATGGCTCGGTTAATAAAGTATTTCCCGCACGAACATGAGGATTTGAGACCAGCCATTCATATAAAGCTTGGCCATGCATCTCTACACCCACAGTCCATGCTCCAGACCCATGGTTTGGGAGTCATTTTTGTTTGGTCCAGTTAAACAGCTTGTCCGCCGGCTCTGGTCATGCAGCTCCTGGCCCAGCCGAAGGCGGAACAGATTCTCACACCAGACACAACTAAGAAAAGAAGTCAGCGACTAGGTGAAAGCGGAAGAACAAAAGCAGCCCGAATGGCTGGGACAGCACGTCTCCCATCAAACCCCGACTCCTGTAGGGCATGTTCTAATGAGAACTACCTAGCTGAGCCCAGGACACAGAATTTAAAAGAACAAGCATAGGCTTCATCAGAATTCAAAGAATTTAAAGAAGACACAAACACTTCATTGGACTTTGAGGATAATAAAAACACCTCAACAATGTTCAAGAAAATACAAATACCCAGCTGAAGGAAATGACAAAGATAATTCAGGATTTGAAAACTGAATTCAACAAAGAAATGAAAACACCGGAGAAAACACAGGAGAAATGAAGATGGAAGCAAAGACGTCCCACTTAGAAAACTCAGGGGGAAGCCTGGCAAGCAGAAGGAATCAAAGAGAAGATAGAAACAGGCCTCAAATATAAAGAGAGGCTCTAACCAAATAAGCAAAGACAAAGAAAAAAAAGCATAGGAAAGGAACACCTTTCAAAAGACCAAACCTATGATAGGCACACATAGACGAGGGAGAAGAATCCCAGTACAGCAGTATAGAACATATCTTTAACAATATAAAAGAAGAAAACTTCCCCAAATGAAAAAAGACACGCCCACACAGATTCAAGAAGCACACCCGTGCCAGGCGGTGGTGGTGCATGCCTTTAATCGCAGCACTTGGGAGGCAGAGGCAGGAAGATCTCTGAGTTTGAGGTCAGCCTGGTCTACAGAGTGAGTTCTTGAGCAGCCAGGGCTACCCTGACTTGAAACACTAAATAAAAACCCTGACAGAGAAACTCTGACTTGAAAAACTAAATAAAAAAATAAAATAAAAAGCACACTGAACCTCCTAACCTAGACCAGTCTCATCATAGTTAAACATTAAAAGTACAGAACAAAGAAAAACACTGAAAGTTGCAAAAGAAAAAATATAAGACAGATAATAAAGGAAAACCCATCAGGATAACAGCTGGTTTGTCGACAAGAATTCTGAAAGCCAGAAGATCCCTAAACGATGCATTCCAAGTTCTAAAAGACATGGTTGCCAGCCTAGACTGCTGTACCCACCAAAACTGTCGTATTCACCACCAGGCGGTGTGGCACACGCCTTTAATCCCAGCACTCGGGAGGTAGAGGCAGAGGCAGGTGGATCACTGTGAGTTAGAAGCCAGTCTGGTCTACAAGAGCTAGTTCCAGGATAGGCTCCAAAGCTACAGAGAAACCCCGTCTCGAAAAACAAAACAAAACAACAACAAAATCATATCCACCAACAGCAAAATACTAAACAGAATACTAAACTAAACAACACTTCAAACCAAAGAGAAAAAAAAAAGTACATCCAAGAGACTCTAGAGACACCCCTCTCCAAGAAGAAACTATAATTAATGAAATACAAAGCACAGCTAAGAGCACAAACAGCAAACAACAATAACAACAACAATAACAAAACGACTGTAGTTAACCCACATCTTTCAGGGCTGGAGAGATGGCTCAGAGGTTAAGAGCATTGCCTGCTCTTCCAAAGGTCCTGAGTTCGATTCCCAGCAACCACATGGAGTTTCACAACCATATGTAATGAGATCTGGTGCCCTCTTCTGTCCTGCAGAGATATATGCAGGCAGAACATTGTATGCTTAATAAATAAATAATTAAAAAAAAAACCCACATCTTTCAATAATAACTTCAACTTGCTCTCAACTCTCCAATCCAAAGACTGGCTAGCTAAATGGATTAAGAAACAAAATCCATTTTCTGGAGCGCTGTCTTAGATTTATAGACAGGAACCCCCTATCTGTGAAAGGGTGGAGAAAGTACCCAAGCAAATGGGATCCAGAAGCAAGCAGGAGTTGCTGTCCTAGTATCTGACAGAATAGACTTCCAACTTAAAAACCCGGGCATAGTGGCATGTACTTATAATCCCAGTTCTAGGGAAACAGAGCCAGGAGGATCCCTGGGGCTTCCCCAGTCTAGCTTAATTGATGAATCCTATATCCAATAAGAAACTCTGTCCCAGGATGAGATGGAGAGTGACCAAAAAAGACACCAGATATTGATCTCTGGCTTCCACATATGTGCATACATGTGCACACATAATTGCATGCACAAACACGTAAACTCACACATACATACAGAGAAAGAATGGATGTGAAGGTAAAACTGTGAGCAGCGAGACCCTTCCACAGGTCAGGAGCACACAAACAGCTCTCTCTGCAGTCTCCTGGGCCCTAGAATGCACAGGAGTTTCCCAGGGGACCCTGGAAGGGAAGACTCTACCTCCCACTCTCTCGGGGAAGGTCACTTTACTAAAGGTGAGCCATTCACATGACAGAAGGCTGATTCTGCACTGAGTACATAGCACCTGCCTTGAACTCCAGCCAACAGGATCTGTGATGGATTATTTTTAAACTCCTCTATGGTGCGTGAGAGATCTAATGGGGTTTGCTGGTAAGATAATTGCATAGGGAAGGTCAAAGTTCAGTGAGGCAGCTGCCAGGCAAGCTCCCTCCTCAGTCACCATGGTCTGAACCCACAGCCAGGCACAGATTACTCCAGGCTTGGTGGCCAGCAGAAGTAGTTCTGAAAGGCAACACTCGCTGGGATTGGGAACACACAGGCCCAGAGAGGGTCTCCCTGAGGGTTGAGGCTGTGGAACCCGGCACAGGAGCAGGAGGTGACAAGCCATAGCAGGGAGGGGTCTGCTCAAGGAGAATAGGTGCCCAGTTTCTGCGACCACAGGGCTCGAGGGCATGGCTATAGAGCGCCAGGCATTTGGAGGCACTGACTCTGGTTGCAGAATAGGTAGAGTCCTAGACACAGGCCTTGGGCTCAGGGGCAAGCAGGGACCACCACTCTATGGATAGACACCAATCCAGTCTGGGAGTTGGAGGCACTAACTTCCTGCAGAATCGGTAGAGTCCTAGACACAGGCCTTGGGCTCAGGGCAAGCAGGGACCACCACTCTATGGATAAACACCAATCCAGTCTGGGAGTTGGAGGCACTAACTTCCTGCAGAATTGGTAGAGTCCTAGACACAGGCCTTGGGCTCAGGGCAAGCAGGGACCACCACTCTATGGAGAGACACCAGTCCAGTCTGGGAGTTCTGCAGGGTCATAGGTCAGCACAGACATGTTATCCGATTCTCACCTACGTTGTATATGTAGTAAAGAGGACAACCTAGCACCTTGGGTGTGAATCTGTGCATCCATGCCTCTTTGTCTCCTGCTAACTTGGATTGGCTAGTTGATTTGGGGGTTCTCAGCCAGGAGAAGAACTGTGGCTCCAAGAGCCTTGGCAGGAGAGACAACATCCCCAAGCTTCACTAAGGAACCATCATCAATTGTAGCCACATCTGAGACTCTTCCAACAGAAGGGGTAGCTAATAAAACATCACATCCCCAAAAGTAACCCTGATCCCGGGGCTTAGTGATGATAAAGAGTGTCCCTCCCACACCAGGCCCATGGCTCAGACTGCAGCAGAGTGGTGACTTCCTCCAGGGACAGTCAAGTCTTTCTGAAACTCCTCCTTGCTGTGAACTGGTTCTCCAGGAGGATCCTGCCCCTCTAGAACCCTGGCATCTAATCAGGGCCCAGTCTGTGTATCTAGACAAAGCTTCTGGAAGTTCTGCAAATCCTACTAGGCAGGCACTATGTTCAAATTTCTGGGGCAGGGAAATGTAGAGATGGGGGCGGGGGCTTGACTCTAGACATTGCCCAAAGACAGAGTAGGTCCTGGGGTCATTGGATTTAAATGTCACAGATGGGGGTGAAGAAATGAGAAGGAAGAAACTTGGACAGTCAGGTGGAAAGAGAAATGACGGCAGGCCCTGAAGGATTCCTGGTCACGATGTTCACTGTTAGTGGCAAACAGTACTTGTTGATCAAACCCAGTGCCAGGGGTCTGGAGATACCATACCCAACGTGGTTTAGACCTAGGAACCAGGGACAGGTAGGGATTCTGGTGCACCAACCTCCTTCAAGGTCAGCTTCGTCAGGAAGCTCCTCCTATCCACACCCTAGCCCTGCCGTCTCTCACTGCTTCCATCCCTCGGCAAAGCACTGAGTCTGAAGCTGGCAGAGCCGGGGCACAGCCCTGGTTGAGCTACTCTGGGCACACGGCAGAGAGGACAGAGCTGTGATTGGCTCCAGGCAATGGCATATGGTAGCCACAGCTGGGGGCAGAGCAGCCTGCCGGGCATGAGAGTTTGGGAGTAGTCTAAATTGCTATGATATAAGTGCCAGGGTCACTTGGGGGAAGACATAGAAGATCTTGGGCTTCCAGATGGGTGGGGTGGGGGAAGGAGGCCCAGCATTGCCTGTAGGGTGTGAGGTATGTTAGAGATGAAAGTCACCCCAGTGAAGGCTACAGCCACAGCCCTGAGCTCCACACACAAAGGGCTCAGTGTCTAGTTCTGGACACATCTCAGGGGACCAATGGCCACTGTCTTGGGTTGGAGAGGACAGATCATAGAAGGTACAAAGACATTCCATCTGCCTAGTCCCTAGGGGTCCCTGCTAAACAGTTCAATTTAGAGGGTTGGAAGTCTGGTTCATGAGTTCAACGTGCGATATCCACACTCCTTGACTTCTACACCAGCCAGCTGGATTCCCAACTGCCTGCCCCTAGATTTCAGGTAATGCTCAGATCTCTTTCTAGCCCCACATTTCTCTTGTAGCCCAGGGGTTCCAAGTCTGACTGCCTGCAGCAGCTCTGGGCTTTAGGTGTCCTAGACTGGAGATCCACCAGGCTACCCTATCCACACTGTGTACTTTGGGGAGACTTATGCCTACAGAGGTCAGGGGCTGTACACTTCCGTGCTAGTCTCTTCATAGCATAGTTCCGCTCAAAACAGGTTTCAGGGAGGCTGCCTGCTGAGGACTAATCTCTACTCTGGGTAGGCCAGGATAAGCTGGACCCCATTTGGGTTTCTCTTCACTCTGGTCCAGACAGAGACATCAGCATCTGGTGTCTGTCATTCTGGGTCCAACAGAAGCCTCTGTGCCCCACCAAGGTCGGGGGTGGGATACATGGAGTCAGGCCATCCTGTCTCTGCTCCCAACTCTGAGCTACGGCATCTGCTCTGGGAACTCGGTCCCCTCTACTGAGAGAGAGCTGAAGTCAAGGGGAGCAGTGGGCATTTCAGGATCCAGACTATATATAGTCATCAACCTCCAGGGTGGTCTCTCAGAGCAACAAAGGGAGTTAGTTGTCAGGAATCCCTCCTGCCCCTGCTGCCCTGAGCAAAAGCAAGGCTCAGCCAGGAGGAGAGCTCCTACATTTGGTTGGAACCTGTGCTCATCCAGCCACTCCGTGCAGGAGATGGGCCGGATGCGCGTGGCTGTTGCCTGGCAACCTCCTGCCTGCGCGCCTGAGCCCCTGCGCCCACGCAGCCATCTCTGTCTCCACTCAGCACTCCTGCCCGTGGGCCCAGATGGCCAGGCCAGGAGGGGACAGTGGAGGGAAGTTGCCCCAGTGTCTGCCCTGGTCAAACCTGTGTCTCTGCCCCTCAAGTTGGATTGTGGGCTGCGGGTCTCAGGGGAAGAGAGGCAGGGGACTCAGTCAAGTCTGCCTGGGTGGGAAGGAGCATCTCTGGTTCCAGCCTCCTACACGCAGCATCCATTTCTCCCAATGTCTGCCCGGCTCTACCCAGAGCTCCCTGGTCTCACTTAAGTCTCCAAAGGAGCCCTGGGGATGGGCAGTCTTTGCCATTCTAGGTGAGGAAACTGACACCCAGAGGGTGTGCCAGTCCGACAATCTGCAGCTACAGGCTCCAATCAGGGATGGCACAACTCTGAGGAGTGAGAACCCAATTTTAGAGCAGGGGTGGCATGCCCTCCACCCGTGTGACAATCTGAGGATCTGGATGGGTGTGAGGCTCCAATTAAAGACATCATGACATCGGTCAGTGGGGGTGCAGGATGCAATTGCCTATGCTCCAGGAGGTGACCCCATTGTCTCTTGAGGTTACGCTATTGGGCCCAAGCCAGAGCTAGGACCCAGTGTGACATCTCTAAACCACTGTGACAGAGGACACCCTCTCCCTGCAGGACGCACTGGCTGGAACTCCCTCTGCCATGCTTTGGTCCTGTAGCCTTCTGTGACCTGTGAACTCCACTCTCCTGTCCACCTGGGCTAAAACAATTCCATCTACTTCCTCGCCCTTTGACGCCAGGAATGCCACCGGAGGGTCGCTAATACCTCAGGCGACAGGGTAGGGTAGGTATGATAAGGCTCCTGTCCCTGCTCATGAGGAACCATTGGGCCCCTGAGAGTAGTGACAGGAAAGGTCACAGGGGACAGGAGATGGAGGCTCCATTATGGGAAAAGGCAGCCGATGCAGAGGCCCAGGGGCAGTCTGCACTTCCTATGCGGGTGCATGGGAGGGACCACTGTCAAGTAGAGGCCTGGCCAACCTCTTGAACATCTCTGAGTTACAAGGGGCATGCAAGGCACAGTGAGGGTCTCAGTTGGGCTATTTTCCTGGGCAACGGCTTTAGCAGCTTCAAGCTGGGCCCAGGAAAAAGCTTGCTTAGCTATGTCGAGAACTAATAAAGCCGATCAGGGTGAGAGAATCCCCTAAATGGGCTGAAGTTGTTTGTTGAACCCCTGGGATGCCCCCCAAGTACCCTCAGTAGCAGGTCAGAGCATCCAAGATCAATCCCTACCTTGTCTCCTCCAAATACCACTTTCTGAAGCTGGCCCAGAGCACTGTGACATCAGAAGGTCTAGGAAAGCTTCCTGGGTGAGGGGCTGAGGAACTAGGGTCTCATTACGGGCTGTGCCCACAGACTTGGGATGTGGGAAGCAATTAGTGAGCACCTACTATGAGCTGCTCTTTTCTCTACTGCCTGTTCCCATCGGGCAGGGACTGACCATAGGACCCATGAATAGTGAGCGAGAGTTGGGGCGGGGGGGGGGGGCGCCCTGCCCTGCAGCTGACTCACGGGAAGCAGTGGATGTGGCTGTCTCACCAGGGCTTCTGGGCTCCTCCAGGCAGATTGAGGACTGCGACTGTTTGTTGGAAACAGAACCGACATTTGCATTACCAGGCCCGCAGCCCTGGAAACCAAACACTGTGTTCTGAGCTCAGGCTGCGCCAGGCCAAGCAACGCCTCTGCCTGTCTAGGGGGGAGCAGGAGACCTGCTGGCATTTACCCCCATCCCAGGCTGAGTTGTCTGTGCAGTTCTCAGAATACTGCAGTTTAAGGAGACATGGCCTCTACCCCAGGGGAGGAGGGACAGCTGGGGGCAAACTAGAACTTCAGCCCTGCTTCTCTATCCCAGCCATTCTGCTTCCTATGGTGATGAAGAATCAATAGCCAGTCTATAGAGGGCGGCCCAGCTAGTCCTAGAGGCCTGGGAGTCTGTGTCTCTGAGGAGCACTTCAGCCTGAGCCCAGGGGCCCAGATGGGACCGTCTTGTCCATGTTACCACCCCCAGCAGCCAGCACAGCCCTCGGCACACATAGGTACAGGCCACATGTTTATAAAACGAGTGGAAGGTTCCAGAAACCTTGCTCCACGACATTGCTCTCAGACGCCTTCTAGGCTGGGATACCTCAGCATCAGATCACAGATTGACATGGGGACACTCACCTGCTTGGCAAGACCTCAGGGCCCGGAGCCAAAGGCTGCATGTGGAAGGAGTCTGTTTGCTATCTCCAGCTTCTGGGCCTAGGCTCCCTTTGTCTACACTGGTGCCTAGCCTCTGGGTAGCAAGTCCTGGGTAGCCTTGCTCCACTCAGCCTACTGCCTCTGGATGGTGTCGTGAGGCCCTCGGCATAGCCGCCCACAAGCTGGTCACCACGGCTGTTTCCGTGGAGACCTTCCTTGCCAGGCCACTCAGGTTCCACATGTCTACAAAGAACTGGGGTGAACCTGTGGAGATGATGATAAGATGATGATGTAGACAGGATGCCTTGTGGGTGAGGGACAGAGCCAGAGTCACCTGGGCAGCCTCCCTCCCCCAGCTCCTCAGACATTCACAGTCAAAGAGCCCTCTCTATTCAGAGGCGGGGGCTGGCCATCCTAAGTGCCTACCCACATTCAGGTCCAGGACCCCTGTGAGCAGTAGAGGGAATGGTGAAGGAGAACCCCACCTTGACCCACGTGCCTGTAGGCACATCAGCAGGCCAAATCAATCCTCAGTGTCACCCTGCGAGTTCCTCCATTAGACCCTACACGGTCCACTCCCCACTCCGCCTCTACCAAGGGCCAGGGGCCACTTTCTGCCCTGATATCTTTTCTGGTGACTTCAAGAGCAACTACATTTTAAAGGGACAGTCCTCATGGAAGTTTGAAGGTCGAGCAGAAATGTGTTTGGTGGCAGAAGGAAGAGAGCCATGCTTGCCAGAAAACACCACCTGCAGAGAGGTCATGCTGAGTACGGTTCTCACACAGTCACCATCTCATGGTTCTGGGCGGGGGATCTGAAAACAGGCACATCCCAAGGGTTAAATGTGGGATGCTTCAGAGACAGTTCATCCCATGTGCCGGAATAGAAAATGAAAGGACTCCAGTTTCCCAAAATCCACTTAGTCACTGACCCTGTTCTGCCTATGCCAGGTAATGGCGGTCATGGCACACGGCACTCAGGGATGACCATATTCGGTCACTGTCCACTGGACATGATGCAGGTTGAAGCCAGAGGCTACCTCTGGCCATGCTGGAGAGTCACATCTTACACATTTACTTCCAACGAGCCCGTGAACAGTACTGAGAGAACAAGAGGGCAGGAAGGTGGGACAGTCGCCTCCAAAAGACATGAGTGAGGCTTGCTTGACCCCTGGGACTGGGCAATGTGGTCTTATGGAAAAGGGATCTCAGCAGATGTCATTATGCTTGAGGCTCCTAAGCCAGGATCATCCTGGATCATCACATGGATTATCTGAGTGGCCCCAAGTCCGGTGACATTGTCCCCCTAAGAGGCAGGAGGATGCTGGCACAGGGAGGGCGAGGTATGACAACAGAGAAAATACATAGCCACATGGCCAAAGGTGAGGCTGGAAAACTCTACTTCAGAATTATTGGGGTGGCAAAGGCCTGCCACACCTCTGCTGGACCTCTGGGTTCCGGGATGGGGCAGCAGGTGTCTGCTGTTCCTGGCCATTTGTCACAAAAGCCTCAGAGGTCCTACACACTGACCTTGGTCTAACCCAGGGTCAGAGACTCCAGATGCAGGCAGGCCTGGAGTTCCAGGATCACAGTTTCCTGCCCACAGAGAGTGTTGACATCCCTGGGGAGGGCCAGAGGCTGATGAGGCAAGGGTAAAGGAAGGGTCACCACAGCCACCCCATTCCTTGAGCTACTTGAGGCCCAATTGCAGTCCCCTACATAGGGAAAAATTCTACAACTGTGTGACGTTTCAGGATTCAAACCCAGCCCCAGGAGAACACGGGCGAAGCTCCTCCCTCACATACCCGAGTCTTGAGGGACTCTCACAGCCTGCAGACCTCTCCATATGTGCACGAACACTGTCAATTTCAAACCCTTGTGGGGGTGGGCAGCAGCATCTAATCTCGAAACTCTAGAAGCTTCATCCCATCATATGATAATAAAACCTGAGCCTCACCAGGACCTGTGCTCCCACAGAGAACCCCTCAGCCATGCTTGGCCTAGCTCATCCTCCACCACCTCTCCCCTGGCAATGGAGGCTGAGCAGGAGAAATGAGCTGTGACTTAGCTTGATGCTTTATTCTGAAAGCATTCTCCTCGTTGGACCGAACACCGTGAGTTACAGCTCACTAGAAAGCTGGAGGGGAGACAACTGCAGACCAGCAACAGCAGCCAGGCCTCGAGGCAGAGAAAAGGAGCAGAGAGAGGGCTTGGTGTGGATACGCACACACATGCAGGGTCTCAGCACCCACATGCTCACTGAGCATGGGCCATACAAGACGAGCACATTCTAAGCACACTCCAGGGGTTTGCCAATGTGGACACGCTGTAAAGACCTCACGGTTTCCTTCTTGGCCCTCTGGGAACCGGTTGCGTACCACAGTCTCTGCTTATCAGCTTTGGTTGTGACAAGGGTCTACCCAGAAATGTTCAGACTGCAGCCTAGCTGACAGATGTCTATCATGCCCAGGTGACCCATGATACTCTTTAGTATCGTGGTGCTGAGCAGGCTACTGGAGTCACCTAAGCTAGTCAAGATGTGCTGCTCCTGGCCAAGCCAGGGCTTGCTATAGGGTTCAGTGGCCCAGCCAGACCTTTCATGTCTGTATCATCTGGCATTTTAGTCCTGTTTTGAGAACCCCAGAAAGTCTGAAGAGGCTCTGTGTGTTTACCTTTCACTAGGTGGAATGAGGTAGTGTCAGCTCCGTAGGACCACGCATCCCAGCTCACAGACCGGGCTGCCATTTGACTCCACTTTCCCAGTAAACAGGCTTGATGGCTATACTCAGTTATCTAAATGTAATGGCAGCTGGGTATGGCCTGGATTGGCCATATCATTACCACACTATGGCTAGGGTGGTAGAACCTACCCACTGCACACCCAGCACCATCCATACACCTGCCCATCCACCCTTCTATCCTCCTACCCGTTCACACACTGTATTTCCATCCACTATCTTAGTTGGTATCCTGTACCTGCAGACCAGGCAAGACAGAGTAAATGCAGCCTAGCCTTGTCCCTAAGCAAGCTGAAGTCAAATTCCAGGGCACCTACTTGCCATATGAGTCACAGTCCTGCCCATCACGTTGACCCTCCCTGAGGGGCTTTGCTTCAGTCTCTCCCCACCCCACCCTCAGCTGCACGACTCTATGTGAGCCTTCAGCTGCCCGGTGCATTTGCCCTATCGTGGTCACTGGCTGGACAAGGTGCCTTGGGGACAGAGCCCACTCTTAAGCCCAGCCAGATGGCTGCCCAGCAGCTGATAGGAAAGAGCAAGTCAGAGTCTATAGAGCAACCCCCATTAGGCCTGGAGCCTGTCCTCGGCCTCCCTCCCATCTGCCTGTGTGTGACTCCAGTCTTCTCCTTTCCTTGCCTGTAGCCTCTGAGAAGCCCCAGGGCAAGACCTTGGGGCTGGGCTTTTGCTGAAAGGTCAGAGCCCAGAACGAGGACAGATATTCCATAAAAGGCACAGACCTCTGAGTGCAAGGGAGCCAGCTGCTGGGAGTGAGCTGCTAGGGCCTGCAGCATCGAGGAATGTGGGTCAGGCCCTCCCAGATGTTCAGTGCCTTAAGGGAAGCTGGGGTTGGAGAGGGGGCACAGGTCACAGACACCTCCCCCAACTGCCTGACCCCCTCCTGCCACCCCTGACTTTGCCTAGCTTTCCTTTGTCTGGTTTTCCCTTATCAGAAAGCCCTGTAAAGATGACCATGCACAGAGGCCCCATCAGAGCTCTTGGCCAGGAGCCCCACTCTGTGCAGGGATGAGGGCTGAAGAAGAGCAAGGGGGGGAAGTGAAAGTCTCAGTTGAGGCTGTGTATGAAAGGTACCCGCTGAGGTCACACAGCCAGGAGGTCCAGCTGGCCTAGGTCTGCCTTCCAGGGACCTGACAGCCACGGGGCTCTCTCCACTTCTCACTCCCCTCCCTTGCTCTTCTTCAGCCCCAGTCATACTCTGGGGTCTAACCCGGGACCCTCAAGCACAGGCCTAGTATACAGGCTTTGTCTTCCCAAGGCATCAAGATGGCTAACCACCTGTTCACTTCCTCCTCGCAGAGTTGACAGGTCACATGGGGTGTGAGGTGCAGAAGCAGCTGCCAGGGTGACCTGAACAGACACCGTAGGGTCCCGCAGTCATAATGCCAGTCTCCTAGGCAAGCAAGGGGAAGTGTCCAGCAGTAGGTGCTCCAGAGTCCACAGAGGCTTTCTAGTTCAAAGGGAGCTGACGCAGCCGAGGTGGTGAGGCCCAGGGGAATTCTGGACATGTGATGGACAGCTTTCTCTATGAGCAGGGATTGGACCTTGCAGGGTGGGACATGTGGCCAGGATGCCGTAGGGCTCTGTCCGGCTATGCCATCCCTTGGTGTACACTGTTAGGGACGGGCTGTCCTTCCCACACTAGAGGCTAAAGACAAAGCATTTCCCAGTCTGTAAAAAAGGGTGGAGGGAATAACAATGAGGTCTAGTGATTACCTTTGTCCTAAGAGGGACACAGACCACAGCTTCATTGATATGATGAAGGTCTTGACTTCACCCAGAATAACACTCAAACCTCCCAGTGTTCTTGGCTCCAGACTCAGGGTGCTTCCCCATCCTATGCCATCTGCCAGCCCTGAGTTGAGAATTGGTAGGTGGGGTAGAATGAGGTGAAGAGGGTCCCGTTCAGCTGAGCTCAGTCAGCAGCCCAAATTAAGCTCCAGTGATTGCCTGAGCTGAGGCCAAATCACCTCGCAAAGGAGTGTTTGAGAGCCTGCGATTTAGGAGGCAGGACCTGAGTATCCTTTCCAGAGGGGTGCTCCAATCTAGGACCTGTCCCCCACATCTTCCGGGCTGTCACACTGGCTGCCAGCTTCCTCCTGTTTAAATATTTAATCCAGTTAAATATTAAACCTCTTCCGAATCCCAATTACAATTGGATCGATTCTCTGCGGCTGTGGGGACCGGGGCTGGTGCTGTCCCCTCCCCCCCCCAGGTCCATCATCTTGTGTGGGGATTGGGAGATAGAGAAGGGGAAGAGTGAGAGAGGGGCGAAGTGAGTAAGGGGTCTGTATGCGGAGGAGGGGTCTGGCACAGAGGTGGGGGTGGGGAGCAGCCTGTGAGAGGGAGAGATCTGGAGACAGGGTTCTTGCTTCTCAGTGCTGACCTGGCTCTTAGGGACTACTCTACCTGTGAGTCCCCTCCCAGCACTGCTTCCCTGCCCAGAGTGGACAGGAAGGGAATGTTCGCTCTAGTCCCTAGGGACCTATCTGGTGGGAGCCGATGAGAAAGAGAGAGACGGAAGATCTGTTGCTGCTCCAGGGACCTAGCCTACCCCGCAGGATGGGCTGAGCCTGGGAGTTTCCGTCCTACGAGCAGAGGGCCAGAGGGGGTACCTGTAGAGGCCACAGGAGGGGACCTTGAGAGCTGGGCCTATTTCTGTTTAAGAGTAGCTTCCAAACTATGATATATTTTATATATCCTAAAAGGCAGAGAAAGGGAGCCTTGCCTTCACCACCCTTTGTGGTAATACAGCATCCCAAGGCTTGGGGTGTTTGCAAACTTCTGGAAATGAGGCACACTTGGCATAGTCTCTGTGAGTTGCCACTTCAGTCTAGGTGTGAACACCATCCCGCAATGCAGGCAAGCATCTGCACGAGCTCTGTAGCTTAAAATGGGTACTGAGAAGAACCACATCAAATGTAGCCAACAATTGACGGATAGACAGTTCGGGATGCTCTTGGCTGTAAGTCCCACATAGCTGCCGACTCTCTCAGAGCACCTCCCTTGACTCCCGCCCACCTCCTGCACCGGAGGACCACAGTGTGACCATCCAAGAACAGGTGAGCTCTTTTCCTACCAGGCGTGTGCTCGTTAACTCAAGACGTGATCCATGGTTCGGCAGCTTCTCGCCCTGCCAGGTGATACTCATCAAACAGAAGCTTCTTCCAACCTCAGCACTAATTGCAAGTTTGCATAACGCAGTTCTTACTGGTGGCTGTGTTTAACAAGCAGCTTCCTAATTTCCTGAAGGTTTACCCACTGGCTCAGAGGAACCTGCTCCCACACAGGGCTGTGTCACCTGCTTAAGCACCTGCTGAGTTGGTGGCACCTCTACTTCCCTGATCACGGTGTGACTTCTCTATACTCGGGCCATGTGCCTGGATGGTGTAGAGCTCTGCCATGCTCCTGCTCTCTGCTCCCTGGAATCAGCTATCTAGCCTTGACCATAAGCCCTGAAATCTGACGGACGGTCTCTTCCTTTACTATTCTTTCTCGAAGGCTTAGCCGCTCTTTAGTCATGCAGCTGAAATGTAGGGCCATCTTCTCAGCGCCAAAAAAACCTCCTGCTGGGGAGTTGATGGAAAGGGCACTGAATGTGTAAGTTAACTTGAGCATAACTGTGAGTGAACCTTTGCTTCCGAGTGTCTCAGCTCCTCATGCTCTTGGTTTTCCTTTATGACTCTGAAGAACGTGTTTTGCTGTTCCTCTGTCAGTGTCCTGTGCAGCCTCTATCTTGAAAAAGGAGGTCTTGGTTTGTGTGAAGGCTCCGGGTCCCTCCTTGCAGTTGTGTGAGATTGGTGCCAACCATAGGTTCTCTCTGTGTGCTGTGTGTTCACTTGCCATTTTATCCAGTGCTGGAGACTGAAGCGGGCTTCACACATGCCCGGCAAGTGCTCTGCCGGCGAGCTATATCCCTTTCCCTCTACTGTTTGACTTTTATTTTTAAATGGGGCTCACTAAGGTTCTCAGGCAGGCCTTAAACTCATTCCTGAGTAGCTGGAATTACATGATTGCAACACCAAGTCAGGCCCACCTGCTGTTCAAAGACACAGGCTTGCCTTAGTACTTGGCCTCCCTTTGGGGAGCCTGCACATTTATGATGTTTGGGGTTCATTATGTTTCTCCAATCTGAGGACTCTGAAGTCACTGACTTCGGAAAATTCTCAGCCTTAATTCACTTCAGCGGCCATCTCCACTCACGTTTTATCTTCTTCCTAGAGCTTCTTCTACAGCAGCTTACTTACTTTTTCTGGAAGGACCCAGATAGAAAACATTGCAGGCTTCATGGGCTAGATGGCCCGTTGCAACTTTTCAGCCCCTTTGGTTCAGTACAAAAACTGTTTATCATATGATCGGGACAGTGTGTGAGCAGCTGGACGAAGCTGTCCCAGCAAACCACTATTACGAAAGCACATGATGGCCCCCAGTTGTCCTTTATGGCCCGTTCTGGAGGCATGCGGGACCTGGTCCTCATGCACAGGTCTCTTTGCTCTTTTTCATGTGTGCTAGCTCTCCCCTGCCTTGTGGGGCATCCAGTGATTTCCCATTTTTACCTTCCAATTCAGCCGTGCTCAATTAGCTGACTAACCCATCTGTTCACTTTTTTACTTCAAAGACTGTAGTTCAATCATCCGTAAGGTCCAGCCCTCTTCCCCTTTGGTATTTCACTTCCGTCCTTAGGATTTTGGTGTTTTTTTTTTTTTCTAATTTTCAGCTTGTTGCCAGGGTTTTCAGCCCAGCTGGCTCTTATTTCTGGTGGCTATGAAGGAGAAGACACCGGTCCTGGCAACACAAGGAAGTCATCTGCCAGGTGCTATGAGGTCAGGCCTGGCTGGAGGGCTGTCCCCCTGAGAAGCTATGACATCACACGTGCCATGGCTTTGGGGAATTGCTGGCCGGGAATCAAATTCTCTGTGGATTTCTCAATATAGAGCTGGAGGGGTCCCAACCCTAGAGGTGTGAGTTCATAAACCTTGGTTTAGCATGGGCTGACAATTTCCCAGAGACTACATTCCCCCCCCCCAACACCAAGTCTGAGGGAAACAAACCGTGTCTGAGTGTGAGCCTCTCCAGGCCATCCCTCACTGAGGATCCCGATCTCAGCCCTTGACCCACGTCGTCTTCATCCAGGCTATCTGCCTGGTTCTGTGGAGATTTTCTTGCCTTTCTAATAAATCTGGCTCCTGAGGTAATGTTTATCTGTTTATCCAACATGTCTGACATTTTGGGTGTTACTGGAGTAGATTTCATATCAACATCGGTTCCAAGGTGGTTCCTTGGTTCTTGGGACTCCCAGCCTCACCTTCGGGCATCCCCAAAGGCCCCAGACTTGACTGGAGTCTCCACCGCAGATTTAAAAGTTCCACGAACTCACAGCTACTCACATGGCCAATCCCCCAACCCCGGGGCCAAGCACATGCCCTGGGGACATAGAGCAAGCTCGAGGCTTGTCTTGGCACCGACATTAAACATTGATGAGGCTGCTGTCCGTGTTCCAGCCAAGGCAAAATAAAAAGAGGGAGATGACGCCAGTCCTGGCAACACAAGGAGGTCATCTGCCAGGTGGCTGCAGCAGCCGCTCAATACAGCTATAAGGAAGTGGCAACAGAGGCGATCTATAGACATCAAGCAAGAGCCTTTCCCCAGGGAAGCCTGTGCAGCTTTAGGCCCTACCCAAGGCCACAAACCAGGCTTTGTGCACCAGGTTGGTGAACAAGTCTGAATAAGGCCAGGTCTCCGCGGGCGTGAGCAAATCAGGAGTTGGGTAACTAGGAGGCCTTAGGCAACTCAGAACAACTTCCTGATAGCTGGGGAGCTGAGCCGCCACACTGGCCTGGCAAGAGTCCCAAGAACTCTCAGTCTGAGGCTGCCTTAGCATGAATGGTGGTGCCTGAGAGATGCACCCGCATCCTAGCCCTGCTCGCCTGTGGAGATGGCAGTGTTGAACAAGAACATCTTGGCAGGTCTGATTAAGCTAAAGATCTTGAGGTAGGGTCACCTGGGAACATCTGGGCAGGTCTTCAGCACAGAGAGAAGGCCAAGTGCCAAGAAGGGACGGTAGAGGCTAAGCCATGAAGCTTCGGGGTAAGGAATACTGAGGGGACCGAGAAGATCCCTCCTCCAGGGCCAGGATAGAGCAGACACAGGACAGCAAAACCAGGGCTCCTGAAAGGCACTGTGATTACAGGTAACGGGAAGCTTGGTTTCAGTACCTTCAGATGGGGTCAGAGGGATGAGTATTGTTTGCATTTCATGGAAGGGAAAAATCAAAGCTCAGTGCTCCTGGCCACTGGGGCCAAGGGGGCCTTGAATTTGGGCCTCTTGCATCCTTTACCCCACAGGGAAGTCAGATGCCAATCAGGTGCATGTGTGTGGGTGGGGTCACCTAATTTCAGGCAAGACAAAGTCACCCTGCTGAGATGAGCATAGGGGTGCTGGTGGCCAGTGGCAGGAGAGAGCCCCAGAGGACTCCCCGCAGCCCCACTACTCAGGGAAGCGTTAGGGATCTCCACATCAGCCCTTAGATGATACTGCTCTGGGCTCTTCCTTGACTGTGAAGGAAGAGTTCCAATACAGAACAAGCATTCCCCGGGTGTCGCAGGTACACTCACCTTCCTACTGCCCACATTCTCACTAGAGTTAGAGGCCTTGGGCTGACAGCAGCCCTTCCCAAGGTCCTCCCATCATCAGCTTCTCACTGGGCCTTAGTGTCCCTTTAGAGGAATGAGGGGTTGGCTTGTCATAGAAGGGTGGAGTGGGCTAATGGGTGGCAGGAAGAGATGGGACTTTTGGGGCTGAGCCCTCAGTAGAGCTGCTGGCTCTGTCCACGGCGGCCTCACAGGGGTGCAGTCTATGGGGACATACTCTGGAGGCTCATACTGCGACTCTGTAAGATCTACATATGCCCATGACCATACACTAGGGTCAGAAAGGCCCACTTGGGCCAGAGGACTTGGAGCCTCTGCCCTAATGGTGATGATCCAGAGTTCTGGAATTCTGTGTGGCATGGCTCAGGCCTGTTGTGCCCCAGCACAGGCTGCAGCTCTGAACCTGCCATCCGCAGAAGGAAGACAGATGGCACCATGCAATGAAAGGATACGTGTGGTCTATAACCAAAACATCACCAAGAACTCACTGTGCTGATTGGGAATCCACAGCCAGGCCCCAGCAAGGCAGGCAGGATGGGGCTTACAGGACACAGGGCTGACAGCCAAGCAGGTCAGCTTGCCCCCTGCACCTGTGTGAAAGTCTTTTCTCCCATGTTATAAGCCTGAACAAATCTCTTTTTTGGACTCTCCTTAGCCTTGAAGAAAACGTTACATACTCAGAAATGCGCAGCTATAAGGCATTCAAATTCTCTGAATTTGGGAAGCTTTTTTTTTGGGGTGTGCGTACCCCAGCACAGCACCCTACACCCAGGGCCCTGCCCACGCTAGGCAAGCTTTCTACCACTGAGTTGCACCCCCAGCCCTATTTTTAATTTTGAGACAGGATCTCACTAAATTGCCCAGGCTAGCCTAGAACTCCCTCTGTAGTCCAGGCTGACCCAGAACTGTAGATATTCCTGCCTCAGCCTCCCTCCTGAGTAGATAGAAAGACAGGCCCACACCACCAGGCCTGGTGAGGGAGGTTTTTTTTTTTTTTTTTTAAGCACATGTATTTTTTTTCTTTTTTTTTCTTTTTTTTTCTTTTTTTTTGGTTTTTCGAGACAGGGTTTCCCTGTAGTTTCTAGAGCCTGTCCTGGAGCTAGCTCTTGTAGACCAGGCTGGCCTCGAACTCAGAGATCCGCCTGCCTCTGCCTCCCGAGTGCTGGGATTAAAGGCGTGTGCCACCACCGCCCGGCCAGCACATGTATTTTTTAAAGAGCTCTGCTAGGATGTAATCAAGTGCACTATACGCATTTGAAGTTTGACACGTGTTCATCTATAAACCACCACATCTATTGAGATGGCTGAAACATCTGTCACTCTCAAGCTCTGCCGCCTCCTTTCTCTGACCCCGAGGTGGCTGCCCACCTGTTTCCTGTCACGGCAGGCCAGTTCGCATGTTCTGTGATTACACAGAGACCAGCACACTGTGCTCTTTCTCTTTGGCTGTTTTCATTCAGCACGGTTGCTTCGGCGGTCACCTGTGCTTTATGCCAAGAGTTCCCTCATTCCCCGTGGGCTGTATCCTGTCCTATACCACAGAGCTGTGACTCATTGGGGATGGACCAGGCATTGGACATCGTCTGTCTAAGGGACTGCTTTGGACACTTAGACACGTCTTCATGGGACAGCGCCTGTCTAGGCTCATGGGGTGAGGATGTGTTTCCCACCCTAAGAAACTGCCACATGGTTTCCAAAGAGGCTGCAATATGTTGCAAACCCTACTGGGTTAACCAGGTTTTGTTGTTTTTGTTTGTCCTTGTTATGAATGCCTAAGAGAGACAGATTTAAGGAGGAAAGATTATTTATTTGGTTCATGATTTCAGAGGTTTCAGTCTCATCACTGGCTAGCTCTGTCTCTAGGATGGAGGGAAAGCCATGCATGTGGAGGAGGGTGTGGCAGAGCAGCGCCTTATTCCTATGATGGCCAGGAAAGGGTGTGGGAATGAGAGGGAAAGAAAAAAGGAAGGATGGAAGGGGCACACAGCAAGCAGGCACACCCACAATAACATACTTCCTCCAACCAAGCCTCTTCTAATTTTGGCCACCTCCCAATAATGCCAGCAGATTAAGAATCTATCAAGAGATCAATCTATAGATGATATCTGAGCCCTCAGGATTTACTCTCATACTCTAGAGACCAAGCCTTCATGATCTGACCTTTGGAGTGACACTCAGATCCCAACTCACGGCACCTCCCAGGGTATGGACTTTCTCCCTAGCCTCCCCAACCCAGTGTCTTCCACCTTTAGACATTGCCTTTTGTGTTTCAGCTTCCCCTAAGACCCCAGCCCCAACCTGCATCCCCATCTGCTTATTTGCCACCATCGTCCCTGGTAACTAGCCTTCCAACTCTTTGGCCATTTTCAAGGTTTTAACATGAATGAGGTATTTTTTGCCCAAACTGAGCATCTTGGCAGACTGCCGCTGCCTCTGTTGGGGCTTCTAGACCCTGGATCTCCTATCAGCCTCACTCAATCTGCTAGGGAGGAAGGGTCTAATAGGGGTGCTGGCCACAGCAGGGTCACTACAGACTCCCGACACAGCTGGAGATGGGTAGTCAACACACAATGCCTGTTCCACAAGCCCAGTACACCATTGTTCCCGGCATGCCCATTGTGTCTGCCTTGATTGCCCACAGCCGCTGAGCTGGGTGCAGCTTTCTTCCCCTGAACCTACTGTCTGCATCTTACCCAAGCAGGCCAGCTGAGGAAACCAGTATTAAGTAGAATCAACAGAACATTAAACAAAGACCAAATGATTTACAATAAATTATGTAAATGGTGTCGGAGCCATCAAACAAGGCCAAGGAGCATGCCTCAGCAGTAGCTGCGCAGACACATGCATCTGCTCCCGCCATCCACAGATGCTGCAGCTGGGTGGGTGCCCCAGGTGCTGACCTTTGTCACACTGGATGAGGGCACCCCTAGAGAGGCTGTTCAAATATTTGGCAGTTGATGACTTAACTCAGTTAACTGTAAAGATAGAAAACATCCCTGGGAGTGACTGTATGAAAGAGACATGAGTCAGAGAGAGTCTGCCTAGACTCCCGGCTGGGCACAGATCGTCTTTTGCAGCCCAGGCTCCTGCTGACCTCCGACTGCACACCTACCCTCTTTGCCTGCCTATGTGGACTCTAAATTGCCTGTGCCTCCTGTTTAGTCTCTACAACAAAAGCCAGGCTATAAAGTGTTACCCGTACCACATGCACTTGGCTGCTTCCTGACTCTCTGATTCCCTTCCAGGAGTCCCTGAGATGCTGTCACCATTTGACTGCCCCAGCCATCCTTCCAGTTTCACAGGCAGGGGTGGCCCCTCTCTAGTAAGGTCTCTCCCCAACTCTCTGGGCTCAAGTGACCATCATTACCCTCAGTGTTTCAATCAGGCTGAATGTCTGGGGTTGGACAAGCTAAGGCTCTAGGACCAAAGTAGGCATACATTTCAGGCAGGTCACCAGCGTGTGTGGGGCCTTCTCTGGGTCCTAGGCCAGTGTTTGGAGGATGAGGAGCTCTTCCCAGAGCACCGATGTCTGAAGTCTTAAAGAGGGAGGTAAGGCATCTGCCATGTGTACCTCCGGGCATCCTTCTGTGAAAAAGGTCACGCCCAGGATGAAGGCTCTCTGTGAGTGGATCTACAAGGGCTCAGCCTTCCCTTTCTGCTAAAGAGGGGCTGGAAAGGTCCCAGCCTGGGCAAGGCCAGTCATCAGCAGGGCCTGGCATCTGCCTGTGTTTCCTCCCACAGACCGTCCAATGCCTGCAAGCTCACAGCCTGAGCCGAATTCTCAAGAGTCTACCCCATTTGGCTGGCCAGATGTTTCTGCAGCTCAGCTCCCAACTTCCAGAACTCCTGAGACCCCAAGGACCCACAGGATAGGCTGTAAACCTGGATCCCTTGCCCATGACAGCAGCTACTCCAACCAGCTCCCGTAGAGACTGAGCATCAGGTGCTCCAAACCCCCCCCCCACACGAGTATGCAAGTACAGCCTGCCCCTTTCCTGCTGCCTCCAAAGCCTCACAGAGCCAAGGTTCCTTCAGAGAGACAAGCTACAGGCTTTGGCACACCAGCCACCGCCATCTTCTCAGACCCTTCACCACCCGCAAAGGGTCCCCCACACACACTGCGGTCACCCCTCCTCCTTCTGTGTCCTGTGTCCTTACAGGTTCTGATAATGTCATGTACACAAAGCCATGGATGTTGTCTTCTGTGATTGGCTATTTTCTTGAAGCAGGGGCATCTTCAAGGACTGTTCCGCACAGGTTGGAGCCCCACCTTCTGAACAACGGCGACAGGATGGAGAGGCCACGTTCCACTTATCTCTGTGTCTACTGAACACTTGGCAGTTCTCACCTCGAGGCTACTGTGAGCTGCGCTGCCGTAGCTGCTCATGAACACATTTCTGTGTGGACTCTCTGTCACAGCTCTGTGCTTAGCTGTCCTGCGACCTGCCATTTTGCCTTCACTTGTCATTTGATGAGAAATGTTCCCCAGTGCCGGAAATTTAATTCCTAGGTCAAAACATTTGCCACACAGCCAAGAAATGATAGAGCTGAGATTCAGAACAAGCCAGAGATGAGCATGGCTTGCTCCGAAGGCCCATTCCTGCACGGGGGCCCTGGCCGGCCCCCCACACCTGGACACCAAGCAGAGCAATGTTGAGCCTGGTTTACAGCTCTAGGCTAGGAAAAACCTTTGGTGACAGTGGTCTGAATGAAGCATTTACCTGCTTACAGGGGGGCAAAAAGGATGCCACGGGGGTCAGGAAGAAGAAAGGGCCTTACTGGTCTCTGGGACAGACATCACGGCTAGGTCCTTAGACTATAGGAACAAAGCTCTCGCTCAACGTCCAGCTCACACAGACCAGCTGGCAGGGAAACAGCGTGTCTGAGTTAGGGTCACTATTGCTGTGATGAAACGCCACGACCAAAAGCAACTTGGGGGTTTATTTCGCTCACAGCTCCGTATCACAGCTCATCATCAAAAGCAGTGAGGACCGGGACTCGCAGGGCAGGAACCTGGAGGCAGGAGCTGATGCAGAGGCCACGGAGGGGTGCTGCTTACTGGCTTGCTTCCTATGGCTTGTTCAGCCCGCTTTCTTATCGAACCCAGGACCACCAGCCCAGGGATAGCACCCCCTACAATGGGTTGGGATCTCCCACATCAAACACTAATTAAGAAAATGCCCTACAGGCTTGCTTATAGCCCAGTCTTATGGAGACATTTTCTCAATTGAGGTCCCTCCTCTGATGACTCTAGCTTGTGTCTAGTTGACATAAAACTAGCTAGTACAACTTGACACACAGACACAAAACATTTCAATCAGAACCCTTCCTTTTTCATTTATCCCCAAGACAGCATTTTAATATTAATATCACAACATAAAACACAAAGCCCCCCACTCTTTACAAATTCAAATGCATTAAATGTTAAGTCTCTTTAAAACACTCAATCACTTTAAAAATCCAAAATCTCTTCTAAAAGTTCAAAGTCTTTCGGCTGTGGGCTACTGTAAATATCAAAATAAAATCAAATACCTTCTTCAAGAGGGAAGAACCACACCAGGTGGTGATGGTGCATGCCTTTAATTCCAGCACTCAAGAGGTAGAGCCAGGCAAATCTCCAAGTTTAAGGGCAACAGTGCAAATAACTCAATGCCCCATTACCTGGGGTTCACTCATGATCTTCTGGGCTCCTCCAAATGGCTTGGGTCACTTCTCTGACTCTGCCCTCTGCAGCACACACAGCTGGTCTTCTAGGCTCCTGCTGGCTCCACTCCACTGCCATTGCTGTTCTTGGTGGTCAGCCCACGGTACTGGCATCTCCAGAATGCTGGAGCCCCTTGCTGCAACTGTGTTACATTTTCAACTGTGTTACATTTTCACTGACAGCCTCTCCTGGGCTCTTTTTAGGGACTAAAAAGCCCCACCACATAGCGCCAAGCCACAACTGCTCTCCATGACCCGGTCAGGCCTTCAAAACCAGTACCACCTGGGTGACTCTTACATTACCAAGTTTGGCCGCCAGTAGGAGGTATAACCTTGGCCTCCTCTGGAACACAGCTTCTGTGTGCTTACCCTGAGGAAACACTTTCCAGAAGACTTCACCTCAGTGATTCTGGTCTCTTCTCAGTCCCAGCTGATTCTTCATCCCCAGCTGAGCAGCATCTATTGTCCTGGTAAACCAAGGTTGCACTTGGTTGGTTCTGGTCTCTTGTTAGTCACAGCTGATTCCTCGGCTCCAGCTGACCAGACACGGCAGATTCTTCACACACGAGGCCTTGTTTCCCTCTGAAACCTCACAAGCCAGGCCTCCGTCATCTGCCCTCTTCTCCACATTCTCGTCTTCCTGGCTCCCACAGAGCAGCCCACTGAGCCCTCAACACTCAACGGCTCTTCTAGCTCAAAGTTCCAGACTCCTTCCATAGTCCTGCCCAAAACAACACAGTCAGGTCTGCCACAGCAAGACCCCACTATCCTGGTACTAACTTGTCTTAGTTAGGGTTACTATTGCATAGTGGGATATTATTTGTGTCTTAATAAATAAAGCTTGCCTGAAGATCAGTGCAAAGCAGTCACATTAGGCAGCCATACAGGCCAGGCAGTGGTGGCACACACACCTTTAATCCCAGCACTAGAGGGGAATAAAAAATGGGAGGAGGGGGCTGGAGAGATGGCTCAGAGGTTAAGAGCACTGGCTGCTCTTCCAGATGGTCCTGAGTTAAATTCCCAGCAACCACACGGTGACTCACAACCGTCTGTAATGAGATCTGGTATACAAGTATACATGTAAGCAGAACACTGTACATGTAATAAATAAATAAATCTTTAAAAAAAATGGGAGGAGGCAGGTCTCACACTCAGTCTCAATCTGAGGATTTGTGGAGGCAGGACCAGACATTTTCAGTCTAAGGTAGAGGTATGAGCTAGTGGCTGGCTGCTTTGCTTTTCTGATTTTCAGGTTGAACCCCAATATCTGTCTCTGTTTTTTTTTTTTCTTATTCGTGCTACACTATTGCTGTGATGAAACAACTTGGGGAGGAAAGGGTTCCCTATAACACAGTTCCGTATAACAGTTCGTCATCAAAAGCACTGGAGACAGGAAATCATGGAGGCAGCAGGAACTGATGCAGGGGCCACGGAGGGGTGTTGCTCATTGGTTTGCTCTCCATGACTTCCTCAGCCTGCTTTCTTATAGCACTCAGGACCACCAGCTCAGAGGTGGTCCCATCCATAACCCCACAGATTTGATGTGGCCCTCTCAAATCAATCACTACTTAATTAAAAAAAAAAAAAACCTGAAGGCTTGCCTATAAACCGGTCTTATGGAGACATTTACTCAACTGAAAAGAAAATCCCTCATCTGATAACTCTGGCTTATGTCAAGTTGACACAAAACTAGCCAGTACACAGAGCCATCTCAGGGCCACTCGAGGAATACACTAGCCCCAGTGCCTTGCTTGAAACCCCTGTCCCAGACACCCTTGTTTCTAGAGGTAAAAAGGCTAGAATCTATGACAACTTTAAGGTGCCCCCTCACCTCTGAGTTCTGCACTCCCGGAGGTGTGTGTGGCTTCAGAGTTGCTTGGTACCCTTAGGAAAGGCAGGGTGTGGAATGGAGACCTTCAGGTCTATTATACCTCAATGCACACCTATCCGAGGCTACTCACCTGCTTAGTGATCCCATTAGTGTCTCTGAAGGTTGCTGTGCTATTAACATGTTGAATACTTCCTGTCCACCATTTGGGAATAGAAGTGTGTCTGGGGGCAAGGCACAACCTTGCACATAAAAAGGGAGCAACCACAGGAACACCACATAGGACCTGCAGACATGCCTGACCTAGCAGACATGTAGGTGAGGGCTACAAGGGCTGGGATTCTGGGTGACAGATGCTTTGCTGGTAGAATCCAAGAGGACCCAAAGGTCTTCTGAGTTGGAGAGACCTAATTGTAGGTGAAATCAGGGCTGGGAGCCTGGAAAGGCCAACTGGCCAGGGGAAGATGCCTGTGGTCTGATGGAGACAGCAAAGACAGATACTTGGTGCTTAGGAGAGGGCACTGTAGAATAAGGGCATCGGCTTAGGACTCCGGAGACCAACTTCTCAGCACAGAGAGACAGAGGCAGGGAATAAGGGACAAAGGCAGGAGACAGAGGAGAGAGTGGAAGGGAACAAGGGAAAGGGGTCAGGGATATTCGTCCCAGAGGACAAAGGACTACCTGTGGAGAGAGAGGAGACAGATGTGGCCCATTGGAAAATGGCAGTTTTATAGAGGTAAAAGGGGAAATTCCATGTTAGGATAAAGTGATTAATCAGGCATGTTAATTAGCTGAGCCAAAGGGGGTTTTTGATTGTTGGACTTCAATGCTTTGGTAACTGGACCTTGGGAGTCAGCCTCAGAAGGAGGAAGTGGCCAAATAAGGAAATAGATCTTGGGTGGCTAGTTTTAGGGATGTTAATTGAATAGTTTTTAGCAAGGCAGAGAAAATGGGGGAAAAGGTCAAGTCTACCAGAGCCACATGCTCAAGTGGACTAGTGTTCCTTCAGGTACCCACTTATTCGTGGAGGATGCAATCCAAACTCGAGGGCTATAGGTGGGTGAAGGTGGGTGCCAAGAACACCTTCTGGGCTAGACAAGTTCCTACAGGCAGTGGTGAAGGCATCCCCACTGCCCTGTGGGCCAGCCTGCCTTCAGCTGACCATGAGCTGCTAGGTGGAGGGCCAAGCATCGCAAGGATCATGGCCCCAAGGTTACACTGGCTGAATTCCCAGGCTATTTGTTCCCCTTCCAGCACCCAGCTCTTTGTCAAGCAGCAGCTCTGTGTGTGTGTGTGCGCGCGCGCACACACACACACACACACACACACACACAAAGGAAATAGCAAAAAGCAGAAACAAATTTTCCAGAGGCCTGGAGGATTTTTAAAATGCATTCGAACACTCTGTACAGTTTAATTAAACAATTTTAACGCCAACTTCCAAGTTGTCCTATGCTTGTCTCTCTCATTCCTTGCTTGCCACGTGAACGTATTATTTGTTCATTGTTTTGAACCTGATTTTCTCATCTCATATCTGAGCAGTGTCTGCTTTTCATTTCCTCTCCTGGAGGCAAGTCTGTGTCACGTGGACGTGCTCACCCCCTGCAGCAAAGCGGACATTATCTTGGGCTAATGGGTGCTCAGGTGTGGAAGGCCACTGTGAATGACCACTGCCACAGGATACTGAGCAGGCAGAGTACCAGCCCAGGGACGATAGGTCTTCAGAAGGCGTGACAGAGTGGAGGGGGTGGAGACATAAGGGAGAAGTTCCCCAAGGTGTTAAGTCACCCTATAGGTGCCCCTGCATCTGGTCCGAAAATGGGCTCTGGGTCCTGCTGGCTGTGGGCATTTTTTGTTTGTTTGGTTTTTTGAGACAGGGTTTCTCTGTGTAACAGTCCTAGCTGTCCTGGAACTTGCTTTGTAGACCAGGCTGACCTCGAACTCACAGAGATCCACCTGCCTCCGCCTCCCCAGTGCTGGGATTAAAGGCGTGCGCCACCACCACCTGGCTCACTTTTAATGGTTCAAAAGTCCACAGCCAGGGTGAGGGTAATCTCTTAGCCATACATATACGAACATAAGAAGTCTAGGGCCCTTTCCCTTCTATAGGAATTTGAACAGTGGAGTCTAACAGAGATGGGTGTGACAGCCTTTGAATCTAGGGCATACGAAGCTCCCTCCAGGCTCCATGGGGCCATGGAGAAAATCAGCTGTGGGCCTCTCCTTCCATGTTACAGCTGTCCTCCCCAAGGATGCCTCCTGCTTGGGTCATGTGCCACCACTCCCCAGCCATCCTGTTTCCAGAGAGCCTTCGCATAGAGGCTGTGATACTGGAGAGTTCTCAGATTCTCCGTTCCTTATCCTCCAGAAATCCATCTTGACCTCCGAGGCACTTGCTCTGGCCAGCAGATACTTGTCTTTTCCATCCATCCACTTGTTCAGAGCCGGTCTCCCACTGGAAGGAAGTTTCCGGAGACAAGCGTAAGATTTATAGTGATCTCCTCAATTGTGCTTTCTTTCACTTCTGGTCAGGGCCTGACACCCGATTGGCCTCCAGCCACTTTTCAAGCAAACCACCACTGAATCTTGCACTTCATCTTAACCTTTAACAAGGGGCTTAAGGAAAGTGACAGGCTTCCCGGGAACCCTGTTCAGGACCCTGCTTTGGCATGGTCTGTCCCCTCTCGTCTGCAATTTTCTAGGCTGTGTTCAAGGCTCTAGGCTCTCTCTGGTCCCTCTCCTGGGTGGCTAGGTCCTTAATTGCTCTTTGAGGACCTTAATTATGAGCCACAGTCACCCACTGGTAAGTAGGGGCATTAAAATAGAATAAATGTTTTCCTTTTCTTGAAAAGTTCACATATACAAGATGAGGTGCTGCTGGGCCCAGGGGACTGCCCCGCCTGGACCTGCATACAGAGGACATAGCTCTTGCCTGTCATCACCTTCTTCCAGCTTGTGCCCTTCCCAGGCCCAGGTGTGAGACCCTCCCAAAGTTCCAGAACCACACATGGAAAACTCAACTTCTCTGCAGCCCACCCTGCCAGGGGCCCATCCAGGTCTGGGGTTGCTATGTAGTTCTGGCCCTCCAAAGAGGCTAGCTGCCCCAGGGCAGAGAGAAGGAGGCTTGCTCTTTGTCTTGGACAGGAGAGATCATACCCAATAACGGCCTGAAGTAAAGGTGAAAGAGCCCTTGTCGGTTGAAATTTGAGTGGTTATACACCTAGGAGCTGGAATTTTATGACCCTGGCGTAGTAATTGTGAAAAAGCAAAAATCCCTGCAAACCTTCAGTGGAAGAGGGGGTGCGGCCCCCCTGCTCATGCCTTCTTGAGATAAGGGTCTTACAATCCCAGAGTATGGAGGGATTCAGCGATATGATCAGGCTATACCCTCTGGGCGCCCGCGGGTGCTGGGAGGCGCCATTCGGTTTGCACTTCTTCACCAGGTCCTTCCGTGCGCCCCAGTCCCCACGAGAGAGGGGGAGGGGGATGGGCACTGGCAAGTTTGAGGAAACTGGATGGAGTGTCGGGGAGCTGCATACCGGAGCACCTGGACTGCCCCAGGACAATCGGTGTTACATCGCGCATCGCGCCCCACGTCGCCCACGCACCCCAGGACACTGGCGCCCCGGCACACCCAAGACACACGCGGTGGGGGAAGGGCACGCGCCTGGCTGACATGGTCACGGCGTGCCTCCCACGCCTGCTGAGCCCCGCCCCCTAGCCGACCCTAGCAGCAAAGGGAAGGGGCGGCGCGCGAGGAAAGGAGGGGGTCCCCGCCGGCTCCGCGCCCCCGCAGTGGGGGCGGGGAAGGACGTTGGCGCCGCTTCCCCCGCCCCTCGCCCGAGCATCTCTACGAGCGCCCCCTGCTGCCGTGCTCTCCCGCGAGACGGTATGGGGCGGGAGGAGAGGTCGGGAAGGGGGGCGCGGACCGGGTTCGCCCAGTCCTGGACTTGGGGCAGGCGGGATACGGACACCGAAAAAGAACGAAAGAGGGGGTATCGTGGGATAGCGTGCGTCTTGGGTTGGGGCGGGCCGAGCTGATGACCCTCCACCCACCCTCGGTCCCTATCCTGGTCCCTGCGGGTCGCCCCTGGCCCGCCCGGCCGCGCTGGCCCCGCCCCATGGGCCGCCCCCGCCGCCCCGCCCCCCCGCCACTGCTCACTCCGAAGTTTCCTGCGCTGTGCGAGGACAGGCTCCAGGGCTCGCTCGCTCCCTCTCCGGCTCGGCCGCGCCCCCGGCCCGTGCCCGCGGTCCGCGCCCGCCCCGCCGTGCATTTAGCGGTTTTCCGCATCGGGACACCGTTGCTGCTGCTGGGCGAGCCGGAGCCAGAGTCTCCGCGAGAGCTGGTGCCTGGTGGGCCGGGGGCGCGGGCCGAGGCGGCGGTACTGGCCCAGCTCCGGGCTCTGGGCTGGGTCCCCAGTGACAGCGCCACCCGGGCGATGCCCGCGGGGACGCCGCTGGCCACCGGAGCGAGGTGAGACGCGGCGGGTACGCGCGCTTACTGCGCGCCTGGGACCCTTTGAACTTGAGCTCTGTAGGTGCAGAGCCCCTCAGGTTCCCGCAGCCCTTCGCCTGGGCCTTGGGGGTGGGGCTGCCAGCCTTTGCCGGCGGGAGGGGGCGGGGGGCGCATTTGTCTCTAATAAGGAGAGACAAAGACATCCCGGCGGCCGCGGCTGTTCCCGCAGCTCCGCTCCGCCCGAGGCGGGGCGGGGGCGTCGTTCCTGGGCCAGGGTCACCGCCTGCCCTCTCTCCGCAGGTGCTGCCCTCTGCCACCATGACCGAGGGCACGCTGGCCGCGGACGAGGTCCGGGTTCCCCTGGGCGCTTCGCCTCCGGTTCCTGCAGCGCCGGCGAGGGCTTCCCCAGCGAGCCCTGGGGCGCCGGGGCGCGAGGAGCAGCGAGGATCCGGGTCCGGCGTGTTGGCTCCCGAGAGCCCAGCGACCGAGTGTGGTGCGGACCTGGGCGCCGACGAGGAACAGCCCGTCCCATACCCGGCACTGGCGGCCACGGTCTTCTTCTGCCTTGGGCAAACCACGCGGCCGCGCAGCTGGTGCCTCCGACTGGTTTGTAACCCATATCCTTACAGGGTTGGCGGGGCGCTGGGGACTGGGGTGTGGGACTTCCCCTGCGTACGCTTGTGAATCCCGGCTTCTGGTATCCGGCGCGGGTAGAGTAGGGGTGTGAGGGCAGTGGTTGGGGTACGCCTCGGAACTCGCCAGTGGAATCTGGGTTCAGAGGCATATTGGAACGGGAGAGTATGGGCTGAAGCAGCGGGGATGCCGCCTGCTCGGGAGGGAAAAAAAGGTAGTTATTAACTCCTGGCGTCTTACGTGGTGCGGGGAGGAGGGAATACCCGCCTGTTCAGCTTTCCAAACGAACACCTGAGCCTGTGTGAAGACCCTCGCTGGAGGCTGGGAGGGGAGAAAGTTTTCCACCTGCTCTGAGGGCGCTGCGTGCCGGGCAGGGTTGGTCCCTAGTTCTTTTCCCCCCCGAAGAGACAGCGATGTTGGTTGAGAACTCACTCTTCCAGGCTGAAGTCCGTTCAGGGGCTGATTTAAGTCTTGCGCGGCTGGGGGTGGGGGGCGCAGGGAGGCAGCTAGCTTTGAACCCGACCCCCCTTTTCACAGTTTCCTGGCTAGAGAGGACAGGATTGTGCCTTTTTTTTTTCCTCTTGGCCCCAAGGGCACACACGGACTTTCAGAGAAGCTTCCAAAACAGGGTTGGGTCAGTACTGGAGGCATTTCTGGGGTGGAAAAAGAGGCTTCTGGCCCCCAGAAAGTGGCCTTTGGGGACTGCCCTGGAGGTCTCTGAGGAGGACCTGAAATCATGCTTTGTATTGCCTACCCCACCCCCAATCCCAGCAACTCCTCGGAGCTGGTCACTAGGGTAGGCTGGCTGGGCGGTAGGTGCTCCTGCTTCCTTCCTGGGCTGGTTGGGTGGAGGGCCAAGGGGAGTTGACACAGGCCCATAAACACTCTTCAGCAGAGTCGGAGACAGAGGCAAAATGAGCAATGTGTGTATATGTTTCTCTACCTTGTGTGTTTAACTGTATAAATATTAAATACAAAAGAGAAATCTGTACCAAAAAAAGTAATAAAGCCCGTGTTTCTTTTAACTCCAATCCAAACACTGGGTGAGTCAGATTTCTCTCTGCTTATAAAAGAGGATGGTGGTCCCGGGGCTGTGGCTGTGGCCTACTCTGAGCCATCTTGGGCTCCGGTGCCTGCCGCCTTTGTCCTGTGCAGTTGACTGTGGTGCCGGTGGTGGGCATTCTCTGGGTTGACTGGCCCTCTGTGCAGAAAAAGGGTGACCTTGTGTATCAGCTGTCTGTTTGTCCCCTCTGCAGGATCTAAACTGGAGGTGCCAGGGCCACTTGACTTAGGTGGAGAGGTGGTGTGGCCAGGGGTGGTGGTAGGCCACTAGAGAGTGCTACTGTGGACCCTGGGGAAGGGGACAAAGGGCAGCCCTGTGTTTATGCCTCAGTTTTCTTGTTTGCAAGGCTGTACAAGCTAGGGTGAGACTGGTGTGGACCTAGACTTATTCTATCCGTCAGGACCTGGCTACATAGTAGTCTGAGGCAGACCCTGGTTCTCCAGGCTGCTGTGTGTCCCCCGGGGAGTTCTCACGAGGTTGTTTGTGTTGCTGTGTGCACGGAAGGTGGGGATGGGATGGCTCATGGAGGTAGAGTGAGCTCTCAAGGACTGTGGAGCTGGCAGTGCTGCCTGGCCTGAGCCGACTTTGAACCTGAAGTGGAAGATGCCCTTGTCGTCTTAGGAGAGACTCAGGTGTTACCAGCCCTGGAAGAGAGGGCAGGAAGATGAGGAACGCTCTCAGCTGGGGAAGAGAATGCCAGGCTGTCCCTGCAGGTGATGCCACCAAGGGGAGAGAGGTGGGTCTTATTCCTCCTACCCTCAAGTACATCCCTGTCGTGGAGCTGCCGGCCGTTTCCAGTAACCCCGACACACCCACCATCTTCTTGCTGTGTTTACCTCCAGACACATCTCGGTTCTCCTGCTCCAGAAACCTAGGGGTGAATTCTGGGTATCCCCAAGCTAGGGAAATACCCTACAAAGAGCTGGTTTCTGGGCTTATTTGGCCTGGTCAGCACTCTGCATCTGTCATTGGAGTGGGTTCATTAGCGCTCTGGTCTCATGGAATGGGTCTGACCCCCAGCAGATGCCAGGCTCTGGAGTAGGGGTGTGAACCTAGGCCTCAAGGAGATCTAAAATAAGCTGCACGCCTGGACAGGCGGGGGATCAGCTTACTGGGGAAGCCCATGTGGGCTGAGGCTTTCTAAGCTCTTTGAGGCTCTTTACATTCCTATGAGTTGGGAGGGGGTGGCTTTGTATGAAGCAGGGGAACCATGGATGATTGGCATGGCCTGGGTTTTACAAGCGACTGTGTGGTGCTCTGTGACTTGAGGGTGTTTCCTGGGCTTCAGTTCTCCCCTGCAGGTAGACATAGTGTGTCTTTCTCAGAGGGTAAAGTCCAAATGGGGGGAAATCAGCTTTGCTCAGGTGAGAAGCAGCCGCTGCCTCCCTGCTGATGCCTGCCTGCCATAACTGGACTTCTGTTGGCTCCTGGAACATAGGGAAGTACCTTCTCCCAGTCCCGGACCTTTCTGGAACTCTCACACGGCTAGCCATGGTACCAATGTACACATGGTCCTGGTTCTGTGTGGATGGTATCTCCCATCCCTGTGGCAAAGGAGCCTCCAAGGACAGCCTTTGTCTTTATTGATTTAGTTTGCTCTTTAAAAATACAATCGGGCTGGAACTTTTGGGGAGAGCGCTGTTTCTCCTACACAGGCTTATTTATAGAGGAAGGTGGGCGGGACCCGTGTGTTGTAGCCTGCTCCGCTGGGTTATGTTCTGCCCTGGCTCCCCCACCCCACCCCAGTCTCCTGACCCAGAACTGCCTGCAGTGCAGCTGCCTGTCCCAGCAAGGGAGGGTGGGGCCTCCCGGGGGGGTAGGAAGCTCCGGAGTGGGCACCCGGCTGTCTGTGTCATCAAGGGAAGTGAGCTATGGATGTTTAGAATCTAGGAGGAACCTGGGTGTTCAGAAGTGAGAGTCATTAGGAGCCCCACCCCCCTTAACCTCTCCTTCCCCACAACAGGCACCAAACCCTCTAGTCACCAACAAAGAATGAAGGACATAGCAAGGTCACACAGGTGAAGAGGGGCTGCTTGGGCCCATCCTGGAAGCTCATACATTTGTTGTGTCCCTGGCTAGACAAGCCTAAGTCCTTATGACATTTTTTTTTAAAAAGGGATACTTTGAGATGCCCAAGGGCACACTGCTTCAGGGTGGCTGCCAGTACCTGGCTCACCCTGGCATGCATGTCCCCAGTGGGAACTCACAGGGTGCTGGTTTTGAAGGGCCAGTCCTTTGTCCTTGCCCTGGATCCTGTGTTTGAGAATGATCGGCCCATCTCTGTTGTTTCAGGTCGTCCAAGAGCTGGCTCTCAGGAAAACTGAACTGTCGTGATTGCTGGGGGGAGGGTGCGTGGTGGTCAGTGGGCCTCTAGGGACTCCTGGGCCTGAATTCTGAGCCAGGATATTAAATTAAGTAGCATAGGCTTCTGTGACCTTGGCTAGCCTGACCTGTCTGAGGAACATTGTGGTTTCTTGGGGGTCCTTTAAGGGTTCTTGAATCTTAGGTAGGAGTCATTGCTCCCTCCCTAGCCAGTCTGTCCATAACCTGGTACCTTGCTGGGTCTTTCTCCTACTGTTAACTGTCCGTGTCTGCCTCTATGGACTCTGGAGACTCTGACTGGCCTGGTTGAACAACCGCTGTTTCCTTTAATGTCCACCACTCTCACCCAGTTAGGACTGTGGGATGTGGACCAGAGGAAAACTGATTTCCTGTGTCTTGTCCACCTAGAGAAGCTGGTCCAGCGTTCCAGGAGTCAGCCTCCCCTAAGGTCCCAGAGAGGAGCATGCAGTGTGTGCAGGTTGTTGTTGGGAGAAGAGTTGCAGGACATACACTCCACACCTTTGAAGCTGCTAGCTAACATCCAGCAAGTGGGAATCTGGAGCATGTGCTGATTCATGGCCGTGTCTGGGTGAAGGCATACCATGGCTCCGGGGCTCATTTGGGACCCGGGAGGCATCATTCCTGAGAGCTGCAGCTGGAAGGGAGATCTTGGAAAGGGCCATCAGGTGGATGTCTCCCAAACTCCTGTTGTGGAGTCATTCATACCCTCATCAAGGAGGTGGCAGGTTCACATACCTGTATGATGTCACCTTTCTTGTCTCATCCCACCATGAAATGGGCATGATGCCAGTGAGGCCGAGCATGTCCTGCTGAAGGCCTGTAGAGTACACATAAGGCTTCAGTGCCCACAAGGAAGGAGTGGGGGTAGGTGGCTTATTCTAGATAGGTTCTGCTCTGGCAGGGACTGTGCCTCCCAGACCTGCTTGTGTGGCTCAGGAATGGCTGTGCTACCTTAGTGGGGTTTGAATTTGTTGGCGCTGTCAAGACCACTTTACAGTGTCCCAGTGGACTGACAGTCTTGCTTTCCTAATGGAGGCATCACCTTCCTAACCAACGCGTTTTCCATCTGCAGACTGCAACCAGGGTTGTTGGCTCCTTTTACCAGGCCTTACTCAGCTTGTTCCTAATCCTGACCACCTCTGGGCATGACCAAACCTAGTGCTTCTTTCCGATAGTCTTAGCACCTCAAGGGGACACAAGAGCTGGGCCACCGGTTACATGGGGACCATGGCAGGCTCTGCCACCCTTGTCCATGAGCACTTTCCCTGATGAATCCTTGAAACCTCTGTGTCGTAAGCAATTATAAGGGAAAGGCCTCCTAATACCTGTGGCAAAGGTCTCCCCAGAACCCATCCAGAATCCAGCTGTCCTTATGCCTGTGGCAGGTGGGGCCCTTTAGAGGGTACCGAGTCCAGACTAAAGGCTGCTAGTACCAGGACTAGGAATGTGGTGGCTACTTGGTGACCACTGAGTCTTTGTGAGAGGAGGCCAGTAGCAGGACCAGACTGGCCAACAAGTGCCATGGTTCTGTCCTTGGGTGAGTGAAGGGGAACATGGTGGAAAGGGTTCTGGATCCCCAGAGCCTGCTGTTAGAAGGGTGCGGTGTGAGGTGAGGTGGAGAATTGGGATATCAAAGGGGCGGCTAGGCCAGCCTTGAGACCCGGGAATCTAGTGTGTTCCTCGGTAATAGGTCAGTGTTGGATCCCAGCTTGGTGGGAAATCGAGGTAAGCCTGGAATGTAAGGGCACTGCAGGGCAAAGAATGCAGGACAGAGGATGAGATGTGGGCGCTGGTGCCCTCATACTTTGGAGACTTGGCCTGGATAGCATGCTTAGCCACCCCAGCTCCAGGCTGGTAGAGTAAGCCACTAACGCAGGCTGTGGGTGTCTCTGTGGTCTGCAGGAGAGCATGCAGGGTGGTCCGGGAGCTCTCTTTGCTTCCTCATATGCAGTGGGCCTGGCTCCCAGAACTGCTGGCAGACGCCCCATTCAGGGTCAGGATGTGGAAGAATGCGGGGGATGGGGTGGCCTGTCAAACGGATGAATACAGAGCGGTGGCCTGTGGCCAAGTCCAATCCTCGGTCTTGAGCAGTCAAGGTCAGGCGCGCAAATCCGTTACCTTTGTTTATGCAGATGTCGGCCCTGGTGCTGAGCTGAGCCTGCTGGGGAAGGGGCAGCAGCGTTCAGGACCTGACTCAGAATGTTCCTTCCCCACCTTGCGGGCCGTTAACCTTCTCTCTTCTTGTAGGGAGTCAGTCCTGGCCTAACTCGGAGCACCCTTAACAAATGCTGGCCCAGGTTACATTTCCAAACCTGAGATTAAAGGGTGGCTCCAACTCTGGGCAGAAACAAGGTGTGGTATGGTTCATATACCTTGTGTTGTGGTGTAGGGCTGTATCCTTGATCAGAGATAGGAAACAAAGGCCCAGATAGGATGAAGTCCAGGGGGCCAGGGATGAGGAATAAAGCAACCTACTGACTCTTAGCCCCATCCCCAGCTCAGGAGAGTTGGCACAAGGTCTGGTCACCATTATCAAGAGTGCTGTGCCTGCCTGGAATGATCTAGACTTGCTGCTGAAGCCACTCACCATTTTCTCAGGAAGAGACTTGAGCCTCTGCTGCCACGTGGTTGCCAGGGCTGGCATCTCTGGCTTCTCAAATCCCTCTAGGCACTGTGGCTGGCAGGAGGAAGACGTGAGCCACAGGTTGACAGGGAGATTGGGGTCTTGGCAGCAGGGGCAGATACCACTTGTTACCTATGAATATGCCGAATTAGGTGCTGGATTGGGGAATGCTGTCTCTATAAATACTCTTAACTGATTCCAGCACTAGGGCGTGTGAGCCTTGGATAGAGAAGCCCTGGACAGTCAGCCCCTCCTGGCCCAGCACAGGCTGGTCTTGGCTAAAGGGGGATATCAGGGGTCCCAGAGGACTCCTTTTTCACACATAGGCTACCTAAGCCTTTGGCAAAGTTGGAAACTGGACTTGGAAGCCTCCCTTATGTTCCAAAAGTTAGGGGCTGACTTAAGATTGGAGCAGTTCCTCCGACTGCCCAGGCTCTGAAGGGATCCATCAGGCTTGATGCTAGCACACCTATTCCTGCACCCAGACCCACCACCTCCTGATAAGAGACCCGTGGGCAACACCTCAGCCCTACCTGGTCCAGCCAGATTCCTTCACCCTTTGCTGTTTGCGTCCCTTAGTACTTCTGTGTTTTTTCCATGAGGGAAGTAACCATGGCACAAAAATGGGTTCCTTGTATGTGAACATTAGGTAAAGAGTCAGTGTTTTATTAGCATGATGCCAACATGAAGCCTCAGCCTCTTAGCTGGCCAGACCCTCAGCAGACAGTAGGGAGAGGGCCTGCTTAGGGTGGAGGAACAGGCCAATCCTGGGACCACAGTCTCTGCTTGACTGTGTTTAAATGGATGAATGCTGCAGCCTGCCATGGCCTGACCCTGGCAGCACACAGGATGTTCCTGGCAGGCACAGTGATTGGCTCGGTTGCCCTGTCCTCTTCCTCTGGACTGTGTTAGTGCTGTCCCCTCCCCAGGCCAGGCTCCAGGTTGGTGCTGCTGGGACAGTGACCTGAGGAAGGGGCTGTAAGGGCCTAAGAGCTGATTGCCATGGCCACCCCACTTTGTTCTGGGCCTTCTCTTTACCTGTCTCTTCCTGGCAGAGCCCCTAGTATTGGGTGGGGGTTACCTCTGGGCATTTCACTGGCACGAAGCTAAAGGAGGTTCCCTGACTCTCCAAGGGGACAGTAGCCTTTACAATTGGGGGAGCTGGAATTTCTTGGGTCCCTGTAGCTGCAGGAAGGTTAGCAACCCAGTTGCCCCTGATGCCTGTGGATAGAGTAGCTGGGCAGGTGCAATGGCTGGATGTGGTGCAGGGTGGGAGGCTGTTCGCCAGGTTTATTGGACACAGGGCAGTGCAGCAGGTATTTAGTAGTGACTCTGGCTGGTGGGCACAGGCTCCGTCCTCTGGGACCACTCCTAGCCGCAGTGCTAAGCAGCACCGGGCTCCCTGGGCCCTGATGTGTTGGCCATTACTGTTGTGTACAGCATCAGACATAGTGACAGAAGGGATGGATGGGTCAGTGGGTTTTCAGGAAAGTAGTAGAACCTTCGATGGGGCACCAAAATTGCATTGTTTCTGTGGACAGATCACTGTTTGGGCCTTGGTTTTATTCCCTGTGGCCCTATGGCGCCCAGCTGAGTAGCAAGGGAGACTATATACATAATGTTTCAGTTGCTGTGCCGGGTTGAGCATTATCCCCTTCATAGTCTGTGGCCAGTGGAATGTGAAGCCACCCCTATCTGGCACTGGGGTATTTCCAGAAGTAACTAGCTGAGCTGAAGGTAGGTTGGGGGTCTCTGGACAGGCTGTGTGACAACTGTGAGAGAGACTGGAGCCGTGTGGCCACAGGCATACAATACAAGGGCTGTCACTGACACCGGGAGGTCTAGAAGGCCAGCACTGCTTCCCCAGAGCCTTGGAGACAGGCATTTCCTATTGAGGCCTGGACTGGGGACTTTTGGCCCATATTGAGCAGGAGTAAGTTTCTGTTGTTTGAGGCCACTGGCCTGTGGTGCTTTTTACAGAGCCATAGAACTCTAGCCCAGCTGGTGGCACGCTTGCCCACGTGGCTGTGAGTGTGCCCTTCTATGCATGCACGCCTGAATGAACCTTTCCCAGACAGCATGGCCCGCCCCTGGAGGGAGATGAGCAGTTCTGCCTGGCTAGGGCAGCAGGCTGTGATGTGCTAACTGGAGGTGGCCGCTTGGGATAAATCAAATGCTCGGGGTCAGGCTCTCAAGACAAGGGGTGGGCCACCGAGGGAGAGGAGAAAATTAGCCATGAAATTGGTCATTCTGACCGCCTGGTTTGCCAGGTGGACCATGCATGAGGCTTTCTGTTCTGGTCAGAGGCCCCTCCCAGAGGCTACAGCAGGTGTCTGGTGTGTTTGTGGGGAGATCCCCAGGCAGCTCTGAGCCACTCCCATCCAGCCCAGGGGCTTTGTGAAAGCTGCCCTTGCAGGTCAGCCCACAATGGGAGTCTTGGGTATAAAAACAGAGAGCACCACTCTGCCCACAAGGGAGCCTGCTGAGGCCCCCCTTGGATTCCTCAACCCTCTCTCCATCTTGGTGGTCTCTGTCAGGAACTTTTCTACTGCTTCTGAGCAGAGCCATGGAAACAGATGAACCCATTTGTCTGTGAAAGCTAGTGTTCAGGTTCCCAGAAATGTGGCCCCTAAGATCTTGGATGTTAGCCGCCTCTAGCTTTTGCATCTGTCCCCAGAGGAACAGGACCATTTCCCTCTTGGTGTCCATGGAGAGGAGTATTGCCCACAGATGGCCAGGGAGGAGACTGCTCTCATCTGAAGCTGCACCCTGCTCCAAGAGTACTGGGAAGTACATTATGGACCATTATGTTTCTCCCGGTGCCTCCAGGAGACACCCAGGCCCTGCTCTATTAAGGCAGACCCCTGGATAGGTCATTGATCAAGCTAGGGGGGCGTGGGGTGGCTATGAGCGTGGATGACTGCAGGGAGCAGCTGTGGCCTGCGAGTGAGACCCTTGGATACTTGTGATTATTCTGTGGGAGTGTGGTCCTTTGGGCACCTCAAGACTTCTGTGTCCTTGGGGTTCATGTCCAACCTCTCTGTTCTGTGTTTCAAGCAGGAGAGGTAGCCTGTAAGTTAAGGGTCTACACCCCCGTTTAGAAAAGTCGCGGCCCCATCTTCAATGTGGAATGGCCCAGGTGTGCATCCGAAGGTGATGGAGAGCCTGGGATTGGAGGAGTATAAGAGTGTCTATTCTTCAGCAGGACCTTCCTGCTGTCTTCCCAGGCTAAGAATTTTAGTCCTGGGATGCATTATGAGTGTCATGTGCGGAGCAGTCTGACCCAACACAGAAACAATGACCCTGCCCAGATGCCCGACCACTGATCTCAGGAAGGTACAGAGGGGCACGCGGGCCGTGGGGACCACACGGAAGTGTCCCTATCATGTCTCTTTGTCTTTGGCAGCAGACACCAGTCCAGCCTCTGGCCGACGGCTGGTGAGTCAGCCTGCATTAGTGCCTCATTAGAATGGACAGGCTCTTCCCGGGCTGCTGAGGGAAGCCCAGTGTCTCCTGCCCTTGCCCTGGATGTGCCTAAGGCTGGCTGAGGCCTCCACTGTGACTGTTAGCGTGTGCTGCATCCCCTCTCACATCCCACACCACGGACCCCGCAAGACTCAGGGTGCCCGCCCACAGGACACTTCCCATAAGACATTTTCCTCCAGTCCTGGAGTGGCGGCAGCCTCGGTCTCTGCTGTATGACTGTAGTGACTTGATGGACCTGCAGGTATCCTGAAACTGTCACCAGCAGTGCCAGGTCTTCAGGTCCTCCCACACTGTCACTGTCACTCAGCAGCTTCCGCACTGATGTGGACATGAGGGGCCAAGTTGGTTCCTTGTCCCATGGCGCAGAGGCCATGTGGCCATTTTCCAGGCCCTTCATAGGAGGGGTGCTGGAGTGGGTGCAGGCATGCCTAGCTTCTCCAGCGCTGTTTGTGGGTGATTACAGGTCAGCTCTGGGGCTGGGCCTTGCTGCCGGAGGAAACTCTGGGGTGCCCTGTGAAATTAGTATTCCACCAAAAGATGAAAATGAAACTATCCAGAAAGTAACCAAAACATAAAATAAAGGTGGTTTTTATTTGAAATCCAGGTTTCAGGTTTGGGGATTTTTATATTTTATGTATGAGGTCAGAGGACAACGTTTAGGAGTCGGTTCTCTCCTTGGGTCACATAGGTCTTGGAGATCAAATTCTGTCTGTCATCAGGCTTAGGGGCATACTGTTATCTTCAGGACCACTCAGGCTTTTTGTTTTGAGACAGAATCTCTTGTGGCCCAGCTGGCCTTGACTACATGCAGCTGAGTTTTCCCTGCCTCCATCTCCTAGCGCTGGGATCATAGGTCTGGGCTCACTGTGCCTAGTTTGTGAGCTAGCGGGGCTCAGACTGGGGGCTGTGTGCATGCTAGGCATGCCTCCTACCAGCTGAGCTCTATCTGGAGTCTTAGGAATCGGATGACCTCACCCCAAGTACTTTAGTTTAGGGGACTTTAGTTAAGTAGTGTGGACATCACTGGCCTTCATCCTCCAGGGTGTGGGATCTTCTGATCTCCTGTTAGCCCTTCAGACCCTGCCTGGTCCAGGGAAGCCTCTGGTGCCCAGCCTGGTGAGATGGTACCCGCGTGGAACACCTTAGTTCCTATCCTGCGAGGTGAACAGTGGACTGTATTGGTCATGGTGTGCTACCTGAGTGTGACGTGGCCTCCCCCACCCATGGAGCCTCAGTTTACTTGTCTGCAGTATGGCTCATGTGGATAGTCCCTGCCAAGCTCTGCCCCTCTTCCAGCCCTGGGACTGCTGGTGACTTGTTTCCCTCACCCACCCTGGCACGAGTCCTGGCTAGAGGTGTGGACTGGCTGTTGCCTCCCCACCTTATCCTCTGAGGGAGCCATGGTGGGACCAGGTGGTTGGTGACACACACCCATGTTGGTACTGGATCTCCATTGTTCCTGTGTAAGAGACCCTGCCAGCCCCCCTTCTGTGAGATAGTCCTGATCCCCGTAGGCAGGACCTTGTGCAGCATGGTTGGTTGGTTTGGGGTTTGTTTGTGTTGTCAGTGACTGGTGTGGGCCTCTTGTAGCTCAGGGCTAGGAGACCCGGAGGCTTGGGGGCTCATGGCCCTATTTGAGTTTCTCCGTATGGGTCACTCCAGTTCCCTGGTGTTTGCCCACCTCGTGGAAGTTGATGGCTTCCTCTCCTTGCAGGGTCACGGCCCTGTCCCTAGCGGTGTCTCTATCAGAAGTACCCTCCAGGCAGTGAACCCCAGGCAGTTTTGTTCCATGGGGGTTCTAGGATACACAGTGCTCTCCAGTGATACCAGGGTGGGTAGTACTGATTGGTTTGGTGAGGAGGGGACCCCTGAAGACTTTCCGTGGTGCAGATTGTATGTTGTAGCGAAGGCAGCTCTCTATGGGGGGGGGGGAGGCCACTGCTCAAGAATGACTCCCTCCTGCCACTATGTTCCCAGTGCCACCATCGAGAGGAATGTTCCCTAAGTCAGACAGCGCCATGGAAACAAGTGTGTCAGAGGGACCTGGGAACAAAGGCTCACCAAACTGGTAGCAGATACCAGGCCGTGGTGTTTGTCTCCAAAGATGGGCCTGCTGCCTTATTCTTCCATGATATCCCAGAACCTTGCCTGTTTCTCAGCACTGGCATCTGGGTCACCCAGCATGAAACCACAAGAGGAGCCTGGATATGCCTTGAGAAGGGGTAGTGTCTTATCTACCGAGGCCTGGTTTAGTAGAGTTTCTCGTGGGTGTGCTTGGCACCCCGGCACTGGAGCACCAGCCTTGGGAATTGAGAGAGCCAGGGGGATAAGCCTTCAGGTCACCCCATCCCTTCATGCCGAAGTCCTTGCCGTTCTCTCTGTGTCCCCCCAACTCCCCAGGTGGCAGTATGTACCACCCTTCTCAAGGTGCACACTGCGTAGCCCTGACTGCTTCACCCTGACACCAGGCCAGTGCTCCCCCAGACCTTCCCTGCTTACGGTCCTTTTTTTCTCCAAGCGTTAGGATGAAGGCGGATTTCTTCTCATTTGCTGGGGAAGAACGGGCTACACTGTGCCCTGTGCATGGGCGGGCTCGTGGCTTCTAATTGGGAAATTGGCTGTCTGGGCCTGGCCCACTGGGCTGTTATTACAGCGTGGAGTGTGAGTGGCTGTGGCACAGGCTGCAAACGGCTCCTGATCTTCGCCTTTTAATTATGCATCGCCATATCTCTGTGGCCACTCCCTTGTCTTCATAGTGATGGAAAGGACATGTTCCTGATTGTGAGCCCCTACCAAGAGGCTCTTAGGAGTATCGACGGGGATTTCTTGTTATTTGCTGCTTTCTCACGGCCTGGAAAGGACTGAGAAAGGGAACATCAAGCTTTTAGTGATCTGAGTGGCGCTGGGACGAGAAAGCATATTTTAGCCCATGAGGGGGTCTGGGAAACTTCATGGGGTTTGTTATGCGCCCCTAAATGTTGCCAAGTTTTTGCTGACCCAGTTTGTCCCAGAAATCAGTGGTCTTTAGTCAGCAGTCCAGAGCAGAAGGCAGGAGCCCGCGTGGCACATGCGATGTCCAAGGGTCTGTGTCCTGTTCACCTCACCAAGCCCCTGTGTGTTCTACCCGGGGGTCCAGAGGCTCAGCGAAGACAGCAGCAGCTCCCACGCAGGGCCTGGAACTGGTAGGCTGTCCCCAACGCTGCTTGCACTATTGTGAGTGTACAGCGTGCATTTGCCACCCTGGTCTTCCACTTGAGCAGCCACGGCTGCCGTGTGCTTCGGAGCGCTTCTTAACCATGCCCATGCTGTCTCTGCTGACCACCTTCTGCATCCACATGTCCCCTTTCTGGAGGTGCCATGTAGTGGGATCACACGCTTGCATGTGTTGGTGGTGGAGCACCGTGAACCATCTGGTTTTGAGGTTTAGTTTCACTGTAGCAGGCCCCAGTGCCCAAAGATTTCCTCTTACGGGTACTAGTCCAAGGTTCAGGTGGAGCTTTTTGTGCTCACGGGCCACCAGGTGTCCAGGTGATTCTACCTGTGGCTAAAAGTGCTTCAGAGAATGGACAGGTTCGGGATCTGATGCGAATCCCTGGGTTTGGTCTTCCTGGGTCGATACTAGCAGAACTGCTGGGTCACGTAGGAACATTGGTCACAGGAAAAATTATCAAGGCTTTTCCAAAACAACTCCCACTTGTGAACACTTTATCCCGCCTATGAGTCTGGGCCCCAGGTGCCAAGACAGGACATGTGGCATCTCCTGGGTGTAGTAGCCTATCTAGTGGGTCCGAAATAGGGGTCTTGGCTGTGGTCCCTGAGCTTGACTGCCCCCTGCTAGGAAGGTTAGGTCCTGACTTGCAGTTGGGGTGGGGACAGGTGTTACTGTCAGGTGGTGTCTGGGCCACGGGTAGGAGTAGCTGGCGTGTGTGTTTGCTCTGCATCCGTCCCTCCCTTCATTCTCGGGAGGATTTCAACACCCACACTTGGAATAAAAAAAAAAAAAATTATTAATGAGCTTGGTGCAGTTGCCATGGTAACCTGTTGCTAATGAATCTCTGGGGTTTCCTCTTACCTTTGCTGAGCTAGAGCAAGGCTGAGCTATGCTCAGACTGGGCATGCTTCCTTCTCCTTAGGTTGCTGTGGCAACGCCTGTCACTAATCCCCAGCCAGCTCCTGGTTTACCGGCCTGGCCCCAGGAGCCAGCTGCCCGCTTGTGCTTACATAAAGCCTCTTACTGTGCGATCCTTGCTGTTCCCAGCACCACCAGGCTCCCTGGAGCATCACCTTTCTCTAGTTCCACACATGGGATCCCCAAGATACGGAGAACAGATACGGTGTCTCAGGCTTTGCTAGAGCGAGGACTCTAGGCGGTCAGGTAGGTTAGTGTGCCCACACTGAAGTACCCCAGCAGGAAGGGTGTGCCTAGGCCTAAAACAGGACTCATGAGCTGACACTTGGGCGTAGATGCCGCCCACCAAGGGCACAGCCTTACTCGCCCCGGTTACCAGCTTGATGGAGCCCTGCTGGCCTTGGAGAGACAATAAGCCATCCTGAATCCTAGTGTTCTTCCCACCAGGTGATACGTGGATTAGGCCAGGGTAGAGTCTCAGGGTCTGGAGAGCTGTCGTGAGGGTTAAGCCTGCCCGCAGCTAGTTCATGGGGGCAGCTGAAGAACCTTGAGTTCAAGGGCTTGGGTATTCAGTAAATAATTGAGTAGCATCCGTGAGAGGACAAAGGAAGGTTCTGTGCCACTCAGGGTAGTGACCCTTTTGGCATAAACCCCAAGCTTGGGCCTGAGCTACTCAGCCTCTCTTCCAGTGACCTCTTCCTGAGCTGACTACTGGCCACTGATCTAGCTATGTACCAGTGGCTAACCCTCCTCCCTGCCAGCCTGTGTTTTCAGGGCATCCTGTGGGGGCGTCCAGGCAAGGGATGGTCACATACAAGGAGACCCATAGGAGGGTGTGAGCGGCTGCAGGCAGACCTCTCCAAGCTTCGGTTTGCTGGTCTAAGACATGGTAGAAGTTGGAGATGGTGTGGGGGAGGAGCCAGAGCCCAGAGCGTATGATACCTCCACACAATGCTAGGCCAGCTCCAATGCGTCTCCAGGAATAAGCATGTGACCTCTCTATTCCAGGACCTCTGTGGCCCCTGCGTGAGTTAGTTTCTTGTCTCTGTGGCAAGTAGCTGAGAGAAAACAAATTGAGCAGGAAGACTGATTTTGGTCCATGATTTCAAAAGTTCAGTCCATGGTCAGCTGAAGCCATTACTTCCAGCAGGAGATCCAGGGAGTGTGTGGGAAAAAAGGCCAGGAAGCAGAAAGAGCTTGTGCATCAGCATCTCGGTCCGGCTTCCCCTCTTCCTTTCAGGTCCCCCAACTGGGATGGGGCTGCCTACACACCAAGCATACCCTGACTTAGTCATCTCTGGAAACACACTCAGACACACTCAGAGGTGTGCTTGTAATCTCCTAGGCTCTTCTCAGTGGAGTTGCTTCTGCTTTGTGGTGCAGAACCTGGATGCCTGCGTTGGTGGGTTTTGGACCTGTGTGTGAGCCTTGGAGAACTGGGTGGATGGATGTGGCAGGAAGCTAGATCAGACTCGAACTGGTGGGTGAGCAGGAGCCCAATACCTACTACAATTTGAAGACACCAGCAGAATCCCTCTTTTTTAGGCACTGTAGCAGCGTGACCCCAGTGGCCGGGGTGCCCACTCGAGCAGTCTTTCAGCATCTCGGTATATTGGTGGATTCGGAGCTGAGCTGATGGCCATGGTGGCAGCTGATGGTGTTGGGACCAAGTCCCATGTCCCTTGGCCACCTGGGTTCTGCCTTCCACCCCTCTTGGCCTGGTATGGAGGCTGAGTCTCCATCGCTAGACTATGTGGCCCAAGACTTGTGTCTTCTGACGCGTGCTGGTGGTCATGGGCTTGGGTTTCTGGCTTTGTGTTAGGGGAAAAAAAAAAAAGTCAGCCAGTCAGATGGCTATGAGACAGGCCTATGAGGCGGTGTCAGACATGACACAGAGTCCAGAAGATTATAGCATGGAGCCCCTTTGGATGTCAGGGGTTTGAGTAGGGCCCTGCTTGGCCTCCAACCCAGGAAGCAGCTTGCCTTCACTCCTCACCTGGAATCAACCTAGGGAGAGGGACCAGGCTGGGTGGCCCTCAACTCCTGTGACATCATAAGATTTGCCTGGTTGAGCCTGCTTACCCTCCTGACCCATAGGTAACCCCTGGTGAAGCTCCTGTCCTCAGCCTGGATCCCAGAGGCACTGGCTCCCCCTCTGTCTGAGCTCTACCATGGAGCTCCCTCCCTCCCAGGGGCTTCTCCCTGATCCCCTGGGAACAGTGTTGCAGGTGTTCAGTTCAGAAAGGCAAGACAGGATGTGGCCGAGGGATGCAGAAGCTCCATCCGCTGCCATCTGCTCTGGAACTTGGGCTGCAAAAGCCACAGCCCAGTCAGAAGAGTGCCGTGTCCCCGGTGCTGCCCCTCTCCCGCCATCTGCTTAGGCTTCTTGCCTGGTGTTCACCCTGGCTTCTCTCCTGGAGAAACAGGGCCAGGTCTGGTGGCTCCTGTCACAGGACAGGGTGGGAGCATCCCAAGCCTTGGGGCTTCTTTCCCTGGAAACTAGGAGCTGGGCTAAAGCCGCAGTGTGGGGGTTGGGATTGGTAGGAAGCCACAGAATAGTCTTGACTGCTGTGGGTGTGAGGGACTTGGGTCCTGCCCAGTCTATCCAGGGGAGACTTTGTATGTCTCCCTGGCAAGCTTGTCCATGTGCACATAGGACTCTGTCCATGCACATGTGTGTGGGCACAGATGCCCCTGGTCACCATGCTAGAATCATACTGGGGAGTTTAGGACTTGAGGCAGAGATGTTTTCCTACTCCTTTGAAATACACCCTGCCTGGTGATGGTAGCTGGGATTGGCTTCGGGATGTTTTCATTCCTAATTTAGACTGTTTATGTGCTGGGCTGGAGTCTCTGCCTGCTCCTCAGTCCCCCCCTCTTCACCACACTCTGCTTCCAGCTGTCTGGGGGTTTCAGGGTCCCTTGGGGTGTGTGTCGGGGGTGGGGGAACTACCGAGGCAGAGTCTGGCCCCTAGCCCCCACCCCTGGCAGCTGCAAGTATTTTCACCAGCTCTTCAGGGATCCCCAGGTTAGGCAGCACCACTTTCTTCCACGTAAGACCACAGAGCCCTCTCTGTGAGGGGCAGCCCCCTCCCCACGTGATCTAGGCTTCTTTGGGATGGGGATCTGAGGTCATGCTTTGGCCAGACTGTCCTGCCAGCCCGGCTGCCTGGGTGGAGCCACAGGGCAGGGAGCAGAATCTGGCAGCAGCACTGGATGCATTCAGCTGTCTCCTGGGGAGACAGGAATGGAAACAGGCAGCAGGGAACCCCTCACTGACCACCACTCTTGGCTCCTTTATGAGCTACATGGATCACTTGAGGATTGATGCTGACGGCTTGACTTTAATTAGGAAATACATTCTGCAAGACGTGCTCTGATGGGGCCCTGGGCTGTCTTCCTGGTTGCCATGTCAGCCGGGGGGGCGGGGGGGTGTTACTTCCACCTCTGCCCAGCCACCTGGGCTTATAGGAGGCTACAGGGAGAGAGTAAGGGCCCTTGTAAGCAGGACCCACACTTGATCCTCCAACATAGCAGGGACTAGGTCTTGGCCACTTGCTTCCCTCTCCTCCTGTGTGCACGTGTGTTTGTGGCCACAACTTGTTCAGAGACCATACAGGAGAATCCAGAGGAATCTTGCCAAGGAATCATGACACCGCCCAGTGGTCCAGGAGCCAAGACTCAGGTGTCCTTGGCCCTGATGAAGGAGAAGCACAGACTGAAAGATGCTGTTAAGGGCTGCATAGTCTCTGTGTCCGTCTTAGCTCCACCCCCAGATCCATCCAAAGCAAAGGCTCTTCCATCCCATCACCCCTCTCTAGGTCTTTACCTAACCTAATAACCTAACCTTCCCCTATAAGCCAGGCTGGTATTCCCTCTCTTTGTGATCTCCTGGAATCCCCCTACCCTGTGGGGTATCCTTTATGTCTACTTTTCTTTGCATAGCCCAGATTCTTTCCCTTGAAGGCCTCTGTGACTGGGGTCACTGGAGAGGAGGAGCCCCAGGGTTCAAGGACAGGGTGCTCATGAACCTTGCAGCCTGCCTTGCGTGTTGTAGATTCCTGCCCGTAGGACCAGCGGCCTCGTCACAGCCCTCTAACTACCCTGCAGAGACTAATGGAAGTTTCTGAAATAAAATCTGCACCTTGAAGCAGGGAATTGGGTGTGCTGGGGTTTCCTTCTCTGCAAGGCTGACTCCTCCCAGCCTGCAGGTATCCAGGCTCAGGTAGCCTACCTGTGACCCACCACACTTGGTGCTCATTTTTATTGTCTTCCATCCTAAACTTCTGACTTCAGCGCCGTAGCTACTGGACGTCTTGGTCCACACCATCCGTTTCAAGCCATTTTTGCTGAGGGACAGGCAGGGCACAGTATGAAGTGGGGTCCCTGAACTCCTCCACCTCGTTCCTGTCATTCACGGTGGACTTCACATCTGGTGGTAAGGGATGGTCCACACCTGTGGGAATTTCTCAGGCTGCGGTCAGGAGGATAATAGCAGAAGCCTCGAGGTGGCAGGGGTGGGGAGGACAGTGGTTTCTAGTCAATCCCCTTGTCCCAGCTGGCCCAGGTCCTGCGTCCCCTCACATTTGCCACTTGGCAGGTCCCCTGTCTCTGGGTTCATTTGTGGCGGGTGTGGCTGAGACCATGCTGGAGTGGACAGGGGTGTCTTGGTGTTTGGAGGGGCCACTTGCTAGCCCTGGGTTTTCCCTCACCCATCTTACTTAGTAGAGCCTGGAGCCACATGCAGGCCTAGGGTAACTATCTCATCTTAGGAGATGCCCATTCTAGGCCATCCTCCCAGCTCTCTTCTACCAGGGTAGCTCCTGCACTGTGGCTTGGCCTGCCTCTCTGTGGGATGCTGGCAGGATTGTACCTAGAGTGTATGCTGAGTCTTGAAGCATCAGCTCCTTGGCATGAGGGGGGATCCCCAAGATGTGGGAACAGCAGGTAACATTCCTCAAGCTGGTGCTCCACGCTGCGCTGGCTCCTCATGGGAGCCTGGAGGTTCCCTAATTAAGCAATTTATTATTAAAGCAGCCGTCAACCTTGTAGCCTGCTTTCTACTTCTGCCGTGGGGACAGACAGGCAGCCATCCCACAGGGGCTGCACTGGTGGACAGCATGCAGCCTGACACCCCATTTAGAATTCTTAGCTTGTGTAGCTCATCAGTAGCCCAGACTGGTGCTCCTCGTCCCCTTGGGGTCATCTTGGAGCCCAAAGGATGTTTGTGAGACTCACCAACTTGTGGGGTAAAGCAGAGCCCAGGGTCATCAGTCTGGCCAACCACAGGCCACAGGGGGGATCCACCTGCCTAGAACAGCATGGAGACCTCTGGGGATGTTGTATCGAGCTGCTAGAATTATTGAGTTTATGTTCTAAGGCTGTTGATGAATGAGTTTAGTCTCTGCTGGTACCAAGAGGGGCAGTGTTTGGAAGCCCAGTTAGTCGGCTAGAGTAAGTGGGGCCCTCATGACTGAGCCTGTGTTCTCTGGCAAGGTTGCACCTGCTCTCCAGCCCTTGAGACAGTGGCTGTCGTACACAAGGGGTCTCAGGACCCTGTCAGGAAACGCAGGTGAATGAGCAGCTGGAGTGAGGTTCTGGTGGTTTATCCTAATGATGTTTAAAAACTTGGAAATTTAGTGGCTAGAGAGATGGCTCAGTAACTAAGAGCGTGATTACCCTTGGCAGAGGACCCAAGATTGGTTCCCAGCACCCATATCTGGGTGCTCACAATCAACAACTTGTAACTCCAGCTCTGTGGTATTCGACACCTCTGCCCTCCAAGGGCAACTGCTCTCATGTGCATATACCTACACACAGGCACAAACACATATACCTACACACAGGCACAGACACATATACCTACACACAGGCACAGACACATATACCTACACACAGGCACAGACACATATACCTACACACAGGCACAGACACATATACCTACACACGGGCACAGACACGTATACCTACACACAGACACAGACACACATACCTACACATAGGCACAGACACACATACCTACACATAGGCACAGACACACATACCTACACATAGGCACAGACACACATACCTACACATGGGCACAGACACACATACCTACACACGGGCACAGATACACATACCTACATATGGGCACAGACACATATACCTACACACAGACACAGACACGTATACCTACACACAGACACATACCTACACATAGGTACAGAGATACACACTTGCACAATTTAAAAATAAATCTTAAAACTGGGAAATGGAAAACTCCTGAGTGACCAGTTCACTTTAAAACCCCATTAAAAATAACACTTTGTGTGTTAATACATTCTTTCACAAAAAATGACTGTTTTTTCTAAACACAGATTCAGTGGGAGCAGGGGCATTGCTTGTCAATCTATGGGGTCTCCACCATCTGGCCTGGTGGAGGAACAAGGCATGGGAGGAAGGATTCATGCTGCCGTGCCGCAGAGAATTCTCTGATATTTTTGTAGACTGAGCGCCACCTCCCCTCACTCAGGACATGGGCCATATCTCTGCTTCTGCATGTTGAATTTTTAGGCCTGGCTGTGTGTGTCATCTTGGGTTTCTGAGGCCGTGGAGAGGGCTAGACACAGCTTCCCTCCCTCTTTGTTAGGTGCTGGACCCTGGGGTGTACATACTGACTGTGAGGAGCCGAGGAGCCATGAGTAACACACTCCCACAGCCAAGTGTAAATTGAGCTCATCCTCCAATTTGCGGGTGTGTGTGGGGGTGTCTCCCTGGCTCCCAGGGAGGGGGATAGCACCAGGATTCCCCAGCTGTGGGTAGCCAGAGCCACAGGACTAGCCAGCCTGGATGGTTGAGAGCTGGTGTGGGACCAGCTCTCACTTGCTCCGAAGACCCTGCTCTGCTCAAGCTGATCCTGACCCACCTCTCCTGGCAAGGGTATCTAGCACCTTCCAGAACATCACACAGCACCTTCTAGAACACGCGGAGGCAGTACAGCTTGCCACGCTGGGGAGGGGAGAGATGCCCCATTGTTAGTTTAAAAAAAAATGACTCAGACGGTTCTGAGAGCTTCCTTTTTCTGCCTGTTTCCAAGAATCCTGCTCCGACATAATGGATCGAGTTATTAGGGGATCGATTGAGACATGGGTAGCTGGAGGAGAGCCAGACCCAGCAAATTGGTGTGGCACTGACTAGGAGACTCCCTGGGGTCCAGGTCTGAGGTTAGCAGGCTGGTGGGCAGGCAGGCAGCCAGTGAGAGGCACCTAAGCTCCTGGTGGCCACAGGGGAATCACAGTTCTGCCAGAGTGGCCAGAGTGGCCAGTACCTGCACTGGAGGCCTGTGCTGTGGAGGTGAGGGGAGGGGAGAGGAAAGAGCATGTGTGTATACACATGCGTGTATAGATTCCCAAATATGCCTCTTGTGGGTGGTGCCCTAAAAGTGTGATCCATTTAGACGAGGCTTTACTACGTTTGTGTCTGGTCCCACAGGATGTAAGACCCTACTGTGTGTAAGGACTCCTCCATGTGCTCCCACCCTACTACTGGAGGAAGCAGGGGTCTTTGAGGACCCCAGTAGTTCTGTTTGTGGGTTTATACTGTGAAGCCCCAATGTGGGGCGATAACGTGGGCCCACAGAGCGCCCCACTGATCTCATTATAGGACCGAGCAGCCGCCAGGCTCCCTCCCTTCACCACTTACTCTTGGAGCCTGTCCCACATCCACTTGCTTATCATGAGTTTGTCCTTCACTGTCCCCTGCACCTCGCTTGATGAAGGCCAGCCTCTGTCCGTCCACTCTCGGGTCTGTGGACCTGCAGCAGGTACTCTGTGATGGATTTTGCTGCTTAGCGTCAGCAGAGGAATCTGACTCTTTCCCTGGGCAGACTTCTGGGTTGGGCCTTTGAGGCCGAGTAGAGGTTACCAAAGCAGAGGGAGGAGTGGGTGTCACTGGGTGCAGTGACTATCACTAGTCTCAGGTCAGTCATGAGTCCCTGTTCCCCCACCCAGACCCTCCACTGTGGCCACCCCCTATGATCCAAGGCTGAAACGTTTCCAGGCCAAGGTGGGATCAGCCTGTGGGGCCAGGAGCTGGGCTGTGCTTAGCCTACTCGACTTCCTCTCCAGTTATGCGGATGGACCATGTGAGGCTCCGTGCTCTGTGCTTCCCACTTCTCTGCAAATTGGCTGGCATAATGGCTCAGCTGGGCTCTCTAGGCTTATAGAATTTCATCCCATTAAATACGAATACCATGCGGTTTGAAATATTTGTGCTGGAGCCGCCCTGACTGTTCCTTCAAGCAAGCCACATGGAGCTCTAATTAGAGCCTGGCGGGTAGCCTCCACTGACCTGGGTGCATGCACATGGCATGGCTGTGGTGTTTCTGCATTGTCCCACCCTGCCCATGAGTTTGGCTGTTCCTTAGATTAGGCAAGCTAGACTGAGCCTAGAAGGACCTGTCCCTATAGGGTGTGGCAGGCCCATGAGTGCAGGGCTGTGTATGCCTAGTTCTCTGGGGGCAATGGGGGTTTGGGGCGAGCCAGGCCCAATAATCAGTGACCTGGCAGGTGAAATACCCTGAGCATCTGTAAATGCTGTGACGGAAGTTATCATCTCAAGGCCCCAGAATCTTTAAGACCAGAGATGCCGGGTTCTGTGGATGGTGTCTGCTTCCTCGCATGACCTGTGCCCCAATGTCTTTCCATGAGGACGTGCCGCATAAAACAAAGGCCCTGCTTTGAACCATATTTTACTTTATTCCAAGACCCCGTTTCTTGGTCCTGGAGCTATCCCATAATAGTTTACCTGAGAGAGGGACTGGCCTGCCCAGGATAACTGAGGCTTAGCAGGAGGTGACCACCCTGTCCTGGACTGAATTCTTATTTGCCCTCCAGTTCAGCAGTTGAAACATCCCAGGAGTATGTTAGAACCAGAAGCGGAAGCCGTTGCAGGTTGTGTGACCTATGGTGATCAGGTAAGGCTATGAGAGTAGAGGTCCCCAGAGTTCCCTGTATACAGGATCTCTGCCATTTATGAACCCAGAAGTCAGCTGCCTGTTCCCAGAAACCTTTCCTGCCACACCCTTTTCCTGGTTTCCAACCTCCAGACTAAGAGACGACTCTACCCCTCCCATCACTCTTTGCGCCAGACTAGGACTGGGTATGCCTGGAGGCTGGGACTCCTTCATCTCACGTTTTTCACCCAGCACTAGCTCACACCTGAAATGGGTGCATGGGACCCTGAACTGCCTCTGGGCCAGCCTGATCCAACTAACTCGGCACCTGGGCAGCGGCTTCCCAAAGTGGGAAAAACAGGGCCTATGATTCTGAACTTTGGGGCAGAGCCGCTGAGAACATAACATATAAATGTCGTGCTGGGGCTGACACCCAGGTAGCAGAGAGCCTGGCTTCAGGGATGAAGCAGTGGCCTCGGGAAACCAAGGTCCAGCAGCGTCTCTTTGAAATCAGACTTTCCAGGGGTCTTGGCCATCTTTTTAAAATGTCACCACTATTAATAACATGGCTGCTGGTGGAGGGAGGACAGGGACAAGGCCAAAGCCAGTTGGCTCATCCACAGCCTGAGCGGCCTTAGGGAGGTGGAGGCCAGGTATTGTGAAGACAGGGCCAGTCTCTGTGTAGACCTAAGAAAGCTGCATGGGGCTTGGGGTCTGCAGTGAGGGTCAACATAGCTGAAGCCTGCTCAAGGCAGGTTTCCCCGAAGGGCCAGAGAGGAGGCACGGAGAGATCCCAGAAATGGGGGGGGGGGGGTTATCTAGCTTCGATGGCGCCGTGTGTCCACTGAGAGGTGGGACTATCTGGTAGCCTGTCAGACCTGGGAAGTATCAGGCAGGAAAATGAGTCACTTTTTACAAACAGGTCTAAACCAAGTCTGGTAGATCGAGAGGGTAAGGGGCTCCAAGGGTTATGGGGTTTCCAGAGCTCTGCATGGGCGGGAGGCCTGGCAGGGCCTGGGCAGCACAGAACAGCCTATGTTAGTGACTTTCAGCAACCAGCTTGGTTTAGGGCTCCTGAAGAGAGCAGGAGCCAGCCTCACTACCAGTACCCGGGACTTGAAGGTTCTAGATGTTGTCCTCTGGGATGCAGGACTCCAGCAGGGCTTTGGACTCTACATTCTAGGCTGGCCTTGGTACAGCGCTCCCAGTAGCCTTGCAGCCCAGGAGACCCTGACTCACTGCATCCTGAGATCTGGGGTCTTATACATAGGTGCCCATGGAGTGTAAGTAGCCAGAGAGTCCTAGGTGCAGCAGGATCTTGAGCCCTGGCAGGACTTGTGAACAGGATAGCTGTTCTCCACCCTTCTGGAAAAGTACAATTATTAAAAGTGTGGTCCACTGTCCCCCACTGCTTTTAGGGTTGCAGGGAAGTGGATGTTAGGGGAGGATAGACTTGAGGCCCAGGGACAGGCAAAGCAATATGTCTCTAGGGTGTGGGAGCCAAAAACTGGAGAGGGGTTTGCGCCAGGCTGGGAGAGCAGGCTGGTGGTAGGCATTACTGTGAGGTCTCCCTTTTAAATAAATACCCGGTTGCCAGGCAACACTGGTGGGGATATCCAGACTTTGTATGGATAGATGGGGGGGGGGGCGAGCAAGGACCCAGTGGGAACATAGCCTGCTGCAGGGCTCCTAGTTTCCCATAGATGCCAGCCATTGTGCCACAAGGTACCCTACCTTTTCTCTTTGCCTGTGTGCCTGGAACCCCAGCTTTCATGCAGACACAAATTTGTTTGCAGCAGCCTACACACCCAAGTGTGAGCTGGGTTTTCACATGAAGGTGGAGATGGTGCGACACTAGCAGTGTGTAGTAAAGGGAAGGGACTCAGCCACGTGGATTGGGGAGCTAAGGCCCACCCAGAGAGGCTCCTGCCCCTGGCCAGTAGAGGGGCAGATGAGCTCCTGCCCTCTTGGACCACCCAGCCCCTCCATCCACTGAGGGACAGATAAGGCCTTTTGACCCTCAGGACAGACGACAGCTCGTGGGCTGAGCATATGGTGGGGACTTGAGAGAGGCGTGGCTTTGGCGGCCTTGCGGACAAGAATGTGGTCCCTGGTAGTGGCTCCTCCCAGAATAACTTTATCTTCTGTGGGCACACTGTGGGACTGGATAAGGCAGTGGAGACACCGGACTCCGGCAGAGTCCTGCCCTGACAGGGCACCCTGGGCACAAACGGACAGTGCCGCAGACTGAAGAGACACCTGTGACCCTTCCCTTGAGCCTCTTCTCAGCCTCCAGGCCCAGACACCATAGGGTGGCACAGAAGGGCCCTGTTCTGTACTTTCCCAGGCTAGCCCTGTCCTTACTGCCCAGCCATGGAGAACAAAAACCACCTGGGGGGGGGGCGTCTAGATGGGCTTGCCACAGTTCTCCTGCAGGAAGGAGCAGACCCTGGGGGTGGGGAAGGGGAAGAGGACCAGGCCATGTTCCCATGGAAGGAGTGTCCAATCCCCTGGGGTCACTAATTTGAGCTGCAGGCAGCTGTGCAGCGAGGCCCAGGCAGTTATTTCTGGCCCAGAGAATTCCAGCAAAGCGGTCCCTGAAAACCCACCCCTGTGGGCCAGCAGTCATCTTTCCCAGGAATCACCTGGCTCTGCTTCTTTTGTCTCCTGTCCTTCCTTCCCTTCCAGGACCATTAGAGTGGGGTGTGAAGAATGCTTTGGGGGATCCTGCTGGGCAGAGGTCAAGCCAGGCCCTCTCACTTTCTCCCAGGATAAAACTGGAAGTCCCCAGGAGTCTGGGGGAGGGGGTTGTCAAAGGAGCAGCCGGGGGTGGGGAGGCTGTCACTCTGACTGGTATTCATGAGGATCAACCAGGAGAGTCTGAAAATATGGGAAACAGGCTGGGCCTGGCTGCCCTTCCAAGCAGCAGCACCCCCATGGTGTTTGTCGGGGTTGGAGGCTGCCGCCAAGTGGCTGGCAGAGTCTGGGTGAGGTTTCTCGCCTACACAGCCTGCTTTCCTGCAGGCATAGGGACTATAGAGGGGTGGGATCAGGCACTTTTCCACTCAATTATCCCTTGAAAAGATCCCGAATCAAGCTCTTTATTAAGAGCTAAGCAGAGACATTAGCGCACTTTCTAATTAGCATGGCTTTAAAAACTGCACAATTAGAGCCATTGGCATGTGCTCAACCAGGCTCCACAGTGTCAGTCCCCGAGGATGGGGAACTTGGCCTGGGAATGCCTGGGGTCCTGCCCTCCTTTGAAGACCTCATAGAGTGTGTTTATGTGTGCAGTACAAGTGCCCGTGTTGTGTGTGTTTGAGGCGTGTATAGCGCATTAGAACAGATAGTGGTATAAACGGGTTTATGGGTACATGTCTGGTATCCAAGTCTGGCTCTGGGTGCCCCACTGTTCCAACCTGCCCCTGTGGCTGGTAACCCAGCACACACTATGCCTAGGGACAGAACAGTGAGCTGGGGAGTGGGGCTGCCTGTGCATTGCTCAGGCCGTGGGGAGTGTCAGCTCACCCTGGTTGTTAATAGTCAAAGGACTGGGAAAGCAAAGTGCTTCTTCATAGGGGAGGGTGAGGATAAGCTAGAATGTTCTGGAAGCTAGAAACTGAGTATTCATAGACTGTCCTGCTTCCCCCCACCTCACCCCCACTGTTTAAGGGGATATAGTGGGGAGTGGCTCCCACACCCTAGCTTCAGGAGGAAGTATTCTTCCACAGACCGCCTGCCCCCCCTTCCCCTGGGTGACCCCGAGCAGAGCAGGCAGCTGGAGAACAAACAGCTCCATGTTTGGTCCGCTGCCCTCACTCCCCACCCCCACCCCCAGCCCCAGCTCAGCCCAGCCTGCTGTGAGTCACGCAGGCCTAGGCCCAGGCTCCCAGGCCATGTTCCCTGGGCCAGGCCGTTGGGGGCGGGGGTAGAGGAAAAGGGGTCTCTTAGAGTGGGGCATGAGAGCAGGAAGCAGGTTCGCTAGGCCTGGGGGTGGGGGTGCTTAGAAACGCTACTGAGGGGAGAGCGGGGCCACACCCCAAGACCCTGAGCCCTAGACAGAAGTGATGCACTGAACAACTGTCCCACCTGTCTCTAGGGCAAACTGAGCCTCACGGAGCCAGGGTCACCTTCAGGTGATGGCCAGCATTACTGAGCCCTGAGCAGCTGGTGATGGTGCTCAGCCCACTTGTCCCAGCTCTGGAGGCCTGATGGAGACCCAGCTGACCTTACAGTAACTGCTGCACACTGCCTCCCACAGGAAGAGGGGCCTAGGTGGAGGTCCTGTGGTAGCTGGGGCACACGACATTAAACAGTCTACTTCTGGAAAGCTCTGGGTGAAACCCGCTGGCCTAGGTATAGGGTCTGATGTGGGGGTGGGGCAGCTGGGAAAGGAAGCTGCCACCCATGCCTGTGTGATCACTCTGATGACCCCTACAAGGCCACCTTGGCCCCGGCTCCTCCTGCCATCCCATCTTTCCTCTCAATTCCCAAACCCAGATAGGATTCTCAACACACGTTCTCCCCTCTTCTCCCCCCGTCAGACCAGCAGTGCAGAAGCTGAGCTGATGGAAGCCTTTGGAAATGGAGCTGGGCTGGGGAATCCCCACTATCTTTGCCCTAATTGGGTCTCCAGGTTCCTCTTCACCTTGTTATCAGCTGTTGGCGTGGCAACAGCCTCAGGGAAGAAAGAGAAACCTCCCGCAAATCATCAGCACAGCCTGCAGAATGCTCCGCCCCTAAGACCTCACAGGAGACCAGGATGAACGCCCACAGGGAACTTCCCTGGCATCAGGCATCAGCCTGTGAGAAGTGTTCGGGATTTCACTTTTTCCTCGGGAAGAAGGAAGGTAGCAGACCCAGAGGTCTGGAAGCTGGCTTCGTTTGCAGTTCTTATACACAGAGGTCATGGCTAGCAGTGTAGGCTAGAGGACCCCCACCCCCACCCTGTGTGTTTCCAACTCCCCCAGGGAAAAGAGTAACAGGCCCCACCTACTCTGACTTGTGAGGTAGCTAGACTATCTGGGCCAGCTTTGGGGTTCCTTCTGGGGCCACGGTTGACAGTGTTGCCTCACCCTCAGCCACAGCAGTCCGTCCTGCCCATCTGTAGGGAGCCAATTCAAAGTGTGGGTCATGGAGGAGCATGTGAGGGTGGCAGAGTCAACATAACTTGTATAGCTAGCATCCCTTTGTGTTCTCCTTGGTGGCAGCCTACCTGCCTACCCTTCAGAACATCTTCCTGGAGCCTCCTGATGAGGGCGGGCACCAGAGACACCTGTGTTAAGCTTCCCAGGTGTCTGGCATGACGGACCCTTCATCAGTAGAGGCTCCGGCAGTCACTTGCACAGACTCCATCCATGATAACTTCCAGGGCTACTAGGAAGGCCACCCTTCAGGCTGGAAAGGTCATCGTAGGGTGGAGCAGAGGGCTGGATCCCTGGAGCAGCCAGGACAAGGTGGATCCAGCAATGCATTCCTAGGGCTAGGCCACACTGGGCTCTGGTTTGGATTATGTGGCCAGGGCACTAGGAAGCCATAGCAAGGTTCTGAGCAGATGCCTCCACCAGGGCTTTGTTTTAGAGGCAGCTCAGATGGATGGTGGTGGCACAGCAGAAACAAGAACAGATCTGGGACCTCTCAGGGATTTTTCTGGCTCACAGTGGACTGCGAGAGATGGCACTGTGGGTGCCCAGTTATTTGGGACTGAGTGTAGGACCTAAGGTTTTGAGGTGTGAGCAGGGCTAGATGCTAGTCCTAGGGTTGAGGGACAGCCCAAGAAGGATAAGAACAGAAGATGTTAGGGTCCCCAAAATTGGAGCTCTCACCAGGGTGAAGGGGCATAGCACATACATGTACCGTTGTCCTGGAGTGTGTCACCCTCCAGTGTGTGGTTCGTGTCTCCCTTTTGAGACACCTAACATCTTCAGACATCTTCAATGGCCACAGAGTGATCACTGGTTAGTTAACCTATTCCATCAGCTGGTCAAGGAACCATTAGGATCACATCCATCCCACGTGAGTCAGAGCCAGCCATCTGGGCTGTACCCTGTCTTGGGCCCTGCTGACCCCAAAGAGGGTACTGGCAGGGACAAGTGGAAAACCAATTTCCACAGAGTATAGTCATGTTCACGGGCCTCCCACATCTGCTCCCTCCCCTGATGCATGGTCTCTGCCCGGGAGACTTGTCTCGGACCCTTCCAGGCTCCCAGAACTCCAAGACCAGATCTTCCTGAGGCACGTGAAGGGCCATGGGGGTCACTGAGCATGGAGTCTGGAGCACCTCATGTACTCCCCCCAAGGTGTAGGAAGAGTCAAATTGACCGGGCTGGCAGCCCAGTGCAGGTGTGCCCCCACATCCTCTTCCTGGTCATCTGTTTGTCCTGATGCTTCACGACCTGGCCCCTAGAGAGGCCCAGATGAGACCTCCTTGCCATCTGCCAACTGGAGGTTGCTGTGGTGCGGCCTCCCATGTCAGGAGTCCAGCACCCCCACAAGTAAAGGCAGCACCTAGATCTTCAGCACACAAAGTCAAATGATGTAGCAGTGGTTGGGTGAAGGGGGCTAAAATGGAGTGACTGCTTCTCCTGTCCCTCTGCCTCCCACTCTGTACCTTACGCACGTGCCCGTGGATGGGTGATGGCCCCACTTGTCCTTCCTTTTCGTGCATGTACGGAATTCTCATCCTTCAGGGCCAGTTTTGCACTGTGACATTTTTCCATAGATGGGGCTGTGTGCAGGGCCGTGTGCCTTCTGTAACTTCTTGTCACCCCCTCCTCTGCCCCCCTCATGTCACTGTGTCCCAATTCACATGTCAGCAGCATTCCTATGAAAGCAGTGCCACAAGCTACATGCCACGTGTGTGCTGAGCCATGTGCACTTGCCTGGAAGTTCTGCCATTTTGATTTCTTTTCATTGCAGGGAGCCCTGATGCTTGGGCCAGAAGCCCTTGGGCCTCCCTGTCCGTCAAGTAGTATAGACCTCATGGTGACTAGTCCATCCTGATCCCATTGTCATGGAGAGAAGGGCCAGGAATAGAGGGGCTCAGAAAGACCATGCTGGGGGAGTTGGACTGTCTTGGTAGGTACTCATTGCCCACTGAATGCCAGGCACTGCAGCTGCCTGCCAAGAGGGTTAGTTGATGCAGGACCTGAAGCCATTATTCTGCCAGCTGAGGCGAGGCAGACAGCTCCCATGAAGTGTATGAGGCCTCATCACTGGCTGGGCTGTCCCTTTGGAAGACAGTCCTTCGCTATGAACAAACATGCTCCTTTCTTGAACAAATTGGAAAAGTGAGGTTGAGGGCTCCTGAGAGCACAGTGGCAGGAGGGGCAGCGGTAAGCACACAGTGTGGGCTTCATGCTGCAGAATAAGAGAGAAGGAAGGCTCAAGACCCCTGAGACAAGGAGGATTCTGGAAAAGCACTGGTCCCTTGCAGAGGGAAGCCCCAGAGCCCCAAGGTAGGAAGCATGGGGCTGTGAGTTTGGTGCTGACTGCTCGATCTTTTTTCCTATAGTGGGTCCTTCATCCTCCTACCCCTCCTGCCCAGCCTCTCACACGCAAAAGCCAAGCTGTTCTGGATCTGGCCTAATGGAGCTTAGCTGGCTGTACAGATTGCTCTGGGGGCTGGCAGGCGGGGCTGGAGCAGCTCAGAGCTAATCCTCTGATCTCATGCACCACCTAGCAGGGAGTCCTGTTTGGAATCCTGAGTTCTTGTCTTGCTTGAGGGCTACTAAGGTAGTGGAGGCCAGGCAGCAGCCACACCTGGAGACTCCTGACCCTTGCCCCAGCTAGCATGGCCACACTACCCAGTGGTGTGAGGATGTAGGACTCTGGGACCTTGGCTGCCTCACTGCTGCCACTGCCCTGCTCTTCTGTGGTGACACCCTTCCGTCCCCACTTATGCAGAGCGGCACTGTGGTGGGTGACGCTCAGAAACTCAGCCCAGGGGCCAAGCACGTGTCAGGAGGACTTAAAGCCCTGCTGTTGCTGTACCAGAAAGGTCTGCGTGAATCGAAGTGTTGTGACTGATGGAGAAACTGAACCCCGAAAAGGGGCGGTTACAATAGAATCAAGACAGATTTCCCCTCCTCCCACTCTAAACGTGAGTCACTAGGGTGGGGCAAGGGGAATCCCAGGGACTCTTACGCCATCAGACATGGGAGTTGTGCCAAGCTGGGTGTTAATAAAGATTGGGGTCTGGGGGTACAGGATCACATTGGCCCGTACCATCCTGTGTCATAGAAGGATGTATTCCACTATGAGGGACTGTATTCCATCTGGAGATCCAGCTGGGACTGTCTCCCATGGGGAGCCAACAGCTTGTTAAGTTAACCAAGCAAGCAGCAAGAGACATTCACCTGCCGGGCCTCAGTGATTCCGTAGATGTAACAGTGACCACCCCAGTCGGCAGGTTAGGTGTGGCCTCGTCTTGCACATGTAGACAAGGACCCTGTAGCTTCATCTCCTCTGCTAGGATGAGGGAGCAGGGCAAGCTACCACCTTTCTCAGCACAGTTGTGTGCTGTGTGTTCTCCTCCTGCTTCCCTTTGAATGAGGAAGGGCCACCCTGCTCCAGTGAGGGACACCCTCCCGGATTCGCACCCCTTCCCCAGCCCAGCCAGCCCAGCCTGTTGCTCACCCTGGATGGGCCCCAGGTGGGACAGCAGCTTCAGCACCACGGACAGCAACCGTCATTGGTGCCTTGCATCCAGTGTCGTTTTCATTCAGGTCCATATAAGGCTACTTTGGGGGGCACTGGAGGCCCCCCATCTGTGGATTGAGAACCCTTCTGTGAACTCTATCATGATCCCAGTGTGGGCTTACTGTACAGGTGAGGAGAGGGGGATCTCGCTATGGGGGTAGCCTTGTATCCCATCTTCCCCAGGGAAGCTGTGTCCATAGCAAAACAGCCTGGGGACCCTAGAGACAGTTTCTTTAGCTAATGTTCTGCAGTCCCCATGGAAGGACCTTCTCTTTCCTGACTGCTGACTGGGGATCCTGGCAAATGGTGTGGTGCAGAATGGGAAGTCATTTGAGCCCCTCCTAAGTGCACAGACTCAGAGTGGTGGCCAGGCATCAGTGGGTGTCCTTGGAGTTTGGAGTGTTGGCTGACAGGGTCCATAGAGACTGCTTTGTGCTCTCCAACCACAGGATCCTACCATCCAAGGGGCATCTCCTGGGTCCCCTTGTTCAGCTTCTCTCTTGGCCTGCTTTTCAGAACTTTGCTGCTTGCTAAATCTCAGAGCTGGGTGGGTCTTTGCCTTTTGAATGAGACCTTGGGGGAGGGGGCAAGGAGGAACCAGATTAGTCCACTTGACTGGATTCCACCGGTACCATCTCCTGTTCACATATCCGTTTGGTTTCCTCTAACCCCCATGGAAATTGATTTAATTTGTAGACGTCAGTTCAAAGCCTGCAGAAATTTTAATTAAACCGAGAAAATCTATCTGTTGTAATTAAGCCTCTGGAAGTCACCCGGCTCCGCGTGATATGACCAGTTGGTGCTGCCTGTCCTTGGCTGCCCACAGAACATGACCAGGGGGCAGTGTGACACGTGAGGTGTGTTCTTGCTGTTGTAGGAAGCTGGAATATTCTCTGCTTAGGCAGGTCCCAGGTCCAGGACCTGATCACTTCCCCACCAGGTTAAGGGTCTTGGCAGGCCCCCTGCAAGTGTCCCCTGCTCCATAGATGTGCCCAGGCCTGCCTCTTGTCCAGAGGCAACAGTCACTCGGGGAGGCCATACTCCAACCTTGGTGTTAGTCTTGGCAGTAGCTGTATGTGAAGGTAACAGCTGGGAGCCTGGGGTTACACAGTAGGTGGACTGTAGACCATCCGGGCAAGTCAGCTTCAGGGAATATAGTCTACCTGAGTCCTCCTTGGAGAATCTGTGGGTGGATGAATGTGCGCTGAGCCTGGGAGAAACCAAACGATGGGCAAAGAAGTCAAGAAACAGCCTTCAGTCTGGGACAGGCTTCTAGTCCTGGCTTCTGGAGTTGAGTGGGTAGGGATAGCTAGGATGAGCCTATCTCCACTGATAACCAATCTCCCAGCCTCTTCTGGGAGTGGGGCGACCAGCGCTCAGGGAGCGGTCAGAGAAGCAGGGCCTAGTCTTGCCGAGAGAGATGCAGTCGCTTCCTCCATTGGTGTCCAGCAGGCCTGGAAAGGCATGGCACCTGGTAGACTCAGAGTCTAGTCAGGCCTAGGAGCCGTTTGTGTTAGTCTGGTCTGACTATATGTCCTAACAGGGACCTTTGCTAGCCAGTGTAATATGGGGTTCCGGTCTCCATGGCTTTGTGCTGCTTCCCCCAGCCTGTTCTCCTTAATCCATAGCAGTGCCCTCTTACCTTGGAAGCTAGTCTACCACTGAGCCACGTGAGGGTGCCCGCTGGCACCACAGCGAGGCCAGCCTGGGAGACCAGCCCCTCACCCCCCTTGTCTGTCCGGGTGGAGAGTAGCATTGAGCGGTGTTGTGAGTGAGCTTGGCCGAGCTGGAAATTGCTGGGTGAGGGGTGTGCAGAAGCCACTTGGAGCCACAGGCTCTTAGCCAGATGTGGACGAGCACAGGGGATGAGAACTCCGCAGATTGTGGCCCTGGGAACATGGTATCGCCTGCCAGAGGTTGGCCGGTGCTGCGCTAGCAGGAGGCTGATTTCTGTTTTCCGCAGCCCCATTATGGTAGAGGCGCTTGTTACTGCTGAACCCATTAAGTGTAATTATGACGCGCTCAGCAGGAGCGTGTAATTACATTGGTGGCTTGGCACTGCGGAGCACACCGCCTGTGTGGGCTGGGGGGCCCAGCTCTGTGAGTGTGAGGGAGGGAGGTCAGGGTCAGGACTGCAAGAGGAGCATTCAGAGAATGGCCTAACCCCCCGCCCCCTGGCTCCCAGGTAGCTCCATGGACAGAGGGTAGTACAGCCCCCGACCCTGAGAATGTCATCTCCCAGCATATTCTGTCCCGGTACCTCTGGCAGGTTGTCGCTTTGGTTGGTGCTAGTTCTGTGGTTTGTGGCCCCAGACCACATCAGTGCCAGCCTGTGTCCCCATATTGAGTCAGTAGTGTTGCTTTGGGGCTTGGGCACGTGCTGGTGGAGCTCTGTGCTACTGCCTTCGTGGGCGCTCCGTTGGTCATCAAACCAGGCAGACTTAGAGATGCAAAGACTGCTCACGGTCACCTTCAGGAGAGTCGGTCTCTCCTGCCACACGTTCCTAAGTCCTGTCCGATCAGGGCTTTCTTGCAGGCCGTGCATATTTGATCCTCACTAAGACTGCCAGACTCTAGTCTGTTTGGTGTTCTCACCTGGGCCTCATATGCGACACTACTGGCTCACGGCAACTTTTCCAGGTCCATCTTGGTACGAGGCAGGGGCAGGGGACAGTGACTATCTTCCCTGGGAGAACTTGGGACTCTAGAGAGTCATAGGGGCCAGTGTGGTGCCATGGCGCCATCTGGTGGTCATGTTCTGTTATTGCGTTCACTGTTGCCATGAGGCTGACCCCGGCCTAAGCGGGGTTGTCTGCTGCGCACATGGCCCTTAACACACAGCCCCCAGGTGGTTCGAGCACATCAGCATGCTGGTCATCATGCTGAACTGTGTGACGCTTGGCATGTTCCGGCCCTGCGAGGATGTTGACTGCCGCTCAGAGCGTTGCAGCATCTTGGAGGTAGGTGTCAAGGACTGTGAGGAGGACCAGGAGGGTACCAAGTGTACCCTGTTCCTTCATCGTGATCCCCTTCCACTCAGGCCTTTGACGACTTCATCTTTGCCTTCTTCGCTGTGGAGATGGTTATCAAGATGGTGGCTTTGGGGCTCTTTGGGCAGAAGTGCTATCTGGGTGACACCTGGAACAGGCTGGACTTCTTCATTGTCATGGCGGGGTATGCAGCCTCTGCGTGGTATGCTTGGGAGTCCTAGGCCTGACCTCAGGGCTGAGACCTGAGAGGGGCTAGGGTTTGACAGGTGGCCTTGCCGTGCAGGGTGCACATGTCGTTGGCCCCTGTAGGGCAGTGGGTGATGGGCTAGGAGTCATGGGCCCCTGGGGTCTTCCCCTTCCTGAACACCCTTGCTCCTCCAGCATGATGGAGTATTCTTTAGACGGACACAACGTGAGCCTCTCTGCCATCCGCACGGTGCGTGTGCTGCGGCCCCTCCGCGCCATCAATCGGGTCCCCAGTAAGTGTCACTCCTGTCTTGAGTAAGAGATCAGCCTGTGTGTCCCGCTGGCCCTGCTTCTTATCCAGGCACCAGCTAACTGGGCCCTTCTAGGACAGTCCCAGTTGGGGTGTGATGGAGACTCCCAGTGCCTAGCAATGGGAGCCACTCAGAGCCTTGACTTCCTCATTTGCATAGCATCCGGGGTGGGACTGGGTGCCAAGAAGGTTCCCAGCTACACCACTGTCCAGTGGAGCCTGAGGCAGGGTTGGAGAACGTGTGAGAGACTGGGCTTATGGGGAGGGACACACTGCATGCTCCCACTACACGTGGTGGGAAAACATGCAGGAAATCACATGGTTGTGCTTGGGATGTGGCCTGTCCGGATGCTGACTGGCCATCTGCCTGTGTCTAGCGGGTGGCCTGTCCGGATGCTGACTGGCCGTCTTCCTGCGTCTAGGGATATAGTTTTGGTGTTTTCTTAGGATCTAAATTCAGATGTTCAGTTTAAGGGTGGGAAGGTGCAACTCTCTTGGAACTGTGCAAGGTATGTATATACATGCACGAACAGGTGTGGTTCCGGGTGCACACCCCCTTTTCATCCGTGAACAGGTGTGGTTCCAGGTCCACACCTCCTGACAGCTGCCACTCAGCCTTCCACCTACCTGCCTGGCCATGACTTCTGGCATCAGATCCAGTTCAAATGCTGTGTAACATTGGACATGTTACCAAGCTTCTCTGAGCCCCAGGTTCCCTTTAAAACAGTGGAGTACATGATATATTTCCCAAGGACAGAAGAGAGTGTGAGGTGAAGGGACGCATGTGTGGCACTGCCTGGAACCTTGTGTGTCCCGTGTACTCAACAGAGCCTCAACAGCAACACACTGGATAACCCGTGTGTTGGAGCAGAGATGAAACCCAGGTCCACTCCCATCCAAAATATTCTGGTTAAATGTCCAGGGAACTCTGGGATTCTTTCCTAGACAGGACCGCCTGTTCCTTACAGCAACCCCCGTACCTTCAGAGCTGTCCAACTACCTACCTTGGCTCTACTCTCACCCCTAGATCACATGACCTATGGCAGTGTGATCACATGACCTCATTGGTTGCTGGCCCACGAGACAGTGTCTCTCCAATTGAAATGTTTGCACCCCATCAGCTTGGACCCCCCTGTGACCCGAGGGCCCTCATTCCATGGCTACCCCTCTCAAAACTCCGGTTCCCTCTCCTTGTGTGGCCCAATGCTCCACCTACAGCCTAGGCTGGCCCTGCGCAGATTTTGAGCTACGTTCTTTTGATGACTGAGGGGGGCAGACCCTGGTTGAGGCCACCACTGATCCACTTCCTTGATTTGTTCACGTTCATGCACCACCCAGGACAAAGAGCTTCAGCGTTGCTCTGAGATAGGGCACCTCCCATGCTTCCCTATAGCAGGGTCCTGCAGGTTTGCTCTTGCGTTTTGCGTTGGAAATAAGGAAGCCCTGCCCACAGCCCAGCAGAGCCTCAGAACCCAGTGTGCTGGGTCCCTACAGAAGCTGCACTGCCAGTCTCACTGGCCCACCCTGGGGATGCCACACAATGAGGTGGAGCAGGGAGAGGTTTGCCCTGGCCATCTGGGGCTGCAACCCGACTCCCCTCTGGGGGTCCCTCAGGCCTTTCCTGTCCTGATAGACTTGGTATGGATTTGTGAGTGGCAGGCAGGGCTCGAAGGGAAGCTCCCCGAGGACCCTCTACTAGGGCTTACAGGTGTGTTGAGCACCGGCCCTGCCTCCCTCAGGCATGCGGATCCTGGTCACTCTGCTGCTGGACACGCTGCCCATGCTTGGGAATGTCCTTCTCCTCTGCTTCTTCGTCTTCTTCATCTTCGGCATTGTTGGGGTCCAGCTCTGGGCTGGCCTGCTGCGGAACCGCTGCTTCCTGGACAGCACCTTCGTCAGGTGTGCAAGCCCCACCCGTGTCATAAGGCTCTACCTACCTAGCCAGCCATGATCCCAAAATGTTACCTCTTGACTCAGCCCTTCAGCCCTTCCCCTTCTGCAGTCTCCACCCCCAAAGGCATCTTCCCTCCCAGGTGTTCTATCCCTGAATACCCGTAGAGTGAACCTGGGTCCTAATTTGATAGGCCCTAGGGTGCCCAGCTTTACTCAAGACAGGTACAGTCCCAGAGACAGGGTCAGTGTGGAGATGAGGACATAGGCTTGGTAGTTCAGGGGCAGGTTCTAAGGGGGCTGGGGTGGAGGTCACTTCATCTCGAACAATTTTCCTCTGTGAGTGCCTTTGAGGGTTTGATAGCAGGTGTCTTTAGCCCCAGAGGCCTGTCTGAGGGAGGATACCGTGCTCCTCTCCTGCCAGTTTCTGGCACAGTGTCCCCAGTGGCTGCTGTCCTCCGCCCCTTGCATCTGTGACTCCAGTGCTTCCTGAATATAGGGACCTATATTGCCAACATGGCATTTGCTTTGTGGGAATGAGGGCATGTCCATCTCCTTCATCCTGGGCCCCACTCTACAGCATTAGAAGATGGGTAACCCAAGGCTGATGACCCTCTAGGGTGTCCCTGGAAAGTGACGCTGGGAGGCACTCTACTTCTCAGTAGACCCCACTTGTGAACTGTCTGCCTCCTCCATCACCAATCAGGTATCTGAGCACTGAGTCTCTAGGATGGATACCCCCAGGCCAAGGGGTCTTCTAAGGTTCCTGGGTCTCTGGGTTTCAGAGCTTCTGAGATGTTCTTGGAAAGGAATGTGGGGGCTTGGAGAGAGGAGGACAGTAGGTCTATGAGGAGATGCCAGGGAGCCTAGAGTTGTAGAAACACACTGTTTCCAGGTCCCACTCAGGAGAGGTCACTGTTGTAGACACTGGGGGAAGGGAGCCAGGGTGGGTCTAGAGGCCTTGAGATGCTTCAAGCATGGCCTATCTGTCACTGTAGCAACAATGATGCAGTGAGCTGGGTACCACATTATAGATCCAGTACCTCTTCCTTCATCATCTCGAGTCCAAGGCCCAGTTGAGGGGTAGGGAGGAATTGCTCTCTTGATGGGCATGTGGGATTCAGGCTTAGCAGTCCTGAGTGAGACTGGATGAGCCAATGGGGGAGTGGTATTCAGGCCAGGAACCCCCTAACCATGCCTTGACCTTCTGCAACCCAGGAACAACAACCTGACCTTCCTGCGCCCATACTACCAAACAGAAGAGGGTGAGGAGAACCCTTTCATCTGTTCCTCACGCCGCGACAACGGCATGCAGAAGTGCTCGCACATCCCCAACCGTCGTGAGCTTCGTGTGCAATGCACTCTTGGCTGGGAGGCCTACGGGCAGCCACAGACTGAGGATGGGGGTGCTGGCCGCAATGCCTGCATCAACTGGAACCAGTATTACAACGTGTGCCGCTCAGGGGAATTCAACCCTCACAACGGCGCCATCAACTTTGACAACATCGGCTATGCTTGGATCGCCATCTTTCAGGTCTGTGCTAGAATAGCCGGGGGGCACCTGGGGGTGTGGGATGGTGACCCCTGAGAAAGGCACCCATGCTGGGGTGTGGCACGCACTGCTGCCCTTGGGAGCTGGAGAACGTGGGCCCATGTCCAGCTGCCTGCCTCCTCAGGTCATCACCCTGGAGGGCTGGGTGGATATCATGTACTACGTCATGGATGCCCACTCGTTCTACAACTTCATCTACTTCATCCTCCTCATCATTGTGAGTGTGGGCGTGACCAGCTGGTGGGCATCCTGCGTTTGATCGGGGGCGGGGGAAGCCATATCCTGCCTCTTCCCCTTGTTACTTAGTCTGGACCTCCTAGAGTCCCTAAGAGCACAGTATGGAGGCATCTGCTGAGATGGGCTTCGGTGGGAGGGCAGGCGGGGGCTTCTCTGCCCTTCCTGCAGTGGAAGGAAGTAGACCGGATGGAAGATCTGTGCAGCCCCTAGATCTAAGGTGATGTCCAGAATCTTCACAACAGCCAGTCCCGTCTCTCCACATTGGGTCTGGTCCTCTTGACACAGCCTCCCCACAACAAATGTGTGTGATCTCCTAGCCCAGTCCCCTGTAGCGAACATGAATCTTTGGCAGACTCTCATAGCATCCATGACCCCACATTTCTTTGGTCCACGACTCCCCATTAACATCCATACCACACATAGTGCATCTAAAGCATCTATGTCTCAGATTTAGTCTCTTGTTGTCCCTCAATGTCCTGTGGTTCTCAGTGTGGACATTGTTAGGTCAGCAAACATTTCCAGATCTCTGGATGCACAGGAGCTGCCTACAGGGACCCAGCAGGGAAGGGATGTCACAGTTGAATTCTCAAGACAGCCCGTTATGGCAGAACATAGAGGAGAGCCGATAATGACCTGTGCCAGGGAGAACAGGCCATAGAGCTGGCTGGGAAGGCCCCACAGAAGGACAGTGTGACCACAGCCGAGAGTACATTGAGGCTAAATCTGAGGAGTAAGAAGTCCTGCACGCAGGACTCCAACCAAGGGAGGTCCTTGTCTCATTATCACACACTTGCAAAACACCTATTGTGTGCCACCTAGTGAATGCCTGGAATATTCCTGCTTAGAGCATTGTGACAAGGCCCCAGTCCCCAGAGCAGGTCCTGACTGGGCTTGCTATGGAGCGACTGGTGGTCACACACCCCCTGCCACAGGTGGGCTCCTTCTTCATGATCAACCTGTGCCTGGTGGTGATAGCCACGCAGTTCTCGGAGACAAAGCAGAGGGAAAACCAGCTGATGCGTGAACAGCGGGCCCGCTATCTGTCCAACGACAGCACTCTGGCCAGCTTCTCGGAGCCCGGCAGCTGCTATGAGGAGCTCCTCAAGTATGTGGGCCACATCTTCCGCAAGGTTAAGCGCCGTAGCCTGCGCCTTTACGCCCGCTGGCAGAGCCGCTGGCGTAAGAAGGTGGACCCCAGCAGCACCCTGCATGGCCAAGGCCCTGGGCGGCGGCCACGGCGGCCAGGCAGGCGCACAGCTTCCGTGCACCATCTGGTTTACCACCACCACCACCACCATCATCACCATTACCACTTCAGCCACAGTGGCCCACGCCGGCCCAGCCCAGAGCCGGGTGCTGGTGACACCAGGTTGGTCCGGGCCTGTGTGCCCCCGTCGCCACCATCCCCAGGCCATGGGCCGCCAGACTCTGAATCTGTGCACAGTATCTACCATGCTGACTGCCATGTGGAGGGGCCGCAGGAGAGAGCCCGGGTGGCACGCTCCATAGCCACTGCTGCCAGTCTCAAGCTGGCCTCAGGTTTGGGCACCATGAACTACCCTACCATCCTGCCCTCAGGAACAGTCAACAGCAAAGGTGCCACCAGCCCACGCTTCAAGGGGCTCCGGGGTGCCGGAACCCCGGGTCCTGCAACTCGAAGTCCTCAGAGCCTGGGCAGCCCCAGCCCCTACGAGAAGATCCAGCATGTGGTTGGGGAACAAGGTGAGGACCCAGCCCCACTGTGTAAAACAGTGGGCGGGGGGAGGGGGGAGGTACACAGGCAAGTGTTCTGGGCCCACATCCCATTTGCTCCTGCCTGGCCCCAGGAGGAGGCCATTTTTGTGTCCTTGCCACCACTCTGAAAAACTTAGGGTCCACAGACTGTCCCCTTTCTTTATGAAGAAACTAAAATGGTTGTGTAGGGAATGAAGATCAGAATCTGTGGGTGGCAGGGCCTTGTGTGTTGCCGCTGCTGCTGCTGCTGCAATAGCCTAACCGCACCTATGTCTCGGCATGACAGGACTAGGCCGAGCCTCTAGCCACCTGTCCGGCCTGAGTGTGCCCTGCCCCCTGCCCAGCCCCCAGGCGGGCACGCTGACCTGTGAGCTGAAGAGCTGCCCATATTGTGCCAGCGCCCTGGAGGACCCTGAGTTTGACTTCAGTGGCTCAGAGAGTGGAGACTCAGATGCCCATGGAGTCTATGAGTTTACACAGGATGTGCGACATGGGGATTGCCGAGACCCTGTGCAGCAGCCCAATGAAGTGGACACGCCAGGTCGTGGCAGTGACAGGCGGCGGCCACCACGGCGGCCAGCCTCAGAGCCAGGAGGGCTAGGCCGCCTCTGGGCTTCCTTCAGTGGCAAGCTGCGTCGCATCGTAGACAGCAAGTACTTCAACAGGGGCATCATGGCTGCCATCCTTGTCAACACTCTGAGCATGGGCGTGGAGTATCACGAGCAGGTGGGCTCTCTCCCTTGGGGCAAAGCAGGGTTGGGCTTGCAGGACGATAAGCACCAGTTTTAGAGGCAGAAAGCGGGTCCCATGTCTTCCTAGAGTTCTGGTCTTTTCCTAGGGTCTCTGAGGGTTGGCACCAGAGCAGGGAGCTACCTAACCTGGACTCCTATTAAGTCACCCATTATGGCTCCTTGGATGGGGTTCTGCCGAGTGCTGAGCACAGTGCCATTTTGGCTCTAGTTGAGCAGCTCCCAGCCGTGGGAGGAATAGGTGGTTTGAGATCACCAGGGACTACCCCCAAGAGTGAGTGAGGGGACCCAGAAGCACCACAAGGGCCTCCACCCTGCTGCCTCATCCCAAGGAGCAAGCTCTCTCCAAGACTCCATGGAGAGGGGCTCCCAAAACTTCCTCAGCTTCCTGGCAGTGTCTTGGGGGACCTGAGAGACTAGAGGGGGGTCAGCATCATGAGCTTGTCCTTTGAGGAGGATCAAAGGGTACTTGGGATTCCTCAGGGCCTGGATACTACAAACCCCCTTCCTTCCTCAGCCCCAGGGACAGTCACACTAGGGAAAACAAGGCCAAGCCTAGCAAGACAGAGCAGGGGGGAGACACACACGGATAGGACACAATACACGACTCAGGAATCCCAACCCTCTTTTAGTGGAGTGGGTTTTTTTCCTGGGGCATTTACCTCTGGGCTTTTTTGATTCCTTTTTAATATCTTGGAGTAAGCAGAGGAAATCTACCCACTGTGGCCTTAGGCAGGCTTGGGCAGGTGGTACTGGGGTGAGGATAAGTCCACTCCATCTTGAAGTATCGTGCATACAGGCATATGTGCAAACACTATACATGTCAGGCTCACTTATGCACATGTGCACAAGTATGCATGGTTGTACACACTGCACATGCGTGATTCCACTGTGCGCATGAAAATCATTCATACACGTGTACTTCGCACATGATCAAGGCTCTCAGAGGCAAGTGCACATGCATTTGCACTGTACACACAAGATTCACCTATGAACACGGAAATCAGTTCACTTGTGGTGGGGCCAGATGCATGTGAACACACAGGTATGAGGATTTGGGCAAGTTTTCTACATATCAAGTGTCCAATACAACAACTTCATGTTTATGCTCAAATTGTGCTAGAGAACACACCCAACCTATCCAGCATGGAGGAATGCATGCATATGCACACATGGAGGTCATAATGGTACAGGTATAGGCAAACAGGCATGCACATATTCCTACACGGGCAGGATGTAGATGAGAGACCTGCTTGGCCTTCTGCAAAGGAAGAGGTGGGTGAGATGTAGGTACCAGTGCTGCTGTCTTGTGCATCCGTAGCCCATCCTGCAACCCCAGCACAGTGTCTCAGGCTATCCTGTGTTTGAGTCTTGGAAGACTTGGCTGCACTTGTGTCCAGCTGGGATTATTGGAGGGTCAGGATGGGGACTACCAGAGTGGAAGAGCAAGACAAATTGGCTGTCTATCTAGAGGAGACATTCTTAGGTCCTAGTTCCTTCCCTAGGTTGTAGGCAGCTCTCCCTAAGAGTCTGAGTAGCCGTTGGTCCCTTGCATTCTTGATGTGGTGAATTTGCTTTGGCTTCTGGGTACTGTGCCCCTAAAAGGGCCAGAACTCTGGTGGATCCTAACCACCTCTCCTGACCTGCAGCCTGATGAGCTGACCAATGCCCTGGAGATAAGCAATATCGTGTTCACCAGCATGTTTGCCCTGGAGATGCTGCTGAAGCTGCTGGCCTGTGGCCCACTGGGCTACATCCGGAACCCCTACAACATCTTCGACGGCATTGTGGTTGTCATCAGGTAGGACCTGTCCCTACCCAGGTTAGAGGCTCCGAGAGCCTCACTTCCTAGGCACTGCAGAGAGCGAAGCCTGCCATGGCTGGAAAGCTGATGCTGGGATTCATAGCGGGCAGGATATGAGGACCCTGGTCACTCACATGCTATACAGTTGGTCAGCCATGTCTGTAGTAGGGACCAACTTCCAGAGTAACCCTGGTCCTGGGGTGGGAAGTGGCATTTGCTAGAGTAAAGTAAGCACAGAATGGTGGAATGCTTGAGAATGGGCCCATGTCCCTTCAAAGGAGGGTCTCGTAGCTGGGAGGAATGAGTTGAGCTTACAGATGAGCCAGGCGTGAAAGGCCAGGGTAGAAGACACACCCCCCACCCCAGTCAGCAAGTTCCCTGACGGCTGGGAGCCAGCGCTTCCCTGAGACCCAGGATGGGGCTACTGCAGTTCCCAGAGTACCCTGTTGCAGCTGGATCTGCCCCCAGCTATGGGGTTGGACAGAGGCTCTGGTGACTCCCAGACTGGCCATCTTGACCCTCAGACCATCATCCCAACCTGTAGCGTCTGGGAGATCGTGGGGCAGGCGGATGGTGGCCTGTCGGTGCTCCGCACGTTCCGGCTGCTGCGGGTGCTGAAGCTGGTGCGTTTCCTGCCGGCCCTGCGGCGGCAGCTGGTGGTGCTCATGAGGACCATGGACAACGTGGCCACCTTCTGCATGCTGCTCATGCTGTTCATCTTCATCTTCAGGTGGGTGGGGCCCAAGCTCCTCCCTCAGGTAGCATTGACCTTAGGGCACTAAGCGCGGTGGGGGGTGGGGCTCTGCTCTGTGGGGGTCCACAGATGGAAGAGATAAGTTGGGCCCTGGGAGCGGTGACGTGGGGTTTGCTTAGCGCCTTGTGTGTGCCAGTTTGCCACTTGGAGAGGGAGTGGAAGGAAGAGTGAGGCTGCTGAGACCGGATGTCCTTTCCCTTCTAAAAAGGCACTATGGTGGCCTTCCATTCATCCACCCCTTTTAAGGCCTTCTCAGCTATAGAAAAATTGTTGAACCTCAGGGTTGGCCCGTACTGCAAAAGTAGGTTGTGGTGGGTGAGGCTGGTAGCTAACTCAGGCAGAGGGGTTACTGGGCCCCGCCCACTCAGTGCCCATCCCCCCCTCAGCATCCTGGGCCCCTCCCACTCAGTGCCCATTCCCCTTAGCATTCTGGGAGGGGATACTGGGCCCTTCCCACTCAGTGCCCATCCCCCTCAGCATCCTGGGAATGCACCTCTTTGGCTGTAAGTTCAGCCTGAAGACAGACTCTGGAGACACGGTCCCTGACCGGAAGAACTTCGACTCCCTGCTGTGGGCCATCGTCACTGTGTTCCAGGTACAGCCCCAGGTGTCCATAGGACAACCAAAGGGACTGTGGAGAACCCTGGCTCTATCTCCAGGGAGGCGCAAGGGTCTCCTTGTAGGGCCAGACCCACCTTCAGCCCTGCAAACACGTCCCTCCAGATCCTGACGCAGGAAGACTGGAACGTGGTCCTCTACAATGGCATGGCCTCCACCTCCTCCTGGGCAGCCCTTTACTTCGTGGCCCTGATGACCTTTGGGAACTACGTGCTCTTCAACCTGCTGGTAGCCATCCTGGTGGAAGGCTTCCAGGCAGAGGTAAGGGGTTCATAAGCTGGAGTCTGGGCATGGAGGCAGTCTCGCCTCAGCAGACCCTCCACACATTCACACTGCAGCCTCTAGGCCCCACATCTCCCTCGCGCTCCCAGGCATATGACTTGGGCTGGGTCCAGAGGACCCTGCTGTGGGGACGTCACACTCACCTTGTGTTGCATGGTTTCAGGGGGATGCCACCAGGTCTGACACGGATGAGGACAAGACATCTACCCACTTAGAGGAAGATTTTGAGAAGCTCAGAGATCTTCAGGCCACAGGTAATGCGCTTACATGGTATAGACCAGTGGTTCTCCAGCTGTGGGTCACAGCCCTTCAGAGTTACATGTCAGATTTCCTGCTATCAGATATTTACAGTTATGAAACAGCAACAAAAATAATTTTACGGTTGGGGGTCACCACAACTTGAGGTATTAAAGGTTGGCATCACTAGGAAGGTTGATAACCACTGGTGTAGACCGAGGCAGAGTTCTGGCAGGTAGGTTCCTACTGCTGGGACCTCTGGAGGCTCAGACATCCCCTTCATTCTCCCCTAGAGATGAAGATGTACTCACTGGCTGTGACCCCTAACGGGCACCTAGAGGGCCGGGGTAGTCTACCGCCTCCTCTCATCACGCACACAGCGGCTACGCCTATGCCCACTCCCAAGAGCTCCCCACACCTGGATGTGGCCCATGTTCTCCTGGACCCACAGCACAGCAGCAGTGGTCCTGTGGACCCCCAACTGGGGGACCAGAAGTCTCCGGTAGGGACCAACCCCAGCCCCTGAGATAAGGGAGGGTCTCCATAACACCCCAGCCCTGTCTGAAACTGAGGGTCAGGGCCATTTTCTTCCTGGAAGCCAGGGTGGTTCCTCTCTGAGACAAACCTGGAGCCATGAAAGAGGAATGAATTGTTATGACCCCTCCTGGTTGCATCTGGGTAAAATTACAGAAGATAAAAGCCGCCAAGCGCTGCACATCAGGGAAACACGGGGGCTGACAAAGACTCTTATAAGCAGCCTGGGAAACTGACAGGCAGGCTGGACTGAAGGTCCATGCGCCGTGGAGAACATGGCAGCTCACTTCTCTTCACACCCAGAGTGCCCGGTGATGGCTTCCCATGGCTTCTGAGACCTTGAGAAGTGTCAGGTCAGGGTAAACACAGGCAGCAGCTAGACCACATGGAGGAACTTTGGGGCAGATCCGAGGGCAAGAATCGGGCGAGAGAAGGGAGAAGATGAGAAAATTGCGTGTGGTGGAGAAATCAGGAGTTCCAGGACCGAGCCACTTAACACAGCTTGTCACAGTCTCCTGCCAAGGGGCCCTGATAGATAGGCAGAGACAGGCTAGGGGAGAGTAAGGCTCAGCTCCTGTGAGACTCCTGACTCAGCTGAGGGTGAGTCTGGAGATTTGTTGAGTTGTGTGGAAAACTAGAGGGGCCTGGGCTATGGGCCTCTGCAAATCCAAAGGCTGGTCAGAATCACTTTGCCAGCCCTGGGTGATCCTGGGCCTTTGCTCTAACCATGTCCAGCTGAGTCAGGTGTTACCTGAAAGTGCCCTGGCAGAGTCCTTGCTAGGTGGGAGAGCAATGCGCGGCCAGGCGTACAGCAAGTGTTTTGTGGCTGCCCACGGTGGCAGTTAACAGCACTATCTTGGGAGAGCCCCTCCCATCCCAGAAACTGTGGTATGAGGTGATCCCCGGGTCTGTGCAAGTCTACTCACTCCCTGCCACCCCTCAGACCAGCCTCCGCAGTTCCCCCTGTACCCCGTGGGGCCCCAACAGCGCTGGGAACAGCCGCCGCTCCAGCTGGAACAGCCTGGGCCGCGCACCCAGCCTCAAACGCCGCAGCCAGTGTGGGGAGCGCGAGTCGCTGCTCTCCGGTGAGGGAAAGGGCAGCACAGATGACGAGGCCGAGGACGGCAGACCAGGCACGGGAGCCCACCCAGAAGCCTCGCCGGGGCCCCGTGCCACCCCTCTGAGGCGGGCCGAGTCACTGGACCACCGCAGCACTCTGGACCTGTGTCACAGCCCGCGGCCCTCTGCCCTCCTACCTACCAAGTTCCACGACTGCAACGGGCAGGTGGTGGCCCTGCCCAGCGAGTTCTTCCTGCGCATCGACAGCCACAAGGAGGACGTGGCCGAGTTTGATGATGATATAGAGGATGTGAGTGGGTGGAATAAGGCAGGGCATGGGCTACACTCCAAACCGTTTCCATCCCTCCCTGGCAGAGACTAAAGCCAGGGTGCTAACTAGACCCATAGTTACCCCATCTCCTATCTCAGTGTGGTTCCCAGTAGAAGAGAAGGGAGTGGGTGAGCCAGAGCAGGTGTCCAGCTCGTCCCATTAGAAGCCACTTGCCATTGGCGGCCAGGCCTCTCAGGGTCAGGAGCTGCCTCTATGGTTGAAGAAAAGAGGTGGTCACTACAAAAAGCAGCTCTTACTGGCTGAGGGGTAGTTCTTCAGGAACCAATCAACTCTTCCATTCCCATGGCCTCCCAGTATGGCCACCCTCCCATTGCCCCTTGTCGGGGAGTGAAGTAGAAGGGGTAGGGAGTGGCAAGAAAGGCTGTCCTGAAGCGGGAGGGTCAGGGCGGATGCGTGCTAGGAAGCAGCAAGAGGAGGCTGCTGTGACTCAGACTCCATCTCTAATCCCCAGAGCTGCTGCTTCCGCCTACACAAAGTGCTAGAACCCTATGCGCCCCAGTGGTGTCGCAGCCGGGAGTCCTGGGCCCTGTACCTCTTCCCACCACAGAACAGGTGAGCTGGGTTAGGGCTGCCTCCTCCTGGGAAGGTAGAATGAGCGAGCTCAGGCTGACACACCCACGGCCAAGCACTTCACCTCAGGCAGCATGAACAGACACCAACTAGATCTCTTCGGGGTCTTCTCACCTTGGCTACCTCCTCAGGCTGCGCATCTCCTGCCAGAAGGTAATCGCACACAAGATGTTTGACCATGTGGTCCTTGCCTTCATCTTCCTCAACTGCGTAACCATTGCCCTGGAGAGGCCAGACATTGACCCAGGCAGCACCGTGAGTCCCCGAACGCAGCTGGCCCTCTGGGTGGGGCAGGGACAGGTGGACTTGGACTTCCCACTGGTCTCTCTCCCTGCAGGAGAGGGCCTTCCTCAGCGTCTCCAACTACATCTTCACAGCCATCTTCGTGGTAGAGATGATGGTGAAGGTACGGATGTCCCGCTCATCCTCAGGTCCCTGTCTTCCATCACCCTGTCCTGGGACCCTCTGGCAAGCCTATACATGACTGTCCCTCCCCCAGGTGGTAGCCCTGGGACTGCTGTGGGGTGAACACGCCTACCTGCAGAGCAGCTGGAATGTCTTGGATGGGCTTCTTGTCCTGGTATCCCTGGTTGACATTATCGTGGCCATGGCCTCAGCTGGCGGTGCCAAGATCCTAGGCGTTCTGCGTGTGCTGCGCCTGCTTCGAACCCTGCGGCCTTTGAGGTGGGGGTATAGGGGGCGGGGGCCACCCATATACATCCAGAAAGGACCCAGAAGCCCAGCCCCCACCTCTGCCCAACTGTATGGCTCTCCAGCCACACACTCACATCACCTTAGGGCCTTTGCATGTGCCATTGCTTTTCCCGGTGGTCACCTTCTTAGATGCACCCAACAACATGTCCCCTCTGCCTGGGTGCAGGGTCATCAGCCGAGCTCCAGGCCTCAAGCTGGTTGTAGAGACTCTGATATCATCGCTCAGGCCCATTGGGAACATCGTCCTCATCTGCTGCGCCTTCTTCATTATCTTTGGCATCCTCGGGGTGCAGGTGTGTGGCCCTGGGCTTGTCCAGTGTCTGCCCCACCCTGGGCTTCTGCTCCCCTCTGGTGGAGTGGGTCCTGTCCTCCATGGTGGGTGGTCAGCACATTAGTTTGGAATCCAGTCCTACTTAAGGTAGGCAGGTCTGTGGGCCAGTGATTGGGCCAGGCCCCCTAGAGTGACAGCTCCTTCCGGTCAGCTTTTTAAGGGCAAATTCTACTACTGCGAGGGCTCGGATACCAGGAACATCACCACCAAGGCCGAGTGCCACGCTGCCCACTACCGCTGGGTGAGGCGCAAGTACAACTTTGACAACCTGGGTCAGGTAGGTATGGATGTCGTGCAGCGTGACTGTGGAGTTAGCTGTGGGTGTGGGGGAAATGGCTACAGTCCTACCCCGCCAGTGACCCTCACCCTGCTGCATAGGCGCTGATGTCCCTGTTTGTGCTGTCGTCCAAGGATGGCTGGGTGAACATCATGTATGATGGGCTTGACGCTGTGGGCATTGACCAGCAGGTACGCACGTCTAGGACAGCTCTCGTGGGTAATCGTGAGCAAATTCTGCAGGGATTGGGGCAGGTCATCTCAGAAACCTTCCCCAGAAGTTTGGGCTGCTGTGGTGCGGTCACTTCCTCTGACCCCACAGGCTAGTCCTGGGGAGGACTTACGGGCAGGAAGGCGGCTGGTGAGGGACTCACCTCCTTGTGTGCCTCACTCAGCCCGTGCAGAACCACAACCCCTGGATGCTGCTGTACTTCATCTCCTTCCTGCTCATCGTCAGCTTCTTCGTGCTCAACATGTTCGTGGGCGTGGTGGTGGAGAACTTCCACAAGTGCCGCCAGCATCAGGAGGCTGAGGAGGCGCGGCGGCGTGAGGAAAAGCGGCTGCGGCGCCTGGAGAGGAGGCGCAGGAGTAAGGCGGCCCCCGAGGTGGCGGGTCGGTACCTGGATGCATGCTGTGTGGCACCCAGCTCTGGGCCTGCAGCCCCCAGCCCAGATGGCTCTGCACGTGGCCACCTTGCATGGGGGCCAGGCCTTGGAAGAGGGGCCAACTGGAGTGAGCAGCTGGGGTGCCTGCCATGACAGGATGCAGGATACCCCATGAGGGCTCAGGAGGTAGATGGGACCCTCCCAAACCCCTCATGAACTGGAGAGACAGGACAGTGGGCCCTAGCTTGGGAGCACGGAGGGCTTCCCCACACAGTGTCCCCACCACAACCACTCAGACATGTCCTTGTTTTTCCAGGCACTTTCCCCAACCCAGGTACCTGCCCTGCTCTGCATGCTCAGCCTGCTGCTACTGCTGCTGTTGCTGCTGCTGCAGTGGGAAAGATGGGTGTCTTAGGCCTCCAGGGGCCACCTCAGGGTGGGGCACAAGTGCCAGGGTGCTGCCAGAGGGTGGGAGGAAGGTCAATGGCTTGCCCATCAGTGTCCATGTTGCTGCCCCTGCCCTTGCTTGGCTCTCCTCATGGCTAGCATGCACACAAGCCTGTTGTGCCCAGGGGACAAGGTCCATCCTTGTTCCCCAGGACTCGTGGCTGCCCCCTGGTGTCTCAGCTGGCTGTCGGCCTCCCTGGCTGCTTGCACGAGCTGAGCTGGCTCATGACTGCATGTTGGGCTGAGGAGCATGTGGGTCCAGGGTGGGATGGTTGCCCATCAGACCCTGCTCTTTCAGGCCTTGGCCTTCAGTCCCTGAGTGTGTGGTTCTAGGCCGAGGTGGGTTCTGGGGTGCAGGGTGGCTAAAACCCTCACCAGTGGGACCCTTTAACTACACTGGGGTCTCGGAAGAGGTCTGCTGCAGGCACAGCATCTAGTGTAGATAAGCCTGGGGGGATGCATGTGGGATGTGGTCCCTCAGGTGGTCTCCTGTCCTGGCTTCAGCCTCGGGCTCTCTGGGATGCACACCTCAGGCCACAGGTGGGCACTAGTGGCCCCTTGGAGGCCGGGAGGAGCTAAGCCTGGAGGCCAGGGATGACTTCTATGTCATCTCTGTCCAAGTGGGGCCTGCAGAGCCCAGGCAGGGAGATGACTGCCTTACCATCAAGATGTCTAAGCCCCAATGTCAGCGTGTTGTTGATGAAGAGGGCAGTCCCTTCAGCGTGCTCCCCAGACTAAGCCACTGAAGAGTGGGGTCTGGGAAGGCACTTAGAAAGGGAGGCTGGGACGGCTTATCCCTCTTGGACACTGTTGGGGGCCCCAGTCCTGCTCCCTGGGTACCGTGTACTCACAGGAACCTCTTGACCAGAACAGGCCTTTCTGGAAAGACTCTTCCTTCTTCCTGCCTGGGACTAATCCAGGGGCCACCTGGCCCTGCCTGAGCTTTGTCCACACACTTAGCATTCCAAAATGAGGACGGGGCCTTGGTATGCCAAAGTGGGGCGGGATTGCCAGGCAGTCCTGTAGCATCCGGGTTGCTCAGGAGTTTCCCCTTTTCCACAGAGGCCCAGCGCCGGCCCTACTACGCGGACTATTCACAGACGCGCCGCTCCATCCACTCGCTGTGCACCAGCCACTACCTGGACCTCTTCATCACCTTCATCATCTGCCTCAATGTCATCACCATGTCCATGGAGCACTACAACCAGCCCAAGGTGGCGAGAGGCCGGGGTGGAACTGGGAAGAGGGCCCCCAGCAGGGGGCAGTAGTGGGGGGGGGCATAGAGCTTGTGTTCCAACACAAGACTAGGGGCTAAAGCTCACCAGGGCCCTGCCTGCAGGTGTGGACACAGTTGTATGGATACCTAAGCAAGAGGGGCTGGCCAGAGACCTCAAGCCTGGGGGCCATTGTCCTTTTCCTCACCCTCCGTGTGTTTGCTGAAGGGATTCCCTCTGTCCCCCTTTTCCACAGGGGGTGCCTCAGGGAGTGCGGGTTCTCTGTAGCAGAGCCTTCTGGTGGGAATACACGTGGCCTGTGGGAAATGCCATCTGTCCGTCAGGGCTGCGGACAGAATACCTGGTTCTTCCCTTTCCTAAAGTCCTCAGCCTGCTCACGGGGTCATTGGGTGATGCCCTCGGGCCTGCCACAGGCGTCACGGAGTTGGCACCCAGGGAGCAAGGAGATGGGGCAGCTAGGAGCCGCGGGGCACCTCAGCCAGCTCTCCTCTGTCCCTAGTCCCTGGATGAGGCCCTCAAGTACTGCAACTACGTCTTTACCATCGTCTTCGTCTTTGAGGCCGCGCTGAAGCTGGTGGCCTTTGGGTTCCGGAGGTTCTTCAAGGACAGGTGTGTGGTCTTGGAGACAGGGCAGGTCGGGGCCTCAGGTGGCCTGGGACAGGCTGCAGGTGGTAGGGAGAAGGCTCTTTTCCCTTCTGGGTGAGCTTTGGCTGAGCTGCAGCTACTCCAAGCCATGGCCACACTAAGCTTCACCCATGGCTGGCCAGGTGGAACCAGCTGGACTTGGCCATAGTCCTCCTGTCCATCATGGGCATTGCGCTGGAGGAAATTGAGATGAATGCTGCCCTGCCCATCAACCCCACCATCATCCGCATCATGCGCGTGCTTCGCATCGCCCGTGGTAGGTGGCCTCTGTGTGCCCTGTCCAGGGTCTGCTTAGGCTGTCTGTCAGGAGGCCCCAGACCCAGCCAGATAGGCTACGGACAGGCTCCATCTTTAGCTAATGCCTGGGGCATCTGCAGCCAGAGGGAAACCCTGGTCTGTAGATAGAAAGTGAAGGGGACTGGTGTCCAGGGTCCCCTGGGCTGTTGGGTCGGCTTGGCCCTCTTGACACTCGGCTCCTGCCCTAGTGCTGAAGCTACTGAAGATGGCCACAGGCATGCGTGCCCTGCTGGATACTGTGGTTCAAGCTCTGCCTCAGGTAGGTTGGAGTCCAGCACCCCTGAAGGCCATCACAAGCCTTCAGGGGACAGGCTTCGGGGAGGGCATGGCACATGTCCCTTGCTTGCTTGCTCTGTCCTGAGGCCAGGGTCATGCCCGAATGCTTGGCTCGACTGATCTGGAGAGGAGGTTGGAGATGGCATCCTACCTTGGCCTCAGGCTTTAGGCAAGAGCGTTAGTGACTGGTGCCCGCCCAGCTGGTACACATGGGAGGTAAGGGGCCACAGCAAGGCCAGCAGGGTCCGAGGTGAGCTTGCCACAGAGGAATCCCGTGGTAGCTTTTGAGCCAATTCCGACCAGAATCCTCAGTTTCTGCACCTTCTGCCCTGCTCCAATCCTCCCTCTCCCCGGAATGCAGACTACATCTGCACTGTTCAGCTCGGCTGTACCAAGCGGGAACACACTAGAAGATTTGCACACATAGTCCACAGCCCAGCCTGCTGCCTGGCCACCCCTGCCCTGTGCCCATCCTCCAGTTCAGCATATTCCTATCCACCCGGCTCCCTGCCCCCTCTCCAGCCCTCTGTACTGTCTACCTCCATCTTGCCTGGTATGTGCTGGCCTTAGCGGTGTTTTAAGCCTCATCCGAGTGGCCTTTCCACCATGTTTACTGTCCATGGGGCCAATGATGGAGGCCTGGGCCGTGCCTTGAATAGGGGCTGGAGTGGATGCTGGAGTGTGGTGTGTGCAGGTGCTGGGGCTGGCAGACCTCACCGGTGCTTGTATGCGATCCCTCCTGGTGCTCCTGTCCACTGAGCACCAACCCAGTGTAGGGACTCTGAGGTGACCTCTCCATGGGGTAGACACGGGACCCCCCTAGACCTTGAGGGCTAGGCAGAGGGGTAGAGCAGCTCCCAGGAGCAATTGGGAACCGTGGAGGAGCAGAGGCATCCCAAGCCGGGACGGAGGAGGGGTGATGTTGTAGGCCCAGGAAGGCCAGAGCTTAAGTGGAACTGGAGCTGGGCCCTCTCCCCAGGGCTGGGAGCAGTGGGGCGGAGCAGAACGGGCCAGCGTGGGGCTGACGTGGTTCCCCTTCTCTCTCGTGTAGGTAGGGAACCTCGGTCTTCTTTTCATGCTCCTGTTTTTTATCTATGCTGCCCTGGGAGTGGAGCTGTTCGGGAGGCTGGGTGAGTGTGGCCACTCTGGGCCTCTCCCAGAAGGGGATGTTGTTCCCCGGGAAGGTGGCTCTGTGTCTGCCCCGCCCCACCTCCACAGGTTTACAGGGTGCCAGGTACTGGCCTTCTGGTGTATCCTCAGACCACCTGACCCCCTGTTCACCTTCACGTTGTCAGCCCAGTGCTTAAAGCAGGTACACAGACACACACCTGTGCGCACAGGCATGCACACTCAGAAGCACACCCCCGGTTCCGTGGTGCACGAGACCACACTCAAGCCAATCAGGGTCACACTCCAGGATGAACATGTACCCTGGAGGACATGCACACACTAGCACATACCCATGCCTCACTCTGAACATTGTCCCCAGGAAAGGTTGCCAGCAATGTGTCTTCTGTCTTATTACCTAAGAGAAGTCTAAGACTTTATTCTGTCTGGGCTAGGGCACGTTGGGAACTGCTCAGCCCTTCCACCAGCTATGGGGATCTTCTGGGGCCTTTGCTTGACCCAGTTGGACAAGGGCCATGCAGGTTGTCGCAGAATGTTGTCTGCCCACCCAGAGAACTGCGTCCAGGCATGGCTCCCACTCAGTCATCACACATCAAATGTTTACAAGTCATTTCTTCCCCGCCTCCAAGTCTCCCAAGACAGCTCTGGCAACCAGGCTTGGCAGCCAGGCCTCATTGTGCCCCAGGGAGCCCCATTGCTTGGTGTATGCCAGCCGTGAGCAGAGAGGCCAGGCCTAAGGCTTGAGGGTACTTAGGAGCTCAGATAGTGCTGTCTGCTGAGGACAGGTTCAGGTTCATGCAGAACAGAGGCCTGGGTCCCAGGTTCCTACCACACACGCCCCAGACAGCCCCACGTGGGATACAGTCTGCTGACCTTGTCCCAGTCCCACAGAGGCGGGGGTGCGCTGAGAGGGCCTGGACTTTTACTTTCAGAGTGCAGCGAGGACAATCCCTGTGAGGGCCTGAGCAGGCACGCCACCTTCACCAACTTCGGCATGGCCTTCCTCACACTGTTCCGAGTGTCCACTGGGGACAACTGGAATGGGATCATGAAGGTAATTGTGGGGCTGCTCCCTGCTCCTCTCTTCCTGGCTCTGACAGGGAAGACAGCTGTGACTCTGCTACCCCCCCCCCCCCGCCCACCAGGACACTCTGCGTGAATGCGCCCGCGAGGACAAGCACTGCCTCAGCTACCTGCCTGCGCTCTCGCCGGTCTACTTCGTCACCTTTGTGCTGGTTGCCCAGTTCGTGTTGGTCAATGTGGTGGTGGCTGTGCTCATGAAGCACCTGGAGGAGAGCAACAAAGAGGCCCGAGAGGACGCGGAGATGGACGCGGAGATTGAGCTGGAGATGGCTCAGGGGTCTGCAGCCCAGCCCCCGTCTGTAGCACAGGTAAGGCTTCTTAGGGGCCCAGGAGGGTCCCAGGGTTTCTGGGGTGCTGCTGAGCTGACAAGCAGCTGTCTGCACCACAGGAAAGCCCGGGTACCCAGCCAGACTCTCCAAACCTCCTGGTCGTGCGCAAAGTGTCCGTGTCCAGGATGCTGTCCCTGCCCAATGACAGCTACATGTTCCGGCCGGTGGCTCCCGCCATCGTCCCACACCCTCACCCGCTGCAGGAAGTGGAGATGGAGACCTATGCTGGTAGTGTCCCTTCGGGTATGGACTCTGGCAGGGCAGCAGGGAAACGGGACTGGGTGGGGAGGTTGGGCAGGTGGGAAATTGGACAGCATGCCGGAGAGGGCTGGAGGACAGGTGGGGGCCAGGTCTTCAGGCCACACAGTTCAGATGCATCCCTACCCAGGCCCAGTCACCTCTGCTCACTCACCGCCCCTGGAGCCCCGTGCCTCCTTCCAGGTCCCATCAGCTGCATCCTCCCCAGCCAGGGCCAGCGATCCCCTTCGTGCCCTTTCACCCCGAGGTACACCCCGCTCTCTGAGCCTCTCACGGATCCTCTGCAGACAGGTAAGGGAAACTTTCATCCCACAGGCCTTTGGGGCTCCCCAGGGTTCCTTTTCCCCGTTTGGAGTGTTAGCGAGGCTGAGACCCAAGAGGACGTGTGCTGTATACATGTGTTTTTAGACTTGGAGTTTCCCATCTCTGCATAGTGGGTCTTGAGTCCTCCACCGGGTGACTCAGTATAATCCAACTGTAGTTGCAGAGCCCCTCAACAGGACTCGAGTCCCTTTCTTAGGCAGAAGCCTCAGTCCCCCACAGTGGCTAATATGCCTCTATCACCCAGCCTGGTCTATAGCCTCTTCCTGTCCTTCTCCTCGGTTCCCACTACCTGGCCCAAGAGCTCTTGGGAATTTCCGGTTCCTGGGGTACAAGTTGGACTGTAGGTATATGGGGCAACCTGGGCCCTTTTAAAGTTCTCCAGGCCCCGGAAGACTGTCTTAGGAGCTTAGACACCCAGGCAGAGTTCTCTATATACCCACAGTGTAGCGGATTCATCCTCTGAAGCCTCATAGGTCAGTAGGTGAGGCCAGCATCAGGGATGTTCACATCAACAGCTTCTAGGCCCATCCAACCCTGAGTTGCCAGCCTGGAGGGTGAGAGCCACCCTGGAGTGTTACCAACTTGACCTTCCCAGGGCCCAGTGGGGAAGAAGGTACCTGACTGCTGGGTGCCTGACGGGGCCTTTAACTTGGCCCTCCCATGTCATTTCAGGAGGCCATGCACACCGAGTCCCTGGAAGGTCAGGTTGATGATGCTGGAGAAGAGAACATCCCAGACCACACAGAGCCTGCCGAAAATACCTCCACGAGGCAGGTGCCTCTGGGGTCCCTGCGGTCCCCTCCCTGCTCCCCAAGACCTGCCAGTGTCCGTACTCGCAAGCACACTTTCGGGCAGCGCTGCATCTCCAGCCGCCCTCCCACCTTGGGAGGCGATGAGGCGGAAGCAGCGGACCCAGCGGATGAGGAGGTCAGCCACATCACCAGCTCAGCCCACCCCTGGTCGGCCACAGAGCCCCACAGCCCAGAGGCCTCCCCAACAGCCTCCCCTGCTGCCAAAGGTGCGGTGGGCAGTGGGCGGGACCCACGCAGGTTCTGCAGTGTAGACGCTCAGAGCTTCCTGGACAAACCAGGTAGGGCAGATGTCCAGCGGTGGCCCTCTGTGGAACTGGATAGTGGAGACAGTCACCTGGAGTCCGGGGAGGGGAGGGGCCGGGCCTCAGAGCTCGAACCAGCTCTTGGTGCACGAAGGAAGAAGAAAATGAGCCCTCCCTGCATCTCCATCGAACCTCCCGCTGAGGATGAGGGCTCCTCCCGGCCGTCTGCAGCTGACGGTGGCAACACTACCCTGAGGCGCCGAACCCCATCCTGCGAGGCTGCCCTCCACAGGGACTGCCCCGAGTTCACAGAGGGCCCAGGCGCTGGAGGGGATGCTGTAGCCAAGGGTGAGCGCTGGGGCCAGGCCTCCTGCCGGGCAGAGCACCTGACCGTCCCCAACTTTGCCTTTGAGCCTCTGGACAAGGGGGGACCTGGTGGAGACTCTTTCTTGGACAGTGACCAAAGCGTGACCACAGAACCCAGAATTTCTTTGTCGGGGGCTATAGTGCCTCTTGTTCACCATGAAACTGAACCTTCTGTGCCCTCTGGCGACCTTCCAGAGAAGGGACAAGGACTGTACCTCACTGTGCCCCAGGCCCCCTTGAAGAAACCAGGGTCTCCCCCAGCCACCCCTGCCCCCGATGACAGCGGAGATGAGCCTGTGTAGATTGGACTGCGTGTACACAGGGCTTTGGCATTCAGGTTAGTGGCTCCCTGCAGGGTGGTAGCCCCAGTCAGGGCCACGAGTGGACCCTGGCTCAGGCCCCACTGAGGCAGAGGGACCCGGAGATACCATCCCGGGAGAGGCAGCAGACATTCCGTCTCTGCACCATGACACAGGAGCAGCCTCGGGCCCCACGAGCCTCCCTCGTGGTGATTCAGGTTTGGGTTTTCCTGAGTTTTAACCACCACCATCTGAAGTCGTTACCAGGACCAGGTCATCAGTCTCGGGAGGAGAGGCTCTGTCCTGGGAAGGACCAGAAACTCCTCGTGGGCAGGAGGGCACCGCAGTTCCATCCACATGACACAGATTCCCATAGGGAACACATGCTTGAGCCCCTCGTGCCCTGGTGGGCAGACATTCGGTCCCGCGGCCACCACATCCAGTTATCACCTCCGTTCACGGTCTCGTTCTTGTCCATCACTCAGCGCTCTTCCTCTCACATGACCCCTCTCCCTAACCCATCCTCTTAGAAGGTCTAGAAACTTGTCAGTGACCCTGGGAAGGGCAACATCACCGAGGAGCAATGGCCCGTGCAATAAGACGTCACAGTCCCGAATGAGTGGGGCTTCTCATTCCGTCCCAGGCCCTGGGCCTTGACGTTTATTTGCCACCCGTTGGCTTATAGTCACTGTTTCGCACATTCAGGTTAACGTTGCAATAATCAGATGCAGAAAAACTTGGCTTCCTAAGTCAAAGATAAGGGGCGAGAAGGGGCAAGGCAAAGCTGAATAAACACTAACTTATTTAAGAGATGTGTTTGGGTTGTGACACCTCAGTCAGAGGTCTGAAGTTGGGTGGGAGGTGGAGCCTAGCCAGGATCTCCCCAGCCAGCACTTCAGCAGCAGGACTCCGGAGACCAGCAGCAGGAGGAGGCTGGGCAAGAAGAGGCCAGCCAGGAGGGGCATCCAGGAAAACCCTTGTATTCCTGGACCACCTGATTCTGGGACGTGGTGGTGGATCCAGTTCACATAGGCAGTAACTCGAGCGTAGACACCAGGCCGGTCAGGGCGGCCACAGCCCTCACCCCAGCTGACCACGCCAGCCTGCTGCCAGGTCCCAGCCACCTGGCAGACTAGTGGCCCTCCAGAATCATCCTGCAGGAGAGGTCAGCATGAGGATGGGATGCCAAGGATTTGGGGACCCTCACCATGCTTCAGTTCCCAACTAGCTCACCTGACAAGCATCCCCAGGGCCCCGGGCACATAGCATGTCTGGCTGGATGATGGTGCCGTTGGGGTTGCTGTAGGCCTGGCTGCAAGTCTCTACATCCACCACGGAGACTTCTGCCTCCTGCAGGTTGTATGGGGGCTTCAGGGGCTCTGAGAGGAAGGTTGGTTCAGGAGGAGCTTGAATAACCAGCCCTACACTGCCGGGAGTGAGCAAGTGGCAGGCACACCCTCATACAGTCAACCTCCCACCATGCTGGCCCCTGTCTCCCTCCACCCTCACACACAGACACACCCATCTATGGATCAGATGTCGATCTTGGTGGAGACCAGTATGTGTTTGACTTTCAGAAGGAACAGGTGTGGCCACTAGGAGCAAGTGGTAGCACCCGTGGCTCCTGCTTCCCTCCAGGTAGCCCTTACCTTCCCTTATTCCCCATGGGAGAGGGTTTCAGAAAGGGCTCTCCTCACCTCCCTCCTGTGTGTAGCCCCAGCCTGTCACCCAGCACCGCATCCCCGGGTAGAAGTCAGCTGAGGCCTCTGGGAGGCACACAGGCTGGACCCAGCTGGAGAGGGCCACAGGGGTGCCCAGCTGCACCAGGGCAATGTCTCCACTGGACCCTGGTGGCCCCGGGGGGGCAGAGTACAGGATGATCTGCTTTACAGTGGAGAAATGGGGCGACAGGGTGATCTTCAGCTCTCCCAAGTGCACCTGGTAATCAGATGCGTTCACAGACCTGGGAGGCAGGGAGAGATGTAAGCGTCCCCCTCGGACAATGACTAACCTACCCACCACCCACCTCTGCCAATACCCACTGTCCCATTTGTCCTCAACTCTAGGCACAGAAACATCCACTGTGTACACGGATGATGAACCTGGCAGTGCCTCACACTCCAGGGCCCAAGGATGGCAGCCTGTGGTCCTGCTACCCCTGGCTGAAAGGTGTCCAACATGCTGGGGGCCAGCAGTCGTTCTAAAACAGGGAAAGGCAGTCCTGGAGTATGCAAGAAAAATAGAAGGGCTTCGGGCTGACTAGATTTAGGATACCTCCCAAATACAAGCTGGGTAGGTGGCTTGGATCACTCTCAAGCCCAGTGGAGGTTAAGTGTTCTTTGCCATGTACTGGCAGATGTGGGCGAGGGAACCCCACCCCCACCGGGCCTGCACACTGCCACTTTAGATGGGTGGACCTTAATGTGGTTTTCTTTATTGAAGAGGAAATCTTGGACTTGGGTGTCAATCATAGGCTAAGCAAGGACCTGTTTGCTATCACGGCCCCATAAGCCCAGGCTGTCAGGCCTCTTGGGGTCACTCACCCAGAGAAGCAGTGGGCTGCTGTGAGTACCCATTCTGGGCTGAGCAGAGACCCTCCACACACATGCACCTTCTGCAGACGGAGGCTAGCCTGCCATGGCCATGTGCCAGATGAGGCAGCATGGCCTCCCACGATTCGACTTCCTGCATGCGAGACCTGAGGCTGGCCACACCCTGATCCGGAGGAGGCACTGTTGGCCAGGGAATCCCAGAGACTGGCGTTCTGCCCAATGCCTTTCCTCTGGGGCTCTCCATGATTCCCACTCCTTAGCATCCTGGGGAACCCCGATGTCTCTGATCCCCCACTTGCTGGTCCCCCTAGCCCAGAAGCATTGTGGGTGCAGGAAATAACAATGCCCTAGAACAGTGGTCCCCAAACTTCCTAATGTTGAAACCCTTGAATACAGTTCCTCATGTTGTGGTGACCCCAACCATAAAATCACTTTCATTGCTGCTTCATAGCTGTAATTTTGCTACTGTTATGAATCCTAATGTGAATATCTTACATGAAGATGGTCTTAGGCCACTCCTGTAAAAGGGTTGTTTGACCACTACCCCCAAGGGGTCACGACACAGAGGTTGAAAATCGTTCCCTAGAAGCAGTAAGTTTATGGATCTTGGTGTCTGAACACTGCTGTATAGGACATAGCAGGCTCCTTGGAAGGATGGTTGGGTGGGGCTGGGGCAAGCAGCTGACTGCTTGGAGTTACGGGAGTAAGAAAGGGCTAAGAGTGATGGGGGTGAAGGAGGTTCTCCTCCCTGGTGAGAAGGGATTTCCTGTTAGAGTGATATTTGGAACTCAGTAGATGTAATGTCACAAAACACTGGGAATATGTTAAATGCTACCAAACGCTACACTGTATCATGGCTAAATTTGATGTAAACTTCACCTTAGGTTTCTCTTTTAATGAAAAGTAGAGGCCATCCCACAGGGGAGAGCTTCACTCTTAATCTGTACAACAGAGTAAAATTGGAAATTGGGTCCTTGCTGATAGAAAAATATGAAAGCAGACTGCATCCCTGACCCCAGACACCAGGTAAATCCTAAAGAAGGCAAACAAGATGCCTTGAGTCTCCTTCCCAAGAGCAACATCAGCAGAAGAAAGGGATAGGCTGTGAGGGCCAGCAGCTGGTACAGGCGATTCAAAGTAGCTCTAGAAGATACAAAGTAGCCAGAGCAGAGGCGCAGAGGTGCAGCTTCCCAGGTGAAGCTAGCCTGTGCTCTATCGGCCAGGATACCAGGGATGCCTGTGACAAGTCCATGGCCTCCCTAGGCCAGACCACCCCTCCCCCACAGACTGACCTCTGATCCTGAAACATCTGCTGGGGACATACCTGACTGCAGAGCCTCATGAGGGATACCTGAAGAATGGAGACAGAAGGATTAGGGGAGCTGCCCATGAGAGTGACTCTGGTCCCCTGAACCTAAGCATTGTCCCTCACAGTGTTCCAAGGTGGTCCTAAGGTGAATGTTCCCACCCTGAGCAGCTAAGATAGATTGGGCCCAGCCAGGTAGATGTGGCCTGGCCAGCTGCCATCACAATCCCGGGTAGAGTGGGACCAGCCATGGGCCGTAAGCAGCAGCTGAGGAGACCCTGAGTACTGTCCCAGCCTTCGCCCCTTAACAATCTCTAGATCCTCCTAAGGAGGGTCTTACCAGGGTCTTGGCCTATAGGTGTCCCCCACACTCCCACCCCAAGCCTCTGTCCCCAGCAATGATAGCCAAGCTACCCAGCTGAGGGGGTCCAGGCAGAGCAGAGGCCCACCATGAAGAACTTGGCTTTTGCCCACCTAAATTCAGATTTCAAGGTCCCCAGCTCCCTCTACAGGGCTCCCAACTCTCTCAGAGCTCCAGCCCAGGGAATGGTGGAAAATGAGGGGAAATCAGGGGGAGGTCCAGAGAGGAAGCAGGCTCACTCCTGCAGGGTATAACACAATGCCACACAGATCCCAAGCCAGCTCACTCACCAGAAACAGCCAGAAGCAGTAGGAAGCCATGGAGCCCCAGAGCCATGGTGTCTGCCCACAACAGAAACAGGACCACCCTCCCCCGCTCAACCCAGAACCTGCCCCAGTATGGGGTGGGGCAGAAACGGCCTCACACCTGCTGTAGGGCTGGAGGGAGGAGGATACAGGCTCCCCACCTGATCCTGTTATATACCACAGGGAGGGGCTACCACCCTCATTTGTCTCACATGAAGGCTACACCCAGCCTCAGCAGCAAGGGACAAGTTTAAGAACACAGAAAATAACAGCAACAGAATGGGGCCCAGCTGTCCTCACCACAGTCTGAGCTTCTCTTCCCCAGCATGGAGAGGAGGCAGTGTAGCCTTGGTTCCTGCAGGGTCTGCTTCTCCCATTCTCCAGCTTTTCAACCTCCAACGCTCCTCAGAGAGGCCCAGTCCTCTATGAGGACACATCCACCTCCCGTGTCCCTGTTCTCATACCCAGCCCTGAGCCCTAACTCTGCCCCAGATAAATAGACCCTGTGCTTCTGATCTGTCGGGAGCTAATGGTCAGCTGACCAGGAGTGTGGCCAGAGTCAGGAACTTCTCCCAGCTCCAAATCACAGATCAGGGTTGGAGGGTCTCACTGATAACTCTTTGGGTCAGGAATCTCCAGTCAGATGTGGGGAAACTGGCAGTAGAGGGTGGCTCGTTCCTCTTTCAGGATGTGACATCGCAGGGCAAATTGTGCCTGCTTCATGCCCACCTGTCCCACAGCTCAAGCATACACATAAACGCTGAACGTTTGACCTAGTGTCAAACAAGTTCGGTGTCAGCCCACCCTGTGTGCCTGGCCTCCCTCGAGAAGCTGCATACCTAAGAGGGGACTGTTGGGGACATTGGACCTGCCTGCCAGTTCATTCCAACATATGGCAGTCAATTGAGGAAAGGGAGCCGCATGTTCTCACAAGCCACCCCCAGTCAACCCAAGAGCCTGGTGTCACCACTTAGGTCTTCACAGAATCAGATCCTCTGAACTGTGCCCAGGTTCCCACAGGACTTCAGTACCCTTACCTGTTCCACCTCCTTTTGCTTTTGGTATCTCCCCCTCTACACATGCCCTGTTACCTGGCTCCCTGCAGAGCCATCAACACTCTTTCCAGGTCTGCTATTCAGACTAAAACTCCATCCATGCACGACAGGAGTGGGTTCTGTTACCACCTTGCAGAAAAACAAGGGGCTGGGCAGCCTGGCCCTGGAGACATTCACACACATACATTCACACACACACACACACACACACAGAGAGAGAGAGAGAGAGAGAGAGAGAGAGAGAGAGAGAGAGAGAGAGAGAGAGAGAGAGAGAGAGAGAGAGAGAGAGAGAGAGAGAGAGAGAGAGCTGCCAGAGTCTCCTGTAACTCAGACCCTAAGTAGAGCCAGAGCTGAGGGCTATGTCTGTCTAAAGTAGCCTGCTCACCTGGCTACTGGCCTCTGCCTGAGACAGAGGGTTTGGGTTCTAAAAGCTCTCAGGCCTGACCCCTGGTGCCCATGGCGGGAAATGGAGCCAGGGATAACTTTTAATCTGTCAACTGACTCCAAGCTGTACTGAGCTGCTCTGCCAGGGTCAGATAAGAAGAAAGCCCAGCAGGAAGCCAGGCTTCTCTCCCCTCCCACCTGCCCATCTCCCTTTCCTCCTGGCTCCTTTCCTGTCCCTCGATACCTATCTCACTGGAATCCTGGGCCATCTCCCTCCCTGCATGGCCTCCACTAGAGGATGGTTAATGCACTTATCAGAATGTCATTGCCCTCCAGCACCCACAGTGACCCCGAGAGTGAGATGCATAGAATGGAGGGACAAGGGACTGAGTTCCAGCTTCACCTCTTATTTTTGTGATGTGCATGTGTTATGTATGACATAAAAAATTAAAACTAAGGAGCTGGAGAGATGGCTCATCGGCTAAGAATGTGACACACCCCCAACCACCAAGAGATGACATCAAGCACTGGATGAGACAACTGAGTCATTTCCCCATCAAGGACGAGGGCTCTACCCAAGAAAGGGAACGGCCTGCCGTCAGCGTAACAAAACACATGGATGTCACCCCCCATCAAATGTTACCTCCAATACAGAATGCTAATTCAAGACAAGGGGACGAGAGAGTCAGCATTGCTGGCATATAATTGGGAAACACAGGTGACATTCCAGCAAACAGGGAATGGGCACCCCAATGGGGCCCATTCCTGGGCCAACAGCTCCCTTCAGCTGAATGTCTCAGGTATAGGCGTTTGCGTGAGCAGGAACAGTCATGAACACCTAAGTCCTGAGAGCCTCAAATGAGAACACCTCCAAGCAAAATCCACCGCAGCAGCCAGATGCACCGCTGCACAGAGTTATTATTTTTCTTTTGGGATGGGCTCCCGCATGTCCTAGACTGGCTTCAAACTCAATTTTCAGACAAGGATAACCTTGAACTCTTGGTCTGCCTCCACCTCCCCAGTGCTGGGATTGCGGGGTGTACTACCACACCTGGCTTGCACGGTGGTGATGATCAAAACCAAGGTTTCCTACATGCTAGGCAAACCCTACCAAGTGTGCTGCATCCCCATACCCCACCACACGGAATTCTGGGCAGCAGAGGCAGTAATGGCATGGACTCTATGTAGAAGCAATGGAAAGGTCAGATTGCAGGAGTGTTCCTATTAGGGCAGTCATGGAACCATCAGTGAGGCCAAGATGTCTCTTGCCACTGCAGGGCAAAGATCACAGAGCAATCCTTGAATGAGGCAGGGTATGACTGGCCAAGCTTTGTTTCTCGACCCAGTTGCAGTGAGTCTGGCTTCCCTCTGCATTGGTCTTTTAAGGTATCAATTGTTGTAAGGAGAGCCACTTGTTTGTTCCTGACTGCTCAGCCCCGAAATAATCACACAGAAACCATATTATGTAAAACACTGCTTGGCCCATTAGCTCTAGCTTCTTATAGGCCAACTCTTACATATTAATTTAACCCATTTCTATTAATCTGTATATTGCCACAAGGCTGTGGCTTACCAGCTAAAGTTCCAGCGTATGTCTCCGGCAGGGCTACATGGCTTCTCCTGACTCCACCTTCTTTTCCCCAGCATTCAGTTTAGTTTTTCCTGCCTAGCTCTGCTGTACCCTCACAGGTCCAAAACAGCTTCTTTATTAACCAGTGGTATTCAAAGCATACAGAGGGGAATCCCACATCAGTTCATGTTGTTCTCCATGTCTTAAGGACGTGATGCCTCTCACATCAAAGAAATGAGCTTGTGGGCAGGCAGGATGGCTCAGTGGGTAAGGGTGCTGGCCCTTCGATACTCAGAACCTGCATGAATGTGGGAGGAAGGGAGAGGACTGACTCCACAAAGTTGTGCTCTGTGTTGTAACGCATGTGTTGTAACAAGCTCAGTGTTAGACAAGCACATGTATTTGTTTGGTTTTTGTTTGTTGGTTGGTTGATTTTTGTGGGTTTTTTTTTCAAGACAGGGTTTCTCTGGGTCACCCTGGCTGTCCTGGAACTCTCTCTGCAGACCAGGCTGACCTCAAACTCACAGTGATCTACCTGCCTCTGCCTCCCAAGTGCTGGGACTAAAGACGTGTGCCACTAAGCCTGGCAAACTAGCGTATGTTTGACATGTGTTTAAAATAATTTTTTAAGTGAGCTTGTATGGGAAGAGGTTAGTCTTGGGGACAGGTGCCGGCAAGGAGGCCCAACCCCACTACCATATGCTGAATCCTGTGACTAGGACCCCATAGTAAGTGCATCACAGCCTTGCCAAGGTACTCGATGTGCCCCTGGTGACACCTACAATGAAAGCAGCACCCCATAGCTGTTTCCAGGTATTTTAATGAGCTACAGAGGAGGGTGAGTATCCAGTGTGGCTACCTGGGGCGGGAAGCAGAAGGGATAGAAGTGGCCAGGGGTTCAGATGGATTTAAATCAAAGGCCCCATGTAATACATGTCCCCACCACCCAGATGCTCTTCTGATGCCCACAAGTCACAGGATCGAGTACACAACCAGAGGACCAGCGACACACCCTGCATGCCGTCTTGGTGTACATAGCCAGGCTATGGAAGGCAGAATTCTGAGATCCAACTGCCCTCTGCTCAGAGTCCCTCAGGTCTGCTCTTTGTACTGGTGATCCCAGGGCATGCCACCATTGTCAGAGCACTGCACACTGAGGGTCTCTCTCAGCTGAGTGCCCTACAGCACTGAGATGGCACTGTTTCCAGCTGTTGAAATGAGGATCCTGTCCCCTGCCCAGGTATTCAGGGGAGGCCTCACAAAAGGTCCTAGCTCAGTGTCATCCTATAATGGCATATTGACATGCTCTAACACATTTCCCGAGAGGGACACGGGACAGGAGATAGTGTCTGTGAGATTCCCCAAAAGGAGCAAGGGTAACAGTGTTACTCAGCTTGTCCTCCGAGTTCTCGGGGTCAGGCTCAGCTTTCCTGAACAGTTTTAGGGAGGTCTCACAAGGCCCCTTGTCAGAATAGGAATCAGTCATGACAGGGAACAGGACCAAGCGTCCCAGCCCAAAGGGCCCTGCTGCCCCACCAGACCCAGCTCTGCAGATAAACCCTGCAGTGTGATTGGCCCTTATATACGCAGCTCTCCTAATGTGGACGGCTGCTCACTGGGCGTCTGATAAAGCTCCTCATTTCATCGGACACTTCATCAGCTGAGGGGCAACACATACAGAGGAGGGAGATCTAAGAAGAGGCTACCAGCCTCCCCCAGGAGACACGCCACCCTAGCCATCCCTGCACCCCTCCAGCACCAGGGATGACCACTGTCCTGCATGCCCATCCACCCACCAGCTGGCTCTTCTGGCCTGCAGGTCGGGAATTTACAGCCTTCTCCTCACCATGAGCTCCCGTCCATCTCCAGCTTGGTCCCCACTGCCACCTCCTGGGTTTCTCCGAGGACTGTCCCGCCCTCTTCTCTGCACACCCCAGAGGTGTATATTCAACTGGACTCCTTGAGCAGCACAAGGAAGGCTCCCTTTCTAACAAGATGTCCCCAGAACTCTCAAACAGGACGCTAACAAGACGTAGCTGCAGGAATCCAGAGGTGTCAGGGGAGAGGGTGTCCTAGGGACACACAAGAGGCTCCAAGTTGGAGGACCAAGAAGGGGGCAGGGCCTACATGGCACCACTGAATCAGGGGCTGCGGATCCTGGTTCAGCCAAGGAATTCTGATTGGTTCAGGCCCAAGAGATTAACCAGTGAGTAGCTAATGTAAGGGGGTGACCGTAGTGGCCCACAGGTGTAATTCCAGAGGGCGGCTGAGGTCTATGGTGGTGACTCACAGGCATTATCCCAGGAGGATGGTTGAGATCTGGACTACATAGTAAGACCCTGACTCAAGACAAAATTCAAAGAGAGCAAAACTTAGCTAGGTAGTGGTAGCACACGCCTTTAATCTCAGGACATAGGAGGCAAAGGCAGTCAGATCTCTGTGAGTTCAAGGCCAGCCTGGTCTACAGAATGAGTTCCAGTACAGCCAGGGAACACAGAGAACCCTATCTTGAAAAAAAATGAAAAGAAGAAAGGAAGGAAGAAAGAAAAGAGGAAGGAAGGAAGGAAGGAAGGAAGGAAGGAAGGAAGGAAGGAAGGAAGGGAAGAAGCAGGACTTTCTCAGCCTCGCAGATTCTGAGAGAATGTTGCCAGTATCTCTGCTCCCCTGGAATTCTCTCAGAAACAGGATGATAAGAGACAACACGATCTAGATCTGCAACAAGGATGTTCTAGAAACAAAAAAAAATCTTTAAATGTGAACTTTCCAAACATAACTGAAAATGATTGATGGTTTAAAGTAAGTACAAACCAAGATGATGTATTATCCTTACAGCTATTGCTAGCAAATGGTACTGACTTCTGAGTTTATTTTCCAATTGCCGATAAAGTGTGATTGTAAGCTGATTTTGTGCATTGAAGTCTTGCTAAATTGTTTTGTTTTTTCGAGACATGGTTTCTGACTGTCTCAAAAAACAGCTCTGACTATCCTGGAACTCACTCTGTAGACCAGGCTGACCTCGAGCCCACAGAGATCTGCCTGCCTCTGTCTCCTGAGTGCTGGGATTAAAAGCGTGCCCCACCACTGCCCGGCTGCCTTGTTAAGTTTGGGCATCACTGTATTTTCAGAGCCCTGAGGTTTGTCTATGCTACAAACATGAGTCTTTGCAAAGCCTATTTTACTCCTAATGCCACAGTTCTCGGTGCCTCCAGAAGAGGGTATGCCAGACCAGGGAGGAAGCTGTGGAGCGCCCGCTGGGCCTACTTCCCAGGTGCAGTGCTAAGCCACCTGACTTCTTTTTTTTTTTTGTTTTTGTTTTTGTTTTTTTGTTTTTCGAGACAGGGTTTCTCTGCAGCTTTTTTTTTTTTTTTTTTTTTTTTTTTTTTTTTTTAGAGCCTGTCCTGGAACTAGCTCTTGTAGACCAGGCTGTCCTCGAACTCACAGAGATCCGCCTGCCTCTGCCTCCCGAGTGCTGGGATTAAAGGCGTGTGCCACCACCGCCCGGCAAGCCACCTGACTTTTATGTGGTGACATTGAGCCCAGGCTATGCTAGGGACCTCACAGAGTTGTAATAGAACCCCTCTAGGGTGAGCAAGCATAAATCGGGTGACTTGTACTTACTCTAAGCCTTTCTTCCCCCACGGAGAGGACAGGACGACCCAGAGATGGAGCACGAGGCAGAACCAGGACTGCTGGAGTCCTAAACTTACCCAGTACATGACCTTTGTCCTTCTCTTTGCTTGGAGGAGAGGCAGGAGGGTGATGTAGCCCAAGATGGGAAAGAAGTAAACCTGGGTGACCTTTTGCGGAGAATTGTAACCAAGAGCTTGTAGTTTCCACTGTAGCTATAGAAACACGGATATGAGGTGTGATGTGTGAGTGTGGATGTTGTCCAGGTGCTGTGTGTTGTAGAGCGCTGTCCTGCCAGCATGACAGCCATCTTCATCAGAGCAGCTGTAACTCTTCCAAGAGTCTCCCAGGATCAGGCTTGACTGTTGATTCCTTCATAGAAGAAGGGGATATGGACGGTCACTGGACTCTCTGGTCGTTTACTTGTATGCAGTTGTACCCTAAATACACACAGCCTCATGGGCTGGGGGTATTGCAGGCTAACTGGGGGAGGGGGACTCTTCATCCATGTCGAGGTGAGAATGTTAGATGGTGTGACTGCTTCGGGGTCACCCACCCTCCCGTAAGTAACCCCTTATCTATGTTCTGTGTGCTAGTCCAAGAAACTCATTGGTTCCCCACATCTGACTTTGGTTTGTCATTAGTGCTATGATGAGGAGGGGATTGGAGTTTGTTTACATCTCCCCAGAGTTTGCTTGACGGTATGTGTGCCCGTGTGCATTGCATCAGCACATGTATGTGTCTGTGTCTGTGCATTGTGTGAGCACACACATGTGCATTCCCTAGCTCTGTCCCCTGAGAAGGAACAAGAGTGCAGACACTCCCAGAGCTACTACATACAGCACCCATCCCCAGATATGGGTTTCTAACTACATTTGCCGGTGAAAGGAGATGCACTTCGTGGAGACGTTTTCTGGACCAAAGGAAATACAATGGGAGCCTGAAATTATGCTGCATAATTAGGTCATGTAAAAGAGATGGGAAGGGAGCCTAAAGACAGAAGCCAGCTAGCAGGAGGCCCCAGAGTCCCAGTCAGAACCTTGCATAGCAAATAGAAACTGGGGAAAAGAAACACGTGGAGATTCATTGATTAAAACAGAAGACCATGAGTTAATGTAGTTATAGGCAAGTAAATAAATGATTGAAATTCTGTTAAGAAATCAGCTCGAGTTTTGCCCTCTGCCCTAAGTGCACAGCTAGGTGCACGGTAATTAGAGAGGGAAAGGAAGATTTCTCCTGGGGAAGATGAAGGCCCTGAATCAAACAGCAAAAACAAACACCAGGAGCTGAAATGACGGGCATTTGTGAAGACACAGCTAGAATTCAGTCACAACTATAATGTTAGCATCAGTTGTCTGACTTCAGCCTAACTGTGAGAAGTATCAGAAATCCCTGCTTGAGTACCACTCTACAAAATGCGATTCTCAGAAACTTTGGGGTCAGAAAATCCCAGGAAAGGGACTGACTAGTCCAGGGGTCTGGGTCAAGCCGGCGGGGATAGAGGAGAGGCCAAGTATACCCTGGGATCCCAGGCTGGCTCCTGCTTCCACGCTCCCACTGAGGTGGTAGGCAAGTGTGCCAAACAATGCCTAAGAATTCCCTGGTGACAGTATCTTTAGCTGTTTTCTGACTCAGGTGGATGTAGGGCAGCACCATAGGAAAAAAAATCTAAAAAAGATTTATTTATTTATTTATTATGTATGCCTGCAGGCCAGAAGAGGTCACCAGACCTCATTACAGGTGGTTGTGAGACATCATGTAGTTGCTGGGAATTAAACTCAGGCCCTCTGGAAAAGCAACCAGTACTCTTAACCACTGAGTCATCTCTCCAGCTCAACATTTCCCCCTCTTTTTTCTTTTATTAACAAAGAGGAGTTGCCAGTGAAAATCTGAAGGGCTGTCACATAGTCCAAACTCTTAAGTGGTTCAGAAATGAAATTCTTTGGACCAGACACATGGCTTTTCTGGAAGTCTGTGGCTGTATCAAATTGTATGTATGCATGTTTATATGTGTATAAGTGAAGCTGTACATATGTGTCATTCCTCAAGCACTGTCTACTTTTTTCTTTTTTGAGACCAATTTGCTCACTGGATCAGAACTCATCAAGTAGGCTAAGTAGACTGGCCAGCAATCCCCAAGCATCTACCCGTGTCCCCTTCCCCAGCACTGGGGTTACAGGGGCGTCTCATCACACAGTTTTTTGAGGGGGCATCATGGGGATCACACTCAGGTTCTCATGCCTGCTCAACGAGCCCTTGATTAGCTGAGCCCTCTCCCCAGCTTTCCTGATGCTAAACATCCCCCGTGAATGGAGTCAAACAACAAATGTGTGCATGACCCTGTGTGCTTGGCTTCTTTCACTTAACACAGTGCCGTCAAATTCACGATGTTCTTGAAGGAACTAGTGCTTCCTTCTTCTGAGACCACCAGTCGTTTAATGTGTGACTACCCCTCACCGTTCATCCGTTCCTCCTGCGATAGCCAGTTAGGAGTTTCGGCCTTTGGCTATTCTGAGTAGTTCTGCTGTGAACACTGTATTTCTGTGTTTGAATGGTGTCCTCCACTTGACCACCAGACCAGCTCCACTGAGGTGTGAGGTACAGGTCTGTGATGGCTAATCATTGGTGTTAACATGACTGGATTTTGAATCTCCTGAAGACATGTGTGTGGACCAGTCAGTGAGGGTGTATCCAGAGTGGTTTAAATGAAGAGGAAAGAAAGAACTACCCTGAATGTGGACAACACCATCCCAGAGATAGGGGCTTGGGCTGCACAGAAAAGCAGAAAGTTGGGAGACAGCTGAGCCCAGTCCTCCCCACCCCTCTGCTTCCTGGTTGCACGTGCCGTGTGACTAACCACCTCCATTCCTGCCAGCATGCTTCTCCACCATCAGGAACTGTGTCCCTTCTCAAATAGTGAGGCAAAACCAATCTTCCCTTCAATTGCTTCTGTGGGTATTTTATCACAGGAACGAGAAAGCCATTAGTACAGGGGCTGCTGGTCTCGAACTCACAGAGTTCCACCTGCCTCTACCCCCGAGGTGTTGGGATTTAAGGTGTACAACACTCCATCTCGCTCATTCTAACTTTCAGTGACCTTTTTTATCTGCACACACCCCACAGCACATGTGTGGAGGCCACAGGACAATTTGCAGGAGTTGGTTCTTCTCTTCCACATGTGTCCCAGGGCTTCAGCTCAGGTTTTCAGATTTTGTGGCAAGTGCCTTAGCATACATAGCCATCTGCCCTGTAAATTCCTTCTTAGAATAGTCATTCTTATTCAGGTGAAGCAGGATCTTGAGTGGCTTGTATCTATCTGTTTCCTAAGTGATAAATAATGCCAGTGTCTTCCCTTGTCCTCGCTGTCATTTGTGAATGTGTCTGTGTGTCTGTGTGTCTGTGTGTATGGAAGTGAAGATGCCTATGAAGAGGACATCAGGTCCCCGGGAGCTGGAGCACAGGCAGTTTGAGCTGTCCAACATGAGCATGCAGGGAACTGAATCAGGTCCTCTGCAAGAGGAGTCGACCTCAAAGCTGACAAGCCACCTCTCTAGTCCCCCACCCCTTTATTATTTTTTCTTTAGTTATGAGTTCTCTTTAATTTTAAAAACAACTATGCGTGCTTGTGTGTTTGTATGTGCAGGTGCTCTTGGAGGCCAGAGGCATCAGATCCTCTGGAGCTGGAAATGCAGGCAGTGTGAGCACCCCGTGAGGATGCTGGGAAATGAGTTCAGTTCCCTGGAAGCAGTGTGTGCTCCTAACCATCGAGCCACCTCCGCATGTGTGTGCTCCTAACCATTGAGCCACCTCCGCGTGTGTGTGCTCCTAACCATTGAGCCACCTCCGCATGTGTGCTCCTAACCATCGAGCCACCTCCGCGTGTGTGTGCTCCTAACCATTGAGCCACCTCCGCATGTGTGCTCCTAAACATGGAGCCACCTCCGCGTGTGTGTGCTCCTAACCATCGAGCCACCTCTGCAGACCCTTTGCATGCTCTTCACCACTGGGCCACACAGATGTTTGACGAGGCCCAATTCATCTATTCTTTTCTTTTGTTCCTCATGCTTGGGGAGAATATACCCTAAGAATCCATTGTGCAAACTGAAGGAGTTTCTGGGTTGTTTGTTTGGGGGGGGGGTTATCGTTTTGTTATTTGGTTGTTTTTGTTTTTGTAGATAGGTTCTTGTAGCCCAAGCTGGACTCAAAATCACAATCTTCCACCTGAGCTTTCCAAGTGCTGGGCGGGCAGGCCGCACCCCCAGTCGGGCTCCTGCTAGTTTCTGTATTCTGTAAAGTGGATAGGAGACTTGGTCTCTGTGCACAGGGGACCCTGATGTCCCAGCACCGTTTGATGAGACTCCTCTTTTCCCAGCGAATGCCCTCAGCACCCTTGTCAGGAGACTGATTGGCATCTATCTGTGGGCTCGCTCCTGGACCTCAGTTCTCTCCCATTGGTCTGTGCGTCTGTGTACATGACAATGTCACACTGTGGGCTCCTAAAAGTTCACAGGAAATTACAAAATTGGGAATGGGGGTCATTCACCTTCTTCCTGTGTTTTCAATATTCCTTTGACTGGTTGGGCTTGGTGACTGTCCTATAAATTTTAGGGCTGCCCTGTTTTCATTTCTGAAAAAAAAAAGGCTCCTGGGTTTTGATGGTGACTACACAAGCGGCAGGAACAAGACTGCTGTCCTCACCTTGTCAGCTTTCCCGTCTGTGCACATGAGACCTCTCTCTCCTTGTTTATATTGACTTCCATTTCAGCAGTGGTGGTGCACGCCTTTAATCCCAGCACTAGGGAGGCAGAGGCAGGTGGATCTCTGTGAGTTTGAGGCAAGCCTAGTCTACAGAGTGAGTTCAAGGACAGCCTGGGCTACTCAGAGAAACCCTGTCTAAAAAAAACAAGAGAGAGAGAGAATGAATCTCTAGTTTCAATAAAACATATTTTGGGTTCCTTCCAATAAGTTTACTTGGAGAGTTGAAATCTGAAGACCTAGGAAGTGGGAAGGTATCATAACAGGCCTCCAAGTCCCATCATCCAGGATACCCCCAGAGTAGCTAGGACAAGCCATTTGGTACCTCAGGTCTCAGTTTTCCATCTCTGAAAGGGCTACAGTCAGTTTGTATTATGGGGATTTGATTAAGGAAGAGAGAGACCACACTTATCAACAATGTCACACACATGAGGAAAGAAACTGGCCTCAACTGTGCAAAGACCGGCATTTCATGGGCTATTGCCCAAGCCACAAGTGTTATGTGGGGCTGGACAGAGTGGTTGCCTCCAGCGCAAGTTTACCTTCTCCCAAGTGGTCTTGCTGCTTCTTTTCCTTCTCTTCCTCCTTCTTCCTGACAGGTCAGAGCAGAGCTTTAGGGATAGGGCTATGAACAGGACCTGGCTGTGGACCTCAGGATACTAGCATCCTTGGGACAGGATCCAGTCTCCCCATACACAGAGGTCACTAAGAATGGTGTCCAGGACCAGGGTTCCACTGGAATCCTCTACCCAGCCTAGGCCAGAGCCAGTCATGCTGAGGGCAGATGATGGCCTTCAACCCTGCCCTCCACCAACCAGAGGGCTCTCTGATGACCGTCAGGACTGTCCTTCTTTCAATAAAGTCAGAAATCCAGGTCCAGCCTGGTGAAAGAAACCAGGTTGTCAAAGCTTGGTCTAGCAGGCCTGACTCAAGGAGACACCATCAGTACAAATGTCCCCAGAGAACAGGGTTAGCTGAGCCCGTCCCAGCCACCTGGGACTCTGCCCACCATGATGATCTTTCTTTCACCCACAACAAGACTGCCACCACCATTTCCCTGAGGGAGGTGCAAGTTCCCGTTATGGAAAACCACCTTTGAGACTTGAAATGCCACAAAGGTCTCAGTACAGGGGATAACGTTCATATTGTCCATGATGACATGCTGTGAGCTGGGAATGAAAGACACAACCCCTGCCAGGTGTTCCTACATCCCCTCATCATCCTGCCACCTTCACCCAGCCCTGGCAAGAGTGCTGACCCCTGTTCTCTCTAGGGCTACTCAAGAGAACATTTGGTCTGCAAAGTGAAAGACACCTGGCTGCAGGCAGGTGTGACCAGCTGGAGTGAAAGACACCTGGCTGCAGGCACATGTGACCAGCTGGAGTGACGGCTGTGCACAGGCCTGGCATCTACACTTGGATCACACATTACTCAGACTGGGTCCACTGCTATGTCCCCCAAGGACCCCTTCCAGGATCAGGGCAGAACCAGACCCATGCCATTCCCAGCACACTGCTTTCTGCCGAGGTGACATCCCTGTCTCCCTGTCCTATCATTTTCCCTGTCCCCCTGCTCCTCATCAACTCTGCTCTACCCGAGCCCCTGACCACTTCTTTCCCTGCCACTCAGGAACCTTTAGTGTGCGGTCAGCTGCCCTCTGTATCTCATTAAAGTGCATGAAAGCAGCCATGGGTTTTGCTGCATTCCCATTTGGGGCTCTCGGATCATTGCTATCGTTGTGCACATATCCTGTGTCCAGAACCTGCTGGCTTGGAATGGCTGGCATCTTGGGTCAGATCTCTATTTGTCTAGATAATGGAAAACTTCTCCCTTGGGGAAATGTGTCTCCACCTCTCTTCAAAAGTCAGAAAAGTGACAAGTGCCTGTCCGTGCTGTTACTGACTGGTTGTCCCTCATCATGTCTGCTTGTGTGTGTGTGTGTCTCTGTGTGTGCACACATTGTGGGAACCAGAGCTCAACCTCAGCTATCATTTTTTTCTTTCTTTTCTTTTTTCTTTTTTTCTGAGACAGCATTTCTCTGTTTAGCCTTGACTGTCCTGGAACTTGCTCTGTAGACAAGGTTGGCCTTGAACTCGTGGAAACCCGATTGTCTCTGCCTCCTGAATACTGGAATTAAAGGCATGTGCCACCACTGCCTGGCTTGTGTCATTTTTTAAAACAAGTTCTCTTGCCTAGAGCTTACTCAATTAGCCAAGGTTGACTCATCGGTATGTTCAAAGGTCCTCTGTCTCCACTTCACAGCTACAGGATCACAGGATCACCATGCCCAGGTTTCTTCTGTGGATCCTTGAAAACCAAATTCAAGTCCTCATACTTACAAGGCACATACTTTGCCAACTGAGTCATCTCCCCAGCCCTGACTGTGGTCCTATGGAGACTTTGGTGACACTGAGGAAATGTCGCACAGAGCACAAGCACCCTGACTAGGAGAACTGCCACTCCTCTACCCGAACTTGACACCCAAAGGACCTGGTCCTCATGCTTGTCTCATCTGATGTCTCCCAATGGTTCTTTATTAGAGTTTTTAAAGATCTAGTCTCACTATGTAGCCCAAGCTGACAACCAACTCATGGTCATCCTGGCTTAGCATCCCAAGTGCAGGGATCGCAGGTGTGCACCTCCTCCAGCAGTGCGGAAATCACAGGTGTGCACACACCCAGCAGTGCAGGGATCGCAGGTGTGCACCTCCTCCAGCAGTGCAGGGATCACAGGTGTGAACATCCTCCAGCAATGCAAGAGTCACAGGTGTGCACCTCCTTCAACAATGCAAGAGTTACAGGTGTGCACCTTTTCCAGCAATGCAGTAATCATAGGTGTGCACCTCCTCCAGCAGTGCATGGATCACAGGTATGCACCACCTCCAGCAGTGCAAGGATCACAGGTGTGCACCTCCTCCAGCAGTGCAGGGATAGCAGGTGTGCACCGCACACCCAGCAGTGCAGGGATCACAGGTGTGCACTGCCTCCAGCACCTTTATTGGACTTTGTGCAACTTCCTGGGTTGCGCCCCTATAAATAACATAGGGATTGCTTTGAGACCCTAGGGCTGCTCAAGTCTGAGGCTGCTCCCTGTTGGTAGGTTCCCAGTGAATCCTATGACAATGCCACCCTGTATGTGGGGAGGTGGCTTACTGTGTATTATTGGCCAGCACTGGACACGAATGTGAGTCAACATGAATCGTGACTGCATAATGAGGTAGATACATGCTATACAGCATGTACAGAGGTATTTGCCAAAATAGGATGAGCGTATCACTGGCCTCTTCTAAAAATAGCCCAATTTTTAAAATCTGTTCAACAACTTCCCTTGCTGTTTCGTGCACTGTGTTCCCTTCCTCTTCCATGTGCTGTTAACATGAGAGGGGCTGCTCCTAAAGATGGAAGATGTCTGCGTTGTGGCAGCTCTCTCTCTCTCTCCTCTCTCTCTCTCTCTCTCTCTCTCTCTCTCCTCTCTCTCTCTCTCTCTCTCCTCTCTCTCTCTCTCCTCTCTCCCTGCTGCCTGTAGACCAGCATGTAAAGTTCTCAGCTACTGCTCAGTACCATGGTCTTTGTGCGGTAACGATCATGGACTAACCCTCTAAACCTGTAATCAAGCCGGGTGGTGGTGGCGCACACCTTTAATCCTAGCACTCAGGAGGCAGAGGCAGGTGGATCTCTGAGTTTGGGGCCAACCTGTTCTACAGAGTGAGTTCCAGGACAGCCAAGGCCACATGGAGAAACCTGTCTCAAAAAAACAAATCCAACAAACAAAATCCCCAGTTAAATGCTTTATTTTATGAGTGGCCTTGGTCATAGTGTCTCTTCACAGCAATAGAACAGTGACTTGGGTTCCTGAGGAGGACCTGGGTTGACTCTGCACAGCCAGCCTGCCCACTCTGACCGAGAGCTCTGTGTGCACATCCTAATCACGTGGAGTGGGAACCTTCGCTCATATCCTTTCCTCCACGATATGTCAGCTCTTCATGGGTTCTCATTGACCATGTCATGGGGAATCTTTCTGAGACTTCTGCATAGAGTGTGTGTCATGAACTCAGAGAGGACAACGGTTAGGCCCTAGAAACCAGAGCTCTAAATGGGAGGTCCGCGGCCTGGTTGGGTTAGGGGCACAGGGCAGGCACTACACTGGGTTTTCAGCACTGCATATGTCAGAGAGATGCATTGCTGCCAGCAACCATTCACAGATACATGCTCAACCCTCCTGGTTGAGACCGAAGGGCAGCCTGAGGCAACTGAGGACCTTGGAGGAGGGGACAGCTGTTATACAGAATCCCCGAGACAGGAAGGAAGTAGCCACCATGGCCCACAGCAAACTCATTTAGCCCATGACCTGGAAGACCCAGTAGTTGGGATGAGGTCACCAAGGCCGATTGTGACCTCCCTCGGTCCTTCAATCTGTTGAGAACAAAGAGTATGCATGGATGTACAGATGGAATTTCTTCCTGGACAGCAGACCTGGGTTCCAGGGTGTCAAGAACTTTGCAGGGAACTAGGTGACAAAGTAAAGAGGAGACCAGGTCCCTCATGTTAGAGGCAAACAGAAGTGGGACAGGCGAGGGCCATAAAGGTTCCTCCTATGGGGACCTGTGATGGCTCTAGGGTTCCGGACTCAGGGAATCTGTTTCATGAAGGATACCCCCCTAATATTGAGTGACATCAGATTCCTGGACCAAGAGGGATAGCCTGTGGGGACACATCTATGCTGGGGTAAGCTGACACCTCCCCAAGTAGTCCATCCTTAGAGGGAGTACACCTGAGGGAGGAGCCCTGGCTGTCATACAGAGCAGGCGCAGAGCTAGATCAAACATTCGGCATGCATTCTTTTTTTTTTTAAAGATGTGCCGGGCGGTGGTGGCGCACGCCTTTAATCCCAGCACTTGGGAGGCAGAGGCAGGCGGATCTCTGTGAGTTCGAGACCAGCCTGGTCTACAAGAGCTAGCTCCAGGACAGGCTCTAAAAGCTGCAGAGAAACCCTGTCTCGAAAAACCAAAAAAAAAAGATGTATTTTATTTTTATCAATGTGGGGAGAGCCATATGTGCACATGGGTGCAGGTGCTCCCAGAGACCAGAAAAGAGCATTAGATTCCCTGGGAATGGAATCATGGGCCATTGCAAACCGCCCATATTTGGGTCGTCTACAAAAGCCCCATGTAATTTCAACTGCTGAGTCATCCCTCCAGCCCCTACTATGCAACCCAGAGCCTTGGCCATGGAACAGGGAGGCCCCAAACATCCACATCGTGCCCCATGATGTCATATATGGGAGGAGGACTGAACAACTCTCTTCAGCCTCATTTTCCCCACACCTAAGAGGGGATCCCTGATCTAGAGGGTATCAGTGAAATCCTCAGAATCTACCCGAGATTGGAAACTAAGGAAAGCCCTGTACTCTGACCCCGCCACACCCTCTGGCCTCATCTCCTGGCCACCTCCCTGCTCATTAGGCTCCAGCCAGACAGGAAATCCTGCTCAGGCAGCTGGAGTAGGGAGACCCAGGACTGGGTGTGGGAACAGGGACACTGAGGAAGGTGCCTTGTCACAGATGCCTAGGCTCATATAGAACTTTCTGAGGGGCCCCTGAGGCTGGTCTCCCAGATGTAGGGGAGTGTGTCCTGCAGGACCAGAAAGGCTGCCTGGAGAGGGCACTGCAGCCTTCCCACACTGGAGAAGAGAAACTCGGGTTTCAGTGAGGACCACTCCATCCATCCTATCTCGCTGTATTCTGCCTCTGAGCTGGTCCCTTGCTCTCTGGCCTCCATATAAAGACAAATGGCTCTTCCCTGCCATATGCAGCAGGACTGGGGGCAGCCATCAGTAGACCTTACCTCCTCCTTCACCCCAACTTATAGCAGATACAAGGCCCAGGGCCAGTCGGAGTGGTCTTGTTCCCACAATAAACAGACTCCATGGTTTTCTGGACCAAACTGAGAAACAACTGGAATCTTCAACTCCCTTCTACTCCTCCCACTTGTTCTGTTTACCTCTATCCTCCCATTCTGTGCAACAAAATCCGTTCTCCATAGAATGTTTAAATGTTTTAAAGCCTTTGATTCAAAACATACATTATGTAGAACTTAGGAAGCAATTAAAAACACAAAATAAAAAAACATTTGCACATTCACCAAAAAAGGATATGCAAATAGAAAATATGGACATGTGGTGAAAAGTACACTGTTAGCCCTGACAAAAATGCTAATTAGAAACAGGGAGAAGAGAGTTGGGAGGGGGGCACAGTTGGTAAAGAGCTCATCTAACATGCGGGAGACCTGTGCTGGACTCCCCAGTCCAGATCACTGATGCTATAATGGTGATTTTTAACTGAACAGGCTGCCCTGAGAGAAGGGCCTCTGGGCATCCCAGCGGGGAATTACCTTGTTACACTGGTTTAGGTGGGAAGACCTATCGACTGTCGGAGGCACAGCTCTCTGGCTGGGCTCCTGGACTATAGAAACTCAGAAAGAGAGCTGCGCAGCCTGCATTCATTGCTCTACCCCTGGACTGGCACTATCATCTGATTGCTTGCCTCAGGCCCCTACCTCCGTGCCTTCCCCACAGCGATGGAGCGGACCTTGAACTGGGGACCAGAGCAAACACTTCCACCCTTAAGTTGTTCTGTTAGGTGTTTTTATTGAAGAAACAGTGAAAATTAAGCTATGACATCTGATGTGACGGTGTGAACATGTAATCCTAGCTCTCAGAAGATGAAAGCAGGAGGTTTCGGGGTTCAAGGCCAGTCTGGGCTTCATGAGTCTCTGTCCCCAAAGAAAGGAAGGACACAGAGCTAGCCATGATGACTCAGTGTTTGTAAGACTAGCACTCTGTAGCCTGAGGTAGGAGAGTCACTGTGAGTTTGAAGCCATCCTGGTCTACAGAAACAAACTCTGTCACAGGTGAAACCTGGGAAGACACTCTGAATGACTCCCAGAATTCCTGAAGCCAAGGAGATGGTGGATACCGAGAACTGAGAACCCCAGCCCTGGCCACAGCCCACAGGATGTGATCACGGCTCCGGACTTGGGAGCTTTGTATCCCTTAAACATTCTGTGTGAGTCCACAGTCACAGTTGGTGCTCCTCCAAGAGAAAACATGTGTTCACACAAAACACAAACTGCTAAAAGCAGCGTTACTCCCAAGAACCGTCATTGGAAACAGCCCAAATGTCCATCAACCTGTACCCAGATGAGTAAATCCTACGGATTCCTTCAGCGTACTGTCCCAGCTGCAAGGGAAGAGCCAGGACACTTTGTCACACGCATGTGCTCAGAAGCAGTAAGCAGGGAAGACCGGAGCCTGGAGGCACAGATCTGCCATTTCAGCCACAGGGGAAACTGGGAATGTAGCCTAGTGATAGAGTGTCCACCCAATACATGCAAGGCCCAAGAACGGACAGTGGATTGAGTCCCGCTGGCCAGGCCTAGGGGCCTCCACAGGCTGAGGAACGCTGGCCAGGCCTCCACAGGCTGAGGAAGGTGATCAATCCCTAGAAAGCAATCTGGCCTCCTGCCCGTCAGGAGCACCAGAGTGTATGTCAGGCCAAGCTCAACAGGTAGATAGGACCCACTTCCATCGAGGTCCTGAGGGCTGCGCAGTATGTCTGCATTACTGAGCTCCTAGCCTGTGTGGTCCCATAGGACCGTAGGAAGAGAGAGGATGCTGGGAGTCTAGCAATGCATGGTGCGTCCCACACTCTGTTGTCAGGTAGAAAGGTCCCAGGTCCCCAAACCCTGCCTCCCATCACTGCCCTCCACACATCTGATCCCAGACCCAGCGCTGTCGGAGTGCATGCCGGGCCATTTACCTTTGTTCTGCCAGCAACCCATAAAACAGTAAATAAAAGCCAATAAAAAGAGTGGGCACCCTCCCACTAGAGCTTTCGCATGGGAATTTGAGGCCAGCCCGGGCCACGTAGATCTCCCTTCTCCAAAAGAAATAAAATTAAAAGACAAAACGACCCTGGAAGGAGTGGGGAAGGCTGCTCTCTCCCTGCTGAGCACAAACAGGCTTGGGCTTCTGCCTGATGGTCAGGTCCCTTGCACACCTGACAGGCACCCCAAACTACAGTGGCCGCCTCACACCCTGCAGCACCACCTGGAGGCTCTCTAGTGCACAGCAAAGAGTGTTTTCCAAGGATTTACTCTGCAGCCCAACAGTAGCTTGTCCAGTTCTCAGCTTTCAGCAAATCGGGACACCTTTCCTTCTCTTGTTCTCTTTCTTAGAGGCATGTCCAAGTCTCACATGGCAGAGACAGATGTGCACTGGTCACAGGGCTCACCCTCCCCTTCGCCTCCCTCAGTCCCAGGCGTGCAGGTCCTGAGTGTGGGACAGAGATGGTACAGTGATCCCGGGGTGGGTCTCTGCTAGAGAACTGGGAGCTGGTGCGGGGGTGGACACAGGTGGCTGTTTGCTGATATTTGGGGCCCACACCTGGCCACAGAACTGGCTGGTTCCCAGTCACCTTTGAGCACAGCCCACCCTTACCACCCTCCTCAGTAAGATACCGAAAAGTGTATGTGGTAGGGGCGAGACCACCCCTTGCAATCCCCCCCCTTCTCATCTCTCAGGTGAACTCTGACTAGGTCTCTTCTCATGCCCCTGCAGCCTCCATTAATCTCTCTTAGTCTTGGATTCGTCCTAACCAGGCTATGACCCTGTCCCTTATGTACCACAGACCTGATGCCCAGCTCACTGCCCCATGCTTGTGGGCATCCTTCTTGAGAAACTCAGAATCTGCTCTAGAGGAGACTAGTTGCTGCCAGCCCCATCCTGGCTTGATGACCCCTCATTAGGTCGCTCAGACACCTGCTTGCTGGGCCTGGGCCTCTGGCGGAAGGGTGCTGAGGCCAGTACTTACTTCCCAGCTCCATCTTCCTCAGGTGACCATATCCATATGGTCTGAGTACCTGAATCTACAGAGTCCCAGCTTAGGATGATGACTTCCTGTGAGTCACCTGATTCCAAGGACATTGTGCCACTGGTGATGGCTGAAGTCCTTTGTCGGGCTGAAGATCTCCCCCGGCCCCAAACTCTTTGTGCACAGTGTAGCCACCCATACTTGGGATGCCAAGATATTGAGGCCCAACAGTGACTGTCTAGCTACCCAGCCAGGACAAGGACACAGAGCACAAACAGGTTTAGCAGCGTGGGCAGATGATTCTGTCAGTGTATAATAAACAAAATCTGTAGACCTCTTTTCCAAAGAAGAGGAGATGCAAACTCACACAAAATCCTGAGCTTAAATGTGCGCAAGAACCTTTATTAAGACCAGCCAAAAGTTCAATAGCTACATGCCTAGCAAATCCCACTCCTCTCTCCCTCGACCTGAGAGCACCCACCCCAGCCGGCCATCCTCCATGCTTTCTTTCCTGGGTCAGGGATGTCCAGATTCCAGAAGGCCAGAGGACTGGACAGGTTCAGGAGACCACACAAAGACTGAAGCAGTGGATGCTGGGAGAGGTTAGCCAACTCATCTGTTGATCAGTAGGAGGCCGGCAGCTGAGCTCAGGAGAACTTCTTCATCTGACCAGTGATCCAGGGCAGGAAGGACTGCACGCGGGCATAGACCCCAGGGATGTCTCTCAGGGCACAGCCGTAGCCCCAGCTCACCACTCCCACCAAGTTCCAGGAGCCTGCCACCCTGCAGACCAGGGGGCCACCTGAGTCACCCTGGAAGAAGAAGAAGCCTCAGTAAGTACTGGCCTTGGAGTGGGAATGGGTACAGGAAGGGGGAGGTTGATGAGACTCACATAGCAGGCCCCACGGCCTTCGCTGCCAGCACACAGCATGTCATCCTGGATGAATTTATAGTTACGGTTGCGGTGCCTGGTGGCATTGTGGTAGAGCTGCTCGCAGACAGCATTGTCCACTATCTTCACCCGAACCTGCTGCAGGCGGTAGGGAGGTGGCAGTGACGCTGGGGAGAGAGGAAGCAGGGCTGGTGGCGCACAGCTCCTACCTGTCCACTACCCTACCATTCCTCCTGGGAGCTGAGAATAGCTCTATCCCTATCCCCAATCCATCCCTGGAACAGTGTGTGTGGGAGACACCAATCTGCAAGATCTATGTCCAACTCTAATACCTAGGAAGCTAAAGATGGATTCTGTCTGCTTATAGGGGCTGGTGAGATGGCCCAGCAGATAGAAGTACTTGCTGCCAATTCTGAAGACCTGAGTTCAAGTCCAGGGACTTAGAAGGAGAAAACATTCCTGCAAGATGAGTGCCATGATACACATGCCCCCCAAATAGATACATAAATAATTCAACAAAAATCTATCTGCCTATAGTTCAAGAACCAAAGAGTATTCCCAAGGAGAGGGAGAATGGGGGGATAGGAAGGAGGAGGGACTTTCCCCCTCAGAGTCTTGGGTTCTGGGCCCAGCCGTGCCATTGGCCTCAGGTGCAGAGCTCTGATGAGCATCTAAAGTGTCTGGCAGAAACATCCTGAGGCACTCTGTATTCGACAGTACTTCCCTCTTCCCTCCTGCATCCTGCTCCCTAGGACCCCAGTGCCACCCACCAGGGATCCTCTGATGGCAAGTTTGTTCCCAGAGCCCAAACCTTTCCTTGATACATACCGAACATGTGGGTCATGCCCCAGCCAGTCACCCAGCATGGGTACCTTGAGGTGACCTTGAGAGACCCAGAGGTCAGTTTGACAGGCTTGATGTTGGCAGAGCAGTCCAGGGGTTTCTCCAGCCGGAGCAGAGCCACATCTGAACCCAGGATACCATTCACATAGTCCTGGTGAATGATGACCTGGCTCACTCTCAGCAGCTCCTTGCCCCCATAGAGGTAAACATCCCCAGCATGGATCCGGAAGGATGATGGGTCAGCATCTCTCCTGAGGGCAGAAAGAAGCTGTGACGACATATTCTAGTACGGTGGGGGCGTTGGCCCCGCCCTTCTGATTTACCCCTCATCCTACCCAGCACTGGATGACAAAGGAACTCACTTGTGAATGCAGTGGGCAGCAGTCAGCACCCACTGTGGGTGAATGATGGAGCCCCCACAGATGTGCACCCAGGAGGCTGTGTAGTAGCTGTAGATCCTTAGGCTGACCTGCCATGGCCACTTCCCCTGCGGGGCGCTGTTACCCCCCACGATGCCCACCAGTACATCCTCAGACACAGGTTCTGCAAGCAACAGGTAGAATGTCAGGAGCCCGTGCCCAACCTGCCACCCACACTGGGGTAGAGCAGGTCACACGTGTGTCCCCAGCATCCTGGGGACTAGGCTTTATATAGCCAGTGTAGAAAGAATGGGTTGTATGGGGTAAGAACTCACCTGGGGTTCCAGCAGCGGTACACCCAACAAAGAGGAGGGTCAGACACAGCAGGCGCAACATCTGTAGAGAGACAGAGAAAGTACGTGAATTGGGGTGGGCTGGCTCCCATCAGGCTAGAGAGAGCTGGAGTCCCTGCATGGATCTGGGAGAAGAGAGAAGCATGGAGGAAGCCAGGCTGAGATGAGCATCTGGGAGGGAGGAGGCTGATGCCCTTACTATGCCAGGTCGCGGGAGCTCCCTCCTGCCAAGGCTTCTCGGCCCCTTTATTCTCAAGCCCCAGGAAGTGGGCAGGAGCGTTGGTCAGACATCTGATCCAAGGAGGGGCTGGAAGGAAGTGGCCTTTTACCTCAGGCAGGGACTGTTGGGAACCATGTCATTCCCAGGGTCCAGGCACCCAGAATAACAGTCATAAGGGTGTCACCGTCTGCCCAAAGTAGCATCATGGGGAAGTTTACAATGTGAGGGTCCAGGGAAGGTAACCCTCTCCAGCTGTGTAGGTGACACGCAGACCCAGGTTAACCAGCTCCCCCATGCCAGGTGTGTATAATCATGCTATTGACATCACAGGGAAGCTTCTGCCCAAGGCTCTCCCTGGGCCTACAGTGTTTAGAACACAGGTCCCAAATACACTTCACAAAAACTTCCCTGAATGGCTGAGAACCTCGTCACCAAGAACACTAATAGGCAGAGCTTACAGCATGGAACCCAGGGCCCATTCTTTGTAGCAGTTGTGGGAGTGTGAAGCCCAAAGATCCCAAAGAAGTGTGGGAGCCAGCGGCTCGCACGCTCCACATCCTTGCTGACAGCAACTCCATCTTGCAAGTACTCTACCCACTTCCAGCCTCTGGCAGTTCTTTCTTTCTGGAGGCAGGGAGGGGATGATGATGAGACCGGGTTTCTCTGTGTATCCCTGGCTGTCCTGGAACTCGCTCTATAGACCAGGCTGGCTTCAAATTCAGAGACCCGCCTACCTCTGCCTCCTGAGTGCTGCGATTAAAGGTGTGCACCACTACAGCCTGGCCCTCTGCAAGGCAGTTCTTTTACCTACAAAGTTCCTAGCTTTGGAACACTGGGGAAAGTTCAAGGCTCCATGTGGGAGCCTAAGGGGCCTATCCCCCATACTCAGGGTCAGATTCCTAGGTTTGCCATGGTTCTGTCCCTTCACTCACACTGCCCAGAAGAATGAGGCTCCTTTGTGGGCTCACCAGCCCCATGGGAACCTCCTCTTTTTCAGCGACCATGATACCATCTTTCAGAAAGGGTCCCATCAGTCATTGGAAACATGTTCCTGCTCTTTTCCCAAGGTGTCGCAAAAAACAATGGCCATCCCTGCTCAGAACTTGAGGTCTCCAAGCTCCGAGAAAGTGGCTTTAGGTTTAAGGTAGTACTGGTGGAATAGCACACCCTGTTTTTCGGGGCTGGCTTTCTCTGGGGAGTATGGAAGAAGCAAGGGAGATGCATATCTGGCCTCGGGCCCTTAGTCCTGAGTGCTTGAACTAAGTGTACAGAGCACCCGTACATGGGGACAGTGTGAGTCCAGCGACCCCAAAATGGGTCAGGGTACTTTGGGAGAACTGTGTAAGCCTAGCATCAGGGCGTAGAGTGCTTGGCCCTGGGACCCTTGCGCTGTAGCAAGGAAGCAAGAGGGGGACTGTGAGGTGGGAATCGCAGCCTGAAAGGAAGCCTAGCTGTGGTGTAGCCTCAAAACCTTCATGAACCATCAAGACTGGAACCAGCTAGCCAGGTGTGGTGGCACACACCTTTTATCCCAACAGAAAGCGGGAGCATGTGGATCTCTGTGAGTTTAAGGTCAGTCTGGTCTAAATAGTGAGCTCCAGGCTAGTCAAGGCTACACAGTGGGACCCTGTCTCAAACAACAAAACAAAGTAAGACTGGGAATGGCAAAAGAGAGAGAAGTAGGTTCTCCTAAACAAGAGATGCCCGTCTTGGCA